>NC_133756.1:158274052-159652236 GCF_036562045.2 Rhinolophus sinicus
CTTTTGTGGGGACAGAGTCCCAGAGAGCAGTTTCCAGGCTCTCGGCCTCACATGGAAAGGTGCTGGCTCGGGTAGTAGATGGCCGTCAGCTGTAACCAGTTAGCCATTAGCCAGTAATATAACTGCCGTGGCTGAGCTAGCAAGGGCGGATTGCAATTAGCAGGGGGTTGGTTTGTTGCCAGAGAAGCGGAGGACGGATTACACATCCTGTGGCTCCTGCTCCCTGTGTCTCCAACCCAGCCAACAGCGAGAATACAGTGGTATGAACCCCTATCTATGGCTCCGTGGGTGTTCCTTTTTGGCCTCACCATGTCCTGCCTTCTTATGCGGGGGGTGGGACCAGAGACCCCACATGACATTTTTGTTGTGCTAATGTCCCTGTGGCCAATGGTGTCATTTCCCCGTTGCGTCCTGTCAGGGTGACACAGGATGACGGGAAAGCGATTGTTGCTTCTGTGCTGATCTCGTAGGCAGCTCCACAATGAGCTTTCATCTGTTCTAACAGTTATTTCCAGTAGATTCTCTTAAATTTCTCTGATATTGACCATCTATATATATATATATAGTGATCAATTCATTGATTCATTTCTCAATCTCATTTCCCCCTATCATTTGAATGGAATGTTCTCAACTAGATGTTTGCCTTTGTATTTTAATAGTCTTTATTATTTACAGCAGTTTTAGGTTCACACAAAATTTGAGCAGAGAATAAAGGGAGTTCCCATATGCCATTTATGTCCGGACAGGAACAGCCTTCCCCACTGTCAGCTCCATCAGCACCATACACTTGGGGAACAACGTTCCCAGGGAGTATAATGGCTGGATTGCATGGTAAAATGGTGTCCAGTTTTGCAAAAAGCTGTCTAACTGTCCCCGAAAGCAGCTGCACCATTTTGCATTCCCACCAGCAATGAACGAGAGTTCCTGTTGCTCCACATCCTCCCCAGCATTTCTTGCTGTCAGTAAATGATCTTTTTAAACAGAAAGAAGAAAAAGGAATTGAAGAGAGACAGATGAAGGAAATGGGATGAGTCATCAACTGGAGAATTCAATTGATTCAGAAAGTGAGATGCAAGCACTGAGATAGAATTGAACTGTCATCCACCTCCATTGCATCGGACACGTCACCATTACCAGACACCCCGCCTGAAATTACCACTTTATGTGTTACCATCACATACCACCAGTGCCCGAGCTGGGCCTACTGGCTTCCAGACTGTACAAGTCTGAGCAAGTTTCTTACTTTCTGCAACTTAGTTGATCAACTGTTAAAACAGGGAAGGTAATAGCTATTGACTTGTAGCAGTGACTGAATATGACAAATTATGTTTGCACATTGCATGACCATAGTTAGCAATAAAAAATATTGCTGCTCTTCTCACTTTCATTATTTGTTTTAGCTTCAGGTGTAACCCAAAGGACCTGTATGAAGGATGCATTACAATGGTCTGTTTTAGATGTAATCAGTGCCTGTTTATTTGATGACTTGATGTTTATTACAATTGTATTTTCCCTCCTCTCAGCCCGTGGCAGCCACCATTGTACTCTCTGTTTCTATGAATTTGACTACTCTAGAAGTCTCATGAAAAGGAATCATACAATGGTGTTTTTTGTGGCTGACTTATTTCATTTATTGCCCTGTCCTCACAGTTCATCCGTGTTGTAGTATGTGACAGGATTTCCTCACTTTAAAAGGCTGAACCGCATTCCATTACATGTATGTACTGCACTCTGCTTATCCATCATCTGTCCCTGGACATTGGGCTACATCCACCTTTGGCTGTTCTGAATAATGCTGCTATGAACATGGGTGTGCAAATATGTGTTTGAGACCCAGCTTTCAATTCTTTTGTGTCTGTACTCAGAGGTGGGCCTGATCGATCACATTGTGATTCTAGTTTTAATTTTGAAGGCATTTCAGACCCTTCCCATGGTGGCTGCACCATTTTACATCCCCACCAAAGATGCACAAGTGTTCCTATGTCTCCACATCCTTACCAACACTAGTAATTTTAATTTTAATTTTTGGATAACAGCCATGATACTGGGTGTGAAAAACCCATGTGAGTTTGACTTCACATCTGAATAACAGCAAGAAAACACCAGGGCAAAACTCTAGGTGTGTCTGACCTCAGCCATCCACTCTGCCTGCATTGCCCACAGATACAAAGGAAACTGCTTGCTGTGGCCCATGCTGTCTCTCCAGGCACAAAGCCCTCCCTCCCCCACCAGGCGTCCTGTACGTCTCAGGGAAACCTGGGACCTGTGTTCCCAACAAGCCACGTGGCTTAAGCTGTCTTGTCCCTCATGCTGTTGCCGCGGATCCCTCCTCCCAACATTTCTTCATGTCAAACTTCTGCCTGTTCTGAGTGGTTGTCAAGCCCGCTGCCCTGTAACAGACTACTTGCTAATGCCTCTCCTCAGAACTGTCATGGCCCCATCCCCGAATTGTCCATAGAGCACCCGCTTATGGTCGGGGGGGCTGAGACCTGCCCGATGGGCGCTTCTACTGCTGGATCCCTGATGACCCGTGTGATCCTCCTATTGGACACGGGAAACTGAACAGGGCTTCTTTTGATTGAATTAGCACTTGATTTGATAGGAAATCTCTCTTGATATTGTTGGAAACATTAGGGTAGGGGAGGAAGTGAGTTTGGGGGAGGCAGTCTTCGTCTTCGCACTGTTTTCACTTGGGATACCGAAAACCACTGATTTCTTTCACAGGTGTCTCCAAGCTACAAACATTTGTCCCTCAACTAGCCAAAGAAAACCTGGCACAGTAGGCATCATTTTACGTTAAAGATGCATCCTAACCACATTTAGTTGTTTGTTGATTTATATTCATTCATTTATCCTATGACTATTTGTGATCCCCCTCTCTGTGCCAGGCAGAAGGGGAAGTAACGATGACCCAACCAGACACTCTCCTGCTACTAAGGAGCTACATTCCAGGGGGGCTCCCATAAATTCACTGACTATACATTTGTAAAGCTACAACCTCAGCTTTGCTACAAAGGTGAAGAGCATGGTGCCAGCAACGCCTACCTTTGATTTGACCTGTCACCGAGGTATGTGACACGGATGGATAGCATCAGCCCTCAGGGAGGAAGGGAGGGCTGGACGCCAGGCCTTGTGACCTGCCACGTCCTCTGTGGGCAGGACCAGGGAGGCTCACTAGGTACAAATAGCCCTGGGCTCCCAGGCTCCTGAGTCCAGCTCCAAGTTGCTCATCGTTTGCTAAAGCTGAAAACTCAAAGCAAAAGAAACCATGAGGCTGTTCTTCCCTGTCCTGCTGGTCACTCTGGCCTTTTGCTGCTACGAGGGTGAGTATCATTGCTAACGAGACCGGCATCAGCCCTGGAAAGTTAGCTTCTCTGAACTACTGTATTTCTCTGAAATTAAGATCTAGCCAGACAATCCACTCTAATGCGTCTTTTAGAGCAAAAATTAGTAAAAGACCTGGTAGTAGATTCTCTTAAATTTCTCTGATAGTTGATTATCTCTCTATTACATATATCATGACCAATTCATTGACTCATTTATTATTCTCATCCCCCCTCATTAGAAGGGAATGTTCACACCTAGATGGTTGTCTTTGTTCATAGTTTTATTTCTTACAGCAGTTTTATGTTCGCAGAAAAGTTGAGCAGAGAATAAATGCAGTTCCCATATGCCCTGTATGTCCGTGCAGGAACAGCCTTCCCCACTGTCAGCTTTCAATTCTTTTGTGTCTATATTCAGAGGTCGACCAGGTCGATCAATCATAATGCTACTTTCATTTTTGAAGGCCCTCCAGACTCTTCCCATGGTGCCTGCACCATTTTATATCCCCAACAAAGACGCACAAGTGTTCTTATCTCTCCACTTACAAACCAACACGTGTAATTTTAATTTTAATTTTTCGATTATGCCATGATACTGAATGTAAAAATCCCATGTGATTTTGACTTCACATCTGAATAACAGCAAGAAAACACCAGGGCAAAACTCTAGGTGTGTCTGACCTCAGCCATCCACTCTGCCTGCATTGCCCACAGATACAAAGGAAACTGCTTGCTGTGGCCCATGCTGTCTCTCCAGGCACAAAGCCCTCCCTCCCCCACCAGGTGTCCTGTACGTTTCAGGGAAACCTGGGACCTGTGTTCCCAACAAGCCACGTGGCTTAAGCTGTCTGGTCCCTCACGCTGTTGCCGTGGATCCCTCCTCCCAACATTTCTTCATGTCAAACTTCTGCCTGTTCTGAGTGGTTGTCAAGCCCGCTGCCCTGTAACAGGCTACTTGCTAATGCCTCTCCTCAGAACTGTCATGGCCCCATCCCCGAATTGTCCATAGAGCACCCGCTTATGGTCGGGGAGGCTGAGACCTGCCCGCTGGGCGCTTCTACTGCTGGGTCCCTGACGACCCGTGTGACCCTCCTATTGGACACGGGAAGTGAACAGGGGCTTCTTTTGATCGGATTAGCACTGACTTGATAGGAAATCTCTCTTGATGTCGTTGGAAACATTCTGTTAGAGAAGGAAGTGCGTTGGCGGAGGTAGTCTCCCTGTTGGCACTGGTTTCTGTTGGGACATGAAACCACTGATTGTTTGTACACTAACCAGATTTAGAGCTTTGTCACTAATATTTATTCATTCATTCCGGGCATATTTGATGATCCTTCACGGTGCCACTCACGATGATAAGTAAACATGAGCTTATCGGACACTCAGCTTCTGTTAAGGAGCTTCATTCCAGGGGGGCTCCCATCAATTCACTGACTATACATTGGTAAAGCTACAACCTCAGCTTTGCTGCAAAGGTGAGGAGCATGGTGCCAGCAACACCCAGCTTTGACCTGTCACCGGGGTTGTGACATGGATGGTGGCATCAGCCCTCAGGGAGGAAGGGAGGGCTGGACGCCAGGCCTTGTGACCTGCCACGTCCTCTGTGGGCAGGACGACTGAGGCTCACTAGGTACTTATAGCCCTGGGCTCCCAGGCTCCTGAGTCCAGCTCCTGTAATTGCCCATCTTTTGCGAAAGCTGAAAACTCAAAGCAAAAGAAACCATGAGGCTGTTCTTCCCTGTCCTGCTGGTCATTCTGGCCTTTTGCATTCTGGCCTCTGGCCACGAGGGTGAGTATCATTGCTAACCAGACTGGCATCTGCCCTGGTAAGTTACCTGCTCTGAACTACATGACTTATTGGGGAAGGGGGTGAACAGATCCCAATTCAAACTTTTTCCACCTCTTGTGACCCAGTCCCCCAAAGCTCAGGGTTCATATACTCAATTCCCAATACTCTGGAACTTTCATTTTAAAAATAGCGTTGCAGGCACATGTGAGAGTTTTCCATCTGAAGCCTCACTCCGTGTCTGTGATCATGTTCTCAGAAGCCACAGGACAGAATTAAATTGGGATGTGAATCACTGTTCTGCCACTTGACAGCGTTGTGACCTTGAACACAATGCTTAGTCTCCAGGTCTCCTCTTACTGGGTTTCACAGCCACCACCAAGACCAGCTACGACAGTGGAGTAATGTTAAGTAGGTCCAGAGACCAGCTCTATGTGTCAGTACCCAGTCGTTATCCAGTAGTCATCAGATGTTCTCCTGCCCGGGGTCTTTTAGGTGCCAGGTCAGCCCACAGCTGGTGACTCATAGCTTCAGACACACAAAATGTTAGAGGTGAAGGGTCTTAGTTCTCAGTTCAAGGAGAGCCAGCATTCTCCGATTCTGAATAATAAATCTCAATGGGCTCTGCCAATGAGCAGCACTCTACCCGCAATCCCTGCTCGTCCTCTGAGAGCACGAGCACAGTGGGAGCAGAACCAGAGCAATCGCTAGGGCTCCATCGCCATCGCTCTGATCTAACTCTAGCCGTCCGTCCAACAACACTTTTGTGTGTCTCCATGCCCTCAATCCTGACCCACGTCTTTTGGAGTCTTTCTCTTTCATCTGACTCTCAGAGCCTCCTCGTCCTCCTTGTGTGTCTGATTACGATCAGATGAGAGCCTGACTGGGTCTTTTGCAGGCTAAGGTGGTTGCAAAGACTGAGGGATGGAGAATCCAGACCAGGAAAACGGGTTACTTCAGGTCTCAGCACAACTCCAGTAGGGTCAATAATAACTATGAGTTCCCACCTCCCAACCTCTCTGAAGAAATCTGTACATCGGTGCAGAATATTAGAGCCAATCATAGTATTGTGTATAAGCTTCAGATGTCTTACACTTACAAACATATTTTTTAGCTTTGTAGTTATGTCTGCATCCAATGACAGAATAATATTGTTTAATTTAGTTTCCAAAGAGCAACATTTTACTAATCTCACTCCAGGTTTATTCCCCCTTCTCTGATCTCTGGTAAGATCTGATTCTCCCATTCACTTGAAAGATTGATTACTAAATCTCTTCTTCCTCAATATCCAAGACAACAGAAGATGTCACTCTATTGATAGGCCAACCGTCATTTTTTAAATCTAGGGTAAGTGAACTTCAGCACAATAGGAGAGTCGTGGAGGGCAGTGTGTGTCCTTTGCAAAGAAGAAAACTGACATAGAAATACGTCAAACTGTTATCGAGGGCTCTCTTGCTCTGAGGCTTGCTCTGTGACCTTGAGGAAGTCAGGACTTCTAGGGATTGCATGGTCATTGGCACAATTGTGTGATGAGCTCATAAAACCCCTGGGGTTCCTGTCCAGTTCCAACATCAGAGAGCTATGGAGAAAAGAGTCTTTGCTTATGTCTATTGTATTTCTTTTTTGTCTGCTCCAGTCAACACAGGAGCCTGTCCGTCCGCTCTTGTGGCAGTGAAAAGCTTCCTAATGGGTTCTATATCAGAGTTGAAGAGCATTCTTGAGAAATATAATCCACCAGAGGAAGCTCTATCGTCCACACTAGAAGCGAAGGAATGCATAGATGAAATCTCCAGTGAGGACAGACACCATATTCTCCATATATTGGTAAATTCCCTCTTCTTTCTGCACAGAGGTATCTGCTCAGTGCACAGCCAGGAGGGAGGTTGGCATCTCCTCCGTGAGGGCACAGGAGGCGGAGGCTCCTGCCTCTCTGCTCACATCTGAGAGGTTGACCGGTGGCCACAGGGTGAATGAGAACATGACACCTGCTGAGCTGTACTTAGGCTGCACACAGCGTCTGGCACAATCTCTCTTCTCAGGTCACCTGCCCTCACGATGAATTTCCACACCTCCAGGCTGGAAATCTGAAAGCGGAACTTCCCAGGCCCCTCTCACCCCTGTCCCGGTCTCTCAACCCCATGTCCACCTCAGAGTGAAAAAGCACAGTCCTGGGACCTGGGACTCAGAGAAAGCAAATCATGGGCTGCTCTTCACCCTGCTCCTCCGTCCATTAGAATCCTGGGTCCTACTCTTGGGTCCCTCGGGGTCCCTTTGCCGGGCTGTGGACATGGCTCTTTCCTGACCCGCATGGTTTGTTGTAAGTGGACCAGGACATCTGAGTTCACCGCTCGCACCGCTGTCCTGCCTGGGGCCCTCCAATGCCTTTGCTGGTTGAAATATTTCTTCCACATCCTGGTTTTGAGCAACAGCCTGTGCAAATGTGTCATGTCCGGGAGCAACATGACTGACCTACCTGTTCTCTCTTCTTCTATTTCAGATTAGAATAGTGTCCAAATGTAAATCCTAGGTTGAAAAAGAATCTTACACACAAGGACCTCTGACGTTCCATATGACCTGATCTTCCCAGAAAATGTAAAGGTTTCAACATCTTGCTTCAATAAATCACTCGCCCTGCACTTCTCTGCGTGTCTGTTTATCATCCAATAGTCTCTGGTCTGGATGGGGTGGGTTCATTATGAAGTGGCCATTGGGTGCTGTCACTAGTACATTTCAGGACCCAGCATCCGGGTTCCCATGGAGGCCTGAGGTGCAGGGACCACAAGAGGCAATATTTCCTCAGGACCATCCTGCATTACTTTACAGATTTCCCAGTCGCAGGGCCATGAGTGAAAAGGACTGTTAGGGGTAGAAAGCAACCACAAGGTTCCTGCTCCTGGGCCTGACCTGAGGGATACCCGCAGCCTCACTGTCTGGCCGGTCACGTGGTTCCCAGTCAGCAGCGTCACTGCTATTCCATCCTCATCATAACCACAAACAACCTGCCTGGTCCTCACCCCTTCACTGTGCTTCAGTCCTAGTATGGTCCCGTGTCACTTGTTTTCTGTCCCTTCTCAGTTTGCAGTGAATTCAGGGTTCAGCCTCCAGCGAGCTCATGTCGCTCTGCACACTCACATTGCTCTTCACGGCCTGCACCGCGCGGCCACTGCTTCACCCCTCAAGTCCCTAAAGATGCACAAACAAGCTTCCAGCTGCCGTCTGGACAACGCCACTCAAGAAATCCACACTTAACTTCAGAGGAAAAATACAAAATACACAGTGTCTGCCCCCCACCATTGCCTCTGCCATGACCCCACCCAGGCTAAAGGAGGTGACTCAGAAAACTTGGATACATCACAGGCCCCCGGACTCGTTTCCAAGGTCGGCTGTAACACAGCACCACTCACAAGGTGGCCTATCACATTTTCTCCAAGTGGGGAGGACAAAAGGCGAAAATCTGTAACCGTCTGCCAAACTCATGGCCACGCTGGCTCTGGAAAGTCAAGATGAAAATCTGTCCATGGCACTTCCAGCTTAGAAGGCTGGCGGCATTCCTTGTCTTGTGCCAACATTACTATAATCAGGGCCCCGTGAGGTGACATTGCATTCCCCTTTCTGGATGTGCAAGTCTCCTGGGCCTCCTTCATGTAGAATCTATGAGATGGCATTTGGAGGACACCAGACATTCAGGATTCTGTCCCTGATTCAAAATCCGTAACTTTATCTCCTCTGCGAAGTCTTTCTTTGCCCTGAAAGATAAATGACAAGTTCCCAGGTTTCAGACTAGGATAACTTTTGGGGGACTATTATGATCCTATTGCAGCTCATCTCTCTCCTGACATCTAAGAGTCATCTAAGTGCTGCCCCGTCCACTTCCAGAGCCCCACTCGGTTCCTGTGCTTTCCCCACACACAGCCATCATCACGGCCCATTCCTAGTCCTGCCTGCCGGGTGCCAAAGTCTCCCAAGGGGTCAACTGGGGTCTTGATACCCTTCCCGCAGCACCCCCTACTCATGGACATCACGGTGACCCTCCTAAAACAAATGTGAGTCCGATCTTACGCCTGTGACCCGGAAATACTAGACGTCATGTGTTTCTGAATGTGTCAAGCAAGAGGACTTATTCTTAGTCCGAAGCCCATTCTCCAATTATAATAGGGATATTTTTTCAAACTGTGATTGAGAGAATAGAAGACAACAGTTATCTACTATTATCGGTTGTCTCCAATTCTTTTACAACAGATGTGTATTCTTAATCACATCAGGAAACATGTGCACTGGAATTGGTCCCTATTTTCTGAAACACATTGCACGTTCAGTTTGCATACTATGCATGGTACACACAAGGAGCTCCTGCAACCCCCTGAGACCCAGACTGGAATCGCTGGGAGGACCAGGCCCACCATTGGTGTCGCACACAAGGCCTGGCACGACCCGTCCCTGGCATCCCTCCGACCTCTTCTCCCTGCTCACCAGGATTCTGTGCTCAGCCATAGTTGTCTGTGTGCCACTCACTCACTTGTTATGTGGGTCACACCAGTGCACCAGGATGTGTGGTGCTCCCTTTGCCTCTGTAACCTTCCCTGCACAGGACAGTGACAACCTCATCTGTGAGGTCCCTTTCACGTCTCGTCCCCTATGAAGCCGTCCCTGACTCTCATACCATAAAATAAACCTTTATACACAGACGTATGTTACACCCAATGGCAAACACAACGATACACACTTTTACCCACACAGACACACCCAGAAACATGCACAGATTTACGAGACACACACATAATCACATAGATAGGCAGTCATCCCTCTGTTATCACTTTAACTTTCTGGGATATACCACTCATATCACAGAGTTGTTTTGAGAATATATTAAATACATTACTAACGAAGAACAAATTTTATCAATTATTGTTATGATTTCTGAAACACTTAAGGATTTACACGTGTTGAGCACACCTATGGGTGGACATTACTGGAACATTTACAGGTTTTCTTTCCCTTGTTTCCCTTTCTCCTTGCTAGTCCCCGGAAGGTGAAAGACTGTTCCCACCATTGCATGTGGGGATGAAGAAAGTCCCACCCACTGCTCCTCAACCCTGGCTCTGTGTCACAATCAACTGGGAAGATTTCAAAGGAAGTGTTTCCCAAGCCTCACTCCAGGACAAATACACGGGTATCTCTGTGTGTGGAACCCATGCAGTCCCCATTTCCTCACCTCTGCCTCCTAAGGGTGCAGACACCCAGTGACTGTGGAGGCCACCACTGAAGTGGAGGCAGGAACAAGACTGTTCACGACGGTCGGACAACTGCCAGCATCACCAAGGTGGTCACCTGGAGACCTTTCCCTGGCTACTTCTATAGCCCTTCAAGCCTGGCAATTGAAGGTCATTCATTCGTTTCACTGTTATAAAACTAGTAAACTTAGGATCTCATACAGGACATTTTCCTATATGAGATGTTCACAGAGTGGGAGGAGAGATATTCAAGACTCCAAAGACTGGCGCTGGAAGAGAGGTTAAAGGGCTACGGTTTAATGGGTAGAGTCTCAGCTTGGGATGGTTTCTGGAAATGGGTAGTAGTAAAACATTGTGAATGTACTCAATGTAAGTAATTGTACACTTAAATACGAATGAAATAGTAAAAATCATATTGTATATATTTTATCAAACACACACTAAAAGACTCCACAGTCTGTAGCTCTCTCAGAGGTGGCAGAAAGTTGGCTGTAAGTGGCAGGAGGGCTTCAGTCCCCGTTGGACATGCTCTCCCAGAGTTGTTGACATCTCAAACTCAAATTATATGTGGAGAAAGCTCTCTGTTTGATATGCCTCCTGGGTTTTGCTTCGTTGAAGATACCAGTAATTTTTTTAGAAACTCTGGATCAGACTCACAAACTGAGTTAACCAAGTACAAAGGATTGATTTCTGCAGGGTCTCTTGACGTTACCTTTGAGACTTCTAATGCCTTCCCTGGACAGACATAACTGCTGTCTCTGCAGGCTCTCCTCCTCAGATGTCGTCCTCTTGCATCCATCTTACTCTGGATGACAATATTCTTTTGGGTGGAGCATATCCTCTGCCACCTTCTGAGAAAAAGCTCACTGGAGATGAAAGTTTTAAAGATTTGCACGTTTGAAATATCTTTATTTATCCCCGTGCTTCATTGATAGCTGACTGCACATAGAATTGTATTCATATACAGTGATGTGATTCAAAGCTCGCATTTGTCATAAGCTTACTTAAAGCCAACTTTCAATGGCTCTCCATTCCTATGGTATGAAGTTCAATGTCTCCCTTTAGAAAGTAGTATATCCTGGCCTGGATACGAATCAAAACTTCACATTGGGTCACTATTAAGTCTTCTCCTTCCCCTCTCTCCTTACTTCCCTGTCTCTCCTCCCTGCTAAACATAGTTTCTGAGAGATTAGGGGTTAAAAATGGGAAGATAAGAGGAGTCAAGAAAGTTCTAAATTGACTCAAACTCTCTTGGGGCCTGTCTAAGTTCTCTGGGCCAGTCTCTTTCTCTCGTGGGACACCTTCAGGGTCTTCAGAAGCTCACATTACTAAGACCTGTTATTCTCTTCATGGTTAATAAACCTTCAAGTACAAGCACCTATGGAAAATTCAAATATATAACAGCTGGAAAAGATAATAAGGGAGTTTGAAAACAAATAATATGTGTAACAAGAGTGATTTATGCGCAGTGGAAAGGATGAAGGACACAAATAAGAAAGAAAAGAAAAGTACGCTAAAGCATCCATCTAGGATGTCCAACTAATAGGATTCTAGAATGAGAGACACTGTGGTGGGAAGAAAGTCACCAAAAAATAAAATCTAGAAAATTTCCCCGAAGTGAAGAATAGAAAATTGAACAGCCCACTCATTCCCTACATCCAAACTCATTTTTGTGACTTTTTGGTCATCAGCCTAAAAAATAGTTTCCTTTCGGAAAGAACCTGCAGGAAGGAGCTGCATATGAGAATCATGGTTCTAGCAGTGAAATCATTAATATCAGTTTCCCCATATTGTCACTGTAAGGGTCCTAGTGGCCAAACGTTCACATACTGAAGGCAAATGTTAGCTAGAAAATGTGGGCAGGAAGTGGAGGGGAACTTAGCAACTGAGTAGATACCGACCTCATAAACCATGGGAACTGTCACTTGTGTATGAAGATCAAATGTTTAAGCGCACACTTTGTGAAAATGTAAGACGTGTAAAGTTACTTGACCTCTCTTGTCCCATTGCCTGCAGTTGGGGAGAAATGAGATGCCCACCTAATGGGGGGTGTGACCACACATCTCAGTTTGCTCAGGAGAAACCTGGTTCATGCTGCTGTCCTGGCATTCCGTCCATGTAGTGACCTCTTTCACCTTCCAAAGTGCCCTGTTTGGTGAATAAATGTCATCATCACCTTGCTCATTGGGTTCCTGTGAAGATTAAAAGAGGCGATTACCATTTTCTTTCATCGCAGAAGTGCTCTACCACTGTTTCCCACTCATGTTTTACTCAATGTGGAAAACAAATACACATGTTGGAGGTGGGTATTGGGAAGATTAATAGGCCAACAGTATAGAGACTATTTCGAGAGAGAAGTTATATGTAATTATCTCAATAAGACTCTTTCAGGGAGGGATCAGAAAAAGAATCCAGGAAGCATGGATCAAAAAAGTACTTTGTTTCCTACTTTAGCCCTTCTGCTTCACGTCTGAACATGGTATCTCCAGGCCTTTTAGAGAATGTGAAGTAGAAGCAGAGTTTTCAGTGGTCTATATGGTCCCAGAAGTCCTTCAAGGTTTATCAGAACACCTTTCTCAGGTTATAAATGACTGGCTGGAGCTGACATGTTCGGAGCACCTACTCTGTGCCCAGCCCTGTTCTGAGGATTCCTCACTGTAACTCATTCAGGCCTCACGACATCCATAGGACGATTGCCATTGTGCATGGGACACAGCAGTGAAATCTCCACACCAGTGTGGCCCCAGGCATGGGAGACGCCTGTGCTTGGAATGGCCTGGATACCGTGAACGATGGACATCAAGATGTCCCCAAGACCTCGGCCTTTCCTGAAGTCTCTGGCCGGGGAAAGCACCTCCCTGCCCAATTTGTGGGCTTTGGCCTGATCTTAAGGAAGAAGAGGTTCACGTCCAAAGCACATGCATGAGGTTAATGTGCCAACACCCAGGAGCACAGGGCAGAACCAGTTTTACAGAATGAGTGAAAAGGAAGAAATGTACAGTATCTTGTCCCCAAATACTGTGGGACTGTTGTATACAACTAAAACTCAATTAATGAAAACTCAAGGATCGTACGTTCAGAATTTTATAGGTTTTGTGCCAATGCAGGAATCACTGAGAAAAAATGACTCTCATTGATCGTTACCCCTTGTATTAAGGGTGGCAAGGCCTCAAACAAGTGAAATATCAGTGTGAGTTTATCTCAGGTCTTGCTTGAACCAGAGGACAGACCAAAAGTAATTCTCTCCTACCTCACATTTATCTCTACCCGAGACAAGGGTGTTCACGGTAAAATCTGTGAAGAATTCACCTCCTCGTCCAAATCTATTTTATCTGGTTTGTCACAGAGGGTGATCAAGAAATGTCACACACACTGACACCAAAGGCTACTTCACTGCTCTGGTTTCTGAACTGAATTTGGGGACCTGAGTCAAAGTGCCTTCTGGGAGAAGGAAGAAATCAGCCCAGCAATACAGGCATTCTCACCTTTTGGTTTCTTCCATTTGCTTTTGTAAACGATGCTTTTACATGAGCCTTTGTGAGCAGAGTTATTGTATCAGATTCGTCTGAGAATGGTCCTCATGTGCTTTGCAGAAAACATGGAGGTAAAGAGACACACACATAACTGTGGGCTCATGGACATGAGGTGGGTTTTTGTTTCCCGAAAAAGAGGCTGTGAATGGCCCAATGTGTCAGCAGGAGCCAGGGCTGGTCCATAATGACTGAGGCACCAGGTAGAGTCCTCATGAAATCCCATTCAAAGTGACAGTCGTCTGTTTCAATACTAAGGTCCTTCACTTGCCTTTGGAACGAAGATGGCTATCAACGATCACCTGGTGATGGGACACACATAAGAACATAACCTTCTCTATTTCTAGCTTCTTCCTAAATCAGTATTGTCCTTGGCAACTTAAGCTCCAGCTGAATGACGGAAAGAAGTGAGTCCCAAATAATCCAGATGGAGAATACTGTGTTCACTGGGAATTAAGTACTGAGATGGTGCGTCCTGCACGACAAGAGCTGTGGGAAGCGAGAAGGGCAGCGCAGGGTTAAGAAAGACAGTAACCAAGAATGGAGTGCAAGCGGGGACAAGGGACTCAAGCCTCAAGGACTTCATGTCTCGACATGATATCTCCAGGCCTTTTAGAGACTGTGAAGTAGAAGCAGAGTTTTCAGTGGTCTATAATGGTCCCAGAAGGCCTTAAGGTTTATCAGAACACCTTTCTCAGGTTATAAATGACTGGCTGGAGCTGACATGTTCAGAGCACCTACTCTGTGCCCAGCCCTGTTCTGAGACCTTCTTCACTGTAACTCATTCAGGCCTCACGACATCCACAGGATGATTTCCATTGTGCAAAGGGACATAGCAGTGAAATCTCCACACCAGTGTGGCCCCAGGCATGGGAGACGCCTGTGCTTGGAATGGCCTGGAAACCGTGAACGACGGACATCAAGATGTCCCCAAGACCTCGGCTTTTCCTGAAGTCTCTGGCCAGGGAAAGCACCTCCCCACCCAATTTGTGGGCTTTGGCCTGATCTTAAGGAAGAAGAGGTTCAGGTCCAAACCACATGCATGAGGTTAATGTGCCAACAGCCCAGGAGCGCAGGGCAGAACCAGGTTTACAGAATGAGTGAAACAGAAGAAATGTAGGGTATCTTGTCCCCAAATAACGTGGGGCTGATGTATACGACTCACTATTAATGGAAACTCAAGGATCATTTCATTTGCACAACTCTTTTATATGCTTTTTGTCAATGCATGAATCACTGAGAAAAAATGGGTCTCACTGAGCGTTACCACTTTTATTAAGGGTGGCAAGGCCTCAGATGAGCAAAATATTAGTGAGAATTCACCTCAGGTCTTCTACAAGCCTGACAACAGGCCAAATGTAATTCTCTCCTAGCTGACATTTATCTCTACCCAAGACAAGAGTATTCACGGTAAAATCTGTGAAGAATTCACCTCCACCTACAAGTCTATTTTGTCTGGTTTGTCACAGAGGGTGAGCACTAAATGACACACACACTGACACTGAAGGCTACTTTACTGCTCAAGTTTGTGAACTGAATTTGGGGGCCTGAGTCAAAGTGCCTTCTGGGAGGAGGAAAAAATCAGCCCAGCAATACAGGCATTCTCACCTTTTGGTTTCTTCCATTTGCTCTTGCAAATGATGCTTTTACAGGAGTTTTGTGAGCAGAGTTATTTTATATGATTCACCTGAGAATGGTCCTCATGTGCTTTGCAGAAAACATGGAGGTAAAGAGACACACACTTTACTGTGCGCTCATGGACATCAGGTGGGATTTTCTTTCCTGAATAAGAGGCTGTGAAGGGCCCAGTGTGCCAGGGCCCGTCCGTAACAACTGAGGCACCAGGCAGAGTTCTCATGAAATCCCGTTCATGTCTCTTTCATTACTAAAGTCCTTCACATGCCTTGGAATGAAGTGCCCAGCAATGGTCAGCTGGGTGAGGGGACACCCATAAGAACATGACCTTCTTCTCTATTTCTCGCTTCTTCGTAAATCAGTATTGGCCTTGGCAACTTAAGCTCCAGCTGAATGATGTCAAGAAGTGAATCCCAAAATATCCAGATGGAGAATAATGCGTTCGCAGGGAATTAATCATTGACTCTTTTCTCAGACTCTCTTGTGACGGGCCAGCCGTCACGAGTCGGTGGGTTCCCGAATGGGGGAGTGGGAATGAATAAAAGACACTCTCACATATGATGGCGATCGCGGACTTCAGTGATCCTGAAGACACTAAGTTTATTTTACTGCTCCCATATAAGCAGTTTGAGCACGTGCAAGTATGTATTAACATAACAAATGTAAACTCTTTAGCTTTCACATAGAGGATACAAAATTCACCGAAACTCACAAGTAATTATCTTATCAATTGCCCTGATAGGCATCAGCCTTCTGTGTCTGGGAATGGGCCGCTCCCACCAAATTCCTCAGCAGCTTACAAGCTCAAGCTCCCCTCAGGTGCAGGCAGAGACAATTGCCTCAGGGGGAGGAAACAGGTAGCATAAACCGAGCCATTCTGCAAAGCTCAGAGTTTCCTGTAACCATGGCTCCCCACATCTCCCCCTTTTTTATTTTATATGAACAAAATCCATCCAGTCAGGATGGCGAGGTGACGGCGCCTGTCTTAGGCATCTCAGGACGCCTGCCTCAACTTACCCGTCATTGGTACTCATATTTTATCATACAAGCCCTGTCTTAGGTGTTGAAGCGGCTCCCAAGTATTTACCCGTCATTGACTAATCCGTCCCTCATAAATGCACAGGGGTGAGAGTCTTAAGACTTGTCTTAAGCTCAAGCTGATGGATGTCAGCTCGTAAGTCTAACATCCTGCTGATGAAACATCTAATGAGGATGGGGAGTAGGCACAGAACCAAACAGACACAGAAGCCCAATAAACCTACTCAAAGCATACTCTATTTCTTTAAAAACCTGCAAACTTCTTTCAGCATACCAAGGTCCAGAAATATTAACAGGAAGCATAACAAAAGATGGCTGTTTAAGTATCATAACATGAGTTCCTGATGGTACCCAAGAAATACAATTTGCTAAAGAACAATTACTACAGGATACACTAAATTGGTTTCCTATAAAGTGTACATTAACATTTCCAATCAACAGCGCATAAGAAGAAGGAACACAAGCAGATAGATTAACAGTCTTAGCAACAGTAGTCCAATCTCTAGTCCCATCTTTCAAGACACTCACATGACTGCAGGGAGTGCCTGATTTACAGAACTCAACTATTTGAACAACTTCACCTATTACTCCCATAAGTCTCCATAATGAATTTTGCTGATACTGTGTATCAGAATTCCAAAGTCCAGAAGTCAGTTCTCGGGCCCATCCTGACTGGTTACTTCTTGACCAGTTAATGATGTATCTGCCTGTTCCAGGAATGTCATAACGAACAGGATCATTGCCAGGATAGTCTCTCCATGGGACAGTCTCAATATTTAATTTCAATCTTTTATTGTAAGATGGATGTGATGGAGGGATGGGCAGATTCATTCTGCGTCCTCCTGACCAATCACCTAGCATGTTAAGACGAACAGTCCTTCCAACTAAAGAGTCATTAATGTGCATAGTGACAGGAGAACTACGCAAGCACCAAGATGTTGACCTATTATTTGCAATACAAATAGGCAAACTTGTTCCTGTACCATTATAAGTAAAATTCTTTTCTAGTTGTTGTTTTATGTGTCCATCAGAGGGCAATTCTAAAGCCTGAGTATCATTAACATAAACTGGAATCTCAGGACCGTCCCACACAGCGAGGTGGAGGATTGGTGGATCAGGTACATAGGCCCAATACGTCTGGTCAGATTCCGCTTGGCAAAGCATCAGTAGCATCATCAATGGGCTGAGGGTCCACATGTCGCACCAATCTTTCTGGCAGCCACCGAGGGCCTTCTGCATCCTGTGGAAAAACACATACATGTCCTCGTCCCCATATGAGGACTGGATCTGGGCCTTGCCAAGAGCCCGTAAGTGGATCTTTCCATTTGACCAAAGCCTGAGGGACAGTAGAAGGATGCCAAAAGCGCTCTGCAGCACTCTTGACATGGGCATCCAAGGTCAAAAAATTTTGAATAAAGAGAGAATGAGACAAATAATTATGAGGCGTCAGGGGATATAACTCCCCCTTTTTTATTTTTTGCAAATTAACTTTTAATGTACCATGAGTACGCTCAACAATCCCTTGTCCTTGGGGATTGTAAGGAATGCCAGTAACATGATTGATCGAAAATTGCTGGCAAAATAGAGCAAATTTTTTGCTGGTATAACCTGAGCCATTATCTGTTTTAAGTTTTTTAGGAGTTCCAATCATGGCAAATGCAACAGGAAAACTGTTAGTAAACTGCATCAGGCCTTGAATCTGTGTTTTTGTAAAAGGAATAACAATAGAATCTGGCTCCTTTCCATAATATTTTCGAGCTTCCAAGCGGCTCTCCTGGGATGTAAGATGACAAACACCCTAGCTGTGCCCATAAAGGAATTCATACCTCTGTAAGTGAGCCGACTTTTGCATGCTTTCATCCCAGGTTCTGGCTGCAAGCTCCTTGAGGAAGTGCTAAATGACACTCTTTCCAGTGACGTGAGCACTGAACGCTACATCAGGGATTATGCAGAGTTCATACATGGTGCAGAAGAGGAACATGCCGCCACCCAACTGAAGCAATGTTTGCTCGAGCAGGACAGCGAAAATGTGAACAACATTTATGTGATGCTGGTAATTTCGATTTCTTCTTTAAGTGTTTTGAATCCACTGGACAGGGACAAGCAGCCTCTACATTTGTCACTAATTATGCCAGAGCAAGGGTTAACTATGTTTTATTTCCCCGACTTTCATTGTTGGTGAGTGTGAATGACACTGTGACACCAAGAAAGCCGTCCAAGTTCAGTGCTGCTCTGTCTGTTCACTTTGTGGAATCCTTAGTGAGTGATAAATGAAAAGGACAAAGAAGGGGGGAAACGCTTGGGCAAAGGTTCCCCGAACCCTCAGCTCAGATAATATCTGATTATTAAGAAGACCTTCCATCACTTGTAAGAGTGTTCAGAAAAATTAATTCCTCTTGTTCATAGATCAAATAGTCAAACTTTTTAAAGACTTTTCGATTGATTCCAGAAAACTCATTTTAAGGATTATTCCACACATCTTTCCAACACATTCAAAAGTGCACTTTCAAGCAATGAGAGTGTGTTAGTGTAAAAACTTCACTTTCTGACCAATAATTAAAGAGTCGTGCAGATCGTGGGTATGAACTCACCACGGTGAGGGAATTGTTAAAAACAAAATCAGTAGTTTAACAACGAGATAATCTGTCTAATAATAAACGATTTATTTAGTATTTACCTTGCATGTATTCCATATCCTAATTTAACATTTAACACACCCCAGGGCAGACAATTTAAAAGCATTGCCATATCACAAACATATAAGTGTACGTCACTAAAAAGATTCGGAACCGGGTGCAACATGGAAGAACATTGAAAACAGTATAAAAAAACAAGCCAGTTACAAAATGACAAATATAGCATGAATCCACTTCCATCAGTTTTCTAGAGTAGCCAATGTCTTAGAAACAGAAGGCAGAGTAATGGATTCCAGGGGCTGGGTGGTGAGGAAATTGGGAGTGTTTAACGGGTATGGACTTGCACTTTAGCAAGATGCAAATGCCCTGGGTCTGGTTGAACTGTGAAGGGGATATTCTTAACACTACTGTCTATATATGGAAAGTGGTGAAAATGGTAATATTTGTGTTACGTGTATTTACCATAATTACATTTTTTAAAAACTGAACAACCCCTGCGATTAAAGATGGTAGGAATATTTTCTTTAAAACCCTAGATTAGACAAATCAGCCAGTGTACACATCTCTGACATTTTGTGTCCCACAAAGGACATGGTGGAGGCACCAGACTGTTTTCTGTATTTCTAACATGTACGATCATGAAAGAACTCAAAAATGTCACACGTCCTTGTATTTGAGCTGAGATACTGAAAATGGTTCACACGGCATAATTTTGTTAGATGTGTTATTTCAAAGAACAGAAAACATGCAGATAGAATTATTACAGGGACCCCTGAGGATGGGGGTGGGGGAGACCAGGAAATACAAGCACCTCTTAGGCATCGATTAATGTCTCTTGAAAATAGAATAAATGAGGAGACAATTCTGATTTTATTTCCAGCACTATCTTTCTTGAATGTCAGATGTGTTTAGACAAATCCAGGAAAACAATGAGAAGAAATGTTTGCTTTTCCATATTTTCCTCTCATGAGGAATTGGAATGTAGGTGACGTCTCTGTTTTGTTTTCCAGCAAGCAGTATTTCGCAGTATCTGGTGTGCTGACTATTAAATTTCCACAAACCTTCGGCTCAGACGACTACAGAGAATGATCAGAACGGAGTGTCTATCGTTAGAAACCACGACTTATATTTCTTTTTTTGTCTTTTGATCTGCAAACTGCAAGACAATTGTTGAAACCTCAAATACATTTTCATTTCAATAAAGTATCTGCAAACCTAAAGTTCTTTTCTTGTGATCTGATGAAAATGGAGGCTTTAGAGAGACTCACACCACACACGCGTGTGCTCGCACACACGCACACACACTCACACCCATTATTCATGAAGAGCTCACGGTGCAGGACTGCAGACTCTGAGCAGCACGCTGCTCCTCACCACCTGTAGCCCAACATCGACCCTTCTCTGGAAAGTGATTTTTCTCCCCTCTCACCCCATCTTCCGGGACGATCTCTGCCTTGCTCAGGCCCAAGGTCCTGGTGGCTGCGACAATCTCAAGTTCCCACATGTCCTTCAGTCCTTGTGTCCATGCTGAGCTCTGCTCACCATGGCCGGGCTGTCTGTGTCCCTGGCCCGAGTGTGCAGGGAGGGGAACAGCCAGCGAGAAAGGGGGCTCAGGCAGGGCAGGGATGAATCTTGTCTGCATCCTAAGATTGGATCTATATCCTCAACTGGATTGCTAAAATCTTTCATTACAAAGTTACTTACTATACCCCTCTGTGCCCATAACCCCAAACCTCAGGAAAAACACTTGTTTGTCTGTGTTCCCATGAGTGTGGTCATTTTGTGCTAATCAATGAACAGGACCCATACACACCTGCTTCATCCCTTTCACACCCTCAGATCTACCACTTCTCTATCCCTCGTGCGCTGTTAGGTAAGATTCCATGATTATGGTTTCCTTCCTTTATCATAAGCCTCATACAATCTTGACCCTTAGCGGCACACAAGTCCTTCTGGGAGCCCTATTGCGTTGAGCTCAGGGTCACTGGGATTGTTGGGTCCCCTATAGACAAGGCTTTGCTCCCCAATGGAAGGGAATCACTCACATGCTTCCCGCACGCAGAGCTTCGGGTCCATCTGCCTCCCTCACATTCCACAGTCATCTCTGTACCCAGAGCATAAATATATGACACAATATAAGTCAGGTCATGCTGGAGCTTCCATTTCATGGCTGATGGTTCTTTTCCAGAATCTGGACTCTGGAATCCATCTTCTCTTCAATTCCATTGCTGCTTCCTCACCATCTCTGACCCCGACTTCCCAGGAAGCCGTTTCTCTCATTGACCATCCTTTGAGTGTGTCCTCCCGTGACCAGTTCTTACAATCGCAGTCATTCCCTCATAAACTTCCTGTTTGACATGCGTTTGTGTCAAGCACTGCTTTTGGCATTGGGATACATCAAAGAGGAAAACAGACAAAAATTCCTACCCTTGGGATGCTTATATTTGATCACAGGCAGAGAAATTATGAACCAAAAAAAGAGGTAAATTAAAAAGTACTTTAGGAGGTGATAAAGACCACAGAGAAAAATAAGGAGAGGAAAAAGGGTGGGAGTGTGGTTTTAATTAGGATGGACAGGAAATGGCTCACTGAAGATGTAACGTTTCAGCCCAGATGTGAAGGAGGTGAGTGAGAGAGTGTGAGGTGTTGGGTGATGAGTATTCCAGGGGGAAGGACACTCTAGCGTCTGGTCCTAGAGCTCTCTTTAGTTTTATGTTTTGTTTTATTTTATTAAATTTATTGGGGTGACAATTGTTAGTAAAATTACATAGATTTCAGGTGTACAATTCTGTATTACATCATCTATAAATCCCATTGTGTGTTCATCACCCAGAGTCAGTTCTCCTTCCATCACCATATATTTGATCCCCCTTACCCTCATCTCTCAACCCCCACCCCCCTTACCCTCTGGCAACCACTAAACTATTGTCTGTGTCTGTGAGTTTCTGTTTCTCATTTGTTTGTCTTGTTCTTTTGTTGTTTTTGGTTTATATACCACATATCAGTGAAATCACATGGTTCCCTGCTTTTTCTGTCTGACTTATTTCGCTCAGCATTACACTCTCCAGATCTATCCATGTTGTCACAAATGTTCCTATATCATCTTTTCTTACCGCCAAATAGTATTCCATTGTGTATATATACCACAACTTCTTTATCCATTCATCTATCGAAGGACATTTTGGTTGTTTCCATGTCTTGGCCACCGTAAACAAAGCTGCAATGAATATTGGCGCACACGTGTCTTTATGTATAAATGTTTTCAGATTCTTTGGGTAGATCCCCAGGAGAGGGATTGCTGGGTCATATGGCAATTCTATTCGTAATTTTTTGAGGAACCTCCACACTGCCTTCCATAACGGCTGCACCAGTCTGCATTCCCACCAACAGTGTATGAGGGTTCCTTTTTCTCCACAGCCTCTCCAACGCTTGTTACTATTTGTCTTGTTGATGATAGCCATTCTGACTGGGGTGAGGTGATATCTCATTGTGGTTTTGATTTGCATTTCTCTTATGATTAGTGATGTTGAGCATTTTTTCATATGTCTATTTGCCATTTGTATGTCCTCTTTGGAGAAATATCTCTTCAAGTCCTCTGCCCATTTTTCAATTGGGTTGTTTGTTTTTTTGTTGTTGAGTTGCATGAGTTCCTTGTATATTCTGGATATTAGCCCCTTATCGGAGGCACTGTTTGCAAAAATCTTCTCCCATTCAGTTGGTGGCCTCTTTATTTTGTCGATGGTTTCTTTTGCTGTGCAGAAGCTTTTAAGTTTCATATAGTCCCATTCGTTTATTTTAGCTTTTACTTCCCTTGCCTTTGGAGTCAAATTCAGAAAATTCTCTTTGAACCCAAGGTCCATAAATTTAGTACCTATGTTTTCTTCTATGCAGTTTATTTTGTCAGGTCTTATGCTTAAGTCTTTGATCCATTTTGAATTAATTTTGGTACATGGTGACAGATAGCAGTCCAGTTTCTTTCTTTTGCATGTGGCTTTCCAATTCTGCCAGCACCATTTCTTGTATTTTCTCCATTGTATGTTTTCTGCTTCTTTGTCAAAAATTATCTATCCATGTTTATGTGGTTTTATTTCTGTGTTCTCAATTCTATTCTATTGGTCTATATGTCTGTTTTTCTGCCAAAACCATGCTGTTTTGATAATTGTAGCCCTGTAGTACAAGCTAAAGTCAGAGAGTGAGATACCTCCAGCATTGTTCTTTTTTCTTAAGATTGCTTTGGCTATTCAGGGTCCTTTGTGGTTCCAAACAAATCTGGTGATTTTTTGTTCTATTTCTCTAAAAAATGCCATTGAGATTTTGATGGGGATTGCATTAAATCTGTATATTGCTTTGGGTAATATGGTCATTTCAACTATGTTGATTCTTCCGATCCACGAACACGGAATGTCTTTCCATTTCTTTGTGTCTTCTTCAATTTCTTTTAAAAAGTCTTGTAGTTTTCAGCATATAGGTCTTTCACATCCTTGGTTAAGTTTATTCCTAGGTATTGTATTCTTTTTGCTGCAAGTGCAAAACGAATTGTGTTTTTTTTATTATTATTATTTCTTTTTCTGAGATTGCATTGTTAGTATATGGGAATGCAATGGGTTTTTGTACGTTGATATTGTAGCCAGCAACTTGACTGTATTCGTTGATTGTTTCTAATAGCTTTTTGGTGGAGTCTTTAGGGTTTTCTCTATATAGCATCATGTCATCTGCAAAGATGAAAATTTAACTCTTTCATTCCCAATTTGGATGCCTTTTTTTTCTTTCTCTTGCCTGATGGCTCTGGCGAGGACTTCCAACACTATGTTGAAAAGCAGAGGTGATAGGGGACAGGCCTGTCGTGTTCCTGAATGTGGAGCAAAGGGCTTCAGTTTTTCACCGTTAATTATGAGATTACCTGAGGGTTTGTCATATATGGCCTTTATTATGTTAAGGTATTTTCCTTCTATACCTATTTTATTAAGTGTTTTAATCATAAATGGATGTTGTATTTTGTTAAATGGTTTTTCTGCATCAATTGATATAATCATATGATTTTTGTCCTTTATTTTGTTTATGTGATTTATCACATTGATGGATTTGCGGATGTTGAACCATTCTTGTGCCCCGGGGATGAACCCCACCTGGTCGTGATGAATAATCTTTTTAATGCATTGTTGCATTCGATTTGCTAGAATTTTGTTTAGGATTTTTGCATCTGTATTCATCAGAGACATTGGTCTGTAGTTTCCCTTTTTTGTGTTGTCCTTACCAGGTTTTGGTATCAGGGTAATGTTGGCCTCATGAAATGAGTTAGGGAGTACTGTCTCTTCTTCAAGTTTTTGGAAGAGTTTGAGCAGGATTGGTATTAGATCCTCTTTGAAGGTTTGGTAGAATTCACTAGTGAAGCCATCTGGTCCCGGACTTTTGCTTTTCGGAAGGTTTTGGATGACTGATTCAATTTTGTTACCGGTGATCGGTCTGTTTAGATTTTCCAGTTCTTCATGGTTCAGCCTTGTAAGGCTATATGTTTTTAAGAACTTGTCCATTTCTTCTAGGTTATTGAATTTTATGGCATATAGTCCTTCATAGTATTCTTGGATGATGCTTTGTATTTCTGTGGCATCCGTGGTGAGTTCCCCTCTTTTGTTTCTGATTTTGTTTATTAGTGTCTTCCTTCTTTTTATCTTAGTGAGTCTAGCCAAGGGTTTGTCAATTTTGTTAATCTTTTCAAAGAACCAGTTCTTTGTCACGTTAATTTTTTATATTGTCTTTTTGTTCTCTATTTCTTTTAGTTCTGCTCTGATATTTATTATTTCCTTTCTTTTGCTGACCTTAGGTTTCATTTGTCCTTCTTTTTCTAGTTCTTTAAGGTGTAACGTGAGGTTATTTACTTGGGATTTTTCTTGTTTCTTGAGATAGGCCTGTAATGATATAAATTTCCCTCTTAAAACTGCTTTCACTGCATCCCCAAAATTTTGGTAGGATGTATTTCATTGTCATTTGTTTCTATGTATCTTTTGATCTCTCCTCTAATTTCTTCTTTGACCTGGTCATTCTTTAAAAGTTTCATCTCCATGTATTTGTGGGTTTGTTTGTTGTTTTTGTTGTTGTTGTTGTTGTTGTTTGCATTTGAGTATGCGGTAACAGACTTTATTTTTTTTAGTTTTTGGGGTTTTTTTAGATTTTATTGGGGAAGGGGAACAGGACTTTATTGGGGAACAGTGCCATCTGGGAACTCAGCGGCAGCTCAGCTCAAAGTGCCGTGTTCAATCTTAGTTGCAGGGGGCACAGCCGACCATCCCTTGCGGGATTCGAGGAATCGAACTGACAACCTTGTGGTTGAGAGCCCACTGACCCATGTGGGAATCGAACCGGCAGCCTTCGGAGTTAGGAGCATGGAGCTCTAACCACCTGAGCCACCAGGCCAGCCCACAGACTTTATTTTTAAGCATTAAATTTTGTGATTCCTTTCTTGAAAACACCAAGCCTGTCCCCAAACCCCGATCAAGAAGCTAGTGTCATAATACTAAGGTTCTCAACTTCGGGGAAAAAAAAAACCTTTTATCCATGGAGAGGTTTAATTTTCTGGGAAGACAGGAAAGTCATCCATTCTTTCCAGCAGTTAGAGAATAACTGTTTATTCATTATTAATTACACAAATTTAGATGCTGAAGAAGGGGAGCTACGTTCCACACATTTTGAAATATTTACTTTTAATTTTGTCCCATTACATTCTAAAATTTCTTTGCATATTCAGGATGATTGGGAAGCTCCTGAAGTTGACTACAGCCTTTCAATGTGGCAACGGATCTGCTAGGTTAAAAAGTGAATGCAATTTGCCTTGAGGCACAAGACATGGTACGTTAACAAATCACTACAACCACTAAAACGGTCCGTTCATACAGTTTATTCCACTAGACTGCAATTTTATACTCAGTATGAGGGGTTTCCTGAGAGCACACATAGTTTACTTCCTGTACTGCTGATCAGGCTGATGTAACATGGGGCATTGTAATTTTAAAGTAGTGTTCTATTTACACTGATGTATTTTAGATTCACATTTTGTGATTCCGATATGTTATAAAGACATTCATGCACCATGTGTGTGGTAAATCTCCATTTATATGTAGTTGGAAAAAATTCACTGAATAATGTTTTAATGATATTTGCGGTTTTTCCTGCTTTCTTTTTGCAGTTGATATCCAATTTCAAAGCCTTACGATCAGAAATATGCTTGGTATGATTTCACGCTTCTCAAACTTGCTGAAGTTAATTTTATGTTCCAATGTATGGTCTATCCTTGAGAATGTTCCATGTACACTAGAAAAAAATGTATAGTCTGATGTTTTAGGATGAAGTGCTCTATAAATGTCAATTATGTCCATTTCATCTAATGTGTCATTCAGGGCTGCCATTTTATTATCTATTTTCTGTTTGGATGATCTATCCATAGTTGTCAATGATGTATTTAAGTCCCCTAGTATAATTGTGTTTCGGTTAAGTTCTCCCTTTAGTTCTGTTAGTGGTTGCTTGGTATATTTTGGTGCTCCCTGATTGGAGGCATAAGTATTGATGACTGTTATGTCTTCTTGTTGTATAGTCCCCTTTACCATTATGAAATGTCCATCTTTGTCTCTTGTTACCTTTTTCACCCTGAAGTCTGTTTCATCTGATATCAGTATGGCTACACCTGATTTTCTCTGGATATCATTTGCTTGGGGTGTCAATTTCCACCCTTTCACTTTGAGTCTATGCTTGTCCTTGTAGCTGAGATGTGTCTCTTGGAGACAGCATATGGTTGGGTTTTGTTCTTTGATCCAATCTGTTATTCTTTGCCTTTTTATTTGTGAGTTCAGTCCATTTACATTTAGGGTGATTATTGATATGTGAGGATTTCCTGTCATTCTATCTTTAGTTTTCTGGTAAGGCTGTGTCTCCATTGTTTCTTTGCCTTTTTGTTGTTGTCTATTATTTCTGTGTGGTGGTATTCTATGATGTTTCCCTCTGTTTCTTCTTTTATTACAGTATATATTTCAGTTCTGGGTCTTTTTTGAGTGGTTACCCTTAATTTATGTAAAAGAAAGTTTGATATTTAGAGTATTCTATTTTCTTCAGCACGCTTACTTTCTCCATTCCCATATTCTGGTTCAGGCCTTTACTCCTCCCTTTTTATGTTTTGGTTGCCACAAATTGTCCCTGTTGATGGTGTTCGAATAGCCTCCTTTAGGATTTCTTGTATTGCAGGTCGTGTATTAGAAAATTCCCTCAGCTTCTGTATATCGGGAAAGGTCTGTATTCCTCCTTCATATCTAAAGGATATCTTTGCTGGTATATTATTCTTGGCTCATAATTTCTCTCTTTCAATAATTTGAATATTTGGTTCCACTCCCTCCTGGCTTGTAGAGTTTCTGCTAAAAAAAAAAATCTGATGATAATCTAATGGGCTTTCCTTTGTAGGTTACCATCTTCTTTTTCCTGGCTGTCTTGAGGATTCTTTGTCATTAATTTTTGACAACTTCAACACAATGTGCCTTGGAGAAGTCCTGTTGGGGTTGAGGTCATCTGCTTGTTGGATTCGAGGATCCAGTTCTTTCCACAAGTTTGGGAAATTCTCATCGACTACTTGTTTGAATATATTCTCTGTTCCCTTCTCTCTTTCTTCTCCTTCTGGTATGCCTGTTATTCTTATATTGCTCTTTCTGATGGAGTCAGAAAGTTCTTATAGAGTTCTTTCATTTCTTTTAAGTCTCAAGTCTCTTTCTTCTTCCATCCGTGTCATTTCCAGGTTTCTATCTTCGATATCACTGATTATTTCCTCCATCTGCTCAACTCTACTACCTAAGCTGGTTATTTCATTCTTAATTTCTTCTATTGAGTTCTTAATCTCCAGAAATTCTATTTGGTTCTTTTTTAAAATTTCAATCTCTTTAGTAAAATGTTCATGTTGTTCTTTGATTGTGTTTCTGAGTTCACTAAACTGTCTGTCTATGTTTTCTTGCATCTCTTTGAGTTTCTTCAGAACTGCAATGTTGAATTCTCTGTCATTTAAGTCACATATTTCCATATCTTTAAGTTCATTTTCTGGAGACTTTTCACTTTCTTTCTGGGCTGTCTTGTCGCTTTGGTTATTCATGGCAATTAATGATTTATTGTTTCTCTTCCTAGACATCTACAGATGAGGGTTCTGCAACAGCTTGACAGAAAGAGGTCTTTCTTTTGTTTTCCAGTGCATGTTGGTAGAATGTTTTATTTTCTCTCCGACGGCAGCCTTTTTTTCTCTCTCACACTGCAGTGTTATGTTTTCTCTGCACTATTCCATCTTCTCACATGATGGCTGGATTCCCTGGAAGGCAGGCTTCTCCTCTGTTAACAGTTTGCCTGGGTCATAGGGCACCGCGTCCGTGTGGGGATGTGAAGAGCTTTAGAAGTTCCAAAGCTCTTCCTGTACCAGATTCAGAGCCTGTATGTTTCAGCAGTTCTGTTTACTCCTGCAGGGATCCGCCCAGATAGGTGGGGCCAGGGGCAGGGTGGGTTGTGAGAGGTGGCTCAGTGCAATGGCGGTGACCACCACTACAGCTGGTCCCGCCTCCACAGCTCCCTCCCCTTTGCCGGAACTAGGTGGGCTGTGAATCCATGTTTGTGGACCACAGTTCTCAGAGCTGCAAATATTCTGTTCTTTTGATCTGACACTGCTACTGTTCTGCTTCTAGCACTGGGCAGGTGGGGGAGAGGTTAGCTCTGGGGGTGTAGGAAGGGAGCAGCTAGTCTCAGTGCCTAAGGCTTCTGTTCTCTGCTACAGTGAGGGCTTAAACCACCGTTTTCAGCCTTCTTCCCTCAGTCTTTGCTCTGAGGTCTCTGCCATGAGCGCTGGGTTCAGCCGTGTTATATGCTGTCCCCTCAGCCCTGTGGGTCATAAGCGGAGCCCTAGCAGTCCACGTGCCTCCCTCTCCAGCAGCTGCAGTAGTTCTGGGATGCAGTGAGCTCGGAGCACCGAGCTAGGTCTGCGTCCTGTGCCCACGCCTCCCCGTCTCCACCCTTCTCCCTTCTTGCTTCCCCTGCTCACGAAATTTGCCCACCTTTAGGTGAATTCAGTAGTGAGCCTCTTTGTCTTGCCTGTCTGCTGCACAGGGTGTCCTTTGTGGAGTTATAGTTGTTCAATTTGTTGTAAAATGCAGGTGAGATTTCCAGAGGCTCACCTCACGCTGCCATTTTGATCTCCACATTTTTCATCTTATACATGTAAACTCTCAAAATACTTGTCACATAATTGTGCAGATGCCAGAATAACCTGTGGTAGCGATGTCACTCGATCTTTGGATTCCTCTGAGATATGGGCCAAAAATGACATTGTGATCTATTCAGATCACTCAAAATTATTATTTTTTTAGACAGTTTGAAAATTTAGTAGCAACTGGCATTACTGTAACATCCAAGAGCATGGTCCTTTTTCTAGTAATTCACTGTTAAAGCTCACTAAAGTACACAAACTTGAGAACCAGGTTAAAAATGTTCTTCATAAGAGTGAGACTCTAAATGTGGAAAATTTTGGGAATAAAATTTTGCTTTTTCCTCAATATGTATGCAAAAGACTGATGTGATAATTATCTACATAAATCTCAAAGTAGTCTGTCCATAGTATATAGTAAAAATTCTAAGTGATAAGGAAAAGTTTTGTTCAAGGAAATATTAAAACAGGAATATGAAAAATGGTCATTGTCACTTTAATATATAATATCTATGCAGAAAATTGTCCACTTCTAAAGATACCCATGGTTTTACTAGCAGGGGACTGAATCAATAGCCTTAGGTGTAAATCAAACACTAAAGAATATATTTGAATATTGGTGTTTAAGAATTATCAAAAGGTAGCAAGTTCAGGATTGGCAACCCTTCGTAATTCAGCATATTGTCTTAAAAAAAGATTGTGGATTGTAAAATCTTTTCCTTGGAGGTCTTTCAATAGAGGTAAGATAACCACGTAGGTATTCCTTAGGAACAATCCTGCCACAAGAGGGTGAGAACATACAATGTGAAGTTTGAAGATAGCATTACTTCTGTTTTCCCAGAAAATAATAAGTACAGTTACTCCTAAATGGCCTTTATTCAATTAAAAACTGAATGAAAAGATTTGTGAAATGCTTACGGACAGCAAAATACTATGCTCATTTATGTGAAGAATGTGAAGATAAAATTTAGATACTGCCCAGGTATTATTTTCTTCTAACACTCAGGACAATCATTTTTACCATTAATATGAGACTCATTAAAACAAAACAAAATGAACTTTAGGATAGCACTTCATATGCATAAAAAATAACGTTACTGAAAATCTCATCAAGGACTTGATCTAATTCTCCTTTGCTTTTATTAAAATGGTGCAAGTTTTTCTACCATTAGGTGCTCCAAAATACTAGGAAGGCATTCTATTACAGTTCTATGTACCTTACGATGTGTTCCAGGCTAGTATAACGATTTAATGATAGGACAGTGGGCCAATAAATGAATTTTATTGTGCAAAATTAAGGCCTTCATATTTCATAGTTCACTAAGGCTAAAGGAAGACTAGGTCATTTTTTTAAAACCTGAACAAAAATTTCACTTACTTCCCCTCACCCCCAACTATTAAAATGGCCTGACTAAATGTTATCAAACAAACACTATAAGTAATACCAAGCCCTTTAAAGACAACTATCCCAAATGCTGTTTCTTGGCATAGGCGATCTTCATACCACAGGACAGTGTGATCTTAAATCCTTGTAAAGCATCCCTGGCAGCTCCAGCCTGTCCATCATTTTCAGATTCAACAAATGCAAAATCATGCCTCCCAGGTACCAAATGCACTTCCTTAAAACCAGGAAACTGATTAAACAGTATGGATTCCATCATCTCATTAGTCTCTTCTGGTAAATTATTAAGGAATAAAATACACTTTGGAGGGTAATCAGGGACCTGAGGATTTGGTGCTGCATTTCCTTGGGTATCAGCAGAATTTGATGTTCCCTGACCAGGCTTTTTATTTGCAGTCATTGCTATTTATTCCACAGTTTTGCCTTTTTTCTTTTCTTTGTCATCAAAAGTGCCACACATTTTAGATATTACATCAGAATCTGTTTCTTCATATTAGATTCCTATTGCATTACCATAAAGTGGAAATCCCTGTAATTGTCTCAAGGCTTTCGTGGTTGAGCCCAGTTCTTCAAATATAACAAAGGCTTGTCCCCTTATCTCCATGGTCTTTAAAGCCACAATATCTATCACGTGGCCAAACTGAGAAAACAGAGCATTCGATTCTTTTTTAATTTTGTCATTCATACAGCTGATACAAATTGTATGATTTGGTTGGATATCCATGTTTTGGGTTAAATTGTTCAAACAGCCTGAGGCCGGCACCATGTGCAAGACTCAAAATTATTTTGAATGATTAATCCCCCAGAGCTGTTAGGTCCTCCTTTGACGTTTTCAAAGCAAGGCTTCAGAAACCACTGTCTGTAGGAAAAAATTTTATGTACCTCAGGATATTACTTTATTATTGCTTGGGAGAGTCCAGGGATTTGTATACGCAGAGTCAATGCTCTGTAAGATGTGATGGGTGACGTGTACGCTTTCTGTTTTTGGAAACGGGAACAAGAAAATTTCTGAGATGGAAGGTGGGAAAGAGAACCCGTGTAACGAATGATACGTACATTGTAACAGTATACGTACGTGGTCATGAAGATCCAGAAGTGATGTCCTCCATGTTTCCATCCCACATACATGTTAACCAGTCAGACTTAGCCCTGGAGAAGCCCTGGGATTCCACCTCAGCCAAAAGGATGTTTGTCCCCAGTGCATCCTGCTGAGGACAGGAGTCCACAGGCCCTGTGCCTCGGGATAAATAACACCTCCCCCAACCCACCGCCCGCCTCTACCCTTAGTTCTAATATTCACTATTTAGGATTTGGAAATCACAGTAACAGTCACTCAGATTTGATCATAAAACAAAACTGAGATGATTGAAAAGTAACTATCTCATTTTTCTCGTAACTGAGAGAAAACCCAAAGGAACCACAGCCAAATTCAGAAGCACACTTTGTTAGCCTTTAGGATAAATAAACAGTCCCCATTGGCTGAATTGGTTAGACTCAGTTTGATATTTGTCTTTGGGAATGAGGTGCTTTATTCTGTTTGACTATAACTTACACTTTCTCCTTTGTGTTGCATAATTGTAGTGGCTGACGTTTACTGCCAGACCCTGTGACGAGCATTGTTCCTGTATTAAGTCCTTTATCCTAACACACATCCTGTGACACAGGCTATTATTATCTCCCTTATTTTACAGGTGAGGAAACTGAGGCAGGGAGGTTGGGCACCTTGCTAAGACCCCACACGTGGAAAGTTCCAGAGCTGAGCTTAAACCCAGATAGTCTGGCCCTAAATACGGGCTCTTCCTCACTACTCAATAAATGAATCCATTCTAATTTGAAAAGTTCCAAAAGTATTTTAACACAACGTCTAAAACAGCCTGATTACGATTCCGATGTGGCCTGGATTGAAACTGTAGCCTAATTTGAGAATATTTGACATCTTTAAATTTTCTAATATTTCTTTGAGGAACAATGTGTGTGCCTCGGGGTTTTTAGATTCCTAGTGACATCTCTGAGTAAATTCCATGGTTTTACCCTTCAAGCTTTGCATGTTTCACTTGAGTAAACTTCAACATACTTTTTGTGGGGACAGAGTCCCAGAGAGCAGTTTCCAGGCTCTCGGCCTCACATGGAAAGGTGCTGGCTCGGGTAGTAGATGGCCGTCAGCTGTAACCAGTTAGCCATTAGCCAGTAATATAACTGCCGTGGCTGAGCTAGCAAGGGCGGATTGCAATTAGCAGGGGGTTGGTTTGTTGCCAGAGAAGCGGAGGACGGATTACACATCCTGTGGCTCCTGCTCCCTGTGTCTCCAACCCAGCCAACAGCGAGAATACAGTGGTATGAACCCCTATCTATGGCTCCGTGGGTGTTCCTTTTTGGCCTCACCATGTCCTGCCTTCTTATGCGGGGTGGGACCAGAGACCCCATGACATTTTGTTGTGCTAATGTCCCTGTGGCCAATGGTGTCATTTCCCCGTTGCGTCCTGTCAGGGTGACACAGGATGACGGGAAAGCGATTGTTGCTTCTGTGCTGATCTCGTAGGCAGCTCCACAATGAGCTTTCATCTGTTCTAACAGTTATTTCCAGTAGATTCTCTTAAATTTCTCTGATATTGACCATCTATATATATATATATAGTGATCAATTCATTGATTCATTTATTATTCTCATTCCACCCATCCCCCCCATCATTAGAAGGGAATGTTCTCACCTAGATGTTTGCCTTTGTATTTTAATAGTCTTTATTTTTTAGGGCAGTTTTAGCTTCACTGAAAAATTGAGCAGAGAATAAATGGAGTTCCCATATGCCATTTATGTCCGTGCAGGAACAGCCTTCCCCACTGTCAGCTCCATCAGCACCATACACTTGGGGGACAACGTTCCCAGGGAGTATAATGGCTGGATTGCATGGTAAAATGGTGTCCAGTTTTGCAAAAAGCTGTCTAACTGTCCCCGAAAGCAGCTGCACCATTTTGCATTCCCACCAGCAATGAACGAGAGTTCCTGTTGCTCCACATCCTCCCCAGCATTTCTTGCTGTCAGTAAATGATCTTTTTTTTTAAAGAAAAGAAGAAAAAGGAATTGAAAAGAGACAGATGAAGGAAGTGGGATGAGTCATCAACTAGAGAATTCAACTGAGTCAGAAAGTGAGATGCAAGCAGCTGAGATAGAATTGAACTGTCATCCACCTCCATTGCATCGGACACGTCACCATTGCCAGACACCCCGCCTGAAATTACCACTTTATGTGTTACCATCACATACCACCAGTGCCCGAGCTGGGCCTACTGGCTTCCAGACTGTACAAGTCTGAGCAAGTTTCTTACTTTCTGCAACTTAGTTGATCAACTGTTAAAACAGGGAAGGTAATAGCTATTGACTTGTAGCAGTGACTGAATATGACAAATTATGTTTGCACATTGCATGACCATAGTTAGCAATAAAAAATATTGCTGCTCTTCTCACTTTCATTATTTGTTTTAGCTTCGGGAGGTGTGCAACCCAAAGGACCTGTATGAAGGATGCATTACAATGGTCTGTTTTTAGATGTAATCAGTGCCTTGTTTATTTGATGACTTGATGTTTATTACAATTGTATTTTCCCTCCTCTCAGCCCGTGGCAGCCACCATTGTACTCTCTGTTTCTATGAATTTGACTACTCTAGAAGTCTCATGAAAAGGAATCATACAATGGTGTTTTTTGTGGCTGACTTATTTCATTTATTGCCCTGTCCTCACAGTTCATCCGTGTTGTAGTATGTGACAGGATTTCCTCACTTTAAAAGGCTGAACCGCATTCCATTACATGTATGTACTGCACTCTGCTTATCCATCATCTGTCCCTGGACATTGGGCTACATCCACCTTTGGCTGTTCTGAATAATGCTGCTATGAACATGGGTGTGCAAATATGTGTTTGAGACCCAGCTTTCAATTCTTTTGTGTCTGTACTCAGAGGTGGGCCTGATCGATCACATTGTGATTCTAGTTTTAATTTTGAAGGCATTTCAGACCCTTCCCATGGTGGCTGCACCATTTTACATCCCCACCAAAGATGCACAAGTGTTCCTATGTCTCCACATCCTTACCAACACTAGTAATTTTAATTTTAATTTTTGGATAACAGCCATGATACTGGGTGTGAAAAACCCATGTGATTTTGACTTGAGATCTGAAACACACCAATAAAGCACCAGCGCAAAACTCTAGGTGTGTCTGACCTCAGCCATCCACTCTGCCTGCATTGCCCACAGATAAAGTGGAAACTGCTTGCTAATGCCTCTCCTCAGAACTGTCATGGCCCCATCCCCGAATTGTCCATAGAGCACCCGCTTATGGTCGGGGAGGCTGAGACCTGCCCGCTGGGCGCTCCTACTGCTGGGTCCCTGATGACCCGTGTGATCCTCCTATTGGACACGGGAAACTGAACAGGGCTTCTTTTGATTGAATTAGCACTTGATTTGATAGGAAATCTCTCTTGATATTGTTGGAAACATTAGGGTAGGGGAGGAAGTGAGTTTGGGGGAGGCAGTCTTCGTCTTCGCACTGTTTTCACTTGGGATACCGAAAACCACTGATTTCTTTCACAGGTGTCTCCAAGCTACAAACATTTGTCCCTCAACTAGCCAAAGAAAACCTGGCACAGTAGGCATCATTTTACGTTAAAGATGCATCCTAACCACATTTAGTTGTTTGTTGATTTATATTCATTCATTTATCCTATGACTATTTGTGATCCCCCTCTCTGTGCCAGGCAGAAGGGGAAGTAACGATGACCCAACCAGACACTCTCCTGCTACTAAGGAGCTACATTCCAGGGGGGCTCCCATAAATTCACTGACTATACATTTGTAAAGCTACAACCTCAGCTTTGCTACAAAGGTGAAGAGCATGGTGCCAGCAACGCCTACCTTTGATTTGACCTGTCACCGAGGTATGTGACACGGATGGATAGCATCAGCCCTCAGGGAGGAAGGGAGGGCTGGACACCAGGCCTTGTGACCTGCCACGTCTTCTGTGGGCAGGACCAGTGAGGCTCACTAGGTACAAATAGCCCTGGGCTCCCAGGCTCCTGAGTCCAGCTCCAAGTTGCTCATCTTTTGCTAAAGCTGAAAACTCAAAGCAAAAGAAACCATGAGGCTGTTCTTCCCTGTCCTGCTGGTCACTCTGGCCTTTTGCTGCTACGAGGGTGAGTATCATTGCTAACGAGACCGGCATCAGCCCTGGAAAGTTAGCTTCTCTGAACTACTGTATTTCTCTGAAATTAAGATCTAGCCAGACAATCCACTCTAATGCGTCTTTTAGAGCAAAAATTAGTAAAAGACCTGGTATTATATTATATTATATTATATTATATTATATTATATTATTATATTGTATTATAAAGACCTGGTATTATATTATATTATTTTATATTATAATATATTATATTACGCCTAGTCTTATGGTAAAATTAGATTGGCCTTAATTTAATTTTTGCTCCAAAACACGCATTAGAGCTGATTGCCCAGCCAAGTCTTATGTTCAGGGAAACACGGTAGGTGACGTATTTGAGGAAGGGGGTGAACGTATCAGTATCCAAACTTTTTGCACTACTTGTGACCAGTACCCCAAAAGCCCAGAGTTCATTTAATCAATTCCCACTATTCTGAAACCTTTAATAACAATCATTGCAGGCACATTTTAAGAATTCTCCATCTGAAGCTTCAATGCTTGTCCATGATCTTTGTTTCAGAAGCCACAGGACATAATTAAATTGGTATGTGAATCATTGGTCTGCCACTTAGCATCACTGTGACATTGCATAAAATGCTTACTTTCTCAAGTCTCCTCTTACTGGGTTTTACAGCTACCACCAAGAGTAGCTATGACAGTGGAGTAACGTTAAGTAGGTCCAGAGGCCAGGTCTAGGTGTCAGTACCCATTCGTTATCCAGTAGTCATCAGACATTCTGCCCAGGTCTTTTAGGTGCCAGGTGAGCCCACAGCTGGTGACTCATAGTTTCAGACTCACAAAATCTTAGAGCTGGAGGGTTTAGTTCTCAGTTCAAGGAGAGCCAGCATTCTCCGATTCTGAATAATAAATCTCAATGGGCTCTGCCAATAAGCAGCACTCTACCCGCAATCCCTGCTCGTCCTCTGAGAGCACGAGCACAATGGGAGCAGAACCAGAGCAATCGCTAGGGCTCCATCGCCATCGCTCTGAACTAACTCTAGCCGTTCATCTGACACCATTTTGTGTGTCTCCATGCCCTCAATCCTGACCCACGTCTTTTGGAGTCTTTCTCTTTCATCTGACTCTCAGAGCCTCCTCATCCTCCCCGTGCTGTCTGATTAGGGTCAGATGAGAGCCTGGAAGGGCACTTTCCAGGCTGCAGGTGACTGCAAAGCCTGAGAGGATGGAGAATCCAGACCAGGAGAAGGGGTTACTTCAGGTCTCAGCACAATTGCACTATGGTCAAAAATAACTCTGAGTTCCCACCTCCCACCCTCTCTGAGGAATTCTGTACATCACTGCAGAAAAAAAAGAGCCAACCATCGTTTTGTATAAAATTGTGGGGACAGAGCCAGGAGTGCAGTTTCCAGGCTTTCGGCCTCATATGAAAAGGTGCTGGCTCAGGTAGTAAATGGCCATCAACTGTGATGGGATGGCCATCAGCTGTGGCTAGTTGGCCGTCAGCTGTAACCAGTAAGCCACTGGCCACTAATATAACTGCTGTGGCTACGCTAGCAAAAATTAGGGGCTAGCAAGAAGATGGTGGCTGGCAAGCATGGATTACAGCTAGCAAATGAGATTGGTTGGCAGGCAGAGAAGCGGACAGCAAGTCGCACGTCGTGTGGCTCCAGCCTCTAGTGAGACCATAGTGGTATGACTCCCCTACCTATGTCTCCGTGGGTGTTCCTTTTCGGCCTCACCATATCCTGCGTTCTTGTGTGGGGAGCGGGAGCTGAGACCCCCGCAGGCCGCCCCACATGACAAAAGTATTCAGATATGTTAAACTTACAAGAATTTTTCTTTTTTAGTTTTTAGTTACGTATGCATGCAATTACATCATCCTATTGTTTAATTTAGTCTCCAAACAGCATCAACCAACACTTAACAATCTTACTGAGCTCTCTCCAGATTTTTTCCTTCCTCTCTGATCTCTGGTCAGATATGACTCTACCCTTCACTTGAAAGATTGATACTAAAATCTTCTCTTCCTCAATATCCAAGACAAAAGAAGATGTCACTCTATCGACGGGCAAACCTCCATTTTTGAAATCGGGGGAAAGTGAATTTCAGCACAGCAGGAGAATCCTGGAAAGCAATGGGTGTCATTGATGAAGAAGCAAAACTGAACTATGGATCCATCAAACTGTTTTCCAGGGCTCCCTAGCTCTAAGGCTTGCTCTGTGACCTTGAGGAAGTCACAATTTTTAGGGTTTACATGATCATTGACACATTGTGTGATGAGATTATAAAATACCTGGGTTCCTGTCCAGTTCTACGTAACACAGCTGTGCTTATATCAATTGTATTTCTTTTTCAGTTGCTCCAGCCAATGTAAACGCCTGTCCATCCCTTGTTTTGGAAGTGGCGAGCTTCATTGTGGATACTACGTCACGTTTCAGGGACAAACTTCAGACATATAATCCACCTCCAGAAGCTCTTGAGGCCAAGGTGCAAGTGAAGGAATGTGTAAATCGTATGTCCTTTGAGAAAAGACTCCAAATTCTAACTGTTCTGGTAAATACTTTCTTTATTCTGCACAGAGGCCTCTGCTCAGTGCACAGCCAGGAGGGAGGTCGGCATCTGCTCTGGGAGGGCACAGGAGGCGGAGGCTCCTGCCTGCCTTTCTGCTCATGATGGAGAGGCTGACCCGTGGCCACAGGGTGAAGGAGAACATGACACCTGCTGAGCTGTACTTAGGCTGCACAGAGAGTCTGGCACAAACCCTCTTCTTAGGTCACCTGCCTGGGCATCAGGTTCCCCTCAGTGTCCTCAGGGGCAGGACAACCAGGGGTCCACGCAGCCATGTTGGACGCCCAGAGCCAGCTGCCTCCCTGCCCAGGAGCTGTCGACGTGCAAGCTCCCCTCACCCAGGGGCACAGGCACTGGGGAATCTCAAGGGGAGTGTTGGGAGTGTTGAAGGGGAGACAGAGGGAGGGAGGAAAGTAGCCCCCACCTCTGTCCTAATGGATGGTCACTGGCTGGGGTCTCTGAGCTTCTGCAGAGCCAAGACCCACTCCTTGTAACTGTGCCTCACTTTTCCACCCCTCACCTCTCACACCCAGTGGGCAGAGCCATCCCCCACTCCATTATGTCTCCTGCAGCCTCATGTGAAGCTGAAACACATCATGTCTCTATGAAGAAATCACATATTTAAAGGTGTCTCTCAGCCCAACTGTTGCTGGAATTAAGTCAGGTTTATGCAAATTTCCATGATAACTGGGTGCTCAGAGCAGAGAAGTGCATGTGCCCTCACGGTGAATTTCCACACCTCCAGGCTGGAAATCTGAAAGCAGAACTTCCCAGGCCCCTCCCACCCCTGTCCTGGTCTCTCAACCCCATGTCCACCTCGGAGTGAAAAAGCACAGTCCTGGGACCTCAGGCTCAGAGAAAGCAAATCCTGGGCTGCTCTTCACCCTGCTCCTCCGTCCATTAGAATCCTGGGTCCCACTCTTGGGTCCCTCGGGGTCCCTTTCCCGGGCTGTGGACATGGCTCTTTCCTGACCCGCATGGTTTGTTGTAAGTGGACCAGGTCGTCTGACTTCACCTCTCGCACCGCTGTCCTGCCTGGGGCCCTCCAATGCCTTTGCTGGTTGAAATATTTCTTCCACATCCTGGTTTTGAGCAACAGCCTGTGTTAACGTGTCATGTCCGGGAGCAGCATGACTGACCTACTCGTTCTCTCTTCTCCTATTTCAGATAAAGATGTGGTTCAAATGTGAATCCTAGATTGACAAAGAATCTTACACACAAGGACCTCTGACATTCCGTGGTGACCTGATCTTCCCAGAAAATGTAAAGGTTTCAACATCTTGCTTCAATAAATCACTTGCCCTGCACTACTCTGCATGTCTTTTTATCATCCAATAGTCTCTTGTCTGGATGGGGTGGGTTCATCATGAAGTGGCCGTTGGGTGCTGTCACTAGTACATTTCAGGACCCAGCGTCCAGGTTCCCATGGAGTCCTGAGGTGCAGGGACCACAAGAGGCAATATTGGCTCAGGACCATCCTGCATTACTTTACAGATTTCCCAGTTGCAGGGTCATGAGTGAAAAGGACAGTTAGGGGTAGAAAGCAACCACAAGGTTCCTGCTCCTGGGCCTGACCTGAGGGATACCCGCAGCCTCACTGTCTGACCGGTCACGTGGTTCCCAGCCAGCAGCGTCACTGCTATTCCATCCTCATCATAACCACAAACAACCTGCCTGGTCCTCACCCCTTCACTGTGCTTCAGTCCTAGTATGGTCCCGTGTCACTTGTTTTCTGTCCCTTCTCAGTTTGCAGTGAATTCAGGGTTCAGCCTCCAGGGAGCTCATGTCGCTCTGCACACTCACATTGCTCTTCACGGCCTGCACCGCGTGGCCACTGCTTCACCCCTCAAGTCCCTAAAGATGCACAAACAAGCTTCCAGCTGCCGTCTGGACAACGCCACTCAAGCAATCCGCACTTATTTCTGAGGGAACTGTGAAATCCACACAGTTTCTGTCCCCTGCTGATGCCTCCACCCTGGACCCATCCAGGCTAATGGAGGCGACTCAGAAAACTTGGATACATCTTAGGCCCCCGGACTCATTTCCAGGGTCGGCTGTAACACATCACACACACTAGGTGACTGACCTTATTTTCTCAACGTGGGGAGAACAAAAGGCTAAAATCCGTAAGAGTCTGCTGAACGCACAGTGTCAGGAGGGCAGCGCTGGCTCTGGAAAGTCAGGATGAAAATCTGCTCATGGCGCTTCCATCTTGGAAGGCTGCTGACATTCCTTGTCTTGTGCCCACATCACTACAATCTCTGCCTCTGTGATGACATTGCATTCCCCTTACTGTGTGTGCAACTCTCCCCTCGCTTCCTTCATGTAGAATATATCAGATGGCATTTGGAGGACACCAGAACATTCAGGTTTGTGTACCTGACTCAAAACTCGCAACTTTATCACCTCTGCAAAGTCCTTCTTTGCCATTTGGAGGATAAATCACAAGTTCCAGGTTTCAGATGTGGATAACTTTTGGGGGACTATTATGAACCTGTTGCAAAGCATCTCCCTCCTGACATCTAAGAGTCGGCTAAGTGCTGCCCCATCCACTTCCAGAGCCACACTCGGCTCCTGTCCTTTCCCCCCACACAGCCATCATCACGGCCCATTCCTAGTCCTGCCTGGTGGGTGCTAAAGTCTCCCAAGGGGTCTCCTGGGGTCTTGATACCCTTCCCGCATCACACCCTACTCATGGACATCACGGTGACCCTCCTAAAACAAATGTGAATCGGATCTTACGCCTGTGACCCGGAAATACTAGACGTCATGTGTTTCTGAATGTGTCAAGCAAGAGGACTTATTCTGAGTCCTAAGCCCATTCTCCAATTATAATAAGGATATTTATTCACACTGTGATTGAGAGAATAGAAGGTAACAGTTATCTACTATTATCGGTTGTCTCCAATTCTTTTACAACAGATGTGTATTCTTAATCACATCAGGAAACATGTGCACTGGAATTGGTCCCTATTTTCTGAAACACATTGCACGTTCAGTTTGCATACTATGCATGGTGCACACACGGAGCTCCTGCAACCCCCTGAGACCCAGACTGGAATCGCTGGGAGGACCAGGCCCACCATTGGTGTCGCACACAAGGCCTGGCACGACCCGTCCCTGGCATCCCTCCGACCTCTTCTCCCTGCTCACCAGGATTCTGTGCTCAGCCATAGTTGTCTGTGTGCCACTCACTCATGTGTTATGTGGGTCACACCAGTGTACCGGGACATGTGCTGTTCCCTTTGCCTCTGTAACCTTCCCTGCACAGGACAGCTGACAACCTCATCTGTGAGGTCCCTTTCACGTCTCGTCCTCTGTGAAGCCCTCCCTGACTCTCACACCCTAAAATAAACCTTTATACACAGACATATATTTACACCCACTGTCACACAAACAGATACACACTTTTACACACACAGACACACCCAGACACATACACTGACCTACACACATAGACAGGCAGTCATCACTCTGTTGTCACTTTATCTTTCTGTGATTTAATGTTCATTTCACAGTATTGTTTGAGAACATACTGAAAAAAGCAATAACCTTAAAAATTTTTATCTGTTATTATTATTATTTCTACAGTACTTAAGAGTTTACATGTATCAAGCACCCCTATGGGTGGACATTATCCTGGAAGGTTTACAGGTTCTGTTTCCCTTTGTCCTTACTAGTCCCCTGGAAGGGGAACGACTGTTCCCACCATTGCATGTGGAATTGAAGAAAGTCCCACCCACTGCTCCTCAACCCTGGCTCTGTGTTACAATCAACAGGGCCGATTTCAAAAGCAAGTGTTTCCCAGGCCTCACTCCAGGACAAATACACGGGTATCTCTGTGGGTAGAACCCATGCAGTCTCATTTCCTCACCTTTGCCTCCTAAGGGTGCAGACACCCAGCAACTGTGGAGGCCACCACTGAAGTGGAGGCAGGAACAAGACTGTTCACGACAGTCAGACAACTGCCAGCATCACCAACGTGGTCACATGGAGACCTGTCCCTGGCTACTTCTATAGCCCTTCAAGCCTGGCAATTGAAGGTCATTCATTTGTTTCACTGTTATAAAACTAATAAACTTAGGAACTCATACAGGACATTTTCCTACATGAGATGCTCACAGAGTCTGGGGTGAGATAGGCAAGACTCCAAAGACTGGCGCTGGAGGAGGTTAGACAGTGATTGTTTAATGGCTAGAGTCTTCGTTTGGGATGATTTCTGGAAATGGATAGTAAAAGACTGTGAAAGTACTCAATGCAAGTAATTGTACACTTAAATAAGGTTGAAATGGTGAATTTGTGTTGTGTATATTTTGCTAAAAGCACACTGAAAGACTGCACAGTCTGTAGCTCTCTGAGAGGCAGCAGGAAGTTAGCTGTAGGTGACAGAAGGGCCTGTGTTTCCGTCTTCCCTGGACACACTCTCCCAGAGTGTTGACAGCTGACAGTCAAATTATGTCTGGAGCAGCTCTCTGTTCGATTGGCGGCCTGGGTTTCCTTTGTTGAAGATATCAGTAATTTTTTAGAAAGTCTCGATCAGACTCACAAACTGAGTTAACCAAGTACAAAGGATTGACTTCTGCAGGGTCTCTTGACATTACCTAAGGCTTCTAATGCCTTCCCTGCACAGGCATAATTGCTGTCTCTGCAGGCTCTGCTCCTCAGATACCGTCTCCCTGCATCCATCTTACTCTGAATGACAATATTTTTTGGGGTGGATCATATCCTCTGCCACCTTCTGAGCAAAGCTCACTTAAATAAAGCTTTGGAAGATTTACACATTTAAAATATCTTTATTTATCCCCGTGCTTCAATGCTAGCTGACTGCATATAGAACTCTATTCATATACAGTGATATGATTCAAAGCTTGGATTTGTCATAAGCTTACTTAAAGCCAACTCTCAATGGTTCTCTATTCCTACGGTATGAAGTTCAATGTCTCCCTTTAGAAATTAGTATATCCTGGTCTGGATAAGAACTAAAACTTCACAATGGGTCATAATTAAGACTATTCCTTCCCTGCTCTCCTTACTTCCCTTTTTCTATCCCACGTGATAACCACATTTTCAGAGAGATTCAGGGCTTAAAAATGGGAAGAGATAAAGGGACAAGAAAGTTTTTAATTGACTCATATTCTTTTGAGACTGGTCTAGGTTCTCTGGGCCAGTCTCGTTCTCTCGTGGGACACTTTCCTGAGTCTTCAGAAAGCTCAGGTTACTAAGATCTGTTACTATATTTATGGTTAAGTACAAGCAGCTCTGAAAAATTAGAAATATGTCAAATGGAAAAGAATAAAGGCGTTGGAAGACAAGTAATATGTGTAACCAAAGTGATTTATTCGTAGTGGAAGGATAAAGAACACAAATATGTGAGAAACAAAAGTCCGCAAAGCTTCCATGTAGGACGTCCATCTAACAGGCTTCTAGACGGAGAGACACTGTGGTGGGAAGAAAGTCACCAAAGAATATCAACTAGGACATTTCCCCGAAGTGAAGAACAGGAAATTGAATAGCCTACTCATTCCTACATCAAAACACGTTTTTATGACCTTTTGGACATTGGCCTAAAAAAAAAAAAAAAATATATATATATATATAGTTTCCTTTCAGAAAGAAACTGCAAGTGAGAATCATGGTTCTAGCCGTGAAATCGTTTATATCAGTTTCTCCATATTCCCCTTGTAATGGTCCTAGGGTCCAGAGGTTCATATTCTGAACGGTTAGCCAGAAAATATGGACAGGAAGAGGAAGGGAACTTAGTAATTCAGTAGATACCTAATTAACCATGTGAGCTCTCACATGTGTGTTGAGATCATATATTTAACCACACATTTTGTGGAAATGTTACGTGGTGTAAAGTTCAGGGTTTCGGTGAAGAAGCCAAAAAGAATTAGCTGGAGGCGACTGCTGATCCAGGCTCGGCCTCCAAATCCGGCTCCTGTCCCAAGTCATTAGAAGGATCCGGGTTTGACTGGATGTAGCTGGTGTTTACTTCTCAGGAACAGACAGACTGAGGTGGCCCAAGACCCAGGTGACAGGGTTCCAACTTCCTCCCGTGGTCACCTGCGCCCTCTCTGTGGTGACTCTGAAGTCCTCTCCAGGAACATAAAGAACGTGGTGTCACCACCAAGATGCCACCCTGAGGCCTGGGTTTAGGCTTCATGTTGTGTTTGAGCCTTGCCTTCATTAGACATTGAATTTCAAGTGACATTCTCTGTCTGAATAGACCCAAGAATAAAACATGTAATAACTCACAATCCATCCTGATGAGCAGTTACACAATCATTAGTTAAGCACCTTCTATCACTATTGTCACACAAAGACCAGAGGGCACAGGTCACACCCTCCAGGACCACAACACGGTGAAAGAGCCAGGGGCCTGGGCCTGGTTGCAGGAGAGACGTGCACACGGAGAGCCATGGGGTCTTGGGAAGGAGATCCCCAGAGATTCAGGGCCAGGAAAGGACATAAGAAGCGGGCTGTCTTTGATGTTTTGTCAGGAATGCATAAGGAGGTCAACCCAGGGGGACTGAGGCAAGGACAGTGGAGCAGGGGCTTCTCAGGAAGCAAATGCCTTGAGCTGAAAACTGTGCGGCCTGCACAGAAATCAACCTGGAGTTCACACAGGGCAGTTGTGCAGGTCAAGGTCACATGATCCATGTGAACCATACAGTGAAGGTCCACAAGGGTCAGGCTGAGGAGGCCGATAGTGTTGAGAGGGCCTCTCGAGCCAGAAAGCCTGGCCCCTTACTGGCTCTGCCACCCCCGAGCTGTGTGCCCTTGGTCAAGTTACTTGACCTCTCTTGTGCCATTGTCCGCAGCTGGGGAGAAATGAGATGGGGGGGGTGACCACACATCTCAGTTTGCTCAGGAGAAATCTGGTTCATGCTGCTGTCCTGGCATTCCGTCCATGTAGTGACCCCTTTCACCTTCCAAAGTGCCCTGTTTGGTGAATAAATGTCATCATCACCTTACTCATTGGGTTTCTGTGAACATTGAAAGAGGCGATTACCATTTTCTTTCATCACAAAAGTGCTGTACAACTGTTTCCCACTCATGTTTTACTGAATGTGGAAAACAAGTACACATGTTGGAGATGGGTATTGGGAAGAGTAATAGGCCAACAGTATAGAGACTATTTCGAGAGAGAAGTTATATGTAATTATCTCAATAAGACTCTTTCAGGGAGGGGTCAGAAAAACGATCCAGGAATCATGGATCAAAAAAGTACTTTGTTTCCTAACTTAGGCCTTCTGCTTCACGTCTGAACATGGTATCTCCAGGCCTTAGAGAATGTGAAGTAGAAGCAGAGTTTTCAGTGGTCTATATGGTCCCAGAAGTCCTTCAAGGTTTATCAGAACACCTTTCTCAGGTTATAAATGACTGGCTGGAGCTGACATGTTCGGAGCACCTACTCTGTGCCCAGCCCTGTTCTGAGGATTCCTCACTGTAACTCATTCAGGCCTCACGACATCCATAGGACGATTGCCATTGTACATGGGACACAGCAGTGAAATCTCCACACCAGTGTGGCCCCAGGCATGGGAGACGCCTGTTCTTGGAATGGCCTGGAAACCGTGAACGATGGACATCAAGATGTCCCCAAGACCTCGGCCTTTCCTGAAGTCTCTGGACGGGAAAAGCACCTCCCTGCCCAATTTGTGGGCTTTGGCCTGATCTTAAGGAAGAAGAGGTTCACGTCCAAAGCACATGCATGAGGTTAATGTGCCAACACCCCAGGAGCGCAGGGCAGAACCAGTTTTACAGAATGAGTGAAAAAGAAGAAATGTAGGGTATCTTGTCCCCAAATACCATGGGGCTGATGTATACGACTCACTTACAATTAATAGAAACTCAAGGATCATCTAATTTGCAGAACTCTTTTATAGGCTTTGTGCCAATGCATGAAACACTGAGAAAAAATGGCTCTCACTGAGCGTTACCACTTTTACTAAGGATGGCAAGGCCTCAATTGGGCAAATGTTAGTGTGAGTTCACCGCAGGTCTAGTATGAGCCTTAAGAAGCCAAATGTAATTCTTCTACCTCACATTTATCTATACCTGAGACAAGGGTATTCAAGGTAAAATCTGTGAATAATTCACCTCCTCCCCAAATCTACTGTGTCTGGTTTGTCACGGAGGGTGATCAATAAATGTCACACACACTGACACCGAAGGCTACTTCACTGCTCTAGTATCTGAATTTGGGGACCTGAGTCAAAGAGCTGTCTGGGAGGAGGAAAAAATCAGGTCAATAATACAGCCATTCTCATCTTTTGGTTTTTTCCATCTGCATTTTCAACCGATACTATTACATGAGCTTTTGTGAGCAGTGATTGTACTTGATTCACCTGAGAATGGTCCTCATGTGCTTTGCAGAAAACATGGAGGTAAAGAGACACACATTTTACTGTGGGCTCATGGACATGAGGTGGAGTTTTGTTTCCTGAGTAAGAAGCTGTGAAGGGCTCAGTGTATCAGCAGGTGACAGAGCTGATCCGTAATGACTGAGGCACCAGGCAGATTCCTAATGAAATCCTGTTCAAGGAGACAGTCACCCGTTTCATTACTAATGTCCTTCACTTGCCTTTGGAATGAAGTACCCAGCAATGGTCAGCTGGGTGAGGGGACACCCATAAGAACATGACCTTCTTCTATTTCTAGCTTCTTCCTAATTCATTAGTTTGCTTGGCAACTGAAGCTCCACCTGAATTACTAAAAAAGTGAGTCCCAAATAATCCATACGGAGAATAATGTAATCACAGGGATTTAATCATTGACTCATTTCTCAGGCTCTCAGCCATTTCTTTTGTCTTGAACATAAGCCAACTTCGTTTCTCTTGTTCCTGTTACCTTCATATTGTCCTGCTCAAATGCATCCGGCGTTTCTATCCTATGAGGCTGTCCTGTCCCTCTCTTGACACCAAGAGGCACACTTTGCACACTTCCCTTCCCTTGCCAAGTGCCATGTGCTCTCAGGGCCTCTGTACTTGCTGTTCCCTCGGTCTAGAACACTCTTTCCCAGATGTTCTGCTGGATTTCACCATCGAAGTTCAAAAATCCCTCCTCCGATTCTTGCCTGGACCTCCTTACAGGACGGCTACCCTACTGGTTGTTTGTTGTTCTCTAAACCACCACTTTCCCTAGATTTCTCCGTCAACTGTAGGTGTGTTCGTTGCCTCCCCAGTGAGAGGTAAGCTGCACAAGGCCAGGCCCTGCTCAAACTTGTTCCTCAACTGAACCTGTGACATGTAGCACAGGGCCCAGTCATAGGAGAATCTGGTGGTCGTGAACAATGGAAGGAAGGATGGGAGGGTGGGTGGAGGTATGGATGGATGTAATCTTCCATAGTGATGACCCTGTTTCTGTAATAGTTCTGTGATAGGCTCTGTACATAGAGTATCTACCATCCCTAGAAAACCAGGCATGGTATCACTTATACCCTTTTTTTGAAATTGGCAAAGGGAGCTCAGCATGACCAGCTCTTTAACTTACCCAGGGACACCGCGTGATTAGATGTTTCATTCAAGATTTAAATCCACACCTGCAGGAAACCTCCATTTGGAACTGCCTCCCTTGAATATCAGTTTTTCTACTTCTCACATCGTCCTTTGAATCAGTGGAAGAAAATGCGAAAAAGCTAACAAAAACTGGATGAAATTTAATTCTACATTTTAAATCAAATTCATGAAATTTACTTAAATAAGTGAGATATTGGGGCCGGCCCAGTGGCTCAGGCGGTAGGAGCGCCGTGCTCCTAACTCCGAAGGCTGCCGGTTCGATTCCCACATGGGCCAGTGGCCTCTCAACTACAAGGCTGCTGGTTCAATTCCTCGAGTCCCACAAGGGATGGTGGGTAGCTCCTCCTGCAACTAAGATTGAACACAGCACCTTGAGCTGAGCTGCTGCTAAGCTCCCGGATGGCTCAGTTGGTTGGAGCGCGTCCTCTCAACCACAAGGTTGCCCCCGGTTCGACTCCCGCAAGGGATGGTGGGCTGCGCTCCCTGCAACTAGCAAGGGCAACTGGACCTGGAGCTGAGCTTCACCCTCCGCAACTAAGACTGAAAGGACAACAACTTGAAGCTGAATGGCACTCTCCACAACTAAGATTGAAAGGACAGCAACTTGACTTGGAAAAAAGTTCCAGAAGTACACACTGTTCCCCAATAAAGTCCTGTTCCCCTTCCCCAATCAAATCTTTAAAAAAAAAAATAAAACAAGTGAGATATTCTTTGTAAATCTTCAAAGAATGCAAGACATTAATATAATTCTTTGTAAATCTTCAAAGTAGGCGAGACTTTAATATTTTCCCACTCTACTCTGTGGGTGAGGGAAGTCTGCCTCCCAGAGGAAGAATGAGGTATTGCACCCAGCCCAGGTGTTGCCTGAAGCAGGAGGAACAGACACACAGGGTATGAACCATTTTGTACCTAGGAGACGGAGAAGGAAAAGAGAAGCAACACGAGGAAGAGGAAGGGAAGGAAAAAAAGGAGAAGGAGGATGGGGACACAATGAACCACCCTAATAATGAAACAAAACGGCTCACAATATTGTAATTAGCTTTTCTTTTTTTGAACAAGCACGTCTACATTAATAGAAACTACTGCCATGTGCCATTATTTCTGTTCCAAAGTCGTTTTCGGTTCAAAAACTCAGTCTCCTCGGTTTCTACGAACAGAGCACAGCCTGGCTGGGTTCTGGGTGTTTCCCGCTGTGGTTTCCTGGCCCAGCGCCAGGTTCATCCTGCGACTCCTTCCCTCGCTGGGGGGAGGGGTTACGTGGCCACCAGGTTCATCCTGTGACTCCTCCCCTCACTGGGGGGAGGGGTTACGTGGCCACCAGGAGAATAAAAGGAGGAGCTCAGGGCCCTCAGCTCCAAAGTGAGCTCCTTCCTCGCTGCCACACCGCAGGCACCAGCCCACAGCCGCTGCTGCACCATGAAGCTGCTGACCGTCCTCATGCTGATCGCCCTCCCCGTCTCCTGCTTTGCAGGTGAGCACTGACACGTAGGGCAGCTTCGCTTTGCAGGGTGTTGTCAGGGCCCCTGTGGACGACCTCCTGTTCCCCACAGCCCAGCACAGCGCCTCTCATTTCTCCAGGGTCCTCGTTTTTCATGTGTTTGGCTTCTCTGGGCTGTGGAAGCCAGGAAGGGGGTGCAAGGAGGCAGATGTTTCAGGCCTTGAAGGAAATCCCAGATCCTGAGATTTCTCTCCTAGATGTGAGAACTCAAGACCGTTGACCATAGTCTTTCTGAATGTGCGTCTCTCCTGGGATGTAAGATGACAAACACCCTAGCTGTGCCCAAAACGACATTCATACCTCTGTAAGTGAGCCCACTTTTGCATGCTTTCATCCCAGGTCCTGGCTGCAAGCTCCTTGAGGAAGTGATAGATGATACACTCTCTTCTAAAGTGGACATTGAGGAATACCTCAAGACTTATCAAGAGTTCATACCTAATGAACCCACTGCAAACTCCCTAAAGGAAATGAAGCAATGTTTTCTTGACCAGAATGAGGAAATTCTGGAAGACGTCCAACTGATGATGGTAATTTCGATTTCTTCTTTAAGTGTTTTGAATCCACTGGACAGAGCAAGCAGACTCTACGTTTGTCACTAATTATGCCAGAGCAAGTGTCGACCATGTTTTATTTCCCTGACTTTCATTGTTGGTGAGTGTGAATGATACTGTCACACCAAGACAGCCATCCGAGGTTCAGTGCTGCTCTGTCTCTTTATTTTGTGGAATCCTTAGTGAGTGATAAATGAAAAGGACCAAGAGGGGAAAAAAGCTTGGGCAAAAACTCCCCGAATAGTCAGCTTAGAAAATATCTGATTCATAAGACCTTCCTTCACTTGTACAAGTGATCTGAATAACAAATTTTTCTTGTTTGTAGATCAAATAGTCAAACATTTTAAATACTTTCTAACAGAGTCCAGAAAATTCGTTTTAAGGATTATTCCACACATCTTATCCACACAATCTAAAGTGCCCTTTCAAGCAATCGACATTTGTTAGTATAAAAGACTGAATCCCTGGCCACTAATTAAAGGCCCATGAATGACACGTGCAGATCGTGGGCATGAACCCACCACGGTGAGGGAATTGTTTAAAACAAAATCAGTAGTTTAACAATGAGATAATCTTTGTAATCATAATAGATTGGATTCGTTTTACGTGGAGTTTTTCTGTATCCTAATGTAACACTTAACACACCAAGGGTAGACAATTTAGAAGCATTGTCAAAGCACAAACATATAAGTGTACGTCACTAAGAAGATTCTGAAACAGCGTGCAACATGAAACAACCTTGAAGACATGATGAAAAAAAAAAAAAAGCCAGTCACAAAGAGACAAACAGCATGACTCCACTTCTATCAGTTTTCTAGAATAGCCAATGACTTGGAAACAGACGGTAGGGTAGTGGATTCCAGGGCTGGGTGGTGAGGAAATTGGGAGTGTTTAACGGGTATGGAGTTGCACTTTAGCGAGATGCAAACACCCTGGGGTCTGGTTGCTCTGCAAAGGGAATATTCTTAACACTACTGAACTGTGTATTGAAAATGGTATTATTTATGTCATGTGTATTTAAAATAATTGCATTTTTGAAAAATGGAACTACTGCAGTATAGGAATATTTTCTTTAAAACCTAGATTAGGGGCGGCCGGATAGTTCAGTTGGTTAGAGCGCGAGCTCTCAACAACAAGGTTGCCGGTTCAAATCACAGATGGGATGGTGGGCTGCGCCCACCGCAACTAAAGATTGAAAATGGCGACTGGACTTGGAGCTGAGCTGCACCCTCCACAAATAGATTAAAGGATATGACTTGGAGCTAATAGGCCCTGAAGGAACACACTGTCCCCAATATTCCCCAATAAAATTTTTTAAAAAGCGTAGATTACACAAATCAGTCGGAGTGCACATCTCTGATATTTTGTGGCCCACAAAGGATATGGTGGAGGCATCAGATTGTGTCCTGTGTTTCTAACATTTAAGATCATACAGAAACTCTAAAACTTCACATGTCATCATATTTGAGCTGACATATTGAAAACTGGTAACACTGCATAATTTTGTTAGATACATTATTTCAAAGAACAGGAAACATACCTATAAAATTATTAAAGAGCTCTTGGGGGTGGGGGTTGGAGAGACCTGGAAATAGCAGTCCTCTTAGGTATCAATTAATGTATCCTGAACAATAGAATAAATGACGAGGTCATTCCGATTTTATTTCCAGCGCTATTTTTCCTGAATGTCAGATGTGTGTAGACAAATCCAGGAAAACAATGAGAAGAAATGTTTGAGTTTCTAGATTTTCCTCTTATGAGGAATTGGAATGGAAGTGATGTCTCTGTTTTGTTTTCCAGGACACAATATATAGCAGTGAGCAGTGTGCTGACTATTAAATTTCCACAAACCTTCGGCTCAGACGACTACAGAGAATGATCAGAACGGAGTGTCTATTGGTAGAAACCACAACTTACGTTTCTTTTTTTGTCTTTTGATCTGCAAACGGCAAGACAATCGTTGAAACCTCAAATACATTTTCATTTCAATAAAGCATCTGCAAACCTAAAGTTCTTTTCTTGTGATCTGATGAAAATGGAGGCTTTAGAGAGACTCACACCACACACACGTGTGCATGCACACACACTCACACACATTATTCATGAAAGGCTCACGGGTGCAGGACTGCAGACTCTGAGCAGCACGCTGTTCCTCACCACCTGTAGCCCAACATCGACCCTTCTCTGGAAAGTGATTTTCCTCCCCTCTCACCCCCATCTTCCGGGACGATCTCTGCATTGCTCAGGCCCAAGGTCCTGGTGGCTGCGACAAGCTCAAGTTCCCACATGTCCTTCAGTCCCTGTGTCCATGCTGAGCCCTGCTCACCATGGCCGGGCTTTCTGTGTCCCTGGCCCGAGTGTGCAGGCAGGCGAACAGCCAGCGAGAAAGGGGGCTCAGGCAGGGCAGGGATGAATCCCGTCTGCATCCTAAGATTGGATCTATATCCTCAACCGGGTTGTTAAAATCTTTCATTACAAAGTTACTTACTATACCCCTCTGTGCCCATAACCCCAAACCTCAGGAAAAACGCTTGTTTGTCTGTGTTCCCATGAGTATGGTCATTTATGTGCTAATCAATGAATAGGACCCATACACACCTGCTTCATCCCTTTCACACCCTCAGATCTACCACTTCTCTATCCCTCGTGCGCTGTTAGGTAAGATTCCATGATTATGGTTTCCTTCCTGATCATAATCCTCATACAATCTTGACCCTTAGCAGCACACAAGTCCTTCTGGGAGCCCTATTGTGTTGAGCTCAGGGTCAGTGGGATTGTTGGGTCCCCTCACAGACAAGGCTTTGCTCCCCAATTGAAGGGAATCATTCACATGCTTCCCACACGCAGGGCTTCAGGTCCATCTCCCTCCCCCACATTTCACAGTCATCTCTGTACCCAGAGAATAAATATATGACACAATATAAATCAGTTCATGCTGGAGCTTCCGTTTCATGGCTGATGTTCTTTTGTAAAATCTGGACTCTGGAATCCATCTTCTCTTCAATTCCATTGCTACTTCCTCACCATCTCCGACTTTGTCTTCCCAGGAAGCCGTTTGCCTCACTGTCCATCCTTTGACTGTGTCCTCCTGTGACCAGTTCTTACAATCACGGTCATTCACTCATGAACTTCTTGTTGGACACACATTTTATGTCAAGCACTGCTCTTGCCATCGGGACACATCAGTGAAGAAAACAGACAAAAATCCCTACCCTAAGGATATTTATATTTGATAGAGGGGAGAGAAATTATGAACCAAAAACAGAGGTAAATTAACAAGTATGTTGGGAGGTCATAAAGACCACAGAGAAATAAGGAGAGAAGAAAGTGTGCGGGTGTGGTTTTAATTAGGACGGACAGGGAAGGGCTCACTAAAGTCGTCACGTTTCAGCCCAGATCTGAAGGAGGTGAGGGAGAGAGTGTGAGGTGTTAGGAGATGAGTATTCCAGGGGGAAGGACACCCCAGGGTCTGGTCCTAGAGCTCTCTTTAGTTTTTACATAAATTTATGTGTCAGCATAAATTATTCCAGGATATGAATAAGAATGGCAAAATGGGATCGATCATCTGATAACACCAACTTTTGGCAAGGATGCAGGGAAACGGAAATAGTTTTGAATTTCCTGTGGAAGTGTATCTTCGTTGAACAATTTTGAGATGCATTTGGCAAGAGCTAGGAAAGTTGAAGATGCCCTTCCCCTTCACTGGACAGATCCTCATTTAGCCATATATCCCACATCCTGAAGGTTAGGTGCATGGGGAGACATTAAAATGTGCTCAGCATTGTTTATTAGCCTCAAAGTGGGAATATCCTAAATTTCCATTAACTGAGCAATGGATAAATAAAAGGTAGTATAGTCATATACTGGAATATACTCAGTAATTAAAATGAATAACACATACATATGATAAGATCTAAAATATATATATACTTTATTAAATTTATATTAAATATATACCAGCGGTGCCAAAAAAATGTATACAAGTGGATGTTTTGGGTCAGCGTTGCTCAAGCAGTAGTTCACCATAATCAGAAGAGTCTGGACGCTGATGGTAACCACTTTGAGCACCTCTTGTAATTGCAGAAGTCAAACGTGATTTGTATTCATCTTTTGTTACCGGTATATACTGAGTATAACAATTTTCGTACAGTTTTCCTTTCTTAAAAAAATATTTAATTAATAAATAAATAAATAAATAAATAATTCTAGGGTCCACTATTCCAGGAAACAACAGATTAAGTTTCTGTTCACCAACCTACGTGAGATGCTGAAACGTGCAGCCCACATCTGAGGCATCGAGAAGTCTTGCTAAGACAGCTTGCTGGTCCCACCCTTTTCTTTCTCATCAGTAGATCAGCGCTGAGGGCCAAGAAGTTACGTTTCATACAAGCTCCCAGCTGGTGCTGACGTTGCTGGTGTGGCAGGAACGTATTTAGAGAAGCAGTGCTGGGGGCATCCTACTGATTCCACAGGACGTGTCCTGCGAGTCGGAGCATTTGGCCCCCAAAACAAGGATGGGTTTTGGGGGTGTGAATGGACTAATGAAACCACTCCTACTTAATGCTGTATTTGAAGCTCAGCAGAGCAGGAGCTGTACATTCTCTCCCATTTGGAGTGTGTCCCAAACTTGAGGTTGTGTCCCAATGGGACCTGGACAGGATTCCAAGCACTATGAGCTGCATGCGTAGGGCGGGGCACAGGAGAAATGTTACGGAAGCTCAGGAGTAAACCATGAGTTCTGTTATTTTCCTTCCTTCTTCTTATTATTTTTGAACCAAAAGGATAACATAGGACCATCACTTCGTGGCAAGAGTTGGTGAACAAGATGAAGGAAACAATGTCTGATGTCCAGCAGCCTCTTCCACGTCATGGGCCTCCTTGGCAGCTCACAGCTTGTAGCAAGAAGTGTGAGCCCACGTTAGGTGGACGAGGGCTGCTGGCAGGCGGTCTGTGGAAGCAGCGAGTAGTGGTGCCTCAGCTGACACGTGTCTTGGATGAAATCAGGGCATAAATCCCGAAGATCAACAGTGCACTATAGCAAGAGAACAAGGGATAAAGTGGGTTTGAGAAGTTTATAGCATAAAGTACCTTGTTGTTTTGGGTACCAGTACAGACGCTTACAATTTTGGATAAACAGCTGACAGGTGCACTTTTGATACTTCGTGATTATAAGATGTAAAATGATATTGATAAATACGTCTCTTAATGAACAGAAAGAAGCCATTCTGATTTAACATATCTGTGGATCACATCACTTATTACTGAAATGAAAAAATTTTGTTCATGTTTTCCACCTTAAGCATGTAAATTCTGAAAATACTTGTCACATGAATGTGCAGATACAAATTGAATTAGATTGTAGTGGGGATGTCACCTGATTCTTTGAATTTTTTGAGTTTAGGGTATAATTTCTCACTGAATTTTATTTTTAATGATTTACCAGCCACGGCTTAATTAGGTCCTCCTTTGATTTTCATAAAGGCAGGAAATTAGAAAGCACTTTCTTTGAAAACATTTCCTGTACCACAATATATTTAAATATTTTTAATTTATTTTTTATTAGTTTCAGCTGTACAAAACAATGTAACATTTAGACATTTAAACCCCTCATGAAGTGATAACCCTCCTCCCCCAAGCTACTACCCCTCTGACATCTTATATAACTGTTACAATACCATTGACTATCTTTCCTATCTTGTGCTCCACATCCTGTGACTATATGTTCCTATATATTTAGTTGTAGTTGACATTCACTATTACTCTACTTCAGCTTCATGTGTATAGCACAGTGGTCAGGCGTCTACACAGTCTATAACGCGATCCTTCTGGTAAGTCCAGTGCCCATTCTGGCAATTTACATGATCTTTACAACATTATTGATTGTGTTCCCCGTACTGTATTAATTACCAGTTTGTATTTCTTAATGCCTCCACCTTTTTCACCCTGCCCCCAGCCCCATTCCCATCACCCTTGTAGATCTAGTACCTATCTGGCACCATACATAGTTATTACAATATTATTGACTGTATTCCTTAAGCTATACCCAACCTCCCCATGACTGCTATATAACAACCAATTTGTACTTCTTGATCCCTTCTCCTCTCACCCATCCTCAACCCCTCTCCCATCTTAGAGAAGTCCCTCTATGATTCCTTGTAATACTGGTTTGGTGGTGACGAACTCCTTCTGCTTTTTCTTATCTGGGAGGCTCCCTATCTGTCCTTCAATTCTAATTAACAGCCTTGATGGGTACAGCAATCTTGGTTGTATGTCGTTGCTTTTTATCACTTGGAATACTTCCTGCCCCTCCCTTATTGCCAGCAAAGTTTGTTGAGAAATCAGCTGACAGTCTTACAGAGGCTCAATTGGAGGTAATTAACTGCTTTTCTCTTGCTGCTTTTAAGATCCACTCTTTGTATTTAACCTTTGGCATTTTAATTGTGATGTCTTGGTTTTGGCCTCTTTGGGCTTATCTTGTTTGGGACCCTGTGCTTCCTGGGCTTGTATGTCTATTTCTTTCACCAGGTTAGAGAAGTATTCTGTCATTATTTCTTCAGGTAGGTTTTCAATTCCTTGCTCTCTCTCTCTTCTCCTTCTGGTACCCCTATAATGTGAATGTTGCTATGCTTGATATTGTCCTGGAGGCCCCTTAAACTCTCCTCAAGTTTTTCAATTCTTTTCTCTCTTTGCTGTTCTAATTGGGTGTTTTTTTTCCTCTCTTTGCTGTTCTAATTGGGTGTTTTCTGCCACCTTATCTTCTACATCGCTGATTGGATCCTCTGCTCCATCTAATCATCTGTTGATTTCCTGTAATATATTCGTCATTTCTGTTACTGTTCCCTTTATTTCTGACTTTTTTTTCTTTTTCTTTTTTTTTTTTTTTGGTTTCCATCTCCCTTTTTAGGCTTCCAATCTCTCTGTTGAAGTTCTCCCTGAGATTACTGGCAATTTTTATAACCAGTGTTTGGAAGTCTGTGTTCTTTTTCTGGAGCTTAGTTCTGTTCTTTTATTTGGGACATGTTTCTTTGTTTCCCCAATTTGGCTACCTCCCTGTGTTTATCTCGATGTTAGGGCGAGATGCTATGTCTTCTGGTCTTAGTGGAGTGACCTTATATAGTAGGTGTGCTGTGGAGTTCAGTGCCACAATCTTTCTGGTCTCCTGAGCCACGCACTCCAGGGTGTCCCTTGTGTGGGTTGTGTGTGCCCTCCTCTTGCAGTTGAGCTTTGGTTGATAATTGCACATTATGGGAGGAACTGAACTTTGGCTCACTGGTTGTAAGGACTGGCTTTGACTACAGTGGAAGAGTTGTTGTGCAGGGGTTGAGCCTACACAGCAGGATCTGTCTCAGCAGGACTCTGGTGCCCACCCAATCTGCCCTTTGGGTGTGTCATACTTGGAGACGGCTGGATGATGCTCCATCTCATTTTGAAGCTGGCCACTGGGGAACCAGCCCCAAGACCACCTTGAAGGGGATCTGCTGTAGGTCTACTTCAGCCACAGCCCATGCCCCACCTGGAGCCACCCAGCAGAAACCAGAAAGAAATCCACAGATGCTGCCACCTGTGCTGTGCTTTGAAGCACCTTCAGAGGGCAAGGGCAAACCAAGGTTGGCTGCCACCAGTGCTGGCTTAGGGCTGCTCAGCCAGAGGTACAGGACTCACTCAAGCCAGATGCTTCTTGTCTGGGTTCCGCGAATGTTTGAGAGACCCTAGGAAAGTCTGCAGCTTGAGCCAAGACAGGAAGTCTGCATGAAAAAGCCACTGAAAGCAGCCTGGGTATGCACTAAAGTTGTGTGGGGCTCGGTATAAAATCAACAGGGCATGGAGATTGAACTGTGGAAACTTGGATATGGCAGTCGCTAGTATTCACACACCAGGAAAGGGAAAGGCTCAACAAAGAAACAATGGCTTCTGCTAGTAGCCCCACTCACCATCCAGGAGGAAGCCACCTCTCCAGCCCCGCCCCATCCCAAGCCAGACAACTCAATTCCCCATCATTTGTCCCTGTCACTTTTCCAGCTGTTGCCCCAGCGCAGGAGCTCAGAGCGAGTGATTCCATTCCTGGGTAACACCGCGTGGTGTCCCTTTAAGAGGAGCACCTGTGAGTACAGATGCACTCAGTCTCACTCAGTCACAATGTGCACTGGTTTTCACAACCAACAATTGTGGGGACTTCTCTCCCCAGAACTGGAACCCTGGACTGGAATATTTTGCTCTTCTAGGTGTTAAGGGGGACCGCCATAGCTGAAATATCCCTCCCGATCTTTAATGGTCACGTACGGGTGTGGGACCAGGTTGTTTCACATCTCTGTCCTTTATATCAGTCGGGAGGTGGCTTTTTCTGTCCATCCTTAGTTAAAAGGCCTCAGTTCAGCTTGATTTTAGGTGATTCTCAATAATGGTCCTTTTGTAGCTTAGTTGTAATTTTTTTATTAGTTTCAGGTGTAGAAAACAATGTACTAGTTAGACATTTACCATTTATATCCCTCACACAGTGATAACCCCCTTCCCCCCTCTCCTACCCCTCTGAAATCGCATACAGCGATTACATTTCCACTGTCTCTATTCCTAATGCTGTACTCCACCTCTTGTAACTGTATATATATAAAATTATAGTTGACATTCATTATTGTTCAGCTTCAGCTTCAGGTGTACAGTGCAGTGATCAGGCATCTACATCATCCCTGAGGTGGTCGCCCTAATGAGACAAGTGTCCATCAGATACCCTACAAAATCTTTACAACATTATTGATTACATTCCCCAAATTGACTTTCGTATCCCAGTGGCAATTTATAGTTACTGATTGTGCTTTCTAATCCCCTCACCTTCCCCCTTATCCCCACCTACCCCTCTGTGGGGGCAGAGCCCCAGAAAGTAGTTTCCAGGCTCTCGGCCTCACATAGAAAGGTGTTGGCTCAGGTAGTAAATGGCCATCAACTGTGATTGCACGGCCATCAGCTGTGGCTAGTTGGCCGTCAGCTGTAACCAGTGAGCCATTGGCCACTAATATAACTGCTGTGGCTACGCTAGCAGGAAGAGAAGAATGGGGGCCTAGCACGAAGATGGTGGCTGAGCTAACAAGAGCAGATTGCAGAGAGGCGGATGCCGCCAGCGAGAATATAGTGGTATGACTCCCCTACCTATGGCTCCGTGGGTGTTCTTTTTTGGCCTCACCATATCCTGCGTTCTTGTATGGGGAGCTGGAGCAGAGACCCCACAGGCTGCCCAGCATGACACCCTCCCATCTAGCAACCCTCAATTTTCCTCTATGTCTCTAGACTGTTTCTGATTAGTTCATTCATTTATTCTTTTCTTTAGATTCCACATATAAGTGAGATCATATGGTATTTGTCTTTCTGTGTCTGACTTATTTCACTTAGCATAATGTTCTCTATGTCCACCCATATTGTTGCAAATGGTAAGATTTCATTCTTCTTTATGGCTGTGTAATACTCCATTGTATAAATGTACCACAGTTTCTTGATGCAATTGTTTACCAACAGGAATTTCGGTGTTTCCATGTCTTGCCTTTTGTGTATAGTGCTGCAATAAACATAGGAGTGCATAAATTTTTTCAAATCAGAGTTTTGGACTTGTCTGGTTAGATACCTAGGAGTGGAATTGCTAGGTGATAAGCTAGTTCCATTTTCAGATTTTTTAGATACCTCCATACTGATTTCCACAGTGGCTGCACCAATCTGCAATCCCACCAACAGTGCACAAGGGTTCCTTTTTCTACACATCTTCTCCAGGACTTGTTGTTTGTTGATTTATTGATGATAACCATTTTGCTAGGGGTGAGGTGGTATCTCATTGTGGTTTTTATTTGTATTTCTCTAATGATTAGTGAGGTTGGATTAGTTGTAATTCTGATGTGCTTGTGAGAGAAGGAAACACAGCATTTACCTCCTGCGCCATCTTGGTTGTCTCCATTAAATTCTTTCTTTTGAAGTCTAGAGATAAGTACATGCAGAGTCGGTTGTCTACATGGAGATTCTGTTGGAGGACGGTCCGTGTCTCTGTTTGGTAAATCGGACCAGGAGTGATTATGAAAACAGAGGCACGAAACGAGAGTCAGTGAGAACACACATATGTATGGGGTAAAACATATGGGATGTTACCATCTAGGAGTGATCCCTTAAAAGTTTTTATCCCCCTGGCAAGGGTTGACCAGTTTGAAGACCAAAGGGCTAGAGAATTCCTAAGGTTATACCTGAGCCAGAAGGGACATGTGTGACCAGCACATCCTGCTGAGGACAGGAGTCCAGAGACTCTGTGTGCCTGGGGGAAGCGGTTCCTATCCCCACCAATCACCCTCCTCAGACTTAGTTCCAAAATCCGGTATTTAGGATCTTAAAATCACAATGACAGTGACTCAGGCATGATCATAAAATAGTAAATTAAGTGACTGAAAAGTAGTGACCTTATCTTAACTGAGAAAATTCCAATGGAACCAGAGCCAATACAGAAGCACGATTGGTTAGCATTCAGCATAAATAAACATTCCTTGTTGGCAGAGACACACACTCTGATACTTGACTTTCTGTTTGAGGTGATTTATTTTGTTTGACTTAGTATTTCTATTTGCTTGTTTATATAAGTGTAATCGCTGACATTTACCTCCTGCCACTGTGCTGACCATTTTTCCTGACCGCACGTGGTCAGGACGTCTCATTGACAGGCCTCTGGGAACAGTCTGCTCAGGTCAAGGTAACAATCATTTAGAATGTCCATCGGGGAGAAGCGTGTCATTAGTGAGATTGTTTAGAGACATTGGCTCATGGCGATAATTTAAAGCAGTTCACTTTTATCCCATTTTGTCCTCATTTCTAGAATCTCCCATCAGTGCCCCCTTCAGTGCCCAGCCCTGTGGGAACACTCCCACTGCCTCATCCGTGGACTCTGGTGGGTCAGGAGCATCCCCCCTGTCCGGGCCCACTACATTGGACGGAGATGAGATAATGCCAAACCATTGTTTTTAATCTGCTCAGATAATGAAAAAATAACTAGGGAGATGGAGTTATACAAATATAATATTTTGAAGGTAAAGGAAGATCGGACATTCAGAAAGAACTTAGGCACCCGAGTAGAATAAATTGCCTACTTGGTTCTGTTTCTGAGCAGTATATTTTCCAAAAATACACAGTTCAAAAACAGAATAACAACTTTAAATAATTGTTTTTAATTGTGTTTTTGAAACACATAGGAATGCACTGTACAGCAATTCTTAAATCCTATTTTTCTCGCTCTTCGATCTCTCTTCGTTGATCTTTACTCAAATCACCATCACTGCTTTTTCTTTTTCTTTTTTTCAACTTCCTATATCATTTCTTTTCCCTGGAATCTGGATACAAGGAACTGTACCAAAACAATCCTCAATAGTATTTATGTCTTACTGTTGGTTCTTTAAACTACCTCAGGATTTGCAAATCTGAGAATTCACGTTTCAATATATGAAAAAGTAACTTTGACATAACAAACCTACTCAATATAGATTGAACTACACCAAGTTTAGTATGTAACACGTGAACTTTAATTTTACAGAATTTGGCCTTTGTAAACAAAGTCACTGTTTCCTTATGCATTCTCACCTGTGAAGTGATGCACCAATAGACCCCCTACCTATAGGAAGGTAGTCAGAGAAGCTCTCAACACACATGGGCTTGTCAGGAACCACGTCTAGATGGCAGCATCACCAGATTTCCAACACTTCGGGCCGTCTTCCAGCTTCCCCCCGACCCTGAACAATGATCAATCTTCTCCTTCATCTCAGCAAATTTGCAAGCAATGTGAGCCGGTGGCCATGAGCACAGATGCGCATCTGGCACTGATTTGTCCTGGAGGGTTCAGCATAATCACCTGAGCCGTGAAGCCAGCAGCTTCATTCGTGAGTCATTTGTGCTGGCACCAGCCCATTGCCACAACAATCATCTTTGCCAGACACATCTTGCCAGAGCTATAACTGCGTTCCATACCTCGACTGGAGGGGATGGCGGAGGCTGTCGTGGAGGACATCCTTCCTGCTTGATTTCTGGACAGTAAGAGATGCTACTGCTCTGAAATAAGTCTCTTCAGCCTAATCTATAAATTCCCAGCCAAAGGACTGTTTCACTTACCCCATGAGAAAAGAGCTGAGATCCAAACCCTGCTGTCACCATGCTCCTTGTCCTCATTAGCCACAGCACAAACATCATTGAGAACACGCTTGGCAAAAAGCCTGTGCCACTATATACAATAGCCAAGACCTGGAAACAACCGAAATGCCCATCAGTAGATGACTGGATTAAGAAACTGTGGTACATTTATACAATGGAGTATTACGCAGCCATAAAGAAGAAAGAAATCTTACCATTTGCAACAACATGGATGGACCTAGAAAACATTATGTTAAGTGAAATAAGTCAGAAAGAGAAAGACAAATACCATATGATCTCACTTATATGCGGAATCTAAAGAAAAGAATAAGTGAATGAACTAATCAGAAACAGTTTTGGAAACATGGAGGAAAAACAGAGGGTTGCTAGAGGCGGGGGTGGGGATAAGGGGAAGGTGAGAGGTTTTGGGAACGTACAGAGGGATAGTGGATGGGGGAGGGGGGTTCACACAGTGTGAGGGATATAAATGATAAATGTCTAAGTTTTGCTTTGTCTTGTGCACCTGAAACTAATTAAAAAAAAAAAAAAAAAAAAAAAAAAAAAGCCTGTGCCAAAGAGGCAGAGGAAGGCGCCAGCTCCCCTCACACAAACAGACAAGGGAAGGTATAAAAGTAAGAGCTTTTGCCTCAGTCACTGGTGTCATGCGGGAGACCCTGCTCGCTGCGCCATTTGTCGTGCAGGGAGGCCTGCTGGGTCTCTGCTCCCGCTCCCCATACAAGAACGCAGGACATGGTGAGGCCAAAAAGGAACACCCACGGAGCCATAGGTAGGGGAGTCATACCACTATATTCTCTCTGGCGGCACTATACTCTCACTGGAGGCTGGATCCACACTGTCCGCAAACCGCCATCCACGCTTGCCAGCCCAGCCGCCATCTTCTTGCTAGCCCCCTTCTCTTCTCTTCTCTTCTCTTTTTCTAGCGTAGCCACAGCAGTTATATTAGTGGCCAATGGCTCACTGGTTACAGCTGACGGCCAACCAGCCACAGCTGATGGCCATACAATCACAGTTGATGGCCATTTACTACCTGAGCCAGCACCTGTCTATGTGAGGCCGAGAGCCTGGAAACTACTTTCTGGGGCTCCGCCCCCACACTCCACCCCTACAGGCTCTCGCCTCACAATCTACGCAACAAGCGTCTTCCGCGAGGGGCCCTGTGCGAGGAGCCTGGGGGTGAATGCAATATTCTGGACACAGCCAGGCTCTCTGGGCATAGCCAGGGTTTCTCAGGGCACCACCAGTGCTTCTGGGCACGGCCAGACTTCCTGGACTTCTTAGGGTACCACCTGTCTTCCCGGACACAGCCAGGGTTTCTCAGGGCACCACCAGTACTTCTGGGCACGGCCAGACTTCCTGGACTTCTTAGGGTACCACTAGTTTCCCCGGGCACAGCTAGGATTTCTCAGGGCACTGCCACTCTCTGTGGGCACAGCCACACTTCCTGGACTCAGCCAGGGCTTTCAGGGCACTGCCACTCTCTGTGGGCACAGCCACACTTCCTGTACACAGCCAGGGCTCTCAGGGCACTGCCACTCTCTCTGGGAACAGCCCGACTTCCTGGGCACAGCCAGGGTATCTTCAGGGCTCAGCCAGACTTCCTGGACTCAGCCAGGGCTCTCAGGGCACTGCCACTCTCTCTGGGAACAGCCCGACTTCCTGGGCACAGCCAGGGTATCTTCAGGGCTCAGCCAGACTTCCTGGACTCAGCCAGGGCTCTCAGGGCACCGCCACTCTCTCTGGGCCTCTCAGGGTACCCTGCTGGAACAACAGCGACTCACAGTCAAGGTGCTTACATATTCTCAATGGCGGCCAGTCAAGAGACAAAAGCAAATATCCCCCAGTTCCACTAACAACAGTTCCCAAACAAACAGTCAAGCGGTCCATTAAATTAGGGATGGAAGGCAATTCCCCATAGTCCATAGTCATTCACCAGGGCTGTCCTGGGGGTGAGGGATGACCTGGACCTCACCCTCATCTCCCACGGAGGACTCAGCAAGCGTTACCTCCTGGGACTATAAGTCCTGCATCCGGGCTGCCTGAGCAGGAACTTCCCCGGCCCACAGGGCTGCAACGACCTTCGCTTTCTCCGGCCTGTGCTGGTTGGGGAACCGTCCACATCTTTCCACCTCTCCACGGGGCTCCATCTCTCCAGCAGCTGCATGGCTTTTCCTGTGCTGGTGGGAGAACTGACCACGTCCTGCCACCCCTCCACGGGGGTCCAGCTCTCCGGCAGCTGCTCCTCCTGGTCTTCCTGAGACTGAGTGTTCATACGCACAAACTGCTCCACCGCCCTTGGGAGAGCTTTGGCCAGCACCATACCCTGCTCGCTGCGCCATTTGTCGTGCAGGGAGGCCTGCGGGGTCTCTGCTCCCGCTCCCCACACAAGAACGCAGGATATGGTGAGGCCAACAAGGAACACCCACGGAGCCATAGGTAGGGGAGTCATACCACTATATTCTCTCTGGCGGCACTATACTCTCACTGGAGGCTGGATCCACACTGTCCGCAAACCGTCATCCGCGCTTGCCAGCCCAGCCGCCATCATCTTGCTAGCCCCCATTCTCTCTTCTTCTCTCTCTCTGCTAGCATAGCCACAGCAGTTAGATTAGTGGCCAATGGCTCACTGGTTACAGCTGACGGCCAACTAGCCACAGCTGATGGCCATGCAATCACAGTTGGCCATTTACTACCTGAGCCAACACCTGTCTATGTGAGGCCGAGAGCCTGGAAACTACTTTCTGGGGCTCTGCCCCCACACATTTACTGGGCAATCAGCTCCAGATTTCACAAGGAAGCTTCAGAAACTTGAACTGGGTCCCCAGACACCATTCCCTGTCCTTCTAGATACAACCTTTAAGGTCTTTAATAACAGGAACGAGGCAGAAAGGGAGTCTAGGGTACGAAGGGATCAGGACAAAGATCAGAGAAGGGCTCAATTAATGGCCAATGGCCGCTGCCCTTGCCAGCACCCTGCCTTCACAGCCTTACCTGGGTTCGGGCCCACGAGGAGGGAGGCAGCCAAAGACAGGCCCAAACACCTGCTACAACTGTCAACAGGAAGGACATTGGAGTAAAGATTGTCCTTACCTGGCCAAGAGGGTGCCCGCTGGCCAGTGTCCCCTTTGCCAAAGGAAGGACACTGGAACAATGACTGTCCCCACTCCCCTCAAGGACGGAGGCCATCCCGACTCCTAAAAGGCCAAAAGGATGGCTCCTCCAACCAGCTGCCAATGTCGGTCATTGGTCATCGTTAACTACGAGCCCGGGCCCCAGGATTCGTCCAGGCCCCCCTCCTCAACATCACAGAGGCTGAGCCCAGGGTAACGCTTGACGTGGCAGCTAATAATGTCATCTTTCTTCTTGACAAGGGAGCCACATTCTCTGCTCTGATTCATCACCCTGGCCCTGCACTTCTCACCAGCCCCCTCCTAACAGGTATCAAAGGCAATCCCACCACCTGCAGACGGACCCTGCCTTTACCTTGTTGCTTTGGGTCCCTTACTTTTACACATAGCTTTCTAATTATGCCTCAGTGCCCTATACTGAGATATTATACAGAAGCTGCAAGCTTCCCTCTAGATCTCTCCTAACCCAACTCTAATAGCTGCCCTGCAGCCCATTTTCCCTTCTCAAACATTTTACCCTAACCTGTCTACAATTCCTCCCTGGATCAGAAAACAGGTAAACCCCGTTGTCTGGGATTAGAAAACTCCTGGCAGAGTGTCTCATCTAACTCCAGTACAGATTAGGCTGAAGGACCCCACCTATTTTCCCTGTGAGCCTCACTACCCCATTAACAAGGAGGCTCTGCTTGGGCTTCAGCCAACTATCAGCAAGTTCCTCAGGCATAGGCTTTTAATTCCCTACAATTCCCCTTACAATGCACCCGTTTTTCCAGTCAGAAGCCATCTGGACAATACTGGTTGGTTCAAGGCTTGACGATTATCAATGAAGCAGTAATGGCAATTCATCCTTGGGTTCCTAACCCTTATGCCCTCCTGGGACTAACCCCCCAGGGACTGAACGGTTCACCGTTCTGGACTTAAAGGATGCCTTCTTTTGTATTCCGCTAGACCCTCGACCTCAATTTTTATTTGCTTTCACCTGGACGGACCCCACACTCAGGTCCGCAGCCAATATACCTGGACTGTCCTACCACAGGGCTTTCAAAACAGTCCTGACCTTTTTGGCCAGGCCTTGACTGGAGACTTAAGGCACTTTTTCTCTCCCCGGGGTTACTATCCTCCAATCTGTTGATGACTTCCTTACTTGTAGCCCAGCCAAAGAAAGTTCAAATCAACACACAATAACAACTTTAAATTTTGTAGCAGAATGGGGCTACCAAGTATCAGCCCCAAAGGCTCCAATTTCCCAACAGCAAGTAGCTTACTTAAGAAATCAAGCCTCTGGACTTTGGGAAAAGGCGGCCCAGGGAGAACTGGCCTGGGCTGGCACCTGGTCTTGGGCCTCTACAACCAGATTATACTCCTACAAGACACCCAGCCCATCCCCACAAGTAACCCTAAAACTACCATCAGCCCCACAGACCAGAGCTCCAACTTCCAGGCTGGAAGCTTGGTCCACATCCTAGATGACATTGCCCAGATTTTCCGAAACCCAGTTGCTCTCCATCCTTGACCAGCAATCTCTTAGGCAGGGACAGCTCTACGCCCCTACCCAGCTCTGAAGCAGTTACGGAAGATGGACCCTCATCCCAATTTCCAAAGATCTTTCATTGCCAATCGGAGATGGGGAATGAGGAGACAAATAGGCAGTTAGCAGGAGTGAGCTTGTGGGCTAAACCGCTTGGCTCTGACTCCCCTGGCCAGCACTGCACCTGTAGGCTGACCAGCACCTTACATCCATCATAGGTGGGAACAGGACAGTTCCCAGGAGAAGACATTTATAATGCAGCCTCCCCTGCAACCTGATAAGCACCCTACATCCTGCTTAGAAAAATATAAAACTCCAGCACGCCTTCTCATCAGTGCAGTGGTCCCCCATGGGACTCTGCCCTGGTTAAACGTTTGCTTGTCTCTCTCTCTCTCTCTCTCTCTCTCTCTCTCTCTCTCTCTCTCTCTCTCTCTCTCTCTCTCTCTCTCTCTCTCTCTCTCTCCCTGACTTTCAATAAATCTTTTCTCTGGATACTCTTGTAGAGTCTCGTAAATTATTTTCCATTCTGCGAACGACCAGGGGTTAATTCTACACCAAGACAATACTCACTATCTAAACAGTTGAACCTCCATGTGAGGGGAGGAAAAGCAATTACAATACGTTCTCACTTAACATCATCAATAGTTTCTCGGAAGCTGTGACTTTAAGCGAAGACATACTCATATAATGACACCAATTTCCCCATAGGCTAACTGATATAAACAAGAGTTAAGTTCCTACAGCATATTCTGGTCACAAAAACATCCCCAAAGTTCTAAATAAAGACCCAAGACACTTCTAATATTAAACACTGAAATAAATGTGATCTATACAAACAGTTAGGAAAGATGAATAAAAACAAGTAACATTATTATTTTCCAATCAGCTGATTTCAGTTCAAGATCTCAGGTGGCCAGGGCCTCTCCTGGTAGCTCAGGGTGAAAAGCAGAACCTAAACTGGATAGGACATCCTTCCATCACAGGACCACTCACCCACACTCACGCAGACTGGGACAATTTAGACACACCATTTAAGCTCACATGCACATCTTTGGGATGTGGGAGGAAACCAGAGTACCTGGAGAAAACCCACACAGACCTGTGGAGGACGGACCGACTTCACACAGACAGTGGGCCTGGCCAGGAATCGATTTTTTTTCTCATCAATATTATAACAAAAGGACGTTGAACTAAACGACATCATTTGAGGACGTGCTGTATAGAGTCAGACTGTTCAATCAGACTAAAACTTTAAACTCCTTTTCTCAGAAAGCGAATTTAGGTGAATTACAATTATATCAAGATAAACTGAAGGTTTCCTGGTCACAGTTATAGTGTAGCACATTTTTGGCTGAAGCAGCCTTCCTTTCCATGGCCTTGGCTTGGGGCCAATGTTGAATTTATCTGTATCCCCTGGTTTTCACTGTCAAACTGGGTGCCCAAGAGGTACCCCAGTGATAGCAGAATGTAGGCTGAGTTTCAAAGTGACTGCAGATAAGCCACACTTTGAGTATGACACACAGATTTGACTACATGGGGAAGAGGTAGGAAGATATTTCTAGAGTGCCTTCTGTGTAAACTAGTCGTGTTTGACAGAAACTTCATAGCTTTCATAAATAACAATTGCAGATGTGGGGCTACCTTAGAGTGGTCAGAAAGCAAATAAATAATTTTTGGTTGTTGATACCTTCTACACCCCCCACACACACCCACTCCCCCCCCCCAAGCCCCATCTCAATGGTCTCTGAGAAAAGACAACACTTAAGGAAAAGTTTGGTTTTCTCCAGGCAATGCCTGGGGCTTATTTCATCTTGCAATTCAAAGCTTCTGGCCCCATAAGCTTCCAAACGAAGTAAAGCATTGCACTGTGACTGATTTGTGGAAAAGAACCATGGAAACAGACATTGGCATCATGAGAAGCTTCTGTAACATCTTTCCAGCTCTGTTAGCAAGGAGCTCTCCTGGATCTGTTGGCTGCAGAATCAGATAAGAGCTCGATTTTTGTATTAGTGTCCTGGGGCTGCTGGAGCAAAGTACCACCAACTGGGCAGCTTGAAACAACAGAAATTTATCCCCTCACAGTTCTGGAGGCTAGAAGTCCAAAATGAAGATGTTGGTAGGGCCATGCTGTCTCTGAAGACTCCAGGAAGGACACTTCCTTGCCTCTCCCTCGCTTCTAGTGGTTGCTGATAATCCTTGGGCTTCTTGTCTTGTGGATGCATCACTCCAATCTCTGCCTCCACCTTCATGTGGTTTTCTCCCGCTGTATCTATGTCCATATTTCCTTCTTATAATCACACTGTTAGACCACGTGGCATAGCCCAAGGTCCCCAGGTAAACACCAACACTCTTATCACACTGTTCCCCAATAAAGTCCTGTTACCCTTCCCCAATAAAATCTTAAAAAAAAAAAAACAAGGACTGCTCACATTCCTGAACGTATGTCGGAACTTTGAATTATTTTCCAGGTGGTTATTTCTGTGATTATCTACAGAGGACAGCCAAACAGTGAACCACCAGGTGCCACCATACTTGCAACTTTCCATACTCTTGCCCATAACCAGTCCAAAGAGAACACACATTTCCTCCCTATGGACTGACTCTGCACCTATCTCAGAACTAGCCCCTTTTCACCTTCTCCCCACCCTCTTACCTACAGCGAATGTAAATTCTTTCCAAAAAAAGTTACATCTTTCTTCCCCAAACTCATTGTATAAGAGCCCTGTCAATCCCAGAGTGGCAGACATGTTTCTCTTCTCCTTCTAGCCCTGCTGCTGGTAGTTTAGACTGCATACCCCAGGGCCCGGTCCTTTTTCTGGCTAGCACATGGCTCAATAAACCCTTTCCTTCAGAAAAGCCATAGAAGTTACTGTTTAACAGTCATCTCACAGGAGCAACAGACAAAGGACAGCTCTTTCTTTGGGTACGATTAAGTCTTTACTACACAGCTTCATTCCACAAACACACGCTCTCTCCACATGGGCAAGATGACCGCCAACCGCTCCAAACTGATAGCCTCTCCACTTAGCAGCTGCAGTAGACAAAACTTCTTTCTCCGACTGCCCACACTTCAGTGCTGGAGAAGTTATATAATCGACCCTGCTTGCATCACACAGCCACTTCTTGAACCATTTACTGTTGCCAAACAAATGGAATTCATAGGTTGGTCAGGTTAGGTTTATGTGTCCACACCTACGGCTCTGGATTGAAGGTCTATAACCGGAAAAAAAGAGGCTGAAAACAGTCAAGACGTGGGCAATATGTGCCAGTTTCCCTAATTTTTTTTCCCCACTTCCCACTAAGGACCAACTGGAGAAGGCTAAGTGTGTTCCCTGAACCAATCACATAGGATACTGTTTCCAGTTAGCCCACCTCTAGCTTCCCCCAAGCCAGTAACTACCAATCAGGACACACCGGAAGCCTTTCCCCTTTTCCACTCTAAACTTCCCTCTGCTTGTCTTTGAGTCTCTGCCAAACACAAGTAATGATGGCTGATTCTCTGGCGATAGCAAGCTCTGAATTAAATGGCCTTAACTTGTTCTCATTAGGGTGCTCCTCTTTATTTTCACATTCCATAAATATAAGTCTCCACTTGAGGAAAGGACTTGTGCAAAAGGGACCCTGGAGCAGGGGTTGGCCTTCTTCAGCACTGGACACCAGAGCATCACGCCAAGCCTTTACTTCTTGCTCTGCCTCTATTACCTGCCCACCCACCTATGGCCATGGAGCAGCCCAGGGGTGTGCTAGTAACAACCTCACTCCTTTCCTTCCTGTGGGGACATAAAGTCAGAATGTCAGTGTTTGAGAGTGACTTTGCTATAGGGATGACTTTGAATCTGCTGTCATTTTGAAGAAAAGTTTTTATTCTTAATCTTTGATAGCAGCAAATTCCTTCTGCCACAGCTCTAAGAAGAGCTGCTCTGCCTGGGCATACATGTCCGCTACAGTAGTGCTCAAACGTCTGCACCAAGGAACTCCAACCTATGGAAGAAAGGGAGCCAGTTACTCCTCTCCACTGGGGGAGTGCAGGTGAAGGAATAATAAATATAGTAATAGCATAACAATAGCAAGCTTGTATTAGCACTTACTACATACCAAGTTAATGCTAAGGACTTTACATACTCATTCATTTTCTCATTGCGTACCCACAACAAACTTGATTTCATGGACTATTGCTGCAGAAGTTGTGTTCATAGTTCTATTTTTGTACAAGGTCTGGCCATTGTCCGGTTGTATCTTCAGTCTCGTTTCCGCCCGTTTTGTCAGCATCTTAAGTTGGGGAGGGGAGAGGGAGTGGTATTTGTTAGACAAAGTGAAAGTTTATGACATTGGCTCATTCAAGCAATAAAGATTAAAACAAATTAATACTGGAAATAAAATTATAATTCAAAAAGCCCACTTTACATAATGGAATAATGTATCCTTTGATTCATGCCACTAACCTGTTGTCTTACAGTTGTCTCACAGGATGGGATTGTAAACTTTCTATTAGAAGGACTCCCTGGTAAGAGAAGGCAGGGCAGCACCAGTGGAACACACGTGATTTGTCCGGTCATCCAGTAGGTGGGACCTTAAGGGACTGCTCTGGGGCAAGGAGGAGGAAAGGAGTCAACCCAAAAAATAACTCGTGTCTAAAGAAATTTAGAGCTGGGTCCCTGGGGCTCACAGGAGGGAGTGAGCTGGGGGTTTCAGACTCTTCAGTGCACCCCGGCACAGAACCAAACCAATCACAGAGTTCATCTTTTTGTTCTTTACAAAAGGCTAAGGAGAGAGACGATTAACAGGAAGAGAAGTGAATTTAAAATAAGTAAAGCCTGCGAAACATCTCTTGGACAGAGGAAGGATTTTAGTACATGCACTTTACTTTTCAACTTTCAATTACAAAACCTTGGCGCACCCCTTCACGCATTTCGCCACCAACACCCCGCCCCCAGCTCATAAGAAGGAGGAGATGCCCGGCGTCCCGATTGGAAGCTCCGGGGGGTGGAGGGCTACTGTCACCCGGCTCTGGGTGCCACACCGCCGGAGTCCAAATGCGTAACTTTGCGTCTGCGCTGTGTGCCGGCCCCGTCCTCATGCGCAGGCGCGGAGCCGTTGCGGGCGGGCGTTGGGAGCTGAGCGGTTTCCAAAGCAACCTCGCGGAGGGTCTCGGCCGTGTGGATTCGGTGGGGCGGCTCCGTGCAGACTGAAGCCCCGGCGTCTGCGTCCTGCTGCGTCCTCGGTAAGTCGATGGCCCTGCCGGAGCAGCCGCGGGAGACGTGGGGATTCGAGGCGGGAGGGCGCCGAGGAGCTGGCACTGCCGGGATGCCAAGGCGAAGGAATGCCAGGGAGCTGACTTCAGGGGAAAGGGCTGCACCTCAGCAGCGCAGGGTATCCCCCAGAAGTCCACGCCTGTGAAAGCGAGACGCGACGTGGAAACCGGGAGGAGGGCTGGAGCTCGGACCCTGAGCGCCGTCCCCGAATTTTCCCGGGCAGTGGTCCCGCACGGGTCAGGAGCTGGGGGCTCCGGGTAAACTGAGGCCCGCAGGTGCTCCAGGCCGGGACCGCGGGGAGAACACGGGAAGTCACTGGGGCGCGCTGGGCTTTTCCTGAAAAGTTCCAACTGAGCCGTTGAACTTTTTACCCCTGGACCCTAGTGGTCTCAGGAAATTGCCTGAGGCTGTCTCCCTTCCGGAGTGGAAACTGAACCTTGTCCCCAACGGAACCTCTCGAGGAGATTACGCCCCGTGCAGTTTTCTTGGGCCCGTCTGAAATGACGCTTTAGTCTTCCCGATACCTAGGATCCATCGACATGAATTTCGTCGTCGTGGTGCATGGAGGCGGAGCCAGCAGTATCGCCAAGGACCGCAAAGAGCGGGTGCGACAAGGCATCATCCGAGCTGCGACCGCGGGTTACAACATCCTCAAAGAGGGAGGGAGCGCAGTTGACGCTGTGGAAGGAGCCGTGACCGTCCTGGAAGATGATCCCGAGTTCAACGCAGGTAAATTTTCACTGCAGCTGGTAAATGATGCCTAATCGGGTTAAGTTTCTCACCCAAAATAAATAGAACCTTTCTAAAGTGTCGGTGAATCTAATATTAATAGCTTTGTGGCAGCACTTAATAGGTTGAAGAGATTTAATTTTTCTCTTTACCTGTTGACCAGGTTTGCTTTAAAAATTTTTTAATCCATTAATTCACCTTTCTTTCTTTAGCCTGCTTCCTGGAATTCATATCCCAAGAGGCTTTTTTATTACATCTTTTTGTGGGGGCTGAAGGTGAGGGTAGACTACATACCATTTAAGTTTTGAAAAACGTGTACACCTGTGTAACCACACCACAATCTAGATTTAAAACATTTTCATCACCCTCAAAAGTTCCTTCATGCTGCTTTTCAGTTAATCTCCCCTTCCAGTCTCCAGCACCAGGCATCCACTGATCTGCTTCGTCACTATAGATTAATTTGCATTGTCTAGAATTTCATGTAAATGCAATCATGCAGAGTACTCTTTTGTGTTTACCTTCTTTCACTCAGTTGATCCTTTTTTGGAGTAATAATCATAACTGCTATGAGTGTCTGCAATGAACCAAACAATTTGTAGGATTAATTTATTCAATCTGCACAGTTGTCCTATGAGTTAGGTATAATTATTATTCTCTCAGATAAGAAAACTAAGGGCGCTGCAAAGTTAAATAACTTGCTGGAAGACACTCATTTCCTCTTTATTTTAAAATAGAAAACCTAAATTCTAGGGATTAAAATACTTCTTGGAAGTATACCACCCACCCCAACATCTGTTAGGGAAAAGAATTTCAGGAAATCTTAAGCAATAAGTCATGAAATATTTACTGAGTATTTCTTCTGTCCCCTTGCCTTTGCTAAGCACTCTTAACACTTATGCAAAATTTTATAAATCAGCCAGACCATAGAATGTGGCATAACTGCATTTTTATGACTGTTTACTGAGCCAGAATTTACTAGATACTCCCCCTTGCCTGCAGGAGGAGCAGCCAGCTGTTTCTGTGGGGGCTTGTTAAACTCTATGCCTGTTAGTCAGGACTCTCTTGGCTGACAAAACCCCACTTATTAAAAAGGACCTTCATTTGGAGCAGGTCGGTCTGGTCTCCAGCCCTCTAAACTAACAGAATTTGCATGGATTGGGGAAGTATGGATTAGGAAATTGGAGCAGCTAGTTCCTGTTTCTTTGCTCTGTACGAAGAGCCTTCCTGAGTGTCTCCCTAGTGATCTCTCAGATGTCTGCTATTCAGCACATTGAGGGAGAAAAGCGAAGGGTGAAAAGAAGGAAGTCAAAGATGGGGGTGGGGGTGGGGAGGTGGGACTTTTAACAGCATACTGCCCACCTTGAGCTCTGTTTGCCATTTGCTTTTCCCAGCTGAGGTCAATACAAACTATTCCTGGCAGCCTCTGCTATAATCCTCTAGAATAACTACTTGGGAACTTCATAGCTGACTCCGGGTACTTACTAAATTAGTGGCAATAATTAGTATTCATGGCACAGCTTATCTGAGTGCTTTTAAAAACGTTGTCTTTGTTTACATTGTATTCACATTTCAATATGGATTTCACTTTATGTTTGAAGCTTGTTTCATAATCCCTAGTTTATTAAAAACTAGTTTATTAGAAACCAACATTGTAAAAATTGAACTTTTAGATTATAGAAATATTCTTCAAAGACTTCGATTGGCAACCAAATAATGACCCTTTGCTTTTGCTGGAATTGAGCTATATTTACACAGAATTTTAACTAGTTAATTGATTCTCCCTACAATTCAATTTTATAAGCTGTCAAAGAGCCTTTGAGATAACAGGATTTTTATTTATCCACCCTTTCTGAAGTACCAGGTTTAGAATCCACTAGCCTAATACCATTCCATTTTAATGGGGCTTTTTTTTCAGTGTAATTTTTATATACAGTAAAATTCCCCCTTTTTTAGTGTACAGTTCCATGAATGTGATAAACACAGAGTCATTTAACCACCACCATAATCAAAATATAAAACAGTTCCATTATTCAGAAATTCTCCCCTACCCCTTTGAGTCCACACCTGCATTCACCCCAGCCCCTGGCAATTTATTTCCTGTCCCTATAGTTCTATCTTTTCCAGAATGTCATAAATGGAGTCATACAATATGTAGCCTTTTGAGTCTAGATTCTTCGTTTAGCATAACTCATTGGAGGGTCATCCATGTTGACACAAATATTAGTAGTCTGTCCCTGTTTATTGTTGCATAGTATTCCATTGCATGACTATACCACAGTTTTAGTCACTTACCAGCTGAAAGACATGTTCAATTTGGTGCCAGTACAAATCACTATAAACATTTGCATATAGGTGTTTGTGTGAACATAAGTTTTTATTTCTCTTGGATGAATACCTAGGTGTGGAACTGCTGGTTATATGGCGAGTGTATATTCAACTTTATTTGGAACTGCCAAACTGTTTTCAAAGTGGCTCCGTTTCCCATTCCTACCAGCAATGGATGAAAGTTCTAGTTACTCTACATCTTCACCAGCACTTGGTGGTATTTTTTATTTTAATATTTCTAATAGGTGAATGGTGGAATCTCACTCTACTATAACTTTGCATTTCCTTAATGGCAAAAGATGTTTATTTTAACATCTTTTCAAGTCTTTTGTCAATTTCTTTATTGTGGGTTTGTTTTTTTCTTACTAAGTTTTAAGAATTCTTTACATATTCTAGATATAGGTCTTTTATCAGATATGTGTTTTGCAGATATTTTCTCCCACTCTGTGGCTTGTCTTTTCTGTCTCTTTCAAAGAACAGATGTCCTTAATTTTGTAGAAGTCCAATTTATCAGTTTTCTTAATGGCTCATGCTTTTTGTGTTGTATCTTAAGAAATACTTGCGTAGCTCAGGGTCACAAACATTTTCTCTTATATTGTCGTCTAGACATTTTATAGTTCTACGTTTTATATTCAGGTCTGTGATTCATTTTTAGTAAATTTTTATATGTGGTACAGATATGTAATAAGGTTCAGTTTTGCATAATTGTTCCCAGCACCAGTTGTTGAAAAGGCACTTCTTTCTCCATTGTCTTGCCCTTTCACCTTTGTCGCAAATCAGTTGACTTTATATGATGGGTCTGTTTCTGGACTCTGTTTTATTTCGTTCATCTATATGTGTATCCTTTCACAAATACCACACTTACCATACTTTTATATTAAGTCTTCGAGTTAAGTAGTGAAAGTCTTCTAACTTTTTTTTCGTAATTCTTTTGGCTTTTCTAGTCCTTTTGACTTTCCCACAAATTTGAGTCACCTTGTCAATTTCTATCAAAAAAGTTCTGCTAAAATTTTGATAGTATTGAATCTAGATCAGTTTGGAGAGAATTAAAATCTTAACAACACTGAGCCTTCCAATTCATGAACACAGCATATACTTTCATTAATTTAGATCTTTGATTTCTTTCATCAGTGTTCTGTAGTTTTCGTATACATACTTATATTTTGTTAGATTTGAACCTAATTATTTCATGTATTTTGGTGCTGTTGTACATACTACTTTTTAAATTTTAAATTACTAATTGTTCATTGCTAGTATATAAAAATGCAATTGATTTTTTCATATGTTTATTTGCCACCTGTATTTGTTACCATTGATCTTCTTTGTTGGGGTGTCTCTGAAAATCTTTGACTTGTTTTTCAATGAAGTTGTATTCTTATTGTTGAGTCTTAAGATTTTTTATTTTTTTTTTGGTATATTTTGGATAACAGTCTTTTATCAGATATATCTCTTACAAATACTTACTCCCAGTCTGTGGCTTGCCTTTTCTTTCTTTTATGGTGTCTTTCATAAGAAATTTTTCATTTTAATGAAGTCCAGCTTAATTTATTCTCTCATGGTTCATGCCTTTGACGTTGTATCTAAAAAGCCAAACCCAAGGTTATCTAGATGTTCTCTTATGTTATTTTCTAGGAATTTTATAGTTTTGCATTTCACATTTATGTCTGTGATCCATTTTGAGTTCATTTTTGTGAAGGATGTTAAGATTGTATCTAGATTCCTTTATTTTTTTGCATGTGGATATCCATTTTGTTCCAGCACCATTTGTTGAAAAGACTTATCTTTGCTCCATTGTATTGCCTTTACTCCTAAGAATGGGATAACAGAGTATCCCATTCTTATGTGTATGGGTTTTCCCACACCACCAAGCAATTCTTGGACACCAGCTGGGTGTCCGATAATTCAACTCAATTCTGACATTATCTACACTCCTAATTTGGTGTTAATTCCATCAGTATTTTCCATTTCAGACTTTTTTCATCTCTAGAAGTTCTGTTTGGGTTCTTTTCATATTTTCCTCCACATTCTGATACATATGGAATATAGTTATAAAAACTGTTTTAACATTCTTGTCTACTAATTCTATCATTTGTGTAATGTCTGGATCTGTTCCCATTGATTAATTTTTTCCTCCTTATCATGGGTCATATTTTCCTGTTTCTTTGTGTGCCTGGTAATTTCTTATTGGATACCAAACACTGGGAATTTTACCTAGTTAGGTGCTGGATATATTTATAATCCTTTATTCTTGAGCTTTATTCTTATCCCATTTTTACAGATGAGGAACCAGTCACAAAGAAGTTAAGAATAGCTAGACTTACAGGCATTATCTAGGCAGAGACAGCTGGAGAAAGGATGCTAGTGGTTAAGAGAAGACCATGTGCCAAGAGCACAGAGTGAGTAATGAGAGCTTATGGTACATTCAGGGAAACTAGTATTTCAGTAAAATAAAGCCAAGGAGAGCAGATGAAGCTGGAAAAGTAAGTCAGAGGCCAGGTCATGAAGAGCTTCGTACTATTATTGATTTTGGAGGCCATGTGATGCCGTCAGGTTTTTGGTTTTAACAAATGTGCCTCTGGCAGTGGAGTGGGAGATGAATTAAAATAGACTACTTAGAGGAAACCTGGAGGTCATTTATTAATTCTTGCTTTCATCTTTTTGGGTTTAGGTTGTGGATCTGTCTTGAACACAAATGGTGAAGTGGAAATGGATGCTAGTATCATGAGTGGAAAAGACCTGTCTTCAGGAGCCGTGTCTGCAGTCCAGTGTATCGCAAATCCCATTAAACTGGCACGGCTTGTTATGGAAAAGGTACATGTGACCACAGCATCATTTCCCAAAGGGATTGTCACTGCTGTATTTTAGGGACTAAAAGGGGTCTGACTGTAGGGAAATACTTGAGATCACGCTTCTCCTAAAGTTATATAAAAGAACAGAAATAATGTTAAATGTCTCGAGTAAGCCAGGATTCTGACTCTGTTGATGATGGAATTTGACTAGTAATCACTTGACCAGTGATTGCTTTGTTTTCGTATTATCCTCCCATGTTTTCTTCAGCCTTCTCGGAACACATATAACACATGCAAACTGAACAGACCATCTGTTTAATGGCATGTGTTAAATAAAAATGGATTAAGTTCTCTAAATATAAGGTCATATGTAAGTCACATTCCTAGCATTATTCCATCATTTGGGGCTTTTTTTTTAATACAAAAATTCAGAGAGCCAGGCTCTTTACAACATTCAGAAAAGCAAAACATTTCTTAACATTTTTGAGGCTTTGTACCTAGAGAAAAGTAATTATTTTCACACAGTTGGAACCGTTAAAAAGATTTTATCTTTTTCAAAAAACTAACCATTTTTCCATTTCTTTCTGGTTCAAGACACCTCATTGCTTCCTGACTGACCAAGGTGCAGCAAAATTTGCTGCAGCCATGGGGATTCCAACAGTTCCTAGGGAGCAGCTGATAACAGAGAGAAACATAAAACACCTACAAAAAGAGAAGCATGAGAAATGTGCTCAGAACCCAGACCAACAAAAGTAAGTATCATCTGTGGCTGACAGTTTTGGGAGTTATTCAAGTGGGAAAGTTTGACAAATATGAGGTTGGTACAAAAGTAATTGCAATTTTTGCCTTTTTTAACCTTTTAATCCACAATTACGTATGCACCAACCTAAACATGTCTGAAATAAGTCAAATATCACCTGATAGTTTCAGTTTTTGAACAAAACAACTCACACTAAATAGTGGAAAAACTGCTCTTTTGATTCTTAAATATAAATAACCTCATTTATTATTCCTACGAATACTAACTCAAACGGGGCTAACGCTCTTTCTCCAACCTGATGTAAGAGGAGAGTGCCTTGTGTTCATGGATTAACTCTCTGGGTGATTCTTGATCACTGTGCTATCTTAGGTAGGTTAAATAGGTCCTCTGTCATCTAGTGTGCCCTGGGAACTTACTCAAGCCTCTTCCATAGTGCAAAGAAATCAGCACAACTCTTAGAAGTTCGAATTAATGATAGGTTCTGAATTACGGTTTTCTGTGGTACAGATTTCAAATTCCCAAATAAAGCTCCCTTGTTTAAAGCAAAATTTGAAAAATAAAATTTGAATATGGCCTGGGAATTTACAGTGGAGTAAAATCTAACTTTGCATACGTATTTTTTTAGATTCGTGCTATGTAACCAGAGCTATGTAATACTTCAGTATCGCCGAGGGAACTTTTCCAAAATAAACATCTGGGCCCCTTCCCTAAAGAATCTAATAGATCTGAGATGGAGAAGCCAGGCGGGTATATTAGGAAAAAGTTTCCCAGGTTAAAAATCTGTTTTTACAAGATTAGCCATATGTTGGTACCTATTGATAACCTTATCAGGTATGATATTGTATCTATAGGCTGGAGTCCCAGGAATGGGGTTACTTCATCAGTGGTTCATGTACATTTTAATAGATGTTGCCACGTGGCTTTCTAAAAATTATGCAACAACACACATCTCCACCAGCCAGTCTTGCTCTTAGATGTAAGCAAGAGGGGCTTCTGCCCTGGGCCCTGCACTTTAGAGGCCCCTCATGTCACTAAACAGGTAAAACAGCTGGTTTACTACAGACACATGGGCACCTCTGTAGCTCAGCACCGGAACAGCAGGACCCATAACCCCCATCATCCACTCTTGTGACTATCGCCGTTCAGCCCCCAGGGAAACGCTTCTGCACATCTCTTGCTCTCTAGCCTCAAAGCAAAGGCCACCTGAGTCTAAAGATTTGTGGATTGTGCCACTGCTGACATCAGAAATGGACACTGCTTTGGAGTGGGAAGAACTGAACAGTGGGAGGACTTAGGTAAGAGAAAAAGACAAATTGATAACTTGTCAAATCAGTTCCCACGTAGTGAAGTATTGTTGCGCAATACTGCCAAGTGTCCATTTCTTTCCTCTGTGATGGTTTAAATTTGTGGTTCTGGAGGTGTTCGTGCGTTAGTACAATGGCTGCAGAACTTGCACATGAGGGCTGACTCCCATGACTCTGAAGTTTATATGTACGTAGGTCCAGACCAGCACTGTCCAATAGAAATGCGAGAGCTGTATATGTAACTGAAAATGTTCTAGTAGCCACATTAAAAAAATAAAAAGAAACAGGTGAAATTAATAATATACTTAACCCATTATATCCAAAATATTTTTTCAACTTGTATTCAATATAAGAAATTACTTGAGATATTTTATTTTTCTTTCATACAAAATCTTCCAAATGTGACATGTACTTTAAACTTCAACACATGTGACTGTGCTCCACCCAAGTTTAACAGTGCTCAGTCCCCACACGTCGCTGGTACCTGCTGCATCAGACGCGCAAGGCTAGACAGAACCTGTGAGAAGAGCCAGCTCTTTATGTCGCAACCACATGGACACTGAATATGAAAATTATGAGTGGTTTTATTCTTACAAAAACATTTAAAAGACTTAGTAAAATTTTCAAAAGTACAATGTTAAAATTTCAACTTTTAAGTAATTTTGATTTAAAATGTTATTAATTATAATTCATGTTTTGACTTTAACATTACTAGATGATTTTGTATATTTTAGGAAAAAACTATTTGAAATTATACCCGCAAATTTTATTTTTTTTATTTGCTCTTTATTTTTCATGAAAATATATTCTAATTTTATACACTTTTAATATAATTACACTTTACTTTTTAATCCCTAATTATTGAAAAATGAGTGTAAGTCAAGCTTTTGATAGAATACTAAAGTGGATCTCGTAAAAGGAAAAAAAGCTAAAAGGAAAAAAGAAAAAATCTTCAAGAAGTGGTCTGCTTACATTTTTAGAAACGAAACGATAAAAGTAAGTGGGGGGCCAGCCCTGTGGGTCAGGCGGTTAGAGCTCCATGCTCCTAACTCCGAAGGCTGCTGGTTTGATTCCCACATGGGCCAGTGGGCTCTCAACCATAAGGTTGCCAATTTGATTCCTCGAGTCAAAGGATAGTGGGCTCCGCGGTTGGAGCGCGGGCTCACTAGCAACGGCAACTGGACCTGGAGCTGAGCTGCACCCTCCACAACTAAGATTGAAAGGACAACAACTTGACTTGGAAAAAAGTGCTGGAGGTACACACTGTTCCCCAATAAAGTCCTGTTCCCCTTCCCCAATAAAATCTTTAATAAATAAATAAATAAATAAAAGTAAGTGGTTTTCTTCCAGGATGACCCACATAGAATTCAGAAAGAGGACATCACAAGTTCTTTTTTCTCATCGCGAAGAATCACACAAGAAAGCATACGTGCAGGCACTAGAATTGAGGGGAAACGGCTGAATTAACAGACAATTGATAATACCAGAAAAAGACAGCAGTATAAAACATCAGTGTAACATTCTTGAAAGAATAACACGATGTGTCCAGTATTTCGCCTAATGATGCTTTTCATGGCACCGTCAACAGTGTTTACAAAAAACAATGGAAAATTTCTAAGTTTAGTAACAGTTCAAAATTTCATAAAATGCCAAACGTAATTAGGACAAATAATAATGAAACTAATGATTACTATCTAGGATAGAGAATTCAGACAGATTAATGGAGAATAAGTGAGGTGAAATCATATATAAAATTTTTTAAATAAAATACTCAGTTGAACTAGCATGTTCCATGGTGAGAAGACACATTGAACAACTAATATTATATCCATCATTGCACTATCGGAGAAGAAAAACAAGTCTAAATCAATGAGCATTTCATTGGCTTTCATACCTGCTTTTTAAAGTACATGTTTCAAATGAAAAGAAGAATGGGAAAATCTTTTTATCTTAGACTAAAATTAATTTTTAAATCTATCAAAGGCAAGTCTGATAATAGAGTTAACATGTTGGTAAACGGTACATAAGCATGAAGTTTGGCCAAAGTCCAGAAGTATTCTATGACATATACAGCTCACAGTTTGAATTTGTTTGTAGTAGACATACCCTCAGCTGTGCCAGTTGTGGGACAAGAGAGGGTCCAATACAAGATTTTCTAGAGATGCCCAAAGATGGAACAGCTTGCTGAAACTCATAGCTGACTTTTTAATGAATCTCAGATATATAGTGGGAATACCAACTAAATGCTGTTAAAGTAATTTAGTTAAGAAGGGTTCAGCAAAACAACAGAAGGTTCTCAAAGAGCAAATCATGGACTTGAACAGAAAGTGAAATTAATTTTGAAATTATGCTATCTACAGTTATTTAGTATGAACTATTCATTTCTGTTTGTAAGCTTAACAAAAGCTTTGAAAAAATCTGTTTGGCTATTTCACTTTTGAAAGGATTAAAAATATTTTTTTAATTGTGGAGAAACAAAACCAAAGCTGCATATGAAATATGCAAGAAAAATGACATTCCAATAAAATATAAGGAAATTGAAACAAGGAAACAAAACTATTTGCTTAACTTGGAGAAGATTTCTTACACAAATAATCCTGAAACCAGTTTCTATAGAGGCTATTTTTCTGTTCGTTATATATCAGAGTACAGTATCATTTGAAGAGAGACTAACAAAATCCAACAACATACTCTTATTTTCTATTTTCTTTATAATATACCAGCACTGAAATTTGAAAGAACTTAAAATATTCTTCATGGATCTAAATACTGCTTAAGACGGGCGGACGAGTGGCTCAGTTCGTTAGAACTCGAGCTCCGGGCAACAAGGCAGCCGGTTCGATTCCCACATGGAACAGCGAGCTGCGCCCTCCGCAACTAGAATGAAGTCAATGAGCTGCCGCTGAGCTCCCAGATGGCTCAGTTGGTTGGAGTGCGGGCTCTCAATCACAAGGTTGCCGCCGGTTTGACTCCCGCAACGGATGGTGGGCTGCGCCCCTTGCAACTAACAGTAGCGACTGGACCTGGAGCTGAGCTGCGCCCTCCACAACTAAGACTGAAAGGACAACAACTTGGATGGAGCTGATGAGTCATGGGAAAAACACACTACTGTTCCCCAATAAAAAGTCCTGGAAATACACACTGTTCCCCGGTAAAGTCCTGTTCCCCTTCCCCAATTAAAAAAAAAAAAAAACTGCTTAAGAAAATTACTACAATAAGTGATTGTGACTTGTGTGATCAAATTAAAATAGTTAATAATATCTTCTGTGATAACAATTTATCATGTGTAACCCCATGTAGCAGTTGAGTATGGTAATGTTAAAATCAGGACTCGTTTCCAAATCTAAATATTGCTTTAAGAATTGTATTGATAATTCCAGTTGCTACTGCCTCAGCAGAGTAAAGCTTCTCCAAATTAAAATTAATTAAAAACTTGCTAAGAACTACATTGTCTTATTTGGCACTTTATCTATAGAATGCATGTTGTATGGCAGTGTTGATTATAAGAACATAATCAGTGCTCCCTGAAATGAGGCCAGGAAAAGTGATTTTATGAAATAAATACATCATAATTTATGGTGAGTGTGTGTGTGTGTGTGTGTCTGCCTGTCTGTCTTCACTCATCCAGGCATCACCAGCTGCTCCTCCAAGGATTCAGGTGTGTACAATAATAAATAATGAAGTCAACTTTCAGTCATAGAAAAGTCACAGTTTTACAATATTTTTCAAGATACATTTATCAGAGTAAGAGGATAGAACATATTTATAACTTCTAAATAGTAAACGTGGTGTATGGACCTCCATTTGTATTTGTATTCTTGCCTCAACCCTTGCAGATAGTAGGGGTGGACCTGTAACCGGCAGTGCCTGGGAGGTCACAGGAAGGATGACGATGTCACTGTTAACAAGTTCCAGCATTTTGCATTTGTTTTGGGGTCATTCCTTGCAATGAATTTGCCTATTTATGTCCTGTAATCATTTTTTCTCTTTAGTTGTTTTGTCTCCTTATCAGTCTTAAGGCTATCCTCTCTGTTAAAAAAAAAAAAAAAAAATTTCCCAAATCTGTTGCTTTTAATCTTGCTTTTACTTTGCTTATGGTATTTTGCCATATACAAATTTTTATTTTTTATAATCAAATATGTACTCTACATCTTGTATAGTTTGTAAGACTAGAAACTTAGAAGGATCCCCTACCCTGAGACAGAGTCCCCTAGATTTTCTTGAAGAATTTTGTTTTACCTTGTACATTTTCCTCTTTAGCTATCTGGAGTTGATTTTTGTGAATGATGGAAGACAGGGCTCCTGTTTTCTTCTAATTACAATGCCGAGTGTCTCTTTCTAACCCCTTGACTGTCTAGCCACGATTCACACTGCCCATGTGATTGCCTAACAGGTACCTCAAGCTGTGTCCAAAACTGAACTTTTTGTTTCCCCATCTAACCCCACTCCATGCACACCAACCTATTCCTAATAGCCTCCTACATTTTAGTAAATGTTTCTTGCAGCCTCTCAGTTCCTGAACCCAGAAGCCGTAGAGTTAGTTGTTTGTGATTTCTCTCACGTCCAGTCCATCTGCAAATTCTATCAGCTCTGCCTTCAAAATATCCCAAGTCCCACCTACTTCTCACCTTTTCCACTGAAACCACCCTAACAAACCACCGTCTCCAAACCTCCTAACTGGTCTGTTTCCACTCTTGTCTCCCTCAGTCAGCACACAATAGCCAGAATAACTCTTTTAAGATAAACTTGTACAGCATACCCTTGATGAAATTTCAGAGTGCACACCTCATGTAAGCAACACTCAGAGCAAGAAATAAGAGCGTTGCCAGACGCTCCCCCTCAGACCCCTTCCCGTTCGCTACCTTCCCTCCAAGGTAACCACTTAGTAACACCATCGATAAGCGTCGCCTGTTTTTGAATTTTATTTCAATGGAGTCCTATAATATGTACATTTTTGGGTGCCTTCTTTCATCATATTTCTGAGGTTCATCCATTTGTTGCATATAGCAGTATGGTATTCCATGTCATCACTGTATCACAATTTGTTTTCCTTTAGTGGACATGTGTGTCCTTTCAGTTTTCTGTTATTACAAATAGTACTGCTATGAACATTTTTGTACACTTGTGGTGAACATGTCTCCTCATGTGTCTTGGACAAAAATGTAGACGTATACTTGCTGAGTTGGCTTTCATAGATACTGTCCAATGGTTTTCCAAATGCCAGTTTACATTTGCAGTAGTAGGGAAGGAGAATTCCAGTTCCTGCACTTCCTTGCCTACACTTGATGTGTCTTTTTAATTTTAGCCATTTGGTGGATGGGTGTAGCGGTGGGAATAATTATTTTTAAAACGTACACCCTGACACATCTCAGCTCAAACTCTCCAGTGTCTTCCCGTCTCATTCAGTAAAAGCCTTTACAGTGGCCTATAAGGAGGATGACCGTGTGATTTAGTGTTCAAACTGGAACGTCATTTTGAGAGTGAAGGGAGCACTGTTGATTAAGCCGGGACAACAGGCATAAATCAGGACTGTCCCAGGCACCCAGGATGTGTGGTCACCCACCTGTCCGAGCCTTCATGCTGGCTGCTGGCCATCCCTCTGGCACTCTCTTCCTCACTTGATTCTCTCCCACTACAGTGGCCTTGAAATTCCATGAACTTAGCAGTGATGTTCCTGCTTCGGAAATGTTCTTCTCCAGTAACCAGCATGACGTGCCCCTCACTTCCTTTAGAGAGTCCCTATATAAAACAGCACCTCCACCATTGCTCTCCCCTTAGGCTGCTGTAATCTTCATGTTTATTGCTATTCACTAAAACCTGAAGCTTTTATTGCTCTGTTATCCTCGGCCCCAAATGCAGGCTTCATAGCAGAAGGGACTTTGTCCATTTAGTTCATTGCTGTGTCTCAACACTTATAGAAGTGTCTCAAGTATAGCTCATTACAGAGTAAGGGTAGTGGGTATGTGGCTGTTACCGTGCAATTTCTTCAGCTTTTTAAACTTGAAATTTTATAATAAAATGTTAGGAGGGAAATTACCTTAATTCATCTTCACAGCAAGCACTGTGAAGCAGGCAAAGTGGGGTCTGGATGGCAGCGTCAGCATCTCCTGGGAGGTTGTCAGAAATGCATGGTACGGGTCCCACCCTGGACCTACCAACTCAGGATCTCTGGAGATGAGCCTGGGGATTCGGGGAATTCTTACGCACACTCAAGTTTGAGGTGCACTCAGTTATTTTTATGCCCATTTTATAGATGGGGAAAATGAAACAGAATAAAGTCACACAGCCAGAAAATGGTGGTGCAGGGACTAGATGTACTTATTCTTCAAGTTGAGGTCTAAAGGAATGTCTAGCAATCTAAGTGACATGAAGACTGAAAAGAAAACAGGCTCTCTGCCACTTCCGGGAGTTGGGAATATTGGAATTGAAGTGTATTCTATATGTGTGGCAGTTTACAGGGTATTAAGCTACATTGTTACTTGGGGGAATGTTTCTCATTTCAGCCTGTCACTTTTTTCTGTTTTTTTTTGGCAGAAACTTGGGAACCGTGGGTGCTGTTGCCTTGGACTGCAAAGGAAACGTGGCTTACGCAACCTCGACAGGGGGCATCGTGAATAAAATGGTTGGCCGAGTTGGGGACACTCCGTGTATAGGTAGCCTTGATGGGTGGCTACTGCCCCCTCTTTTCTTCCCGGCATCAAGTTCACATTCTCTGTTCTCTACCCTTCTCCTGTTTCTTCATTTCCTTCCTCTTGGTGGCAGCGTCAGGATTTCTGGGAGTGGCGGTTGGGTTGGGAGGGGTTATTTAGGGCACTGCTTTGAGAGGGCATTTGTATCTAGTGGGTATTCTGTTTTTCCTAGATTGCATGTCTCTTGGGATGACTTGGGTAAGAGGAAATGGAGATAGAGGGTGCCAAGGTTGTCCCCAAGCTACCCGTAGTGCCTCTCTCTCCTCTCTAGCCCCAGTTCCAGAATCTGCAGACTTATTCCCAAAGGGTTAAGTACACATCACCTCTTCCCAGGCACGGGCGCCAATTAGCGAACTAAGAAAGCTGAAAATTTAAGTTTGCGTTTATTAGATTTGAGTGCTATGAACGTGACACACTGCTACTACAGAAATAGTACTAATTAAAATGTTATTTGCATTAAGATTAAAGCGCACTAATTCCCAGGAGTGAGTGAGTGGTAGGGGTGGGAGTCGTCGTGTATGGTTCAGTCTGCAGACCAGGTAGATTTGAGGCAGAGGCGGACCTGTCCCGGTGTACCTACTCCATGAAAGCTCAGGCCTACCCGCCGACCCCAGGCTCCCTTCATCCTCCTGATTTCAGGGCAGTCACATGGTGCTTGCTAGTCCACCTTTGCATGCCAAGGTAATGGCTACTAATCTGACCTTTGTCTGCATTTTGGTACTCTTTGGGATTTAATATTATGTAGCATTAGACTGGTGATGTGTGTTTGAATTTCTTGACTATTGCTCAGTTGGAACCAATCTCCTTCTTTGAGCAGGATCTGGAGGTTACGCTGACAATGAAATTGGAGCTATTTCAACAACAGGGCATGGGGAAAGCATCCTGAAGGTGAATCTGGCCAGACTCACTCTCTTCCACGTAGAACAAGGTATGTAGAACAAGTTCATACTCTGGAGACAAATGAATGGAAACTGTTAAAAATAGATGAAAAAGTCCCCAGATTCCTTTCTACATAATATGTGTTGTCTCTCAACCTTTCCTTGTTTTCAGGAAAGACGTTAGAAGAGGCTGCTGACCTGTCATTGGGTTATATGAAGTCAAAACTCAAAGGTTTAGGTGGTGTCATCTTGGTCAGCAAAGCAGGAGACTGGGCAGTAAAGTGGACCTCTGCATCCATGCCCTGGGCGGCCGCCAAGGACGGCAAGGTGCACTCCGGCATTGATCTCTGCGAAACCAGTACCACTGACCTGCCCTAAGCCCCTGGAAGATTGTATTCTAGATGCTAGCTTGGAGGTAAAGTACAGTTTTCTGTTGTAGAGACTTAGCTTACTCAATTAGATCTAGAAATGGAAAAATTCTATAGTCTGTCACTCATTTTGTTGCCTTGATCAATAAGTATCTTATCTGAATGTTTGGTGAGGTGTGGACCGAAGTGTTGAGAAAAATGCCTGTATTAAAATCAAAATAAGACTAGCAGAGAGGACAAACTACTGAGCCTTTCTCGTAGATCGTCCCCTTTGTCTTAGGTCAAAAAGAAGAGACATGAGCTTAACCGGACAGAAGCTGCCTGGGTGCGGCGTGTGCCCACCCACAGCAGTGACACAGCTGCCGCCAGGGCTCTGCTGGTTGCATTTTCCCACAGGACCCCGTGAAGGGGCACAGTGCGAAGGAAAGCACCCAGTAGAGGGACCTGAAAGTGAGACAGGAACCCAGAGCGAATGGGAGAAGGCCTCATGGGCCTCAAGGCGTTCAGCCTTCATTTGGAATCAGAAGAATACTGGGTGAAAGACACTCTGAGTTAAAAAACACTGATTTTTCTAAGAGACTTCAGATCTTCTCTGACTACTAATGTAGATGTTTCTAGGTACTTTAAAAGGACCTTCTGGTATCCCGCAGCTCCCTGATCTGGAGATGAAGGGTGATCAGGAGACTGTGCAGAGCTCCTTCAAGTCGGAGGGTTTTCCTGGGCTCACAGGAGCCCGCTCACTGGTGTTTTCCCACGGCCGCACACCCTCTGGGTCCTCACAGCAGGTGATGGGGCTCGCAAGCTCTGCACCTCTCCTGCAACAGGGAGGGCTGTAGCGTGTGGAGGTTCCACTGACTGACTTAGTGCGTTCCCATGCTGCCCAGTGCTGGGGGTCCCGCCCCCCAAACTGAGTAGAGTGTGAATACAGTGTGGTCAGCAAGGTAGAGAAAGTGATTTCCCTGCTGGCGAGTATTCCTATTCATATCTCGTGACACTGGAATAGTATTTCTGCTGTGACATGCCTGCTCGCTTTTTTAGTCTGTCAGGACTTACCTTCTCTCTGGAAAGAAATTGCTTAACTTTAAATTCCATGTGCCACTAATAAAATGTATTTTGAAAGAATGACAGTGTGGTTAGGAGTCACTGTTGACAAAGACCAGAATGTACATGAGCTCCCCTTGGTCTGTCAGTTCAGACAGGTGTGCCAGTTAAAGAAACCTTTCAGGGTAAGGGTGGTGTGTGGCTATGGCAACCCGTCCTGCCTCGTGTATGCCAGGATTTTTCAGAAGTGTTGAGCTTTTCCTGAATGGGTTAAGGAAAACACCGAACTGGCACTTGCGAGCATCCGTCTTCTGGCAGCTTTACCATCGTTCACACCAGACAGTTCCATGATTCTCACTTCTGTCCCATGACCCTCCCCGTGCCCACCCAGCTCCTCTGAACTAAAGAGAAAGAGATGGCACTTGGAGGCAGAACTGAGTTTGAATCCTGATAGTGACCCTGGGCAAGTTAACTTCTAGGGATTTTTTCATCTGTGAAACAGACCACTATGAAGATTAAATGAAATTTAAAAACTGCTTAATGTTTATTTCAAGGATCTCATGGGCAAATACAGAAACTGACCAAAAACACATCTGCGTGTTTATGTCCTTGAAAAACTCAATACCCTGTTTTCCGGAAAATAAGACCTAGCCAGACCATGAGCTCTAATGCATCTTTTGGAGCAAAAATTAATATAAGACCGGTATTATATTTTATTATATTATATTATACCTGGTCTTATATTATAGTAAAATAAGACTGGGCCTTATATTAATTTTTGCTCCAAAAGATGCATTAGAGCTGATGGTCCGGCTAGGTCTTATTTTCAGGGAAACACGGTAGGCAGCAACTACCCTTGAGAAATAAGTATTTTGTTATGTTAGCAGGTGTATTAGTTTGCCAGGGCTGCCAACAACAGATATATCACAAACAGTGGCTTAAACACAAAGTTATTCTCTCACAGTTCAAGAGGCTGGAAGTCCAAGATCAAGGTGTCAGCAGATTTGGTGTCTCCCGAGACCTCTCTCCTTGGTTTTCAGATGGCTGCCTTGTGCCCGTGTCCTCACATGGCCTTTTCTTTTTATATGTCTGTGGCCATATTTCCCTTCTTACACAGAGAGACAGCAAGCAGATTCACTTAGGGCCCACCCCAACAGGCGCATTTTAACGTAATCACCTCTTCAAACGCCCTATCTCCAAATAAAGTCGAGGTTAGGCCTTCAACATAGGAGTTTTGAGGGGACACAATTCAGCCCCTCACAGGAGGCAAAGCAGACTCGCATTAGGGGTTGAAAAAGGAGAGACGGTTTTTTGGAGAAGGATCACTGAGCAGAAAAGGACAAAGGAAGGAAGGAGGGTAAGACAGGCCAGTTGAAAGACCTGATTTGTGCTGTGAGCTCTGCCATTCACAAGGGAAGTGACTCATTATCACCTTGGGGGAAGTGGCTCATCTTGGGGCCCCCCCTGACAGCTTGGGGCCCCCTGCCGTCTCTGGCCAAGCAGCCTAGTTAGGTAAGGGTGCCTCAGCCCCTCTGTGCAAGCACAGGTGTGTCTTGTTGCCCTCAGACCTTGGTCCTGTGAAAAGGCACCTCCACCAGCCTGGGAACTGCATAAGCAGAGACCACGTGTGGTTGTGCAGTTTGCCCCACACTGTCCAGTGGCCTTGCTCTGTAACTGTCAAATAACTGAACAAGCTCTCTGGAAGAGAATGGCAATCTTTTTATCACTCTGAACCACAAGAGGGCAGCAAACTATAAAATTTCCAAGGGTTTCAGCAGCCCAGCGGAGACATAATTCATCTTGATTCTGGATCAGAACAATCTACTCAGAAAATACAGAACCAAAAGAGCGTTCTTGTTCCCAACCTTTAGTTCTTCCAAATACTACAATTTATTTTAGAACAGAATTGTCCAAAACACAAACACCAACAAATGCCCACAGAACCAGTCGAAGTCTGCCTTGCCTCTGGCTCTTCAAACCCCTGACGCCAGCTGCACACTGCCCGCTCGCTGCCAGATGCTGGGGACCCCACGGTGAGCATGCTCAGGCAGCCCCAGCCTGTCCCCTCGGTTGCTCCTTCCAGCCAGGAAGACAGATAAAGTGTAATTTGGCCTAAATGTGCCCAAGTGGTGGGATGATAAGCATGTTCGGGGCCAGAGCCGAGAGCGGCACCTGCCCGAGCAGGAGATGCTGTGGTCAACCCACCCGTCGGCTGGAAGCACGAGTCCTGGGAAGGAAGGGCTTTGACCTTGTAGCTGTTGCAAAATAAGTGTTTTTTTGTTTTTGTTTTCAAATAATGTTCTTTCTAGATGTACCCTTCTAGCATGAGGGTTGATAAGGTCTGAGGGTGGCGGGGGAAGGGGACACGCTCCAGGCCTAGTCGTTTTCCCTGTCCTCAGAAATGGCCGGTGTGTGGGAAGCTGGTAGGGGACACTGACCTTGCAGCCCACACCTCTGCAGTCCTCCCGTCAGCCCAAAACCATCACTGCGTTCAGACTTTGTAGCAACTTGAGGGAACAAGGAAGTGTCCCTGTAGAGCCTGTCTGGCTAAGAAGAATACAGGTGTCCTCGTCCCTCCTCTCTGCAGAGGCGTGGGCGTGACCTCTGGGAATGGGTGTTGGGCTGAAGCACCCAGGCAGAAGCAGGGCTAGGAATGGGCCTGGGAAGAGGTTGGGGTCGCGAGTGGATGTGGGTGCCCATGAACGGTTCCATCCAGAGTATAAATACTGTTAAATGGGCGAGCAGCCTTTCTGCCTTGCCCCGCCCCCAAACAGGGGAGCCCTCGTGTCAGGGGACTCGTCTACTGCGAGAAACTAAAGGTGTGTGAGGGGAGCCACAGGGACGATTGTGCCCTTTGGAAAGATGGAAAAAGGCCCAGAGAAACTAGAGTTTCCTCCAGGGCATTCATTCCACTCTGGTTAAACTAAGGTTTATCTCCGCCTCCCTGTTCCCAAATCCCGTAGCCCTCACAGGACGGTCCTTATCACATCACTCACCAAGACTGAGGGACAGTCCGAGGAGGGCTCCACGTGACAAGCAGGCAGGAACAGCATGTTTGGCAACTTTATCCTTCAAATCCTGCTTTCTTTTTCAACCCACGGTTAAAATGAAGTGTATTCTTTTTTTTTTTTTTTCAATCCCTGATCATCTCAGAGTTAACTCTTTCTGGCTATGCAGTTATCAGCACTTTCTGGGCCTGTGCAGAGCTCAGTGGGGTTTGGGTTCCAAGCTGTGGCTGGGAGCAGAAGAGAAAAGAGGTTGGTTCCTCCCGTCCTGTAAGACCAAGGCCCCACCACGGAACACAGCCTGGTTCAGACAATCCCTGTGTTCTCTTGCAGGGTAGCAGTTTTTTACAAAACATTTTTAAGTTAAAAACAACCTTTTCATACAATAAAAGGGATAGATGTGCATTGTAGAAATTTGAAAAATAAGAACAAACTCCCCCCTCCTTTCTTAAGCCTCCTCCCCACCACTCCGGTTCAAGCCATTGTTTCTCAGTCTGGCCCATGCTGGTGTTATGAGCCTTGTGTTCCCCCCTTCCGCCCCACCCCAGCTGAGGCAGTTGGTCGCCAGTCATCGGTCAGCTGGCTGCCAGCTACTCCTGACAGCACACAGCAGCCCACTCCCACCTCCAGCTGCTCACAACAGCCCAGCTCCAGGAAGAGCCATTGTTCACAATCTTAGCTGTAGAGGGCGCAGCTCACTGGCCCACGTGGGAATCAAACTGGCAACCTCGGCGTTAGGAAACCACCTGCGCCACCAGGCCAGCCCAAGAACACAAATTTTTAAATAACAGAAAACAGACCCACAAAAATAAGAAAAAAGGGGAAATATTCCCTATCACCCAGTGAATATCACTATTAACACCTTATTGTGTATTCATGAGTAATTTTTCCAAAATAAGATCATACCATACATGCTTTTTTTCACTTAATCCTATTTTCCACGTCAAACTTTTGCGTTATGTAATAGTATTCAAATTTCTCCAGTTTTCTCAAAAATGCCCCTGCTAGCAAGATTGTCCAACCCTGTCCCTTGCCTGGATTGCTGATTGTGCCCCTAGGTCTCTTCTAACAAGTCACACGCCTTTTTCTGACTTGGACAGTTGGGCCTGCTGCCCCACAGTGTCACACCTGCCCGCTTGTCAGCTGCCCCCTCATGGGATAAAGTGAGCATTTGGCCAGAACATGTCACAGGGGCTGGGTGCCAGGCCATTTCAAACAGAAATGTTAACGTCCCTTCCACAGCAGAAGCCTACAGCGCTGGGCTGTGGCAACAGAACTGGCCTTAAGGTTTGGAAGGGGAAATGTGGGTTGTGCTGAAAGCACAAGGCGCCACCCAGAAGTTTGGCAAAGAGTGAGCTGGAGTCGAAGAACCGTGGGGAGCGAGTTCACTGCGCCACCAGGAAAGGACCGGCCCACCAGCCTTCCTGCTCAGCGCCTCCCTGGCTGCCTCTTGCCAGGTCACTTCCTCACCAGCTGTGCTCACCAGCCACACAGCACGAGCTACCCCAGTGCCTCCTGGACAAAGGGCAATTTTCGGGAGTATTTACAGATTCACGCATGTGGGTGCCAGTCTCACACCAAATCCAGGAACATTTACCGTGGGATGAGGACAGAGGCGAGGGTGGTTGGGCCTCCGAGAACAACGTTCCCACTGTCTACCCAGTGCCAGATCCCTGGGGGGTTGAACTCCTGAACTCGCTCCCAACGTTCTAGTCAGACATCAAGTATTTAATCTTTTAAAAAGTAAGAAAGATCAAGATGGGTTCCCTTCCACCTGTTTCCCTCTCCTCCCCTGGGCCCACTCAGCATGCTTCCCCAGTGACCTCAGCCTGGATCGCAGGCTTTTCTCCCGGGGCCTCCCCAATCTTCCCTGCCATCTCCATTCATCTTACCTCTGGCTCTTGCACAGATATCACGCCCTGGATGTCTCATGACTAAAAACTGCCGCTTCTTCCCCCCAAGCCCTTCCCCACCCTGTCCCTGTCTTCCTTGGAAATTCCAGCGTGTCTGACAACTGCTCTCAAGCAGAAATGGTCAGGACGCAGGGTGGGGCGCCCTGCAGAACTGAATCTCCCCCCACACACACCCATCACTCCCAGCCCCAAGTCCTTACGTGGATGTGCCACAGAAAATAGACAGCCAGTTCCTGGGGGTATGACGAGTCTACCTTTATATTATCAGAGCACCCCACAGTGTGTTTGCACCTGAATTCTCAGCCTGGAAAGCCTCAGCCATGGCCAGCTCTGCGGTGGCCTCCATTTTATTTGAGAGAAATGGTTCCAGCACTGCTTCCTGTCTCTGACCATGGGGGCCATTGCCCTACCACCCAGCTGGGCCAGCCCTTGACCAGGGAAGTCACCGTTGTCCTGCCGGTGTGGGCAGAACGGTCCAGGCTCCCGTAAAACCCGCCAGGGGTCAGCTCCCAGGAAGGGGTCTGACACATGCAGGACCATTCCAGGCCCCTTGGCTGCCACCCGAGCCTACCCAGGCTCTGAGACTTCAGGCCTGTGCACCACACATGGCTCAGCTTCTGAGCCTGTCTTGGCATCAAGTCTTCCCATGGGGGCCACTTTTGTGGCAGCCTGGCCTGTGCTCAAGTATGAAGACAAAAGAAGGAGGAACCCCACCTCATTCCTTGGACTCTGCACCCCACAGCTAGTCCATCACGGCCCCTCCTCCCACCCAAGAGCCTGGGGTTCCTGCTGCTGACAGTGTCAATCCAGAACCCCTCAGCGGGCTTCCAAGGCACCAGGGGTGCAGGCAGAGCGCCCCACTGCCCCCAGCATGCACGAGGTTTCCCCAGTTCCCTCTCCCAGAGTGCCTTTCCACCCTTAAAGGTGTTTAAAGGGGGAATAATAGTTACGTCCCTCAGAGGGTCAATTACTTAATACACGGAAAATTCTTAGAAGTGTGCCTGGCACACAGTAGGTGCCCGGTAAGTGTGAACTATTATTATTGTGTTATTTCATTCCCAAACCATGCCAACCAGCGTGAACCCTCAGAAGAGCTTCTGCCACTCTTTGGGGTCACCAGCCAGCAGCTCCTAAAATGGCCCTCCATTCCATGGACCCAAAGGTTGCTTTGACGATTATTGACGTGTAGACCAGCTCCTCAGCCAGCAGGCCTGGCTGTTCTGTGTGGGGCGGGGGCCCCCAGCTGAGCCCCACATACTACGTTGCCAACACAAAGAAGAACCCCACTTTCCTTTTTATGGTTTACAAAGCACTTTCACATCAATTTCTACTTTGTGGAGTAGGCAGAGCAGAAATAGTTACTTCCATTTTCCAGCTGGGGCCCTCGACACACAGAGGCGATAAGTACCCTGTCGTACAGCTAGGAAGTGGCCCAGGTAAGCTTCAAATCCAGCTCTGCTTGAGTCCGAGCCCAGAACGTGGTCCTCAGCACCAAGCTGGGTCTCAACCAGTTAAGTGCATCTTTCTCCTAAAAAGAAGCTCAGATTCCAAAGGAATTAGCGACAGCCACACGATGAAAACCAGACACCCTCCCCTTGTCTCTGGACCAGCTCCCAGGAAAGGGAGAAAAACTGATATGTGGCCCCTGAGGCCTGCCCTGTGAGCTCAGCTCCTGGCAGAAAGAGCCTCCATGAGGAAGGCCTGATGAGTCCCCTGGGCCCAGGAAAGCTGCTTCCCAGAGGTGGGGCCAGACCGCAGGGCTCCTTAACTCTGGGGTCAGAACAAGGAGTGTCCAAGGCCAAATGTGTTGCCGCTAACACACTCTAACCCCAACAATTCTGCCAGCCTGGTGCTATGCTCATTTTCAATGGGAAATTCGAGGCTTAGAGAGATGTGACTTTACAACCTAACAAGTGGGGACACCTGAGGAAGGCTGGATTATGCAGCCCGTGCCTCAGCCCTGGTCACAATGTTTGGAGCAAAGCCACCCCGAGACCTAGGAAAGCACAGCCAACCCTACCCCCTCATAAACCCCAGCCCAGAGGCAGGGCCCACCAGAATGCCCCCATGCCCCATTAGCCAGTTCAATGGGTTAGGGGGTCCCCCTTGTTGGGGGAGAGGGGTCAGCTCCGTCACTGTGAAGGTTCTCTGGGCAGAGGCTCCAGCAGGTTAGGGCCTCGGGGGGAAAGGGGCACGGGGAGCAGCGACGGGGCGGTGAGGAGCTGAGCACCACACAAGCAGAAGGGGGATGCAGGACGACCCGACCAGTGTCAGGTCTCCCCTCGGGGGCCATTTCTTTAGGCGACTCTACCACCTAATGATAAGGGGCCTGTGGGGCTGAGGGCAGAGCCAGGCTCAGGCAGACAGAGCTGGGGAGGCAGAGCACGGTCCAGGCCCTTGTGGGTGTGTATGTGCGGGTGGTGTCCCTGTCTGAATCCAAGTTCATGAGCCCAGTAAGGGGATAGTTCACATTCATTTAACAAACATAATGGCCATGACCACAAAGTAGAAATAACAACGAACTCGAACTCCACCCCAAGCCCACCCCACCCACCCTCAGGGTGGTGCTTCTAGAAGACTCAGTGTCACGCTGGGTGTCATGCAGGGTCTCAGCTCCCGCTCCCCACATAAGAACGCAGGACATGGTGAGGCCAAAAAGGAACACCCACGGAGTCACAGATAGGGGAGTCATACCACTGTATTCTTGCTGGCAGCTGGGTTGGAGACACAGGAAGCAGGAGCCACACGATCCACAACCTGCCATCCACTTCTCTCTGCCAACCATCCCCACTTGCTAACTGCAATCCGCTCTTACTAGCTCAGCCACCACCTTCTTGCTAGCCCCCATTTGCTGCTAGCGTAGCCACAGCAGTTATATTAGTGGCCAATGGCTCACTGGTTACAGCTGACAGCCAACTAATCACAGCTGATGGCCATCCAAGCACAGTTGATGGCCATTTACTACCCGAGCCAGCACCTTTCCACGTGAGGCCGAGAGCCTGGAAACTGCACTCCTGGCTCTGTCCCCACACTCGGTGAATCGAATTGTGCAACTGGTACCTGGCTCTGCCCATCCCCATCCCCAACAAACCCTGTTCCCCTGGGCCCACCAGTCATTGGATGCTCTTCCGCCCTCCATGCCCACTCCCCCACTCCAGCCTCCCCCACAGCCTGCCCTTGACCCGTTTAATGCATTTTGTAGTGTCCTGGGACCCAGTTAAACCCAAACGCCCCTTTGCACACACGGCTCTGTGTGGAAGGGCCCTGGCTGAGGTCCTGAGCCTCATCTAGCACATCGGCTCTGGCCCTGCTGGCTTTTTTTTTTTTTTAATTGGGGACAGGGAACAGGACTTTATTGGGGAAGAGTGTGCATTTCCACTGTATTTCCAGGACTCAACAGCAACTCATTGACTTCTTTCTAGTTGTGGAGGGCGCAGCTTGCTGGCCCATGTGGGAATCGAACCGGCAGCCCCATTGCCCAGAGCTCGCGTTCTAACCAACTGAGCCACCCGTCTGCCCCTGATTTACATTTTTTAAAAGATCACTCTGGCTGCTCTGGGGAGAACTGACCTCATGAGGGCACTGTGTGCGGAGACCCTAATCTTGGACATGAACCCCATGCTGCCCCTCATGAACCCCATGAGGCCCAAGGAGGCAGCCCCCGTACTTTCTGTCACCTCAGGCCAGGTCATCTGCCTAGCACAGGCCTGTGCCACTGTGGGACAGGCTGCTCACAACTGTCCCTTGCCCGACCAATTCTTCTCCGTCTCCAGCCTCTGGGACTAAAGGATGCATGTTCTCTAGTTATCATATTTCCTGGCATTCTGAATCCATCCGGGAAAGACCCACCAGTGACTTTAGAAGAAAGTGAATTACAGAGAGCAGTGGTTGTTTTTCAGCATTTTTACAGGCCCCAAGGGTCTGTGAGGTTTAGAGCATAAACGCAATGCAGTGCGTTTGCTCCTAAGATGTTGGGTGAGTTCAGAGCTGAGCAATGAAAGCCGAGCTGCGCTGTGCTGTGCAGTTCAGAACAGCAGGAAGAGCCCTGGGCAGAGAGAGGGTCACCGGGCCCAGCTTCAAGTCCTGTTTCTGCCGCTAACTCTGTGCAACTTCTCAGAACTTCCAGCATCTCTCTGGGCCTGAGACCCCTTCTCTAAGATACAAGAGGGTGGTGCACATGTTCCCTAGGGCCCTTGCAAGCCAGAGGCAGCTGCAGAGAACCACCTGGTGATCTGAAAGGCTGGGGCCTGGCCCTCTGGCTTCTGCCGTGCTGTCAGGCTGAAAAGATGGCCGAGGACGTCACCTGGGCCTCACCACCATGGTGGGTACAGCAGCCCTGTGCCCACCTGGCTCCCCAGGGGTACAAGCAGAAAAGATTCATTCTAAGCTGTTGCAGTAGAGAGTTTTTGAAAGATTAACCTGTGTTATTTTCTCTGATTTTCCTTTCCTCTCTCAGCTCTTCCCCTGACTCAGGCGGCCCCAAGGAAGGGCAGTGACAGGGGAAGGCAGAAAAGGGAGTCTTTTCCTGGCTTTTGCAGTTCAAAAGCCTAGCCTTCAGAAGACTGGAAAGGCCTCCAGGCACCCATTTTGTGTAACAACCAGCTTCCAGAGCCCCCACCACACCCCTAGCCTGGAAAAGGACTCCCAGGGCAGCCAGAAGTAAAGAGCAAGTGTTACCACAGGCTGGTGGTCCTTTCAGAAACCAGTGACCTGCCACCCACTCCAGATGCAGGCGGTAAGAGGATTTAAAAGCAACAATAAGACCTACTAGAAAGTATGCTTTATATCATGATTGTCTGCCAACAATTCTAAACCACGTCAGTGGTAAAATCCTGCTGCCTGAAAAATTCCCCAAGTCTAGTTGTAAGCATTTGCTGCAGTTACTGCTGATTTTTGTAATATACATTATGTAAGCTGCAAATTAGCTCATGTTTATTGTTTGGCTTTTAATCAACATTGTGTTCTACATGGAAATTGTTGCTAAGAACTCCCAGTCATCCAGTTGGTGTCCTACACGGTCCTGTCAAGAGAACTTTGTGAAGGGGCAGATCCTGGGAGCTGACTTCAGAGCCAGTTCTTGTCTCGAGCTCCTGGGGCGCCACACTCCTGAGTTTAAACAGCAAATGCAAAGCAAAGGACAAAACACTGTGACTGTAAAGACCAAGAAATAAAACATGAGTCATTTCAATTCTGTCACCTAGGAGACCACTGTGAGTTTTTATTTGGGTTTAAAATTTTAAATAGAAAAAGATTGATAGATAGATAGATAGATAGATAGATAGATAGAATAATAGATAAAAGGAGTTCTATTTCATTTTGTGAACACCTGTGGTTAAGGACCCAAAATCACCCTGATGGACTGAAAGTGATATGGTACCCAGAGGGGACAGCGTAGGCCATTGGGTGGGGGACACAGGACCAGAGGCTCATGAGTCTCCTCAGACTAAGAGCCAGAAGGAGTCCAAATTGTCTTCTCTCCCCCTCCCCGTGTGTTCAGGACAAATGCAGCCCTGCAGAGCCACTGGGCCGGCCAGCCGCAGAGCTGGGCCCTGCCATGTCTGCTGACCATGTCAGCTCATGTCCCCAGGACAGCCGATGACAGAGCTTACAACCCACCTTGAGCTGCTGGGGCAGAGGGGCTCATCAGTGACTTGCCAAGTCCTCTGGTGGGAACCCAGTGCAGGGTGGGGAAGGTGGGAGAAGGCAGACAGGGAGGGCGGGACCTGGGTGACACACCGCAGAACAAAGAACCTGCAGAATTAGGCAATAAAGCGCCCAACCTTCCTGGGAAAGGACAAGAAGTGAATCGTGTCATTTGCTGTCAATCCCCAAATCTGGGGCCCTAATCCCTAAAGCAGGCCTGTAAAACGGAGGGGAACCAGTTTCTACCCTGCAGAACAGGGACTCCCATCAACTTGACTGACCTCACCCCTCTGGAGGGAGCTTATCCCAGAGCAAAGAACCTGCTGGTTCTGCCGGTTCCCCACCTCGGGAAGGCACTTCCCCAGCTCCCAGCTCCTGGACCCACTCCACCCTCCGCCCCCCCAAGTTTCAGCTCATCCATCAGCCTGGCTGGGGAGCCAGGAAAGTGCTCAGATCCTCAGCAGGTCCACAGGGCCGCACCCCACCCTGAAACTCCAGAAACAGCGGAAGCCAAGTCACTGTGCCTGGTACAACTCACAGCTGGGGCTGGGTGTCATGCACCCACAGGATGCCACTTAGCAGCCCACACCTGCAGCTCTGCCAGCTCTCAGTGTGCAGGCTACTGAGGGACAACTTGCACTGGGAAAATAACCAACATCTCTGCAGATAACACCTACCAGCTCCCGTCCCTGACACCCTCTCACTCCCACCTCCCCAGCCCCGACATTTACCACCAACCAACCCTCTGCCCTTGAACACGGGCTTTCGCTTGGGAAAGTCGATAGCAACAAAGAGAGGCAGCATGTCTAAACCTAGGCATCTCTCCCACGCAAGGAACCCGCAGGGCAGAAGGAGGTTTGTACAGCGCTGCCATGTGGTTTGTAATGGCAGAAAAACTAGAAACAATACAGGTACTGGTAACTTAAAATGATATTACATCCTGCAAAGGGATATTCTGCAGCATGAAACAAATCAAGTGTATCTGTAAGTGCCAAAGTTTTGAAAACCATCCAAGACATAATGTTAAGTGGGGAAAGTGAGATCCAGAGCTGTATTTAGAGAATGATGCCATTATCTGCTGCTTATTCTATCGTTGATATCCACCCATCCATTCTCCACCTTTCCCCGCATTTGCTCTGTGCCCCAGGAGGCCAACCTCTAAAGATCACAAAATCAGGGATCCCTTGCTGGCTGAATCCCAGTTGCTTAGGTCAATGCAAGGCTCTGGCTATAGATCAGAGGATGGAATGAGAGAGAAGGGGTGTTTCTTCCCTCGGATCCCTCCCTGCCTGTTCTGATGTGACTGCTGTGCTATGGCCAGGGCTGCAGGTACCGGGAGAGCAGGACTTGAGGCCTCTGAGTTTTGATGTTCCCACCTCGTGTCACACCAAACACATTAAAATATACACACTTCTCACAGTAAGTGTAATTTTGGCGATAAACTTTTGAAGGGGGTTGTATAAGTTTCATAATTCTGATCCTAGGAGTAGATCATGCATTTGGTTCATAGGATTTGGAGTTTATTGCATCTCGGTATAACTATATCACAGTGGAACTGAGTTGCAGGAAGCTAGTTGAAATAATGATACTTAGAAAAATATTCATTAATTATAATTTTGAGGTTTTCTTTTTATATTTTGGAGCCAACAGACACATGACAAATTTTTAGGCCCTCTAAAAGCTCACAGGCCCTAGGCATCCTAGGAGGGCCCCAGGTGCACGCAGGAGTCAGCCCTGGGAGACACCAAGGCAAAAGAAACTGTACGAAACTCACAAGGGAAAGTCTGCTCTGCTCAGGGCCTGCTTCCTGAGCGAGTATACAGCCGGAAGCCCGGGGTGGAGGGAGGAGGCCCGACCCTACAGCTTGCGCCATGAGCTGACCCCACGAGCCTGCGGCCTGACAGAGCAGCCCCCTCCAGCAGCCCAGCCAGATGGATAGGACCACAGTGGCCCACGCATGGCCTCCGACCTGTTTTCTGGGCCGTGCTGGGACTTGCAGCAAGACAGATGCCAGCACAGGCTGCACCCCAGCTTCCTGCTCTTTCCGACAGCCAAGCACTGAGCCCAGGAAACAAATATCTGGTCTCAGGCCATACCTCTGGCAGTATAGGCTGGGGGTTGCTGCTGACCCAGCCCACCCACCCCCACTGCAACTAGACCTCTATGTGGGGCCCAGGTAGGCTCCCCAGGGGCGTTGAACCTAGGTCACCAAACCAGCACCACGTGTGTACACACACACACACACACACACACACACACACACACTGAATGCATGGGAGGGGCCAGCAGACCTCACTGTCCAAACCCCCAGTCAGGGTTTTCAGATCCCCCAGGATCCTCCCACCCTCGGGTTATGGCTGAGGTTCTCTTGCTCCTCTCACAGGCCAGAGCCAGGTGCAAGGTCCTGAGGAAGGTTGGGCCCAGGGCAGGGTCCCTGGCCACTCCCCTAGCTGTGGCCAGGCCCTGCCCCTAAAGCTCATGCAGGCACAGCCAATACGGGGGTGCTTTTGGTTGGAGAGCCCCTGGCAGGAGCGGTGCCAATTCACTGCCATCCCAACGAGCTAATAACCAAGTGGCTTGTCTTTCCCCAGACAGCTTCTTACTGCACAGTGACCAGGCCACTGTCTACCGTGTTTCCCCAAAAATAAGACCTAACTGGAAAATAAGCCCTAGCATGATTTTTCAGGATGACATCCCCTGAACATAAGCCCTACTGCATCTTTTACAGCAAAAATTAATGTAAGACCCGGTGTTATTTTCGGGAAAACAGGGTACATGTAGCCAGAAACAGTGGCCCCCAGCTCACCATGTGCTAAAGCAGGCTTGAGGGTTCCAGCCTGGAGCTCACAGTGTGTGGTGTTTAAGGATTTGAGGAGCAGGTGTTAGAGCAGGGGTGTCAAAACTGTGGCACACGGGCCAACTGCGGCTCGCAACCCATTTTTAATTGGCCCGCAGCAAATTCCAAAAATATATTTAGTTTACTTAAATAAACCAGGTGAGACAATACGTACTTCACCTCGAGTGAGTGGCCCAGCTGTTTGTGTATTTTACCGCATACGCCCCTTGGTGAAAACCGTTGAAAAAAGTTTGGACACCCCTGTGTTAGAGTCTAAGAAGTTCTGACTTTCACTAACACTTTTTGCCAAACTGTCCCACAAGGCGAGTCAGACAAAGTTCTTGCCCTGTGGCTCCCACCAACACATAAATGCACGACATTTCCAGGCAGAGAAATGCCCCCCACCCCCACCCCAGGCAAGGCTCTCCCAAGGACAGGGATGGGAGAGCCTGTCTTGGGACACCTGGTAGCCTCGGTGCTGGGCGTCCCCTCTGCGGGTCTCAGCACTGAGTCACCTACTCCGAGAGGACCACCCTGATTCCCCCACTTAAGTAGATCTCACTCTTCTTTTCTATGCTGGCACCTGCTTCATTCTCCCCTAGCACTTAGCACACCTGCTGTTATTTTGTTCATTTCACGTTGGCTTGTCTGTCTCCTCCACCAGAGGGAAGCTCCACAGCGACAGGGACCTGGGCCTACTTCATTCATCACTGCATTCCTGTCATGAAAGCAGTTGCTGAGATGAATGAATGAATGAATGAATGAATGACATGTAATTGAATCTTGAAGTACCAATAGGATTTGGACGAGTAGACAAGGCAGGAGAGTGTATTCCAGGCACGAGTCATTACTTGTACAAAGATAGAAAGGCACGAAGAAACACATGAAACGTTTCTGAATCCACAAACACTAAGGTAAGCTGAGATCACCGTGCAGGGGAGCGGAGAATGAGGCTCAAATGGTAAGCAAAGGCCAGTGGACAGGTGTCTTGAAAATCACACTTGAATTTTCTCCCATCCACAAAAAGAAACTTTAAAAGGGTTTCAAGAAGGCGAATAATATGACCAGTGGGTTTTTAAAAGATCTGTCTGATGGACTTTCTCAGGAAGCCATTTAGGAATTGACTTTGACCAGGCCAGGACTGTGCTCTAGACTCGGGAGTTGAGAGCTGCTGGAAGGGAGCAGCCACGGGAAGTGGTGATGGGAGGCGAGAAGGGGGCTGCAGCCAAGGCCTGGAACCACCAACACATAAACGCAGTCGGTAAAGAATAAATGTCTGAAGAACAAAAAGGATGGTCGGGGAGGAAAACAGGAAAGAACTGAGCCGTGGGAACGCAGGCGTGAAAACAGCTCAAGAAGGAAACATCAAGAGGGTCAAGTGAGATGAGGACTGAAGGTGCCCTGGATTTGGCCACCAGATGGGCAGGATCCCGGAGCAGTTTCGTTGGGAACAAAGCACGCCGGGAGCAGTGCAGTCCCCAGCCTGAATGGGGCTTGGGCTTCGGATGGGCATCCTGGAGAAGCCCTTTGTCTGTCAGCAGGAGGGTCTCCTCCAAGTCTGACCACAGTGATGTTCTGGCCCACGTGATCCTGAAGAGGAGAGCATCAGCCTCCTTCCTTTGGGGAAGGGACATGCAAGGACCCAATGGAGTATCAGGAGTCCCAAGTCCCAGTTCTGTCGCTGCCACTTGTGAGGGTCATGGGCCTCCTGGGGTGATGGATCTAGGTGTGTTCTACAGTTGCTTCTGTCGACCCCGACTGCCCCGGTACTCAGGTACACAGCGTGGCACAGGTCGTCAGGTCTCCATGTTCTCTGACTTGTCCCCTGCTGCCCCCACATAGGACTCTGGATTCTCCCCCTCACCCAAGTGGCCCATTGTGTGAGCTCAGTTTTTGTTTTTTGTTGTTTTTTTGGGGGGGGAATATTGGGGAACAGTGTGTTTTTCCAGGGCCCATCAGCTCCAAGTCAAGTTGTTGTCCTTCAAGCTAGTTGTGGAAGGCGCAGCTCAGCTCCAAGTCTAGTTGCCGTTTTCAATCTTAGTTGCAGGGGGCGCAGCTCACCATCCCATGCGGGAATTGAACCACCAACCTTGTTGTTAAAAGCTTGTGCTCTAACCAACTGAGCCATCCCAGCCGCCCCAGTGTGAGCTCAATTTTGATGGGAACAGAAACTGAGTTGAGCAAAGAGAATATTTACTTTTTCCACCGAGCCGATGCCCAAGTAAATGGAGTGGTCCCCTAAGTGGAGCCCTCGCCCTGCCCTCCTCCATCCAGGGGCAGCCTGGAGCATATAGGAAGGCTCCCACTGGGCACATGCCACACAAGACCCTGGATCCAACAACCGGGAGCCTCACTCACCAGCCTCATGCCACCATGAAACTGGCTATCACCCTTGCCCTGGTCACCCTGGCTTTCTGCTGCAGCCCTGGTGAGCTCCCCTCATCCCCATGCTGGGCTCAGGAACTCTCCCTGCCACCCGGTTCTGCTCAGGAGAGGAGTAGCTGTCTGTGCCCTCCGCTTAGATGTTGGAAGGTCCTGGGAATGCTACCGCCCAGCCAGGAAGCTGGGGAGTGCCCCGAGACTGTGAGGAAATCTGAGAAGGTTCCCATCTCCCATATTCAACACCCTCAGAATGGAAAAGACCAGAGGGAGGTGTAGACACAAACGCCTGTCTCCAATGACCAACAGAAGAGGAATGATGCACTCCCCAAAGCCCAGTCTTGGACACATCCCAAGATGCCAAGAGACCTCGGTGCAACCTCCAGGGTTGGGGTCTCCACCGATGCTGGCAGCTAAAGGGGCTGGGAGGAGCTGCAGAACCTCATGTCTCCGAAAGAAACCCAACCCAAGGCAAGGTCTCCCATTCTGGACAGAGAGGAATATTCTGGAAAGGGATCTTCCCTTTGGGAAAGAGCCAACCCAAAGTGGAGTTTTCTAAATATTTTTGTCTTCTGCAGAAAGGATTAGGAGTCTCTAAACAGTCGCAGATGTCACTGAGAGGAAAGGAGGGAGAGAGAGCGAGAGACAGAGAGAGACAGACAGAGAGAAAGAGAGAGAGAGAGAGAGAAGGAGGAAAGTGGATCACACCTCCAAACAAGTCCTCTGATTTTGGGGAATTGGTTACCTGTTTTTTACTCTGTATCAGCCTCTTATTCTCCTCTTAATAAACAAAACAAAAATTTTGAACAAATTCCAATGAATTCACTTCAAATGTTTCATAATACCCACAAAGATAAGTTTTATGGTCCTGGAGGGAGGGGTGGCGGGGGAGTTAGAAAACCAAATCCAAGAGGCAATGGAACAACTATTGTGTAGAGGCATTTGTTTTAAAGGGGAAACAACACTTAGGACTGAAATGCCTTTTAATTCGAAGGTCTCAGTGCTGTGTACAAAGAGGGTGGCTCAGCAAGAACGGGCTGAGATGTGTTAGGGGTGGCTCTGGGACGTGTTTGCACATTTGTGTGTGCACATATAACAACAGCAACGATATCTAACACTTAGTGAGCACTTACAATTTTGCCTATGACTGTTCTGAACCCCTTTCACATATTATCTGTTCCATTTTTAAAACGACCCTATGAAGTAGGGATGCTATCCCCCTTTTACAGGTGAGAAAACTGAGCTACACAAGGATGCAGTAAGTTGCCAAAGCAGAGACCTACGTTCTGGAGAAGATTTGACTTGTGACTTGGTGGGGCCCAGGGGTCGAGGCAGAAAAGCCAAATACGGGGAGTTGAAACTTAGTGGGAAGATAAAGCACTCAGGGAGTAGAAATGGTGACTCTCCCCCATGTTCCTGGGGCAGGGACCTGAAAAGGGAGCAAAAACCTGGGATCACTCTGGGTAAAAGGAACACGGTGGGGCAAGAAATAGACACAAGAATCGTTTCTGTCTGCCGGTGAGTGTGCCACGAGGCCCAGCATTCATGGTGCTTGCCTCTTCCGGCCAGGCTCAAGGGCTCGCTCTTGGCTGGTACAAGTGCTCCTTCCTGCCAGAACCTGACTTTGCTACATGCCCCCAGCATCAAGTGGCTCAGACCATCTAGGACAACAACCAGAAACCCTCAATGGCCTTTTCCCTGCCCCCACACTGCATCAAAACTCAAATCAGCAGCTTCTACTATCAATACTCTGCCTAGAACCCTAACAGAAAGAATAAGTGGCATTTTGCCCCACCCCAACCCAGGAAGTGCAAAGAAGGCTCAGGCAAGCCACAGAAAGCTGGCTGCAACCCAGAAAGTATCCACACAGCACCAACGAGCCAACTGCTTGGAGCAACACCAGATCTCACAGTCTACCCCATCGACGAAAAGGCTGCTATCTCTTGCTGACAGGCCCGGCTGTTTGCATCTGGGGCAGGCCCAGCCACGGGGCTGGCCAGCTTGGAAAAGGGCCAAAATAGATGAGCTTTCTGTCTTCTGTGGTGCAGCTTCTGCAGAGATCTGCACAAGCTTTCTCAATGTCATTAAAACCCTCTTCATGGGCATGCTTTCCGAGGATGAGGCCACAATTGAACTTTTCAGCCCAGATGCAGACATGAGAGATGCAGCGATGGAGAAGAGGCTGGTGGACACCCTCCCCAGCATGCCGAGCATAGCGTCATGAGACTCATGGTACCCGGCTTCCTTCACTCACACTCCTTGGCAGTGGATCCCCCAAATCCCTCGGCTGCATTGTCGGCCCATTTTGTGGACCCTTTTCTAATCCAGACAGGAGAGTCACAATGCACATAGTCCTGGGGAAGCAGGTACAGTCATCTCACCTCTTGTTAAGAGGCTTCTGAGAAATAGTCAAAGCCCTTGCGAGCTGAGCTCCTCCCAGAGCCACTGAACCTCTTAGCTGACATGGAAGTTTCTGTGTATCGTCATGTGGGTCTAACTTTGAGGTTCGTTCAATATTGTTGGGGTTTTTTTTAAGTTTGTTGTTTCTTTGTTTTAGAACGAAATACTAAAAAGCCCACTATGTGCTTATGATTTGGAAGCCGAACACAGCCGACTTCTAAAGCCCCTGCCAATCCATGCACACTTCCTTCACTCTGTCCTCCACAACCCTGCCTGGCTCCCTCCCATAAAGTACAAGCCTCTCACCTTTGTGTCCCTTCCTTTTTTTTATTTACCTGCTAGAGTGAGAAGGTCTGCCACTGCTAGGGTAAGGTTAGCCCGAGCAAAAAGAAAGGCAGTGCCTATGCAAACACATGGGGCCCAGGCCGGTGTCTCATTTCCGGTCCACCGCCAGGCTAACCACAGACCGCCATCGTGGCTTCCAACACACACTCCCTTCCACAGTCAGACAGCCAGCCTGAAAATGTACCCAGAGCCCTGTTCTAACTGCATCTCCAGGGGAAGGTAGAGGGGGCTCCGTGTCCGGTGGCAGCTGACCTCAGGCTGAAGCCAGGCAGACCTCCCAACACCCATCCATTTAGCGATGAAATTAACTCTTCTGTTTCTTCCAGTCCCTTTGGGATCTTATTCTTGGGTGGAAAAAGAAATATTTAAGGTGATTATGATGTAGGAAATTTCTGTGAGTGCCGGGATCTCACAAAAACTAAGAATGGAAGCAAGGACCAGGGAGAGGCGGGGAGTTGCAAAAGAGGATAGTTTATTAAAAGAAAAGAATCGCAGCTCTCAAACGAGAGGGGATCCCGACTGGGGTGCCCAGTGACTGAGGCAAAGGCTCTTATTTTTATATCTTCCCTTGCCTGTTTGGAGAAGGGAGTTGGCGACCTTCTAATGGAATTTGCCTAGCAGGTTTGTTCTGTTTCCCCCGTCCTGAAGGGATTAACAAAATAATCCATTCTTATCTATCAGATCTGCTCTGTTTGTTGGGCAAAAGGGATTTACGAGTTAACTTATTAACCTCAGGGCACCATTACATTTTTGTCCTGGAGTGAATGAGCCATTTCAGAACCTGGAGTTTCACAGTATGGCTGCTTTCGTGTATTCCACCAGCCTAGTCTACCTAACAACATGCTAACTAACCGGTCTCAATTATGCTATCCAAACATGTCTGCAAGCAAAGATGGAGCTTTCCAGAGAGTTACACTTCCCAAAGACATTTCGAGCATTTTGTCAGAGCAGTAGGAACCTGTTAGGGCTGGGTCAGAGTCCCTCAAGTCACACACAGCACACGACAAAGGCTGGAGGGAAGAATGGACTCGATGCCTTGGTTAGGGATCCAGGGTCTTGGGGGTCACTTTGAAGAGTGACAGAGCCTAAGGCGAGGCCCCCAAATTGGTGGGTTAAGTTTTTTGCTCACTTCATATTTGTTCTCTGAAATTATTTGTCAAACTATTTTCTAAAGGGGGTGGAAACAAGAAAACCCCTGCTTATGCATTTTCTAGATCCTTTATCTGTCACCATTACTAGAACTCCATTTCCAGAGTTAAATTGCAGAGGGCCACCAGTCAAACTGTCCCTTCATGTCAATCTTGCTTAAGAACCTCTCTGCCCAGAAGAGGCTGCGGCGGATGGGGGGCGGGGGGGGGGGCGGGGGTCACAGCCAGACTTGTCAGCACCTGGTTACTGCTGTCCACTGGGCAAAGCTCTAGCTCTAATACCAATGCCTCCCTGTAACTTGTCCCCATTCCCTGAGGCCCGGTCCAGTCAATTTTTCTGCAAAAAGAAAATCGGTCACCCCTTTTTTCTTGTGGCAAAGGATTCTTCAGGCATGAAATTAATCCCTAGGTACTGACTGGCACTTTCGATGTGTTCACAGTGGTGCCACGTACTCTGAGGAAACTGGGAGCAGATTCCATAACTCAATGAGTATGTATGAAACGCTTGCTCTGGGCCTGAACCACACGAAGCCCCAAGTACAGGAGAGTGAAGATAACAGTGGCCTCTAGACTCAGGGAGCTGGCAATCTAGTGGGGAAGATTGTCAGCTCCCACAAAATGAGCAAGATTGACAAACAGATTGATAAACTGTGATTAAAGCCATAAAAGAAATACACAGAATGATGCGAGCAAGAGTAGCTTGGACAGGCCAACTTTAGCTCAGGAGTCCCCCAGCCCAGGATTTGGGGCGTGTTGGGGCAGACAAAAGATGCTTGGAGCTCCCTCCAGTGCCCCATACCCCTTTTTTTTTTTTTTACATTGGGGAATAGTGTGTTTTTCCAGGGCCCATCAGCTCCAAGTCGTTGTCCAGTTGTTCTTGTCAATCTCTAGTTGCAGGGGGTGCAGCCCACCATCCCATGTCGGAATTGAGCCAGCAACCCTGTTGTTGAGACCTCGCGCTCTAACCAACTGAGCCATCCAACTGCCCCTCCCGAAGCTCAGCAGTTCATTGTCTTCAGTCTGGTTGTGGAGGGTGCAGCTCACTGGCCCATATGGGAATCGAATGGGCAACCCTGTTGTTAAGAGTTCACACTCTAAGGAACTGAGCCATCCGGCCACCCCCTCCGCCTCCTACCCCCCACTCCCATGCCCTTCTTGAGGCCCTACTGAGCCCTGCCCTTGGATCCAGGGAGAAAATTCAAAACCTTTTCCAGTTCCTTTGCTCTAGGTCTCTGTTACTTGCCCCAATAGAGCCTAGACCTCCTCCCCTTATAATCCTACTATCTACCCAGTATCTCAAACTCCACTTGTCCCTCCCTGTTCTGTTTCTCATCTCAGTAAATTCTATCTTCAATCCGCAGCTGCAACTTGAAGGACATCTTGACCCCTTCCTCTCCAGCCCCATTATGTTCAGTCAAGAAAGTCTCCTTCCCAGGCCCCTCTGGGAACTCTCTCCAGGTGCACAGGGCCACCCGCTGCCACACCGCAGTCTCACCTGCACAACCCCAGGGACCTCCTAACTGACTCCCAGCTCACACTCTAGCGCCCCTAAAGGCCATTCTCCACACACGGGCCAAAGTAATTTTTATCACGTGAAAGCCCCTTTCCACTGCCACCCCACCCACTCCCACGTGAAATCCTTCCAAGTTTCCCAGCGCTCTTATCATAAATCTCAAAACGTACAACGTGCCCATCACTGGCTTTCATCTCCCACCCTCTTTCCCAGTGCTCACTCCCTCGGCTCGGTCCACGACCCCTGCCCCCACCTCCAGGGCCCCTTCCCACCCCAGCGCCTTTGCACAGGCCACGCAGCATCAGTCGCTCAAAAAGTATTATTGATTAGTTTTAAAAATCTCCCTAGGGCAAAATGTGCAAAGAACAGAACTCGTCATAAAGATGCGTCCCATGTCGATATAAAAACCCCGAAACACCCTCTGTCCTGTGGCAATCGGTTCCTGGCGGGGCCACACTCTCCACAGTCGCTGAAAGAAAGTGGAGGACGTGCGGAGGGGAAGCAGAAAGAGAAAAGGGCATCACAGAGGGAACAGGAAAAGGCGGCTGAGAGGAGAGAGACAGAGAGAGAGAGAGGGAGGGAGATGGAGGAAGAGGAAGAGAGTCTGGATTTTTCCAAGAAATAACAGTCGGGCGGGGACGCGCCTTCCCTCCCTCGGTGCCCGGTGCTGCCGCGGCCACTAGGAGGCAGTGTCGACCAAGGTGTCCAGGAGCGGACGTGGGGGCGAGGCAGGGGGATGGCGGGATCGGCCCTTATTGCTTCTAAACACTGCACGCCGCAGCACGGCTCGCTCTGCGGGGCAGACGATAAAACACAGTTCCTTTCTAGGGCTTTTTTATCATCTATATGATTGCTTTAATTTGACTTTCGAGGTTTGTTGTTGTTTTTTATCAGAATTTTAAGGAAAAACAAGGGCAGTCGCACCAAGTTACTGCCTGTTGAGCCCTGCCAGTGATGTGTCAGCCCTTTTGGAATTAGTAATACTTTCATTCCCAGACAATTCCAAGGGCACGTCCAACAAAACGTAGAACCTGAGCTGACCCAGAAGGTAGAGGGGACCAAGTGGCCAAGGTGGAACAGACCTTTGACCTCCATCTGCCCATTTTTAAAGTTTGGAAGCAGAAACCACAACCTAATAATTACTTTTACTGATTGCTTACTCACTGGCAGGCGTTTTCACAATTTCTCATTTACGGATTCCTCGCACAACCCAGATTCCAGAGCCCGGCCCCAACCCTTGCCCTACAGAGTGGGATCCCAAATGCAGGGATCTCCTGAGACAATAAATGAAATGATACTGATGAAAAATGTCCACCCACCCCCGAAGTACACATGTGCACTCACAAATTCTAAAGACACTACAACCTGCCCTTCATTGTCTGCCACAGATGAGGTCCCATGACTTTAACAATTCCAGAGCACATCGGGGGATTGGCAATTCCAAAAGAGATGTTTAGCCCAAGAGTGGGGCTTTGCTGGGGACCCCCTGCCTCCCCCAGCTCTCCCACTCCCACACTGCTAAAGCCCTGGGTTCTTCTGCATGCAGCTCATTATTAACTCACATATCTTTGCCTGGGTGAGCTGTCCACCTAGGTGAGTGTGGTTCAAAGGGATAAGGATCCAGGGGCATCAAAGGTTCAGAATTTTAACTACCTATTCACAGCTGGGGAAATATTTACCTAGGGCAAATACAACACAGGTATTGGGGGCGGGGATAAAAGGAAGGACAACTGTATTGCAGAATGTCTCTACCTCAAGGGCACTAGAGATGCAGGTGATCCACAGGAATGGAAGCTGTCAACACACAGAGATGTGCACCTCGTCTTAAAAAAGCAGAATGTAAGATGAACTGAGCACAACGACAGAAAGAGCATGTACCTGTGTTGCCAGAAAGCAGAAGAAAACTTTAAAAATGAAAGAATGCTCATGGGGTTCTTTCCCGTGTGCATGTGTTTAATCATGTGTTATAGCCCAGGTCTGCAAACTGTGTCCCACAGACCAAATGGTTTCTACATTTGAAGAAGGAGGAGAAAAAGTTGCTCCACCTCGTATAAATATATAATTATATATTCAGTCATTCTTCACTATGAGTATACCAAACTCTAAACAGGGAGGCCAGTGTTTGAATATAAACTTCCTGCATTTGAAAAGTATTAGGCACAAACTATGTAAAGAAAAAACTTAAAATGTATCTCAACAAAGAAAAAAAAAAGATTAAAAACAAGAAATGTATTTTTATCACTATTTGTTTTAACATTCATATCTCTGAGAATTCCAGGGGAAGATCACATATTTTGATCACATTACCAACTGCACTGCGAATCTGGGTGAAAATTTTCTTTGTAAAGGATGTTACCCCACCCCCACCCCAACCTGCAACCAAGGGAACATTCACCCTTGAAGAACACTAAGGAGAAATGGTAGTTCCTCAAACATTGCTGTCATGTGGCAACATCCGAGGGCTTGCCCGGATGGTATATCATGAATAGAATAAATTGATTGATGGGTAGGAAGGACCACCTCATTTTATACCCTTAACACGTGCGCCAGTTGAGGTTAGCCTGGCAGAAAAATCTATAAATGATTCACAAGGCAGGAAGTGGAAGCAAAACCAGCCCGCATCAACTTTATCAAGATGATGTGGATAAAATTATGTCTCGTTTACGGCTGATGCAAGGCATGCTATTTGCGAATGCCAAGGCATTTGTGGGCAGTAGTAATTCACTGTAGGATGATTGCTGCTCAAAATGGCTTCAGAGAGATGATAAAGAAAGCCTTCATTGATGATGATAGGGCCACACAAACGATGCATTCTGAAACATGTAATTAGGGACTATTCCTCCCCAGCACTTACAGAGCACACCAACAGGCACATGGGAACAATGTGAGGGTGAGTCATCAGTAGTTAACCACCCAACATATTTCCATGAGTGAACTAAAATTATAAAACTTAAAAAAATTATAGTACGTGCAAAAAAAAAATCTGAAAATAGGTTCAGCTAAGCATGCACGGTCACCAGCGTCGGAATGGATAAACTGGGCGTTTGGAACTCAGGTTTGTCCCCCCTCAAGTGAATGGATTCCTAGCCTGTCGCAAAGTCTAATTAACTCAAAATATCTACAGTTATGTGCCTGAAGCACCCCCGTCATCCTATGTAATTGCGAGGCATGTAACTGTAGAGCGTCCTTCAGAATTCCCTCTATATGGCCCTGGTAATGGAAGCAAGTACTCCCTGAGCCCTAGGACAGGAACAAGATGTGGGTCAGGGCATCCCCAGGGGAGATGAGATGAGGAGCAGGCCTTAGGGCATCAGGGGGAGGAGAAAGGATCTCCTGACCCACTGACCCTATGTGTCCAAATCTGGCTTCTCAATTTACCTTGAACTTGTCCCCTTCTCTCTACTCTTATTGCCAATACCAGGCCTTCACCATCTATGGCCTGAATTACTGCCTCTAAATTACTTTCCTAGCGCTGCTGTAACAAATTACTACAAACTTAATGGCTTAAAAAAACAACCCACAAATGTATTATCATATAGATCTGGAGGTCGGAAGTCCAGAATGGTTTCACTGGGCTAGAAACTAAGGTGTCGGCAGGCTGCGTTCCTTTTGGAGGTTCTAGGGGAGAGTGTTTCCTTGCTTTTTCAGTTTCTAGAGGCCACCTGCATTCCTTGGCTTGTAGCCCCTCTCCTCATGTTCAAAATCAGTAGTGCAGCCTCTTTTGTTCTCTCTCTGACTCTGGCCTCCTCCTCAGCCTCCCTCTTCTATGTATAAAGACCCCTGTGACTACATTGGGCCCATCCAGCTGATTTGCAATCTTAATTCCATCTGCAGCTTTCATTTCCTTTTGCCATGTAACCTAACATAGTCACAAATTCTAGGGATTAGGACACGTATATCTTTGTGGAACAATTACTCTGCCTCCTAAATGGTCTCTAAGGTTTGTCTTGCCCCCGTCTGCAATACAGGCAGACCCTGTCTTATTGTGCTTCACTTTATTGAGCTTCACAGATATTACGTTGCTGTTTTTATTGTTTTGTTTTGTTTACAGATAAAGGCAAGACCCTCTACCAGCAAAAGGCGTAAGTAAGACTCACTTTATTGCAATAGTTGCTATATTACTGTGGTCTGGAACGGAACCCAACATTATCTCTGAGGGCTGCCTGTATTCTTCCCATGACTGCCAAAAATCAAACAGTAATTTCGTGCTTTTGTTTAAAATCCTTTCCTGCTACCAGTCAATAAAATTCAGACTCCTCACTAGGCACCGGGGCCCCTCCTGGGACACTGGCCCTCCCTCTCACTCTGGCCTCAAATCCTGCTGCTTCCCCCACCTATGTTGGGGGTCCAGGTGTGGACAAGACTTAGAGATAAGCTTGCCCTCCAAGTTAGGCTAGTAAATTCACAGACAGTGAGTGGATGTGGTGAGCCATCTATGGGGATGAAGCAAGAGACTGTCGCTAACTAGGAGAAAAGAATTCAGTCACACCCTACACTCCACCAAGGTGATCAGAGAGTCATCAGGGGCAGGACTAGAATGTAGGTGTCATCTAGTACGTGCAAATCTAATCCGGTATACTGCACCCACTGGATGAATAGAAAGGGTCGCTGTGCCAAAGAGGGAGGATGGGAGTAGCTCGAGGGGGACAGGTAGGTCCTGAGCAGGGAGGAACCATCGACAAGGATCATTACTGGGTGCTCCCTCAACAGCCCCCTCCTTCTAAGTCTGTGCTCACCACCCAACCTTCATGAGGTTTGTCCACAGGGGGAGAATATGCTTGTCTAGTCCCCAAGAACTTTGTATTTGTCATTAATAAATGTGCTTCTGGTTGCAGCTATTGGTCTGGAGGCTTGGTTAGCATGCAGTCACCTCTGAGAGACGGGACCCTTCTCATTTTGTCCCCTCAAGAGGCCACAAAGCCATGAGACAGACCCTGGCATTGCTGTCTAGGACAACCCAGGTCCCACTGTTGATTCGTTCTCCAGCCAGCCCCAGGTGCACCGTCCATGGAAAAGGGACTGATGGAAAGAAGGGAGAGCAAAGGAGAAATCTCCTGATGCCACCAGGCCACAACAGATGATCTTCTTGGTGGGCAGACCTCCTTTCTCAGGTGACAGTTGCCTGCATGACTATGAGGCACGCACATTGATATTTGAAACAGGCAACAAATCCATGCTGTTCACTCCTCCACACCTTTGCACAGGTCAGTTCTCACTGACTGAAGTACCTCCTCTTCCCAAAGTCACCTGAAGACCCAAACTCCATCCTTCATGACCTATGCAATATTTGGGACATACCTGTACTAAAAAAGTGATTCATTATTTATCTAAAGTTCAAATTTAACCAGGTATCCTGTATTTTCATCTGCTAAATCTGGCGACTTTAATATTCCTTCAAGACTCAGTTCTTGGGCTCTTCCCCACCCTGCCTCTGATAACCCGAGGACCAGGGGCTCTCTCTGCCACCCATCACACCTGATCTGGGCTCTGTCATGCACACATCTCACTGTGGCACGTTTGCTTGTGCCAGGATCCAAATTTTTGTTCTCTTGCCATTTATTGAAGAAAAATGAGAAACTCCAGGTAAGCAAAAGGAAAATACATCACTCAAATGTAAGTCTGCATCATGGTTCCATTCTTTGGAGCCTGTAGTGGGAAAGTTGAAACCAATGTGGAAATTAAGACAAGATGAAGAACGGTACAGGACTAGAGAGCCTTGCTAGTCCATCTCTCTTCTTCCTGGCAGGGCCACATCAATAACCAAGAGATAACCCTAACTCCCAAAAAAGATCCACCATCACTCCCTGGCCAGCCCATTGGAGAAATATACTTCATGGACTGGAAGTTCTAACAAAGTCAACACATTCCAAAAAGTTTGAAAATCATTGTTTCCCATTGCTCCCCTCTTCTTTCTTGTGTCTAATAAGATTGGCTTATGAAATTGGATTCTTTTTAAACCACAAATCCATCTGAAATGTAGTCATCTCTCGTGATAAATTTCAAGACCTGATTATTTTGCAATTATATCAGTGTTGATAAATGTTAAATATTAACCAATAACCAAACAAGTATCTTTTGATGTCTAACACCATAGAACAAGAATTTCAGATTATACCTCAGTGAAGGGAAACTTTCAAAAATCATATGCCTAAAGAGATATATATATATTTTTATATATATATTTTTTTTAATTGGGGAATATTGGGGAACAGTGTGTTTCTCCAGGGCCCATCAGCTCCAAGCTGTTGTCCTTCAATCTAGTTGTGGAGGGCGCAGCTCACTGGCCCATGTGGGAATCTAACAAGCAACCCTTGTTCAGAGCTTGTGCTCTAACCAACTGAGCCATCTGGCCGCCCCCTAAAGAAATATATTGACTGACATGTTAAAAATAACATTTTAATTTCTGTGGACCAATAAAGAAGAAAGAGGAAGAGGAAACAAGGGAGGGAAGAAAGAGGAAAAGGAGAGGAAGGAGAGAATGTGCTGAGCTTCTCTCTAGCGCCTCACCATTTGGAGGCAGAAGTCATGCACTGACTCTGAAAACTGAAAAATAGCGACCGGAAAGCCACCTGCCTAGAGCCAATTCTCCCAGTGATTTTAACAATGCCCAACAAGGGAGTAGAAAAAGCCACCAGGGCTGACCCAGCATAGATGCCTGATAGATGTTTATTGAGTGAATGAGTACAGGACAATCACCCGAGCCCCACAGTTGGTTACAAATGTAAGCCCACACCCGGTCCCCTTAGTGGGGAAGAAACACACCAAATGGAACTGGTGCAGCAGTGCTGCATCCAGACTGGCTGGGGCTCCAAAAGCCACCTCGTGAAAGGTATTCCATTAACTGCAGGTGTTCGTTTACTTTGGCACAGCAACATGTAATTTCCCATTTTTAGAACAATGGTCCAAAGAACAGTCACAAAAACAACCTTCTGAGGAGGCGGTTTTCTTCCTGGCCTTGGCTATGGCCCTGTAAAACAATAATAACAAAGGGATTTTATTCAAAACACTGTTTGCATCTCTCCATCAACTCAGGAGGCTGTTCGCTAACTTTGCACGGGCTGAAAGGGGTCCCCCCCAACCCTCCTCTTTGTAGGGCATCTAAACTAACTCTTGCCTTTGGGTGGGGTTAGATTTGGAAAGGATTCTGCTGTTGGATCTGTTTTGGTCTTGCCACGCCTCCCTCTGTTCAGTTCCCATGTGGCGGGCGAGGGTTGGAAAGGAAGCTTGTAGAAAGCTGGAATCTGTCCTTTGGGTGCCCTGGACAAGTCTGAGACCCGAAGAGGACAATGCGTTCTTGAAAACATGCAAATGGCAGGCAAAAGGAAGTAAGGGAGGAGGAAGGGATGAGAGGAAGGGATGAGAGGCACCTGCTTAAGTCCCAGTCATTAAGAAATTTCTTTCATTATCATCTCCAAACTCACTTTCTCTCTGCCATCTCTCTGCTTCACAAACTTGGGATATTGGTTCCAAGACTTCAGGAGTCTTTCGCCTTCCTTCCCCGTCTCTGTGCACCTTCCTTTCCACCCCACCTCCAGCTCATCTCCACCTGAAAATGCATGCTTCCCTGGCCTCCTGGCCCAGCTGCGTGTCCCTGTGGGTCTGCACGCCCCTGGCTTCTCTTACACCTCCTCTACTCAACAATGTTCAGAGAGTCCTTTTCCTCTAGAAAAAGTCCAGCTTTCTTAGTGGGGCCTCATCTGGAGCCAGTCTTCCTTGCCAACTTTATCTTCCACTAGTTCCGACATAAATCTTAGGCGCCAACCAAAACAGGCTGCTCACCGTTTCCCAAACTCCACCTTTGCTCTCTAGGTGCCACCTTCTCCCCGCCTCCCAACTTAGAGTGACCTTCCTCGTCCTCCCTCCATGACTAAATCTGACCCATTATTGAAGGTTCACACACATAGTCCCTTCTTGCTGACCAACCTAGTTGAAAATGGCCTCCCCCCTCCCTTGCTGAGGCTCTGAGCTTCTGCCATTCCTTCAGTATCTCCACTTTGTCAAGAAATCATCAGCCTTGCTGCTTTTCAAATGTGAACTGAATGGCTTAGAAGAGAAAGACGCAAGACCTCTTTCAGAGGCTTGGAAGGAATTGGGCAGCAATAAAGTGAAAGCTTTCACATTTTGACGCTACCCTACTCTCTCGATGACTCTGATGCTGAGCTGAGCTCTTCTTACGTACGACCTCACGGAACCCTCACACTGCAACGGTAAGGCAAGTAGCACGGTCCCCTTTTTACAGACAAGGAAACCAATGCTTTGAGAAATTAAGTAACTTCCTGAGAGCCTCACAGCTTAAGAGGAGCAGAGCTGGGGTTCAAACTTGTCTCACAATATTGACTGCTATAGCCAATACTCAATACTCTCAGTATTCAATACTCAGCATTCTCAGAGAATTTACAACACAGAACAGTTAAGATGAACACGGTGGGTAGGAAACCATGGGTTCTTCTCCCAACTGGAAGAAATTCATGGACAGTGTACATAGAGGGGATGGTTTCCCCATTCCATGTTTTTGTTTTCTTAAGGAGGTAGAGGTATTTGAGTTCCTAGAATATCAGGATATATGATGAAGTTCCCTTTGAAAAAATGTCATCGCAGGCTTCTGTGCTTGGGGGGAGTAGCAGACAAAACAGAAAGCTTTGATGCTGCACCAAAAATCACTGTGAGATGACAAGTCAAGTGACAAGAGTGAGGATTGTGGCATCAAGTCCCAGCCCCTACACTTACCAGCTGTGAGTCTCAGACAAGCCATTTTACCTCTCTAAGCCTCAGTTTCCTCATCTGCAAAATGAGAATAATACCTGGGTGACAGCAGGGTTTAGATGAATTAAATTAAATAATCTACATAAAGCACCTGGCACATACTTAATAAATTATTCAATACATTGTTACTGTTGTTATTACTTCGCCTTGAACATAAGCATATGCATTTCTTTTCACTTTTTAAAATCAAAGTATAACATACATACAGTAACGTACATAAAACACACTCATATGGACAGCTTGATAAGCCTTTCCATATAAATGTACTTACTTACATAACCACCCCCCAGTCCAGACATATTTCTAACATCCCAAAAGATACAACCATGATCTGACTCATCCTATTTTCACTTTACCTCTTCTTGAATTTCACATTAATGGAATCAGACAATGTGCTACCTTTCATATTGTATAGTACTCTATTGTATGGTTATATGAGAATTTATTTCTCCAATCTTCTACTGATGGGATTTCAGGGTGTTTCAAGTTTAGAGACAACTCCTTCGAACATTTTTATATATATCTTTTTGTCAGCATACCATGCTTCCCCAAAAATAAGACCTAGCCGGACCATCAGCTCTAATGGGTCTTTTGGAGCAAAAATTAATATAAGACTCAGTCTTATTTTAGTATAAGACCGGGTATGATATGATATGATATGATATGATATGATATGATATGATATGATATAAATATAAGACCAGGTCTTATATTAATTTTTGATCCAAAAGATGCATTAGAGCTGATGGTATAGCTAGGTCTTATTTTCAGGGAAACACAGTAGGCACTAATATCTCTTAGGTTATAGAGTAGGTATATCTTTAGTTTTAATAGAATCTGCCAAACAATTTTCCTAAATGGTTGTACCATTTCTACACTTCCCACAGCAATGTATGATAGTTTCAGTTGCTCTGTATCTTTAGTGACACTTGGTATTTCATTCCTTTCCTCAGACATTCTGGTGGGTGTATAGTGATATCTCCTCGTCACTTTAACTTATATATTCCTGATGAGTAATGATGTTGAGCACCTTTTCATGGTTTGGCCATCTGGATATGCTCCTTTGTGACTGTTAAGTCTTTTGCCCAGTTTTTATTGGGTCATTTGTTTAGTGGCTCTTCAAATATTCTGGAAATGAATACTTTGTCATATATATTTATTGCAGATATTTCCTCTGAAGCTGAGGCTTGCCTTTTCATGTTTTTAATGGTGCCTTTTGATGAAGAGACACTTTTAATTTTGATAAGGTCCAATTTATTGTTTTTTCTTCTACGGTTAGTGCTTTTGTGTTCTGTTTTAGAAAATTTTGCCCAACCTCAAGGTCATGAAAGTATTCTGTCTGTTAATTTATCTGAGTCTTGCTTTTGTGATATCTTCCTCTACAGTTGGAGATAACTGATTTATTATTTCAATAAGATGCAAAGGTCTCATAGGAAAACTAACCATTACTGGCTCACATGACAACGCTCATATGATAATGACTGCCTCCATCTCTGGACCATCCAGCCTGTTATCCCAAGGGCAACTCGTGGCATCAGACTGCATTGCTGGAATTCCACAGGAGGAGCCCCTACATGCAGGGTGATAGCTTTCAAAGTGAGCCAGGAAGGAGCGGGCAGAATAGCAATCCCCCCCATACTGGTTTATGCTCTCAGGCCAGCAGCTTACTCTAACAACCCCAGCTGTGATCACTTTGCAAATATATCCTTTCCCATCCTAGCAGTTTCTTCTCTCCCCCTTTAATAACTGTTTCCCATGGATTTTCTTTGCTCCCTGAATTTTCCCTTTCATTATCATTTGTCTAACCATTTACCGTCTGTAGGGCATTTATTATGCATTTGCCCTTAAAATCTTTTCTTCCCTTCTGGCTCTCTGCCCGTAAAGCAGGTCTTGTCAACCGCAGTACTATTGACATTTTGGACGGAATGACTGTGTGTTGTGGGGTCTGTCCTGGACACACTGTAGCATGCCCGGCTTGTCCTACTTCCCTTGTCCTTCCTACCTTTATTCTCCTGTCAATCAAGAGGAAAGTGAGGGTGTGGCTGGGAAGTGAATCAGCTTTCTCAAGCTTAAACGGACCTTAGATACCATCTAGTGCAACCCCCTCATTTTACAGATGAGGAAACGATCCTGTTGAAGGGCGGGGGTGGGGGGCAATGTGTCAGAACCAAATATGTGTGTGTGTGGGGGAGAGTGCCAGGCCAAACAGGAAGTCAAAATTCCAGAGCCTGAAGCAGAATTTCCAATCCCACCAGGAACCTGGGATTGCTTCCCACGGCTCCTTTCTCCCTCCAAGCCATGTCCCATTCCAGAAATGACCCAGGGCTTCTCACATAGATCTGCAGACCCAAATCCAACAAACCCCCAGCATATGTACACAAGTGTCTCTCCCTGGGAGCCCATTCCAGAGGTTCCAGTGGACAAAGATGACCAGTGACTCCAACAGGGGTGTTTCATGGTGACTAATGCCATAACCACATCTCAGTTTAATCCTATAATCATGAGAGAAATGATGGCCATCCCACCTGGCCACACCTGTCCTACCAGAGGAAATAGAGAGCAACAGAGATCCGTGGAGAGCAGGAGGGAGCCTGGGGACCTTGTTTGTCTTGGCTCTGTCTCCAAGCAGGCAAGCAATGGGACCCCCGGTGCAGCCGAGAGCCCTCAGCCAGAATCTCCCCAGTGATGGTGGGTGCTAACATGTGTCACGCACTTAACATACACTAACTGTTCTTAACACCTTATAAATACATGAACTCAGCACCCTCAACCAGCCTCTAAAGGAGACACTGCCATTCTCCCATGTAGGAGATGCTGATACGGAGCAGGGAAACCCTTGGTCAAGCAGCTGGATGCTTTCCCTGGAGCATCACTGATGGGATCACATCAGCACAAATCACCCTATCCCTTCTTGCCGACACCAAACTCACCCCCGACGTCACTGTCAGACATGAATGGAGACTGCCTTGTGTATAACAGCTTATACCTGGGTGGCATTCGAGATTTCAGTGGTACAGGATGAATATTTTTATTTTAACTGTTAAGAACTTGCTTCAATGCTTATTAGGAAAATGCCAGATTTCGTTTATGGTCGTGACATAAATATTTCTTTTTAATTAAATGTAATGTGGTTTAAATAAATTTATTTAAAAAGAAGTATTAAACTAATAGTATATGGATGTGGCAGAAATTGTGATGACAGTACTTGAGTGACTTAAGCGTGAGCAAGCCTGCTCCAGTATCGTCACATCTTAAAGACCCTGCCATAGCCCCTTGCCGGCTGTGTCACCCCCTCACTCACTTTATTCTCACCTGCCACTCTCATAGCATCTTTCTCAATAAAACCCTATAGACTTGAAGATCACAGTCAAATGGCCCTTGGGCTTCTCCTGCCCCTTTACATACATGGGTCACCCACTTTGGGTTCTCTCTGCTTTCTGGTGATGAAAGAGAAACAAGGCTGATAAATGTACTGAAACCCACAAGTAAGAGGCCAAGTGCGAAGACAGAAAGGAATGAGGAAACCCCACCCCATTCCTTGGACGCCATCCTGGGCCTTCTGCCCCCAGCTGGCCTTAAAAGGCACTGGCTGGGGAAATGTCAGCCCAGGCTCCTCTGCTGACGATCCCTCGCGGGCACCGGCACAGGCCTGGGAGTTGCACCCGGCCTGGCCCATGTGCTCAAGGACCCAACACTGTTCCCCTCCTGCTGGTGGCACAGTGGCATGGAGGGGCCCCATGGCTCCAGAATCTCGGACCTACAGGGGGTCCCGTGAGTTCTAGGACCCTCTCCACCCACCCAGACTCAGAACCCTGGTAATATAGGAAGAACTGTCCTTCCTTGGCAAACAGGGACAGTTTTAAAATAAAACACATAAATGAGCCTGGCGGAGAGAGATGGGGGACTTGCTCCAAGGTGCAGGGACAGAACAACAAATAATAAGCGGGGATTAGACTGGGCCACCAAATCCCACTGTCCCCAGCGATTCTCAGAAGACAGGAATCAAACGCCATCTGCGCAGCCATTGTATTCTTTTGGGCGCTGCCTTCCCCGCAGCTGGGTGGGGGCCTGGGCCTCCTGCAGGACATTGTTCTCTCTCAGAAGAGGATCTCGAAAGCAGAAGGAAATTAGAAATAACCACACAATGAATACCAGATTCTCCTTTCTCCCTGCTGCCGCTGCCAGGAGATTAAGCAGGGCTGGCTGACAGCAAGCCCCACCCAGCAGCTGCTCACCCTCCAGGAGGGCAGCGCCACAGGGAAGGGCCCTCCTGCAGAACTCGCTGTTCTCCATTGATTCCCAGTGTCCATTTTCTTTGTCTACCAAGATGCTGATTCCTGAGGGCAGAGATACATCTGGGGCTTCCTTCCCACAGGGCACAACGAGGGCAAGTTATGGGCACTCTGTGTTTGTCGATTGAGTAACTGATTCCATTTGGGGCACTTTGCTGAACACTTCACTCATTGAATCCCCATAGCCATTCCACAAAGTCCAGGCCACCCAGCCAATGGGCAGGACAGACCTGATTGGGGCAGCTTTGATGGGAACGAATGATCCTCCATACTTCTTACCAACATCGGCCTCCCCCAACAACTCCACGAGACAAGCTCAAAGAGGGCGACCTAAGAGAAGTCATGTCCTCTTCAGAACTCACACCCTGAGAGACGGCACGTGATGTGGGCATTAAGTTGCTTCGAGGAGGAGACAAATAGAGCGACTGTCAGTCTTACCAACTTAGCGTCAGAACATTCCCGCTAAGAACTATTTCTTAAAAATGCACCTTTTTTTTCTGTTGGGGCTATTATTCATTTTAACATAATGTTCTGTTTTCTGCCTCCTACATAAGTAGACACCAGCTTTAAATGTGGAATATCAAGCTCATATATCTAGTCAAATTTCTGTTTGCTTTTTGCTGCATCCATAGCTACGATCTGAATAAATAGAGGAGAAAGGTTTGGCTCCCAATCCTACTAGCTGGGCCCTATGCCATCATTCCCCAAAACAAAGGAGAAAAGTTGCCAGACGTGAGGGACCAGGGCTAATGGTGAAGGAATACACTGTTCTGTTGCAGGGGGTTACTGAGCAGGGTCAAACTCCCCAGGGAGGGGTGGGGGAGGAGGGAAGAAGACGTTCCCTTAATTCCCTATGAGGAGCCAGCACATTTTATAACTGTGGGCAGAGGAGGGAGGAGATGAGCTACCACAATCCAACCCTCTGCAGATGAGGTCACAGGCTTGGAGGATGCCCATGAACCCCCACTTGTACACGGCGGACCTGGACGTGGAACCAAGTCCTCTGCCCAGCTCAGGGCTCTCCTCCTCCACCCTGCTGCCCATCGGCTGCAGGATCTGGCAGCCCTGTGCTGTCTGTTAAGTAACCTGTGCCCTCTGGATTGCATCATACAATAGCCACACCCCTGACCCTGTCCTGGAAGGCTGGTCCATCTGAAAAAGAAAACCCAAGGATCAGGCTTTGTCCCTGAACTTTCCAGTATACAACCACACACACGTGACCTGGTTTTTTTCAGTCTGTTCTATCAGAATGTAAAAACATTCTTGATGGAAAGGTCAAGGTCGTGGAGTCAATCTCCAAATAAGCCCATTGTCACACAAAGGAAAGTAAGAGGCATCTTTGCCCCTGCTTGGCGTCGGCACCATCCTGCCCCCCTTCCCTCCTAGCTCATAGGGTAACTGAGTGTCCTCAGAAAAGCCTCCCACCTGTTCCAGTAACAGCCACCACCTCTTGTACACTTGACCCCACCCCCATGCTTCTTTCAGAGCATGGGAATCAACGATCCCATCTTGCTTAAAAACCTTTATCCTCTCTCTCCTGCCGGCTTCTTTCAGACCTCCTTGTGTCTGTCTCCTGTACTCAGGGATTGTCCCATCTCTCCTCTTACCTTTAACACCAAGCTTCCTGGTAGTCTACCTTCATCCCCGGAACTTCTCCCGGTAATTCCTAAGCCCCCTGCAGCATGCAACCCAGCCCAGCAGCTCTTTAGGAACTGCCCTCTGAAGGGTCACATATAGCCTACAAGCCTCAAACCCAGCAGCCACTTCTCAAGACCCATCCTATTTGATCTTCCTTCATCAATTAACTCAACAGAAAACAATGCTTCCTTGTGAAATGTGCTCAGGGACAGCACCGTGCACTGCTTACTCAAAGCGCATTCCCCTTCTCCTCAGCTGGCAAAATCCCAACTTTGTTCAAGGACAGGAAAGATTCTTTTATATCAGTAAGATGAGCACAGGCTCTGGTCCAAGGGCAGGCATGTGTCCTTTCAGACCAGTGGGGCATAGGTGCTCTTCTCAGGCAACCACCACGCCACCCCCCACCAATACGAAGGAGACGTGTGAGGAGAATGTCTGCCCCACACTGCTCCTTGTTTCCTGTCTTTGAAATCAGTCGTGTGAGGATGTGATGCTTGAAACTGGGGAAATGCCAAGAGGACCTCAGCAACAATGCCCAGAGCTTTGCTGCTGAACATCCTGACGACAAGAAACATAATCCCCTTGTCAACGTCACCACTGGATGGGTTTGCTGTTACCTGAAGCCAAAAGCAGCCCCAGCCAAAGTGTCCCTCCTCTCTTGATTCCTAACGTGACCCTCCTGTCCCTCATTCTCAAGTCTCCTTGACAGCCCACCCTGTGAATGTCAATGCTCCCTAGGTGCGTGCCCTCATCATCTGTTCATCAAGTCAACAAACACATGTTGGCACCTTTTGTGTCACAGGCCGCCCTTGTAGAGTTGAAACTCTATAGGGGAGACAAAAAATAAATGAGATAAACAGATTAAAAATGTCAAGCTGTGATCAGTGTGTGCTCTGAATGAAATGATTGGCTAAAGAGGATGTTGAGAAGGACACGGAACCTCCTGAGATCAGGGACAGTGACCTGAGAGGGAACGTTTAGGCTGAAGTTTGGAGGATGACAAGGAACAGATCATGTGAAGACGAGGCAGAGCATTCCAGACAGTGGGAACGATGGGGAACCACAACGTGGACCTGAGGAGGGAAAGACTTAGCATGTTTTGGGGACCACAAGGAAGCCGTTGAGGCTAAGAGAGTGAGTAATGGGGAGGAGGGAAGTCAGGTGAAGCTGAGATCCGGTGTAGAACCTTGTAAGCCATGGGATGCTGGTGGTTGTCATGCTCAGTGTCGTTGGAAGTCATTAGGTAAGAGGATTAAATTTGTCTTCCTAAAAGATGACTGTGGCTGGAATTTGGAGCCAGAGTGGAAGTGGGGAGGCCGTGTGGACTCAGTCACCCAAGTGAGTGACGGGTGTGGCTCAGCCTGGGATGGTGGCAGTACAGATGGCGAGAGGTGAGGTATTTCCCTTGTGATGTAGTCCCAAGGCAGAAATGATAGAACTTGCTCATGAGTGGGATACAAGGGATGAGTAAGAGGGAGACACGGGGTTGATGCTCATATGTTCTAACTTGAACACAAGGGAGAGTAGTACCATTGACTGAGACGGAGAAGCAGGTTTGAGAGTGAGGGAGGCAAATCATTTTTGGAGTTCCATTTGGGAAATGCTGAGTTTGAAATGCCTGAGGGACATCCAAGTGAAGAGAGCAAGGGACAAATACGTAGTCAAGGCTGGAGCTCAGGGAATTGGGAAACGGGAGATTGTCAACCTAGAAATGGCATTTAACACCATGGGAATGGATGAGATCCATTGGGCGAAGCATAGAAAGGGAACAGAATAGGGCCAAGAGGTCATTCAAGTTAGAAATATCATTTTTCACTACTCTCTCTCTCTTCTCCCCACAGTGTTAGATTGTTACATCCTATCAGCTCTAAATCCAAAATGTTCCCTAAAGCTGTCTTCTTTCTTCATTCTGATGGCTGGTACCCTTCCAGCCTTCACCCTCTCTCCCCTGGAGAGTTCCAGCAGTCTGTGGGGCTTTGGTCCATCCAATTAATCCTCCATCCTGCCACCTGTGGGGTCTGCCCCTGCTCAGCTAGAGCAAAACCGAAACCAGAGCATGCAGGAGGCATCCTCAGAGAAGCACTCATGGCATAATGCCAGGTGGGAACGGAGTCACCCTGACCTGAGCTGGCGAGGCCCCAGCGACAGAGAGAACCAGATGCCCAGTCGGTAACCACAGCAACGGGAGAGGGTTAAAGCAGACGCCTATGCAGCGCCCTGCTCTGGCAGGGGGTGGCTTCATTAGCCTAGCTTACTGATGCCTGCCCACGTGGTTTCAAACTTAAAGGTACTACCTGACACCTGGCATGCCAGGGAGTGCTCTCTAAAACAGATAATAGCAACAAAAATAGCAGTGACTACCATTTATTGAGCACCATTTATTGCCAGGCACTTTAAATACATTCCCCAATTTATTAAAACAACCCTATGAGGTAGGTGTCATAGACGAGGACACAGGTTCAGTGAGTTTGAGGAGCAAGTCACAGCGAAGGCTTTGGGGTTGTATGGACATGGGTTTGTCCCAGCTCTGCTGCTCTATGATTGGGCTTTGTGGACTCTCCCAGCCTCATCTGTAAAATGGGACTAAATGAAATAACTCACGTTACAGCATTTAGCTGATGCATAGAAGTGCTCAGAGCTAATGGTTGTGATGCTGCTATTATGGTTATGATTTAAAAAAAAAAAAAAAAAAAAACGGAAGACAGCTCATGTCATTTCCCTGTATGAAAACCTCCAGTGGCTCCCACTCCCCAAAAACAAGAACCCCTGGGCTCACCGTCTGGCCCACCCACGCAACCTCCTCCTCTAGCCACACAGTGCCGCTTACTTCCTGAATGTACCATGTGGTTACACCTCCGAGCCTCTGCCCTTGCTGTCTCCATGCCCGGAACACCCTCCTCGCCCTTCGCCACTAAGCAGGTGACAGGAAGTTGTCAGCAGGGAGGTCCAAGAGCCACTAGCCACCAGGCCTGTTGGACTTACAGACTGGGACATCTCTCTGCATGCATTCTGGGCACCTAGCACAGCAGCAGACACTCAGTAGGGGCTGACTGCAGTACATATGAAAAGCTTGTCACATTTTTAGAAAGCAGTCATGGGGACGGTTGGTGGAGAGCTCAGTTCAAGATTCCGGGAAGAGCCAATATCTCAGGCTGGCCCTTCTAGCTGGGGCTCAGTGGTGTCACCTCCACGAGCCAAGGACAGGTGTCAACTCACTCCTCCACCAAAACTTCAGAACAATCCCCAGGGCAAGACTCCAGTTTAAAGACAACCAATATCATATGCATCTGAGGAACACGAGCCCAGGGCAAAATGCCCCATAAGAGAAAGGCCCTTCCGCAGCCTGTTGTCTCTCCCAAGGCCCTCCCTATCCCCAGATATCAGCCTATGCCCACCCCAGGTCCCTGCCCAGCCAGCCGCCTGGCAGGACAGCTGCTAGATTGCTTGGAATGACCGCTTACCAAGATTCTCTCAGAGACCAAAAGCCTTTAGTCTCAAAAAAAATGTAATCTCACAGGATGAATAGCACTTCAGGGCCTGTGACAATTAACAATATCTTCTTTAGGTGCCTGTGGGCAGATCACAAATTCCACTCGGAAGTGAGTAATAACAACTTTTCACATGCTCAGCATTTCGCCTCTATAATCTCATCTTATCCCTACAACAATTCTATGATGTACATGGCTTTAGTACCCCCATTTTGGGCAAAAGGGAAACTGAGGCTTAGGAAGAACAGCTCATAAGTGAGGGAGCAGAACTGGATGCAGGCAGCCCCACTCTGGAGCCTGAAGTCCCACCCGCTGTACCACATGGCATGGTCCATGGCCTTGTCTGTGGAGGGGGAGGCTGTGATTCCATGGACGAGGGGGCTATTTGGATCCTGTAGTTTCTTACTAGCTCCTGTAACCTGGGGAGGAGGGAAGGTCGGAAGGCATTGTCAGCGCAGTCACACAGTGACTGCCTCATGAGAGCCTTCACAGCCCCTGCCATATTTTCATTTGGCCTCCATCTAAGACTTCCCGTGCTGGGGGGATGACAGAGATGGATGACAGTAGCTGTCTTCAACACCCTTTGCACCCTGAGTCTGAGCTCTTCCGGGACCCATGCACTGGGATATGTGAGGTTGTAAAAGGTGTTTCAGCAAACGTTGCAAAAAGAATATGAAAACCCTACACCCATCTGCTGCCCAAAACAAAGTCAGCTGTCCCAGGAGCACCCCATCTCCAAGCCCATCCACATCTATGTAGTGCATTTCCAGAGGTGTAAACAGCATGATTTTGACATGTCAGAAGGAGTATTTAAGATCTTTTAAGCCTGTGCCCACTTTATCCCACAGTTCAGAGACTATCTTTCATCAAGCAGTGCCTTAAAGCTGACCTTTATTGCTCTTGTCCAACTTGTCTCTGATCAGCTTCCTTGGTGATGACAGTGGCCCCACAGTGAATTCTTTCACCTTATCCTCTCTCTAGGGGAAAACACTACACTCAATACCATTTGGGCTGAGGAAGTTGAACGAGTGATAACAGAAATAAGAATAAGAATTAGCCATAATTTTTTAACTACATAATGTGTGTTAGGCACCTGACAACTCAGAAATGAGGGAACAGAGGCCTAGAAACACCCCAGGAGACCCAGTCAGTCAATAGTAGAGTCAGGATTTGAATGCAGGACTTAACTTGGCACCAGGCCACTGCTTTCCAAGAAGGTTACAGCCTGGGGTCCATGGGAACTGAGAGAGCTCTCGGGGTGGGGACAGGGAGGGGGGGTCAGTTCACCCAGAGGAGTGGGTGACTTGAGGAGACTCTGGAAGTAGGAGGTGTAGTTTGAATCCTCGGTCTGGATTTAAGGGGCTCTGCTCCAAGAACACATCTCAATAAGCAGACCATGTCTAGACATGCTCTGCCTTTGCACAGCCAGGAACTCTAAGTTAATTCTGAGGCTGTCAAGGAGCTTGAAAAGAACACCATCTTCCACCCCCAGCTCTCTCCGAATGACCATGACCGGAGGGCCCATCAAAAACGAAAGCATTAAAGAACACAAGATATAAGAACCTGAAACCGAGATGGCCTTGAGATGAAGGTGAAGGATGTAGAATGTTTCATAGTGAGAGTCAGAACTGCTGAGCCCCACTCTGGCAACATTCTCCCAAGATGTCATCTTCAGGACCCCTCTTTTAGCCCATATTGAAGCAAAATGGGGCGTAAAGAGATATTGAGTCCAGGAACCCAGGCTTTCAGGGTCCCCCAGGACAGATCTGCTAGGACAATGGCGAGCTCCACAAAGTAGCCCAGGAGGACCCTTGTGAAGAGGAGACAAGGGCGGGGGGAGGGGGTGAAGAAAGCAACTGAGCTGCCCTGACAAGTGATCTTCACAAACTCATCCTGGAATTGAGAGTGAACTGGTGAACTGAAATGCCTGTCCCTGTACTGGCCTCTAGTCCTGCCCTTAAAAGTCTCCAAGAACTTGAGGACACACACCCTGGCCACCTGGTTCTCAGCTGAAGGTTCACATTTGCATTTCCTAAGGAAATGCATCCACTGGATACACTGGAGGTCCTAGATGGTCTGAAACCTACATGAAACACTTGCCATGTTGGTCCCCTTAAAAGGGTTCCCTGATCCACTGAAGGGAATCAAGAGTCTCCTAAACCTTAAAGCGCTGGGCCAAGGTTTGGTCCAGTGCTGCCTCCCGAACCTCACCTTTTGTTTCGCTTCCTCAACCCTCAGGAATGTGACCCTCATGTCCCTTCTAGAGCCTCCATCTGCTCTTCCCCTTCAGTAGCTGCCACACTCACCTCCCCACTCTATCCATGGAGCTGTTCTCACTCACACCCGCCAGGCTGGGGCTGAGGCAAACCCAGCCAGCGACTATAAAACTAAACGTACTGCACTTGACACCCTGGCCAGATCCCCTGGGACGGGCCACCTGAGCAGCCACAGCATGGCCCACTCTCTTCCAGACATGACTGGGCTCCACTTTCACTTCTGGCTCCCTAGGGAGGGTCTTTTCTGTCTGACCCTCAAAGATCATGGCCCTGAGATTGACCCGTTATGGTCTGAATTGTGCCCCCAAATTCATATGTTGAAGCCCTAACCACCATCACCTCAGAATATGACTATATTTGAAGATAGGGCCCTTAAATGATGAAGTTAAAATGAGGTCATTAGGGTGGGCCCTAATCCAATATGGCCGGTGTCCTTGGCTACCCAAAGAGACACCAGAGATGCACATGCTCTGAGGGGAGACCATGTGAGGACACAGCAGAATGCAGCCTTCTACCAGCCTAGGAGAGAGGCCTCAGAAGAAACCAAACCCACTGACATCTTGATCTTGGACTTCCAGCCCCCAGAACTGTGGGAAAATAATTTTCTGTGGCTGAAGCCACCCAGTCTGTGGCATTTTATTATTGTGGCCCTAGCAAATTAATATACACATCGTTACTGGCCTTTGCCATTTTCTGTCACTAATAATAATAATGATGATAGAAATATAGGTCAACCTTTATTACACTGCGCTAAGCAGTTTACATGCTTATCTTATTCAATTCTCCTGACAATACAGGAAACATTATTACCCCATTTTATAAATGGAAAAACTGAGGCTCAGAGATGTTAATGACTTGCGTAAGGTCACCCAACTAATAAATGACTGAGACAGGATTTCAACCTAGGCAGGCCAGCTCCACAGCTGTTCTCCCAGCCCTCACACCACACAACTGGAAATGCTCAGGGCACCAGCTCCTGAAAGGCCCGTGCAATGGACTGAAGGTTTGTGTCCCCCTCCACTTCATCTGTTGAGATCCTAACCCTCAATGTGATGGTATTAGGAGGTAGGGCCTTTGCACGGCAATTACATCATGAGGGTGGAGCCCTCGTGATGAGCTGAGTGTCCTTACATAAGGGGCTCAGAGAATTCCCTCATATCTTCCCACCATGTGAGCATAGAAAGAAGCTGGCCATCTGCAACCCGGAAGAGAGCTTTGACCAGAACCCGACCATGCTGGCACCCTGACCTCACACTTCCAGACTCTAGAACTATGAGAAATAAAGTTCTGTTGTTTCCAAGCCACCCCGTCTGTGGTATTCTGTTACAGCGGCCCAAACAGATTACAGCCCCTCAGCCAGGCTTGAGACCAGCTTGAGGAGCCTGATGGATGCCCGCTGGCTAGTTGCGCAGCAGGGCCCCATAGCTCCAGCTGCCATGGAGGCTGGTCTCCCTCAGCCCAGGAGCCTATCGCCCTCAGGTTCCACATCCACTGTCCCGCCTCATCTGAAGGCCTGTGGAGCCGTCATTGCATTCTTCTCCCCTCTGTCACTCTGTCCTGTGGCAGCCGAGCCCAGTGAATAAGCAAGCCCTTCACAGGCCACCTCCAAGTCCTCTTCAAATCACCCCTATAACTAAGTGCTCTTGAGGACTCTAGTTCACAATTCACCTTAGAAAAAGGCTTAGCTCATAAGCGATAGAAATGACAGCTGCCTGCCAAGAATAAAAGCAGGGCTGCTTCCTCACCCCCCACCTTGTGCCAGAAGGTCAGAGCTGCAATGGGCCTGAGAGACAGTCCCTCTTGGTCACACGGTGCAGAAGAAAGAATGGGGTTAGGCCTGAGACAGGGGAGCCTGATGTAAGCTGCAGGCCCCCTGCCAAAAAGGCGAAGTCCACCCTCTAATGAACAAATCCAAGGTCTGTGAGCACTGGCTTACTTTGGAGGGTGGGAGGAGGACGAAATTGGCCGGTACGGACTATTCATGTCACAGGCTCTCATTACTTTCTACTGCATCTCAGAGTCAGGTCCCTGCCTGGCTTCTCCTGCCTGGGTTATAAGCTCTGTGAGGGCAGGAGCTGGCTGTTTCCTCCACTGCCCTAAGCACAACATATATCACAAGGTGTGGTACCTGAACCACCTGCCCCAGACTTACCTGGGGGCCTTATTCAATGAGAATTCCTAGTCCCCACTCCAGGTCCACCAACTCAGACGATCCAGGGTGGGACCCAGGAATCAGCATCCGTCAAGCCCCCCACCCCACCCCAGCTATTCTGAGGTTCACTGAGCTGCCAGCTCCTTCACTTAACCATGCCCCGTCCCACAAAGGAAGTCAGCCAGGCCCTGACGTGGAACATTAGTAGGGGAGCCAACCGTCTGGTGGGGACCGAGGGGTTTCCTGGGACATGGGACTTCCAGTGCTAAACCCAGGACAGCCCAGGACAAGTTGGGATGGTTGGTTACCCTAGCCCCTTGCAATCCTGCACAAGGACACGGAGCAGGGCTTTCCAGGCTCACAGGTGAGAGGGATTATCTGCAAAGCGCTTCTACTTGGTGTTGGAATGGTGTTGGAATGCACCACGAATGTACTCAGAGCTGGAAGTAGGCGTGGGTGCTGTTGTGGGATTTCACAACACTTCAAATGAAAAAAATGAAGCCAGACCACAAGGAACTGACTCAGGGGCTCTGGAAAAAAGTTCAGCTTCCCCAGTCAGCTCCCTGCCCCAAACCTACTATCGCCATCGTGTGCCTACCCTGACCTGACTGTTCCCTCAGAATCAGAGGTGTCACCCCTCAGTAGGAAGAAGTCGTGAGACTCAGGGGGTGTCAGACCAGAAAGTCTCCGGGAGATCAAACAGGTCCCTCATTTCTCAGATGAGAAAACTAAGGTCCAGAAGGGCCAAGCGACTGGCAGGGTCACATGGCTACCCAGCCAAAAGGTGACTCCAACTCTCCTGAGCGCCACACCTCTACACAAGCCCTTCTGCTGTATGAAAAATTACAAGAACAGGAAAAGAAACCAGAAATACTAAGGTGGGGAGGAAGAGGCTAGATGCATAGATGGGTCAGAACAAGAGTGCTTGAGGGGTCACGGTGCCCTAACCCCCACCTATTACAGATGAGGAAACTGAGGCACACAGAGGTCAAATGTGTTTCCCAAGGCTACATACAGGAAAGCTCTCTCACAGGTCACTTAAGGCCTGTCCACAGTGGGCTATAGACGTGGGTGCTGCAAACAAATTGAAGACTTGCTGTATCTGAAATGAGAGACTCTCGTGACAGTATCCAGCAGAAAGGTGGGACTAGGGGTGGCTGGGGCTGGAACTAGAGACCTGGCTCCAGCAACCCTCTGCTGGGGGAGCCTGCCCAGAGAGAGTGTTCACACCCGGCAACGGCCACGCAGGAGTTATTCCGGGGGCAATGGGACTGACTTTCACTTTTCACTTTAAACAGTTTTGTTGCATAAAATAATTGATAAGAATTTGGTTTTTGTGATATATTTTTTTAACGATGAAAGAGGGGACACTTTTCTTCAGTGGATGGTGAGAAAAAAGCAGGAGGCCAAGCCCTGAGCTTTGGAAAGCAGAGACCTGAGGTGTCTGTACAGTGGTACAGCTAGACTGCAAGTTGCCTTTCCTAAGTACATTAAGAGTAACGAATGTGGAGATCATAAAACATTTCCACTTTCCATACTCAGTCGGAAGAGGACACCTAAGGATTTTAGAACTGACATCTAAAACGCATTCTGAGCTCTCCATAATTGAGAATTTAAAAATATTACCTCCAAGTTATAGCCCGTGACAAAATGGGAATAATCTTCCAGTAATTGATGTCTGTGTGGTCTGCCCTGGCTCTGACGAACCCTTAGGGAATGAATGAGTCACTTTACAGAGTAGAATTTCCTGAATCGCTAAAGGTGAAAGCTTTAGGTGATAGACAGTTCAACTTTTAAATAGAAGTCTTTCCAAAATGGCCTCTTCGCCTCCTACATTCTGAAACAGAGCGCCCAGGACATTATTTCAGCAGTTCCATTTTAAGGCGGCAGCGTAGGGGTTGCCAAAGCCTGGAACTACTTCCCTTTCAGTACTTTACATTCAGGAATTTCCCTCTTTAACCCCAATCCCCTCTCCCCTATACAGCCACCCTCCCGTGCCTTGCTGTCACCACTCCTGCCCCCCATGTCATTCCATCTCTGGTCCCTAGTCCAGCTCCTCAACCCTCCTGATTACCCACAGTTATTGAAAGCTCGGCTGCCACGCCCAATGGCTCAGCAGTTTTTTCTGTCCCTATTTATTAAAGCTACAGGACTGGAAACCACTGGAAAGTCACAGAACCGTGCTGAAAATAATCACAGCAAAAGCCCACATTTGTATAACACACAGCACTTTTGTTTACAGATTTTATGAAGTCCTTACACCCCCAAAGCAGCCAGCACAGATCGTTGCAGCCACATTTTTATGACAAAACTAAGATTTACTGGTTAGATGAGCTTCACAAGGTCACCTGACCAAAAAGGAGTAGGTGGATAACTTGAATCCAGGTCTTCTAACACCAAATCCACACTCTTTTGCTCTTCTTGAATCACGTACTTTGATTAAATATCTGTTACCTAAAATCTGCCAAGAGAATGGGCAGAATAAGGAAAAACTGACAATCCAGCTGAACTCCTTTAACATGAAGATCAGTAGAATCAAGCCTGGCAATGACTTTTTATTTCTATTAGTGTTAAATTGTTCCTTGTGCAAATCACTGTAATTGCTACTTGCAAACAAGTGTTGGGTACAACAAACCACTGAGGTGCTTCTGCAGGAGATGAAAGGATGGATAACATGGTTACAAAGGGTTTGGACAAGTGGCCTGGTCTGCACTGTAATTGTTAACAGCCTCTAATGGAAGAAATTGAAGGTCAAGGTGAAGGTGTTAATTTACTCTCAGGAGAGTTAGCTTTGCTGTGTTTTCATCTGAAAGTCCTACAGACCAGGAGTGTGTTTCTAAGGGTGTATCCATTTCCTCCATATGCCAGGGCAACACAACGGTGCCGTATGTTCCAACAAGTTAATTATAACAGAATATGAGCTGTTTAGATTTTTACAGAGAGCATACACCCCACAATCACGCTGACTGGTGTCACTTTAAATTTATGACCACATATTTCAAGTTGCCACCCAGCACTGCCCGGAAATACTACTCTACTTCTTACCAGTTCCCTTTCCCCCTCTCCAAAATGGCTATTCCACACCTTCTCCTCTCTATTCTGCCTCCGGTCTCCCTCCCTGTCTTTGCTCTCAGTTCACAATCTCCCCCCCACCCATGTCCCCAAGAAAAGAGAAGCCACCATCAAAGGCTTCCTCGTGTCCCCTCCATGAAGCCCTTGGTGCCCCCGAACCCAGCTCTCCCTTCAGGCCTGTTCTGGTGATAGAATGACCACCTATCCTGCTTTCCCTGAGACGGGGTTCCCAGGACATGGAACTTCCCATTTTAAAACTTTCCGAGACCCTTCAGAAGGAACATGGCTCTGTCAATTCTTTGATGTCAAACGTCGAGCCTCCAGAACTGTGAGACAATAAATTTCTGTCATTTTAAGCCACCCTAAGAAACTGTTACAACCCCCAGTTCATATCTACCTTCAGTCTGGACTGCTATCCTGAACACCAGACATTGATATACCCAGCTATGTACTTGGCTGTCTACAAAGAACCTCAAACTTAATGTGTCCAATACTGAACTTTTCACTTTTCTTTCCCAGATCTTTTCTCTCAATTTCCCCAACTCAGTAAATGGCAAGGCCATTTAGTCAGCTGTTCAGGCCAAAAAACGTAGGAGTCATTCTTGATTTCTCTCTCACCCCTGCCTCCACATGGCCAATCCATCAGCAGTTTCCATCAGGTCTACACTCCACATATTTCCTCCTTTTCTGCCAAACATCCTCGTGCTTTGCCACTAGAATGTTCCAAGAAGACAAGGACCTGGTCTCGTTCATTGCCATCCCCAGGGTGTGGAACATAACAGGCATTCAACAAATACTTGTTAGATTGATGAATGAAATAAAACCTTATTAATTCAAACACCACCACCCCGATTGAGAATTTGTGATCATTTAAACAGAGGCTATTAAGCAAATTAATAGTATAACTAAGATAAGGAAGCCCTTTAACTATGTGGGATAATGAACTGTTTACAAACAACATACCTATTAATTATGAGTCATTTGTGCAGTCCCCAAGTTTCTCTTCTAAAAGACCTGGTTTACTTGGTGGTGATGCCAAACCTGGGGCCTTCCTCACAGCCCAGTTTGATGCACCTATAGTACATCCTTGAACATAACGTAAGTGTATTTCTTTAAAAGAAAATACATGTTCTACGAACTTTTGCAGTGATGTAATTAGAAAGCATACGGTATAAACACCTTCAATTCTCGATGTTTCTAGTCTCCACCACGGCTCGCCCAGCATTCCAAAAATGCATCTTGAAACACTCAAGCCTTTTGCTTCTGAGGAAAGAATGTTAGGAGCTGTAATGGGTTTGGAAAGGAGAGGATACTCTCTCAAGCAGTTCCCAGCCTACCCTGCTAAAACATGCAACATGGCCTTTCTTCCATATATTTTCGGTGACCCAAATTTGCCATTTTCCCCATCCAACTGTTGCTTATGGTTCTCTTCTTTGAAGTTCAGTTCAGCTCTGTAAACATTTCCTGAAGCCTGATCTCAGGTCGGACACTGTCACATGCAGGTGGCTCAGAGATAGTAAACACCACATGGTCCCTGCCCTCCAGAATCTTCTTGCATTGGGGGATAATTATATGAGTTATATTAATTATATTGGGATCATGTCCCCATAACCAGACTACACTAAGAGCTATGGTTGAGGGGTGCATCAGGTGCTGGGTGGGTACAGGTAAAAGAACAGGTAGTCCCAGAGTGGGAGAGATGTTAGGGACAGAGAAGGTGACATGTGAAACCACTTGAGTGCACAAAGTGGACAGCCTGGGAAAAGCAGGAAGCACGGTTCATCCATGTATGGGTGCTAGATCCTAAACCAAACATGACACGGAAAAGCCTCACTGGGTTTACAGAACGGCTCCTGTAACTAGAACTCTGCTTCCTAGCGGCCAAAACCACAAAGGTTGAGAAGTGTACAACGCAGCTAACCATCCAGATGCTTCGTCACACAGCCACAGAGAGAGGCTGGAGTGCTGATTAAAGGAGCCAATGGGTGGTCACCCCAGATGGGCAAGGTCAATCATTTTGTGACTGACCCTTCACATCAACTCATCTTCTCCCCCCCCCCCCACCTTCATCTCTCATCTCTTTATTCTTTCAAGGAATAAACAAAACTTCTAAAGAACCAAATTGCTCACAATAATCCCATGCTTACCCAGCTGGTGCATTTCAATAGAATAAATAGACGATAGCAGAGGGCGGGTTGCACTCCTTCCGGACCTAACCCGCCCTGTTATTCAACCCAGATGCCTCCTCCTCCTGGGGACAACCACACAAGTTAAAAGGACTTCCAGTCTTATTTACTCCAACACAAGAGCAGGACCTGAGAGGAACTTTTGTTGGGCAAGAGCTTCAGTCTCCTGCAGCCACAGGGACGGGACAGAGGTGCTGGTACCTGACGCCCTGGGGAGGCCAGCAGTCTCTGAAGGAATATTTTCTGACAGCAAGCACAGTCCAAGCCACCCTAGAGCAGAGTTTCTCAATGGTGACACTTGAAATATTTTGCACTGGATAATTCTTGGTTGTGGGAGGCTGTCCTGTGCATTGTCGACTGTTTAGTCGCCTCCCTGGTGTTTTGGTCAGCTCAAGCCACTCTGACAAAAATACCATAGACTGCGTGGCTTTAACTACAGGAATGTATCTCACAATCGTGGAGGCTGGGAGCCTGAGGCCAGATCTGGTTCCATACCCACAGGGAACAACAAAAATCAAGGACCTTGTAAAGTTAAAAAGCCAGCTTACAGCTAACTTTCTGACAGAGACAGGAAATCTTCAGTTTAAGGCAGAAGAGGTAGCATCATCTTTTATTAATAAACATGTAACTTGCAAATGAAACGTAATGTGCAAACTTGCATATGCCTAGCCACCCCAGTCTGGGCTTAAGGTTGGGGCCATTTCAGCAGTTATAATTGGATGTCACTGACACTTGCCTCTGACAGCTATGATGAGGTCCCAGCCTCCTCCAAAACCTACCCTCTTACACACACACACACACAAATACCCCTGAAAGTCCTCAAACAGCTGTCCACATGTCCTAAGCAGACCCATTTACTCCCACTAAAGGTCTACCATAATTAATGCTCAGCATCTTCCTCCACTGATGGCGACCATCCACACCCCCATTGCTTGCTGAGATGTCGCAGGCCCCCCACACCAGCCACCTCCTTAGGTGCCAGATCACCGCCTGCCGCCAGGCAGGGCTGCCCCTCCTCCACGTACCACCAGCTTTTGGCTGGTCACTGTGTTATTCCAGGCACTGCGCTGCCGTGACCACACTTCACGCCAAAGCCACTGTGCATTTTCTGGGCCTGCAATGCACTAAAGACACCCCACTCTCCATGCCCAGGTAGGCGGAACAGGTCTTTCTCTGCCTCTGGCTGACAAATACAAAAGCATCGTCTCTTGGTCCCACTGCCTTACAGAGACTGCAGTAAAACCACCTTTCCCTGTTATGCCTCAGAGCCCCTTTGCCTCCATAGGACTCAAGTGTGGGACACCAGGAGACCTGTGTGAGGCCCTACGTCAGGCTGCACATGGAACCATCCTCCGCCTCCAACGGCTGAGCCTGAATCTACCTTCCTTAAAGGAACTTGTCTAGAAAATCCCTCCATCCATCAAGCAACTAGACTTCCAAAAGATGCCCCACTCCCTCACAACACGAGCCTGAAATTCAGCAGAGGATGTGGCATAGGCTCAAGTTGGCACAGCGACCCCCACCCACGCGCCCACTTGCACAGCTGATGCTGTCTGTACAGGCCGGGGCTAGCCGTCCTCAGCCTCCTTAATTGCATCACTATAGAAAAAAAAAGAAGAAGAAAGGGGAGGGCGAGAGGGAAGAGGAGGAGGAAGAGGAGGAGGAGGAGGAGGAGGAGGAGGAGGAGGAGGAGGAGGAGGAGCAGGAGGAGGAGTCAGGGTAAACCACACCCCTACCAAACACCCTGTTCTACACCCTTTACATGATTCTCTTGTTTAATCCTTACAATAGACCTCTGGAATCGGTACTATTACTATAAATGTCATAAATGGGGAAAGTGAGGTACAGGGACAGGTGGAGACCTGCCCGGAGCCAGACAGCCAATCCGAGGCAGAGCTGACAGGTACGTGGCCTGCTATAGAGGGGCAGGCAAGTGAGGGACCACGTGTGATGTATGTACACAGGCACCATCCAGGCTACCTCAGCTCCATTCAGGGGCAGTGGGAGAAAGAGAAATTAAATGGAAAGGGGGGCCAAGAAAAGAAAAGAACAGCATAAATAAAGAAAGGGAGAGAGGACACAGATGGGGGAAGGTGGAAAGGTAGAGAAAGGCCTAGCCGACCTTGCTCCCTGGGGCGGGGTGCAGTGGGGCTGCTCTTCCTGCCAGTCCCACTCCCCACAAGGGCCTTGGACATCTCCCTCAGAGCCAGGCTGCCCATAAACTGACGCTCCCTCGAGGGGAAGTACACACAGTATCCTGGTTGAGGCAAAGGGCTGGCTCCATGTCAAACCCTCCTGTGCCCACAGGCAGGCTTTCACACATCTTCCAACCCTACTCATCAGCTCCGATATCCCACCATTTTCTTCTAGGCCTAGAACGGGATCTGGTGCCCGCTCCTGGTGGGTGCCTCCACTTGGGTTGACACATGAGGCCCTCACCCACTACTCACTCTCATTTTTCTCACCCTCTGTGGTCCTCACACAGCCCACCCCACCCTTCCCCTCCCCTCCCCAGGCTCCACCTGTATTCTGGCCTCCCTTGTCAGCTCCTTACCCTGGCTCACGCACACTCCCTGAACAACCAGTCCCCACTATTTTCCCTCCACTGTCCTTCCACCTTGAGCTCTTAGGCCTTGGTCAAAACCCAACCTTGAGCAATACCTGCCAGAAACCAGCCACTGCTCACCCCAGGGCTCCTCTGTCACCACCACCCCCACCTCCCCTGCCCTGCCTCTCAGCCCACACTCCATGACTCACCCCAGCCCTCACCATCCATATACACTCAGCCCTCACAACCTGCACCAGGATGGCGTTTCTGTCACCCTCCTCCCATCCTCCACTGGATTTTCTCAGAGTTATCCAGACCCCTGCAGCAGGATTACCAGGGGCCCTTGTTTAAAATGCTGTGACGGTGAAATAAACCAGACGCAAAAGGAAAAATACTGTATGATTCCACTGATAGGAGGTCCCTAGTCAAATTCACAGAGCCAGAAAATAGAACGGTGGGTGCCATGGCCTGGGGTGGGGGTGGAGAATGGGGGGAGAGAGAATGGGGAGTGAGTGTTTAATGGAGCCAGAGTTTCAGTTTTGAAAGATGAAAAAGTTCCAGAGATGGATAGTGGTGACAGTTGTACAACAGTGTGAATGTGTCTAATATCACAGAACTGTGCGCCTAAAAATTGTTAAGACGGTAAATTTTATATTTCTATACTTTACCACAATAAAAAAATAATGGCATAACAAAATTAGAATCTTGGGGGGTGATGCAAGGATAGCTACGATTTTAACCAGCTGCCCTGTGGTTCTGATACACCCTAAGAACAAGAACTGGAAACTGTCACCGCTTCTTAGCTGTGTGACCTCAGTCTAGTTGCGGAACCCTCTGAACCCCAATGTCCTCATTTGGAAATGGACACGACACCTTCTTCACACGGTTCTTATGCAGGTTACACGAAATAAGGAATTAAAGTGTCGGGAGTGTGGTAGCTGCTCAACAAAACATTTGTTCCGTCCACAAATATTTCCTGAGCAGCCCAGGATGCCAGTCATCAAACAGTGAACCTCAAGTCCCAGGCTGGCAGACAGCAGGGGTCTCCCTTCTCCCTCTCTCAGGCCTCCCAAGAGTTACCCACCAGAAGCGAACACTTGGCAACATGTAAGGAGGTTCCTGACTTCTTAGAGTCTGGGATTACCACCTGGCAAATGAGAGGAAAAGTTACAGAGGCAAAGTTTAGGGAGCCATCAGAGTGCTTAAAAGAGGACCTTGACCCAGCCCAGAGTTAAGGGTCCCCTGAGGGAATAAAGGCTGCAACAAATCCTGAAGGATAATTGCCTTAGTAGGTGGCTGGGGTACTCCTGGCCAAAGGAATAGCACGTGCAAAGGCCCAGGGGCCTTTTGAGAAAGGTCAGGAAGTTGGGTGGTGAAGGTTGGGGAATGTATACCAACATCAAAGGGAAGCCTGGTCAGATGGTTTCACTCAGAGACCTCTGCATCCCAGAGGCCCTCAGAAATCAGCAGCCTGGGAGGACCTCAGCTTGGAATCTCTTCCAGTTGCCTCTGCTCCAGGGAATGTTCCTCTACAGAAGAGAATGTTATCTTAGAGCACAAAGCATTCGGCCTCCTATTTCCTCACCCACTATTCCCTGTGGTTTCATGGGATGGCCTCTCCCCTCCCACAGCCTCAGTCAGGCAGGTCCCTCAGTTCAGCGCACACATTCCATTCTTCTCAGCTAGAACCCTCTCCTGCCACAGCCAGGAGGGGTGAGGCCTAGCCCCATGGCCTCTTCACACTAAAACGGGACCCTTCCAGCCCCTGTCGTTGCTTCCCAGGCTTTTCCCCCAGACCCAGTAGGTAGCAGTTATCAGCTCTACTGGGCCATTTAAACCATTTTCTAGACCTTTGCAGAGCGCTGCTAAAAAAGTGCCTCTTCTTTTCCTCTTTTTACCTTTTCCAAATTGACCACACCTAGCCATGTTTAGAAGAGAGAAAAGTGTACACCAGTACAAAAATCACTCTAAAATAATACCTCCCAGACCCTTTGGCACACAAGTGTTTCACTAATGTCAACAGTGAAGATTACAAAATGCACCTACTTTAGCACTTACTATAATAAGATAGTTGAACAAATTTTTAATCGCTTTATTTTTTAAAAAGAGATTTATTTACTTGGGTAGTTTGAGGTCTGTAAAGCGGTAAATGTACTAAGAAATTACCTAAACAGTTGTGTCAGGCCAACATCTTTGTCTCAGGTACAAGGAGGGTTGGAAGGTGGCCAGACTGCTCCTGACTCTTTTATTAAGATTCCCTAAGAGCCTGTCACCATGCAGAGGGGGACATCCTAGACAAGTACCAGGCCTCCCTCCCTCCAACCCAACGCCTGCCATTCCCTTCTTCTTCTGTGTGTGAAGCCATAGCACAAAATCCCAGGTCTCTTTTTAGAACCAGCTGTCCAAGTGGGTGATCCAGCCCTGGGTGCAATCTTGTCCTTTTCCCTGCTTTGTTGAAGCTATTCTTGAAAGTATTCCAACATGGCTTTAGAGAATTTTCATATCTCCACTGTTCTTCCCTCCAGTAAAAAGTGATGGCAAATTTGGTCTGTACCAGGGAGCAGGAATCCAGAGAAGAAAAAGATGTCAGGCGCCCCTCTGGCTTGATTCTGACGGATTTCCAGAAGGGCATCACCCCCCTCTCTCGCCATTCCCAGCAGAAGGCCAGTAGGAAGGACATGGGAAGCCTGGCCCAGACCCGGCCTCCTGCCAAGCAGGGCGGCCCTCTGTTCCCTGCTTGTACCTCCTGGGGGAGCAGGCTGGACCCAGTGGTCAGCTGTCCTAGACAGTGAGAGCCACAGAACCTTCACTCTTGCCTCTGCTTCTTCCCAAATCCCCTTAGTGACTGAGACTTTAGGGGTGGGAGAAAATACAGCTTAAGGGTTAAATCAGATTGCTGGTTGTAACAGAGTTCACTCTAGGTACATCAATTCAGAGGCTAATCAAGCATACGGGATTAGCAGAGGAGAGCCTGACCCTTTCTCAGGGGCTCTGAACTTCACAGCCCTGACCTCTGACCCTGTACAGGGCCTTCCTTTCTGAACTCTCTGCTATGCAAGGAATTCTGCATGCAGTAAAAAAAATAATCCCCCTGGATTTGCTGCTTTCTGATCTGACCAAGTCAGAATCTGTGGCGTGGAGAAACACTCCTTGCCCAGGCAAGGACAGCCATGCAGAGGAAAATGGGCCTGAGAAATAACGTTCTCGATCTTCCCAGAAAAGCCCAGAGGCCGCCTTCCATGAGTAACTATAGGGACGAACTGAGCAGCTGGTGTCGTTGCTGGGCTGACCTTTCACCATGCGGTAAGTTGGATGAGAAGGAAGGTGTTACGGGCTGAATTGAGTTCCCAAAAAATTCATATGGGGAAGTCCTAACTCCAGTATCTCAGAATGTGACTATATTGGAAGATATGGTCTTTCCAAAAGTAATTAAGTTCATTAGGTGAGCCCTAATCCAATATAACTGATATACTGTTCTATAACTGATATAACTGATGTCCTTATAACAACAGGAAATAAGGACACAGACCCTGTGGAGACACAGGGAGAAGACCATCATCTATAAGCCAAGGAGGGAGTCCTCAAAAAAGCATCCCTGCCAACACCATAATCATGGACTTCTAGCCTCCAGAACTATGAGAAAATAAATTGTATTTAGCCACTGGGTCTATGGAAGTCCTAGCAAACAAATACAGAAGATGTAGCTATAAAAAAAATGTAAAAGAAAACACCTGCCACCTACGTGAGTGTTGGCCAGAACGAGCCCAGCCTAGGGCTCATCTTTACGTAAAATGTTTCATCGCCTCTTAAAATCCAGGAAGGCATCCCACAGCTGCAACTTACCTGCCCCATTCACTCTACCTTCAGAAACAAATTAAACTTCAGGAAGTTCAGAGAAGAGATAAGATTTATTAAGAATTTGCAGGGAGGATGGAGAGATACTCAGATATAATGGTGGCTACAACAGACTCATAAGAAAGTTCATGCTACATCTCTGGAAGAAGAATTAAAGCGAATCTGCTATGCATATGGACAATTGTGATGGCTTTGTACTAGGTCAATGTAGCCACATTTCCTAAATTCCTTTCCCTGTAGTGTCCTGAGTTAGGGGCAGCCACAAGAGAAATGTGTGTGAAATTTGGAAGCACAAGTGAAGCACAGGCATTTTGTTACGCTCTGAAGGTCGTATAGGGCGGACATGGGGACAGCTCACACACTGCCACTGTTCTCTGGCTCACCTTGTTGGCATGGGGCGGCCCTTGGGCCTGTAGCTCCTCCAGTTTCTAAGCCAGGTGTGTATGTCTCTGGGGCGAGGGGTCCTGCTTATCTCACAGGTCACCCACATCATTGAGATAGCAGGCGGTGAGAGCCAGACGCAGTTCCAGTTTGTCCCTCATTGTCCCCACTCCACATCATCTTCCCTCCCAAGCTGGCCCAGCTAAGACACAGGGACAACACCTAACAGACTATAGAACCAGCTCCCACCATCCCAGGAGCTCTGACCCCTAGGATGAATCTTTATTCTCTATGGCTCACAGAGTTTCTGCCTTTCTGATCAAACCCTGAAAGACACAACAATCAATAGGAAAAAGTCTTTCTTAGTCGGCTACCCAAACAGGTGCGACTTAAAGACAAGTTACCTGACTATATCATACATGTCTGATACTTTGTGGACTCACCCTCTTGTAATAGAATTTAAGTCAGAAAACAGTGGGATCTTAACCTGGAGGCAACACCGAGCCTCTCACTAAACTCAGAATCTCAAAACCAGTTGGATGTTGAGCTCCCCCTCCCACCTGTGATCCTCTGTGGATTGTCAGACCACTCTCCCTTCCTTCCGCTCCTCTTGACCATTCGAGGCTAGTCCTTTCAGCGCCCCATTCCTGTCTCCACACCTCCTACCCTCAGATCTACCATTGCCACCCCAAAACCTTCCCAAACCTCTGCTTCTAGCAAGTCGCCCTTCAATACTCTTCAAAGGCATTGCCCTTCCAGACCAAATCTAAGTCCTCTGCTTAGACCTTTTACCGTCTGTCCCCAACCTATTGTTCCACCATTTTTCCATTTCTCTCCAATATGTGCCCTCTGTTGCGTGAGGTCAGTCTCATCTTCCCTGCTGGGGTCTGCCCTCCTCACTCTGTCCCTGGGCCATCACTCAGATTGTCCCCAGGCTATTGGACATCTCATTCTGAAGGCACAGCTTAAGTCTCATCTCCTTCATAAAACCTTCATGAAGGCCACTGGATGTGGCATTTAAGAGAAACAACTCGAGCCAATGAGTCTGGATTCAAATCCTGGCTGTGCCCTTTCCAGGCTCTAAAACTTTGGGCAAATCGCTTCATCTTTCAGTGCCTTACATTCCTCCACTGTAAAATGAGGATATAATTTCATCTACTTCAAAGGGTTATCATGAGGATTAAATGAGTTAAGTCACATAACAGATTTATATCAGGCCTGACACGTAGAAAGTGCTTAATGAGGGTTAGGTCTTATTATTTTATTTTTATTGTTACCTGACCATACGACCTTCTTCCATACTCTTTTCCCCTGAATTTCTACACCCAATGCAGTGAGACCACATCACTGAAGCACTTAACCGTGGTCGGTCGTGTACTGTTCACTGAGATTTCATGTGTAACAAAGTAGAACAGGAACATTTCATCTGTAATCGGAACATCAGTCAGCAACAGCTTATTCGTGAACCTAAAACATTCCTCATTCCTAACATGCAGAAGAAGCAGGGGAGCTTATCCTGCTTCTTCCTGGGACCATTTAACCCCTCAGAGACCTAGGAAGGAACAGATGGAGACAAACTGTAAAGGACAAGAAGCCACAAAAATGTCCACAGAATGGTTCTGAAACTCATCCATCTGGTACATTTGAATACCAAAAAGATGATGTTTTGAAAGACATGGTTTACACATCAAGAAGCGCTGTCTGGAGGATGACCCAATCCAAGGCAGGGACCTCAGCCAGTATCTACTCCTCCTGAAATTGAACAGCACCCAAGTTACAGGAGACCCCCAAAGGCCAGGGCCCAAGGGGCCACCAGATGGTGATAGTATCAGGGTGGGGTGGGTCTCTGAGGCTGTGCAGGCTCCCAGCATTCCCTCCATGGGCCTTCTGGTTTATCACCCAGACCACTGAGGCTCATAAATTAGTCAGTCACAGCTCAAGACAATACAGAAGTCATGCAGCACTCCACTTTCTGCGGTCTCCATTTCTTCCATTTTAAAATGAAGGGATTGGTGGAATAAGAGGATAGCTAACAAATGACCCAGTTCTGAAATTCTGCACGGGCGCTCCCTATACAGTCCGAGCAGCCAAGGAGGACTCTGAGAGTCTGATTTCCATCAACACTACCCAAAGCAATCTACAGACTCAATGCAAACCCTATCAAAATTCCAATGGCATTTTTCACAGAAATAGAACAAGCAATCCTAAAATTTGTACTGTTTCCCTGAAAATAAGACCCAGCTGGACCATCAGCTCTAATGCGTCTTTTGGAGCAAAAATCAATATAAGACCCGGTCTTATATTATGTTAGATAAGACCCAGTCTTACAGTAAAAAAAGACAGGGTCTTATATTAATTTTTGCTCCAAAAGACGCATTAGAGCTGATGGTCTGGCTAGGTCTTATTTTCGGGAAAACATGGTATGAAACCACAAAGGACCCCAAAGAGCCAAAACAATCTTGAGGGGGGAAAAACAAAGCTGAAGGCATCGCACTTCCTGGTGTCAAACTATATTACAAAGCTACAGTCATCAAAACAGTGTGGTATGGGTATGAAGACAGATACATCGATCACTGGAACAGAATAGAGAGCCCAGAAATAAAACCATGCATTCATGGTTAATCAACTCACAACAAAGGAGCCAAGATATACAATAGGGAAAAGATAGTCTCTTCAATAAATGAGAATTTGATGTCCGCACTCCCCACGCACAAAACAGTGCTAGAAAGAAGGAAGAAAGAAAACGGGGCCACAATCTAACCCATCTGTGCCCTGATGCTCTTGGTACTGGAGCCCTCCTAGCTGAGCGATGCCAAAGCTACAGATGAATATGGCAAGGTGTGCGACTTACCTGGGCTCAAGGCCCAACTCTGACACTTATGGGCACGTTACCCAGTTTTTGTGAAGCCTCAGTTTTCTCAGCCATCACATTAAGACTAATAATAATACTTACTTTGTCACTTACTGATTGAAGTGTAAAGCACTTTGCACGGTACCCAAAGCAGAGAAGGTGCCCAGATCAACAGTCCATTCAGCAAATGTTGATCAGGTACCCGCTAAATGACAGATACTGTTCCCAGGCATGGCAAACAAAGAAGCCTCTGCCTTACAGAGTTTACCTTAGAAAAAGAAGACAGATAATAAGAAATAAGCAAAATAAAATAAAAGTCAGGTTTCCTCAAGCTCATCGGAGAAGAATGGGACGGAAATTCGAGCAGGATAAATGGGATACAGATAGAGATGTGATTTTTAGGGGGAGGCCTCAGAAAAGAGGACCTGGAGAAGGCAAGCCTGGAATGGACACCTCAGTAAACGTAGTCACTATGCATCCTTATCGCCGGAGCTCTGGGTTTGGTGCCAACACAGCATTTTTCCTGGTGTCCATATGGGTATTTCTGCCCAACATCCCTCACACAATAGAACGTCAGAGCTGGAAAAGAATGTAGAGATGCCAAGTTCATTTTGTAGAGAAAGAACGGAGACCCAGAACAAGCACAGGGTCACAGTTGATTCCCAGGCAGAGGTCGGTGCAAACTCCCTGATTCTAAGACCGACGTTCTTACGTCTGTTCCATACCCTGCTGCCTCAGGCTGACTCAGACCCACGTAACACTGTTGTCTGGAGCCTGAAAGATTTCTATCCCCGTGTTGTATTTCAGCCTGCACTATAATTCATGGTTATTAGCTGTGTAGTCTGAATATTTCTCATTCAGACGCCTTTTACTGGAAAGAAAAAACATTACAGATTTTTTAGAAGACATCCACGAACCAGTAACCCCAGTCTAAACCAGTGAGACTTGAAGGCCATCGCCTCAGGCGGTCACGGAGTACCAGGAACGCAAACACCACACTAGAACCACGTAGATGCCACTTCTTGGCAGTAAGATGGTCATCAAAACACGAAGAATTAATTTCCATTCTTTTTTTCCCTTAGATGCCATCAATACATAAAAACAAAATTTGGAATTATGTAGACTCCTTGAGCCTCTGAGAAAAAACCTCACAGGGCCCAATTTGAGGAATACCACATATGGCATGTGTCTTTGAACGGTTGTTTATTTTAGGATAGATCCTTGCAGCCGTCAGGGGCATGTACAGGAACCACTAAAGCTAAAGAGAGTTGCAAACACAGATCAACTCGTTTTACTTTGTTCTGAAGCTGCCCCAGGGCCAGAAAGGTGACTGGAGCCTTGATGGCAGCAGCACCTTCATACTTTGGTACAACTGTCAGAGACATAGAAACATCCGTGGACTGTAAAGCTAGGGACCTCAAAGCACCGTCCGTTCATTTAGTCAACAGATACTAATTGGGCACCTACTATGTGCGGGTGCTATTATAGGCACTGAGGATTATGACACGAAACCAGACCACACCCTGACATCATGAAGCTTACAATCTGGCGAGAGAAAAAAGGACATGAACAAATTGGGGAGCGACAGTGTCAGAGAGCAATAAGGAAATAGAGAAAAGGCACAGGGGGTGCCTGAGGTATGGGGAGAGAGGACTTGCTACTTTATGTAAGGAGTCAGAGAAGGCCTCTCTGGTGAAGTGACACTGGAGGTTGAAGGGTTTGTCAAGGGAAGAACATTTCAGGCATAGTTTGCAGTGAATGCAGAAGCCATGAGCTGGAACAACAAGGGGGCACGGGGTCAGAAGAGCAGTGAGGGCGACAGACCTTTGCAAGCACCTGAGCTTTGCCTCCAGTGAGAAAGGGAGCAAAAGAAGGTCATGACTGACGAGTGACATTATTTGACTAATTTTTTAAAGGGTCACACCTGTTGCTGTACTAAGAGAACAGAGGGTGACCAAGGTAGAAACAGGGAGACAAGCTAGGAAACCATTGTCATAATCCAGATGAGAGATGAGGAGATCTAGGTCAGGGCAGGAACGGTAGAGATGGGCAGAAGTGACTAGATCCTGGATACGGCTGACGGAGCTGATGGCAATCGCTCACGATCCTCGTATCAGAGGTAAAAGAAGTAGAGGAGTCCAGGACGATGCCAGAGTTTTAGTCTGAACTACCTGAGGGTAGAGTTGACATTTATGGAGAAAAAGTCTGTCGGAGGCAATGGGAGGTGGGGGAAGAAGAGTGGTAAAGAGACACCAGCTGTTCAAGCTTTGTTTTGTTTTTTGTTTCTTTAAAGATTTCTATGAAAATATAGCTGACATAGAATAGTGTATTAGTTTCAGGTGTACATATAGTTATTCAACATTTATAGACCTAAAGAAGTAATCACCATGATAAGTCTAGCAACCACATGACACTGTACCATATCGAGTGCTGTTCTTAATTTATAAAGTCAGCCTTGAATAAGAGATGGACCATACGATCCAGCAATTCCATTACTGGGGATCCACCCCAAAGAATTGAAAGCAGGGACTCATACAGATACGTGTACACACAGGTTCATAAAGACATTATTCACAATAGCCAAAAGGTTTGGAAATGACCCAAATGCCCGTTGATGGATGAATGGACAAACAAAATGTGGCACATACAAACAATGGAGTATTATTCAGCCTTTAAAAGGAATGAAATTCTGACACGTGCTACAATGTGGATGAACCTCAAAGACATATGAGAAGTGAATAAGCCAGACACCAAAGCACAAAGTCATAGAAACAGAAAATAGAATTGTGGTTGCCAGGGACTGGAGGGAGGGGGGAAGGGGAAGTTAGTGTTTCATGGGGACAGAGCTTCTGTTTGGGAAGATGAAAACGTCTGGCGATAGACAGTGGTGATGGCTGCACAACACCGTGAATGACTTAATGCCACTGAACCTAAAAACACCTAAAAATGGTCAAAATGGGAAGTTTCAGCATATGTATATTTTACAATTTTTTTAAAATAGATGGATGTCTCCCAGGTTACTCCACTGGCAAGGGCTCTGTAAGGCTTTAAAGATTTATAAACACAAACTCAAATGAAAAATTATCCTAGAGTTTCCCTCAGGTTAACTGTGGGTGCAGGAATATCTGTATCCATTCCCCCAGCGGGGCCTCAGAACAAAGACAGGATGGGGTCATTGAGGGGGAGGGGCAGGGGTGAACTAGAAGCCTATTCCAGGCAGAAAAAACAATATGAAAGAGGATAAAACTGGAATAAGATGGTTAGAGAAGCAAAGTGAGCCAAGAGGTTTACACAACAGGAGCAGAGACAGCGTGGACCCCAGATTTGGGGGCAAGAGGGAATCAGATGACAGTTTTGGTGACCAAGAGAAAGTCATCACAGTTAACAATCCCATGTGAGTCGGATAAAGGGGCCTAATGACAGCAGCACACAGGCACTGAGCACTCCCTATGTGTCAGGCACAACTCTAAGTACTGCACAGGCACTAACGGGCATAATCCTCACAAGGATCACGTAAGGGAAATACTCTAATCATCCTACTTTCACAAATGAGGAAACTAGGACTTACCCAAGGTCAGAGTAGCAGAAGCAGAACTCAAACCCAGGCGTACCCATTCAGAGCGGGGCTCTTAACGGTCGCAGCTGAACTGCTCACGACCCCAGGCAGTATGACATCCAACATGTGACTTTGTGGGTTGATAGTCATAGATACAACCTTCTAGCATTTCACCCTTCAAAACCGCTTGGACCACCCCGTGTGACCAAGTAGATGTCTTGATTCCAAAACTCCGCTGCTCTGAGCTTCACAGTCTTATCTCAAAGCGCAGCAACGGCTCTCTGATCAAACCTACTGATTTTCTGCTTATTTACCAAAATGACTCTCAATGACAACAGCTGACAGCAGTGTTGCCATGAGAAAGCCAGCCTAAGCTCTGTTCCATTCAAACACGATTTTAAATATTACGGGAAATGGCAGACACCTCTTGAGAAGTCAATTTCGAGAAAGCTGGAGGCTAATAGCAGCGGCAGGCAAGGTGCTGGCATTCTGGTGAGGTAATGTTTATAGGAAACTCGGGCGTCAAAGTCTATGAAAGTGACGGACATGCAAGTTGGTTTCTAAGGAAACGTCCACAATCAGGGAAAAACCTGTGACACAGTCTATAGATGAATCCCCAGCAAAGATAACTGTAATCTTTCTCCTGTAGTTTAAACCAAGGCACATGCAGATAGAAAGCCCTGTAAAGTCCTCTAAGCTCTGCAGGCTTTATCTGAGTCCCTGGGCCTGACTGCTTTAATCGTGCCTTCTTCACTGCTGGCTCTCAAACAAGGTTCATTGAATGAATAGCTATCATGCATCCAGTGGATAACAAGTCCTTTGAGGAAAGGGGTCAAATCCGATCACCTTTAAATCCCAAGACACTTAATAAATGTCGACGAAGTACATTGGACAAGAAAAAAGTGCTGCATGGGGAAGGCAGACACTGTGAGAAGCTAGAATCTGCTCCCAAAAGGGCAAGAGAGGAGTGTCCAGCCACGTGAGTACTGGGAAGCCAGCCAGAAGCGCCTGCCATCGTTCATCTAGTTTACGTACCAGGCTTGCTGTGCCAGGGACCTTCCCAGGTCTCCACTGGATGTGAAGTAGTGGAAGCCCCGCACTGTGGGAGCCGAAACAGGGTCACCTGGGTACCATGGGAGAGCACAGAGAAGGGGCACTGAGGCCAGACTTGGAGGCTCAGGTGGGCTTGGGGTGGTAACTCAGAAGTCCAGAAAAATGGGGCAGAAGGAGTGTGGAAGAGCACGGTGAAGACAGAAGCGGGGCTGGCATCATGAGCTTGGACACCTGTAAGCACTTTGATGGCTGGAGTCAAAGGTGCACATGGGAAGCTGTGGGTACTGAGACAGAAGCCAGATCACGGCAGCTTTGTGTGTTAAGCCAAGGATGTGAACATCCCCTCTGAAAGCCAGAAGGTGTCACTGAAGAATTTTCTGACTTTTATTTTCTACTGGGCTCTACATAAAGCTTCACTCCATCAAGTGGAGGAAAAGATCTAAGACAGATCAGTTAGGAGGCAATTGCAGTAAATAATGAAAACCCAAGACGTCAGAAATGTTAAGGAGGTGACAGACTGGTGTGGTGACCAGAGGGTTAGCATCGCTGATCAGAGGCAGGGAAAACAAGAGGAGGATGGGGTTGACAGGGAGAGGGGAGGTGGAGGGGAGCCCAGGTTAGGCATCCCAGATCTGCAGGCCTGGGGAGCTCAGAAGAGAGGGCTGGCTGGAGAGCAGGCTTCAGAACCAGCTGGCCCCAAGACGGTGTCCCGAGTCCAGAGTGAAAAAATTAAAGACCCCACGCCAGGTCCTTGGAAAATTCTGCCATTTGTGAGCTTGTGGGAAGAGAGGCGCCTGAGAAGGGAGGGCAAAGTTGTCCTCACCACACAGACATCAAGACAAACGAGATGTCACTAAGCCAAGGGAGGAGAGGGCTTCCAGGAGGGAGAGGGCACAGCACCAAGTGCCCAGAGACTGCACTGGACAGAATAAAGGATAAGCAAGAACAGTGGGTGGCAGTGGATGGGCCACTGGAGTAGGGGATGAGGAAGAGGTGACCTTTTCAAGCAGGTTGGGACAATACCACAGCAAGAAGGGGCGGGGGAGGGAGGACTTTTTTAAGGGGGAGGGGTGTACACATATTTATTTGGGAAAGGAGATACCAGGATAGAGGTGGGATGCTGGGGAGAGAAGGGGTGACTGATGGAGGTGAGGGAAGGGGATGCATAGAACCCCTGGAAGTTTAGCCTCAGGAGCCAAGGCACCACTCAGTGCTGGGATGGTGGGGAGGGGGTGTCCATAGGATGGAGGGGGACGAAGCAGATGAGTTCCAATTCCCCAGTGATAGGGCAGTCACTCTGCCCCGGCTGATGTTGCCATGTGGGAATGCAGGCTCACGGAAGATTTCAAAATTTCCAGAGAGGCCACACATTCCCTATTTTCTGTGAAATGTCCTGAGTTTTAAATGTTTGCAACTACCTCAAAAAGAATTTCAGTGTGAGACAGGCCCCAACATGGCTTTCACCCAGACTGAATCCCCAGCCCCCAGTTAGCTCCCTATGATCCGGGATTTCCAAGCCCCATAGTTACTTCTTCCTCTTGTCTCACCCTTCAGTCGGCACCTCCCCTCAGGGAGGCCAAAGAAAGCATTTCCGTTAGACGATAAAAAATACTTTTTCCTAAACACAAGTAGATCTTCAACTAGACATAAATAGTGACCTTTTCGTTCTAAGTCTCTGGTCTCTGCCCCACCCTGAACTCTGAATTTAATAGACACGGTCCTGTAAGTATATAAATGTTCCACTGCGGCCCTACATACAAAGAAACCCTTGAGAATCCTTCTGAAGGATTCTATAGTAAGTGCATTTTCTGCAGACTTATAAAAGCTGAAAGGAGAGGAGGACTTGAATTTCTAGGCCCTGGAGAAGGAGGGGCCCGGCCCCTGGGGAACTGAGCTAGCTTTTTTCAGAAGGTGACCTCTACGGCCCAGGAAGGCAGGGTCATCTGTGGATGCTCCCATGGGCCTTATCTGTGGATGGAGGGGATCACTGCTCAATTAAGGTTACCATTCCGTCAGTCCCCACCGCCTTCTCTCACCTGCATTTGGAGCGGAGACGGAAACTGCAGGGGCTCGGCTGGTGGCCTCCTGAGGTGTATTCTGGGCTTTGCGTTCCAGTGCTGCTGGCTGCGGTGCGTTCTAACAAGGATAAGGATTATTACCGGTAACTCATTGAATCATCCAATTGGTTAACACTTCTCAAACGCCTAGTGGAAGTGTATAAAAAACCAGAGGCCCCACCTGTCCCCCCCACCACATCCCACTCCACCCTGGCTTGGAAGCGATAACAGAATCTTAAGCAGGGAGTTGGCATATGCTGAAAGACATTCTTCTGTGAAAGTCCAATGAACCTTGTACAAAGGGGACAATGCCATCTCAGGTTTATCAGTGCAGCAGCTCCAGTTCCTGTCCTCAAGGATTTTGCAGTGGCAGAAGAACAGAGATATAAGGTTCAATTCAACACTGAGGAACAAGATGCTGTCAACTGATGTGTAGAAAGGAGGCTTGGGAGTCACTCTCCACTGGGCATCTTCTCTCCGTCCAGCACTGACCAGGTGCCAGGGGGCCGGAGTTCCAACCCGTAGATTGAACTCCTCTAGAAGTCCTTGGTAGACCTCAAACCCAGGGGTCACCACCGTCTTGGAGTAGGGGTCGCATCATGACGGAGAGCCCACCTGGGCATGGAATTCCCTGGCCAACGCCAGGGCTCTGTCCAATGGCAACACAGAAACCAGTTTGTGGAGAATAGGGTTGCAATCAGTAGCTTCAATGAATGGGCTGTTCTTTGCATGTTCTTGCTCAAGTTGAACATCATCCCAAGAAGTTATGGTTCCTCGGAAGAAAGTAAGTTGGAGGTTGGTAAATAGAATGAGTCTGGATCTTCAACTTCAAATTGGTAAATTTCCTTATCCATGCTTCCTTCTCACAGGTGGTCCGTCTTCCCCATCCCAAGTTTGCAGAGGGATGTTGGGGTGACTGAAATTTTTCCTCATCGTAAGTAATAAGCAAATCCCTCATTAGACTTTCCTAAGGGCTGGGGCCATGGGTTATGCATCTTTGTGCCTCGGTTTGTAGCCTAGCACAATATCCCAGGTTCTGGAAATGTTTGTGGCTTGGACAGATGACTCATGAGGGAAGGGAGGAAGGGAAGGACGGAGAGAGGGAGGGAAGGACAAATATACTTTCAACTGGATGATAACTTGCATTTCTTTAACAACCAATGGCATGAAAACTTCCAAGGCCTTAAAAACTGCACATAGATGAATTCCATCCACCGATTCTTCTTAGTCCACAAATCTTCAAAAATTCTCATTGATTACTCAGGTTTCAATTAGTTTACAGAAACAGTCTTGCCGTTTCCAAAAAGAGTTTGATTGAGTATTTAAGCATTCAACGACTCTTCCCTCTCTTTCAATTTGTTCAGTTTTCAATTACAAAATGAAACTCAGAATAAGTCTGAATAACCACAGAAGAAAGGAATGTTTTTTACTCTCAGAAAGGATTGAATAATAATGGCAAACACGTCAGCACTTACCATGTGCCAAACACTGTCTTAGCCTCTATGTTAACTCCTTATAGCAACTCTTGAGGTCGCTGCTAGTATTACTCTCATTACACAAAAGAAACCCAAGGCATAGAGATCTTAAGTAACTTGCCCATGATCTTACAACCAGGAAGTGGCAGAGCTGGGATTTGAACCCAGTCCACCTGGTTCGTGAACCCACACTCAAAAACTTAAACCATCCACTCACGTTTTGCAGCATATATTAGAAAATATGAAAGGAAAACAAAAGTTCGAGCCAAAGTCACCAGAATATCCAAAATAGGAAGTTATCCTGAAGAAAAAATGGTTCTTAGCTAAATATATATAGAGATTGCCTCGTCGTGTCCTGTTGGTAGAACTTGTGGCCAAAACTAGAGAGTTTTAGCAATAACAGAAGAATATTACCAAAACCATCAAAGTAGCTGGACTGGATAAAGGGGTAGGAAATGAATTCAGTTTCAATTCACTTTAGAAAATGAAACAATCAAAGCATCAAGCAAATGGTTTTCTGATACGAATACGAAATTAATCTGAAACCATCAACACAAGTCACACTGTCTTAGAATCCTATGCTTCCTCTAAAAACATAAACCTCAGGAGGAAGCCATTATTAAATCTAACCACACTGGGTGGTGATTCCCATTCAATCAGATATTAATATTAAGGCATTAAATAATTCTAAAGTACATCTTGTTAGTAACAAAGACTATGCCTAGAGAAAACTTTCAGGGAGAAAAATCCTTTCACAGCCATCATTCTGGTGTTAGCTTGAATACAGAGGTTTAGAAAAATAGAGTAAAGAATCCATGACATGGGGGAGGAGGGACAGCCATGAAGTTAAACGGTGTAAAATTTCAAACGCTCTTCAAGTTTTTCCTTTTAAAATGCACTTCTCTATGGAAAACATTGTATTAGGTGATGTGGGAGCTTGGAAAAGATTGAGGCAGGATCCAGCCTGTGTGGTATAGCTTCTGATGCACCAGAAGATGGGCCTGATATCCTCAAACCAGGCAAAGGACAAAGCCAGCAACTTCTGCTGGCGTGTTCTGAGCGGATCAAAGGCTGGGGCGCAGAGAAGGCTTGGTGGCACAAACTGGGCATCGTCATTCCAGGACATGGCCACTGTGTGGCAGGAAAGGACATGAAGGAAAGGCAGGCTGTGGCCGCAAAGAACTCCTTGGAGCCACTCCAGAAAAGATGAGCAGCAGGGAGGGGCGGTCATTCCCCTGGTCCTCCAAGACCACAGACTCTCAAGTTTACATCTAAAGGTCACAATGAAATGTGTAGAGAAACCTGATACATAACCATTCTGATGCAAAAGAATAGAGAACTGATTAGTTACTCCACATGAAACGGTTCCTAAATAACAGAACACATATTGTTGCTACGGTGATTACCTTACTAATGAGAATCACTCACAACTTCCTGCCCAAAAAGATTGAACAGAAATTTTTATTTTAACAATGAGATCATGTTTGACCACAGATTGGTAATAATAATAATAAAAAAAGAGATCAATAAAAACCAACAAGAGTATGGAGAAGGCAGGGGCTTTCACACCCAGCAGTGGGAATGTACATGGATACAGCCTTTCGGGAGGGTGATTTGGAGTAACTATTAAAATGTTAAACGTATATGCTCCTTAACCCAACCATGCCATCTCTAGGTATCCAAATGAAGTTCTTGTGCACGTGCTCTAATGTACATTTGTGTGCAACGTGTGCAAGGATGTTCCATAAACACTGGTCTGTCAATTGAGGGATCATTAAACATCATACTTCATCTATGCTATGTACTATTTCACAACAGTGGAGAAGAATTAAGTCAATCTGTATTGACCTACACAGATCACCTCCCAAACCTACTGTTAGGGGATGGGGTGGGGAGCAAATCACAAAACAATACAGTACAATACTATTTGTGGTTTCTTTTAACCCTTCAAACCATAGACATATGAGTTAATACATAGATATGTCCAAATGCATAGAACAAAATCTGTGGGGTACAGGCCAAGATGATGGCAGGGGTTAACGCTAAGGAGGGGTGTGCAGTTGGGTTTGAGACAAGGAGAATTTCTCTCACTGTTGCCATTGTTTTACAAAATGAATGGCTATGGGGTGCAATTAAAAATTAAGTCTTTGCTGGACGGTCGGATGGCTCAGTTGATTAGAGCGCAAGCTCTGAACAACATTGGCCAGTAAGCTGTGCCCTCCACAACTAGATTGAAGACAACAAGCTCCCGCTGAGCTTCCGGAGGGGCGGTTGGATGGCTCAGCTGGTTAGAGTGTGAGTTCTCAACAAGAATTTTTTAAAAATATTAAGTCTTTGGAAATGTTAGTCCTACAAATGTCTGCCTACCCAATCAAGTGTCTGTCAGGGTTGGAAGTATCTTACCAGCTATGATTATTTCAACAAGAGGAGGTTTGGTCAACAACTATTTATTGAGCACCTACTATGCCCAGGCACTCTTCTAGATACTAGGGAAATATTTTTTTTAAATATTTGCCTTCATGGAGTATATTCCAGTGGATTTTACAGCATCATGTCCTTTGGGGGGGGGTCTCTGGGAGTTCCATGAGTTAATATACCCAGAGGCCGGGAAATGACAGAGATGGGCTCTCTTCTAGGCCAGGGAAAGATGAAAAGGTGGGAATGGTTTAAGGCTTTGGTGCAAGCCCACAGCATCTGTCTGGCCCCTCACTAAACACTCTCCTGTCTGCTCCAACCAGCTGCACAAGTTGGGGTGCCTGCAGTTGGGCAGCTCCTGAGCCACTCCCCAGGCCTCATGGAGGGAATGAGAGCCAAGTGCGGGATGGGGGAAGGGTACGGCCAAGTTCCCGTCTGGCTTAGAAGTTCCTGGTTCCTCCAAGCTGCCAACAAGAGTTCCCTTCCTGCATGGGGCCATGTAGAATGACTGGCAAAAGGGTCGGAGGACAAAGGACAGACGGTAAGAGGAAAGTGAGGGAGTGGAAGGAAGGAAGAGTGGAGAGGAAAAACCTGGGTAAGAGCTGACAGCATGCTACTTTCAACAAAAGAGGGGAGAACATGCCCCTTTGTGTGCCATCTGGCACCGGAGCTGAGAGCCTGCTTGCCCTCAGTGTCCTCACTCCCCTTCCTCAGCTCTGTCCCCCCACCAGGCCACCTGGCTTCCAGCTTTGCTTCCTGTCTAAGCTGAACAGAGTAGGGAATGGGATAGGTAAAGTGACCCCAGGGAGGCCTAACATGAAAAAGTGGAAATGAGACGAAATAAGCTTTCTGTCCTGATCATTTTGCAATATATGCATACATTGAATCATTCTGTTTTACACCTCAGAGTAATATGAGGTCACATGTCAATTATATCTCAATAAAACTGGAAAAACAAAAAGTGGAACTGAATTTGTGATTTACCCAAGAGATTACACACACAATTTAAGGTGAAAAGGTTAAGGGAATCCTGTATCCCAGACCAACCTGCATTTACAGAAGGATGGCAAAGACAGGGCCCGTGGTAAACACAAAGGAATGACTCAACAATGGAGAAATTGCAGACACTCTTGACAAGCCAGTAGGGGAGATTTCAGGGTAGGGCAACCTTTCCTAAGGCCTTCAAATAACACTTTATAGGCTCCAGGTGGCCCCATCGGAGCCCAGCCCAGCCCGCTTCCCTGCCCTGTCAGTTCACACAGGTGCTAGAAGGCTGAGGCGACCTGATTGGCCTGGAGATTCATGTTTGCTGGGGAAGACTGGCTCTGTTAATGATCAGGGTCAGGTTTGAACCTGTTCCTCCCCAACCTACGTGCACGCCCTCAGAGAGCCCGAGGGTGAGGCACGCAGGGCGTGGTGAGCAGCTCTGCATTGCTGTGATGATTTAGAAAACTCCTGTGGGCTTTAAGCTGCCCCGCCCCATTGACCATCCTGGAAATCAGGCTAAAAAACCACCTCCACTTCATTCTTTTCCACTTTGAACGAAGAGAATCAACTGGGAGATTCTTGACCCACCACAGCACGTAGTAAATAACCCTTTTATCTCGTGCTCAGCTGGGAAGTCCTCTAGCTCAGGAGCTTGCTCTCTGTGGACAAGGGACCAGCACAAGCCACCTGGGTCAGCAGCCAATTGACCAAGTCTGCATTAGGCTGGGAATAGTGTTTCTCTCTTAACAATTTGATGTGGAAATTGCTCAGGCAACCCCGCATCATGTTAAATCACGCAATTCCATACCCACTTCCTCAGGAGAGGTCTGATCTCAATGCCTCCAAATCTACTTTCTGGAAGGACTTTGTCCAAACTTGAGAAAGATACACATCTCTACCAAAGCCCAGCCTCCCTGTCCTCGAAGAAGAAGGCTTGGAAACGCTCTGAAAGTCACGGCTGCGAGAGCTGTAGGATTGGACACAGCAAATGCACTCCAGCGCTCACATGTCACTATTTCACAGCCAAGTGCTTCCCAGCAAAATACACAAGGGCTTTGTCTCATTCTGCAACGGTCTGCGCTGGCAACCGAGCCACTATCACTGCGTCTGTCCAGCTTGAACAGAGCGGTGAGGGGGCGGGAGGGGGCGGAGGAGTGAGTTACAACAAAGAGAAGGCCAGCCCCACCTTGCTTCAGGCGGAAAACACAACTCTTCACATCCTGGGGTTTCTGGTCAAAAATTTCACTAGGAAGGAAGGCAGAAAGGGAGAAGGAATCAAGGTGCTTTCTTTGTATTACTCTCTTATTAGAACAAAGCCTGGGAGGCGCACTCAGAATCTCATCAGAAAGATGCATTTTTAAAAAATTAATAACAATCAAAATGATCAATTGGGAACAGAGTAATCAAAAGTCACACTTCCTAGACTTAAGCAAATGAGTGACATTTCAGATGCCAGCCACTAGTTTTGGACCAAACTGACCAGATTTAGGGAGCCTCCCTCTCCCGCCCCTCCCGTTTCTACGTTCCAACTTTCTTCCCTTCCCCCTTCCTCAGCTTCAAGTCTTGGCCGTCAAATCTCTGATGCAGTTCTGGTGGGGCCATCTCAAACCCACCCCTGACCCACCTTCCTCTCCCTCCAAACCCCTGCAGGGTTCTTCCCCATTCTGCACCCCCTCTGCAGTCCCACCTTTCTTGGGCTTCAGCTCCTCAAGTCTCCAAGCTTTTGCTTTACCTCCTTTTCACACCAACAAGGCAGCCCTGAGTTCTGGAAAGGTGTGGCTTTTGAAGAGTTTGCTGACTGACAGGTGACACACGTTCCATCGTTTTACTGAAGTTAAATCAGACTCATCAACAGCTCAAGGAGAGCAGCTGGTTTGCAAAACCTTAGCAAGAACGTATTAAGGAACAAGTTCTGGTGTGTGTGTGTGTTTTGTTTGCTTCGGGATGTTGTTTTGGTTTTGTTTGTTTTTACCCAAAGTATGGACTAACTAACACCTTCGAGAACCAGGGAAATACACAGTAATGGACAGAAAAAAGATTGGAGCACATGTTGCTAAGAGGAAGTGGATCAAGTGATAAGATGGTGACAGGAGGGCTTCTGGAGTGTGTGCCGTGTGCTATGTGCGTGGCACTGTGCTGGAGATGGGATGGTGAACAAGCACACTGCAATCCCAACCTCACAGAGCTGACAGTCTGATGAGGGAGGGAGGCAGACAGACAAGCAACTGGTCATTGATCATTTGATATGAATAGTGCTGAGAACGGGAAAGCACAGAGCAAGATGAGCGCACAGACAGTTGGGAGATATGGGGGAAGGAGGGAGGGTTGTATGTCAGGGAAGAAGACTTCCAGAAGGAAATGCTCCCTGAGCTGAAACCAGAGGATGTGGAAGAAGAGTCTGCTTGAAAGCCAGGGGGCTGGAGAGGGCAGGAAATGAAAGACTTGAGTGTGGCTGGAGAGGCCAGCTCGAGCCTGCAAGGGTTGGCAGTGGCCAGAGTCCAAAGCAGGAGAGTACTCCGGAGACGGGCAAGCACTCCCTGGGGCCTTGCCTGGAGCAGGACAAGGCTGAGTCTGCAGTGCTCACAGCCACGTCCAAGACTTTTTCTTCCCTGGGTGAACCTATCTGCGGTTCAGGCTGTCTCAATAAAGCATACCTATCCACCTTTTCACTCTCTTATTTAGATTTAAGCCAACGCCATGAATATAAAACAACGGGAAGTCCAATCCATGTTGGAGCAGAGTGAGCAGGAGACACACCCCACTCCCCATGTTTTTTCCTGTACTTATTTCTGCCGCCAGAAAAGCCCTCTCACAGACTCTCCATGATTACGTAACGAGAACATGGCAAGCAAGCTCTGGCAGACACACAGGATCCAATCACTTCCCGTTTAGAAATCATAAAACACCGAAAGTGAGTGAGTACAAAACATGCCATGCAGGCTTTTTACTCAGGTTGCTGCAGGTTGCTGCAGGCAAGAACCCTATTAATCCAAGGTGTTTGTTTCCTTTTGATAAACAGTAATATGTCATTTCCCATTTTTGGGGACAATCATTACTTCAAACAAAGGGCAGTCACACTAAACAGTATTTACAGGGAGTGGTTTTCCTCCATATGAGAACAGCAGCTCAGTTTAAAAAAAAATGATAATAATAATTTTTTTAAGAAAGCCCTTGGCTAAAAACATTAATTTGTCTCTTTGATATGATTCAAGGAACAAGTAATTGTTGGAAAAATAAGGTGTTCAAATAGAGAAAGACGAGCAAGGCCTCCTGGACCACTAGCTCTAACCCCTGCTGCGTCTGGCGCTGAGTGTGCACACCTGACACTCTTCCCTCCCACAACTAAATTCCTAGAATTTATTTTCTAGGAATTCAGACAATCCACACTGGCTGCCTCCAATCTCTCACTTGACCTCCCTAATCTGCCTGAAGGGCCCACTTGAAATTCAAGTTGTGAGCCGAACTTGCGCTCTTACAAGTAGAAAATGCCCTGTCATTATTCTCTCCTGCCAGCACACATTCCAATCCTCCCCACTGCCTGGCCACTGGACACGGGATGGTGGCATGCGCCCTGGAGGAGACAGCACGCCCAGGTAAAACACAAAACCCTGGCAGCAGGGCACTGGCTGAAAAAACGCCAGAGGTGGTGTAAAGCCTTCCCCCTCACCTGGGACTGAGTGGGGACCTTAAGACAGACAGGGGTAGCAAGTCCCTGCTACAACCCAGGGTGCTCTAGGTCAGCAGGGGAGGGGCCGGAGGGAGGGGGGCTTTGTCAGGTCGCCAGAGGGGAAAAGCAAAGCGGGCTTCTACCCTAGCTGTTTGTGAGGCTTTGCTAAAAGGCTCTCCTGTCCCAAAATACCCAGAACTGGCCTTCCCGCTGGCCTGAAATAACCACCATGAGAGACGCATCCCTCAGGGCCCAAAAGCCCTCTTTTTAAATGCAAATAACCCAAAGTCTTAACATACAGGGAGCTGGCACTTTCTCCAGCACAGCAGTACAACGCTGTACTCAGAGTACAAAGCTGTCAATTGAGGGAAGCATGGACTAAGGAAAAAAGCATGTGTTACTGCACTGCTTGGGGCGTAGGCACCCACCAGGATAAGGGAGCTAGCTCCCGTGGCCACGCCCTGGGAAGTGTGAACCTGACCTCCAGCAACTTCCCGAGGCGCCCCCAGGGTCATCCTTCCTCGCTTTCCCATCCTCAGTGCCCCGCACCCCGCGCCCAGCCCCCGGCCCCACCCGGCCAACACAAGGCACTAGGCTCGCAGCAGCCCAGAGGTGGACAAAAAAAGTCTGCCTGGCGACGGGTCACGGGACCCGGACCCGGCCTGGAGATTGGCAGTTCGGGCGAACCGGGCATGGCAGCAGCTGTTCCCTGGAGACGGTGCCCCTCTTCCCCGTCTGTTCCCTTTCTCCCCACTCCGTCCGACTCCTCCGAGACCGCGAGTCATTTTGGGAGGCTCCCTTACCCCCTGGACTCTGGTGGCCTCAGGATTGCAGTGTGGGGGGCTTAAGAGTGTCATCTGGTTTCTTGCTGGAGCGGAGAACTTGACGTTGCAAGAGCGCCACTTAGGCTGTAAATTCATTCGGAGCACCAGAAGAGACTTCTGGAGATGGGGAGCAGGGCTAAAGTCCCTTGGCGCTGTCCCTGATCCCTGTGGTTCCTCCCTTCTTTCCTTCCCTTTCCACGCCCTTTCACGTTCCCAGCCGCTCTTTCCAAACTTAGCCCCCTTCCCTCTCCTCTTTCTAGGACTTTGCTCCTCCCCCCTGCTGCCTCCTCCCTCCCGGCCCCCTAGCCGTGCCGCATCCGCCTCTGCCCCATCCCGGGCTCGCTCTTCTGTATCCCCCTAGATTTGTATTTGTTTCCTTCTTTTCTTGTGCCCTCTTAATCTCCGGAATGAAGGGCCAGTGGTACAGCTGGTGGAGGACCCAGTTGCTTCTCCTTGGGCGGGTAAGGCTGCTCGGTCCACCCAGGAAGCTGGACGGCCCCCCTCCTGCTCACACTGCCGATTGTTAGCCAGTTCTCAAACCAGGCTCCCATTGGCCTCAGCCCTGGAGCCAAACAGCCCGAAGGCGAAGGGATCGGAAGGGAGTACACGTCCACAGTTGGGGACAACTCGGTTCTGCCAAAACTCCTCTCTGGAGCCCCCTCACATTCCCAAGCCCTCCCCCAGACAAAGGGCTCAGCCCCACAGGGCCTCCGCTGACCAGAGGGATGGATGCAGGCCTGGCCTGCAGTCCCACAGCTGCGGAGCAGCCAGTCCATAAGCTGGGGCCAGCCCAAGGGCTGCCTGGCTGCCAGGACAGTGGTCAGGGACAGTGGGTGGGGATAAATATAATGCAAATGCTTTGATTGTCATTTCTCCCTTATTTCTCACCACTTTGGGAGAGTGAAGACTTAGGAGGGGAAAGGACCCAGGGTAGCACTGGGCAGGAGGGGCTGATAGCAGTTGAGGCTGAACCTGGGCCAACGGTTCACTTTGGTTGGGCCCTGGAACCTACCCCCTAACCCCAAGTGGGAAAATTTGTAAGAGCCTTTCCTTTCCTCTCCTTTCTGGGCTGGACCGGAAACCAGCCAAGCTGCTGGAGTCTCAAGTTACATTCTGAGGCGTCTGTTCTTCTCTGGCTTCCTCCAGGCCTGCCTTGCTGAGCTTCCCCACACACCTCACTTCCACACTTGACACTTGACTCCTGCCTGGAATGCCCTCCTCACGCTCTTCTCCAAACCTTGGGACAGGTATAGACTATTATTAACTGAGCCTTCCCGGTATCTGGTAGCCACTGTAAGTAGTTAAAACATGGGCTTCTCAGTCAGACTAGACCCCATCTGAATCCTGTCTCTGCTATTTACTAGCTGTATGACCCTGAACATACTGTGTAACTTCTCTGAGCCTCAGCTTCTGTGTGAGAAAAATAATGCACACCTCATGGAGTTGTAGCAAATGTAGAGATAAAGCATGTACAATACGTATATAATGCCTAACACAAAGCATCGATAATAATAGCTTATGCTGCATTTATATATGCCAAGCACGTTGTATGTGTGAATTTACATCATCCTCACCACAATGCTATGAGAGAGGTACTAAATCATCCCTATTTTATAGCTAAGGACACTGAGGCACTGAGAGGTTCGTTAACTTGCCCAAGGTCACACAGCTAGGAAGTGGCAGAACTCATAGCTATTATTATTATTATTCCCCTACGAGATTATAGGCTTGTTGAGGAAAGGGGCTTTGCATATAAGTGTTTAATAATTACTTCGGGGATGTTGTTAAAAGGTCAAGGCTCTACAGATTTCAAAAGACATCTTCCATTTCCTAAAACCTCCCCAGAAAAGAAATTCCCAACTTCCTCAGGGAAGCAGCAATGGCATCATGAAAGGGGGAAAAAAATGCTTTTCAGTCAGAAAGCTTGGATTGACCTAGGCAGGAGTCATCTCTTCCCAGTTCTGTGAGTTGAGACCAGTCGCTTCACTTCTGCTCCCCTTTCTACACCCTTCTTGCTAGGGCAGAGCTCAGAACCCAATATGAGATAAAGATTAGAATGCCCTGTCCAAAGGGGTCTTTTCATTCTTAACCCTTTCCAATCCTTGGCCCCACTGCTGGGAAGTTTTTCCATTAAGGCCAGGCCTCAAGCTTGTGGTAGAAAATAACAGAGGTTTATAAAAGGGAACTGAAACTACCCTCCTCAGCACAATGTTCCCCACACATTTGCTGTGGCCCATGGCAGCCTCTGCTGGGAGCATTTAGCCTTAGGAAGCACTTGTGGCTGCTGAGGGACGTCACAGGGTGATCAGAGGCTGGTAAACAGCACATGGCATTCTCGGTATATGGCAAGCATTCATGCCCCGAATTCTTTGTCCTCGTGAGGAGAGACAGAGGGCTGCTCTGTGCTGCAAAGCCCAATGCCAGACCTTGACTTTCCAAACCCCTAGCCGGAGAGCGCACGCATGCCACCAGCCCTTTAAAGTGTGCGTGCGAAATAAACTTGCCCAAACTTGGACTTCTTTCTTGAAAACTTGTTAATTCTAAAGGGAAACCATGGCACTGTGACAATGAAGAAACTTGGCAATCTCCTTAATCATGGGATCAAGATCATGTGGGTCTTGAGAAGTGACCCTATACCACTTCTGTGGTATTCCTGCCCCAAATGCATGACGTGAATCTAACCATGAGGAAATATCAGACAAAGCCAGACCGAGGGATATGTCTTCAAATCAACTGACCCCATGTACTTAAAAAATATCAATGTCCCGAATGACAACAAAAAGCTGAGAAGTGCTCCAGATTGAAGAAATTAAAGAGACCATGACAACTAAATGTCATATAGGAGCGTGGACATGGACTGAAGCCTAAGTGGGAAAAAAGACATTTTTGTAAGGAGATTATTGGGCAATTAGTAAAATTTAAATATGGGCTATATGTCAGATAATAATATATCAATGTTAAGTTTCTTGAATTTGATGATTGTATCCTGACTGTATAAGAGAATGTCCATACATGCTAAAGTTTTGAGGAATAAATGTCATGGTGTTTACAATTTACTCTCAAATGATTCAGCAAAAATAACGGTAATTACAATACCGAGAGAGAGAGAGAGAGAGAGAGAGATTAAAACAAATGAGGTAAAATTGGTAAATCTAAGTGAAAGGTATATGGATATGCATTGTCTTGTTCTTGTAACTTCTCTGTCATCAGATGAATTCAAAATAAATGCACTTTTTAAAAGAAAACAACAGGAACATTCGTTACATGCTTAGCTGATCTCCCAGATACTATTCATATCACAGCTTATGTGCAACACCAGAGAGCTAAGGTGGGACTCTGAAGACGTGACACATTTGTACTGGCAATGTACAAAGCCCTGATGGGTGCTGTGCTTTTGCTTTGAGACACTAGAGACCTAGCAGTATTTCACTAACGCTGCCATTGCTTGAAACATTTGATCCAACTTACCAACCACACAGGAAAATTGGTTGCTCTACATTATAATTATGCCTTGCTTTTGACCCAAAACAGCCCCATCCACCTAATTACCCAGCCTTGCTTCTGAAAGAATCATAGACTATTGGAACTGCCCAGGGCCTTAGAGAATGCATGACTTATCCATGTTACAAATGAGGAAACTGAGGCTCAGAGAGGGACCTTAATGTGCTAGTCCCACTGACTCCCATGCCAGTGTTCTTTTCAGGGTTCTGTCCTGGAAACCGACAGTATCTTTCAAGCTTTTTTGGCTATTGGAAAATTCGAGAGGAAGATTTTTGTTTTCCCAAGGGAAGAAAAAAAAAAAAAAAAAAAATATATATATATATATAATATATACACACACACACTGAGAGTGCCAGAAAAATGTATACACATGACTTGTATTCATTTTTTTTATCGGTATATATTGAGTATTACAATTTTAATACAGGTTTTTCCTTTCTTAAAATGTGTATACATATTTTTGGCCAAATTTTATATATATATATATATATATATATATATATATATATATATATATATATGTACAGGTGATGTTGAGGGCAGTTTCAAAAGAGAGGGAACAAAAATATTCTCAACAGAAGAATCTTCACAGAAATAAGTGTAGTGCCTTCCAAGAATGAGTGTATTTGTTTAAAACAAAAATTGTCATATTACTTTATGAATCACACCTTAAATACATCCTACATAACTGACTATTTTAAGAAACCTCACTATGTAGGAATTCAAACTTGCCAAACAGAAGAAGGAGAGGATTGAGACTTTGTCCCGGTTATTTCTGCCCTCCATCTTCAGACCCCTTCTCCCTGCTTCTCTGCCCCGCGCTGGGCCTCCAGGAGGCTGATCCCTCCACCTGCAACAGTTGGACTCACTTCCCCTCCAGGAGCGGTGCCAGCAGAAAAGGTCCAGGTATTTCTGCTTTCACATGGGCCTTTGCTGCTACAGCTCCTGTTGGTGGTCCCTCCTTTGCCTCCAGCTCACGCTGGATTCAGGAGCAGTGTTTCTTCCCCAGGCCCAGAGGCGGTACCAGCTTTTCCTTGTCCCACCACCATTTGCTGGCTCCTTTGTCCCTGCTCACCACTCCATAAACAATACCTTACTAAAGTCCCTGTGGTTGAACTACTTTCAAGTGGAATTCCACTTCCTGTAGGGACCTGACCGATACAGAAATGAGTTATGAGTTGTTGAAAAATATTTACTGCCATTTCTGAGCACGTGATGCATTTCCAAATAATTCAATTCTCCAAATGTCCCCTTAACCACACCATTTCCCCCACAGTCACGCTGCATAAGCAAGGTATCCTGTGAGGCAGTAGTCCTTGCTCTGGCTCCATGCTGGAACTCCGAGGAAGGGCATTGAGGAGCCCAGCCAAGCCCTTCCTGGTCTCCTGAAGCTACTCCCACAGGAACTGGGACCCCAGAGGGTAAGACCTTGAGAGTCTGGGCACCGCAGGACTTTGGAGATGAACTTGGACCATCCCCATCAGGGACTACGAGAGGGCAAGGAGGGTGGTGATGAAGGTGTTGGGAGGGGGGAAATAGGAGTGGGCAGGTGGGATGGGCCCTCCACATGCCTCTCCAGCCCCTAGCACCTCCTCCACACTGCCCCTTTTATGGTGAGTCACTGCAGGAGGGAGGGCTCCTGTTCTGTGGCCACTGCCTCCAGCCTGGGCCTCATGTGGGAAGAGGATGGCTAAATGGCCAGTTGCCATATTCCTTCTCCATCTTACCACCAGTCCCTGACTCTTCCAGCCGATGAGATCTCGCCCTGAAAGCCCAGGAACCATCACCATACTCATCCTCCCTAGTAGAAGTATCGTTTACACGTGCATTATTTCCAGTGTTCAAAGCATTCCAGTTTCCCACATCCACCATATCATTTGGTCTGTGGAGGTTGGTGGAGGATTCTGAGACCAGTGGGACTCAAAAATTACTTACTGAATGGACACTGAGGGCCACTACTAGCTTACATCACCACTTCCTCAAGCTAAAAAAAAAACAAAAACAAAAAAACAACTGATATATTATTGGCTCAGCTGGGTAGTTCAGCCCGGGGATCTTTCTAGCGTCCCAGTGGGCATCCCCCCACCTGAGTTGTGTACACAAGTGTACCCCACTGTCTCCCCCTCATCCCACCCTCCAGACACCAGGGCCACACGTCTTAGGCAGCATACACACTGTCCCACCCCACCTCCCTGTCAGCTTCAGAATTGAGGAGGAATCAGGAACTGGGCTTTGAGCTGTGGTTGAGCGAAAGCAGCATCCTTGGAGATGCCCAGAATCGGTTAGGACAGAAGGCAGATGTGTGGGCTTCACACCTGAGTGTGTGTGGAAGGGCTCACACTCACTTCTCTAGGGCTCCACGCCCACCCTTGTTCTCTCCGTAAATTAACATGCGGCTGTGTCGTGAATGCTACATGCATAAATGTGGTACCCTTGCACAGTAGCCAACCCAAATACCTGAAGGGACTCTGGTCAGATGGATACTATCCCCATTTCATGGGCGAGAAAACTGAGGCTCAAGGAAGATGTCGCCCACCTCACAAAGCAGCTGGAGGTAAGTCATCGTAAGAAAAGCAAGGGGGATGCAGCACAGCCCGTGTTACCTATCTCTTACCAAAATCCTCAGGGACGTGGGCTGTGCTGGCTGAGGTAAGAATGGATAGAGCTGGAAAATGCTCATCTGGAAATCAAAGCAAAGGCAGGTGGAGTTTACATTGGGCAGGAGGTCCAGTCCCACTGCTATGTGCAGAAACCCCTGACAAGCTGGTACTGGAGAGGGAGGGATGGGTGACAGCTGTTATCTCTGATCTAGGGATGATCAGAGAGGTGCAGAGCTGCCTCCAGTGGCAGAAAGATGACAACTCTGTGGAATGGTGAGGGAGAAGAGCTTAGTCCAATTGCTTTGGTATAAGAGGGTACTGCCCTCTGCCTAGCAATGACCAACGTTAGGAGCCAGTTTCTAGAAGGCTCCCTCACCATGTATTGTCTACAGAGCTGGAAATCAAAAGGGAACTTTGGTCAGAAGAGATATGTCATAAAGTTTAGCCCTAAAATGGATTAGAAAAAACCATACAGACATCTAATACAAGACCAGCACCCTGATTTCAAAGAGAAAACTGAGGACCAGGCAGGGCAAATAACTTGAGGCCACCCAGCAAAGCTGCAGCCAAGTCAGGAATAGATATGGCAGGACGGCGACTCGCCCAGATCTCTTTCTACCATCCCAATAAGCCTTTTTTTTTTTTCATTCACTCCTATATCCTTTTATCCATTTAGAACCATTTTGATTCGTATTCATATCAGAGCATGCAAAGTTCACCAGTGGGTGGGTCCTGGGGTTTGGGCTGCCAGCATGCCAAGCTTCTCTTGATTTCTCAGCAATGATATGGCCAGCCTCATGGTGAGAAGCCAAGAATTCCTCCCATTACCCATTAATTAAGAACCAGCAATGCCACTGGGCGGATCCAGTGTGAACTGTCAGGGCAGGAGTGCAGGGTCCCCAAGCTTCGGCCCCCCAACACACAATGCAAAGGCACAAGACATCAGAGTTAATAAACAGCTTTATTTGCTTTGACAGCACGGATTTTCTTACATTCTCAATTAACTTGCCATTAAAGTGCGGGAAATTTTCTTAATCATAACATTTGTTAAAAGAAATCAGAACCAGTATCAGGAACATGGGGGCCATGAAAATATTTCTTACAATACACAGAATGGAAGCCCCTTGTGTTGAGCTAGTGGGTTGGCCAATTTGCAAACAGTTTCTAATTCCTTCTCACCATGAGCACCACACTGGCTGGGACCACCACCCCTGGGGAAAAAGCAATGCTAAAGAGTTCTAAAAAGACCCACACGCCCTGCCAGCTCCCTGTGGCCATCTTTGGGTGCTTGCTATTTCAGTGGTTCCAATATTAGGAGAAATGGAGGTCTGGCCCCCTCTACTGCCTTCTACCCCATCCCACCCTTACTAACAAAAGCCCCCAAAGTCATTACAATGAAAAAGTGGGTTTCCATTACCCCAACACTAACAATGTTCAGTAAAAATGAGGATAATAAACACAAAAGCTTGCATAGTAAACAGGAGCTCTCAGCGTTCAATGCAAAAAAACTGAAATCTTAAGGCAAATACTGTTGACTTTGCACATGGGCTGGAACTCTTTACCTATCTGTAAAGCTCTGGGAGCCTAAAGGCGGTTGGCTTGTCAGCGCTTGCCCCCGGCAGAGGCCAGATCTTTGCATTACTGCTGAGGCTGTCGGTGTGTTTCTCTTTGGAGGTTATATACAAACACACCCAAGGCTGAAGTATTTTTATACATATATGTACACAAAGGCCTGCTACTCTTTCTTTGTGGAAACCACCAGCTCCACCTCAGGAAGCTGGATGCCAACCTTAGTCCCACTGTCATTGCTAGAAGAAGAGGACAGTCGGGACTTCTTAGAGGCCAAGGATACTCCACTCTCCTGTAACTTGCCTGCCTCATCATCGCTCCCAGTGACCTCATAATGACCTTTGCTCTTTGACCCCAATCCACCAAAGGTACCAAATTTCAGCTTCCCTTGTTTCCCTTTGACTTTTCCACCTTCCAGCGACGCTTCTCCACCATCAAACTCCAAAGTCCCAGTCGGGGTAGAAGGTGCAGAGAGCTCCCTTTCGTCACTGAAGGAATTTGAGCGGTGCCGAGGCTTCTTACTTTTAAATAAAGAGAATTTGGCTTTGGGCGAAGAGGTTTCAGCCTCTGCCTCTCCTTCCAGCGAGCCTAAGCTGGCTTTTGAGCTCTTCAGGTCACCTTTGGACCCAGAAATGGATGCTTCTGGTGATCCAGTGACACCACCTTTCCCTTTAGGTTTGGAAAAATTGAATTTCGGCATTTTGATTTTGGACTTTTTAAGTTTTACGTCGGACTCTTCCCACTCACCCTCTCCAGCACCAGCCTGGACACTGGCCTCCACTTTAGGGAAGTTAATATCCACCCCCACTTCTCTGCCAACCAGCTCTCGGCCAGAGAAGGTAAATTTGGGGATCTTCATCTTGGGGAATGTTACCTTTCCAGATCTGCTTTCCAAGTGACCTTGAGGCCCAGACACACTCAGTCCAGGACCCTGGAGTCCAAGCTGGCCTCCTTTCACACCTCCTTCTACCTTTGGTCCTGAGAAATGAAGTCCCCCAGCAAACCTAGGTGCATCCAAGTTGAGAGCAGAGACCTGGGGTCCTTTCCACTCACCCCCGGAACCTTTGACACTGGTATGCCCTTCACCCAGGCTGATATCTGGGGCACTGACACCTCCTGAAACATCTACACCTCCTTTGATTTGGGGGCCCTTCAAGCTGACACCAAAATCTGACTCAGGAGATGCCATATTAAATGAAGGCCCCTTCATGCTAATGTCAGGAGCGGCACCGTGGACCCCTATCCCTGAACCTTTCAGATTGCCTTTGATTTCAGGGCCAGAAATTTGCCCAGTGGGGAGTTTCACATTCATACCTTGCAGCTCCATGTCATATCCAGAGGACTTAATTCCAGGCATTTGGAGATTTCCTTCTAGGCCCTGAACACTGATGCCTGGAAGGCTTCCTCCAATAGAGGGACCTTTCATCTCACCAGTGGCCCCGAGGCTCCCTTTTACTTTTGGTCCTTCCAAGTTCAAGTCCACATCTGGTGCTGAGATTTGAGGGCCAGAGATCTGAGGCCCTTTCAGATTCAGGCCTCCGAGGTTCACATCCATGCCCGGCCTCTTTAGTTCTCCAGTCACTTGTGGCCCCTTGATGTTAATGTCCAAGTCAGACCCTGGCGTGGAGATGCCAAACTGGGGCAGCTTCATCTGGGGAAGTTTAAAACCACCTTCAGGTGCCTCCAAACTTAGATCAGGAGCACCTACTGATACTTTAGGGCACTTGATGTCACCAGAGACAGCCAGGTCTCCCTGCAGGCTTGGTCCCTTCAGGGTCACATCTGGCGCACCAACCTTAACCGTTGTTGTGGCATCGATCCCTGGCACTTTCACACCATCTCCTTCCATCTTCACCTTTCCACCAAAACCTCTGAGGTTAAACCCTGGGGCATGCACCTTCATGCTAGGAACAGATGCATCCAGGTCTCCCTTCAAACTTGGTCCTTTCAAGTTCAGGTCGAGGTCAGGTCCAGAGACTTTTGGCATAGAGAGGTTCACTGAAGGCAAGTCTACTTTTGGCCCCTTCAGAGATACATCAGGCCCTTCAAGCTTAACATCTGGTGCACTCAAGCCTCCTTCAAGTGAGGGCAGCTGGGCCTGAAACTCAGCTCCCCCGCCCTCCATTTTCACACCAGGGACACCAATCTTAGGCATCGAAAACTTGGGAAACTTGATTTTCGATTCTGGACCGTGCAGATCTACATCTCCTCCTTCCAGTCCCACACTGGGGACATCACCCTTAATCTTTGGTCCTTTCAAGCTAACGTTCACATCAGGGATGGAGACTTCAGGGGCAGAAATGCCAAATGATGGTGCTTTGACTTGAGCACCTGGGCCCTCAACGTTGATGTCAGGTGCGTTCAAGTTTGCTTGCACCCTGGGGCCTTTCAAGTCGCCCTCAATTTTGGGAGTTGAGACATCCACCTTGAACTTGGGGGCCTTCAGCTTGATGTCAGGACCTTCCACATTAATCCCTGGTGAAGCAATATCCAGATCAGGTGCCTGGATTTCACCTTCCATTTTGGAGCTAGGGAGGGCGGCGTCAGCTTTAAATTTAGGTGATTTAATGTCAAATTCTACATCTGGGAAATACATTTTTCCAAACATAGGTTTCTTGGTTTTAGGAGATTTCACATCGACTTTAAGTGCGGCGTCCGGCCCAGTAACACTGACATCTACGTCCGGAGTCTTGACACTGGCATCAACTTCGCCCCCGGGAACATTCAAGTCAAATCCTTGTTTCTTGGCCTTAATTTTAGGACCACTCATGTGAATTTTAGGCATTTTAAACTTACTTTTCTTGCCCTTGCCACCAACACTAATTTCAGGAGTCTCAACATTCAGCTCTGCCTCAGGAACAGTCACATCGAGCGAAGGTGACTTACAGTCAGCTTTAGGGCTTTTTGTACCAAATCCAAACTTGGGTTTCTTAAATTTGGGAATTTTAACATCTGGCCCCTCAATGTTAACATCTGGGCTCTCCATGTGTATATCTAAGTTTGGAGCTTCTAAATCAACTTTGGGGCCCTTGAGGTCCAGTTCACCACCTTCTAATTTGGGACCAGAAACTCCAATTTTGGGTGCTTTGAGATGCAAATCAATGTCAGGACCAGTTACTTTAGGGGCAGATATATCCAGTGATGGCATCTTCAAATTTGGGCCACTGAGTTTGGCATCAGGGCCTTCAAAATCCAGACCTGGACCTTTAAGATCTACTTCTGGACCTTTGAAAGTACCTTCAATTTTAGGGACAGACACATCAAAATCTCCTTTAACTTTGGGTCCTTTGAAATCCAGGTCAACATCAGGCATGGAGAGCTTGGGAGCTTTGATGTTCATCTCTGGCATCTTGAACTTGGGGCCCCTCAGTTTCGCATCTGGGCCTTCGATATTCACATCTGGAACGTCAATGTCCACTTTAGGTCCCGAGACATCAATGTCAGCTTTGGGCAGGTTCACATCCACGTCTGGGCCCTCTCCTTTGAAGCCAGGCATGCTGAACTTGGGCATTTTCACCTTGGGCATCTTCAGGTGCCAGTCTGGGCCATGAACGTCCACATCTGGGGCATCAATGTCCACTTTGGGCCCTTTGATATCAATTCCAGGGCCCTTGAGGTCACCTTCCACCTTAGGCAGGGAAACATCCACATCACCCTTTATTTTGGGACTTTTCAGGTTTAAGTCAAGGTCAGGCATGGAGATCTTAGGAGCTTTGATGTTCATCTCTGGCATCTTGAACTTGGGGCCCTTCAGTTTTGCATCTGGACCTTCGATATCCACATCTGGAACGTCAATGTCCACTTTGGGTCCCGAGACAGCAATGTCAGCCTTGGGCAGGTTCACATCCACGTCTGGGCCCTCTCCTTTGAAGCCAGGCATGCTGAACTTGGGCATTTTCACCTTGGGCATCTTCAGGTGCCAGTCTGGGCCATGAACGTCCACATCTGGGACATCGACGTCCACTTTGGGGCCCTTGATGTCACCTTCCACTTTGGGCAGAGAAACATCCACATCGCCCTTTACTTTAGGACCCTTCAGATTCAGGTCAACTTCAGGCATAGAGATCTTGGGTGCCTTAAGATGCAGGTCAGGCATTTTAAATTTGGGGCCCTTCAGTTTCCCTTCTGGACCATGAATGTCAATGTCAGGAGTGTCTATGTCCAGCTTAGGGCCTTTAACATCCATTTTGGGACCTTTCAGATCTCCTTCCAGTTTAGGAATGGAAATGTCCAAATCTCCTTTTACCTTAGGTCCTTTCAAGTTCAAATCAATGTCACTCATGGAGATTTGTGGAGTTTTGAAATGCACATCAGGCATCTTAAATTTAGGACCTCTGAGTTTCCCTTCAGGACCCTCAATGTCCACCTCTGGTCCTTTCAGATCACCTTCCATCTTAGGTAGTGAAAGGTCCACATCGCCCTTTACCTTTGGCCCTTTCAGATTTAAGTCAAAGTCAGGCATGGAAATCTTGGGGGCTTTGATGTGCATCTCAGGCATCTTAAATTTGGGCCCCTTTAATTTTCCTTCTGGACCTTCAATATTGATATCAGGAGTATCAATGTCCAATTTGGGAGCCTTTATGTCAATTTCAGGGCCCTTGAGGTCACCTTCCACTTTGGGCAGAGAGACATCCACATCACCCTTCATTTTGGGGCCTTTCAGGTTAAAGTCAAGGTCAGGCATGGAGATTTTGGGGGCTTTGATGTTCATCTCAGGCATCTTGAACTTGGGGCCCTTCAGTTTTGCATCTGGGCCTTCAATGTTCACATCTGGGGCATCAATGTCCACTTTGGGGCCAGAAATATCAATGTCAGCTTTAGGGAGGGTAACATCCACTTCTGGGCCCTCTCCTTTGAAGCCCGGCATGCTGAATTTGGGCATTTTCACTTTGGGCATCTTCAGGTGCCAGTCTGGACCATGAACGTCCACATCTGGGACATCGACGTCCACTTTGGGGCCTTTGAGGTCACCTTCCACTTTGGGCAGAGAAACATCCACATCGCCCTTTACTTTAGGACCCTTCAGATTCAGGTCAACTTCAGGCATGGAGATCTTGGGTGCCTTGAGATGCAGGTCAGGCATTTTAAACTTGGGACCCTTCAGTTTCCCTTCTGGACCATGAATGTCAATGTCAGGAGTGTCTATGTCCACCTTGGGTCCAGTGACATCAATGTTGGCCTTGGGCAGGTTCACATCCACTTCTGGGCCCTCTCCTCTAAAGCCAGGCATGCTGAATTTGGGCATTTTCACCTTGGGCATCTTCAGGTGCCAGTCTGGGCCATGAACATCCACATCTGGGGCATCAATGTCCACTTTGGGGCCCTTGATGTCAACTTCAGGGCCTTTGAGGTCACCTTCCACTTTGGGCAGAGAAACATCCACATCGCCCTTTACTTTAGGACCCTTCAGATTCAGGTCAACTTCAGGCATTGAGATCTTGGGTGCCTTGAGATGCAGGTCAGGCATTTTAAACTTGGGACCCTTCAGTTTCCCTTCTGGACCATGAATGTCAATGTCAGGAGTGTCTATGTCCACCTTGGGTCCTGAGACATCAATGTCAGCCTTGGGCAGGTTCACATCCACTTCTGGGCCCTCTCCTCTAAAGCCAGGCATGCTGAACTTGGGCATTTTCACCTTGGGCATCTTCAGGTGCCAGTCTGGACCGTGAACATCCACATCTGGGGCATCAATGTCCACTTTGGGGCCTTTAAGGTCAATTTCAGGGCCCTTTAATTCACCTTCCACATTAGGGAGAGAAACGTCCACATCACCTTTAACCTTAGGACCTTTCAGGTGCAAATCAAAGTCAGGCATGGAGATCTTGGGGGCTTTGATGTTCATCTCAGGCATCTTGAACTTGGGGCCCTTCAGTTTTGCATCTGGGCCTTCAATATTCACATCTGGAACTTCAACATCTACTTTGGGTCCTGAGACATCAATGTCAGCCTTGGGCAGGTTCACATCCACTTCTGGGCCCTCTCCTTTGAAGCCAGGCATGCTGAACTTGGGCATTTTTATCTTAGGCATCTTCAGGTGCCAGTCTGGGCCGTGAACATCCACATCTGGGGCATCAATGTCCACTTTGGGCCCTTTGATGTCAACTTCAGGGCCTTTCAGGTCACCTTCCACTTTAGGCAGGGAAACATCCACATCACCTTTGACCTTAGGACCTTTCAGGTGCAGATCAAAGTCAGGCATGGAGATCTTGGGGGCTTTGATGTTCATCTCTGGCATCTTGAACTTAGGACCTTTCAACTTCCCCTCAGGTCCTTCAATGTTAACATCAGGGCCTTCAATGTCCACCTTGGGTCCTGAGACATCAATGTCGGCCTTGGGCAGGTTCACATCCACCTCGGGGCCCTCTCCTTTGAAGCCAGGCATGCTGAACTTGGGCATTTTCACCTTGGGCATCTTCAGGTGCCAGTCTGGGCCATGAACATCCACATCAGGGGCATTAATGTCTACTTTTGGACCTTTGATATCAATCTCAGGGCATTTCAGGTCACCTTCCACTTTAGGCAGAGAAACGTCCACATCGCCCTTCACCTTGGGGCCCTTCAGGTTTAAATCAATGTCAGGCATGGAGATCTTGGGGGCCTTTAGGTGCATCTCTGGCATCTTGAATTTGGGCCCCTTCAATTTCCCCTCTGGGCCTTCAATGTTAATATCAGGAGTTTCAATGTCCACTTTGGGGCCCTTTAGGTCACCTTCCACTGTTGGCAAAGACACGTCCACATCGCCCTTTATTTTGGGGCCTTTCAGGTTCAAATCAAAGTCAGGCATGGAGATTTTGGGAGCTTTGATGTTCATCTCAGGCATCTTGAACTTGGGGCCCTTCAGTTTTGCATCTGGACCTTCAATATTCACATCTGGGGCATCAATGTCCACTTTGGGGCCAGAAATATCAATGTCAGCTTTAGGGAGGGTAACATCCACGTCTGGGCCCTCTCCTTTGAAGCCAGGCATGCTGAACTTGGGCATTTTCACCTTGGGCATCTTCAGGTGCCAGTCTGGGCCATGAACATCCACATCTGGGACATCAATGTCCATTTTGGGCCCTTTGATATCAACCTCTGGCCCTTTCAGATCCCCTTCAATTCTGGGCTGAGAAACAGCCACATCACCTTTTACTTTGGGGCCCTTTAGGTTCAAATCAATGTCAGGCATAGAGATCTTGGGAGCTTTGATATTCATGTCAGGCATCTTGAATCTGGGACCTTTTATGCCTCCTTCTAGACCTTCTACATTGACTTCTGGGCCCTCAATGTCCATTCTGGGACCCTGTATGTTGAGATCTCCTTGTGGCAGGTCCACAGCCACATCTGGCCCTTCCGCTTTTAAGCCAGGGACACCAAACTTGGGCATTTTCATCTTGGGCATTTTCAAATTCCAGTCTGGACCATGAACGTCCACATTAGGCGCATCAAGATGTACTTCTGGTGCCTGAATATCCACTTTGGGTCCTTTAAAGTCACCTTCTAAATTAGGACCTGCAACATCTAAGTCTCCTTTGACTTTAGGACCTTTCAGATTTAACTCCACATCAGGCATAGAAACTTTCGGAGACGAAATGCTCAGGAAAGGCATTTTGAACTTGGATCCTTTCACTTTTCCTTGGACCTCAACATCGGGAGCACTCACATCAATTTTGGGGCCTGTTACATCAATATCTGGCTTTTTAACTTTGACATCCACCTCAGGGGTCTGAACTTTGGAGCCTGAAAAATTAAATTTGGGAAGCTTAAAACGAGATTTCTTTGACTTGCCTTCAATATTGAGCTTAGGACCAGAAATGTCCACTTCTGGGCCCTTTACATCCAACTTGGGAGCTTTAATGTCACCTTCCAATTTGGGCCCAGAAACATCAACATCTCCCTTAAGCTTTGAGCCTTTCAAATTCAAGTCAATTTCTGGCATGGAGATCTTGGGCATGTTTACATGCATGTCAGGCATCTTCAGTTTTGGACCTTTTAATTTGCCTTCTGGGCCATGAATGTCAATATCTGGAGCATCTAAATCTATCTTCGGGCCCTTGATGTCAAGAGTAGGCCCTTTCAAACCACCTTCTACATTTGGAAGTGAAACATCCCCTTCTCCTTTCATTTTAGGGCCTTTAAGGTTAAGGTCCAAATCTGGCATTGATATCGTAGGAGCTTTAATGTTCATCTCTGGCATCTTAAACTTTGGACTTTTCCACTTTCCTTCAGGTCCTTCAATATTCACATCAGGACATTCTAGGTCCACTTTGGGTCCTGAGACATCAATGTCGGCCTTGGGCAGGTTCACATCCACCTCGGGGCCCTCTGCTTTGAAGCCAGGCATGCTGAACTTGGGCATTTTCATCTTGGGCATCTTCAGGTGCCAGTCTGGGCCATGAACGTCCACATCTGGGGCATCAATGTCCACTTTGGGGCCCTTGATGTCAACTTCAGGAACTTTAATCTCACCTTCCACTTTTGGTAAAGACACATCCACATCACCCTTCACTTTGGGGCCCTTCAGGTGCAGATCAAAGTCAGGCATGGAGATTTTGGGGGCTTTGATGTTCATCTCCGGCATCTTGAACTTAGGACCTTTCAATTTCCCCTCAGGTCCTTCAATGTTAACATCAGGGCCTTCAATGTCCACCTTGGGTCCTGAGACATCAATGTCGGCCTTGGGCAGGTTCACATCCACCTCGGGGCCCTCTCCTTTGAAGCCAGGCATGCTGAACTTGGGCATTTTCACCTTGGGCATCTTCAGGTGCCAGTCTGGGCCGTGAACATCCACATCTGGGGCATCAATGTCCACTTTGGGCCCTTTGATGTCAACTTCAGGGCCTTTCAGGTCACCTTCCACTTTAGGCAAAGAAACGTCCACATCACCCTTCACTTTGGGGCCCTTCAGATGCAGATCAAAGTCAGGCATGGAGATCTTGGGGGCTTTGATGTTCATCTCTGGCATCTTGAACTTAGGACCTTTCAACTTCCCCTCAGGTCCTTCAATGTTAACATCAGGGCCTTCAATGTCCACCTTGGGTCCTGAGACATCAATGTCGGCCTTGGGCAGGTTCACATCCACTTCGGGGCCCTCTCCTTTGAAGCCAGGCATGCTGAACTTGGGCATTTTCACCTTGGGCATCTTCAGGTGCCAGTCTGGGCCATGAACGTCCACGTCTGGGACATCAATGTCCACTTTGGGGCCTTTTAGGTCACCTGCCACCTTAGGCAGGGAAATGTCTACATCTCCTTTGACCTTAGGACCTTTCAAATGTAAATCCACATCTGGCATGGAGATCTTTGGCGCTTTGATATTCATCTCTGGCATCTTTAAATTAGGCCCCTTGATCTTTCCCTCTGGACCCTCAATGCTCATACTTGGGGCTTCAATGTCAACTTTGGGTCCTGAGACATCGATGTCAGCCTTGGGCAGGTTCACATCCACTTCTGGGCCCTCTGCTTTGAAACCGGGCATGCTGAACTTGGGCATTTTCATCTTGGGCATCTTCAGGTGCCAGTCTGGGCCATGAACACTCACATCTGGGGCATCGACATCCACTTTGGGTCCTTTGATGTCCACATCTGGCACTTTCACTTCACCTTCCATCTTGGGCACAGACACATCCACATCCCCTTTGACTTTGGGGCCTTTCAAGTGTAAGTCCACATCAGGCATAGAGATCTTGGGAGCCTTGAAATGCATGTCTGGCATCTTAAACTTGGGGCCTTTGAACTTGGCATCAGGACATTCCAGGTCAACGTCAGGCACCTCCACATCCACACTGGGACCCTTCAAATCTCCCTCCAACTTTGGCACAGACACATCCACATCCCCTTTGACTTTGGGGCCTCTCAAGTGTAAGTCCACATCAGGCATGGAGATCTTGGGAGCCTTGAAATGCATGTCTGGCATCTTAAACTTGGGGCCTTTGAACTTGGCATCAGGACATTCCAGGTCAACGTCAGGCACCTCCACATCCACACTGGGACCCTTCAAATCTCCCTCCAACTTTGGCACAGACACATCCACATCCCCTTTGACTTTGGGGCCTCTCAAGTGTAAGTCCACATCAGGCATGGAGATCTTGGGAGCCTTGAAATGCATGTCTGGCATCTTAAACTTGGGGCCCTTCAGCTTCCCTTCTGGTACCTCAAGGCTCACATCTGGGGCATCAATGTCAACCTTGGGTCCAGAGATGTCAATGTCAGCCTTGGGCAGGTTCACATCCATTTCTGGGCCCTCTGCTTTGAAACCGGGCATGCTGAACTTGGGCATTTTCATCTTGGGCATTTTCAAGTTCCAGTCTGGGCCATGAACATCCACGTCTGGGACATCGACACCCATTTTGGGTCCTTTGATGTCCACATCTGGCACTTTCATTTCACCTTCTATATTGGGCACAGACACATCCACATCCCCTTTGACTTTGGGGCCTTTCAAGTGTAAGTCCACATCAGGCATGGAGATCTTGGGGGCCTTGAAGTGCATGTCTGGCATCTTAAACTTGGGGCCTTTGAACTTGGCATCAGGACATTCCAGGTCAATGTCAGGCACCTCCACATCCACACTGGGACCTTTGATATCAACTTGTGGACCTCTGAGATCACCTTCTAGTTCTGGCACAGAGGCATCTATCTCTCCTTTCAGTTTGGGTCCCTTCAAATTCAAGTCCACATTTGGCATGGACATCTTGGAAGATTTGATGTTCAATTTAGGCATCTTAAACTTAGAGCCTTTTAATTTTCCTTCTGGTCCCTCAATGTCTAAATCAGGAGCCTCAATGTCCACTTTGGGGCCAGAAACATTAATGTCAGCCTTGGGCAGGTTCACATCCACTTCTGGGCCCTCTCCTTTGAAGCCGGGCATGCTGAACTTGGGCATTTTCACTTTGGGCATCTTCAGGTGCCAGTCTGGACCGTGAACATCCACATCTGGGACATCGACACCCACTTTGGGTCCTTTGATGTCCACATCTGGCACTTTCATTTCACCTTCTATCTTGGGCACAGACACATCCACATCCCCTTTGACTTTGGGGCCTTTCAAGTGTAAGTCCACATCAGGCATGGAGATCTTGGGGGCCTTGAAATGCATGTCTGGCATCTTAAACTTGGGACCTTTCACCTTTCCTTCTGGACATTCAACATCAATGTCACCAACATCCAAATCCACCTTAGGGGCTTTAACATCTATTTCAGGAATTTTCAAGTCTCCTTCCACTTTAGGAAGGGAAACATCTACATCAGTTTTCAGTTTAGGGGCTTTCAGATTAAGTCCAACATCAGGCATAGAGATTTTGTGTGTCTGTATATTCATGCTTGGCATCTTGAACTTGGGACCCTTTAGTTTCCCCTCTGGACCTTCAATAGTCACATCTGGAGCATCAATGTCCACTTTGGGTCCAGAGACATTAATGTCGGCCTTGGGCAGGTTGACATCCACTTCTGGGCCCTCTCCTTTGAAGCCAGGCATGCTGAACTTGGGCATTTTCACCTTGGGCATCTTCAGGTGCCAGTCTGGGCCATGAACTCCCACATCTGGTACATTAACGTCCACTTTGGGACCTTTGAGGTTGACATCTGGAGCTTTTATCTCTCCTTCTACTTTTGGGACTGTCACATCATAATCTCCTTTCATTTTAGGAGCTTTCAAATGCAAACCAACATCTGGCATGGATATCTTCTGAGGCTTTATATTCATTTCTGGCATCTTAAATTTAGGTCCTTTTAGTTTGGCATCTGGACCTTCAATATTCACATCTGGAACGTTAATGTCCACCTTGGGTCCTGAGACATCAATGTCAGCCTTGGGTAGGTTCACATCCACGGCTGGGCCCTCTCCTTTGAAGCCAGGCATGCTGAACTTGGGCATTTTCATCTTGGGCATCTTCAGGTGCCAGTCTGGGCCATGAACATCCACATCTGGAGCACTGATGTCAACTTTGGGTCCTTTAAGGTCAACATCTGGCACTTTTATTTCACCTTCTACATCAGGCAAAGACATATCTGCATCTCCCTTTAGTTTTGGCCCCTTTAGATTCAGGTTCACATCAGGCATGGAGATCTTGGGGGCCTTGAAGTGCATCTCAGGCATCTTAAACTTGGGACCCTTCAGCTTTCCTTCTGGTCCCTCAAGGCTCACATCTGGAGCTTCAATGTCAACTTTGGGTCCAGAAATGTCAATGTCAGCTTTGGGCAGGTTCACATCCACTTCTGGGCCCTCTGCTTTGAAGCCAGGCATGCTGAACTTAGGCATTTTCATCTTGGGCATTTTCAAGTTCCAGTCTGGGCCATGAACATCCACATCTGGGGCATTAATGTCAACTTTGGGTCCTTTGATGTCCACATCTGGCACTTTCATTTCACCTTCCATCTTGGGCACAGACACATCCACATCCCCTTTGACTTTGGGGCCTTTCAAGTGTAAGTCCACATCAGGCATGGAGATCTTGGGGGTCTTGAAGTGCATCTCAGGCATCTTAAACTTGGGACCCTTCAGCTTTCCTTCTGGTCCCTCAAGGCTCACATCTGGAGCTTCAATGTCAACCTTGGGTCCAGAGATGTCAATGTCAGCCTTGGGCAGGTTCACATCCACTTCTGGGCCCTCTGCTTTCAAGCCTGGCACACTGAACTTGGGCATTTTCATCTTGGGCATTTTCAAGTTCCAGTCTGGGCCATGAACATCCACGTCTGGAACATCTACACCCACTTTGGGTCCTTTGATGTCCACATCTGGCACTTTCATTTCACCTTCTATCTTGGGCACAGACACATCCACATCCCCTTTGACTTTGGGGCCTTTCAAGTGTAAGTCCACATCAGGCATGGAGATCTTGGGGGCCTTGAAGTGCATCTCAGGCATCTTAAACTTGGGACCCTTCAGCTTTCCTTCTGGTCCCTCAAGGCTCACATCTGGAGCTTCAATGTCAACCTTAGGTACGGCAATGTCAATGTCACTCTTGGGCAAGTTTACATCCACATCTGGGCCCTCACCTTTGAAACTAGGCATGCTGAATTTAGGCATTTTCATCTTGGGCATTTTGAGGCTCCAGTCTCCACCTTGTACTTCTACATCTGGTGCTGTAATGTCCACCTTGGGGCCTTTGATGTCCATGTCTGGAACTTTCATTTCACCTTCTATTTTGGGTGCAGACATATCTACATTTCCTTTCATTTTGGGTCCTTTAAGATTGAGGTCAACATCTGGCAGAGTCATCTTAGGAGCTTTGAAGTGCATCTCAGGCATCTTAAACTTGGGGCCTTTCAACTTCCCTTCAGGTCCTTCAAGGCTCAGATCTGGAGCATTAATATCTACCTTGGGTGCAGAAATGTCCACATCAGCCTTGGGCAGTTTCACATCCAATTCTGGGCCCTCTCCTTTGAGGCTGGGCATGGTAAATTTGGGCATTTTCATCTTGGGCATCTTTAGGTTCCAATCAGGACCCTGAACTTCAACATCTGGGGCACTGATATGTGCTTTTGGCCCTTTCATGTCACCTTCCAGCTTTGGCACTGTTACATCGTATTCTCCTTTTACCTTGGGGCCTTTCATATGCAAATCCACATCAGGCATGGAGATCTTTGGGCCTTTAATATTCATCTCAGGCATCTTAAACTTGGGACTCTTCAGCTTTCCTTCAGGTCCTTCAATATTCACATCTGGAACTTCAACATCCACTTGGGGTCCTGAGATGTCAACGCCAGCCTTTGGCAAGTTCACATCCACTTCTGGGCCCTCTGCTTTGAAGCCAGGCATGCTGAACTTGGGCATTTTCATCTTGGGCATCTTTAGGTGCCAGTCGGGGCCATGAACATCCACATCAGGGGCATCAATGTCCACTTTGGCACTTTTAAGTTCAACATCAGGAACTTTCATCTCACCTTCAACCTTTGGCGCAGTGACATCGTACTCTCCTTTCACTTTAGGGCCTTTCAAATGTAAGTCCACATCTGGCATAGAGATCTTTGGGGCTTTGATATTCATCTCAGGCATCTTAAACTTGGGTCCTTTTAATTTTCCTTCTGGTCCCTCAATTCTCATGTCTGGAGCACTAACATCTACCTTGGGCCCTGAAATGTCCACATCAGGCTTGGGCAGGTTCACATCCACCTCCGGGCCCTCTGCTTTGAACCCTGGCACACTAAATTTGGGCATTTTCATCTTGGGCATCTTCAGATGCCAGTCTGGGCCGTGAACATCCACATCTGGGGCATTAATGTCCATCTGAGGACCTTTCAGCTCTCCTTCAAGTTTTGGTACTGTTACATCATACTCTCCTTTTACCTTTGGGAGTTTAACATTCAGATCTACATCAGGCATGGAGACCTTTGGTGTCTTGACATTCACTTCAGGCATCTTAATATCAGGGCCTTTAAGTTTGCCCTCCAGGCCTCCGATGTTGACGTTTGGGGCTTCCACGTTGACCTTGGGCCCAGAAATAGTGACATCTCCTTTGGGTAGATTCACATCTACATCTGGGCCTTCTCCTTTGATTCCTGGAGTGCTGAACTTGGGCATTTTCATCTTGGGCATTTTCAGGTTCCATTCTGGGCCATGAACGTCCACATCTGGGGCACTGATATCCACTTTGGGGCCTTTGACATCAACTTCAGGGACTTTGACTTTCCCTTCTACTTTTGGGAGTGTGACATCTACACCCCCTTTCACTTTAGGTGCAGCCGCATTTAAATCTACATCTGCCATAGAAATACTGCAAGTTCCTATTTTCCCAGAAGGACCACTCAGCTTGGGGCCTGCCAGGGTCCCCTCCAGGCTGGGTATTTCTATGTCCACTTTGGATCCTTTAACTGCCACTTGAGGGCCTTTAACATCACCTTGCATTCCCGGAGCAGAAACTTTAATATCTCCTTTCAGTTTGGAGGACCCAAGGCTCAGATCCACATCCTGCATGGAGATTTTAGGTTTCTGAATAACCATTTCAGGACTCTTGACTTTAGTACCCTTCCCCTTCCCTTCCAGCCCCCCAGTAGCAACCTTAGGCAGGCTGATGTCCCCAGAAATCCCAGGAAGAGTCACTTCACCTGTGGGCAGTGTTACATCAACGCTGGCTCCCTCTCCCTTAGAACCCGATACAGAGAATTTCGGGACTTTCATCTTGGGCATATTTAGTTTGCCCCCAGGCCCATGAATGTCAATGTCAGGGGCTCGACCTTCCACATTGGGGCCAGTGATGCTGCCCTTGATTTGAGGAGCAGAGATGTCCATCCCCATACTCCCCTGTGGCTTGGCACCTTTCAGGCCTAGGTGTCCCTCAAGTGATGGCCCAGTGATTTGGGGGCCCTTCAGCTTCCCCTGAAGGCCCTCAATATTGGCAGAGGGAGCACTGACCTCTAGCTGAGGGGTCTGGATGTTCCCGCCAATGGTCATGCCTGGCTTACTGCCCTTGTGCCCCACAGAGAACTCAGGTGCAGACACATTCAACCCTGCCTCTGGTGCCTGGCCCTCAGGCCCTATTGAGACACCAAATTTTGGCATCTTCATGGTGGGCATTTTAATTTTCCCATTATTGTCACTCTCGTGAGATGGGCCCTGCAACTCTACGGCCCCACCCCCAAGAGAAGATGAAATGTCCACTCCTGGAACTTGGACCCCACCTTTGCCACCCAAGTCCAAGCCCTTTGCACTAACATTGACGCCCAGGCTTCCCACCTTTATCCCAGGCATGGTGACCTGGAGCTTTGAGTGGCCAGCACCTTGGAGCTCTGGTCCTGGAACAGAAATGGACCCTGCTCGGATGTCCACAGCAGAGCCTGTGGTTGGAGACACTGTCCCCGAGCCCGAGGGCAGTCTGATCACAGTCTTCCCAGGCTGAGTCTCCACATCTACAGTGGAGATTTCAGTTAGTTCATGCCGTGGAATCTTGAGCTTGAACTCCGGGCTGCTGATGTCAATGTCTTTGGCTCCTTCCCGGCCTGTCACATCCACAGTGTAGGCCGTGACCCTTCTAGTCACCGTGATGGTACGGCTCTGGGTCTCCCCAGGGTCCACTTCCACTCCGTCCTCCGACTTCAGCCGAGGCTTGATCTTCGTGGTATAGATACGCCGGTACTCCTCATCATCCCCGCTCTGCGGAAAGACATGCCCGGCAGAGGTTGCAGCAGAGTCTGCCTGAGTTACAGACGCCCGGCCACAGCCCAGCTGACAACATGGGTGCCTGTTTCCCAAAGAAGCTGGGACCATAATGGAGGTCCACAGAGCTTCCTGGGGCAGAGCACAGGGGGGCTGACAAAAATGGGGCTGACAGTCACATCACAGGAGGAAATCAGAAATCATTTGGGGAAACTCTGGTAAGCAAAAGTCACAGGGGAAGGGTGCAGACTCCTGGACTACGTGGTCTAGGAGAAAGATTTACAATCAATTCTAGACTCAAATCTGCCTGTCAAGTACCGGGGACGCCTCCAGGCAACCAGCTCTGTGCTGACTTGACCCTAAGGCTCTTGGCTCTCAACTCCCTGGCGTGTTTGTTTAATTGGTAGGGGAATCCTCCCAAGGACCCCTGGAAAGTATTTGTTGAGACTGATTGTGCTTGGTTGAACACTTCCACTTTGAGGACCCATTAATTGTTACATAAACAAGCTGTCAGAAGGATCAGGGGAATGTCCCTCAGGCACTTTGCTGCCCAGTGTCTGACTCACAGATGAGTCCAGGCCTCTGGGAGTAGAAAAATGGTCTGTGAGGCAGAGCTGGGCACCTGTGAAATCATTTCAAAGATTCTGGCAAAGCAGCCGACCTTCCTCCTGGCATCTAGGACCAGACAGCATGAGTAGGTTCCCACGCCGTGGCACTCGGAAGAGACTGACAGAAGACTTTCCGGGGCTGTGTCAGCCACATGCCACATGTGAATAAGAACAGATAGGCTGGCTCAACAGAGAGACAGAGGGGGTGAAATTAGGAGAAAGAATGACAAGAGAGGTCCAGTGGGCAGACAGAAGGCTCAGGAAGTGGGGCCAGCAGGTCGGCGTGACCAGGGGGAGCTCTGGGCACAGACAGGCTGGCAAGGCACTCACCAGAACCACTTCGGAGCTGTGGGAGCTAAAGACTTCGTGGGTAAAGGTCTGGCCAGGCTCAGGGGAGCGGTCCCCCTTACGGTGCAGCTTCAGACCCACGGTGTGGTGCCCCATGGTACTCAGCAGCTGGGTCACTTCGCCCGACTGCAGGTTGTCAAAGTAGATGGTGGCACCCACAATCTGGTCCCCTGAGCAGGGAGGAACAAGAAGCAGGTCTCAGGGAAAAACAACCAACCACTGCGTGCTTGGCACGCGAACTGACTTGCATTTCACGCATGTCACAACCACCCTGCAACGCCTTGTATAGATGAAAAACTGAGTTTGTGAGTGGAAGTTGGAACTGAGGATTATGTCTCCACCGCCCCACATGACCATCTACCCTGAGGACAGTGAGCAAGTGATAGACAAGAAGGCAGGGCCTGGGCACTGACCATCCTGATGGCACAGGGACCAGGCCCTCCACAGCCACGTGCCCACTTCTGCCTGCCCCCTGCCCATCCCTCCACCCTCACCCACCCCAACCCAGCACCCAGCCCGCACCGAGATGACTCACCCTCCTTGACCACCCCAGTGCGGGCCGCAGGGGAATTCTGCATCACCTCCTGCACAAAGACGCCGTCGTCCCTCTGGGCAATGGTCAGCCCATGGGAGCCGCTGCCCTGCCAGTTGGGCAGCAACAGCTCCCGGGTCGTCTCCTCCTCCTTCTCCATCTGGGATGAGGGAAGGGAATGAGCTGAGGACGGTGGGGTGCACGGCACAGCAATGAGAGTATGAGAAAGCCAGGGGTCTCGGGCGCTATGAACTTCGCGGGGGTGGAACACTGTCCCCCAGGTGCCTACAGTGCTTCAAGGGGGTGGAACACTGTCCCCCAGGTGCCTACAGTGCTTCAAGGGGCAGCAGGAAAGACAGAGAGTGGATGCAAGCGGCTTCTGAGGTCACCAGCCCCTCACATCGCTTCCACCCAAGGCCTGCCTCCCGATGCCACCCGGGGTTCTCCACCTTCCCCATCCCAGCACCTCTACCTCTCTCATCACCCTCCATCCTACTGACCTTTAGCAGGACTCTGTTCAGGAGCAAATGCCTTGCCAGGAGCCCGCCCCTCCTTCCTGTCCTCTCCTCAGTCTCTCTCGCAGCGAATCTCGGTCACACAGCCTAGAGAAAAGTTCACAATGATGTCCACACTCAACCACTGCTTGCTCGAACCCCAACTAGCAGCCACGCAAAGGATGCCTGGATATTCTGTTCTCCAGGCCAGGCCAAAGCCCTGACCCCCACTACTGTCATCAATTCCATTCATACATGACTCTCCAGCCTGGGAGCATGGAAAGGCAGTTTAGAGGCCAGACTCAGAGTCAAATCCTGGCTCTGCACCCTTCCAGAGGTGTGACCCTGGATAAGTCATTCAATTTCTCATCTGTGAAAATGGAGATAAAGGATTTCCATGAGGACTGAAGAAGAGAGAAAGCACATGTGAAAAGCTCTGGTGCACAGGAGCCTCTTGACATGCATTCTCATTTGGATCTTTATACGAGCTTCAGGAGGGAGATGATACTGTCCCCATTTTACAGATGGAGAGATTGAGATTCAGAAGCCAATTTGCCCCAGATCCACAATAAGGGAGCAACGCCTGGGCGCAGACCCGAGTCTGTACCTCTTTCCCCTACATTCTATCAGGTCTGCAGCTTTAACCATGTGAGACTCCTCAGAGGACAGAGACTCCTCAGTGTCTCCAACACTGGGGGCCACTGGGAGGCCTGAAAGCAGGAACTGTGGTGACACATAGTGCCTCTGGGTCAGCCAGTCCTCAGGACCAGGAGGACCCTGGCCAGTTGGGAGCTCCACAAGCCCTGCCACAGGCAGCAGCTGAACAAAGGGAACCCCAGCCCCCACCAAGGCACTGGCCCCAGCCCAAGCGGCTGGAGTCCAGCTGAGCTGCCTCAGGGACGTGGTGAGTCAGGGCCCATCTGGCTGGCCACGCTGGGCCCTGAGCCAGGCCCCCATAGGTGCGGGCACTTAGGAGCAAAGACGCCCCTCTGGCCACAGGAAAGGCTGTCAGCAGGAGAGCAGCCCCAGGAAAACAGCGGACAGAACTCAGGATACAGCCACAGCCTACAGCCAAGGCCTATAGCCACCCACACAAAATGGCGGCCGCAGAGTCATCCAGAAGCATGTCTGTGGATCTGTGGGGGGGACACTATAAATCATGGAGCACCTCGCCCAGGGCCCCGCCCTAAAGCAGTTTACATCCAGAAATTAGTCAACCAGTCAATAAATACATGCATACTGATCACCGTGTGCATGGCCCACATTGCACTGGATCCTGCAGAGCAAAGTAGCGAGGGACAGACACAGCCCAGCCCAGCCCAGCACCAAATTATACACCACATTAGATTCTTGCCTAACTTGACTCGTGCATTCTCTACACATTTATTGAATGCACTCCATGTGCCAGATATGGAGAGTTAAAGGACTCAGTTCCTGTCCCGAATATAAATTATGAGCAAGGTGCTCTGGGTGTGGCCAATTTAGCCTCAGAACATTCCAGAAGGTTTGGGAGACCTTTGGAGGGAATGAAATATAAATAGGGTCTTGAAGGTGCTACCGTGTTTCCCCGAAAATAAGACCTAGCCGGACAATCAGCTCTAATGTGTCTTTTGGAGCAAAAATTAATATAAGGCCTGGTCTTATTTTACTATAAGACCAGGTATAATATAAGACCAGGTCTTATGTTAATTTTTGCTCCAAAAGACACATTAGAGCTGATAGTCTGGCTAGGTCTCATTTTCGGGGAAACACAGTAGTTTGCGTCTAATGACCTGATTGTGTTGCTTGGAAACTCATAGACACTTAGCAGTTCCAACGTGGAGCAGAACACAACCCCGGTGAAGACAGCCAAATGGACCCCTGGCCCCCATCGCCTGAACTCACACCTGCGGTATTAACGATGCGTCACCTCATCCGCACAGGTGCTGCTGGGGCAACACTTCCTCCCTTCCCAACAGGCAGAGGAGGAGCTACAGGAAGTCCCACTGACCCTTTCCAACGTGAAACAGCAGAGCTGGAACTTAAATGGTGCCTCCCTGGCACCGAGAAGCCAGCCCTGCAGACAAGAGCCAGGCAGAGCAGGGAAGGAAAAAGCCTTCCAGCCTGAGGGCTTCTCAGATCTCTGAAGCCACTGCTCACCCTGGCACCCTTCTCTTCCTCCTTGAGCGGGGGCTCCATCTCTCAGCCCAGCATCCTCTCAGCCCAACATCCTGGTGCTGAGCCAGCAGCCTTCGAAGGGGGAGAGCGAGCTCACTCTCACCCACATCTAGGCCCCACTTCCCTCCTTCCCCAATGAATCACTGAGGCCACAACAGCTCCAAACATGCTAAGAGTCACACCTAAAAGCCATGGACAAAGTACTTCACAGGCTAGACCCCCAGTGCCAGTGGGGCTGGGTCTCCAGGGAACACAGGCGGTCAACTTCCCTGCCAGCTCCCTGGGAGGCAGCCCCAGGCCAGGAGCTCCTGGAAGCACAGCTGGGAGGCTCAGGAAGGACTTGCTGCATGCCGGACCTACGCTGCTAATGAACAGGGGAGAAGGCAGTGCTGAGTAGACAAGGGTCCACAGCCTGTGAGAATAGAGGCATTGAACCTGAGGCTGCAGGTTGGCCCTAGCAGGGTGCCAAACACCCCACCCCCAGGCTGCTCTGGTTTAGTGGCCTCCTGGCACAGCCACGAAGGACTCCCCTCTCCTTTCATCTGATCTGAGCCACTCAGATAAGCCAGACATGGGGGTGCTGATAGGGGATTCCAGGCCATGGTGGCAAGGGCCTGTTCTCTGCATTTGGGTCCCAGCACTCAGTTTTGCCCACCCCTGGAGACTGGCTGGTCCTTCCTTCTCCCATACAAGTCAGGGAAAGCCAGGCTGCCCCGGGCCAGGGGCTCTACCCTGCTGCTACCAAAAACAGAGTCTTTGGAGCTCTGGGGAATTCTGCGTATTCAGCCAAGTGTCCTAAGCCTTTGGAGCTAGAAGAAAGCTTAGAGCTGTGCCATCCAACAGGGTACATCATGTAGCTATTTAAATTTAAATTAACTGAAATTAAATTAAAATTTTAGTTTATTGGTTGCAGTAGTCATATTTCAAGAGCTCAAAAATCACACACGGCTACCATACTAGACAGTGCAGACACATTTCCACCACTGTCGAGAGATCTCTGGCACAGCACTGCCGGCTATTTACACCTGGGGAAAGTGAGGTCCAGAGGGGAGACTAGAGGAGTGTTGGGGCCCTGAACCCAGGCCCGTTGGCTGCCCACCCGTGCTCCACCCGACACTGGCTCACAGTATCCTTGGTGAAGGGACAAGCAGGGCTGCAGTGGAGACCTTCTAAGGCAGAGGGCTGCTTGAAGGGCAGAACAGGAGTGAGATGGTGTGGCCACTCCAGCTGCAGGGCTGAGAGGACACGTCTGAGACTGCAGGGACAAAGTGTAATTCACACCAGAAGCAGCAAAAAGAAAAAGACTGTCCTGGGCAGCTGGTTTGCTCAGTGGCTCGAGCTCAGTGCTCATAACAGCAAGGTCACCAGTTCGATTCCCACATGACCCAGTGAGCCGCGCCTTCTACAACCAGATTCAAAATAACGACTTGACTTGGAGCTGATGGGTCCCAGAAAAACACACTGTTCCCCAATATTCCCCAATAAAAATTTTTAAAAAAGAAAAAGACCGTCCTGTCGATTCAAAACCTTAAAGAGGGGGTGGCCAGTTAGCTCAGTTGGTTAGAGCGGGGTGCTAACAACACCAAGGTTACCGGTTGGATCTCCACATGGGCCATTGTGAGCTGCGCCCTCCTTAAAAACAAACCAACAAACAAACAAAAATCTGCAAAGAAGATATGCAGAGAGAGCAGCAGGGCTCCGCCCATACCACCTCTGGAGATTGCAGCTAACACTGGGACTGACCCAGGAAGCAGGCTATTTGCCCTGGGCGGAGGGTCTCCACCAGGTGTGACCTCCAAAGGAGCATCCTTCCCCACTGGCCCCAGGGAACAGAGTCCCTTCTTCCCAAAAGCCAGGAGGAATAGGAAGACAGCCAGGGAACGGCCCAGCCTAATGGCTGCAGCAGTCTGAGACAGGCTTGCAGCCAGCATCAGTGTGACGAGATGACAGGAAGTGATACACACACGCTCCCCAAGAGAAAGGCTCATGTCCTCCATGCCTGTATGCCCCGAACCTGAAGACCAGAGAGACACCAGAGAAGCACGAGTTCGCACATCCATCCATCCAGCACCGGCTGGACACAAGAAGCGCCGCTCCGAGGCAGAGACGAGCTCTCCCAGCCACAGTGAGGACACCACCAGCAATGAAACGTCCACCCTGCACAGTACCCTGCACAAGAGTGAGCCAGCACCACCATACACACAGGCCAGGGAGAAGCAGTCCCCATGCCGAGGAAAACGAAATGACTCACCATCAGAGCTAGAAACTGCCACCAGAGGGAAAGCCCCAAATATTTACAACCAAAACGAGGGGTTGGGATGTTCAAAGAAAAGAGAGACACACCCAGAGGGGCGATCTACTCTCATAACCACTCACTAGACATCAAAGAGGAAGAAAAAGCTCCACAATGAAAGAAAATCTCCAATAAGTTAGAAGAGAATTTTGTGGCCCACCTATGCTGTGCCAGGCACTGTGCTCTAGTTCCATGCCTGGGGTCTCATTCAATCTGCAAACAACCCTATGCGATTAAAAATTAATATCCTTACTTTATAGATGCAGAAAAGGGCCCAGAGGTAAGATGATTTGCCCAAGTACGAGACAGGGTTGAAATGCAAGCCTGGGGTCCTCTGACGCGGCCTTTACCCAGGTAGGGGGGACGAAGGCACAAATAAATACACACACAGGATGAGAAACCACAGAGCAAGATGACCAAGGGAGATAAACAGAAGAAAGAAATCTGTGCTGGAGGGGGGCAGAGTGAGAATCAGAGAGACACACCCACAGGAAGATGGGTCTCGTCCTGGTCCAGCCTGGGGACAGCAAACCCAGAATGGGCAGCGTCCCAGGCATCCCAGAGCCCAGGATCTGAGGGAACTTTTGGTTCTGAGGCTCATGTCCCCACGGGTCAAAAATCCTAAGCTGCCCAGAACCCAGCTCACCTGTAGACTCTCTTGGGCCCCAGCAGGTGAAGGCCCAAAGAATTATCCCCCCTCTAGAACCGGGCACTGACAGGGCAAGGCAAACATTTCCACTCCTGGGAAATGAGAACAGCCACGACAGGCAGACCCTCTTCCCAGAGAAACCCAGAAGTAGATCTCTTCCGGGGCCTAAGCCTCCAAATAGACCTCCATGTTTGCAGCCACCAGACCCCTGTCTGGGAACAAAAAAACAAACAAACAAAAACCCCGTCCTATTTTAACTGGAGTAGAACTGCACAGTTGTCTCCAGAGCCTAAGCTGCAAGCAAGAACTTTTACACTCAACTGACTCTGGTGGTACATGGGGGTGAGGTGGGGAGCAATTTCAACTTGAATGGGATGTGTGTGTTGGGGAAGGTGGAGTCATCAGGGAGAATCAGAACACCTTGCAAGACACAGGCGACATGGGTAATGGAGGACATTCAGAGAAAGACACACAAAGGTGTGTGCACACAGAGATGTTAGTCAGCCCATCCCCCATTCTTCACAGCCCAGAGCAGGCCCACAGCCGCTGCCCTCACCTGCTCCCACAGACACCTGTTAGGGCAGCCGCAGGCCCTGCCCATCATGGAGCGCACCTATACCTGTTAACCTAGTGCCCAGGGTCTCTGCCTCTCTCCATCTGAGTGCACCTGCCTATTGTGCTCCCTGGCCCAGCCCAGGACTCACCAGGAGGAAGGTTTTCCAGTCCTCATCTCCAGCCCTCTCCACCCCTCACCATCAGGCTGAAGTTTTCTGCACCTCCAGCCCCAGCCCCACCCATACCCCAGCCCGCCAGCTGCTTGCTGGGCTCCACCCAGCCACCTTTTCCTATTTCTCTCCCCCCAGCCACGCTAGCTTCCTCCCACTCCCTCAGTGAGCTGCTCCGAAACCCAGGAGTTCCCAGTTCTCACTTTCAGTGCGGAGGGAGCTTCCCGCTTCCTCCCCTGACCAAAAGGGACTCCCCCCCATCTTTGTGAGGGGGGTGGCAGCACTACAGCCTCCAGCAGGAAGTCCCCACACCTGGCCACAGAGCCAGGGAACCTTGCGTCTTAACCCAGGACCACAGGGATTAAGCCACCAACTCTGTGGGTGGCCCCCCACGGGGAGCAGGTAAGCAGGGTGAAGAACACACTGGCTCTCCCTGGGGGCAGATTACAGCTTGAGAGCTGCCCACTGGCCCAATTGGGTGCCCCAACTATGGCCCCCACCGCAGCCCAGCTCTCCACCCAGCGGTCAGGCCACGCCAGTGCAGGGCACTCAGCTGCCAAAGAGCCGCCCCCAGCCCAGCCAGGACATGAGGCCAAGCCCGGATCAGCTCCAGGCACTTCCCCTTCCCCTAGAACCTCCGCTCCTGGCCCCAGGGGACAGGGCAGGATGCCCCTCCCTGACCACCGTGTGCAACTCTTCGGTCTGCCGGCACAGCAGGCTGGGGCCTCAATCCCAGAGCTGTCCTTGCCCTCTTTCCAGCCTCTGGACACAAACTCCAGGACCCGAAACCTGTCCAGGGGGGAGAAATGTACTTCAATCCCTACCTGTAGCCTCCATGAAACGTCCACCACCAGGGTAGAGTCCCATCACTGTCCCCTGCCCCATAACCCCGACACAAGCAGAGGTGACACATCCAGGCCCACTGCAATGCAAGTGCACAGAGGGACACCCTCTCACAGGTAGTAACACACATCTCACTGCTGTGACAAGACAGTGACCCAAAGCCACAGTGAAACATCAACCCCTGGACTCAGGACCACCAGCTACAGCAGCCCAGCCCCTGCTGATGGGAACTAAGGCCAGCAGGAAGGAAAGGGGCCCCACCAAAACATGCATTCCTGCAGAGCCCTGCTGTAGCCCACCCACAGAGCCCTGAGCCTGAGAGGACGGCAGCTCCCTGGGAGCCTGGGTGAAGCCATGGGGACAAAGAGAGAGCCCTAGACACTCACCACCAACGAAACAGAACATTCTAAACCCTCTCCCGTGGCCACCTCCCTTCCACGTGGTCAGCCCAGTTCCAGGGAGAAAAACTTGGGGGCAACTGGGAATGGTGGGGGGAGAGAGCCAGCATGGGGAGAGTTCCTGTAAGGACTCAGACTAGCTATCCCAGTCGGCCCCTCTTTCTGTCCCCAGGCGGTTCCCAAGTTCTGAGGAAGGTGGTGACCACACCCCAGAGCCCCACACACCCCTCCACCCCCACAGCTTTGCCCCAACCCCTCAAACCAGCTCCTCAGGCTCTGGGTGCTGTGCTCTGCCAGAACTCGCCAGCCAATTCCAAGTTGAGCCAAAAAATCCAGCCTGGCAGTGCCCAGGCACCTCCACCCAGGGCCTCCCTGGGACTGAAGTGACCGGGGGACCCCCAGCCCGTTCCCTGCCCTTTACCAATGCTTGCCTCCTCCTTCATGGTCTCCCATGATTCACTCTCTTTCCTACCCTGGGCCCTAGACCTATAGCCTCCTCCCTGAACCAAGGCTGGCTGGCGCAAGTCCTTAGCTCGGTGAGGTTTGCTCTTCAAGGAGCTCACAGACCAGAACCCCTGAATCACTGCTGTGGGCTCCATATTGGCAGCACCAAGCCCCGCGTGATTTATGTGGCTCCCTGTGTGTCCTGTTTCCTGACCAGTATTCTCAAGGACAGAGCTTTAGAGACACCTTCCAGTCTCCATCTCCAACCCCCCAGACCCTGTGTCCTCTGCTAGCCCAGCTCTCACAGTCCCAGGTTCTCCCCCACCCTCCCTCATCCCACAGCTCACAGCAAGGAGGGCAGTGCCCCCTAAGCCTGGGGCTCCCTCTGCTCCCCACTCTGCACCTCTGCACACTCACCACCCACGTGCTGGCCCAGCCTGTCACCCCAGTGGGCCATGAAGGAAGCTTCCCCATTCAGCTTCAGAGAGGACGTGAGTGCCACACCCTGCCCCAGGGGTTTCCCTCCTGGCAGGCAGGGGAAGAGAGAGCCGTGTGAAAGCAGAATGTACTCCTCCAATTTAGACCTAGCATAGGTGTGAAGGCCATAAAAACCCTTTCAAGGCCTTTTCAATCTCTCCCCCCCACTCCCTTGCCTTCCCCGTGACCACAGCCCCCAAGGCATCACTGCACCCCACAAAATCAGCCCAACCCCTCTCCTGTGCTAGGCTGTGAGAGAGGGCATGTGATGCCTGCAACCAGACGCTGGGTTCTAATAGAGGAAACTTTCAAAACCAATTATTGGGAGTTCAGCCCTGTGCTGGGGGCACAAAGGTAAATATCTGGGTCCCTTTTCACCCGTTAAACTCCAGGTCATGTTATAAGGACCCCACTGCCATGGGAAGAACCAGTCCTGCCTTTCCACAAATCCACTCCACAGATCAAGGCACTCAGCAGAGACTGCAAGCTCCCTGGGGGCACCTCACTACCACCTCTCCGTGGCCCCACCCTGTGAAAAGTGTGACCACACACAACGCACACAATTCTCTGTGGTCACATCGCGCAGAGGCACCAGATACGTCGCCCACTTGCTGCTCCGGCCCAGCTAGAGCTGTGAGATTCTCTACCTGCCCCCTCCGCTCCCCTCCCACACAAAGGGCACAGCCAGACCTGCTCAAACTCCACTGTCCCACTCGGCCAGCGGCGCCAAGGGGCTGCGCCCCCACATCCCGGGCCCTGGCACTGCAGGGGGTGCCCAGCGCTGCCAGGGAAGGGCCAGACCCTCTTATACTGCACACCCTCTCCCGGCACGCGAAAGCCTTACATAACACAGTTCGAACACACCCTGAGCACACTGCCTTTGAAACTCCACGGCAGGACTTGGCCCCACGGCACTCTCCCGGGGCGCACTGCTCAAGTGGAGGGCTGCAGAGAGAGCAGCTCAGCCTTCCTCCTACGCGGAGCCCGGCTCCTGCCCCCACCTCCCACACACAGCCCCTTCCCCCTCCCCTTTGCCCCTCACCACTCCTCCCCGAGTTCTGGTTTGAATTAGTCACCGGCTCCAACCACCACATTCCTCAGGCTGCTGGCGCCAATCCAGGCGCTGGGGCGGGGGCCATCCCGCCCGGACGGGTTTGGGAGTGGGGTGGGGGAGAGAGCACCGCCTCCGAAGGGAAGGGGCGGTCCGGGGGGCTGTGCCTCCGCGCAGCCCCCCCACCCACCCACCCCAGTGCAGGAATCTCCCTAATTACGTCCCCCACCCCCACTCCCACCCGTGCCGCTGGGAGGCGCGCTGCAAACTCCAGGCTCCGCGGCCCTAAAGGGAGAAGGGAGTTTTCGCGAGCGGGGCACACAGAGGGGCAAGACTAGGGTGGGGCAGCTGGAGGGGGACTGAGGGGGCCGCCAGCAGCAAGTGAGGGAAAGGCCTGTTGTACCGAACTGGGTGGGGCCGGGAGAACTCGGGCCGCGAGTTCGGGGCGGAGGTGTGGGGAGCTGGGAGGGACAGTGGAGCGCCCGTAGGGTTCCAGGGGCCGCGGCGGCGATCTCGGAAACTTCTCCAATAAACATGGAATAGCAGCGGAGCAGTACGCTGAGCCACCGCCCCAGGGAGAGGGAGTGGTGGGACGGGGCCATCGGGAGCCACCAGGCCCGGAGCGCGAAGCCCTGCTTTGCAGTGGGGCCGAAATCATCCCTCAAGAGAAATACAGACTGGAGCAAAGCACGTTTCGGAGCGATTTTCCAACTTTGCCCAACTTGTGCTCCAACTCCGGAGCCAGAGCTAGGCTCCCAGTGAGCGACGCGTCGACTCCCTGCGCGGCCCCGGGGTGCCCAGCTTGTTCCAAATTGTTTGAATCCTCTCAGTGACACCCACCAAAGCGCCTCGCCCAAGCCCTGCTACCCACCTCCCCTCGCCTGTTCCCGGTGTCCTGTTCCCAGACCGCGCCGCTGTGCGCGGGACGCCCCTACCTGCGCGCTCAGCCCTAGGGCACAGCCATGGCCCGCGCAGGGCCCGAGGTCGCGGTGCTGCGGCTGTTGCAGGCGGCGAGCCCCGGTCGGGGCGGGTCCGGCAGGGCGGGTGGTGCAGTCCCCGCGGCGGAGCTGCTCCGAGTGGCCGGGCCCCCTTGCGCGGAGGCGGCTCTTGTAACTCCGGCTGGGGCGGGCGGGTCTGCCCCGAGATGTGGGGAGAGGGCGGGGCCGGGCGGGGCCGGAGTGGGACTGGGACGAGCTAGCCCGGGCGACTCTGGAGGGACCCGGGAGCAGGCTGCTTGGGGGTGGCGGGGGGCGAGAGGACAGGGACTAGGGGCACGCACGCCCGAAGTACTGTCTACCCCACCCACCCCCCATCCCTTCCCCTTGTACTAGCTCAGCCCTGACTCTACCTCCAACATATGCAATGTGTGGCTTCACCCGCAAGAAATTCGTCGGAGCTCCCTGAGGCTCATCCTCGCAGCTGGAAATGCGAATCAGAACATTTTGCAGAAAGGACCAAGGGGTTCAGAAAGCGACTGGGGGGCTTGGGTGATTCAGCCGCGACCTCCAGCTTGACAGGGGCCTTTTGAGTTTTCTCTCAACACAAGCAACTAGACTTCAAATCCTAGGCCCCAGTCTACAAGCAGGCGTGCCCATTTCTCACCTTGCCTCTTTCTAGGTGCCCCTCTGCCCCTGCCCCCACAGAACCAGCCTAAAGACGCTGGCCTCACCTCCTGGACCAGGGTCACCAGTGCCCCATCACAGTCATGCTACGTGGGCTGCTGCAGTGACACAGGAGTCAGGCCTGCCACCCTTTGGAAGCACAGCCCAGGCTGTCACCTCCCTCTCCAGAGTCCCTGAGGGAAGCCATAGCTCTGGCCTGTCCTCTACCTGCCCATTCCTTCTCAGATCCTTTCTCTGAGCCCCTCCCCCACCTCCCCACTTGCAGGACGCTTTGTTTCCAAATTTACAGCCATTTCCCACAGCCCCTTCCAACTGCATGGAGATTTTATTAAATGCCTAATGATGGGGTGTGGGGTCCTTCTGGCTACATCCCCCCCTTCCACACCTCCATTCCTTTCTCCCCCACGAATCCTCTGTCCTCCTTCCTAGGTAGCCACCCACTGCTCACATCAAGCCAGTTTTCTTTCCTTCTCAAATGCTGGGGAAGGGAGACCCCAGGCTGGGGACCTGAGAAAACCCGACTGGGCAGGAGCACCCCCTTGCTGCAGGATCATGAGTGGGCTGGGGCTGAGACCAGAGGCCCTGTCCTCTGAAATGGCAAACATGTTTACAGGCTAAAAATACCCAGCAGCCAACTCTGCTGCCAGCCCTGGGGGCTGTGTCCCAGGTCCAGTTACCGGCACAGGGTGCAGGCCGTGGGGGAGGGAAGAGACAGCAAAAGGAGCCAGAGACATGCAGACACTCATATAATGGGCACAGAAAGGTGGGGGAGACACATGTGTAGACATTCAGACAGGCATGGACATGCAAAGACACAGAGAAAACAGAGCTGTGCACCAGCATTCTCTCTCTCTCTCTCTCTCTCTCTCTCTCTCTCTCTCTCACACACACACACACACACACACACACACACACACACCCAGGTAACAGCAAAGGCACACATCATCAGCATAATCGTCCACCAGACTTTCTGAAGAATCGCCTTTGTTCTGTACCCCTTTCCTACTGTGTTTCCCCAAAACAAGACCTAGCCAGACAATCAGCTCTAATGTGTCTTTTGGAGCAAAAATTAATATAAGACCTGGTCTTATATTATATTATATTATACCCAGTCTTATAGTAAAGTAAGACCGGGTCTCATATTAATTTTTGCTCCAAAAGACGCATTAGAGCTGATGGTCCGGCTAGGTCTTATTTTCGGGGAAGCACGGTAGTACCTACCTTACTTAAAAAAATCTAAACTTCTCAACTTTGGGATGCTTTTAAAAAATAAAAACCAGAGCTAATTATTTCCTTTACCGATGGCTTTTAAATTTTTATGTCCTTTTAAACTACATTTATTCGGCGTTTTAAATATGGAGCAAGAACCCAGAATATAGAGAAACTAAAGTGGCCTGTAATGCTACAAGTCAGATAATCCTTGTTGACATGTTTTAAATAAAGTCAATGCCTCCGTGTGATGAACAATATAAATAATGCAGAAAGGTGGAACAATGCAAAGTATCTCCCTCCCCTTTTGAATCATTTGGTTCCCTGAAAGTGCAAGTTTTCCCAGTGCATATTAAAATGGGAGCTGCTTTACACGGAGGTTTTCAGAAAGGTTGTTACAATGTAACATATGCCACAAAGACATAGGGTAGTGGCAAAAAAAAAGGGCTGTGGGAGTTTGGAGGGAGGGGCTGGGGCAGGAAAGGAAGAGTGGGGAGGGTGTGGATGCTGTGCCCTCACCTCAGCTTGTTCTCCACTGGCCCCCCAGGAGTGAAAAAGCAAAGGCTGGTGTCCGGGACTCAGCGCCAGCTTACCTGCTCCATTGTTTGTTCTGGACACCCTCTTGGTCAACAGGGAAGAAGGTAGAAGAGGCTGTTTTCTGGAGCAGCCACAGAGCAGTAATTGCTGTCCAGGTACTTCATTCAGAGGTAGTGGGAGGGGAGTGGTCCTAGGGACTGGCTCCTGCCCCATTCTAGGATCGGATGTAGACAAGGGGTAACCAACACCCTTCCCCCTAAAAAACCAGATCGTGCCTGCTGGAACCACAGCTGGGGTTTCCTACCGTGTTTCCCCGAAAATAAGATCTAACCAGAAAATAAGCCCTAGCGTGATTTTCCAGGAGGACATCCCCTGAACATAAGCCCTAATGCGTCTTTTGGCGCAAAACTTAATATACGACCAGTCTTATTTTTGGGGAAACACGGTAGGTCAGCCTCCTCAGCCCAGGTGAAGGGAATATTTTCAACATTTGTTTTTAACTGAACAGTTTTCAATGATGTAATTGAAGACACACACTTAGAAATTTCTGCCAACTCTTCTTCTGGCCACTGCTACAACCCCCCCTCCCCCCACCTCTCACCCCTTCAATGCTACCTGAATGGTGAGTGAGTCGGACACAGCAGCAGGCATTTTCATGTGTTTCCTCATTTAATCCTCACACACTTTGGGAGGAAGTGGTCTCAGAGAGGGTTAGTGATTTACCTAAAGTCCTCAGAAGCAGGAGTCACAGCTCCCACTAGCCTCTAAGCACCAGGGCAGGGATATCTTGTTTGCTGCTGTATGTCTCATGCATAGAGCAGTGGCTGGCACATAGCAATCAAGAAGACTTTGTTGAATAAATGAACTACAGGTAAACTGGCCCCCAAACCGTCATTCTCTTCACAACAGCACCCTGCACCCCGCACTCTCAGCCCCCAGGGAGCAATTCTTGCCCTGTGGGCTCCCGTGCACCTGCACAAACATTTACCATGTCCAACACTGGGCCAGGTGCCTCTGGTGCTGGTGGTGCTACTGGTGGTGCAGACAACAGAAAACTTGACAAGATGGAAGCCCTGCCCTCCAGGCGCTCATGTCTTCTCTGCCAGGTCATTTTCACGGCTACCTCCCCCACCCCGAAACACACACTATTTTTTAGTTATAAGGAGTCCCTTTGGTCCCAACATTGCAAAGAAAACCTCTGTCAGGTTTCAGACTCTTCAGTCAAAATAAGGTCTACCCAGGATCAGGGAGGACTTCAGCCTTCCGGCTGGCACTCCCTCCCACTTGAGAGGCAAAGTCCCACCTCACAGGCCTCCAGACTCCCTGGCAAAGCCAGGTGAGTTGTAGGACTCGTCACCACTGGGGATACCCCAGCTTCCTCAGAAGGGCTATTCCCTCGGGGGTTCCCTGATATGTATGTGTAGTGTGTGACAAACCTTAGACTTCTGTTGCCAGGCGACCGCCTCTGTTTTGTTCCTATTATGCCTGTTTCCATAACAACCACAAAGGGGCGCTCTGTGGGCAGGTCCCTTGCCAGGGGGATTCCCCGTCCCCTCCCTTCTCTCCACAGTCCCCTTCTCTGAAATCAGCGTATTACAGGGCAAGAAAGCCGCCGACAGCTCAAAAAGTAATCACGGCCTTTAAACTTCAATCCCAGAAAGGAAGTGAAGGGTGCTGTCTGCAGTCTCCTTGAAAGCAGACTTCCCCTCCACGAGGGCCCTTTGGCACATCAGCCTTAGAAGTGGAAAAATGACTGTTAGCCCCGCTTTGAGCCATCTGGGATCTGGGATCGCCCAGACCCCACCTCCACCCCACACACACAGCAGCCCAGAGATTACCATCCCTGCCAACACATCAGGCCCCTCTCCATTCACTTCCATTGCTTCCTAATCTGTCATCTTTCCCAGCTGAACAGCAAACCAATAGGGTAATTCTGGGATCAAAACATTATTTCCTAAGCAATTCTCAAACCCCAAACTCAAAATACGAAGCTGAGTAATATCTTCCTCCTCCAGCTCCATTCAAATCCCCGCCTGTATTTAGGTCTCGGGCTTCAAATAAGGAGTTCCTGAATTACTCAGACCAGACAGCCGGGAGACTGGCAACCCCCCATTACACTCAGTCCTAATTGAAATCTTCAGGCCCAAGCAGAACCTAAGTTACAGCTGATTAGAGAACGAGAGACAAGACGCAGGGCTTTGAGTACAGACTCTGGGAGGCAAGAAGGCAAAGAAAGACGGTCAGGACGAGAGCAAGGGAACAGAAGTGGGCAGGGAGAGCAGGGCAGGTGGCCACACCGGGCATGGTTGGATTCCCAGCGGCAGCAAGAGATGCCTTAGAGGCCGGTGAGTTGCCAGTGGGGATGCTGTGGGAGCAAGAAAATAATAAGAAAGGTAGACCCCAGATTAAGGAAAAGAGGTGGCAAAACCCGCTTGAATAAGGCTGGGAAGGAGGGAGGGAGGGAGGGAGGGAGCGACAAAAGAAGAGCTCAGAACTGAGTTGGGGATGGGGCGACGGAGTTGTAAACAGCAGCCGAGGGAGGGAGCTGGAATGAACGGAGCTGCCAACGCCCCGGCCAGCTCCCTCCCCAGCAGGGCGTGGGGAGCAGCGAGGGAGGGGCCGAGAGAGGGGCCGAGGGAGGGGAACACTAGCCTCCTCTCCCCATTTTTGGAATCCGCCTTTCTCTCATCCTTTCCAACTTCCTCTGCTTTTCCCCCAGGCCCCGGGGGAAAGGGAGATCAGCCCGGGTTTCCCTCCATCCTCTCTGCTTACACTTCCCAAGTCCAGTTTAAGGAGATCAGGCTGAGCTGGGAAGGAATGGCCTAGGCTGCCCAGAGCCTGAGTCACCACATAGTTGAGGTTCCTGTCACTTGAAGCCCCGCCTCTTCTCCACCCTGTGCCCTCTGCTCGCTGCGGGACTTGGTTCGCTCAGGCTGACCCTGCCCCAAGACTTGCTCCACTTCCACACTTCTTGCCCCAGTCAGGCCTGCCGTCCTGGGCTGTTGGCAGCCTTCAGTGCCGCCCTCTCCCTGCTGCCAAAACCTAGTGTGCTTTGTCCATCATGCTCACACCCTCAGCTTTTGAAAGAAGCACCCTCCAGCTCTTCTTCGGAGCAGAGGTGACTCAGTGAGTGGCTGCAAGAAATGTGCAGACTACCATGCGCCCTTGATAAGTCACTTCCCCTCTTTGGGCTCCAGTTTCCCTATGGGTGAAATAAAGGAGTTATTAATATTCGGTGTGGTCCCCCGTATTCCCTGTATGAGGGATATTCTGAGTCTGAGTCAGAGATGGAGAGTTACTACGGAGGAGAGTGGGATAAAAGGGGTGTGTTTGCTAACCCCTGTCCTACCAGCGGGAGAGGGTGGAGCAGGGCACAGACACTCCACCACAAGGCAGCCAACACCCTAGGCAACTCGGTGACTCAGGCCCCACATAGAGGCAGACTGGCAGGAAAGCACCCGTGGCCTTCCTGAGTCAGGCGAAATGCAGATCTCCCTGAAGAATGACTGGCCAGGGTCCCGCTAGAAGCAGCTCTCCCTCACACCTAGAAAGCGGCCAAGCCCAGTGCAGCCCCCACTGCCTTTGACGGACGCCTTAAGCTCAGGGAACTGCCTCCCTGGTCTGCTCAGATGCCTGCACCACTCCTACCTGGCCTTGGCAACCCCTCTGCCCTCAGCGCTCAACTCCGTATCCCTCCCCACCCTCTACCAGCTCCCCCTGCCCTGCCATGTCCCCTTGCTTACCCCTTGGCTCTGCCCATTTTCACTATCCACCCCCTTCCTGGCAGAGCCAGCCAGATGATTGCAAAAGGGCTGAGCCAGCGGGAGAGGCCCTCCCATGACAGCTGCTCCTGCTGCGGAGGGGAGGGGGCAGCTGGAAGTCGAAGGAGGCACATTCCTGGGGGACCTGATCAGAAATAGCCCCAAACCCTGACTGACCAGCTAGCCCCTGCTCTGTGCGCCCTGCCCATAGTGTAAACAAGGTAAGGTCAGCAGGCTCCCTGTGAATCCGAAAAAATCAGGGAAACAAAGATGGGCAGGGCAGGGCTACATGAGGGGAGGGGATGACAAGAATGAAAAGAACCCAGGAACATCTAAAATCACCACCGATATCTTGGCCACCGAACCAGTCCCACCTGCCCAAGGAATTCTCCCTCCCTCTTCCGAGAGATTCAAGTCAACAGTGCTACTCGCCAGCAACCGCCATTATCCCGCACTCCACCATCCCTGGGGTGCAGAGGGCCTGGGACACCCCAGTGATTCCACTGGAGTAAAACTACGGCCTCCTCCGGGCGCCGTGCCAGCCTGATTAGAGCAAACAGACAAGAGCAGGTGGCATAGTTTCTCTAACCTTTCGGGAGCGCCAGTGTTTCAGCTCTGCAGCATTAGGAGAAGAATAGAGAAGAGGGTGGGTACCCTGGAATTACATTCAAACATGCAGGACCAAAGCAAGTTGGGGAAGTTACAGTGCCCTGTATGTATGGCCGGTGGGGCGAAGCCACAGCCACCCAATGAAACGCCTTTGATGTGTGGAAGGACAGACACTTCTGGGTTCTGAGGACAAAGACTGCTGGTTGCCATGAAAACCACAGTATTAATTTCAGAAATTACTGGGTGGAGTCTCCAAAGCACTTCATTCCTCTCCCTTCAACATTCTAGACCCTGGCCCCACCTTTCAAAAGGGGAAGTGGCACATTGGGGGCATGTAGGCAGCTGGAGGGATGGGTCTGACCCAGTGATAGCAGCAGCTGTCCAGCTCCAGCTCAAAGCAGGGCATGAATAAAATAATTTTTAAAAAAGGCAATCTAGGTCTTTCTTGGAAGAATTTTAAAGGCTTTTGACTTTGTAATAAGTGACTTAAGTACAAGCGCCTACAAAGCTAAAATAAATAGCTGCTTATAGCCAGTGTCTACTGGTTTATCTACAACCTAAACCAGGTCTCGGCCCTTCCCATTCTCACTTCAAGCTCTGGAAAGCTTTTATCTGCACTCAAAGGCACCTCTGAGCCCGACTCCCTCTCCAGTGTCTCAACCTCCGTTTCTCGAGGCTCCGAGGCTTTGCCCAGTAAGTGGATAAAACAGCCTCCGCCTTCCTTCATCCTACCCAGTTCTCCACGCCCTCTTCTCAGCCTCCGACCCCCGTCTCCGCACCCCCTTCCCTCTCCGCCCTGCGACCCCAGACTCTGCCGGCACGCGCTGCGCCTTGGGCACAGGGACGCCAGCTCTTGGTGGCTGGCGGGTGGCACGAGCCTCGCTGGCACGTCTGGAAAATAGCCCAGCAACGAGAAACGTGTCCCCGCGCAGGCTCTCACTGGCTGCTGGCGGTAAGCCGGGCAGGGCTGGAGCGCCCCCACCATCGCTGGGAGGAGCGAGGAAAGGCCCTGCTCCAGCGGTGCTGGGGGGTGGGGGGGACACCCACAGGGGACCGGGAGGGCTCAAGTCCCGAGCCAGCGGCGATGCGGTCTTAGGCTTCCCCGGGGCAGGGCGGGACTGAACCAGTTCCAGATGTACTTCCCCTCTTTTTCGCCCACATTTGCCGCTAGAAAACTCCCACCGTTAACTTTTTTCTTGCCCATCTCGGGCAGCGAGGAGGGCCTCCATCTCACTCTCCCTTGGAGGCCGGCTGCGAGCCTTCCTGAGGCCACAACCCCTTCCCCTCGGGCCTCCCAGCCCACCTCCTGCTTGTGGGTACTGGCCCGTCCCCAAACGCGAGGCCTGGCCTCATCCAACGACCTGGCCAGGCGGCCCGCCCTCTTCTGCACCAAACCACTAGAGCTAGAGGCCCAGGAGGCAGGTGTGGATGAGTCACTCTTCCTGCAGACTCTGAGGGAGCCTAGGAGGTGAAGGTCCCAGCCCCCCAGGCCAGAGCTGGCCGGTCCACATGGGCTACAGGCCTGCTGCTGATCAAGCTTGCACTGGACCCACAGAACCACCCCCATTTTCCTAAGTGGGCCCCACTCCTGGGCCTCTCAGGCCTCAAACCTACTTGCACAACTTGGTCTCCCCCACCTAATCTTCAGCCACTGGGAAGATAAGGACCTCAGGAAGGTAGTGACGATTAAGCAAGCAAAGGAACAGGGGGTGTGGCAGGAGACAGAGGGAAGTCTGACAGGTTAGGTGAGGCCCCAGCAACCAGCTCAGGGTGCACCGCAGCCAGCACCTCACACTCAGATCCTACCCACTAGGAGCCCAGGAGGCTCAGACAGGTAGCAAGTCTGGATCCAATGCAAGAGGACCTGCCAGGAAGCAAACTCGGAGCAAGAAGCAACTTATCCTCACCCAGCTGGATTCCCAACTTTCCTGTGCTCCTTCTTTCACAGAACTCAACTGCAGTCAAGCGACCCAGCTAATTAGCCAAGCTACCAACCCCTTCTACACCCTGAAAAAGCACCTTCTTCCCCTCCCAAGCCAGGAGCCGCCTCCCCCCACCCCTGCTTAGACTAAGGGGATGGGAGAAAAATACACATAAAACCCTAACCTGAACACCAAAGGCAAAGTCATGACTGTTGCTGCTAATGCCTCAAAAAGTGAATGGAACTAGGTTTCTAACTTCACCTGAGTTGTTACATTTACAGGGAGATCTTCACTGTTCTTCAGAAATGATAATCAGGGGCCAGCCCGGTGGCTCAGGAGGTTGGAGCTCCGTGCTCCTAACTCTGAAGGCTGCCGGTTCGATTCCCACATGGGCCAGTGGGCTCTCAACCACAAGGTTGCTGGTTCAACTCCCGCAAGGGATGGTGGGCAGCGCCCACTGCAACTAAGATTGAACATGGCACCGAGCTGAGCTCAATTGGTTGGAGCGCGGGCCCTCAACCACAAGGTTGCCAGTTCGATTCCTCAAGTCCCGCAAGGGATGGTGGGCAGCGCCCCCTGCAACTAACAAGGGCAACTGGACCTGGAGCTGAGCTGCACCCTCCACAACTATGATTGAAAGGACAACAACTTGACTTGGAAAAAAAAAAAAATCCTTCTAAAAAAAAGAAATCCTGGAAGTACACACTGTTCCCCAATAAAGACCTGTTCCCCTTCCCCAATAAAATCTTAAATAAAAAAAAAAAAAAGAAAGAAAAGACAATCAGAGTAGGGGCAAGAATCTGTGAAAAGGGGAGAACAATTAAGCTCAAAGGAGAAAAACTGGGTTTAACATCCTGTATTTACCACTTAAGATGTGTAACCACAGGCAAGGTGCGTACATCTCTGCCCCACTTCCTTGTTAGAAAGCAGGGATGCCCCAGAGCTGATCTGCAGCCAGGCAGGCGCTGTGCCTTCCGACCCTTGGCTGCAGCCACCTCCTACCTCACAGGGCAGCTGTGGGACATGAAGTCCCTCTGCAGACTGTGGACTACCATCGTTGTCAAGTATTCTCTCCTCACTGGGTAAGGCCTGGAATTCAGTACCTAAGAGTTAGGTAGTCACAACGCCCCATGTCACCACACCCTAACTGCATCCAATCTTTCCCAGCTACAAGACAGTCAGCACAGTAGGACACAGGGCAATCAAATCACAACGGAGGCCAGGCCTCTCTCTGCTCTTCTGATTCCTCTCCTGCAAAGGGAGGTACTGCAGACACAGCAAACACCCAGCTTCCACCATCGCCTATCTACACCCCTATGAAGGAGCTGTTACTCACAAAGGAGGCAGGACAAGAAAGGGTTCAATGTTCAGTTTCTTTAATGACCCCCGTCTCCCTGAAGGGCGGGTGCAGGCAGCTAGGCGATGGCAAGAGATGTTCACTTGAAGATCTTGCCCTGATTGAAGGCTTTGCCCACATGCTGGAAGGCCCCCTCCCAGCAAAAGTACTCTCGAACCAAAGTCTGGGTCTCCTCGCTGCTAGGATCCAGTTTCCGCCATGTATATGACTCATAGTCCACCTGCCAATCTGGACTCAGCTGAGGAGAAAAAGCCAGGTAAGCACGTGGTCAGGTTATCAGACACTGTCCCACACTGGTTACTTCCAGCTCAGACACATGTCATCAGATCCCAGGACTCTGGGAACACGACAGCTACTTCCTGTACACATTCCTTAAACTCTCCTGAATGCTCTCAGCTCAGGAATCAAGGTGTGCTTCCCGTGTCCCTGCCCCACCCTAAAGAGACAGGCTCCTCCCCAACACCTTCCTCACCGGAAAGGCTAGCTCCTGGCCTCGGAAAACCCACACTCCAGAAATGGAGCTGCTATTGTTGGTTCCAAAGAGGATGACACTGGCGAAGGCATTCTTCCTCAGTTTGTCCAATCGCTGGAACATTCCTGAAGGGGCGAGACAGAAAATTCAGCCTTTGAGATCACATGACCCTGTGCTCCCTTCCTCTTCCCAGACCCACCCTGTTCTCACCAGTAATGAGGTTGCAACTCATGAAGGTCTGGGTGAGCTCTTCGGGGAAGCGGTACTCAGAGAACCACAGGGACCAGCCATCCTTATCAAAGTGCTCCCAAAAATACGGCAGCGCCACAGAGAGTGTGTCCTCGTTGGAGTACTTGCGCTTAAACTCATCCAACACAAAGGTACTGAATGGAGGAAAAGGCAAGGACGTCAGTGTGAAGGTCCTACTGAGGCATCAAACGGTTGCCAGGCTAAGAAAAGTGGGACTGGGGATTTGTTTCTTTGTGCCTTCCTGAACTATTTTTATTATCTGTGACCATAATTCCTTCCCCCCCAGTGAACACGGGCTCTGAACAGCTCCTAAAAATGTACTGGTTTAAAGGAAGAGTCCCTGGACTGGCAGATGTGTACAAGCTTATGAGGGAGGGGAGCTGAAGGGTATGATGGGGCCTAGGGCACCCCCATCCTCCCTACCCCCAGCCCAAGAATGCACCGGGAGGGTGGGTCCCAAAGGGGACCTGAGGGAGACCTGCCCCAGGAAAGGCATGGCGAACTGCTGCCCCCTGGTGGAGACAGAGTGAGGACTCTTGTTTTTTGGCTGGAGAGCCCCTCCCAGGGTTCTTTTCTATGAGTCACACTCAGTTACTGACTCACCCCTCTTCCCCCATCACACAGGCCTCTTCCGGTGACACACGCTATCATGACTGCAGTGTAAGCAGGGAACGTTTTCAAAGGACCTCCACCCCAAAGCTCACACCCATGTCCTTTAGTCACTCTGCCCAGAAACAAGTTCACTCACTGCCACACCGTTGGGTTCACGTTATCTTTAACGCAATCTGGCACACGCGTTAAAAAAAGCCAGGAAAGCCAGCATCAAGAGGAGGGCCCCCGCACCCAAGCAGGGATTGTTTTTTTCTTTCTTTACATAAACACATGTTGCCTGAAGAAAATCACCCACAATGCTAGCAAACAAGATGACAACTAATTCACGTCTTCATGAATTCCCCACTGGTCATTTTTCAAAGACGATACAGGTAGTTGTGTGCCTTACACAATTTGGTCATTTAATACTGTGACATGCTATGAGAATTCTTTTTGCAGATGCTTTAATGGCTATAAATCCAAAGTGCCATAAATCTATTAAACCCCCTTACTGAATGTTTAAGTTGGTTCAATTATTCATTAGTACTACAAATGCCCTGGGTACCACTTACATACACTTCACTCATCCTTACAACCCTCGAGTTAGGCTGTTACCCTCCCTCGCTTTACAGAAAAGGTTAAGTGGTGTGACCGGCCCAGTTATATTGTAGCAAAGCAGAGAATCTGTCCTTTAACCCTAGGCCCCAGGTTCCTTTCCAATCACCAGAGACCCCATCTAAGGAGCTTTAACACCCCAACCAACCATTGAGTGGGACTAGGGATTTGTTTCTTCAGACATCCCTGTACTACTTTTATTATTTGTGACCGTAATTCCATTTTTTCCCAAGTGAACACAGGCTCTGAACAGCTCCTGAAACAAGTTAGCTGGAAGGATCAAAATTCACTCTGGACAAATGACCGTCCTGGTCTTTGAAGGCATTACCTTTGTGACATTAAAAACCCTGGGGAAATCATCTTAGCAGCCCAGTAGAGCACCACGGCAATGCAACAAGCAGGTATTCATAAACAGCCTCAAAAGGCTTTAATAAATGCCAAGTTTGTTCAAGATTTTAAGTTTTATTGCTTGATTTACTTTCTGCCCAGAGCATAGACCCAATATACGAGTATGTGAAAATCTCTAGCTAATAATTAACACTGTCTATGTTACAACAGCATAGGTAATTTGGGTTAGTTATCACAGCTTATTTACACACACCAAAAATCTTGCTCACTCTTGACCTGCCCCTGTGTTAGGTTCAAGGTAAAGCACTTCAGTTCAGAAAGACATACATCTTTTAAGAGCAGCCTTCTTGATCTTGAGGAAAAGTGCCTGGGAGAAATAGCTCTCAGCTATACTCCAAGTTGTCCCCCAAAGGCGGAAACAGCAGTAACATTCCATTAATATGTTTGTAATTTACAACTTGAAGCACAACTACTACACCCATCACCAGTGCACATTCTTTAAACTGGTTTATCCCATACCAAAACCTTAACAAAACGCGAGGTCAAACCCTAGCAGACTAGTGAAAGGATGGAAGAGTGGTGGGTAAGCAGAGAAAAGGGAACAAAGTATAAAGTGACCACAGAAAAGACGTTTCTCATATTGCTTAAAATTCTAATAAAATGACTTGGGGCAGTGACTGAAGAAAGGTTTGATGGCAGAGTGTGGAGAGACTGTTTAATGCCATGACCACTGCTGGACCCTTGAGCTAAATCCAGTTAGATCCGGGCCAGAACAGAGATGGCTTCTCCAAGTCCATCTGATGGACCTTTTATGCCCACAGCGCATTGGTTTGTGCTGGTTCCTGCCCCAGGCAGGAATGTACAGCATTTCCCCCTTATCTGGGGTGGGTCATGCCCTGTACCCCTATCCATCTTGCACTGTCCTATATAAAATCTCTTAGCACCTGCCACGTGGCTTGGAGGACACCCATGTCATCTGCAGCAAGACTCGCCTGGTATGCAAGTTCCCTTAATAAACTCGGTGTAATCATGGAACTGTTGGCCTCCTTCTAAGGTGTCTTAGCCCTAGGAAATTTTACATGACATGGAGAACTGGGAAAGTACTAGGTGTCCCACTTTTTTCACACCAAAAATCTCCCTTTTACTGTACTTTCTTCCGAGAACCCCTACAATTACTGAAAGGAGGATACAGACAACCACCCCATCTATTTCCTTCTGCTTGAGGGGTTTAACTCCCCCAGTTGGGAAACACGAACCAGACAGGCACTCTGTAGCCATGGTCACCACCCTTTCTCTTAGTGAGCAATGGTGATAGTCTGATTCATCAGAACAGCAGAAAGATAATCAAATGACACTGACACAATGTCCTCTGATTCAGCAAAGCCAGCTCACACAGAGCAGACACAGGCTCTCTACACCGTCTCCCCGCACCTCTTACTGTATTAGTTCTGAGGGATCGCAAATTTTAACGAGCAGGCTAGAGACCAATGTTCCTCCACACCCAATTCTGTGCCTATCTGCTTTTTTTAGCTAGAAGGGGAGTTCCAATCTTCCCCATACTAGATGCATTTGGAACTTCCTTTCAACTTTCAAAACTTACCCAATTCTTGATAAATTCAGGAAGTTGTCTTATTTTCAAGTAAAACATACCTTTAATTTTTTATGGACGACCCAAAATTCTGGGCCCTGGCTGTGAGGGGGATCACATAGGCAAGAACAGGCCTTTCCTTGGGTCCCATGCCCCCTACCCTCCAGTATCCTTCCTTACCTCTTGGGCAGGTGAGCAAAGGGGTCTTTGGCCTTCGGCTCAGCAGCCAGCGCCTGCTCACATTCGTCCATCTCCTCCTCAGGAGCGGGAGCAGCTGCCTTTTTCTCCTCTTTCCGCTCAGCCTGGGGTTTCTGCTTCTCCTCCCGAGAACCTTTCTCCTTCCGTGGGGTGTCCTTTTTAGGCTGGCTCTCTGCAAATTTTTTAGCTGGTGCAGAGGAAAGGAGATAAGTTAATGTTCCTGCCACCTTCCACATCCCTCCAAAAGCAGGCAGCAAGCAACGTATTAGAGGAAAACTGCTGGGTGCGGGGACAGCTACGGGATCTAGGCTCTCTGCTGTCACCAGCTCACTGAACACCCTAGAGCAAGAACACAACCCTCACACCACGTACAACTGCATCGTAACCTTATTAACACAAATGAGTTGAGAGTACGTGCATACAACCGGGTTCACGAAATATTTGTTACTACGTGATACCCTACATTCTTGGGCTCACATAACCCAAAAGCCAGACAGGAAACCCAGGGTTCAGACTGAGCAAACCAGCCTGACGCTGGCCGCATGGTCCTCTGCCTCCTCTGACTTACCATCAAACTGGGCCATCTTCTCACAGAGTTTCACCTCCCCCAAGACAGCCCGGAACTGGCGCTGGTTAATGCAGGTGAGGAACCAGCGGTTGGTATTGGGGAAGGCCTGGCGGAAAGAAGGCTCCAGGACCTGCCAGGATGGAAACAAAGTGAGTAGAGGGAAAGATCCGGAGGAGTTTCAAGCCAGAGACCAACACACCTTTGCTTCTTTCTACCCCGAGGTGCTCCTTCCTCCTCCCTCCCCCCCCAGCAGCTCTCTAGGGCACCATCTTACCCTGAACGCCTATTTCCCATTTACCTTCCTAATCCCTAGTCCAGTCCAATTTAAAGAATACTTGGTCCCATCCTCCATTTACTACAAAGCTACTTAGAATATTTATATGGTGCCTGACTCCTTTCACAAAGCCACTTCACATCTACAGTTTCCAATCTTTTAAATTTCACGTGTTCATAAAATTAAAAAAGGGGGGGAGGGGTTGGGACCAACTGAGGGCTATCGATTACTCATTGTCAAATAAACAATTAAAACAATCTACATTAACAACTTCAGAAAGTAAAGAATATTCAACAGCAAAAAGTTTTTTTCAGAATAACGGACAGTTCTTTAAACAGCTTCATGAAAAACTCATTTACCACTTTTCAGTTTGTCAAGATCAGAGGCAAAATAATCTTGTGGTGGAGAGGACAGCAGCCAGTTTTGGAGTTCAAATTCTATTCCCCCACTGCATGCCCTTGGGTAGGTGACACTTCTCCTCACCCACTCAACAGGCTAAGATGACCCGTTAGACCCTTGGCGTAGGGTCTGGCACAGCAGGGGCTTTTCCCTGCTATCCTCACGTCACTACTCCAGAGCAGCATCGATTCATCAATCAGTGGTTTAGCAGGCAGCAACATGTCATCTCTGACCCAATAACCTCAACAGGGATTACCAGTGTCCTGGTTTTACAGTTTACAGAGGCAAAAAATAGGACTAAAGAAATTCACATACACCCCAACCCCCATCTACAACTAGTAAGCGACAAGGCCAAGAACAGAACCTACTTGTGCCTCCAAAAGCTCTCAATGCCAAATTTACCTCTATCTTCATGATCGGGCTTCCCAAGAAATGTGGGACAAACTGAATCTCTTAGCCCCCCCCAAATAAACTAAGGGCAACAGAACGTCACCACACTTCTCAGAAGGAAAGCAGTCCCGGCCCTCAGTCTCGGGATTCCTCGACGGTCACCTCAGACTGCCTCATGTCCTGGTCCTCACAGCAGGACAGTCACCTGGAAGCCTTGGCACCTCGGTTCTCATCCCACCAACCCGATTCTTTATTAACTCACCTGTTTATAGAGCCACAGCAGGGTGCAGACAACTGTGATATCAGCCAGCGTCACACGTTCGCCCACCAGAAAAGTCCTCGTCTTCAAGTGAGCGTCCAGCAGCCCCAGAATTCGCCTCACCTCCTCCTTCGCATTCTCTGTGGCCTATTGATTTAAAATGACCAACTGTATCAGCGAGGACCAAACCCTTTCCCTCACCCCAAGAACAGAACTCAGGTAGCCATTTCATTTAACCCTTTCAAAGGAGTCAGATTCTAGGATTCTTCCAAAAGTATCACAAATGAAGCTCCCAGTGTTCAAATTCTTCTTGGTGCAGTCTGCCCTCATTCTCCACTGTAATGATCGTAGCCATGTGTCTTTGTATTTTAAAAGGAACCTTAGAGGTCCTCTGGTCTCAGCACTCCCCTACCATTTGGCATAACCTTCCGACAGCAGAGGTCTCTCCTCTGACCACCATTGACAGATACCACGTCCACTGGGTCCAACAAAGACTCAGACACCATCAACAGCCCAGTTCTCCAAACTCACACCCAAAGATCAGGTCCTTGATTTCCCACATATTCTTGGCATCTCCTTTTCTCATCCTATGTTATTTCTCACTCCCTGACACTCTGCAGCTGGTATCATCCCCACTCCTGGTCTCTCCCCAAGTTCCAAGGCTTACCTGCTTGTTGTGGTGCATGATGCCCAAGGTGGGGAACACCCAGGTACTGGCTGGGGGCACTATGTCGCTATCAGCAAAGCTCACCCACTGTACCACCTGCGCTGCTGCCTCTGGAGTACGTCCCCGAAGCTCTTCATTGCTCACTGCAGAGGCAGAACACAAAGGTCAGAACCTGGGGGTCGTGCCAACAACAATCCAATCCCTAAAAAGTCCTCCCCTTGTCCATTCCAGTTCATCCTCATCCCCTTTTTCACCCTCACTTCCAGAACCTCCATGCCATATCTAGTGCAAATTACCGTAGTAGGCAATGGCATTGCTCTCAAACACACAGAATCCATCGTCGCCTTCAAATGCTGGAACCTGGGGACAAAGCAGTCAAAAGGTCAATGAAACACACAAGAATTTCTCACTAGCCAAGCCCAGGAACTGAACTGTTTTGGATAAAAACGTTTTTATATAGGACTGATGATCCTTTCTAACGAAACGCCTGATACTATCTGAAACTCAGGAACCAAAAATATTTGAATTAGCTTGGTAGCCCTTATAATCTGAAGTCACATAATAAACCCAAAAGATTTACGTATTATTGAATATTTGGATAAAAGCCTTCAATCAAACAAGCAAAAGGTCAGAGGCCAAGTCTTATATCTAAATCTGTAGTACTCAAAATATTATGGTGCTCCCCACACTGCACTTGAGCTTCTCCTCTCAGCCTGGTTATTTCCGTAAGACCCGCGGGGCAAGGATTCTGCTCATAGTTGATACCTGACATATTTGCACTGAAATCAGTCAAAACTCATTCTCTCTCCCACAAATACAAAGTACGCCTGTAATTTTTTAAAAATGTCATTGAATAGCTCTTTAGTGTCTTCACTAATGGGAATCTGCAATTATCTCAAAATGTGTTTTTTAAAAAATCACTGTAATGTGGAAAAAATGGAAAGTTCCCTTTTAAAGATGGAGGCCATCTGAAAGTGATAATCTTATAGCCACTTGGGTTCTCAGGACCAAAGACCCCTCCTGCCACTCCCCCACTCACCTTGCCGGCTGGAAATTTACGGAGAAATTCAGGGGTGCGGTTGGTTTGACCAAAGTGGAAGTGGGGTGGTGCGGAGAGCACGCGGACCTGAGCCCCGCTGTACTGAGCAGCAATGAGGGCTTTGAAGGCCCTCCAGTTTTCAGGGTATGTGTACAGCGTCTGTGCAAGAAAGGGGGGGGGATGTCAGTATGAGTAGAAGGGTCCCAAGTCCTAAATGTCACCTCTGGGATGACTTCCCTGAACAATCCCAATCTGTTCAACTCACTCTTTCACTCCCGATGGTGAACCAAATTCTTCAGAATCTGTCATGTGTAATCAGAGTCCTCCAAAACACCGAGAACAGAACTACACACCGACTGCTAAATAAAGCTTGTTGACAGATTTGACCTTCCCTGAGGACATCTCTAGAAGCATTCTCTTCCCCTCAAATGTATCTCCAAGAAACCCAGAACTTCCAGCGCCCTCAGACTCCATCTGCGACATACACCCCAGCCTTTCCTTGTTTCATTCATTGAGGGTTATCTAGTGCCTGTCTGTTGCTGAGCGGCTCACCGCTTCACAAGCATCGTCCTTGTCTCTAAGACACACACACACACGAAGACATTTCCAAGTTCCCCTCCGAAGAGACACAGGGACAGCGATACCGAATGGCATCTTCTCTCCCTAAAAAACCTTTCTTCCCTTGTCACGCATTTCATTCCTCCGGTCCTGTCCGGCAGTGAGTTCCCTGGTGTTGCCTACCTGGCCGGCGGGGTCCAACTGGTCTGACTCCACAGTCCGGAGAGACCTCTTGCTCCCAAACCTCCCTGATGGACGACACTTAGACCGTGGCCAGCCGTACCTGCCCACAAAGACCCTCCTCTTCACCGTCTCTGCTGTTGCCCCACAAAACGGTCGCAAAAGTTCTGTAAACCTGCCCGGATCCCATGCCTCGAGGTGGCAATGAACCTGAACCCCTTTCTCCGGCCCCAGACGGCCAGGATCCGGCATCTCTTTTCTCCTATAACCCAGACCCTTCCACCTCTTTGGCCTCCGACAGCCCCAGCCTCAGTTCCCCTCCGGGGCCTGGAAGCCCTGCTCTCCAACAGTAAGATCTCTAGACCCCGAATCAGTCCCCCACTCGGCTCCAGACCTCTTCTGACGCCGGCTGGTCCCACTCGGGGAGAGGATGGCGTCGGATATAGTGACCTGTATGGCCTGAGCCGGCAAACTTACCCCAGCCGCCATGGTGATTCCGCAGAGAAAGGGGGTGGGGCTCTCAGTGCTGCCGCAAAGTAAGCCGTGAGGGAGAGAAGGGAGGGGGACAGGAGAGGGCCGTGGAGAAACAGCAGCCGGAAAGCGAGGACGGCATAGAAGGCACACGCACGACAGTTCGGTGCACCTCGGCAGCTGAATTGGAAAGGGGGCGGGGCCTGCTGACTGGCGCGGAAACCGCTCGCGCCTGCGCAGTGGGTCACTTGACTGGCCCGCCCCTCAGGTAAGGCCAATCCGAGTCCCAACGTGCAAAGAGGCGCGGAGAAACTGTGAGAACTATCTGGACCGCTTCCCCTAGGCAGCTACGTGGCACAGCTGCCGTCCCTGCGCCGCGCTGGGTCCCGCAGGCACCCCCACTCCGGCCCGCAGTATAAGTGAGACCCAAGATGAGAGGCTTGATGGGAGGTCCTGCCAAGCCCCTAACATCATGACTGTGTGACACGCCACGGTGTGGAGATGGCGGTGTGCCAAATTCCTTTTGACCTGCTCTGGTTTTCTAGAGATGAATGTCTAATCGGAGCCCAAGTCTGAAACCCGCTGTTATAATAAATTTAGTTTTTCTCCCATTAAACCACCTTGCATCTCCAGGATGCTGTTATTTCCAGAAGGGCACTAGTCTGTGGGCCTTCAACAGGGGAGAGGCTAAGGGACAACGGCCATATCCCTTCCACCTCCTGTCACTCTGGAGGGGTTGACAACTTAAGAGAAACTGATATGGGCAGCCATTTCCCCATGTTCAGGTCTGAAAATCTTTTACCCAATTTTAGAAGGGGATGAATTCTGTTAAGTGGCAGAATGCGTGAAGAGCCCTGAACTCAAATTTCAGGCCCTGTCACCATTCATAAATCTCGGCAGCAAGGTAGAGGAGGAGGCAAACTTGGTTCTTCTCACAGGTACTGTTCAATATCTCTGCTCAGCACTACATCACTCCCGAACTCTCCCAAGTGGGCTCCAGGTTCCAGACACAGTCCTGGGCACTCCCCGCAAGTTGTGATAAATAGTAAGAAGGAAACAGGCTGAGACCTATTTTGGGGTGGCCAGAGAAGGCACCTCTGAGAAGGCTGTATTAAGGTCTGGGGAGGGGAAGTACGAGGTGGAAGCATTACCAGGTGGAAATTAGAGGAAACCGTAGTGTTTATTAAACTAGCAGCTTAATTGCCCTTTAGGGCCCCTGTCTTGACTCGAGAAGATTTCGAAGGGCTTGAGGGAGGAAAACCTGTAAGAAATGATGGAGATCAGGAAACAGGCCTTGGGAATCCTGGAGTGGGGTCACAGTGAGAGTCTGGTCAGCCTGGGAAGCAGACGCCACAAAGGTCAGGAGCGGCTCAGTCTCTGGCCTCTGTTCAGCACTGCTTGGTCCTCTCAGTTCCTGGGTTACCCGAGCCTCAGTCGCCAGCCACTCTACTCCCGTGCCAGCACCACCTCTGCCTCCTTCCTTGGTTTGCTGCTGCAGGCGTCTCCGGGCACGCCGCCGCCCCTGCCACACTCGGTGCCACAAGGCACAGCGCCAGCTCACTGAGGAGAGTGATGCCCCCTTCCCTGTCCCACCCTGGGATCCTTCTCGGACTGCCTCTGGTCCTTTGGGCCCCTGCTCGGCCAGCGCTGCATGGCCTGACTGCTCCTGTCCTCCAGTGGCGAGGTGCTTTCCAGCCATCAGGGAAGGCTCCCCTGGCTGCCCAGGGCTCTGCATGGCCCAGTCCTCCACTGACTCTCCAATCTCTACAACCATTTCTTCCACCCCATCTTCGCCATGCTCCCCCGTACATCCCTGCTGCTCCTCCTGCCTCTCCTCACAGCTTGTTTTCTGTCTGTCTAGTTTCAGTCTTTTGCTTGACCCTCCCTGGGGAGAATCTCCATTTCTACCTCCCTCTGACCGCAGTCTCTTGGTTCCCTGTTCTATATGGCACCCCAATGCTTCTCTGAACACCTGGACCAGGCCAGCAGTGAGCTGGATAAAGGGAGCAGGGGGTAAGGGGATGGGTGTTGCAGACAGCAGGGAACTAGGGGAGCTCGGCTGCAGAAGGGGGAGCAGCCCCCAGTCCCGACCCCGGGAGGAACGGTGCTGGTACTGGAGGCTTCTGCAGTAATTGGCTGCTACTCGGCAGCAGTTCTGTAACCGCCCAGCTACCCGGCTGGTTACATTGGCTGCCACATTGTGACTCAGGTCAAAGGGGTCCTGGAGATTCATGGGGCCGAGGCGCAGACCCTCCCAGAGATCAGAGGGCAGGCCCCCTGCCACAGGCAGTGCCCGACCCTCCCGCAGGGAGAGCAGTGAGCCACGAAGATCCCAAGAAGAGACGCAGGAGAAGAACTGGGCTAGCAGGGAACCTGGAGGACAAGACCAGGAAAAGGGGTTACTGAGAGGCCAGAACTGAGACAGACCCTGAACCAGAGCCATTCCCTTAGCAGGACTTTCGTTTTCCCTTCTAAGTGGCTCAGAACAGTGCCAGAAGCCAGGCTCCTCTGATCCCCATAAACATGAGGCCAAGCTCTCCCTGTGTCCCCAGCAACGTCATTTCCCAGATGCTACTCCTTCCCTCTGCTAGCAGTGTAACCTTGGGTAAGCCACTTAATTACTCTAAGGCATGGTTTCTTCACGTGTGAAATGGCAGTAACAACACTAGCTGTCCCCCAAGGCTACTGTGAGAACCATGTCTGGCACACAATAACTGTGTTACCCCCTGTTACGATCAACGTTATTTATTAGTCCTCTGTGGGCTCCCCAAACTCACTCAGGGGCTCCTGATTGGTGCTGGGCTCCAGTCTCGAGGCATCCCTGGGGAAACTACAGTCCCAGCCATCAACCTCCACCTGTTCACCCTCTCCTGTGAAAGAGAAAAAGGTGAGGGTCAGCCTGGAAGCAGGAAGATTGAGGGAAAGAAGGGTGAGGGATGGAAATGAGGGGGATAGCAGAGCTCTCCTTCCCAGGGTAACGCAGGGTGGGTAAGACGAGGAAGAGAAGAGATGAAGCTAATGACATAGAGGGAGGAGGCCGGCCGCTGTACCTGCTTTCTGGGTGAGTTGGGACACAGTGGGCAACACAGGAGGGTCCCTGGTCTGAAGGAAATAGATCACGAGCAAGGTCAGGGCGTAGTTATTGAGAAGGGGGCCACTCCCTGGGTAAATAATCAATAATTCCAGTTAGATTAGAGGTGCTTCCGATCCCCTCCTTGGCAGTTTTTCTCAATCCTGGTTCCTGTATTTGCCTCCCTTCTTTGCCCGACACCAACTCAGCCCCAGCTCTGTCCTGACTCTCACCTGCTAGCCCTCGACCCTGAGCCCAGCAGCGGAGGGTGTACACGAGAGGCCGTACTCGCTCATCCAGCTCAGAGCAGAGACTCAGGAAGCGGGAGTTATGCAGGGCCAGCCTGGGACAAAGAGGAGACGAGGATGTTAGGGCTCAGGAACGCTCTGAACCTATGACCCCCAGCTCCCAGTCCAGACTGTAACGGGGGCCAGAGAGGGTTTCCTAAGTGTTTGCTGACACAGTGGTCTTGTGAGAGGCTGTACAAAGAACACGACATCCTATATGCCCGTCTCGGACATTCAGAGCGTGTTATTATTAATATAAGCCTGCTCAGAGCCTTTACTATGCAAAGAAACAAAGACAGGAAGGGAGGGAGAAGGGGAGGAAAGGAGAAAGAGAGGGAAAAAGGAAAAGAGAAAGAGGAAGTGGGGGAGGAGGAGGGAAGGAAGAAACCTATTTGTGTTTAACTTAGTATTTCCCAAACTTACTTAACCATGGAACTCTTTTCTAAATCCCTTAAAAATAGTATCCTAAAAAAGACACTTTCCATTGACATGGAAGACAGGCAGGAGATGAGTGGCAGAAAGAGGGATGGGTCCAAACAAGGATAATCTTGAGGCTTGGCAGGTGCAGGAGCTCCCCCACCAGGGCTCCCTCTTCAGCCACCCCAGAACGCTCAGCTTGCCTTCCCCAATGCCCCCCTAAACAACAGTACCGGTTACTGAGGGAGATGTCACCGTGGAGACCTGAAGGCCGGTGGCAGAACTTGACCACAGGGCATCGGGCAGAGGGCACATTTTGGACTCGGTACACTCCAGGGACACAGCCACGAAGAATGGATCCCACCAACTCCAGCATGGCTCCCTGCTCTGTTTTCTCGCCCTTCAGAGCCTCTGCTAGCTCCAGAGCCTTGCCCAGGTCCCCCTCTCCCCGGTCCTCCTGCAGTGGTGAGGCTGGAGGCAGGGACTGGGGAGAAGCAAGGGTCTCAGAGGCCAAAGCTGAGTCCGGAGTGTGGGGTGCCTGGGAGGAGGAAGGGATTTCAAAGTCCAGGGCTTCTGAGTCTTGAGGAGAATCTGGAGGCTGAGAGTCTGGAGGGGAGGCTGGGGTGCAGGCTTGAGGGTCCAGTGGGGATGCAAGGGCCGAGTCCAAGGATGGGGACTCTGGAGCCTTTGGGGCTGGCTGTGGATAGAAAAGAACTGAGTGAATGCCTCTCCTGCTGCCCCCTAACTGGGAACAGTCTCGTCCCCAGGATATACCTATGACCTACTACTTATTACATGCCAGGCCCTATTCTAAGGGCTTTACACATGGTAACTCATTTAATCCTCACAATATTTTTTTTAATTAAAAATACCTTTTTAAAGTCATAAAATAAATAGTCTGTATTCTATAAAAATGTCATTGTCATGAAAGACAAAAAAAGGCAGAGGAACTACTTTAGATGAAAGAAAACTAGAGACAACACAATAGTCTACTGTCAGGGCAGCTGACAAAACTGGAGTACAGACTGGATTAAAGTCTTGTAATGTTTTACACTTCTACCAGTGTAATGTTTCCTCAACTTGATAATGGTACTGTAGTAACCCACTAGAATATTACCTTGGTTCTTAGGTAATACACACTGGGATATTAAGGGGTAAAGGCGTGACGTATGCAACCTACTCTCAAATGATTCAGGAAATATAAATTGTGTGTGTGTGTGTGTGTGTGTGTGTGTGTGTGGAGAGAGAAAGAGAGAATAAAAGAAATTTTATTTTAAAATTAACCCTTTTTGTGAGGCAGGAGTCATATGGGAACTTTATACTTTCTACTCAATTTTGCTATGAACCTAAAACTCTAAAAAATAAAATCTTTTTAAAAAAAAAATAACCCTTTTGTATTCCAAAAGCAGGATCTGTACATTAGTTGTTAGAAAACCCTTAAGCAAAAACATAACCCCCAAATTACCTTATTGTATGTCTTGTTATATATATATTTTTATCTAAAGTAAGATACTATCCATGCCATTCTGAAATCTGGTTTTTCTCCTGTTACAAATGCCATCAATCTCGTGCCAACTCTATTCCGTCCTACCTTATACACATCCACATTCACATCTCTCCAATTACAATAACCTTTCAGGCCGGTCCTATTAGCCCCATTTAACAGGTGAGTGGGAAGGTGCTCACGCGGAGTCACATGACCATTCCTACTGACTGTTCCCAGCTGCTCCCTCTTCACTTACCTGGAGCTCTTCCAAGTCACCCAGATCCAGGAAGAGGTCAAGATCACAGCCATGGACGTCAAAGCTATTTATGGAAGAGCCAAAAGGATGGATCACACAGCCTGGGTGCCGAGCAGAGAATAAAGGTCAGGAGACATTGGGGGGCTAAGGGGTGGAAGAACATAACAGGGCACAAAGATGAAAGAGCAACCAAATAAACACCTCTAGCTGAGGGAGGACTGGGGATGCAGACGGGGCAGGGAAGGACGGGGTGGGCTCAGCCACAGTGAGGAAGGTGGCTCACCGGGAAAGAACTCTGTGAAGACCTCCTGCATCAGGGTCACCACAAGGCTCCGAAGCTGCCGCTCAGCCTCAGACAGCTCCCTCAGCCCCACCAGCTTCACCATTTGTGCTCCCACATCTGGGGCCTCAGCTAGTGCTGTGGCCAGCTGGTGACTGTCGAGGGCCGCTCCTTTGGGGGATTTGGAGGCTGGGCTCTGGAACTCTTTCTGCTCCCGTGGTCGGACGCGCAAGCGATGTCCTCCCAGGCTATGCTGAGGCTGTGACAGGACAGCTTCCCGGGCACCCACGTCTCCCATCTCCACGATGGCAAACACTCCCTGGCAAACCACAACGGGCAGAGATGATGGTTTTGCAACCGAGAATCCAAACACATGGTCTGACAGTGGGCGAGAATTCTGAAAGGGGGACTACCGTATAAATTGGGAACATTCGCTTGCTGTTTCTGTAACAACAGGGAACATATTTAGAAAAGCAATTATTTTCCTCACTTGCATCCCACACACACTACTCTCACCCCAGTCAGCCTCTGAAAATCACATTTTACCTATTTCGTTGTCCGCTACTCTTCCCAATGACATGACTTTACTGGTTATACCCATCCCCTAACTTTTCCTGCTTTAGACTCTTTTAAAATTTATTAAGAATCCATGTAATGAACACTGTGCTAGGTGTAAATATAAACATATAAACCCTACCCACAAAGGAACAACAGCAAAATGATAACCATGCCGCTATGATATGGCTGAGTTCAACAATATTCAATGGAATAAATATATATATATATATATATATATATATATATATATATATATATATATATATATGCATGTATGTGTGTGTATACATATATATATATACACACACACACATATATATGTATATATCTTTTTTTTTTTTTTAAGCTGAACTGTTAGCAGGAGTAGGAAAACTATGACTGCTTTAGGGCCAAAACCTACATCTTCTGTATTCTCTTCAGTGGCAAAGCTAGAGCCTCCTCCTGCTTATAAAAAGGTACCCTTTACAGTAATCAAGACAGTGTGATACTAGCATAAAGACAGACATGCTGATGAAGGAAATGTAATTGAGACTCCAGAAATAAACCTGTGTGTCTATGGTCACCTGATTGTCAACAAGGGTGCAGAGACCATTTAATGATGAAAGAATAGTCTTCTCAACACATGGTGCTGGGACACGTGGATAGCCACATGCAAAACACTGATGGTGGACCCCTACCTCACACCATACACAAAAATTAACCAGGGCGACAGCCTCACCTGCACACAGGCCTGAATCATGGATGGGGAATGACTAATAATGGATATGCAGTTTCTTTGTGGGGTGATGAAAACACTCTAGAATTAGACAGTAGAAACGGTTGCAGAGCCTTGTTAATACAATAATTGCCCCTTACCCGAGATTTCACTTTCCGAGGTTTCAGTTACCTGCAGTCTGAACATACTAAATGGAAAATTTAAGAAATAAACAATTTATAAGTTTTCAATTTCATGCCATTCTGAGTAGCATGATGAAATCTCATTCTGTGCCACCTGCCCCACTCTGTCCCACCCACAATGTAAATGCTCCCTTTGTCCACACAGTCACACTGTATATGCTACCTTCCTGTTAGTCACTTAGTAACCATCTCAAGTTATCAGTAGTGGTTATCAGTGCTTGTGTTCAAGTCACCCTTATTCTACTTAATAATGCCATATTGATATAACTTTTATTACAGTATACAGAGGGTACCAAAAAAATGTATACACATTTTAAAAAAGGAAAAAACTATTAAAATTACACTGATGGGGCCAGCCCGGTGGCTCAGGCAGTTGAAGCTCCATGCTCCTAACTCCAAAGGCTGCCGGTTCGATTCCCACATGGGCCAGTGGGCTCTCAACCACAAGGTTGCCGGTTCAACTCCTCGAGTCCCGCAAGGGATGGTGGGCAGCGCCCCCTGCAACTAAAATTGAACACGGCACCTTGAGCTGAGCTGCCACTGAGCTCCCTGATGGCTCAGTTGGTTGGAGGGCATCCTCTCAACCACAGGTTGCTGGTTCGACTCCCGCAAAGGATGGTGGGCTGCACCCCTTGCAACTAGCAATGGCAACTGGACCTGGAGCTGAGCTGTGTCCTCTACAACTAAGACTGAAAGGACAACAACTTGAAGCTGAACGGCACCCTCCACAGCTAAGATTGAAAGGACAACAACTTGACTTGGAAAAAAGTCCTGGAAGTACACACTGTTCCCCAATAAAGTCCTGTTCCCCTTCCGCAATAAAATCTTTAAAAAAAGAAAAAAAATTACACTGATAGTGTAAAAAATTACACTGATAGTGTAATTACACTTTGAGCATCTCTTATAATTGCAGAAGTCAAACATGACTTGTATTCATCTTTTGTTATCAGTATATATTATTATAATTTTAATATAGTTTTTTCCGCTCTTAAAATGTTTTTCCTTTCTTAAAACATTTTTTTGGCACCCTCTGTATTATAACTGTTCTATTTTATTGTTAATCACTGTTGTTAATCTCTTACTGTGCCTAATTTGTAAATTAAACTTTACCACAGGTATGTATGTACAGGAAAGACATAGTATAGTTAACCCTTGAGCAACGCGGGTTTTAAATAAGCAGGTCCACTTACACACAGGTTTTTTTCACTTGACCTGCGCAGTACAAATGACCATTGCAGTTCAAACCCATGCTGTTCAAGGGTCAACTGTATAGACAGGGTTTGGTACTATCTGCCATTTCAAGCATCCACCGGGGGTCTTGGAACGTTTCCCCCACAGATATCATGAACAACCACTGAATTGTATACTTTAAAAGGGTGAATTTTATGCTGCCTAAGTCATATCTCAAATGAAAATAAAAGCAGGGGGGAGTGCCCTTCCTACCCTCACTTCCACCCTTATGCCAAAGACAGCAAAGAACCAAAGTGAAACCAAGGCGAAAAACAGCCACTTGGACCTGCCCAGACTAATTTTCTGACTCTGAGAAATCACACAGCTCACCACACTGTGGTTCAACCCCAAGTTTGCGACCAAAGCCCCAGCTAGAAACTCGGTGTCTCTTAGCCTGTCCTTGTCTTTGTGCACGTATTTCCCTCGAGAACCCCGTAGAAGGCGTCAGGGATGGCAGAATTAGAAGATTCAGAAGCCTGTGTCCTAGCTATTTTTCTCCTCTCAATACCAGCATCCCCAACTACAGCTACCACTTCCCAAGGGCTTATTTTAAACCAAGTAGTTCACATAAACAATTGCTAAGTCTCATAAGACTCCTACAAGACATGTATTATTGTTCCCATTTTAAAAATTAAGAAACTAAAACTCAGAGAAGTAATTTGTGACTGCCTCCCAAGCAGGGGCTCAAACCCCAAATATCCAAGTTCCCAGTGATGATCTCCCTGAAGGAAATGTTGGGTAGATTAAATGAGATATTGTATATAAAATAGCATGGGGCTGGCCCAGTGGCTCAGGTGGTTGGAGCATCACGCTCCTAACGAGGTCGCCGGTTTGATTCCCACATGGGCCAGTGAGCTGCACCCTCTACAGCTAAGATTGTGAACGATGGCTCTCCCTGGAGCTGGGCTGCTGTGGGCTGCCGCGGGCCACTGTGCTGCTATGTGCTGCCAGGAGCGGCCAGTGGCCAGCTTGAGTGGCCGGCAGCCAATGTGAGCAGCTGGCAGCCACTGTGATCAGCCGACCGACGACCGGCAACCGACTGCCTCAGCTGGGGGAGCGCAAGGCTCATCACACCAGCATGGGCCAGGGAGCTGTGTCCTACACAACTAGACTGAGAAACAACGGCTTGAACCAGAGTGGAGGGCGGGGGGGAGGCAGAAGAAGGAAGGAAAAAGTTAGCACATAACTGTACATAATAACTGCTCAATAAAAATTTTAGTAATTATTGTTATAATAATTAGAAGCCTCGGAAACTTGAGGTTTAAATTCAGGAAAAGATCATGCTTTCTAATTGAAATAAATATGAACAAAAATGAGGACACTGAGCTTTCTAAGGAAGTAACCTGGGGCAGACACTGTCAGCTGCCCACTCCACATACATTGTCCCTTTCTTCTTTACTGACAGAATCCGGATTTTGTTCAGAAGGGCAAAGTGCCCAGCTAAAATAATTTCATTTCCCAGGCTTGCCTGTAATTAGGTGCAATCATGTGATAGAGTTCTGGCCAATGAGAAATCTACTGAAGAGGTCTCTGGAAAAGGTTATTTTCCTGGAAAATAAAGACAACGGGGGTGGGATGGTGGTCAGACTCAGCTGGCACTAGCCTTTCACACTCTGCCCTTCAACCTGCCCCTTCTTCGTGGATGAAGAGATGGAAACAGCATTATCACATCTATGAAGTTAAGAGCCACATGCCAATAATAACAGAGCAGGAAAACAGCAAAACCCTGGACTGCCCAGGTCTGGACTTCTTGTTATAAGAGAACAATTGAACCGCTTTTGTTTAAGCCATCGTGGGTTAATGAAATCCCTGAGAGAAACAGACCCCTCCCCACTCTAAAAGAAGGCTTGGAATGCTAAGGAGATTTGGGATCACCTAAGCCATGCCTACACAACCAGACTGCAGCCTCAGAACAACAATATGGTCACAGGACACACTACTGCAGCAGTGAACTTTTTTCAAGGACTAAAGAGACCATGACAAAAGGTCTGCATGGAAACAAGACAAAAAGAACCACAAAGCACAAGCTTGTTTGCCCAGCACTGTCCAGAGGATAGGGTGTTCTGACCAGGTAACCTCAGTACCTCTCAGAATAAGTTAATAAACTGCTAGCTGGTTTACAAACTGGTCTCTTGTAGGGTTAGGATGGGTCTCCCTATGGTGTGGTTTTAAAGCACCCACTTCACTGTAATTACTCATTTAACTGTTTACTTTCTCCACTCATTTAATTGTCTAGACTGTAAGTTTTATGCGAGCAGGCACCACATCTATCATATTTGCTACTCAGAATGCAGCTCTAGTGCCTAGTACAAAGTTAGCACTTAATAAGTATCTGGCAAATAAAAAATTGAATGAATAAATGAATGACCAACAAGTGCCCCAACGAATAACACTGGTGAACTGAGAGAATTCAAGTTGGGGAGGGGAAGCTGCTCACAAAGCTGGACTAGTCCAAATAACGTAATGTTCACCACGGACAAGCAACATTAGGAACTAGCGAAAAGCGACTCCTGGTTTCTCCCTTTCTCGTATCTTTTGGTATGTGGCACACCTGACTCATTCTTTATTCTCAGAGCCATTCACTGTACCTTGTCCTTATCCATGACGACACTGGCCACAGGTCCAAATGCCTGGAAGTACTCAGAGAGCTGAGTAGAATCTACATTCCGGGGAAAGCCACTGACAAACACACTTCGCAGTCCCTGGGCCTTCCGGGCAGCTCGGAGTTGTACCAGATGCCGGTGTTTCCGGCCTCCCAGGTGGGCATCTAGGCTGGGTCCTGCAAAGACAAAAGTGAAACAAAAACATCCAAACCACTCTTCAGTGTATCTGTCCCGACTTTGTTCTCTGCATACCTAAATCCTACTGATCCTTCCAACACATAGAAAGTGTGACCTTTAAATAAACAGAGTCCTGGCTCCTTTCACCTTCCTCTCTTGTCCATTGTCTACAAGTACAGTGCATTCTAAGTGGAAGACTGACTACACTACAAGCATTTCTTAAACCATCTGTATCAAATATATGGTGATGGAAGGGGAACTGACTCTGGGTGGTGAACACACAATGTGCTATATAGATGATGAATTGCGGAATTGTACACCTGAAACCTACGTAACTTTACTAACAATTGTCACCCCAATAAACTGTAATTTAAAAAAAAAACATAAGAAAATATTAGAAATAAAATTGGACACATATTTGGGGAAGAAAAGGAAAAAAAAATCTGTAAGTGCTAGGTAAAAGAATACCTGAAAATTGTAACAAAATTAACAAGTAACTTACCCAAGTCATATAGGAGTATAGAACTAAATATATCAGGACTCTAGACTATTTCCCATGGATCATCCCTGAGTATGGTATAAAGATTACAAGTGCAAGATCTGAAGCCACACTGCCCAAGTTCAAATGCCAGCTCTGTCAAATTGTGTAAGATCTTGGGCGACTTACTAACCTCTCTGTACATCAGTTTCTTCAGCTATAAAATCAAGATAATAATAGTACATAACAAATAGGTATTATTCATACGCAGCACTTGGCAGAGTCCAGCATATGGTGAATGTGGGAGAAGTGGAGCTGTCATTATTTTTGTTACATTTTGAGTTAGCTGCTTGATGTCACCAATGCACATGTGGGGCCAGGGAAGACTATCCTGGGCTTCTGGCTGGTCCTACTGAACAAACAGCAGTAGTGCCATTCACACAGAAAAAGAAGAACGGAAGAGCCTGTTTAGAAAATATGATTCCAGACTTCAAAAGTGTAATTTGGGGTTTTCCTGAACCCCTTGCGCTGTCATACAACGATCTTATCAACTTTTCCATACCCACCTTCCCAGTCATGCGCGCCATGCTACTTCACCCACCCATCCCTGCCTCTGGGTAGGTCCTCTGTAGGACTTCCTGACTTCATTACGACCTTCTCTGTGACCCCACAGCTCCCCAAACCTATTTAGGGCATTGAAATTGTCTCTCCATCTCCCCACCCTCGAGCCTAGCAGAAAACCAGGCACCATGGGGATGTCCAATAGATGACGGTTAAAGAGGGAATACAACAACGAAACTTTCGTCGTGGAGATTTCGGATACTTGGGACTGGCGGAGTGAAAACGGAGGTGAGTGACTCTAGCAACCCATCTGACAAAAACGATGACCTGTTACCTTAACTTTCGCTAGGACCCAAAGACGGAAGTCCACAACCACCCACCCCCTCACTAGCCACCGCTTACGGTTGGCTGTAGTGATGTGGCAGAGGCAGCAGCGGAAAGCCCCACGCGGCAGCGATTCGACATCCGAATCCAAGGCCGCCATCGCAACTCCCCGGTTCCAACCAAGTGCAACCACTTCTGCCACCACCGGAACTCTTCCAAGTCGCAACGCGCTCAGAAGCAACTTCCGCCAGCCCGACAGGAAATGACGTAGAATCTGCTAAGTGAGCGCACACTCCTCCGGAAACCACGTTCCTTCGACTCAGTTCCGTTTCCAACCCGTGTTAACGCTCTGTGGGCTTTAGGAAAAGCCGCCCATCTATGATGCTTATCTGCATGCGGTAAGCCAATTGGCGTGCTGAGCTGTGCAGACGCTCATTGGCTCAAAGAATCATGAATATTCATAAGAGCAGCCACAGTGGCCAGGGCCGGGTTGACAGCCGGCCGTTTCGTCGCTGGTGGTGTTGGCCAGGTTGTGCCCTACTTCACGGGGCGGTAGAGACCTGCGCGGCTGTATCCTCAACCCCATGTTTACCTGGCGTATAAATGTGGATGACCAGCCTCCACGAAGCCCCGAGTTGTCTCTGGACTTCCAACCTCCTCAGGGCTTAATTTCTCCCTCTGCCCTCCGTCCTCCCCCCAAACAGCTGTTCTGCGACGGCTTCCCAAGCCTGGTTGGGGAGCTCTGTCCCCACAGGTCACCTTCCAAGGGGATACAGCCAGATCGCTGCGGTCCAGGTGAGCCAGGCTTTCCTTCTGCAACAGTGGGTTGCATGGAGTGCACTCATGAGGCGCCAGGACCACTTCAAGAAATGCGACGGAAACTACTATGGTGGCAACTGAGTAAAGACACTGGAAGGGAAAGTGCTGCTTTCCCCCAGACTGGTATAGTGGTCAGTTCATCGCGACAGTACAGGTGTAAGCTCATGATCGGGAGAGTAAGGGAGCTGGGGAGGCCCTAGGAACAGGTACCATGAGACAGAGAGGACTGTCAGATGGGCTAAGCAGCTTTTGCTGTGGTTATCAGCTCACAGCCATGGATTCTGGAAAGAGCCGTGGATCTGAGGCAGACTTCTCAAGGTCTGTAACCTTGAGCAAGTCGCAACTGCTGAGGCTGTTCCCCATCTCTAAAGGAAGTGTCCAAGGAGCACATAATAGACTTGTTCTGTCTCCTAAGATGCTTCTATTGGGCCCAGCTCAGGTGTCTAATCTGTCTCCCAAACATAAACAGGCAGGAACAGTGCTAGAGAGGGCCTTGATATTAAAGCAGTTGCTGAGGCTGGCCTTGGGGATCATGAAGCAGCACTCTGTGCAAATACACCAAAGTTAGGTGGTAAGATAAGCGGGGCTATGTCTTGTCCTGGCCTCCACCAACTCCCAGAATTCCTTGAGTAAAAGGAGAGGGGCGTTAAGAGTTGGGAAATAGAGGAAGAAGCATCTATACACACACACACACACACACACACACACACTCACACACACACCTGCTATGGAGGCGTGCCATCCAGAGAACCAGCTCATCTCAACTACTTTGAGTGAATCTGGGCCAAGATGGTGCTCAGCAGCACAGGAGCTGGGGAACAGTTTGGGTCCCACAAGAAAGCTTGCTGGAGCAGGCAGCATGTCCAGGCTGCATATCTCATAAAGCTAGCTGTTCCCAGAGCAAGCCCCATCTGTACGTTCTTTATTGTCCTTTGTCCTTTTATTTTCCCAATCGAAGACACCCCTCCCACACACACACCCATAACAGAGAACAGCCAAACCAGGAGGAGCTGAAGAAAACAGCTTTTTATTTGTTACTATAAGAACCAATTACAGAATCCGAGGTTAAAAAAACGGACAAAAGATCTTTATTTCTGAGAATTGGCGTACAAAAGGCGGAGGGGACATGGGAGGGAAGGAAAGAGCGAGCATAGGCTGCGGTTGATGCCAGCTTAGGGGCCTCAAACTCCTTAGTTTCCTAAGGACACCCAGGAAGAGAACCCCCCAATTAGGGGAAAAAAAAAAAAAGACATAGCAGTCATGGCAGTGCACACCCCCCTCCCCCAACCAGGTACCACCACCTGATGTTTCCTCTTCCCCTCCCCCATCCCCTTTCACAAAGGGAGGCAAAATTTTTAAAAAATTAAAAAACCCTCCCCCTAAAACTGTCCAAGACAACTGTGGGTCCTACCCACCAAAAGAGGCTAGGTTCCCACAATGGGCTAAGTTCCTGCAGCCGGCCTTCCACCACCAGGCTTAGAAAAGCATGGGAAGGGGACAAGCCTTGAAGTGGTAACACCAGAGGGCGCCCAACCCCTCCAAAGACAAACACTTGCTCCCTCCCTCACTCCTCAGTCCCTTTGATACTTAGAGGGAAGGGAACCTGGGTGCCCTGGGCATCCACTCTAGTTTTCAGCCCACCTCCCTTCCCCATAGATGCTCAATCCTCCAGGACAATGGGCTCATTAGTGCTGGCAGGATGTGAGGGTGCAGGTAGAGGGACTGGGGGCCGCACTGCAATCAGAGGTGGCTTCACCTTCAGGGGCAAGTTGGGCCTGCGGGCAGCCCGGCGCATTTCCAGATGGGTCAGAGCTTTCCGCAGGGCCCTGGCCAGGAAGAGAAGAAGGAAATGAAGCAGGCTAAGCTCCTCAGGGTGAAACCCCATGTTCCACACAGCAGTTCTTCTGGCCCAGTCCTTCCTGGCATCCCCACCCTGCACCCAGTCTTCCTGGATCTGGTCTTGCTCAAATACTCCTGTTTCCCACACCCACCAATCTGCGCTGTCAACCTCTGCCCCTCCCATGATGGGCTCCCTACCTGGTATCTTTTGTGGCCACAAACACAACTGGATTGGGGGCATCAGCTGGGTTTAGTTTCTGTCGCTTGGCTGCTGGCTGTGAGCCTGAGCGAATCCCTGAGGCCAGAGGCCTTCCATTGGCAGAAAAGGGGACCCCTGCCCCTGCCATCTGGAAAAGGGTGGGACAACACGAGATGGCACTCTTAGACTCCTATCAGAAATGAAAGCCCTAGATGATGTAATACAGAATTGTACACCTGAAATCTATGTAATTTTACTAACAATTGTCACCCCAATAAATTTAATTAAAAAAAAAAAAAAGAAAGAAAGAAATGAAAGCCCACCCAACTCCACTTGGCCCACTCCAGGCTGTCAACTCACAGTCTCATAGGCCCGTTTCACCATAATGCCCCCCAGCCCCCGGTTCTGGGTCAGCTGGTTTCTGTTGATTGGTGTCTTGGTACCCCGAGGTGTTTTTGGTTTCAGAGGTGCCTGGGCCACTGCCAGGAAAAAAAGCAAAAGTTAGAGAACTTTCACACTTTCTTTTCTCTATGCAGTTTTTCTGGGCATCCCCAAAACTCATGATGAGGGAAGAGGAATGACAAGCAATTACCAATACAGTTTACTCTTGAACAATGCAGGGGGGTAGGGGTACTGACCCCCCACACAGCACACAGTTGAAAATCCATGTATAGTTTTTGAATCCACAAAAACTTAAAACAGTATTTCAAAAACCACACAGGAGTGTGATCTTGTCAAATTAGTATTGTCATACTGGATAGCTTCTGAGAAAACATTATTAACCTACAAAAGTACCATTTGTTAGGCTAACTCTCTTAGGGCTGAATGGAAAAGAAAAAAGCAGGGGAGAGATTTTGATCCTAAAAGGACTGAGAGACTGATAGCACCCTAACTGGGTCCCCATCCCATACCCAGATCTTTGACGATAGTTGCCAGGGGCAGCCGCACCAGAGGGTGAATCTTCAGTGGAGTCTTGGCAGCCTTAGGAAGTCGAATGGAGCCTGGAGAACAAAGATGAAAGCTCTTCAAGGGGCTTCACTGTTCAGGCCTCTTCTGGGGCCAGGAGCCATGTCTAATTTCTTAACAAAGCCCTGTGGCCTACTATCCCTACTGTGTTAAACATCCAGAGGGAACGCTGGTCTCTCGCCAGTCCAACCCCGACCCTGCCACTGGCCCCAGCACTCCTGAGCTTACACTCTGCCTTGATGGCATTGGCATTGATAGGGGCATAGGGTCGTCGGGCAGCCCTCCTCGGCTGTAACAGGTCCCTACACATGCGTCTGGCAAGACGGGTCAGCTTCGTGGTCTGGAGCAGGAATGTTTGCCTGTTCTTAGCCAGCAGCTTGGCCCGGTTGGCGCTGGTTGTATAGGGGGAGAGACTTTGGGCTTCAGGTCTGGACAAATGACCCCTTGAGTGTGGCTCCTGGAAGGACACGGGAAAAGGGAGGAACAGATGGACACTGAGGCTCCCTTCTTTCTTCCATTCTCTGCAGAGGGCAATTTTCCCGACTGATCTCTTTACTGCCATCCCTACCTACCTGACTCCCAAACCACAATCCAATACCCCCCCACACACACACACACACACACCAAACTATCACAATACATGCAGTTGGGTGTTCAGGTCTTTACCTAAAGCTCACAGTCAATATGGTCAATACTGCTCTCCCCTTCCTGCCCCCATCAGTCCTTACTGTTGTGCCCCGAGCAGCCCCCTCAAGCTGGGTTGGGGTCTTCAATCCCCCGTACTTCTTCCAGTAGATCCAACAGGAAGCACAGAGGCGGCACTGCATGTTGGGTGGGCCCCAGGCGTACCACTGGGCAGACTGTGTGGCTATCAGGGCACCGAGAGGAATGCAAGGTCAGGGGGAAACATACCATTTGAGCCCCTCAGGTTCACAGACCAGAGCAGACTTCTCACCACCCCCAACATCGCTGTCCCTCCCTGGAACTCACTGTGGCAGCTCTCGCAAGTCAGGCCCTTCTGGAATCCAGCCCCATTCATGCCAGGTTTTGAGCCCACAGAGATGATCTGGTTAGGATTTGGTTTGGTGCTGAGAGGGGCAGGAAGGAGAAGAAAAGGAAAGAATTCAGGAGAAAGAATCCATTTCCACTCCTCTCTATAATAATTTGACCCTGTCTCCTGCCCATCTCTAATCACTGAGGAAAAAGCACAGGTTGGAGAAAGAAAAGGAAAACATGCCAGGCTCCCCTACCCATCACACTTACTAGGTGGGGATGTAGACCTGTTTCAGTTTGCTGTCTGCTTCAGCAGCTTTCAATCTCTTCTGCAGGAAAGAAAGAGAAGGATCAGAGCATCTTAGCAGGAGGATGCATCAACTTCAAAGGCAGAGGTGAGTAGGCGGCCTCTGGTCCAGTCTCCCCAGCCCAAACCATACCTGCTGAATATAGCGGTCTGTGGTTTTCCACATGTAATAAAACTGGACTATGCTCGCAAGTGACTTCCAGGGTAGCTGAGGGGGACAGAGGGTAGAAGGATGAGCTAGCGTCTGGCCCCAGGTCCTGGTTCCCCCACCTGTCATCTCTTCCATTTCTCCTCCTAGCCCCATTCACTTACAAAGTCCTGGCGAATATCATTGAAATCCTTCCCGTACTTCTCCAGGGCCTCCTCAAACAGCATGGCCTCCGAGGCAGACCATTCCTCCATCTCATCCCGACACAGCACTGGCCCCCCCTGGGGCACCAGCGTTGACATGGCCTTCGCCAGGTCATACCCATTTCTTTGTAATGTATCCATTGCGTGAAACTACAGGGAAAGTGGGAAACTGCTGATGACCTGAAACCCTCAGCATGCTCCCCTGCTTTTACTTTCTAAATGCACCCACTTGCTCAGACACACCCTCCTCTCCTGTCCCCAGGCCCTGCAGATCCCCACAAAGCCCAGCCTGCCCAATTACCCACCAACTTCTGCTCACCAGGGTGATATCTCGGGAGGCAGCGGCTGCACTCATGTGCAGGCTTGGCTGCCGAATGGAACTGCTACAATCTAGGGCTCTTGCAAAGGTCCCCACCGCTCTAGGAGAAAAGTTAAAAGTCAGGAAGGCAAGAGGAAAGCGCAAGTGGGCTGAGGGAATAAGCCAGATGAGAAAAAAGGAAAACACCCATGCCAACAACAAAAAAATAATGCCCACCTCTAAGAACAGGACTCAGAACTATGTCCACACCTCCCCCAGCCCATCTTCCCCAACCACCCACCCCTCACCGGGCCACCACGAGAAACTGATCAATCTGCCGGTCTGTGAGAGGGTTGTCTGGATCCCAGACTTTCATCTCCATCTTCTGCTGGTTCCGGTTATCAGATTCTCCTGGGGCGATGGCATCATGGGGAGAGGGAAAGGAGAAGAACAGGTGTCTTGACGTTCGCAACAGCACCTGGGTCCTCGTCTCCTGAGTGGATTCTATCAGCCACCTCAACTCTCAGGCTTCTCTTCCCAACTGTGCCCACTCGCCCCTTCCAGGTTCCTGAGGTCTCATTTTGTCAGGGTCACAGCATAGAGCCACGCAGACTGCACTGCACGACGCCAGCGCACACGACTCACAGAGACTACGATGTCACATAACCCAGGAGCCACACGGCCTATGCCATTGCTTACCGTCTGCCAGGCGGTCTGGGATCTCAGCTTGGTATTTGCAACCAACTCGGATCTCCCCCTGATCAGCTAGAAGTGTCTTCTGTACAGGGTCAAACACCAGGGAGTAAAAAAAGCAGTCCTGGAGATGGGAAGAGAGGAGGTAAGCAGGGCAGCAGTCCTCACAGGCATGGGCAGTGGGGTACACCCCGAGTTCCCAAGACAGGCAGTCTGTCAACCTGTACCTCATCGCACTCCTCCTTTCCTCTCGCCTTTGGGGGCAATGCCCAGTCCCCTCCCTTTTCTCCCAACACCTCTTGCTCACCTCCTTTTCCAGGTACTGGCTCAAGATATCAGTCTCATTCAAGAGGGTCACACTGCATTTTCCCCTACAGGAGAGGGATCAGAAGACCCTGGGTGAGCTCCTCATGCCCTCTCCACAGCATCCCCAGTACACTACCCCTCCTATCCATCTTCTAAATAAGGGCCTGCTGGCCACAGCGGCCCCACTTGTCCCATACCGTATGTGGGTGGCTGGTAACGACTCAAACTGCCGAGAAAGGAAAAGCTCCCGGTGCTTCAGCTGATGTCGCTGCTGCTCCGACACCCCTGGCTGCTTTGATTCCTCCTCAAACTCCCCTGAGAGATGCCGGAGGAAGAAACCAGTCAGAAACTAATCCAGAAAGAAGCCACCTCAGACACTCTAGCCCAAGGAGAATACTTCCTGTCTCAGCTGTTTCTCCCACACCCCCAGGCATCTGCCTTCCATACCCTCACCCCCTCAGCTTTCACGCTTGGCCCTCTGCCCCATCAGAGATGCTCCCAATTCTCCAGCACTAATGCTCTGAGGAAGAGCTGCTGAGATAATGAAGAATGCCACAGAAATCCGTCCCAAACCCAGGTGCCAATGCTCAGACACCATTCATTAAGCACAAATCTGCCCACACCAGGCCCAGCAAGAATATCACACTTGTCTCTTTCTTGCTAAACCAGCCTGAGATCCAGAAACTCAGTAAGATGAAAAACACACCACATGAAGTTGTGTTAACAGTTCCTCTTTTCAGAGTTCAGGAGACTCTTTGCTCTTAAACATCACCGGCAACCCTAACTATCCCTCACTTTCTACTTGGCTAATAATAGTTTGTGGGGCTTTCAAGGACAGCACCTCTCAAGCCAGTGCCAATACGTTCCTCCCCAAGTAAGTGTTAACTTGCCCTGAAACCTTGGTGGAAAGGGTTAACCTGGCTGGGCACCAACTAAAGTGGGAAGGGGCAAAACAGCCACAGGCCCAGGCTCATTGGTGCATTGTTCCCAACCTGGGGGGGGGGGGGGGGGCAGCAGGCTCCACCCCTCGCCTGTGCGCTCCGGAAACCTTGTGCTAAGAGGAGGGGGACCACACCTCCCACACCCCCCCACACCCCTTCTGATTGGACAAGGCCAAGGTCAGCCCCTGCCAGATGGGCCTGGAAACCCCAAAGGGCCAGAGAACTTGGTAGGCCCGGCTCCTCCTTAACCCCTTCATGCCCAAAACAGCCTGGAAGAAGGAAAATAATTTAGGAAGGAGGAAGAAGAAGAAGGGGAAACTCAAAGCAGGAAAGGAAAAGGACACTAAAGAAAACTGAAGGAGGTATATTTTTTGAAAGAACATGAAAGCATACAGAGAAGGAAGACAGGGCAACAGGAAAAGAGAAAGACATAAAATGGACTAGAGGAGAAAACAGGAGCGGTGAGAAAGAGGAAGAAGGGCAAGAAAACTTTCCTCACGTCCTATTCTGTCCCTTCAATGTAGTCTCACCACCTGGTGAGCACAAAATAAGCTTCCCTGCTATGCAGGCTTCTAAGTACAGCTTCAGCTTCTTCACCTTGACCTTCGGCCATGACCCATTGTCCCAACATACCCAGAACTGTCCCCAATGGTCCTGCTTCTCTAAAGCTCCTCCTCATGCCCTATTTAAATACTATCATCTCTTTACCCACACCATTCACCTATACACACTTACACACAAGCCATGTTCAGGCTCTCCTTATCATGGTCTCTTCACGCTGCTTCCATCCAACGGTTAAAAACAGGCCTCCCTCCACAGAACAGGCATTTCCCACCCCCAAACTCACACCCCTACCTTGGGCATGCACCCAGGAGAAACACCTGCAGGGACATGCCCGGGCCTCAGATCATAGGGAAGGGGAGGAAGGGGAGCGGAGGGGAGGGTGGGGGTACAAAGACACTCACTGGCATTACTATCGGCCAGGCTGTTGAGGCTACCAGAAATATCCCTTCGCCGGAAAAGGCACACAACCTTTGCCTCCACATTTCCATTTGCAGTCTAAGGGGGAGGAAATGGCAGTGAAAACCGGTCATTTGAAAATAAAAATGCACAAAGAAGAGACTAACAACAATAAGTTTCTAAGGGATGTAGAAAACACCCAGAAATTAGGAATGAGACTTACACTTAAGGACAGACGTCCAAACCTCTTTCTTTAGCCCACAAGAGCTAGAACACTAACGTTCCCACTAAGCTCTAATAGCCAGCCTTTCCTGAATACATTGAATGAATAAATGAATGAATGAATATGAATAGGTACTTAGGATAGGTTTCTCTCCCCCCCTCCCCTTCCACCTGAAGTTAGAGACCTAAGAAAACAGAGTTCACTTTGGGGAAGGGGGGTTGGAGGGTGGATTCTGTCCCACTCACCTTGTTGAGCTCCTCAATCCGTCTAACCAGGTAAGGATTGCTGGAGGAGTTCTCAAAATAGACGTAATCTGTAGGAGGGGGTGAGGAAGAACCGAAAAAATCAGGAGAAGACGGGACAGCCAAAGTACTAGGATGGGAGGAGACCAAAGCAGGCCTGGGAGGGCCAAAAGTAGGTAAGGGTCCAGGTAGAGAGGACGCTGAAATGTGGAAGTGGAGAGACTAAGAGAAAATAAGGGATGCCCCCTACACCTGGCCACCTAGTTCTAAAATCAGATCCTTCATTCAAAAGTGAGCCTTAAGGAAGAAACAAGAAGCAGGGGGTTCCCCTGAAGTACCAACTCGGCGATGGGGTTGCACCCTAGGCTCAGCGAAGGGAGCAATTATTGTTCACTCTAGCGCAAGGCCCCCACCTTTGTGAACCGAGGCGCACAATAACGCCTGGGAAGAGGAAACCTCCCGGTGGCTCCCCCGCAAGTGGCAAAGCGGTCGCCCGGGCCCTTCGCGCCCCTTGCCTGCCTGTCAGCTCCTTTGGAACCACTTTCCCAAGCCCCGCTCCCCGGCCCGGGGGACCCCACACACAACCCTGAGAGTGCCGTCGGGGCTGCCCGCAGCCTCTCCGCGAGCCTCGGCGCCGGGTCGCGTCGCCGTCCCCGCACCCTCGCTCCCCGTGCCCCCGGTTCCGGTTCCGGTCCACTCTCGGAACCACGCCGCCGGGGGCCGAGGCTCTCTCGCCCAGGGCCCCGCAGCCCCCGCGCCCAGTACTCACCTCCCACCCGGTACATGTTGGCCGCCATGGCCGTTCCCGCCGCCGCCTCCGGCCGCACAAAGGGGTCCGGGAGGCTCGGGGGGGTAGGGCTCGGTTCGAGACGAAGCCCGGAGCGTGGGGCTGGCGCTTCGCGGAAGTCTCGGTCAAGCCCGCGCAGCCGGCACCTCCGCTGCCTCAGCCGTCGCGGTTCATCTCGGTCAGCGCTGTCGCCGCCGCTGCTACTGCCTCACACCGGGGACGCCGAGGCCGGCGCCGGTGCGCTCGGCTTCTTCCGGAACGAGCTCGGCTCCCGCCGGCCCAGAGCCAGGTTCCGGAGTCTCCCGCCCTCGCAGAGCCCCACACTTCGGGCTCTGCGGGCCGCGGGGAAGGCTGACCCTGCCCGCCTCGGGGCTCGCCTCCTTCCGGAACACCTTCGGTCGATCGGGAGAACAAGGCCCGGCGCTCGACTCAGGTCGGAGAGCGAGACCCCACAGATCGGCCACTTCCGGAAGCAGTTCGGCTCCCTCCGGCCAACCGGGGCCCCGCGCTCGGTTATTTCCGTTGCAGCTCCGCCCCTCCTCCGACGCCGAGAGGAGTTGGGCTTAACTCTTTCCTCGCGGGAGCCACGCCGCTCCTCCTGCGGCCCCGAAAGACTCGCATGCCTGCACTTCGCGGGGTTATTTGCAAGTGGCTTTGCCTGTCATTTGCATGAATGGTCTACGCACCCTTACCCTTTCCGCGCTTCTCTTTTCCTTAATCCCCACCCCCACAGGGCCCCGGAGGCGCCCAGCCTCGCCCCACAAAAGGACTGGGAGGCGACTTTGCTTTTGGTTTATTGCCCCTCAGCAGGCTGCGGGAATCAGGGTCCAGGCTGGGGCAGCCCGGCTCAGCCAGCGGGTCTATACAGTGTGTGCAGGGGTGCCGTTGTCCCCCTCCAGAGAAATGCGCGATCGGGAATGTCTCCAAGTCGAAGAAAGGGTCGGCTCCTGGTCCAGGGGTGTCGGGTGGGGCGGGGCAACGCCGCGGGACTGGTGGGCCCGGTCTGGCAGCGATCAGACGTCCAGAGAGGAGGCGGGGGACAGGGAGGGGGTTCGAGAGGGCGTAACAAGCGCCGGCCCCGCGCCCCCGGCACCCAGCACTCGCCACTGAAAGATGCTGGCGTCTTTGCCACCCAGCGAGATGAGGTGCGAGTCGTCGTGAGTGAATCGAACGCTGGTCACGTGGCTGCCGTGGCCGCCGTACACAAGGCTTGGCGCCTGGGTTGGGGGAAAGGTCGAGTTCCGGGAGCTGCGCAGCCCCGGGCCCTGCTCGCCCGTCCAGCCCCGGAGGCTCCGGGAGGCCTCACCTTGGCGCGCGCGCACGGGTACTGGAAGAGGTGCACTTTGCAGAAGTCGTCTGCCACAGCCACCACGCGCTCGTTGTGGGAGCGGCACAGGGAGTTGATGTCGGTGCCATCCGAGCCGTCCGGCCACACGCCTAGCACAGTGGCTGGCCTCAGCCTGGCCTCCTCCCCGCCTCCACCCACAGCCCAGAGCTGTACCGTTTCTGGCGCTCTGGCAGCAGCGGCCACCCACCGGCCGCGTTCCTGGCAATCCTTCCCGAGGGAGGGCCCGAGGGGCCTCCTGGACTGGATCTGCCAGTATCATGATGCCCACCCCTCCACACACGCCCAGCATTCCGAGCCCGGGGCAGGCTCCACCTGCCCCCCCATCCCTCCTGCAGGGTTCCACAACCCTGCGTCCCTGCTCACCATAAACATGGAAGCCCAGCACGCAGGTGTAGGTGGCCCACTCCCGATCTCGGCTCTCATAGCGATTCCTCAGCAGCTTGCAGCCTCCAGCCACATCCCCTGGAGACGGAGCCCACCGAGCTCAGCCCTCACCCTGCCCTCAGTGGGGAAGATGCCATGCGGTGAAGGCCAGATTGGAAAGACTGGCTTGAGGCAGTGGCATGTGATCTAGTCACCTTAGCCCAGGCAAAACCCAGCCCCGTTTGCTTCCTGAGTTCTTGTTGAAGTTCTCCTAACAGCTTCTCATCAGTTATTCCTCCCTAGATAAGGCAATCCCTCCACACCTGCCCTGAGAAACTTTTCCAAAACAGTCTTTTCTCAGTGCATTTTTCAACTCCCTCAAATCCTTGTGGGAACAAGAAAAACATGGTGTAAAACAGTGTGTGTGGCTTTTTTTCAAATCACAAAATTTTTCCTATATGTAAAATTCTGACTCCAACCCCATGTCCACCTCCCCATCTAAAAGCTCCTCTGCCTGGAGCTCCTTGGTTGATCCCCTCCCAACCAGGAGGAACACACACACACACAAATAGAACCCACCCCAATTACCTTCTCCCCATGCCCACTCTATTGCCACTCACAGTAAAGGATCTCATAGTCCCCAGAATTGGACATGATGAAGTTCCCATCCTTGGACCAGTCAAGGTGAGTGATAAAGCTGGAGTGACCCTGGAGCAAAGGTTAAGAGGCTAAAAATGGAGCTCCCGTTTCTCATCCCCAGACCTCCCTTAATGCACTGGACCCTTTGAGGAGTTTACTTGCTATGGCAATGTCCCACCCTCCACCCCAGTTTCCTCACCACACAGCGGCCAAAGCGGCTGGACTTGGCACCATCACTGGAAACGCTATAGATGTAGATCATGTTGTCATGGGAACCGATGGCCAGGTACAACCCATCTACAAAGACAGTCACTCAGACAGGAAAGGGCCAGGGAGCGGTCTGGGTCCGGGGTGGGGATGGCTCCCACCTGGGCTGTACCGAACCACTGAGAGCTGCTCATTGCCATCAGTGAAGTCAGACACGATCTCTCTGGTCTCTGTGTCCAAAACCAACCACCTGGAAGGGAGGGGAGCGGGAAGCAGGTGTCCTGGGCAGCATGGGGGCTGGCAAGTTGGAGAGACTCAGACACCCCCCCAGAAAGGCTATGAGGTAGACAAAGAGGTAATCACTGCATTGATATGCTGGGAAGTGAGAAGAGGCTAAAGGGCAGGTAAAAGCTGAAGGGTTTCTGAGAAGGAATATAGGGCTGGACTACAAGAGCCTTATGGAGTCCGTAAACCTGTCACTTCCCTGTGTTAGTCTCCCCACACCCATCCCACGCCCTTGTCTATCCTGAGCTGCCACCTCCTCCACTCCCCAGCTTGGAGGGAAGAGTGGTTGGGGAAGGTGTGATGACAGTTGACACAGGGGAGCAGGGGGGCCCAGGTTGCAGGGAGAAGCAGTGAGGAACAGGACGGTGCAGTTGGGGCTCCTGAGCAGTTAGTGATAAGTCTCCTTCACACCCCCTCCCATTACCAGAAACCCTTCCCATAACTCCTGCTTTCCCCTCCCAGGAGTCCTGACTCCCTCTCACCTCCCAGTGTTCAGTCCTACAGCCACAACTGCCCCACTGGGGTGGAAGTCAGCACAGAGACCAGTCTCCTGAGAGAGGAGAGAAGGTGAATTCAAGAAGATGCCTTTCTAGTGAGGGAACCAAGACAGACACCTTGATCGGTGTCTTGATAGGGTCAAAGCCTCCTCCTCCCAAGGAGGAGACAGGAGGACAGGGACAGTAGACCTGGGGTGGAGGCAGGGTGTCACTGGAGCCTAAACGGAGGGTGATACTCGAACATTTAACAGCCAGAACTGAGGCCCCCAGCTAGGCTGAAGATTAACCATCAGTTGCTGGATCAAGGGAAAGTCTGGGGCGTTGGGGGGCATTGGAGGCATCGGCATGGAAGAATGAACATTTTAGTAGCGTACAGCCATATATCAGTATACACTGGCTGCCCCTGGGCAGCAGAATGAAAGGGGATATTGAGGAAAGAGTGGTGGCCACAGGAGTCATGGTGGATGTGGCACTGGGGGTCCAGGGACACAGGGCTCTACCTTGAGGTCAATACTCCAGGCCAGCGCGTGGCCCTCCCCATCCCACAGGCAGAGCTGCCGGTCATGGCCACAAGTGAGGAAGCGGTTCTGGAAGGGATGTGTGCACAGTCCCCAGAGCTCGTCCGTGTGGCCCTGCAGCAGAGCATATGCTGTCACCTTTGCCCCGCCCCAACAGCTCTTCCCGCCTCCTCCCTAAGCCCTTGGCCCCCCAACCTGGATCACAGGGGAGAATCCCTGGGCCAGATCTCCCCTCAGCAATGCATTCTTCGTGGTTCCCACCAGCAGCTCAGAGCCCAGCCCCTCAGCAATGGCCCGCACAGCCCCAAAGTGTTCAGGAATCTAGAGTGGTGGCAGAAAGTCAGGGGCCCACTGGCCCTTCGCCGTCCCCCTCCCTCCCTCAACCCAGTCCAGCCCTCACCTCAGTCTCCTGGAGGGCCACCAACCCAGGCCCCCACTGTACCAGCCGGCGGTCCCGCCCACCACCACTCAGCACGGTCCCATCCCGCCGGAGACACAGGGCGAAAATGGAACCTTCGTGAGCATGGGCCTGGGCCACAATCCCGTAGGTCTCTGTTGGCAAAGTCCTGGGTGGGTTAGGCTCTTGGGGTGCAGGGAAGTGGGGAACGGGAGCAGTCTAGTCTGTCATAATAAAGTAATAACTGCCAGCATCTGAGTGCCTACTGAATACCATCTCTGATCCCTGGTTATTATTCTCCCCAGTTTACAGACTGGACAACTGAGACTCAAAGAAGTGAGATAACTTCCTAAAGGCCAGACAACTAGTGGCAACACTGGGATTTGAACACAGGATCTGGCCAACACCAAAACCTCAGCCCTTTACCCCTTGCCATGCTGCTCCCTACCCCTCTAGACTGGCCCCCCAGAGGGCCCTACTGGGGTCCACAGAGAACTATCAACTCACAGCAAAAAAAATGGGCAACCCTCTGTTCCCACAGACCCTCTGGGGTACTAGACTTCCCAGTTGCCACCCACAGCCACATACCTTTGGCCCCACCCCTGCCTGGGGTCTTGCAATCTGAGAGGCTCCGCCCCCAGGTGAGAATGTTCCCCTCTGAGTCCCCAGTGAGAATGTCTCCATCAGGGAGGAACACAAAGCAAGGGATAAACTTGGGTTTCTTGTATTTCTAGGCGAGAAGCAAGCAGAGAGCAGAGGGAAGAGCAAAAACCAAATGTCACAGGACAGTTGGGAGTTGGGTAACATTAGGGTCCTCAGACCAATACTTCCATCTCCACTCTCCCCTCCCTGACCACCCTGCACACATCCACACCTCACCCCAAAGACACCCTGTTTCCGGGTGAGGGCCCCGTTCCCAGGAACCCCTGCTCCACCACTCCAGTTCCAGAAGTGGACATGGGATTTCCCGCTGGTGACAATGCAGCTGCTGTCACGAGGGCTGAAGCCAACAGCCAGGACGGAGTCATTTGTGCTCTGAAGGGAAGATACTAGATTCAGCCACCCCAAGCCCTGAGCACCCTCACTCTACTTGACCCTCTTCATTTGCATCCTGACAGCTGGTCTACAGAAGTCCAGAAACCCCTTCCTTCCAGACCCTCGTCCCCTAAGAGCACTACCCACAGTCCCTCCTGATGAGTCACCCCAGGGCCTCACACATTGCCTCCTGTGAGGTCAGAACTTCCGTAATCCCCATTTCAGCCTCGGAGAAGCTGGGAGGCTGGTCCCAGGTGACCCAGCCAGAAAGGAAGTAAATGTGTGGCTAAGTCTGCACTCTCTGCATCCCAGCACTCCCACCTCTCCACCCTTGGTGCCCTGCAGGCCTCCTGGACGCCTCACCTTAATCTCAGCCAGCTTGGTGCCCCGGCTGCAGTCCCACACAGACAGCATGTGTTCATTTGAATCATCCACCACACAGAGAAAAGCACCCTGATCCTAAGGATGGGGACACATATCGCAAGAGCTGAGTGTGGCCTAGAGGTCTAGGGATTCAAGGTCATTAGGCAAGGGGCGCCATCAGAGGTTGGGAAGGCAGGAGAAGTGGACACAAGTCCCTTTCTCAGGAGAACCGGCTGGGCACGGATCAGGAAGGCCAGAACTTCTGAAGCTTCCTAATGAAGTGCAAGAAGGGGCTTCTCAGACAAGGAAGATGGGGGTCTAGAGGCTTTGGGGCCAGCTTACCGCAACTGAAAAGGCCAGGGCCCCCACACCCCGCTCAAAGGCCCCCAGTCCAATCTCCTGCAGCTTCAGCAGCGTCTCTGAGTCCCAGACATGAACCACGGGCTGCAGAGGCTGGAGTGGGAGAAGGGGTCAGGGGCACAAAGGGAAGCTGGGCTGGAATTTCACCCTGTCCGCCTGGGTTTGATTTTGGCCTTACCTTTCCATCCTTATCCACTCCAGCCGTCTGTCCTGAGGCTACACGAACACCATCAGGGTGAACGGCCAGGCTAAGTGGAGGAGAGCACACTCTAGGGAAGGGGTTCAGTCTCCAGACCACCCAGGACACCTTTTCTACGCCTGCAGAGCAGCAAGGCAGCTCCTCTCTCTGCTCCTCCACACCCACCCAGGCCCTCTTCCTGCCAAGCCCCCAGCCCCTTGCCTAGAGCTGCCCACTCCCAGGCCCCAGGCCCCTCACCATCGAACGCAGTCCGTGTGCCCCCGGTAATGTCTCTGGCCGCCACCTCCAGGACCCCCTGGGCCTCCCCCGGGCCGGTACAGCACTACCACACAGGCAATGAAGTAGACTACCTCCCCAGAACGCAGCACAAACAGATTAGAGCGGGAGTCCCGGCCCCTGTACCCGTAACTGGAATGGGGGTCACAGTCAAGGAAAGGGTCATATCAAGGGCAAGAAGAGGGGAGCAGGGCAGAGCTTTTGGCTGGCAGTGCCATTGGCAGAGGATGGTAGGGGAGGATTCAGGTCTCCCTGTCCCCGCAGACCCAGGAGCAAACCATAAAGGGGAGGGGGAGTTCCCAAGATGGGAAAGATGGTTCCCATAGGCCTGGAGGGGGCAGGATACACCCAGTCAAGGCTGAGGGTCTCCGGGGGTGGGCCGCTGGGCAGCTCCTCAAGGCTGCGGATGCCAGATGGGATGTACATTGTAATTGGGCGGCCGCGAAGGAACATCTTCACTGAGATGCCTTCTACAGAGAAAAGGGGGGGTGTCAACCACCACCCTGAAGCCTCCCTCCAAAAAAGCCAGAGCAGAACTCTACCCACCGCACCTCACAGGTACCCCAAAGTAACTCCTGGGGCTGTAGCCCAAACCCTAACTCTGTCATCCAAATTGTTTCAGATGCTTCTGTACTTACCCAAATTGTAATTGCTCCTCCGAGATCCAGGACCCCCAGGGCTGGAGAGCGGGTCTTTCCCCCAACGGCTGTTGGGAAGAGAAAAAAAGCATAGGGATTAGGGTCGGGTCCCAAGATATAACTGGGGAGCGGCAGGACACAGAAAAGAGGTTACTCCAGAGACCACAGTCCCTCTGCAGGCTTTAGTTTGCATTCTGGGCATTTAGCTCCATTTAAGAAATGAGACGATTGAGACTAAAGGGGCTGGGCACGTGGCACATGGCCATAAAGCTTGTAAAAGGCAGTGCGGGACGACAGGGAGAAGCCGTTTCCTCCAGACCACCTGGGCCCTGGCTATGGACTTTTTCATTTCCCCATCTACAAAATGGGACCAAAGTGAACCTGGAATGTACACCAGCCCTGACTTTCAGGGATCCTGAAGGTAAGAAAGTCCTTATCTCTCAAGAGAAAAGTGACAGAACAATTCCAGAGATCACTGTCATTAGATAATAATGTGATAATATCTCTTCGGAGAATAAAAGAGAGACCAAGGATAGGGCTAGAATGAATGCTCAGGTGTCCTGGGACCTGGGCACACTCTGACACAACTATGCTCAACCGCTAGGATGTCCCCTTGCTCTCGAGAAATAAAGCCTGGTAAATTGGGGGCAGGGGGGAGGGGTTGTGCTGACATTCTTAGGACAGTCAGTCACCCAGGAAATCATGAGAGCTCTTGGAAAAGTCTCTGGAATCTTGGGAGGTATGTTATGATATGGTGGAAAAGGTAGGGGAACTGGAGACAGGAAGAGTTGGGTTCAAATCCTGGCTCTAGCTGTGTCACCCCAGGCAAACAACTTACCCTCTCTGAGCCTGCTTCCTCACCTGGACAGTGAACAGCATGAGACCACCTACCCCCCAAGGATGTCGTGGGGACTGAATGAGATGGAGGAGGTCGAGGGTTTAGCACAGTGCCGGGTACACAGCAGGCGCCCCAGGAGTGCTTGTTCCTTTCTTCCTGTTGGGCGACGAGGTCCCCCCACCCCGCCCAGGGAAGCGAGTGAGGGATGAGGAAAGTCAAGAGCCTGAGCCTGGGGTGGGGCAGGTTGGGGGAGCCTCGCCCACCTCTCTGTGCTCCCTGACCGCAATAACAGGTTGGCCGAGGAAGCTGCCTTCCGGGAGAGTTTCTGTCGAGGCCTCTCTGAGGGGGATGAGGAGGAGGAAGAATTTCTCCGTGCCCTGATAGGAGCATAAGGAGCAGGTGGAGGTCATTCCCTCTAATCATGCTCCCAAGTCCTCCACCGCTCCCAGCCTGTGCCACAGGACACTCACGTGTCAGCGCGCTGGGGGGGATGCACAAGCCTGAGGATCCCTGGGGAGCCAGTGCCCCCAGGGGAGCCAGTGCCACTGCTGCTGCTGCCCCCTCCTTCAGACTGGGTCCCACTAGGCTCTTCACTGCCCCCCTGCGGGTCTGGGGGCCCGTTGCTCAGGCCAGGGGGTCCAGGGGATGGCTCCATTTCCACCTCTGTCTCTGTCTGGGTGCCTCGGCTCACCAAGGAGAGGGTGCATGTGTGTGGAAGTCCTGGAGGGGCTGCAGGGCTGCTGGGGAGACAGTGAATCAACCTGATGCCCCTAGAGGCCTCAGGAAGGATGAAGATGAGGGCGTGACAACATGCATACCTGTCCCATCTAGGAGCTGGCATGCCAGAGTCCTGCAGGGAGGTGGGGGGTGCCTGCAACCGCAGCAGGCGAAGGGCTTCTGCGAGGGCGGCCTTTACCAGCTCCATCTCCTTTTCCTGCACCTGAAGCCGCTGACTCAGGGACTGCAGGGCCTCGTGAGCAGGGCCCTTGCCTGGGAAAGGGACAAGAAACACTCAGAATGTACCACCACCTGGGGAAATGGTTGAGGGGCTTCTGTCTCCCCCCAGCTTCGCATATGCCAATAGGACTGCCCCCTGCGAGCAGCACCAGGCTTGGAGGCTCGCCCAGAGGGGAGGAGACGGGTGGTAGAGGATCAAGGGCCTCCTTCTGGCAGGGGAAGCGAGGAAGCTGGCAAAGCTCCCTTCCTGCTGCCATCCCAGCCTCCGCAAAGACAGGGTGTACCATGCAGTACCAGAGGGGAAATATGGAGTACTGCCCAGGAACGTGGGAACCACAGCGGGAGGCGCAGTCCTGGTGAGGGACCACAGGGGTCCCCCCCGCCCCCCGCCCCAGAGCTGCAGGGAAGGCAGAGAAACTGAGAAGTTGGTACCAGCAGAGAAGGGGGACACAAGAGTACAGTCATTATGAGGACTCAGAGGACCAGGTGAAGAAATCTAGAATGACAGGAAAGGGCATCAGTAGAGGCAGTCGTAGTGAAGGTCTCCGGGTAACAGTGGGGGTCAGAAGTAAAAAGATCCGAAATACCAGCAGAAGGGGCCCAGAGTAACGTAGGGGGCAGGGAAACATCGAGGGGCCCCGAGTAACATCGGGGGTAGGATGACACTGGGGATGTCCGAAATGACAGTAGGAGGACAGTAGGAACGACCTGAGAACAGTGGAGGATGCTCAGAGCCCCTGGGGCCGAGGAGCACGCGGGGACGCCAGCAGACGGCCGTCGGGCATTGGCAGCGCTTGACCTACGGGCCGAGCGCTGCGGGAAGGGGCACGCCGCCCGCCCTGCCCCGTACTCACCGGGCCCCCCGGCCCCGTCCATCTGGCGCCCCGGTTTGCTCCGAGCGGCGGCGACGGAGGAGGCGTCTAAGCCGTGGGAGCCATGGCCAGGGAGACGGGAAGGGGAAGCACCCCGGGGCGCGGGCGCAAGGGTGCCGTGCCGCCCCCCGGGGGCGCTGTCGGACTCGGGGAAAGGGCCTGGAGGGGGCGCTGTGGGAGCGGAGGACGCAGGCTCCGGGGCCCACCGGGGTCTCTGGTTCTCCCGGGGCAGCTCTTGGCTCCCGGGGGTGGGGTGGTGGGGCGGTCCGGGGCCCCAGAGCCGCTGCACAAACAGGCGCCGGACGCGGAGCCGCCAGGAAGCGCGGGAGGGGGGGCGGGACGAGGGGGGGGGCCGGGCAGCCTGGTAACCCCTCCCTGTCCGGGCCTCTCCGCTCAATACGGGGCGGGGCCAACCCGATGACCCCTTGGCCCCCGCCGTGCCTCAGCCCTCCAGGCCCTTCCCGGATCCCCGCCCCCGGACTCCCAGGGGACGCCAGAAACAGCGGGGCCCTGAGGTCTCCGCCCTCCAGCCCCTAGCCCCTCGGGGCAGAGCCGACCAACTCCTTCCCTCTTCCGGGAGGGGCCCGGGGCGGGGCTTTTCCTAAGGGGCAAGGCCAAGGCATCCTGAATTGGGGCGGGTAAGTGACAGGGTGGCCGGTTATTAAGGCTGAGGGTGGGAGGATTCCCAGGGTATTGGGGTCAGGGTGGCATTAGCCCAGCTCAAGCCTGGCGGGGCTGACTCGGCGTCCTGCCCCGGCCAACCCTCCCCTGATAGCTCTGCTCTCTCGTGAGCAGAGATGGTAGATGGCTCTTGTGCTGCCCCTGGCGCTGCCCCTTCAGCCCCGCATCCGTCTGGCTCAGGGGCTCTGGCTCCTCTCCTGGCTACTGGCGGTGGCCAGTAGCCTCACCCTCCTCTGGAGCGGGCATCTCCTGGTCCAGCTGTGGCACCTTGGCACTTTCTTGGCTCCCTCCTGCCAGTTCACTGCCCTGCCCCAGGTTGCCCTGGCAGTGGGGGCAGTGGCTCTGGGCACAGGTCTGGTGGGTGCAGGAGCCAGCAGGGCCAGTTTAGATGCAGCTCAGTACCCTCCCTGGCGAAGGGCCCTGGGCCCACTGCTGGTGGCCGGCACTGCTGGAGGTGGAGGGCTCCTGGTCCTCGCCCTGGGGCTAGCCCTGGCTGTACCTGGAAGTCTGGATACTGGGCTGGAGGAGGGCCTGGGGGCTGCCATGTCTCACTACAAAGACACAGAGGTGCCTGGACACTGTCACGCCAAACAACTGTTGGATGAGCTGCAGCTGAGGCACCACTGCTGCGGACGCCATGGGTACAAGGATTGGTTTGGGATCCAGTGGGTCAGCAGCCGTTACCTGGATCCGGGTGACCAGGACGTGATTGAGTGAGTGACTTGCTTCTCTCCTCCTCCTCCTCTTCCTCCTCCCTTGAAACCCCACCTCAGCCAGACAGGCAATAAATGGAGCATAGTGATTGAGAGAATGGGTTACCAGCTCTGCCATTAGTTACCTATGTGACCCAGGGCCCGTCACCAAACTGCTCTGGGCCCATTTCCTCATCTATAGAATGGAGATAACAATAGCACTTATCTTACAGAGGTGCTGTGAAGACAGATGGATTATACACGCCTGACACATAGTAAACCAATCAGTAAACTGTCTTACTCTTATCAGGCCTCTATCTCCAGACACCCTAACACCCCTGCCCCTCCCTTTGCAGCCGGATCCAGAGCAATGTGGAAGGCCTATATCTGACTGATGGGGTCCCTTTCTCCTGCTGCAACCCCCACTCACCCAGGCCTTGCCTGCAAAGCCGGCTCTCAGACCCTCATGCCCACCTCCTCTTCGATCCCCGGCAGCCCAACCTAAACCTCTGGGCCCAAGGATGCCATGGGGTGCTGCTGGGGCACCTGCAGGAGTTGGCAAGCACACTGGGCAGCATGCTGGTTGTCACCATCCTGCTGCAGGTGAGTCAGCAAAGCGAAGCCTCCCTCCATCTGGGCCTCCTCACTGCCGCCAACCCTGGGGCCCCTGGAACCTCACTGACCTCTTTCCCCTTGATTTCCCCCACAGACTCTGGTGCTCCTGGGCCTGCGGTACCTGCAAACTGCGCTGGAGGGGCTTGGAGGAGTCATCGATGGGGAAGGAGAGACCCAGGGCTATCTCTTACCTGGTGGGCTGAGAGACATGCTGAAGACAGCATGGCTACAGGGAGGGGTTGACCACAGGCCAGCACCTGAGGAGGGCCCTCCAGAAGAGGCACCTCCTAAGGAGGGTCTACCTGAAGCCTAGTGGCCTGGAGCTTGGGGTGGGGAGGACGGTGGGGTGGGGGGCAGCGGACAAGACTGGAAACCTCACAACTTACCAATGCCTCACGTGGTAGGGAAGGGGGGAGGTCCCTGGGATTATAGGGGTTAAGGATAGTCAGTGAGCTGGACTGGGCACGAGAAAAAAAACAGGGGTCCTAGGTCCTAGCCCTTGTGGCCAGAACCACCCAGGAACAGAAAAAAACAGGGTGATGGGAAAGTGATACAGGAAGGACTGGAGACTGCTTCTGGTGCAGACTCAATAAAGCTTTTGGACTGAAGCCACTGATTTGTCTCTTCAAGGGGCATGGGGGCCCTGAGAGAAAACTGATTTCTGTCTAAGAGAGAAGCTAGGACTCCAAGGTTTTGGATCTGGCAAGGATCAAAATGCAACAACCAGACTTGGAAATGAAGGAAATCAGAGTCCTTCCAGGTTGAAATTTTTTATTCTGGAGGTAGGAGGGGGGCAGCATGCTCAGGTGGGGAGGGTCCAGCCCAGCTTCCCCAGCCCCCCAGTGCATGCCCAGCCCCAATAAGTTACCCAGTTACTCAGCCGCCCTCCCTCCTTAGTCTGTCTGTCCTGCTCCGCCCCAAACAGGGCCGACCTGGCTCAATACAAGGGCCGCTTGTCCCCCACAGCCTACGGGCAGTGCCACATGGCAGGCTGGGGGAGGGGAAAAGCAGCTGGGCCACGCCCTGGGGCTGAAGGGGCAGAGGGGCCGCCCCTGGCTCTGAGGAGTCAGGACTTGGAAAACCGCATCCTGGGCAGGCCAGGGGCCCAGTCCCACAGGTCTGTGCCTGATGAGTTGTAGTCGGGGTGGGGCATCCGTCACACCTCTATGGCTGGATCTGAGCCTCGGCCCTGCCGCTGTAGCTGCTCCTCCTGCTTCATCTTGGGTTTCTCTGTCCGCGTGTGCCACACCAGAACCTGTCCCGGGAGAGCTACCATTAGAGTCGGGCCCAGCTGTAGCCAGACTTCTGGAACCCTCTGTGTAGACCAGATTCTCCAACTCTCTCTGTATACAGAGTGTTGGCTGTAAAGTGAAGGGCAGGGCCAGGGGAGGCCTCAGTGACTGTAAAATGGGGCCTTATCCCTTACGCTCTCCATGCCACACGGGTGCCTAGGACTCTGGGAGACAGTGGTGCAGCAGAAGACCACTTTTCTTCCCTGGCTCCCAGCTTCCCCTTCAGTAGAGTAAGCAAGGTTGCATCTGAGTTCTGCAGGGTTCCTCCTGGTTCAAACACCCATCCATCCTTTGATCCTCCTCCCCAGGGCCTCACTCCACTTCTCCTATCACCTGTCCACCCCAGAGCTATGTGACCCACCTCCGTCCCCTTACCCGAGTGCAGTTGGCAGCCCGTGGCTCCAGGTCCTTGGGATCCACGAGGTGGCTCAAGAGACTGCTCTCCAGGTGGCCCCGGGGAGCAGTTCCGTCAAACTGCGCACTGGGCTTAGCCAACAGCAAGGGCAGGGCAACCGCGAATCCCGCCATATCCATTGGGAAGGGCCGGTTGGGCTCCCACGCCGTGTGGAAGCCCACAACCCGGCCATCCTGTACCCGAGGGCCCTCGAATCGCAGGCCGCCCACCAGCCCTACGGGCCACACTGAGACACCGCGGGTCCAGCGCATCTAACAGAGGTCAGGAGACAAGAAACAGACAGGGGGTGGCCCAGGGGAAAGGGAGAAGCAGGAAGGACCACTTGGGTCCCTCTACCCCACTGCTCCTCCCTCCTCACCCAACAGCTTAGAGCAACACTGGTAACCAAGGCAACAGAAGAAGTTGGCCCCACTGGGTCTCCTTCCCAACCCCATCCCAGTGCTCACCTCCTCAAACAGTTCCCGGCTGTAGGTGTTGTCATCATCAGCAAAGTACACGACTCCCCTGGTTCCTGGGGTGGGTGGGTCCTTCTGTCCTCCCACGGCACCCCCTCCATTCCGGAGCCAGTCCAGGGCCCTGTTCCGCTGCTCTACACCACGGGGTCGAACCCAGCCTGGCTCACCCTCCCGAAGCCGCTGGGCCTTGGGGGTGAGAACCGCCAGATGTGTGAAGAGGAGGCCAGAGGCAGCCAGCAGCCCCGAGACCAAGGGGGTGGGGCCCTCAGCATCTTCCACCAGCAGCCAATGCAGCCGGGGCACCAGGCTCAGGGTCTGGGACAGCCGCACCAATTCTGCCTTCTGCACCAACCTGTGGGGTAAGATGCAGCAGGAGCAAGAGGGGTAGGCACCATCTGTCCATTCTCCAGCCAGTAGACATAGCTTCTCCTTCTAGGGCCACTTCCAGCATCCCCCACGGCTTTTCCCCAACCAATACTCCAACTCCCCTTCTTGCCTGTCATCTTCACACTGACACCCACCTGCCCTGTTTCTGTAGTCCACATCTGTTACCCACCTCAGCCCCAGGGCTGTGGGAGACTAAAAGTGAAGCGCAGACTTTGGAATCAGATCTGGGTTTGAATGCCACATTTGTAACTTATTAGGTAAGACATCTGGGGGAAATGGTTCACTCTCCCCAAGGCTCAGTTTCCTTGGCGGTAAAATGGAAATAACAGCAATGTTGTTTTAAAGGTTAAATAAGATAACGACTTTCTAAAAAAACCCCGAGGACCAGGTTCTCTTCCTCCTGTGCTTGGGTTTCCAGGTAGAGGACTTTAGAGGAGCCCCTTGACTCTATTCCTCTCAGGGGAGGAGGATTTACCTGAGTTTAGACAAAGGACTACTAGGAAGGGGTGGCCCAGTGTCTTCTAGCCCTCTTCATCCTTCAGATTGGCCTGCCTGCACAGGCTTGGTGGTGTGTGTGTGTGTGTGTGTGTGTGTGTGGAGGGGGACGGGGTCTTGAGCTGCCTCCTTTTGGATGGCTCAGTCATCTGATTTCAGGGAGCTGTTAGCAGGCCCTTTGGCTGCATTTCCAAAACCACCTTCCCCAGTTAGTTTGTATCAATAATAAGACTACATTTTAATTTTTTTTTTAAGTAAAGTACAGCACCTAGTAAGAGTAAACACACTGTAAATTATAGCTAGTGTAACTATTTCTAGACCCTGGGATGACTAGGGCCAAGCCCTTTTCTACTTCAATTTAGTCAGGAGTTACCAAACTTTCTCACCAAAGGATCCCTAAGGAGAGAGAGGGAACTCATTGGCCGGTTCCAAATTTTTTTGAAACTTTATTGTTTGCTCTTAAAATGTCTCAGGGATATTCTACTTCATAGTACCCCCGTTTGTTTCACTAGAAAGTAACCATTTTCCCACAAATCTTTGAGTAAAGATGCGGTTCATTTATCCTGTCACTTGGCATGCCCTAGTTTGAGCGGCATCCGGTGACCCAGTGCCTCCCCAAAGTCCTCACCAACCCCAACCTCTTGGTCCATGCAGGCCTCTTGGGTGCACCAGAGCCCATACCTGGCGTAAGTGGGGGTAACGACATAGATAGTAGGCAGGGCCTCAGGTTCAGGGGGCTGGGCAGGGGCAGGGGGTGGGCGACGGAGATCAGCTTGGAGCTGGGAAATCCTCACATCCTTCTGCCGGAGCTGCTCGGCGGCTGCCCGCAGGGGAGGGAGGCAGTCACATGGCTGGCCTGGTCACAGGAAGCAGGGATGGGGCAGAGAACCACAGCACACATGAGTGTCCCAAAGGGCCATAATCTTCTCCTTACAACACCTCTCTAAAACACCTTCGGTTGTGGGGAACTCACCACCTCAATTAGCAGCCCCTCTCCAACTTTAATAAATTCCACCTGTTACAATTTCTATTTGGATATTGAGCTGATTATCTGCCTCCATCCTTTCTACCTACTGGTCCTAATTTTGCCTTTTGGAGCCATAAAGAACAAGTCGAGCTCCTAAAACAGGACAGTCCTTCAAACACCTGAGGATCATGCAGTGACCCTGCCTGGAAATCCCTGCCTAAGAGGCAGGGTTCGATCTGTTCCCTTGGTTGTGTGACCAAAGACTCATTAAATTCATCGGTTCCATTATTGGATAAATATTTATTGAATGCTCCTCATGGGAGGCACTGCCTTAGGTGCTGGGGATGCTTCAGGGAACAAAGCAGATATGGTCCCTGCCCTCACAGAGCTTTCACTTTATGGAGGAGGCAGACACTGAGCAAAGTAAGCAAAGAAACTACAAATTGTGATAAGGGCCATGAAGGAAGCAAATAGGATAGAGAATAAAAGAGAATCCAGAAAAAGAAGTTACTCTAGCTAAGGTAGGCAGGGAAGGCCTCTCTGAGACTGTGACATCTGAGCTGAGAGCTGAAGGATGAGAAAGAGGCAGCTGGGAAAGAGCTGGGAGGAAGGCACCGCAGACAGAGGAAACAGGTTAAAAGCGTGAGAGCAATGAACGTGCGGTTTTCGAGACGCTGTCTTGAAGCTAGTGTGGCCGGAGCAGAGCGAGCGAGAGGGTTAGGAAATGGGGTTGGAGAGGCAGCCGGCGGCAGGAGCATGCGGGGCCCTGCATGCTCTGGGAAGGAGTCTGGGCTTCATCCGAGGTGCGGCGGGAAGCCGCGGTGCGTTCTAGCAAGGGGAGTGCGCCCGGCGGCCGCAGAGCGCTGTCAGAGGGCTGAGTCGGATGAATGGTGTCTGCGCGGGGGTTCATCCCCAGGGCGGGATGCACGGCGGCGGGCGCCCGAGGGCTGGCCCGCCGGACCCCCGCCCCGCTCCGCTCACCGAGCTGCACCAGCGCGTAGAGGAGGCCGGCGATCGACACCAGGAAGTAGGCGAGAAACACGTTCTTCAGCTTCAGCTTCATGGCCGTGCCGCCGCCGGCGCCGGGGCAGGCGGGGTCCGACAGGGGCTAAGGGTCCCCGCCCCCCGCCCGCCTGCAGGCCCCGCCCCTGAAGCGGCCCCGCCCCGTGCCCCGCCTTCCTCAAGCTCCTCTCGGTCCCAGCTCCCAGGAGCTGCGGCTGGCAGCATCCATCGGGGTCCACTTCCGGTCAGTCTGCAAACGTCGCCCCCCCCCCATTAGTTTCCGGTCCCGTCTCCCAGTTCTGGGAACCACGGGAGTGGGTGACGTCATATCCGGCGTGTCAAACGCGCGTGGCCCGCAGTCGGAAGCCGGGTAGGAGCACGTGGAGCAATTTTGAGAACTTCCCTTTGAACTGTAGTCCTTGTGCCGATTTCCTCCTCATATTCATTCATTCATTCATCCGTCAATCACAGCACCCAGTAACAGTTGCTCAATAAATAATGAATGAATGAAATCTAGGGCCTATCACGTGCCAGGCCTGAGCTCTAGGTCTGTCTCTTAAACTTCTAATCCTATGAGACAGATGGTATTGTCCCCATTTTATAGATAAGGTTGACAAAGTTATATAATTGCCATTGTGCAATTTTCCATATCTATTCTAGATAACTGACTCCAGGATCTGTACTGTTTCCTCTGACCTGAATTTCTCAGATAACAATGGGGGCGGGTGCTGGGTGGGTTGCCAAGTCATTGCGCTATCTCCCATGGAAAATACTCCTAGCTGAGGAAGTCCCATGAACACATCCCCTAACTCCTGAGGGGACGTAGTTTTGCCACCCCAAAATATGCCTTTTGGGGGTATTCTTTTAAGCTGGTTATTTTAAAGAAATGATTCAAGAAGAGCCTTTTACCTCCCCTTTACCTGCCTAAAGGAATTCAGAGAGGAAAACCTGCTTAAAGGAAGGGAATGATTGCCTTAGAACTAAGTGTGGCAGACAGGGAGAACTCTAACCAAGACCTTCCTCTGTGTTCCATTGTTTCTGGGTGGCCAGGCAAGAATTTTACCAAATGCTTGCTTTCTCGTCTACCTGTGAATTGCCTACTTTCCCTTTGGAGTCTCAGATCCCTGACTCCTCCTCCTTAATCCAGAACAGCATATGAACCCTAACTGCCAGATTTGTCTGTCCTCAGGTCCCATATTCTTAAGGAACTCCCTATGTACATGTAATAAATTTGGTTATTTTCTCCTAGTAATCTCATGTCAATTTGATTATTAGACCAGCCAGAGAAGTTAGGGTTAAAAGGAAAATTATTTTTCCTGCCCCACACTTCTCATTAGGTACAAGTCATCCTGGGCAGTAGTCTTCTCTGAAACCTTTCAAAAAACCTAGTTTCTGGTAAAATAACCTCTAAGATTTGTCGTCAGTCTACAAAAGGGAGAAAACTATTTCCTGTCACTAAAACAGTGGGAAATTTTTAAAAATACTGCGAGCTAAAGAGAAGTAGCCTTTAGTGTGAAAACATCTGACTACATAGCTATTTGTGTTTCTATTCAAGAGGGACCCTATCAGCTCTGGTCAGCACTATTAACTAAGCCTACTAAAATCTTGTCAACGTAAGCAATGACCAAACCTGTAGAGAATTTCAGAGTGAGCCAAACTGAGGACATAGCACGTACTGTGGAGCAAGACCTCAAATGCTCCAGACAAGGGCAGTTTTGCATCCCATTAAAAGCAAAAGAGAAGACACCAAGGAAGGTGCATGAAATCCACTGGTGGTAGATTAGAGGCAGGAGAAAGCATAGTGGGGAAATCTCTAGGATTGGATAAAAGGCAAAATGGAGAGACACACTGGTGCAACAGAATAATTAACGTTTACAGCACAGACATGGTATGTGGGAACAAGGTTAACAATGAGGGGGTCTGTGGTCTCGTGCTCTGGTGGTCTTGTGCTCTGGCGCCTGTGGTTGTTCCTTTAGGGGAAGGAAAATAAAATGACGGACATTTCAAAAGTATGTTATTTTAGATGCATAAGAACGATGGACAGAGCTCATTTAAAGATTGACCTCTGCTAAGGAAGCTATAGGCTTGGGATGTGACTACTCGCTATGACCTGCCCAGTTAGGAATTTGTGATCAGACCATCCTGTGTGGTTACTTTTGGCCACTGAGCTTGTCAGGCCTGCCACGTGGTCCCCAAGCTCACCAAGTTTATTGCATAGCCCCTTTGTTCACAATCTGACGATTTTGTGGGGCTCCTCTATAAAAATACTGGTACCTAGCAATCTGAGGAAGGCTTGCACTTGCTTATTTTGCTGAATGGACAAGGCTTATGCTGAGGCTAGATGAAAATGTCAGGCCCTCAGTCTTCTAAGCGTCTGTGATTCAGGCCAGAACTACAGACATGGATAGTTATTTATGGTTTATCTCTTTATTGTTTCTCCTTTTATCAAAACCTGTCACAGCTGGGGGCCAAGAGGAAGTAAAAAAAAAAATTCTCACAAATATGCCCCCGCATCCCCAGTGAGTCCTCCCCACCCCCACCCAGGGCTTCAGGCCAACCCTGGGCACACATGATCATCTCCCCCCACCCTCAGCCTTCCCCCAGTAATAAATACAAGTGACCGTGATTCAATGAAACCACCATTGATTTCTCCATTTTAAATGCCCCTCAAGGGGACAAAAAGGGGGCAAAAGAAATTTAATGCCCACCCCCTCTTAAAGAGTGGAAACTTCTTTCCCCTAAGGGACAGGGGAGGTAGAACTGCCCCTGTCAGAACTGCAGCAGCTCTAGAAGGAATCGGGGAGAGGAAAGGTTGGGAAGAGAGGGAAGGGGAAGTTCTCTGCAACCTCACTCCTTTGATCCATTCATCCCTTATCAGGTAAAGGGTGGTCCCAGCCTATCAGTGGGGCATAAACCGGGGAGGGCTGACAGAGCCAAGAGGAAGAAATAAGAGGGAAAGCAGTTTGAGGGAAGGGGAAGGAGAAAAGGAGCCCTAAAGCTCACCTCCTTTATCTTCTTCCAAGAAATGGCATCAACACGAGAGGCATGAATGGACAGGGTCTAGAGGATTCAGGACCCACAAAAGAAAGACAAGGGAAAGCAAGGGCGCTGTGGTCCCCAGGTCTTCACAGGTAATGTGCTCCAGACAGAGCAACAGTGTTGGGGGATGAAGGGAGATTTGGTGTCAATGGGTGGGAGAGGTCAGATCACAAGAGGAATTCAGAGCCCAGGGATAGCTCTCTCATCCTGCCCAGATATTGGCAGAATCTGGGTCTTAGGGGGGGACAGTCAAACTTCAAGGCAGAAAAAAGAGTAACTCTCATCACCACCGCACCCCTCCCACCCCGCAGCGTCCCTTGGGTTATCGCAGGTGAATACTCCAGTCGGATGCCACGTTGACGCCAGGCTTGCGCAGGACCAACACAGAGGTCTCAGGGTCATGCTGGAAGGACAGGCGGCTTTCAGGAGATCCTGCTGGAGGAAGAAAGAGTGCCATAGCCACAGCAGTAACAGCTCCTTTCCCACAGGCAAGGGGTCCCAACCCTGCCCCTGCTTCCCCCCTTTCCTCACCCTGGGGGCAGATCACTCACCGTCTGTCTGGAGTACCACGGCAGCTGGCTTTCCAGCCCCTATTATCACCACCCGCTCAATCCAGATTGGTGTCTCAAAGTGGCCTTTGGGGTCTGCTGAGCTGCATGGAGCAAAAATGGATGCCCATCAGAGAGAAAGATGTTGGAGCAGGAGGAGGAGACCCAGGGCAAGGTCGCGAGGCAGTGAGCTGTGAGCATCCCCAAGGCCCAGCCTCCTCCTGAGGCTGCCAAGGCAGAACAGACACCTCATTACCTGGAGACAAGGGTGTTGCCAGAGAATGAGAATCGACGTAGTAGGAACTCATGTTGAGTCTGATAGTTGAATGTGTGCCCATCATCTAGAAAGAGCTCTCCTTGGGCTGTACCCTGGGGACGAAGTGAAACAGGTGAGAGCCTGAGCCCAAGAGCAAGTGAGGGGCCCATCCCCAGGGGACTGAATCCTAGGAAGGTAGGCAGATGGCTGAGGAGGCTCTCTGCCTATGCTCTCACCTGGGGGCTGAGTGCAACGAAAAGAGTGATGGGGTCATCCTTCATACAGTCTGAAGAACGCCGCACTCGCATCCATCGAGGTACGATGGTCCCTCCACGCTGGAACACAGGGATCTAGGGCAAGAGCAGCGCTGGCATGAAGTCACCCTGTTGTCCAACCTCGGTCCTGCAGCATCCTTTGCTCTTGCCCGTCTGCAGTACTGGACCTCAAAGCACACACTCTCTCCCCTTCTGGAAACCTACAGGCAGAAGGAGCTGGCAGCCGGGCCAGGCATACTCACACTGCTCAGAGTTACAGGCAGGTACAGGGTCTGGGGACCATGATGCTTCTGGTAACTCTGAACGTCATACCACACCTGTGGGCGGCAGGAGATACACTCGGTCACGGTCACTCCGTGCACAGGGCCCCCTCCCCATTTATCCCCTTTGGCCTCCACCATCATCATTCCCCACCACACCCTTCCTTAACTCACCTCCCCTTGGCCAGGCAGATAGACCTGCACACCGTGAGCCCCCGAGTCTGAAACAGGGTGAACCAGCAACGCATCCCCTAAAACACACCAGAATCAACCCTCAACTGAGGCAACCAGTTCCCAGACGGGGCACCGAAGCGCCTGCCTCCTTGCACCACCAGCCTCCCTCACCCCTCCCTCCCTGGGCATCCACACAGTTCTCCCATAGTGCTCACTTCTCAGCCCTAGCCCCGCCCACCACCAGCTGTCCCCCCCATTTCTCACCAAGCAGGAACTGATCATCTATACTGAAGGTGGTCACATCCTGAGGATAATGCACCCACAGGGGCCTAGGAAGGAAGCAAGACAAGAAAGGAAGACACTCCCTCAGGAACTGGTGATGAGAACAGCAGAGGGGGAAGACCCAGGAGCTTACAGCCAGTCTGGGCAGGCTTCAGGCCTCAGCTACGCAGCCTCACCGTGCTAGGCATCTAGCTCCCTAACCCATGTCCCTGCCTCCTCCTGCCCTGTCCCCTCTTGAAACTGTTTTGCACAGCAGCTTTCCAGTGGCCACTCAGTTATCTTGGCCTGAAAGGCCCTCCAGGATCAGGTCGGATTTTCCTCTCCCACCTCATCTACCTCTCCCTCTGGATCCTTACTCCTGATACATACCGGTTTTTTCTACCCCTAGAACACAGCAAACTCATTTCCACTTTAGAATTTTCCCACTTGGAGTCTCCTCTATTTGGAACATTCTTCCTCTAGATCACAAAAAGCTCTTACTCATCAGTTAGGCCTCATCTCACATGGCCTTCTCAGAAAGGCCATTTGTGGAATAATTCCATTACCCTCTCCTATTTCTTCAAAGAGCTTATCATTGCTGGCAATTTTCTTATTTATATATTTGTTTACATGTCTGTCTTCCTCCCAAGAATGTACATTCCACAAGGTTGACACTTGTCTGCCTTGTTTCGGGATCGGGGAGTAGTGATGAATAAGGCCTGACGTGTCATAAGCACCCCATATGTCTATTGCTATTCGTCCTTGTTAGTCTCTGCTTACTTTTGACCTTGAAATCAGATTTTCATCCTTCCAAGGCCCTGGGGAGTAAAGAGAGAGGCCCAGAAACAGAGCTCAGTCCCTACTGTCCCCAGCCACCTCAGCCCATACGACACAGACCCAGCTGATTAGCTCACCTCATGACAGGAATCCCTTCACGATGGGCCTGATAGAAGAGGGTATACCAGAAAGGCAGCAAGGAGTATCGCTGGCCCAAGGCATCTCGGATTATGTCGTGGTACTGAGATGGTAACAGCCACGGCTCTCGCCGCCCTGTGTCCAAGTGGGCATGTGCCCGGAAAAAGGGCTGGTAGGCACCCATCTGGTACCAGCGCACAAGCAGTTCTGGATCTGGATTCTTAAAGAAGCCGCCCACGTCCGCTGGGAGAGGAGACGGAGGAAGTAGGTTGGAAAAGAGGGTGAAAGACAGCTGCTGCCTAGGAGCTCCCCAAAGCCCCACGCTGGACTCTCAGCTCTCTGTTCACACCCAGGTCCCGTGCCCTCTGCCTTGCCCCTCTCCCACCAAACCGAGGACCCCAAATTCTTCCGCCTCTCACCCCCACAGAAGGAAAGTCCCACCAGCCCCAAGCTGAGACACATAGGGATGGAGATCTTCAGATGGTCCCATTCAGCAGTGTTGTCCCCTGTCCACACAGCTCCTGAGGAAGACAAGAGGGACGGAGATTGCAAACAGTGACGGCTCAGCATTTTACGTAGCTGACCTCCCTGACCTGCCACATCTGCTCTGGGGCCCCCAGGGTCCTCTTGAAGACGGCAGAGTTCACAAGAGCACTTGAACGGACCTCCCACTCCCTGGATCCCCTTAAAGTGCAGAGCCCAGAGGATATAGTGTGCAGTTCGCACAGGATGGCTGCATGGGCAGATTTCTCGGAGAACCAGGTCTAGGCCCTGGCTCCTCCCATCTGGCCCTCACACCTTCTCCGGCTCTATTCTCCAAATCTTACCAAAGCGCTGGGAGCCAGCAAAGAAAGCCCTGCTCAGGACAAAGGGGCGTTCCACACCCCCGGAGCGCAGCACCAGCCCATCAGCAGTTGCCATGTGCTGAGTGGAGACAGGAGAGAGGAAGGGCAGTGAGGAGCAAAAGCCAGCTGTCACCTGTTGCAGGTTCCCCAGCCCTCAGTCCCTCCTCTCTCAGCCCCTTACCACGTAGAAGCCATAAATGTTATGCACGTCTCGGTGCTCCCAGCCCCCGTAATGCTGGGCGTCCTTGAGCATGGTGACCTCAGGACCATTGAACACAGATGGTTCATTCATGTCATTCCAGACATAGAGGTTGGGAGCTGAGCCCTGAGAACACAAGGCACAAATGAGGACAGAAGGACAAAGGGGAGAAAAAAGACAGTGTCAGAGCAAAGAGCTCCTAGGAATCCAAAAAGATGCATTTCTCAGGGATCATCAAGGCTCCTGATATATTTACAGGCAACCAACCATAGCCGGGTTAACAAGCAGAGGATTCAAGGAGGCAGGGTGGGAAAGACAGATGCAAGTCGGGAGAGGCAAGCTATACCTCGTAATTGTCAAAGTTGAACATGTTAGCCCACCAGGCCCTCGTTGCGGGATTGATGAAGTCAGGGTAACCAGCTGCGCCTAGGAGAAGTTCAGGGTGGCTGTCAACCCTCAAGGGGCAAAATGGCCACCATTCTACCTCCTTCGTCTTCCAATAATCTCTACCTCAATTCTGGGCCTGCACCACCTACCTGGCCAGCACCAGCCCTCGTAGTCAGAGCCATCCCGGGTTTTAACATACAGACCCTGGTTCTGCAACTCTTCGTGTATGCGGTAGCTAGAGTCCACCTTGATGTGGGGATCCACAATGGTGACCAGCTGGGAGAGAGGAACACGGGTGGTCAGAGCTCCCCAGGGCTCCTACGCCAGAGACCAACCGTGGCTGCAGTCCTCTTACCTTCCGCCTCTTGGAGGCCAGGTGCTCAAGCATGGTGAGGGGCTGGGGGAAACGGCTGGGGTCCCAGGTGAAGTACCGCTTGCCATCAGCATGCTCAATGTCCAGCCAGATGACATCACAGGGCAGGTTGTGGTCATCGAAGCCCTGATTGACTTCCAGCACGTCGGCCTCGTCCCGGTAGTTCCAGCGGCTCTGGTGGTAGCCGAGGGAGAAGAGCGGGGGCAATGCCTGGGTCCCTGCAGGTTCAGTGAGGGACGGGGGTCACAGTGGGGTCAGGCCAACCTGGGGCCAGTGGGGACACCCAGAAATTGAGGGAGGCTTGTAAACTAGAGAGGCTGAAGGGCACAGGACTTCTGAAAATGCAGTGACCCTCTCAAGAAGATAAGGGCCGGAGGAGGCCGCTGGCTGACAGCGCGGGGTGCCACGTACCTGTGAGACTGGCATACTGCCGGAAGACGTCAGAGATGGAGGGCCCCAGCAGCAGGAAGACATCGACGATGCCGCTTTCCGACATCCAGCGGACATCTGTCTGGGGGGTCTCCCCAGAGCCCTGCAGGTAGTCTAGCATCTTCCCAAACAGGGTCTGTAGAGGGAGCAGAGAGAAGTCCAACACACGCCCTCTCATGCCCCAACCCCAAGACAAAGCAGCAAGGTTCTCCTCAAAATCTTCACAAGGCTGGCTCCTAACGAGTCACTCTGGGCTAAGATTAAGATACCTCCTCAGTGAGGCTTTAATGGACCCCACCATTTAGCAGCACGGCCCGCGTACACACCACGTGACTGCGGCATTTGTTTCTCAGCACTTACCACCACTGAACTCATCTTGCTGTCTTTGCTATTTGCTTAACGCCTTCCTGAGAGTGAGGCCCTCTCCCACCTCAATGACCACTACATCCCCAGCACCCAGAAAAGTATCTAGCACATGATATGAACTCAGTAACAAATGTACTGACAATAAATGCAAAAAGGTCACTACCTTCCCCAGTGTGTGTCTTCTGGAAGTGACTGGGGAACTCAAGGCTGCTCACAAGGCCCAGGCCCCTTCTCTCAGCCAAGCCCAAATCGGCTATCTTCAAAGCTCATGGCCCAGCACACCCGTCTCCAGGCCTGAGGACTCCCTCCCTTACTGCTCCCCGCGCCTGTGCTCTCACCTTCCCCGCCGTGTTGGAGGATATGTCAACCCAAGTCTCTGCAGCATTGAGCCAGAAGATGCCCAGGTCCCGATGAGGACTATGTGCCAGGAGCACAGGCACAGACCCGTACAGGGCCATCGGGTTGTACAGCTCGTACTGGAACACATCCAAATTGTAGAGGCGATACGGCTCTCCACCCCTGTGGACAGACAGACAGACTGGCCCAGGCCCTGACACATACAACCTCCATCCCATAGACACAGGTGAGGGGTAAGAATTGACCCTCCTACCCTTTCTCAAGGAAAAATTAAGAAACAACAAAAAAAGAATTTTCTAATCGCCAAAGGTGATCTGGGCACAGGAAGTGATCCATGCTTGTCCGTGCACATCTGCATGCACATCTCCCCACAGCCCTGACCTCCGACCCCTCTCTCCCCCTATACCCTGAGGTCACCATGGAACTCACTCGGTGACCTTCAGCCTCAGGCTGTCTGCATGCTCAGGGATCCCATACACATGCTCCATGCCTGGCAGAGAGAAGTCCAAACCCACAGACGTGGGGCCTGGAAGGAAAGCAAAAGATGAGTTCCAGAGCGTCTACCTCGCGAGGACTCCCTGCGCCCCTGCCCACGGCTCTCCCAGTCCCTTACCATATGGCTTGCTGTCAGAGTGAGTTTTGAATGTCTCCTCCCAGGCTCCTGGCTCATCTTTCTCTGCCTTCCCCTGGGTCTCTTCTGGCTGTGAGGAGGAAAGCAGACCAATACCCAATCACACACCACTCCTCTCTCTTCTCCCACCCATTTTCTAAATCCCATCCCTGATTGCAAGACTAAGCTCAAGTTTCTCATGGGCCTTTCCCCTCCAACCTCCCAGCCAGCCCTGTGCTCCAACCACCCACCTCCACCGACTTGCCTTGTCACCATCCCCAGGAGCTTCCTTGGGCTGGGCCCCATCGCCCTCAGCTGGGTCTTTTGTTCCTTGCCTGGAAGGTAGGAGAGCTGTCTGCTCCAATCCAGAGGGGGCAGGGACGAGGGGCTAGTGGAAGGAGGGGTGAGGGAATAGAGAGCCAAGGGTCCAAAGGAACGAAGGCATTGGAGGAAGGGACTGAATGTTAAAGCTTGGAGAGGGACCCCCAGAAAACAGATAAGTGTGCAAAGGACGAGGAGAGAAATGAGAAAGGGAAATGAGGAGTCAATGCCACCAGGAGATGCCTTCCACACACAGGCCCAAATCATCAGCCTCTGCCGGCATTCCAAAAGACAGGCAGGTTCAAGGGCCTGGGTTCGGAAGCCAGTCCTGGCTCTGCTGCCTCCACGGAGAGACTCTGGCCCCATCTGCCCTCACTGGGATTCAGCCTCTTGGCCAGACACAAGGGTTTTGCAAAGGCAAATGGGTCATACCATGAACAAGCCTCTACAGATATACGCAGGGACTCAAACAGAGGTTGTGCCAAAGAATGCTTTCAAGGGAGGCTGGCAAGCAGCTCTGCCCAGAGCTTCAGTGCACCCCAGCTGAGAGCCAGGAACCCCAGCAACAAGCAGCATCTCTCCACCGCTCGGCAAAGCCAGCTCCCTACATTACTTAAGTACTTCCAACACATCATCTTCCTTCTCCCAGGGGACTCCCAGTCAGGAGAATAGGGAACAGGGACCAGATACCACATAGCTGGAGAAAGAGAGGTGATGAAGGGCAGGGCACAAAAGGGTCTGGGGCACCTTCCCCTGGGGGCCAGAGTGAAGGGTGGGTAAGGGCAGAGGGAACGCATACAGTACCAGTGGCCATGGATTTACCTAGAGAAAAGGTTCTTGATCTTATCCCAAATGCTACCGAGCGTGAGACTAACTTTATCCGAGAAACTAGGGCAGGAGGAGATGGGTAGGGAAGGGGAAAAGGAGGCACAAAACCAACACAAAAACAGAAACATAAAAGTGAGTTTCAGTCGACAAACTTCCAGAGATGGGGCAGGGGGGAGGAAGAAAATAAATCTGGGAAATGTGATGGCGTGAGAAGGGGAAGAGGGAAAGGCAGACCCAGGCAGGCCTCTCAGAGGAGGTGCACAGGGTACAGCTCAGGGACAAAAGTGACTGCCTCCTGGTCTGCAGAGGAAACGAAGACAACTGCAACCCAGCCTGCTTCCTACCCTCCCTAACAGTTTCTCCCAGCCCTCAGCCCCTACCTGGCTATCCTGCCACCCTGTCTTCTCCCAGGAACCCAGTACCAGACCCACAACACACCTAAGGCTCTTTCACACTAGGTCGCCTTCAGTCCCAACCCCTGTACTCACGAGACCCTGGGGGCCCTCTGGTGCTCAAAAGCTAAGAGTCCTCGGGCATTGACACTGAGCAGAAGGCTGCGGTCTTCGAGCAGGTCAAGGCGGAATGGCCGTGCTGTCAAGATGATTTTATAGGGTCCTTCAGCCACAGTTAGCTCCACACTGTTGTCATCGTGGCCAGAGACAGAAAGTCTGGGAAAGAGGTCAAAAGAGATATAAGGAAGTGCAAAGGACCAAGAGTGTAGCTGCGACACTTCACAAGAAGGGGGGACTTGCAAAGAGCTATAGGAAGTGTGGTAACAGTGCAGAGATAGACTAACTCACCAAAGGAACCAAATAAAGAGCCTGGAAAGAGACCCAAGAATACTTAGAACATTGGTAGCACGGCAGCTCAGTGAGGTCAGGAGGACTAAGGGGGATTACTTAATAATGGAGATGAAAAACAGATTTCCTGGGTAGGAAATAATGTTATCATATTCCTACCTCATAACAGATACAAGTATCAACTCCAGACAGATTATGACTGGAGGTAGATTAGGATTACTTAAACGTAACTTAGAAAATGCTAACAGCAAAAGATAAAAGACTGATCCATCTGACAACACTAACATTTAGAACTTCTATTTATAAAAAGACAAGAGAAGTCTGAGAAACTACCCCAGGATAGAGGAGCCTAAGGAGATACAACTAAATATAATATGGTATCCAAGACGGGATCCTGCAACAGAAAAAGGGGCATTAGGTAAAAGCTCAGGAAATCTGAATAAAATATGGACTTAGTTAGTAACTGTACCAACTCGTTAGACATGACAAATGTACCAGACTAATGTTAACAATAGGGGAAAACAGGAATGGAGAATATATAGGAACTCATAACATTCTTGCAATGTTCCTATGAATGTAGAACTATTCTAAAATTAAAAAAAAATTTTTTTCAAGGTACCTTTAAGAAAATAAAATGAGGGGGTGGCCGGATGGCTCAGTTGGTCAGAGCGTGAGCTCTTAACAAGGTTGCCGGTTCGATTCCCACATGGGCCAGTGAACTAACTGCGCCGTCCACAACTACATTGAAAACAAAGGCTTGAGCTCGGAGCTGAGCCACTAGATGGCGATAGGTTGGCTCAGTGGTTAGAGTGCGGTGCTCACAACACCAAGGTCACTGGTTCAATTCCCACATGGGCCAGTGGGAAACAACGGGCTTGAGCTTGGAGCTGAGACACCAGTAGACAACTGGTTGGCTCAGGGGTTAGAGCGTGGTGCTCATAACACCAAGGTCGCCGGTTCGAGTCCCACGTGGACCAGTGAGCTGTGCCCTCCACAACTAGATTGAAAAACGACTTGACATCTTGGAAAAACACACTGTTCCCCAATATTCCCCAATAAAAAATAAATAAAATAAAAATAAAATAAAATGATAAGCTACAACCTGGAAAAGATAGCTTAAATAAATATAAATGATAAAGAATTAATATCAAGACTAATGAATTTCTACAAATCAATAAGGACAAACAACATAAAAGGAAAATAACCACAGGTGGCAATTACCATTTCACAGGCCAGTGAGCCAGAATGACAGATAAACATATGAAGAGACGCTCAATCTCAACAAACTGGGAAAGACAACCAAGCCAAGACCACCACATGGTATCATTCTATACCCATTCTACTGACAAAAATTAAGTCCAACAGCACCAAGGGTTGCGGAGGGTATGGATCGATGGGGTCTGTCATATACCACAGGTGGAAGTGTAAACTGGTAAGCCACTCTGGCATTATCTTGGGAAGTTGATCGTTTCCATATTCTAGCTCCTCTCCTAGCTATATGCCAAACAGAAACTCCGGCAGAGGGACACAGGAGACATGGACAAGAACGTTCATGCCAACACCATGTATAGCGAAACACTGGAAACAACCCAAATGTCCATCAACACAGAAATGGAAAAATAAGTCGGGATATAGGCATACAACATTATACAGCAGAAAAAATGAACTGGAGCTACATGCAACAGAGTTAAATAAAGTTAGGTGAAAAAAGGAAATCCCAGAAGACATTCATTAGTACACTATCCCTAGAAAGTTCAAAAAGGAACAAAACCACATCATTTATTGCTTAGGCACATATATACAAGCATGTACACGTATTCGTGTACATACACACACAATGCAACTCTAAGAACAAAAAGCCAAAGGGATGATCAACTTCAGAGCAATGATCATCGCTGGGGTACAGGACAGTGACAAGCAGAGGGAAGTAGAGGGTTTCAAGGGTGGAGGATTTATGTTATTTTCTAAATTCAACACTTACTAGCCATGCATGGAACAATGGTGACAGTGAGTCATGACCTAAGATTTTGAGTAATCTTATTCCAAATATCTGAGGAAAAAGAAATGAGTGAGACAGGGAGAAGGAAATAGAAGGGAAGGGAGGAAGGAACAACAGAGACACTGTATTTCTCGAGGGCAAGATCTGTGCCTTGTTCATTTCCTCTTATGTCGCTAGCACCTAGCTCAGGACCTGAAGAGGAAGCAGTATCTGCTGAATGAATGAAGATTAAATGGTGAAAGAGAAAATAAGTGAAACAGAGAAGAGAGAGAGAAAGGTTGAGGAGAGTGGCAAGGAGCTAGTCAGCTATTATCCCAATGAGGGAAAGAAAGTCAGCTGTCAAATAAAAAATCATCAGGAAGGAAAAAGGGGCTATGGAAACGGATAGGTTTCCCTGGAAACATTTACCGAGCTGTGGGGGGATCCGCCACCAACACGTCTGGCACGCGGTATCGCGGCCTCCGGGGCTCCAGTTCATCAATCCTGATCCGAGTCATGTTCTTTTGAAGCCCTTGGAGCTCCAGCACCAGCAACACCTGCAGGGCAGAGGTTTGAATCTGGAGAAAGGAGAGGACTACACCATGGATTGCCCTCTAAACCCACTCCCTCCTGCGGGGTCTCCTCCTCCTAGCCCTTTGCCTAAAGGACCTGAGATCTGAATTCCTCACAAAGTACAAGTCCCAAGATTAGCCTAGGACAAGATGTTGGCTATAGGTTCCCCTTCCCGAATTGGCCCTTAGCCATTCCCCACACACACGCCAGACTCTTTTCTCCCCTGACCTTGGTGACCTCGTTGATCAGATGGACTGTGAGGGCATCCGGACCAAGCTGCAGAGAGTCCAGCAAGGCTCGGTATGGAGAAAGGCCTGGCCGTATGCTGCGCTGCCGCCTGCCAAGTGAAATGGTTAAGAACGTGGGAGGGCACTCAATGTCCATAGGTCCCCCTATCACCTGTAGTGTCCCCAGGCTACCCGGTCTGCCATAGATACTTCCCACATTACCCTACTTTCCATCTCACTCTACTAGAAATATCATACTTGCAGAAGGAACTCTCTTCACAGGTCTTAAAGTTGCTTCTATCCACAGCAAGGGAAATTCCCAGGCAGATCCCTAAACAAGCCAGTACCAAACCTGTCCAAGACCTAAGGAGAAAAAGAACAAAGAGGGCACAATCAGCATGGGTTCAGAAAGGGCCCCACCTTCAGAGGTAAAGTCCACAACCCCAAAAGAGCTCAGAAAAGAAGGAAGAAAGATGGAGTCCCATTAAACAGAAAAGAAGGCAGAGTGGGCATGGGGTTAAGCGTCAGGCCTGAGGAATTGGCTCACTTATACCTTTTCTTTAAAAAGGCAGGGGAAGCGGACAAAAGATCCTTGGCCTTCAGAGACCCTGGAATTGACTCTGGTTACATCAGCATCTCAGAGGAAAGGAGCAATAACAGCCAGCCCCAGGGGAAGCGGTGGTACCACGTATATGGAACAGGGAGACAAAAAAGGCATTTCCACGGCCACGGCACTGGGTGGAGTTCCAGTGGAAAAGATGTCCCCTCAGCACGCCTGCTGGTCACAGTTCCTATGGTCCTAATACCCCCTAGCACCCCAAGCATCCTGATCCTCTGATCTCCACTCCTGTATCTTCAAAATAAGTCACCACTGTCGCTACCTAAGTCTGAAAAGAATAACAATAGCTAACTTGTATTGAATCCTATTGTTCTCTCAGGGGCCTGGCTAACTGCTTTCTATCCCTAGTTTTCAACTCTGCCTGCAGTTTTTAAGTGTCAACAACCAGACCCCAGTGATTCTGATCTAACTGGTCTGAAGAGAAGCCTGGGCATCAGAATTTTTAAAAAGCTCCCTAAACAACTCCCATGGGCAACCACTGCTCAGAATCACTTCTTTACACACACTACCTCTTTTCCTTTGATTTTCTTGGTGAATGTAGGGTTGAGGTTTTTCCCAGATGGGAAAACAGGCATAAAAAGTTCAATAATTCATCCAAGAGTGAACAGCTAGTTAAGGGGTGAAATTGGGATTGAATTCAGCTCTGACTTTGTGGTTCATGTTCTTCACGATGCACAATACAGCGCACTAACCACCAGCTGGGCCTGCCCCGCTGAGGACCGTCACCCCACGGTTAACACAAACTCGCACTTCCCCAATGTAGTACCAAATGACAGACAAGGGACTTAGTAGGCTTGTTAGTTAGTTTGAAGGATCTATTCATCCATTCTGCATATATCCTAAATAGGGGTCCTCAAACTTTAGTGTCTGCTAAGAATCACCTGTAGTGCTTATTAAATGAAGATTCCCGAAACCCGGGAATCTGCATTTTAAACATGTTCTGCCAGTGACTGATGCAGGTAGTCCAAGAGCTTCCAAACAGAGGAGAAAAATACAAACAGAAACACAGGCTTCTTCTAAGCATTAAAACTTTGCAACCTGCTAATAGGGAAACTAAAGAGTAGGGCCTATTATACATACTGTCTCCAGCATTAGTCTCAGTACCTGCTTGAAAGCTAAAGGGCAAGAAAATGACCAGAAAGATCACAGAACACAGTAGGTGCTCTGGTTCCAGAAGAATGTGCGAAGCTAGCCAGACCAGGCAGAAAGCTGAGGAAAACACCAGGCCTTGTGGTTTAATAGGCCAAGAAGGAATAAGCAGTAGCAAAACAAGCAGAAGAAATATGACCAGAAAATTCAACAGCAAGGCAATGTGGCCCAGGTCCTGAGGAGTGACTGCAGCAGGCACCCTGCCCCATTGAACCCAGGTCCACCAGCCCAAAGCAGCAGTAACCAGAAGTACAGTGAGTTAAATACGCTCTGGAGTCCTATTTGCACAATCTATAAAATGGGTTTGGAAAGATGTCAACGGGGATAGGATTTCTAGAAGATCTTTCAGATGTGACCTGTTGGAAGGCCCTAGGAACTCAGGGATCCCTTGACTGTCCCTGAGCAAGAGATGGTCCAAAAATCAAAATCAGGAATGAGCCTCGGGGCAAGTGGCACCCGTTTATTGTTTCAGATCACAGGCTTCCAGAGAGTTGGGTTTACGACCCACGCTTTTTTCATTGCTGCACGCCTCTCCCACCCTAGTACATCCGTTAGATCCTGGTAAACGCTTTGTGGCGCTGGTGATTGTTTCGAACCGTTTTTTCGGGAATATAAACTCGAGAGCGCAGACCAAACCGTTCTATTACATGTTGTGTTTGAGCAACATCATCCAGACAGACTGTGAACTTACTGGACCCTGCCCCAGCAGTGCCCAGTGAGCGTGAACACCGAACAAGCCAGGGCTGGTATCCACGTGAAGAAGACAAGGGCAGGGTACGGGGCTCCGGGGGGAGGGCAGGAAGGGTAGAGCAGGCGGGACTGCTGCCGCGCTGCTTCCAGCCCGGCAGAGGGGCCGCAGGGCAGCAGGATGCATTCCCGGAGGCCGGGCCGTGTCTCGTCCCCCGCCCCAATGGCCCCGCGCACTGCAGGAAGGAGGCGGCAGCATTAACCGCCGCGAGCTGCCAGGGGACGGCGGCGGCTGAGAGCGGCCGAGGCCAACGAGAGCGCACAGCTGCGGCCTTCTTGACCGCCGGAGCGGGGAGCACCAGAAGCATGGGCCCCCAACGCCGCGCGGATCTACCGCGAGAAGGCTGGGGGCGCTTGAGGCCGCCTCCAGAGAGACAAAAGGTGCTCGCGAAGCCAGGGGATGGTAGAGTCTCAGGAGGACATACAAGTATAAGAAATATAGGGCTTGGGGGGCCTGGGGGCGTCCCGGGCGCGTCCCCGGGTTCCGGGCTCCTCACCGCCTCCTACGCGCCGCCACTGCCGCTACCGCCGCCATCTTGTGCCGGGTTTGCTCCTTGACCCGGAGCCTCCCTTCCCCCCGCGCGCGTTGAGCCACGTATATTAGCGCCCGCCCCTTCCGGCTTTCGGATTGGCCCGACCCGAGAACGGTCGGGCGGCTGTCCCATTGGCGGAGCGCGCACTCTAAAATCTCGCAAGGGGCGTGGCTGAAGGGAAGGGGCGGGATTGTCCAGAGCCTGGAGCTGTCCTACTTTACCAGCTCTAAGCATCAGACAGAGGCACTGGACTCTGTTTTTCTCAAATCGGCAAATTTTATTTAGAAAAAAAAGGTGGGGGAAGAAAAAAGTGACAGCGCTCCTTACGCCAAGGTCTTAGAAGAGAAACCTTCATCTTTCTGCAGCACCTTAGCGCCGTCTCACTGCTCAAACTCCCTCAGCTTCTGGAGCATGGAAAAGGCTATGTCCCCTGCCGAAGTGGAGTGGATGGCGAAGGTGCCTGGAAACGGCCAGAGAAAAGGCCCAGGCGGTCAATGTTGCGGTGGAGGACACTGTGCAGCACAGCTAGATGGGGTCCACCCTCACCCCCACCCTCCCTGGAGAAGTCCCGGATGAAGCGGCCCCGCTCTGACTGGAAGATGAACTTCTGGGGCAAGGGCCCATGCTCCCGGAGAAAGCCCCAGACACTGAGCAGCAGCAGACGCACTTCAAAAGGTGCCAGTTGGCTAAATACCTCGTGCATATTACCCAGGGCTGGTGGCAGGAGGCTTCCCTCAGCCATGACAGCTACCAGGGTGCAGGATGCCTCCAGGTGCCAGGGGGAGTGGGCTGTATCAGGGTGGCGAGAGGCTTCCCAATGGCCCAAGAGGGCGGCCAGCAGCCCGCGCAGCAGCACGGAGCAGTAACACAGGGCTGGGGGAGCAGCTGCTACCAGCTTTAAAAGCTCAAAGAGCAGGGGCTGTTCCCGGAAGCGCCGGCCAATGCGGAGATCCCGCTCCACGGTGGCCCTGGCGTGCTCCTCAGGGGGCCAGGCCAGCTCAGCACCAGCTGCATCAGGACACACACTCTCCACCAAGGTCACTGCCACTGCTTTGGCTGCCTCCGGGCTCAGGGTGGGAGCCCCCCAGCAACCCCCACATTCAGTGTCCCCAGGGGCACTGCAGCAGTGCACCAGGAGGCTGAGGAGGCTCTGGGTGTTATAGATCACTTCCTGCTGATTCCGTGACTGGACAAACTTGGGTGGCTTTAGGCCACGGCCGATGACTCCAGCGTGGAAAACAGACCAAATCCCTCCAGGACCTGGCACAGCTGCAGTGTGCCGCCGGTTTGTGTCCAACAGGGAGGCAGAAGCCAAAGAAGCTGAGACAGCTGAAAGAGTCTCATTGTCCCCATCCAATTCCCCTCCAAATAGTTCTGTGTTGCCGCGATGTAAGGCTCCCTCAACTAGCAGCTGCAAGACAGCCTTAAGCCCAGCAGGGGAGGTGTGAGAGAGCCGGGTAAGAAGCTGGGAGGCTGAAGCCACACCTGGGGGGCCATGCAGCCTCAGAGAGGCAAAGAAGCGATGCACTCCAGCTCTGACAAGTCCCAGGAGTTGGGAGGGGGACAGGGCTTCTGGAGGAAAGGGACAAATGGCCAAGAGGGAGGCAGCAGCTTCAGCTACTTCCTCCTCAGGATGTAGCAGGAGAGGAGCCAGGTCAGACAGATGGGCTGAGGCAGACTCCCCAAACCGGGCCCCTAGGGCTGCAGGACCCTCATCACCCTGCTGTTCCCACCCCACTAGCAGTGCCAAGTTGCGCAGGAACCGCGCCGTGAAGGGAGGCTGCAAAGTCCCTGCATGCACCCGAGCCAGGCAGCTTCGGAAGGCCAGGGGCAGGAGGCCAGAGAGACTGACGACCAGCCCTGCATATAATTGAGTGGCCAAACTCAACTCTTCAGGGCTTCGGGCTCGGCTCAGGAGGTGGCCCAAGGCCTCAGGTCCACAGCTAGGCCGCGTATAGACAGAGAGCAGGCCCAGGAGCTGGTGTTGCCAGAGAAAGCGCTTCCGTTCCAATCGTAACGTCTCTCCACACAGCTCTCCAACATGGTTTCTTAGCGCATCTAGAAAGGGCACAGGGCGGGGGGGTGGAGGTGGGCCCAGCACACCTTCCCCAGGAGACCCTCCCCGGTGATGAACAAGTTTTTGCAGGTGTAGCAGCAGCAGCTGGATCAGCCGGTCACAGGACTCACGCACAGTGTCTGGCACAGCCAGGCCCTGGGTGGTAATGACTGAGGCAGGCATGGCTGTGTCCACCAGGAACTGCAACAGGCGGTAGGCACCTGCCCCCGAGGCCTGGCTCACCAGGTGCACAGCCAGGTTCAGCATGTTGTCCAGCTCTTCTCGGGGAAATCCCTGCAGGTGTTGCTGCAGCTGGCTCAGCACAACTGGGGGCTTAAGGCAATCCACCAGCTCTCCAGAGACTGTGCCCAGCAAAGCTGGTGACATGACTGCCAGCTGCAGGAGAAAGGGAACTGTGGCCTGAAGGGAGGGGTCCCCACTCCGGCCCCCAGTGCCCCCTGCCAGGCTATCATGGAACATTCGCAGGAGCTCCCGTCGGATGCTGTCTCCGTGGCGGGAGGCCAGGTGCCCTAGGATGCCAACAACTGAGGCAATCTTGGGCACCCGCTTCTCCCCAGGGATAGCAGGAGATCCAGGGAAGGGGTCTGTAGAAGGGGTTTGGGAAGAGCTGCCACCACTGCCACCAGCTCCACCTCCAGCCCCACCGTGAACACAGAAGTCCTTAAGGCCACAGGAGAGAACTCGGGAGATGATGGTGCCAGGAAAAGAGGAGCCAATATGGGCCACAACCCAGTCAAAGTGTGGGGAATGCTGGACAGAGGTATCCAGCAAGGCATCCACGCAGGCATCTGGGCAACTACCAATGAGAGCCGAGAGGCACTGAACATAGATGTCCATTAATGTGCGTGTGGCCGGACAGCCCATCCACAGCTGCAGCAATTCGTTGAGAGAGCCAGTGACATGGGGCACACGCTGGTGCTGGCCTGAGTATGTGCTGCTGAGTTGCCCCATGAGGTCAATGGACCATGCACTAATCACAGGTGCCCAGGCCTTCGGGTTGGCCCGGGTGAACTCAGATAGCACCTGCTGCACTTCCTGCACCACGTCCTCTAGACCAGGTCCCCCAGCAGGGACATGGGAGGGTGGGGGTGGACGGAGATGAGGTGGGCCAGCCACAGGGCTTTCATCCAGGGCAGCCAGGTGGGCCCGGACACTCTCATCAAAGACGCCTCGCAAGTGGTCAAGCACGGCAGCCCGAGCAGGTGGCAAAGAGCGGAGCAGGAGAAGACCACAGCGAGCATGTTCCCGGGCTGAGAGTTGGTGGCCCAGAATGGGGTCGACGCCACTCAGAAAAGCCTTGATTTCCTGGGACAGCTCCTGAGCACTATAAGGAAACAAGAGAAGCAGACTTAGCATGCTGGGAGATGTTGGGCAAGTTACATTCCCTTCCCTCCATGAAGTTGTTTCTTTTTTATGTAAAATAAGGCTAACTATACCTCCCCTTATGAGATAATGTTCATAAAACACTTAAGCACTGTATCTATTTCACACTACTCAGTCAATAAATGCTATCTATTTTTCTTTCAATAATAATAATAGTAGGTAACTCTTAGAATGTGTCAGGTACTGTTCTAAATACTTGATATGTATTATTTCAATCCAGCCCAATAAGGTAAGTACTATTATGATCCCATTTTACAGATATGGAAACCAAAGTTAAGTAATTAGACTATAAGCTCCAAGAGGGTAACCATTGTGTGTTAAAATTTTAACACTGAATTCCCTTCTATGGATGTGCATGGTATATGGGAAGTACTCAATAAATTTCTGTTGAATTGACTGAGTATATTGTGTTCGTATAATATCTGCTTTAAAAATACCTTACTAACTTGACTGCACTCCCCACCAGAATACAAGCACTCTGAATTTTACCCTTAATGGAAAGAAAATCTTAAGGTCAAACTTGCCCCTTACTAAGGGCTCTCCCTCCTAATATCTGCAAGCATCCTAACCACCCACCACTTGGATTCCATATCAACGACAGCCACCTTTCCAGCACCATCAATGTGCCTAGGAATCAGGATGTCCCAGGGCACAGACAAGGCAATGCCTTTCAACCCTTCTCCTCCCAAAACATATGGGTTCAGTCTTAAGAGGTTTAGAAGCTCCTTCCTCTTGTTGATTGCCCTTTCTGCCAAAGAAGACAGTATCCTCCGAGGGCTGACAGGGTTCTGACTGTGCCATTCCTCTCTGGTTCCTCAAAATAAATAAATAAATAAACAAATACCACCCTAACGTGAGCGGAGTGTCTCCGTTGGAAGGCCAGGAAAAGGTTAGAAGGAAGCACTCTGCAGGTGTCTAGGCCTGGGTGCTCAGAGAGTCTCCATGAAGTCAGGAGACCCTGGGTTCCCTCCGGTCTAAAAGGGGCAGGGTTCCCAAGAATTCTGGTATCCCCAACTCTTGGGAGAGCAAGGCGAGGGTCCGGGTTACCTAGGCATTGGGGCTTAAGGGGAGGCAGTACCGAGATCTTTGGAGTGAGGGCACTGGAGCCCAGAGTTTTGGTGAGGCAGTCCCTGAGTTCTGGGAAGACCCAACCAGGAATCTCTGAGAACCCTGACGCGAGTTCTCGAGGTAGGACCTGGGTTTCTGCCGAGAAAGCTGGGGATCGGCGCGGGGCCGCGCGGTGGGGGAAGATGCCAGGGGCTCTGACTACCTGAGCGGCGCGGGACCGTGGGTGGCCGGGGCAGGCCCGGGAGGCCCTGGGGCCCCGGGAGGGTCGCACAACGCGGACATCCCGGAGCCCTTAGCCCGAGCCCGAGGCGGGAGCGGCGGAGCGCAGGCAGCGCATGCGCGTTGACGGGAAACCTGAAAGGAACAAGCGACGAGGCCTCTCAAGAAAACCAATCCGGCGTGTTCCGCGGCTCTCATATATTGGTTCCGCACAGTGCCTACGGTGCCAAGGTCCCACAGCCAGGCTGCGAAGATCACAACGGGAAGTAAACCCGCCCTCCATGCAACCTCTTTTTTTTCTCCCCAAAGGGCCATCGATACACAAACTAATGCTAGCTGCTGCCATTCACAGTTGGCTTTAATCATTTCTACTACAGCCCAAAATACAAAATGTTCAACTTCACAAGTTTTTTTAAAAAATGAAGCATTAGGAGACATTTTAATTAGGAAACAGTGACAGTTAAAGGAAGGGGAGGGAAGAGCGGAAAAGAGAGGGAAAGAAAGAAGAGACAATTCGTAAGAGAAGGTGAAGAGAAGGATAGAGAGGGGGGAGAGGAAGTCCAGGTATCTTCCCAGTCCTACGTTGGCACTACAACCCTTTTATCAGTCTCCATTGTTTAGGCTTTGCTGTCTCCCTAGCCTCCTAGTGTAGGGACTTTTGTACCTCACATCCCCATGGCTGCAGAACGGAAGCTTGGTAACTCTGTGAGGAGTTAGTACACCTCATCAAGAGTCCCCACTCCAGCCAGTCTACCTAAATTCCAGCTATTTCACTTACTGACTGGGTACTTAACCTCTCTATGCCTGTTTCCTCCTCTGTAAATGAGGATGATAATAGTACAACTACCTCACAGTGTTGTGAAAGTTGAAACCGGGTGGGTAGTACGTATGTTCCGTTGTATAGCACTTAGTGCCTGCGATAGTAAGCGAGCTCTTAATAAGCATTAGGTATTTTTTGTTATATTTGTTGAATAAACTCCAGAAAATAAGCTCTTTGAAAATAAGGATTTTGCCTATTTTGTTAAAGGCTATCTTCATCACCTACAGCAGTGTCTGCTTGGCACTTAGTGGGTTCTTAATAAGTAGCCAGTTGAATAAATGAAAAGGAAAGTAGGTTCTGAGGCCTGTATTAACCAGAGGGCTTGCTGCTCTCAATGGAAGTGTGAGTTAAAATCACACCAGATGGTAGGTCCTAAAGACACTTTTTTTCTTTTTCTGTTTCCTATTTCATAAAAACAGGTCTTTGTTGAAGAATTTAATTTTATTTTTGTTGGAACTGGACCTAAACATACTTTTGAAGTGATTGTATTTTGAAAGCCAAATGACTAATTATTCTTCATTTGTTCTTAAATTTTAGAAGTTCAAACACTCACAAAGTGTATGTACCACCTACCGGCAAGAACTGTTTTAAGATAGTAAATATGAGGCAATTTCTGCCTCAAACTTGGACCCAACACTTCTCTGGGCCTCAACTTTTGATCTGTAAAAGGAGGCTTTTGCACCACATAAGTTTTTCCAGCTATAAGACTACTGTGTGATCCTTGCTCTTGAGGATTTCATAATCTGAACGTGCTCATTTTGGGGCTGGACAGATGTGGCTTCACGCCTGCTATTAGCAATGTAACCCTGAGCAAGTGACCAGCTGTTTGGAGTCCCCCCCCCTTTATTAATCTATTATATAAAATGAGCATGATGTCTCATATCTTACAGACTTTGTGCAAAAACCACTTGAGGTCATTTATGTAAAAGACTTAGTATAATGCCAGATTGAGAAACTCTTCATAGCAAGTTCCTTCCCGCCTTGGGCACAGGGAGAAAATTGGCCATACTAAGATGTTGAAAATGTTTTACACCATTTAAAAAAAATGATTTCAATACCCAACTGTTTGTCCCAAAGCATCCGAAGCATGTCGTCCCAAAATGACTAAGGTGTGGTATGCACCACCCTGGGGGAGAGAGTCTCTCATGGTGAAACTGTCCCATGAGCTGAGCAGAAAGAACTAGATCTTATCGCTCTAACTGGCCTCTCTCACAATAAGGTGAGAGGGAGTAGCAGGGGCCAGCAGCAGCTTCCCACAAGAACAAGAGGAAGGAGGGGCAAGGCTGCTTTTTATTATTTCTTATTACAGCTCATTGGGGTCTCAACGGGGTCCCATCTGGCTTGAGTTGTCCCTCCCGCGAGGAATCTTACTCGCCGTTGACTGCAGACCCTTCTCTTGAAGACCAGATGGAGAGACTCAGGATATTATAAACTGAACCCCAGAGAGGCACAGTCCCACAACTTCTTCTTTCCTTAGGGAAAGGTTGGGGGGGGACAGACGGCTAGGCTGCTGTGTGACCACACTACCCATTAGAATCATCAATGAAACAAACTGATATTATACACGGTTGACCCTTGAAAGTGGGGGTTAGGGATGTTGACCGTCCTCCCACAGTCAGAAATCCTCATATAACTTTTGACTCCCCCAAAACTTAACTACTAGCCTACTGTTGACCAGAAGTCTCACCAATAACAGTCAATTAATACATATTTTGCATGTTATATGCATTATATACTGTATTCTTACAATGAAGTAAGCTTGAGAAAAGAAAGTGTTAAGGAAACCATAAGGAGGGCCGGCCAGATGGCTCTGTTGGTTAGAGCAGGAGCTCTGAACAACAGGGTTACCGGTTTGATTCCCACATGGGCCAGTGAGTTGCGCCCTTCACAAGTAGATTGAAGACAAGGAGCTGTCGCTGAGCTACCAGCGGGGCAGCCGGATGGCTCAGGTGGTTAGAGCGTGAGCTCTCAACAAGGTTGCCAGTTCAATTCCCACATAGGATGGTGGGCTGCACTCCCTGCAACTAAAGATTGTAAACGGCAACTGGGCTTAGAGCTGAGCTGCGCCCTCCACAACTAGATTGAAGGACAACGACTTAGAGCTGATGGGACAATGCCCCTGGAGAAACACACTGTTCCCCAATAAAATTTTTTTTTAAAAAATAAGGAAAATACATTTACAGTACTTATTGAAAAGAATCTGCGTTTAAGTGGACTTGTATAGTTCAAATCTGTGTTGTTCAAGGGTCCACTGTACTTCCTGATGTAATACAGTGGAATATAAACAAAAGCAGCTGTGTAGAATTTAACCCCCCAAAATGCTTAACCTAAACCTAATTATGAAGAAACATATGGGAACACTCAAACCGAACTTGTGGGATATTCTTAAATAAACAAAATTAGGCTGGACTCTTCAAAATACCATCATCTAAGACAAGGTAGGCTACTGTTCTCAATTGAAGGAGACTAAAGAAACATGACAATGAAATGTAATATACAATCCTTGGTTGGCCTCTGGATTAAGCGGGGTAAATAGCTATAAAGAACAGTACTGGAACTGAGGAAATTTGAATATAAAAAACTGAATATTAGCTATTTCACCGATGTTAAACGTCTTAGGTGTGATAATAGTATTTTTGCTATATAGAAGAATGTCCTGGGCCAGCCTGGTGGCTCAGGTGGTTGGAGTGCCGTGCTCCTAACGCCTAGGTCACAGATTCCATTCCTACATGGGCCAGTGAGCTGTGCCCTCTACAGCTAAGATTGTGAACAACAGCTCTCCCTGGAGCTGGGCTGCTGTGAGCAGCTGGAGGTTGGCTTGAGCTGCTGCCAGCTGCTGTGTACTGCCATGGGCTACCTTGAGTGTCGTGAGCCACCGACTGCCTCAGCAAGAGGGAGCACAAGGCTCATAATACCAGCATGGGCCAGGGAGCTGTGTCCTACACAACAAGACTGAGCAACAACGGCTTGAACTGCGGGGCGGGGGAGGGGGGAGAGGCGGAAGAAGGGGGGTAAAAAAAACAATGTCCTTTGGGATGAAATTTCTGCATTTCATTTTTAAATGAGTTAGCAAAGACAACAAAGATACACACTCACACATACATATTTGCATGTAGAATGTGATAAAACACGTATAGCAAAACGCTAAAAATTGGTAAATCATGGCCCAAGCTATTCCCTACATTTAATCACACACATCTCAGTGCGAACTCTAAGACTTTATTACACATGGACTTGACTGCTGAGGAGCCCCCTCTCCGAACTTTCTTCTGCACTCTTCCTTGCAACACATCCCTCCATGGCAGTTCACGAGGCCATTATGGAAGAGGAATCTGGGGAGAGTGAAAAAGTGCAATGTTTTCTCCAAAGTCTTCTGAAACACCCACTGAGTCCTCCTGGCTCCAGTTGAGAATCTTCTGGTAAAAAGGGTGAGAGATTTAACTCCCATCTTCAAGGTTCTCCATGTCTACATCCTGGGGGGCTTTTGTCTTCTTTTGCGATTTGGGCCGTGGTTCAGTAGTTCTGGCTGGCTTTGCCGGGGCTTCCACTGAGCAAAGAGAAAGAAGAAGCAGTAAAGAACCCAAGGGGATCCCCTTGGGGTCCCAAGGCTGCCCCCTCACCCCACCTCTGTGCCCTGCCTCACCTTCCATGGCTGCTTTCTCTTTCTGGGCAAGCCGGATCTGCTGGAGGAGTTTTCTGCGCTTCTTCCCAGACAGAGTAATGTTGGCACGTGCACTGGACCTGAAAGTTTGGTAGAAGCAAAGATGCACGGTAACATGAACCACACAAGTTGTTCTGGCTATTGAAAAGGTCTTTGGATCCACGTCAAAGAACTGTTTGAAAATCTGGGCTCTAAGGTAGTGAGTTTACTCTCAACACATAAAGTATTTACCATTTAAATGTTAAATTTTAGTATATTGTAGAAACTTGTAAGGTAAAACTATTTTTCTCTACTCTCAATACTTCTGACACCACATGTGGACTTTTTCTTTTTCTTCCACATTAAGCAATTCTCCAATTCTCAGAGGACAGTGACTGAGTGTCCTACAAATTTAACTCAATTCTGACACTATCTACCTAGAGATAGTATGTTATTACCCGTGCTTCTGACCCATCAGCTATAAATCAGGATTCTCATAAACCCCTTCTCAGATACCATACTTTGCTCACAGAACACAGGGAAACATTTACTTGCATTTACCAATTGATGATAAAAAGATACAACTCAGAAACAGGCAGATGGAAGAGATGCACAGGGCAAGGTATGGGGATGGGGCCAAGAGCTTCCATGCCCTCTCCAGGTGAGCCACCGTCCCAGCTCCTCCATCAGTTCACCAACCAGAAAGCTCATCAAATCTCTGTTTTTCGAGTTTTTAATAGAGCTTACTAGCCAGCAACCACACCTGTCCCCAATCCACTTCCCAGAGTTCAGTGGGTGGGGTTTACATTTCCAATCCTCTAACCACTGGGTTTTGCTGGTGAACAGCCCCACTCTGTCACTCATTAACATAAACTTAGGTGTGCTCAAAAGGGGTTCCTAATGAAACAAAGGCACTATCACTCCAAGGGTTTTAGGGGCTCTGGACCAGAAACCAGGGACAAAAGCCTTTATTATGTATTACATTGATAATGAAGAAGCCAATGAAAGGATGGGATGGGAACTCTTCCCCCAAGATTCAGGGGGCCTTGAAATTTATATGCAAAACCCCACATGCGCCTATGTGAAAATTCATCCATTGTATGCAGACTTCTGTCTCAGCTTTAAAATGTACTTACAAAAGTCCAAGTGAATGTACAATTTTTCGTGGGGAGATGGGAGAGTTGACAGCTCTCCTTATGATTCTCAGTCGGGTCCAAGACCCAGAGAAAGTTTGTGACCTACTGGTACAGTGGAGAGGCTAGCAGAGTTTAGGCACAAACACAGCAGGCACGTTCCTCGCACAAACGCGAGTGCACAACGAAAGCCGAGAGGTGTTAGCTGCTCCGGAGCTGGGCAGGGAGGGGGAAGGAGACTCGGTAGGGAGGACCGAGAAGAAGGCATGGCACTCACGCCCGCTTCTTGAGGTGGTGCCGCGTGATCAGCCCGTCGTCTATCACAGCCCCGACCACCCGGTGCTTCAGTCGCCGCTCCCGGTTCAACACACGCCGTCGCTTGAACAGTTTCTTCTTCAGCTCCTGCGAAGAAGGAAGATGCTAGTCAGACTGAGGCCGCGCACCGCGACCTGATACCCCCCGCACCGTCGACTCAGGCCTATCGATTCTATCTGGGGCGAGATTAGAGGGCTCCGGGACACTAGGGAAATAAAGTTGGCACTCCCACACGGTCACCGTTCGGGGCCGGTTGATCTTCCCTCCCGGGGCACCCATCGCTGAGCCGCGTAGCCGACTCGGGATCCGTATTTCCGCTCTGCGCGAGGTCCCTATAGTCCCCGCCCCACAGTCCTCCACGAGCCAATTGTAGCTTGGGGGCGTGTCCTGGTACTATATAAAGGAAATGGGCCGGCTTTTGAGCCTTTTGAGGGCCACGACGAAGTAAGTGCAGGTTCTGTGTCCTTGCCTTCGCGGCCGTGGGGTGGGGTGGAGGCTTCTGGGCTGTGCTTGCGGACCCTCCTCTTCTTGGCGGGGATCGGGTGTGCGGTCTCGATCCCCGTAATGTATGGAGGTAGAGGGAAAGGGCTCCGGCCCCCTCGGCGTCATGTCTTCGGTGCCGGCGGCCTCCAGTCCGCCGGTTCTATCCTCAAGCGCCGGGACACAAGGCTCCAAGAAGCAGGGCACAACTGAGCAAGGTTCAGCGGGCTCCTCTCTGGGGTGCTCATGACTTCTCCTTTGATTTCAGGTCTGTGAAGCCGCCCCAGGTGCCGGATCTGTCGTATCCCCTTCCTCTTCCACTTCAGGTTTGCATCAATAAAGGCCGTTGGTACCGTAGTAGGTGTGTGTCCGCGTTCTTTTTTTTTCCGAGGCCGCAGAGTTAGGGAAGCTGTACGAGCACGTTATTTCGCAAAGCGGATTTTGCAAATTTTCCCTTGGACTTCAGGCTTCTGCCGGAGTGCTGGCGACATTGCGCAGAACGTTCTCTGGCCGACCTTGCGTGCACCTGTGGATGGCTGCGCTGCGCGGAACCCTCCACGTGGCGACCTTGGCTGCGGGGACGCGCCGCGCCTTGGGTAGGAATGGACACAGTGGGAGGGCAAGCTGGGTTCTAAATGACGCCCGAGTCTAGTCCCTGAAATGGTGGCTCTTAAAACCTCTGGTTACATTGCGCCTTTTTTGCAGCCCTTTGATAGAACTTGGGCTCCGGGTGACACATGCCTTCCACTCGTGTCCACAGGCTCCCTGGCTGGTAGCTGCCTGGCAGACCGCTGCCTCTGGGATAAACTCCACGCCCAGTCCCTTCTGGGCAGCGTCCCCACCTTCGACTGGTTCTTTGGGTATGAGGAAGCCCAAGGGCTCCTCCTGCCGCTGCTGCAGGGTGCCCGAGCTGCCTGTCCACTGCGTGTGTTAGACGTGGGCTGTGGGACCTCGAGCTTGTGTACAGGCCTCTACACCAAGTGCCCGCACCCTGTGGACGTGCTGGGGCTGGACTTCTCTCCTGTGGCTGTGGCCCACATGAATAGACTCCTGGAAGGTGGCCAAGGCCAAACACCCCTGAATCCTGGGCACCCTGCCTCCCGCTTGCACTTCATGCAGGCTGATGTCCAGAACCTGGAGCCCGTAGCTTCTTCAGGCTCCTTTCAACTAGTGCTGGACAAAGGCACCTGGGATGCTGTTGCCCGGGGTGGCCTGCCTGGGGCTTACCAGCTGCTGTCAGAATGCCTGAGGGTCCTTAGCCCCCAGGGGACCTTAATTCAGTTCTCAGATGAGGACCCTGATGTGCGGCTGCCCTGCCTGGAGCAGGGATCTCAAGGCTGGACTGTGACTGTGCAGGAGCTTGGCCCTTTCAGGGGCATCACCTACTTTGCTTACTTGGTTCAAGGTTCTCAATAAAGACTTTTAGTCCTGACCCTAGTGTTTCTGTTGGGTGAGAAGTGGTAGAGCTTTGGTTTTGCAAAATGGCTGGAAAGGGAGGATTTCAGTCCTGGCTTCCACATTCACTAGCTGGGTGCACATAGTATTGACTGTTTCTGTGCCCCAGTTTACTCATCAGCAAGGTAGGAATAGTACCTGGAGTTATGGGATTACATAGGTGAACATTAGCAGGGCCAGGCACAAGATGAGTGCTGAATTGAGAAGGTACAAGTGGCTCATTCTCCACCCCCAACTAAGAAATCCTAAAAGCAGCAGATAGGAATTCTTAATCCAATTCCCAGCATTAACTGACGTGTGGCCCAGTGGCCTAACCTCTAAGCCTCATTTTTCTCATCTGTGAAAGGATGGGTAGGAGGGCTCCATAAACAAACCTAGGTGAAATGTTCAAGGGAGAGAACAGAATAAACTACTTACGCTCAAAGCTCCTGGGAGGCAAGAGATGGGAGTAGTCCATAAAGCGGCTTCTGCAGACATGGAAGCCTGTTGCTGGGTGCCAGAGAAGACAGGGGTTGGGGGCTTCCTGACATTCACTGTCCTCAAGAATCCAGGAGGCATCTTGTTCTATCTGTTCTTTCCTCCAGCTGAGTTCTGGGTTAAAGGTTCTTAAGGGAGATCTGGGGTCCAGTGGGCTCCAAATCCAGCCTGGTGGGTGGGGTAGGGGGTAGGGAGTTAAAGAGCCCATTAATAGTGAAAAATATTCCTGATAATATTGAATTTTTAAAAGATAAAATGAATTTGTGATGCTTCTGTTTCACTTCAGATCAAATAAATCACATTTTACTAAAAAACCCAGAACACCACAAAATTTTAATTTTTGCTTATGAAAAAATAACATAGCAATTAAAATGAAGAGCCTAACTTCACAGCCTCAGTGTCCTCATGAGGGGAAAAATACCTCCCTCAGTGGGTTCTGAAAATCATGAGGTAAAAGTGTTTAGCATAGTGTGTGGCACGTAGTAAATCCTCCTGCCCCAAAAGTTTCTATAACATTGTACAGACATGGGAAAATCTAGAACAGAAGACTCCCCAAATGTTAACTATGTGGGTAATCGGATTTGGGATAATTTTATCTTTTTTCCCTTCACAATAATCAATAAATATTTAAAAATATATATTAAAAGCCATGGTCCATCTGATATCAGGACTACCCCCTCTAAAGTTCGTCAACTATCCCAACCACCTTGACCTTTCTCTTGCACGTCAACATTTTTTCTTAACTATGTTTTTCTGAACATCTACTGTGCCTGGCGCTGCTTAGTGGAGGGACCACAACTGAGTTCTCCATCTTGGTCCTGCCCAGAACATCCAGGTCACACGGGCCCTATTGAACCAGCCACTTCCCTCACCTGGCTCTTCACTTTGGTCCTGGAAGACCTCAGCCTCTTCTTCCTCATCATCAGTAACAGCAGCTCCTCATGTGGCCACTGGAGTTCATTCTTCTTCACTTACCTCAGAGGCTTCTACCACAATGGAGGGCAGATGGGTATTTTGAGAGACAACCTGCATGGAGGTAGCAAAGGGCTTGGGCCAAATTGGAGGATGAGCCAGCAGCGGGACACAGGGTGGGGAAGTACTAACCTGACCATCTTGGTGACTTTCAACACTGTCAATTTCTCCTCTGTCCTTCCAGAGAGCCTAGGACTTTCTGGATGCTGGAAGGAGCCTGGGCTATCTTTGGGCCAAGGCCCATCCTCACTGCTCCCTGGCACAAGGTCCATGGGTGCTGATTCTTAGAGAGTGCAAGGTGGTTGAAATCAGAGTGCTGAACCCCTGCCCATTGCACCCCATAGACTGCCCCTTGAATCTTCTGTGGAGCCTGGCCCCTTAATCACTTCTGAAGAGAGGTGGATGACATGCTAGGAGATTATGGGCCTTCCAGGGGAGGAGAAAATCTGAAGAGGTGGGATAAGAGCTTTATTTTTACTCATTCCTTGGTAACACTGGGCAAGGCAATAGGGATATCAACAAGGGCATCTGGATTAAAACGCTGTGAGTGAAGAGCCTTTTTAATAAACTTGGAACTTCCTGATGTCTTTGCCGACTAGGTCCCCCCCATGCTTCTTATATCTTATTTAATGAATATTTATGTGGTATTTACTATTTGCCAGGAACTGTTTTAAAGGCTCTCTATATAAACTCATTTAATTATCCTAAAACGATGAGATACTGTTATTAGCCCCATTTTCTGATGCAGAAACCAGGGCACAAAGAACTTAAATAAGACTTGTCCAGAGTTACACAACTAAGAGGTATTTTTTTTCTCTAAACTATAATTTGGTATGTTACAGAGTTTTCACGATTTCAGGGGGGGAAAAATGCCAAGAGTATATACCATGATGAGAAATGTAACAAGTTTACTAACAAGTACAATAAAGAAAGAAATATGTAAATGTACCCTTTCTCCCACCCAGTACACTTGGCTTTGAGTTTTTGTTCAGGAGTTGAAGGTATTCAAGGGGGTCAATAGATTGATGTGTCTAAGTATCTGGATGTCCACTATGTGTATTGAAAAAGCACAAGTTATTGTAGGAAACCACAGGGCACAGCCCTAGCCCTCTATTGATTAAGAAATTTCATAATTGGGCAGTTAATGGTAAAACCCACAGCAACCATGAAGACAGGCACTCTTCCCCTAGTAATCCCACTCCAGATTTCATGACAATGAGCCCCGCGCTTCACCCTCGGCGCCAACACCTTCTCTCTCTTTTTTTTTTTTTTTTTTTGCGCCAATACTTTCTTGACACGCTCAACCGTCTCAGCCAAATCTAGTCTTCACACCCAGGCGCTCTAGATTCTAAACGTTTCGCTGATCAGGCTTTCTCTAGTCCGTTCCTTCTCTAGGGTGTCCTCTGTGGGTCGCTCTAGCCTGTGCAGGAGGCGGTGCGACAGTGGCTGCCTTTCTAGGCTGCGGGAGGCGCCTCGTTGGTCGCGCGGACGGCCATGGCGGCTTTTCGCAAAGCGCTGGTTGCGGGCGCAATCCTGGGCGTGGGGGCTGGCGTGGGCTCCGCGCTCTTTGTCCTCGTGACCCCGGGAGAGGAGCAGATTCAGGCGATGCTTAAGGTGGGAGCAGTTTGTTGTCTGAGTTGGGGTGGACGGACAGGCAGAGAGCTCCGGGCCTGGGACCCGACCCGGACTACGAACCTCTCTTCCTGCCCGCAGGAGATGCCGGGGCAGGACCCGCGGGGCAGGGAAGAGACAGCCAGGAACAAGCAGTTAGTGCTGGCCACTCTGCAGGAGGCAGCGGCCACGCAGGAGAACGTGGTCTGGAGGAAGAACTGGATGGGCGCCGGCGGCGGGAGGTCAGCGTAAGCCGGAACCTGCCCCAGTTGGCCCTGGGACCTCTGCTCCGGCGCTGGAGTCCGGGGCAGCCTTTCTCTTCCATGGGCCTGTCGGGGAGTCCGGCCCGGTGACTTGCCGCCGGGTGAGCACGTTCCCCACAAACCCTGCACTGACGCTTTCACGTCCCTGTAGTGGGCCGGGACCATCGGATGTAGTGAACTGAAGGAACCAATAAAACACGTTCCTCCGTCCAGAGTGACCCCGTGTGGTCCGACGCCTATAAATGCCTAGAATGTTCTGGGGGTCGGTGCTGCGGGCGGGGATGACCGTGGCTCTCGCCTGCCCTGCTTCCCATTTGAGGTTGAAGCCCAATAGGCACAAACGACCACGTTTTCAAAACACAAGTCAGGTCATGTGGTCTGTTTGAATATACTTTTGGGGATAACCACTGGATATTCTTGAAATCAACTACCCTGGAAAATCTTGTAGCAGTATAGATGCCAATAGAAGACACTTTGGATTCCGGTACAAGATGTGAGGTGGGAAAGGGGCTTCTAGCACGTAACATGTGCCAGTTATCTTCTGTGGCCATTATTTAACCTTTGAAGTTCAGCTTACTAGTAGTAAAAAGAGTGTGCCTGAGTCAGACAGATCTTCATACAACTCCAGCATGTTACAAAATCTCTGAGCCCCTGTCCTGTTCTATAAAAGGTGATAATTGTCTTAAGGGCTGTCTTAAGATTAGAGATGTAAAATGTAGTGCCTGGCACAGCAGCCTCTTAGTAAATGTAGTAGGGTTTTTCGCCCTCAAGGTTTCACTGTAGTTTTTAATCTGTAGGTCGTCATAGGATCTACTGGAGATGCCACTGAAGGGATGAGATAAAGCCATCAGTGGGGTCGCAGCCCCAGCCAAGTCTATTGCTCCCTCCCTCTCTCCCCCGCTTTGTCTTTTATATCCTGTGGTTCCCAGCAACATTGTAATGGGGGAGGGGAAGGCTAGCTGCTTTTATTAAAAATAAATTTAGCCAGAACACTAAATACAGCTTGGTGACACTGAGGTGTAAACCCACCTATGAGCATTGGTGTTTTCAGCTGCTGAATGAAGTCAGAAGGTGAACACATTTGTCATGTGTGACCTTTAAACTATGACCCTTTCCTAGCCCAGGAATGAGAGGAAAGTCAGCAGCTGTTTGAGGGAACACTAGGGTGAGGTGATCAGCAGTGAGAGGGGCTCTGATGAAAGCGCTTGGCAGTTCAGAGACTGGAGCCCTACTCGGGCTCCCCAAGTATGGTCCATATCTGCTGCCTGCGACCTGTGTCAGTTTGGGTAAGTCATGTGCTTTAGTGTCCCAGTCTCTAAAATGGGATACTTGTACCTATACCTAGGTAGTAGTGCTTTCATATCTAATACACATAAAGCACTTAAAACTGGTACATATTAAGTATTCAGTATTTCTTAGTGCAGAAGAGATGCAATTGTGAAGGTCACTAATGTTCAACATTTGGGAATGACCACATAAAAAATTACCCTTTTAGTAACTAGGACTTCTTTGGTGCCAAGCACTGTGCTAAAAGCACCTTATATTGGCATTATGTAACCCCCACAACAATCCCAATTAACAGGTACTATTATCCCTATTTTACTAAAGAAGGAAATGAAACTAAGCTTAACGAAGTCAAGGCACATACCGTGTTTCCTAGAAAATAAGACCTAGCCGGACCATCAGCTCTAATGCATCTTATACTAAAATAAGATCGGGTCTTATATTAATTTTTGCTCCAAAAGATGCATTAGAGCTGATGGTCCGGCTAGGTCTTATTTTCCGGGAAACTGTAGCTAGTAAGGATTTCAGACTTATGCACCGCCTTAACCATAGGAGCAAAAGGTGCTGTATCTACTGTACTCCCCACCCCAGCACCTCTCCCCTCTCAACTGCCTCAGCAATTCATCATACCCAGAGATTAGAAACAAGTCTGTTGAAAACATGAGATGCGGAGTAGGGTCTACCTGAAAAGCCTTCCCTTTTAGATTCTTCCTCTGCCTCAGTTTTGTCCCTCTCAGCCATTCAGGAAGGATTCAGGCACATAGAGAACTCAGAGGGTCTGTTTATTAGGAAGGAGATGTCAATCAGTGCTTTATCAAAGACGAAGAGGTCAGAGAAGAATGGCGGGATAAAGGCCTCTCAGCTGGGACATTTCTTGGCCACAATGAGGACAGCAGAAGGCACAAGTCCTGGAAATGGAAGAAAACAGGCTTGAGCCACAGATACTTGTTTTTTGCCTCCAAATTCCTGGCTTCACACTATCACCAGAGTCCCTTCTCTGCATCCTTTCCTTTCTCAGGCATGGCCCCTACCCACCCGTCGTGCTTCAGATCCCGCATGTCATACCCAGCTCCTGCATGTCATACCCAGCTCCTGCAGGGGCCGCTCCATGTCAGCCTCTGAGAAGGCCCGCCGGGGGAAGCCAGTGAGCAACTGCACAGGGTCCTGGTCCCCTCCAGGTTCCTCCCCACGGTGGAGCTCCACATAGAGCCTCACAGCAGCCAGCTGTTCACGCGCCCGGAACGTCTGCGTCAGTGACGTCCCATCTGGCAGCCTGACCTAGAGAGAAAGTAAGATACAGTATGGTGAGTGTCAAAACTGAGTGAGGTACCCGAGTAAGGAAAAGAACAAAGCTGGATCCTCCTTCCTCTCAGAATGAACCAGTATAGTTACTATCTGAAGCACCGACTGGACAACCACTTACACTGCTGTACTGAGCACTGAAGAGACTTCCTGCTCCCTCACAATTCAAGAAAGACAAGAGTACACAAAAGTATCTAAAAACGTACATCATAAATGAATAAATGGTAGCTTTGCAAATAGCTGTGTAATAAATCAAATGAACACATGAACAAGTAAAGAGGCACCGTATTTTGCTGTGTATAATACGCTCCCACGGTTTTGGCCCTAACTTTCAGGGAAAATCATTTTAATTTTTTAATTCAAATTTCTATTTGTTTACATTTTGTCGTGTCCAGCTCAACACGGGCAGTGAGGGTGCGAGAAGGGACGACTTTGGGTTAAGTTTTTAAGAAAGAAACAAACAGAGACTTAATGCAGTTTAAATCTCAGAAGGCCAGGGGTCTCTCAGTCTCAGAGGACTGGAGCCCAGAATAAAGCCGACTGGTGGTATTTATTGATAAGTATACAAGGGAGTGTTATTGTTTCTGACACGGTCTGTGAGACTCATCCATCACGTTATAGAAACAACCCAAACCAATTCTGTTGGTCCCCAAACAGCCGAAGCGAAAGTCCTATGATGACTGAGGTGAGGTATGCGACTCCATTAAGGGACATATATCACATGTCAAGACTGTTTTACAGAGCTGAGCAGACAGCTTGATCTTACTGCTCTAAAGACTTTTCTCACAATTAGGTGAGAGGGGAAAAACCAGAGCCAGCAGTGGCTTTTCCCAGGCAGGGGAAAGGGGAGACAAGGCCCTTTCCCAAATCTTTCTAAGGCAGCTCATTGGGGGTCTCCACGGGGTTCCGCCTGGCTTGACTTGTCCCCCTCCCCGCCCCCACTCCCCAGGGGGAATCTTACTTGTCATTGGCTGCAAACCCTCTTTTGGAGACTAAATAGAGAGAAATATACAGTCCCAGGGATACACAGTCTCACAGACTTTTCTTTCCACAAGAAAAGACATGGGGGGACAGTCTGGCAGGCTGTTGTGTGACAATAACATTTAGGTGCTTTTTTTTTGTATTATAAAGGAATTTTAGCATTTATTTTTTAACATTATGGTACACAAAATTTTATGTAACCAATAATTACAAAACACAAGAACAGATACAAGGTACAAATTTACGGTATTTATGCATCATAGGCCAAGAATTCTTCCTTGTTGCAAGTTCGTTGTAAGTTGAACAAAACCCATTATCATATTCCAGGATATTATTTTGCATACGGATATCACTGATTTCTAGAGTTACATTTTTACTCATAAGCATAAATAAAAGAATTAAAAAACATTTATATAGATATGGAATTAGTAGGACCCATGTATAATGCACATACTTAATTTTCTCTCACAAATATGGGCAAAAAAAGTGCACTATACACGGCAAAATACGGTAATTGCTGAGTAAGAGGGAGGTACGGATTTAAATTAAGACTGGGTAAGTGAAATGTGATCTCTCTCCTAAGAGTAGAGGAGGGAGGACTTCAAAAGTTATTTACAAAGGAAGAGGTTTGGCAAAGGAAACATAACTGAAAAAAGCTCTGGGCTGGGTACCTTACAGGCCAACAGAAAGGTCCCAGGAGCAAGACAGAAATCAGAATCAGTACCTGTATGCGGCACTGGTCATACTCCCGCTTGGTGGGAGGCTCCTGGCTGGGAGAGGAGGGAACAGGACCCGGCTCTGTTGTTGGGGATGGCTGAGAACCCACACCACCACCATACTGGAGGACAAAGGAAAACACTCCATCAGGCACTCGCTCATCCTCAGAAGAAACACTGTGTAAGCCCATCCTTTCCCTCTGAAGCAGAAAAGGGGATTTACCAGCCCACCTACTTAATTACCCTCAGTGTCTTCCCAATCACCTACCTTCTTGGCTCTCTCTGCTTTGTCCCTTTCGATCTTTTCTCGGACTCTTTGTCTGGAATGCAGACAGGAAGAAAACAGGTCAGGCGTTGACAAAGCAAATATTGATTCCTTTCTTATCTCATCCAACATCCCCAGCACCCACACCTGGCTGCTAACTCTTCAGCTTTTTCCCTCCTCCGCTCCTCAGCAGCCCGGCGCATCTCATCTTCCTGTAGCCGCTGTCGGGCAGCGGACAGCTCTTGCCCTTGTCTCCTGCGCTGCCGTTCCCGTTCCAATGCCTCCCGCTCCTCTCTTTCTTCACGCTCCCGCTGCTTCTGGGCCACCAGCTCCAACATCCTGTGTGGCAGAAAGGAAAGAGCTCAAGAGAAATGGACATGGATTGGGAAGGTGAGTTTGTAACACGGGACTCCAAAAACAAAATCAGGGAACACGTGTCCCAAGCAGGTGAAAGAAAAACAAAACCTGTCAAGAAAGGACAGAGGGAATGTGAAAAGTTCAAGGTTCTTTGATCAGACTGTGTACTGGGGAGAAATGGAAGGTGACCCTCAAAAATGCGAGACTGTTCCTTACTAGATACCTCTTAGTCTGTTCCTGTCTTTCCTCTTCACTCAAAATGGGTTTGCCTTCTCCCGCGGAAGACTCAGGTCCTACAAACGAGCAATCGGTATTATTACCCGTCCATCCTCCTCGGGCCCTCCTGAATAATCACACCGTGTCCCTCAGTCAGGACCTTCAGGACCAGCTTGCTCCGAGGAGGTGGGTTCCCGTCCCAGGGTATGTCCAAGGGGGGCTGCTAGCGGCTCGTCCGCGTCGGGGTCGTCTTCGTGCTCCATCAACCTGGCCGAGAAAGTCGGAAGGGAGGTGAACATTGAGGCTGCCCGTCCCAGCAGTCCTCAGTCCCCTGCCACCCACTGTGAACGCTCACCAGTCCATCGCGGCCTCGATGCCCTGGTTCCCTGTGAGGGCCAGAGCCTTCTCCCTGGGGGCAGAAACACCGTGAATAGCGCCCAAGAGCCATGGTGACGGTCAGGCTGGGCGTAGAGCCTGAGGCCAGGCTGGGGGAAAGGCCCGGACACGTCCGCGAGCCCGCCGGCCGGGGTTAGGGGAGCTCCCTTACGCGCGTCCCCTGGGGAAGCCCATCTCGATGAGACTCTCCAGAGCCGTCAGCTCCGCCATGACGCCGCCAACGCCGCTTCCGCGGGGACCTGGGGGGACGAGGAGGGCGGAGGGGATCAGCGCGGGGCGCCACCGGCCCGCGCGCAACCCCGCCCCCGACGGGCCCCGGCCCGGCGCTCGCTCACTCACCCGGCTCTGGATCCGCCGCGGACCCTGACGAGAAGAAAGCGGAGGGGGAGCGGAAGTGGCTGGATCTGTTTGGGTCACGTGTAGGCGGACGTGGACGGGTGCCGCCGTGAGCCAGAAAACACAGGTCTGGCCGGAACGCCAGCACTGCGCGGCCGGAGCCAGGCAGCTTGTGGGAGGCGCCGATATAGGGACGGCCCCCACAGCCCCGGCACCTGGTGACCGTGGGGAAGGACCATGCGGCCCTGAAACCCCTGGGCGAAGAAGCCAGCTCCGGGTATGGTCCCTTAGCGCAACCAGTTGGAAAGTTATTTGGCAGTGTTTATCAGGAGCCATAGAAATGTGCATATCCTTTTTCTTTTTTTCTTTCTTTTTTTTAACTTTTATAAGAGTTTATTTGAGTTAAACTGAGCACATATGCCGGGGAACAAGATCTCAAATACTTTGGAAATGTGCATATTCTTTGACTGCTGAAACGCTCCAGGGAATTGAGCGGTCTTACGTCGGATCGCAGATGGGATTTTTGCAAAACACATTATCTCATCCTGTCATCACCTCCTTGCTTAAAACTTCTCCATGACACCCCAATCACTTAGGAGAAAATTTAAATGCTGGTAGTCTGGCTTCCTCCTGCCCCTTTTTTTTGTTAGAGCTCCATCTGTAAAGTGAGGATAACAATAGCACCTACCTCAAGTGCCTGGCAAGACTATTGTGTAACTATTTTGTTAGTAGTTAGTGCACAGTTTCATTTCCCACCACTTAAGTGTAACTTGTACTTATTGCAAAATAGGCCCTCTCCTTGCTCTGGGCCTTTGCACCTACCAGTGCTTCTGCCTGGGATGTCCTGCCTCTTTGGTGGGCTTGCTTAATTCTCAGTTTTTGAACTGGATTCCTGATTTGCTTACTAAGGGAAGCCTGTTTTGACCACCTCTCCAGCTCTAGTATTTACCCCAATAAGCATTTATTCCCCTGCTGTGTAGTCCTTTTTGATTACTTAGCTCTCCACAGAGACCTGGTTTGTTAGATCCCCAAAGATGAAACTCACTTTTACTCTTTAATAGGCAGAGTGACAATAAATGACTGATATTGATAATGTATGCACCAGAAATGTTTAGATTAATGCTTATTTAATCATCACAACAATCATATAAGTGCTACTATTGGTCACAGGAAACAGACACAGGAAGATGAAATAATTTACCTAAGGTCACAAAGCTGGTAAGTAGCAGAGCTAGGATTCAAACCCTAGTGAATTTAGTGAATGCAGTGTGCATTGAATAAACCACCATGCTATTTTGCTTCTCCATGGTGGAGAGAAGAGCATCAGCTTTGGAGTTGGGATGTTTGGGCCTAAATCCTAACTCCTTACATGTAGCTTCAAATCATTTAGAACCTCAAATTTCTTATCTGTCAAAAGGTGATACCAACTCTTGGAACAATTGTGGTGAAGATTAAGTGAGAATGCATGTAAAGCATGTCTTTAATGAGATAGTAGGTCCTTATTACTTGTAAATGAATAAATGCTGAGGATACAGGAAGCAAATAAAAAGGGCACAAAGTATTCACTGCAGTGTGATAAGTGTAGCCTAGATAACAAACGTATTCTAAATTTATTCTAGAAGTCTAACAATGATTAAATTGTATAGTACTGCCTCTGTGACCTACTTCCAGGTAAATACCCTATAGAAATACAGAAATGTGAGGATCCACAAAGGATGTCCATAGCAAACACTGGAGACAACTTAAATGTTCCAACAAAGAGCCATGACCACTGTCCATTAAGGAGTATCCTCCAATGGAAAGTTATGCAGCGTTTAACATAACTAAGGAGGCTATGATTTACCAATAAGGAACATTGTCCATAAGATACTAAGTGAAAGAAGAAAATATTTGCATTGCATAGAGAAAGATCTGCTCTGCTGAGCACAGTTATTACCTCTTGAGGAGAAGAAACTTCCACTTTATACTCTTCAGTATTATTTGAAATTTGAGTATGTGTTACTTTTGTAATAAAAAAATGTTGTAAGACCTAAAAGTGAGGATTATACTCTGTAGCTACTTAGGCTTTTCTACATCCAGTTCATTTAAAAATAAATTCAAAATTATGTCGACAACTCTGAAAAATATGGGTGTGGACAGGGAGTTGAAAAGGATCATGAAAAATGAAATAAATTTTTCCTTTTACATTTCCTTTAATGTTGTTACAGTGGATACATAATAAACACATGGGGGGGAATCCCTTGGTATTATTGTATTATTATCATTATTATTTTAAATTTTGAGGGGAATATTGGGGACCGGTGTGTTTCTCCAGGGCCCAGCAGCTCCAAGTCATTGTCGTTCAATCTAGTTGTGGAGGGTGCAGCTCAGCTCCAAGTCCAGTAGCCGTTTTCAATGTTTAGTTGCAGAGGGTGCAGCCCACAGCCCACCATCCCATGCGGGAATTGAACCAGCAACCTTCTTGTTGAGAGCTCACACTCTAACCAACTGAGCCATATAGCCGCCCCTCCGGAAGCTCAGCGGCAGCTCGTTGTCTTCAATCTAGTTGTGGAAGGTGCAGCTCACTGGCCCATGTGGGAATCGAACCGGCAACCCTGTTGTCCAGCGCTTGTGCTGTAACCAACTGAGTCATCCAGCCGCCCATTTTATTATTTTTCAAACTGGCAAACATGCAAGCTTGTCCCAGACAGCAGCTTGGGCTGTCCCTCTCTTCTCCACTCCATGTCAGTTATTTATTTCCACCCACCTCACACACGGGGATATTCTGAGTCAGGTGTGTCCATCCTGGATATCTAAACAAAAAGCAGAAGAAGGAGTAGCCTTTGGCCTCAAACTCCTATCCTGCAGCAGCTTATTCTTAAAATCCCACAGAAGCCACCCATAGTGACAGAGCCCGTCTGTAGGTATATGGCCAGGTTGCTAACTACAGCCAATGGACCAAATCTGGCCCAGGCCTGATTTATAAGGCCCATGAGCTAAGAATAAGAATGGCTTTTACATTTTTATAAATGGTTACATGGTTATACAAGTACCTATATAATATCTTTGATTTTATCCTCTGGAACCACAAAAGCAGAAATCATTTACTATGTGGTCCTCTAAGAAAAACTTTGCAGACCCTCTATACTCCTTCCCCAGCCTGAGCCAGGACCTGCATGAGCTCTCAGGCAGAGCACAGAGGCTCAGAGGGACCCGGGCTGCACCTCCTCCGGGAGCCCCAGCTGAGCTTGCCGGGTGGCGGGTCCCGCGTGGCTGAGATGCCCATGGGCTGCTTCAGAGGCTCGCGTCAGGCCGAGCGCGGCGCGGACAGCCACAGCGCTGGCGCAGGCAGAAGTGCCAGACCAGGGCGCCACAGCTCAGCAGAGCCAGCGCCGTGCCCACACCCACAGCTGCATGGATCAGGCTGAGAGGTCGTGGGGGCACGGCCAGCCGGCCGCAGGGCCCAAAGGAAGGGCCGCCAGTGCCCTCGGGGCCCTGGCCACCTGCCCAGGGCAGGCTGCTCTCTCCTGCCGAGTTAGAGGCCACCACACAAACAACATAAGCGCCCCCGGGCTTCAGTCCCTTCAGTTCTGCTCGGCGGATGGTAGAGTTGAGGGGGGGGCCTTTTTGGGGAGCCCCGCTGCCTTCCCAAAGCAGCAGCCAGTACTGCTGGACCGGGGAGGAGGGGGCACACCAGTGCACTACCGCACTGCTCTCCTCGGCCACCACGTGCACTTCTCCCAGGCGCGGCGGAGAGGGCGGCTGCAAAGGGCTGGAGAGCCCCGGGCACAGGCAGGCCGTCGGGCTGGCTTTCTGCAGCTCCCTGCAGGGCACCTGCAGGTGGCGGCAGCGGTCGTAGTCACAGAGGACAGCTGGCAAAGGTGTCTCATCTTCCTCCCCTTCTTCAAAGTCTTCAGGGGCCAAGGGATGCACTCTGGGAACCAAGAAGGAGACAGCCAGGAGCCACAGAAGGCAGGGAGAGCCCAGCATGGAGTCTGGAAGGGAAGGGGGGTGGGTTAGTAAAGGCTGCTCAGCCCCTAGGCCTTCCTTCCAGGCTCTCTGCCTCACCAACCCCCAACCCCCCAGCCCACCCCCGAACAAGGAAACACCACTGTGGACCAAGAAGAGAACAGAAAAAAGGGAGAAACAAGACAGACAGATACACTCATTTGTCAACCAACTTCTGAACAGCCTATGTGCTTGGTTTCGGGCAAAAAAGAGTAAACTACGGTCTGTTAGGAGACAGATGGGTAACCAGCTAGAAACAGTTAATAAATAAAGTACTGGTGAGGAGAAGGGGGGGAAACGATTTACTCAGCCTAAGGAAGAAAGGTGGAGTAATTCCCAGCTGCCACTCAGAAAAGATTTAAGTAAAGTATCAGTCAAGGACACATGCAAAAATCCAGAAATGAGACAACAAGGAGAAGGACTCACCTGTCGCAGGAGTGCTGCCTGGTCCCCACCTCCCGACTCCTGGCCCACCGCAGCCCCTCACCAGTGCTCGGCCTTGATGCAGTGGGAGTTTGCGGCCAAACGTCTGTGGGTGTCAGGGCGAGGGGTCCCCAGGAGCACAGGCTGCAGTCAGGTTTTGTGTCTTCAATTTCAATTCTGCTTGGCTCGAAGCTTTTATGCCCTTCAACTGTGATGTCACCACCTAGCCCCCCTCCCCCTGCCCCTTTCCTGGTGAGTGCCAAGAGGGCTGGTCCCTTCAGAAGGCCTGAGTCACGGGGCCAGGGATAGGGGAAGCCACACGCAGTGGTTTCAGCTGGAGGCCAGGATGCCTGGGTTCTGAAAGGGGACTGGAATGTGGAAAGCAGCCAGGAGCTGAGAATCCAAAGGCTAAAGTCATGTGAAGGGATGAGGAAGGGAACACAAGGGAGGGGGCCACCTGGCTGGTAACGGAGAGGAAAACAGCTGTGGATAGTATGGGGCTTGGGCTACAAAATGCTGTTTTGGTAAAAATCATACCACATCCATGACAGTCATTTCCTGTCTTCTGCCTCCCAATGGACAGAGAAAGGGAGGGGTGCAGAGTGACGTAGCCCAGCTTTCCAGACCCACCCTACACTACCCCCTCCCCAGAGATAAGTCACGTGGATGGAGCAGACAAGATAGGTTTTCTCTCCTTGCACTCCCGAGGCTTATGAATGGAAACAGCTGTGGCTAAGACAGTGCAGGGTCTGGAGGCCTTCCCCATCGCAGCCCGTGACAAGACAACCTCCTCCAATCAGCGGTGGGGGATGCCTGGGGGACCCAAGGTTTTCAAATGGCCCTGAATCACTTCAAAGAGTCAGAAGCACCTGGCAAGAATATAGTTTATTGGGGGAGCCACAGGAAAAGGAAGGGGTCAGGTGGAAAAGGGCTGAAGTCACAGACACATCAGGATAGGGAAGAAGAGTCAGTTCACCAAATCAGACAAACAAGCCCAGTTATCTGGTGGCTGTGTACAGCTTGGGGGTAAAGTCTGAAGAGTGGCACAGGACTCTGCCCTGTTCTCTTTAGGAACTGGAGCAGGTGGGGTGCTGCCGGAGAGAGCCCCCAGAGGGCTCAGAGCTGCCCAGAGTCTCCGGGGCCAGGGCAGGGGCAGAAGCAGGCAGGTTGGCCTCTGTCAGCAGGGCCGCATCTTCCCAGGAGCCTGAACCTGGGCCAGGGAGGGAAAAACAAAATCCCAAATGGGAAATCAGATAACCAGGGGCCCCTCCCCGCTCAATGTGGCACCCTCCCTCTCGCATGCCATCCCCACCCTAACCAGGTCCCCATGCAGGGTGGTGCCCCTCACCATCACTGGCCTCTGGCTCTAGCTCTTCCTCTCCACTCAGGGGCTGCTGATCGGGTTTCTCTTCCTCAGACAGCTGGCCTTCTGCAGCCACAGGGGGAACGCAGAGGTCAGACTGGAAGAGGCTGAAGAGAGGGCTAGGAGGAGTTGGCAGGGAGGGATGGCTGACGCACCGTACCTGTCCCGGAGGGATCTTCAGGGCTCTCACCATCCTCTGTAATGTCTGATAGCTGGGTTGACTCCTCTTGGCCTTGGGGTAGAAGGCAGGGCAGGGTAGGGCTAGGGAGGCCGTGCCTGGACAGCAGTGCTTTTTCTTTGACCCTCAGCTCAGTGTGGGAGAGCCTGAAGCCTCATACTGGATGCTGCAGGAGCCCCCTCACCCCCAGTCCCCAGCCATCACCTTTACCTGGCTGACGGGCAGAGATCCTTCCCTGGACTTCCTTTCGGGAACCGTCTCTTTTTCGGATGTTTACCTATGGAGGAGAACCCACTCAGCAGTGAGGACTGCCTTCCTTCCCCAGTGATCAGGGCCCTGCAGCCCGAGCCCCCAACGTGCCCTGGCTCATTCCCCAGTCAGAGAAGGATCAGGAAGGGAAGAGGAAGGGGTCCTTTGCGACCTGCAAAGCGAAGCGGTGTCGGGGCCAGATGCCTCCCCACACCCACTGCATGTAGCTGAAGAGCACGATGACGCTGAGGAAGGTGAAGTTGCTGGCAACACCGACGAAGGCGCAAGTCATTGGGAAGTTGTACAGCAGGTACCTGAAGCAGGAAGAAGGGACAGAAGGTAGCAGTCACCGGAGAGCACCAGCCTTCTCATAAGAGAGCAGTTCTCAACTCTGGCTGCACATCAGCACTCCCTAAGGCGCCTCCAAAAAGTCTGATGGCCAGATGTGGACCTAACAGATTCCGGTTCAGTTGGTCTGGGGACAGGGCCCAGGCATCGGTATTTTTAAAAAGTTCCCCAGGAATCAAATGAACAAGCAAAACAAAACAAACACAGACTCATGGAGGCAGACTGCAGATTGGTGGTTACCAGAGGGGCAGGGGGGCGGAGGGAGAGCGAAATGGGTAAAGGGGGTCAACTATATGGTGACAGACGGAAAACAGATTTTTGGTGGTGAGTATGCTGTAGTATATGCAGATGTCACATTATATTGTACACTGGAAACTTACAATGTTGTACCAATGTGACCTCAAAACAGGAAAAAAAAAAGGTTCCCCGGGGAATTGATAGCCTGACGTGCAGCCAGCGTTGAGAACCTGTGGCCCAGGTAAAACCTGTTACCTCTGCTTAGGACCCTCTTCACTTGGCGGCCTCATGAGAGCCGCCGAGGCTCACTTCAGGGGTTCCTTACCTGAGCCCAGAGAAGTGGGCATGGATGCGGAGGTAGGCGCCATACAGCTGGATGCGCTTGCTGTGGACCTCGATAAATGCTCCGGTGGTCGGCACATACTGCAGGGGCCAGAGGGGGGGATGGTAGCCATGTCAGGCCGGGATCCTGCTCCTGACAATCTGGGGCCCACTTCCAGCCTCTGCTGCTGTCCCTCCTGACCGAGCCCAGAGGCTCCTCAGGCAGAAGTCTGGGCTTATGGGGAGGGCTGTCTCCTAGTCCTCCTTCACCTCCCTTACCGAGTTCTCTCTGTATTCCGGGTACAGCTCCACCTCCAGGAGCTGCTTCTGCTCTGCAAAGCCAAACAGCAGGAGGCTAGAGAAGACCAGTGTGTCAATCATCTGGAGAAGGTCTGAGCGGTAATGCAGCATCACCTGCCAGGGCCAGGAGGGAGAGGTTGGGGACTGATACCCCCAGGTTCCCACGGCCCCTCAGTCACCCCTGAGAGTCTATGAAGGCTGCTTCTTCCTCAGGTCCCCTGCTCCCTCACTTTCACTTCCTATCATGTTCCCCCAAGTCTTGACCCAACTGTTCCAAATGCTTGAGTGCTGTCCCTGAGAGGCGCCTCTTCTAAGAAACCTTCCTAGGGCAAGCCTAACACTCTCTCTGATCTAACTTTCCCCCAAATGGTTCTATAATCCAGAGCAGATTAAGCCCCAGTACACCATCTGAGGCTTTTTCCCCTGTGGAGACATGTTGGGATTTGCTTTCATGATGTGGTTTTATTGACAATTAAGAATGGAGTCTAACATTCACTGAATACCCACTACGTGCTAATAAGCACTTTGCATTTCCTGACTGAATCCAAACTAGTCTTACTATAGGGAGTTACCACCATACCATTGATAATACTTTATAACCAAGGGGGTCAGTAAGCTGCCCCTCAGCTAGTATGTTCGTGAGTGAGGATTCGAGCCCATGTCTGTCTGGCTCCCAAGAAGCCCATTTTCAGAGCGGCTCCACTCTTCAGACTTTACCCCAAAGCTGGACGTGGCCACTAGATATCTGGGGCTGTCTGTCTGACTTGGTAAACTGAGTCCCCTTGCCTATCTGGATGTGTCTTGTGACCTCAGAGCTAGGATGTTTTCTCCTGAAGGCCAACCCAGATATTCTAACATCTGTCGTCATTCTCCACACCCTCCCATAGAGGCCACGAACACTTACGGAGCGTGAAGAAGTGGAGATGATTCGGCCGCCTCTGGTGTAGCACGAAATGGTGACCAAGAACATGCCCAAACCTTGATTCACAGGGGACTCTGGCAGCTCAAGCTCTAAGGTAACGCGGTACGGCTGTCCATACATCAGCACCTGTCCGAGGTAGCCCCATCTCTCCTCAAAAATGTGTACTTGGAAATTGTACGGTCCCTGTCCCCCCCCCCAGCCCCTCCAAACACTCTGCTACAACCCCCTTGGTTAGCATTATTAACAGTCCTCTCCAGCTCTCTCATCCCAAGAATGTGCTGCCCCCTAGTGGTGGCCGGATCCCTCCCACTTCTGAGATCTTAGTCCCACTGCTGTTCCGAGAAAGAGGCTTTGTCACATTTCTTTTCCAAAAGAGAACCATCGTGTTGCCAAGTGGGCCATCTGTGACTCAGGCCTGTCCTCAGGAGGCCACCCCCCTGGGCATAACCTGCCTTCACTGACATTATTAATTAACCAAGTGCCAGAAACGCTCATCATCTCCCTAGCCAGGTCTTGCAGTCATTGTCGCTCCAGATCATCTTGATGTCATTCTGGGTCCCTTATGTTGGTTCCGTTGGCAGAACCGAGACTCATAGTGGGAAGGCTCCTTCTCTGGGATTAACCTCAAAAGGTTAAAGACTTGCCACCAAACATACCCTAGTTCTTCCTGACCATTCCTATATTCCTCTAATCCTATATTCAACTATTTTCCTGTAACACGACCCTCTCAGCATGGTATATAAGATTCACAGGGGTGATGGGAAAGCTTTTGCTTTTAACAAAAGAGGGAATGGATTTAAGGAGGAAAAAAAAAGTTGAAAAACACTGCCCTAGCCCATAGCGAACCAGCTCCAAAATCTGGACACGACTGACGGTCCTCTGAATATTTTATCACTAGGGTAAAAGGTGGAAAGCCAGTGATCCAAGTTCTATACAGATTCTTATTTTCTGTCTGAATTATTTGTTGAAAAAAAGAATGGATTTCAAACAGAAAAATCCAAAGAAACAAAGGATTTTCTGTAGTGTTTTGAAAAGTTTGCAACTTATGTAGTAGCAGATTGAACTTCTAATTGTAAAATCTAATTTGCAAAATGTTCTGAATAAAGTCATAGGGAAAAAAAAATGGATTCCATGGGATTCCTACCCTTCTATAGAGGCCAAATGAATCTAAGCCAATTATTTCTCTGAATTCTTTGAAACATCAAAACAGTTCTCTGGGTGGGCTGAAGGGAAATGGGGAGTGACTACTAGCTAATGGGTATGGGTTTCTTTTGGGGGTAATAAAAATGCTCTAAAGCTGACTGTAGTGATGGCTGCTCAACTCTGTGACTACACTAAAAATGACTGAGCTGTAAATTTTAAATGAGTTGTATGGAATGTGACACATCTCAGTAAAGCTGTTTTGTGTGTGTGTATGTGTGTATATATACATAGATGTATTTTTTTTTAACTAGTAATTGTGTCTCAATGTCCTCTCCTCCAAGGGGATCCACAGAATCTGATACCAGAACCTTCTGACTGACTCCATGCCTTTGTCCACACGTGTCTACCTGATAGGCAGACTCTGCCCCCAATTCCCCATTCCCACAATATTCACCCTTCCTTAAAAGGTCCACTTTGAGCCTCACCATCTCCATAGTCTCACACCGACCTCTCAAATTCTTCACAGATTCTTCTAAAAGGCAGAATCTGCATCTTACACTTTGCAATTCTTATAATATATAGAATTCTGTTAGTCCTGTGGACTCCTTGAGAGCAAGACCACATCTCCTTATAGCAAGGTGTTACACACAGGGTAGACACATTATTTCATCCATCCATCTATCCATTCAAAAGCGTTCACTGCAAATGAACAAAACGATCAACCTGCTTTAATTTTCGGGGCCTTGGGCTGGATCGCCCCCTATGCTTCAACTTTCCCTTTGTTCCTCATCCAGCAGCCTTGCACCCGATTACTTTAGGCTCTCTGTATCACCTCTGTGATCTCTACAATGGGCAGCCACACAACTGCATGCGCCATTCCAGGGGCAGAGGTCCTGAGGCTGTGTTCCTAATCCTCTCAATATATTCCTATTATTATTATTAGTTACCATCATCATCATCATTGCCACAGAAGCCCATAGAATCAACATCTTCACAGAAAATTCTACAATCTCCAAGTTCCTTTTCTGAGCAGTAGCACTATGACGAAAAATCTCTGTCTTGCAACGTGCAATATTCTACCTCACTACTTTGACATCTTCCATTTGGGGCCCACTCATCTAACCTGGTACATTTAATAGCGTACGGCTACTTGGTGGTAAAACGGAAAGTTTTACCGTTTATAAATAACCTGGGAGACACAGTCTCCCAGGTTATTTATATTGTCAAGTAATGCCAGTCTGCACGCCAATCCCAGGGAACCCGACTCTATACTCCTTTCCTTACACTCCTTCCTTCAGTGACCATTTATTTCTATCCTGTGTTTTCTATCTTAAAGTCAGTGTCCTCCCAAGTACCATTTTTGAAAAATAATTTTCAAATGATTTTTAAATTCTGAAAGTAAGGTTGACCACTGATTACTTCGAATATGTCGCTGGCTGGCAGCTCCAACAACTCTGGTGATTAGAAATGATGTTGCTCCTCTAATGTCCTTTTGAAGTGTTCAGGGATCCTACCCTTTTCCAGAGCCTCCCCCAGCTTGCCTAATAAAAAAGGATGCATTCCCAGGCTGCATTTCTTAGGGTTGCCAGGTTTGCTGATGTCATACTGGCACCTGGCCAGTCCTCCGGCCCAGTACCCTTTGTAATGGCAGGCCACACATATTTGTCAATAGTTTCATAATTTTACATACAAGCTTTCAAAACTCTTGGGTAGATTCCATCCTAGTCCAATTAACTAGTTGATTTGTTAAGTTAGGTTCATTTAGGTCTAAAATATACCTCATCTAGTAGATGTGGCCTGGCTGAAACAATTTGAGAAGAACACTGCAGGAAACAATCCATACAATTCACTTAGACTTGCATTCTCCTTGACAGCCTTCCTTCCTTAGTCTCTATTACTCAATCCCTGTTCTCCAGCTCTTTCTCAAGCCTTCCTATTTCAAGGCACCAAAGTGCTAATGCAACCCCTCTTCAGCTTCAATACTCACGCGGTCACGTCCACTCTTAGCTAGGGACACGTTGGCAACAGGAAAGGAGCAGAGTAAGGAGGTGGAGGGGTCACAGTCGGTCCTAAATGAGAATGGGGATGACACTCTGCTAAGTTATGGAGTCTGCCTTACCCTAACCCCCACTCCCTATCCCCCACCTCTTCTCCCAGAGCAGGCACCCTTCTCTGTTACAGAGAGAGATGGAGAAATGCAGCCAGGGGATCCAAGTGATTCTCATTCTCTTACTGCTATTTCAGCTTATTTCCTCTTTTGAGAGAAGACATTCTTAGATGAGACTCTATGGACACTCAGTTGAATAGTTTCAGACTTAAGTGATTCTAAAAACTCAACTTGGGGAGCTTGATAAAAATGTAGATGCCTGGGCCCACCTCCAGATTCTGATTCAATAGTCTGGTCTGGGGCCTAGTTTGAGATAACTCCTCACAAGGGATCCACAGATGGTCTTTAAAAGGCTATGAACCCCCTCTAGTTGTAGGCAAAACTGCACATGGGCGTGAGTGTGCAGCATAAACATGGGCATGAAGATACATTTTTATGGCAGGAGGAGCCATAGCTTTCAGGAGATCCATGATTCTTAAAAATTTAAGCAGCTCTGCCTTAGAAATTACAGCTCATGACCAGGAACTCAGGACAGGGAAAAACAACTTTAGACCATTGATAATAATGCCCTTATCAGTAGCTCTTGATTGGTCCTATCACCATTGTTGAGAGAAGGGGAGAGAATGTGGCAGGGTGTGTAAAATAGGAAGGAGCAGGACTGGGGGGGGGGGGGGGGTTACATAACCAGTTACCTTGTGTTTCCATAATCTCGATTGTGCAGTAGACTATCGGGAATGGAAAGAAGTAACGTAAAAGGCAGATTACTGCTTTCCTAATACCTCCTCTAATACAGGCCAGGTTAGTTCTGAGATGACCCAAGGGGTTGGCTAGGCTCAAATGTCTTCTGTGGCCCTGAGAGAAGTCTGATCCAACCTAAATGGAACTGACCCTCATAATGACAGTCTAGAAGGAGAATTTCCTCTTCTTTTTTTTTTCTTCTTTTCAACCAGAGGTAGAGCTAGGACCCTAGAGCCCTATCAGCCCAAACTCACTCCAGCCTTGGGCTGTGAAAGGTAAGAAGTCATATAAGCACACTGGGCCCAAGTTTCCTCCTCTGTAAATGAAGGGGTTGAACTGAAAAGCTCTAAGGGCCCTTGCAGCAATTCTCCCACAGGATTCCTCCGTGATAGTAAGATCCCTCTCACCTGTAGTAGAAATGCACAGGGCTGAGGTGGCTGACTGTCGGCATGTAGGAATAGTAGAAGGAACCATAGAGAAAGACAGACACCCAGAGCAGGAGGAGGATGGTACAGAAGAACACCCCAAATTGCAGCAGCAGCTTTCGGGCACGGCCTGCCAACACGTGGCCCACCTCCTGGGCCCACAGCATGGCAGGTACTGGTGGGTCGTTGACCATGGTGGAGACTGCAGAGGGTCTGGCCCCGGGTTCAGGCCTTGAGTTCCTAGCTGTTTTGCCACCTGGATGCCACCCCTGGCCATGGGATGAAGCAGCTGGAGGTTCCTGGAAAAAGACAGATGGGGAAGAATGGCTTCTTTCCACGGAAAGGTGGGGACAAAAGGGACAAGATTACTGGGCTGGCTTTGAGGAACCAGAGATTGCAGGACACAGCAGAGGCTTTGTTTCCTATGACCTTTCTCCAAATGTGTTTTTCAGTCAATTATCCCCTTTCCTTCACTTGGCTTTGTTCACCCCCAGTGCCAGAGCTCCTCATTTAAACTCGTTCTCGGGCCACATGATTCTGGGGCAGGCCACCTCGATATTCATAGCCATACGTAACATAGAGGATGGGCACCTTAAAATTCTCACAAGGCGCTTTTACACACGATGACACAATCCACACAGGTGGTGCAGGGAAAGAATGCGCGACTTGCCTAAGGTTGCACAGCCAGACTCAAAGCAAGCAGGCGAAGCGCACTCACAATTGCCTCTCGAGTTTCTCCTCTCCTCCTGGAGCTGCGCTCGCTCGCCTACCGGCCCGCGACCCACGCCGGGTAGGGCGTCCTGCAGCCTAGGTCCGCTCCCTGCCAGCCCCCACCGGCTCGCGGGTGGGCGCAGCGCCGGTAGCCCCGACTTAACCGCGCCACCGTGGAAAAAACCAGACCGACGGGTGCCAGAGCTCCGCAGACTCACCAGCCTCGCGCGCTGCCTAGGCAACGGCGAGAGGGACTTCCGCCTCCCGGGTAAGCCCCGCCTCCTTCCGCCGGCTGCCTATGTAGCCCCGGGGGGAGGGCCTCGTCCAGGGGAGGGGCACGGCAAGGGGCGGGGCTAGGTGCGAGAGGCGGGGCCCTCCCGACTGCTGGGCTCCCCGCCTCCGCGCGCTCCCCACTATTTCTCGCGGTGGTCCGTCACTCTCCAGTTGCCATGACCAAAGGGGAAAGGCGCCTCCCACCAGGCCCCCAAGATATATCCAGGAGATGCTATGAGTCATAGCATCCCCCTCGGCCCGGCTTTCGAGGCCGCAATCATGGCCCTCGGTCCACACCTTAACCACCCTCCATCTAAACCCCGAAAGGGGGGAGAATGTTCGGCAGCCAGCTGGCGCTGACTTTAATCACCCACAGGTCTTTGGACCGTAGGCATCCAAGGCATCGCTCGGAGTACGTTGCAGCCCCTTGCGCCATGCGCCGGCGCTCGGACTGTCCACCATTCACTAGAGTGGTAGCATTTCAGACCCATTTTACCTCCAGCTTTTACGATGCGTGATCTATCTCCTCTGACCCTAACTAAACTCTCTCAGAGTCCCCACAGCATATTATCTAGACTAGGTCTCGGAAGGCGGCACCTTCTGTTTTGTTATGTCTATTCACCCCAAATAAGAGCCTTCTGAGGGTAAAGTCAGTGTTGTTGGCATCTTTGCATCACCCACAGCACCAAGCACAGCGATGCAGGCGTGGGAGGTAATCTCTCAGACCAACACCCCCACCCGCACTCAGGAAGCCCATCTATTCCCAGAAACCCCCATTGACTCTCCCCACAATGCCCCTACCTCTTTGTCCGATTCTTTCATCTGGTCTCTGTACGCCTCTTTTCCTCCAGCTTCTTTTTGGTCTGCCATTTCTTTAGACATCTTCCTGACGTACCTCGCTGGATCTTGCGAGTCACTTGTGGCTAGGCGAAGTGGTGATTTAGGAGCTGATACCTGTAGCTCATCACATTTTCCTGGATATGGGGAGTGGAGGGTCCCTGGGAGAGAAACGAAGATTCACTTGATAAATGCAGTATCAGAATAGAGAAAGGAGGGGATGAGGGGGGCGACTGCCCAGCTGATGTCTGATTTTCAAATGCGCAGGGTCCCCTGCAGACTCTACTGCAGGGGCTGTCACAGGTCCAGACCACCCCATTTGTGGGGGGAGTCTGTCTAGGCCTCAGCTTCCTCCAGCTCCTTTGGGGAGGGCTCTAGCCCAGACATAGAATGCCTGCAATGGGGGAGGGGCAGGTAGTGAGACAGTAACAGTGGGGGAGTGCACAGGGGCTGCAAGGCAGCAGCCAGACTCCCCCATTGGCCAGGCAGTTGGTATGCTCCAGAATCTGAGCAGCTCCTTCTAGCATCCTTCATCCTTCAGGTACCAGCTGTCTGGGTAGCGTTTGAGCTGCAGAAACTGGGACTAGCCCTCAACAGTCCACTGACCTGATCCTCCCCAGTGGCCTTCTCTGGATAAGATACTTCTGCTGCTGTATCAGATACTTTCAGCTGCAACTCCCTGCAAGGTGGGGCATCCATCTAAGGCAGGTTTTGGTGTACCCCACTGACCCTACTCCCCAGGGCTGCTGCCGCCTCTGGCCTCAGGTGAGTCAGAAGCATCTTGCTTTCTTCCCTGGGGGCTCAAGGGGGCAGGTGGAGATTTTATGCCGTCCCATCAGGGAGGGGCTCTTTCTGGTTGAGGCTTTCAGAGCTGGGAACACATATAGCTTGAGAGTCTGAAAAGCCTTAAATCGTTTGTACGTATAATGATCTGTGGCCCAGGCCATATGGGAGTCTGGGGAGCATCTCATCCCACCCTCTCCATTTCCTCAGCCGAGGAAGACAGGGATGGGAAAGGCCACACTGGAAGATGGGGATAAAGAGAAGAAAACATCGGGGCACATGATCCAGCTTTGTAAAGGTTTTTGAGGAGTGAGCATGGAGGGGGGCCTTCAGTTGAGATTGTGCAGGGCCCTATCATGCTGAGCTGTCCCTCTCTTTTCTCCAGGATGAAAGGGGAGACCCCTGTGAACAGCACTATGAGTATTGGGCAAGCCCGCAAGATGGTGGAACAGCTTAAGATTGAGGCCAGCTTGTGCCGGATAAAGGTGGGTGGGACCCTGGATCCTATTAGTTGCCCCAGCTGTGCTGTAGGTTCCCAAACCTCAGGATAAGGGATGCTTTTTTTTTCTTGACTCCCTGAGATGAGGGGAGGACTCCCGGGCTCTGTAAGGAGAGATGTCCCCAGGCCTCTGTGGGGGATGAGGGAAGAGAAGACTGTCTTAAGGAATGTTATAGATGGTATACAATAACCCATTTGGGAAGGGAAGCTGCAGTCCCTTTCAGGGCTTCTGGCTAACAGTTCCCCTCCTGGCTTTGCCCCAGGTTTCCAAGGCAGCAGCAGACCTGATGACTTACTGTGATGCCCACGCCTGTGAGGATCCCCTCATCACCCCTGTGCCCACTTCAGAGAATCCCTTCCGGGAGAAGAAGTTCTTCTGTGCCCTCCTCTGAGCTGCCCTGTCCTTCCTCACACCTCCTCACCTTTCCTTTCCGTCTCCTAGACCCTTCTTTAGGTCAGTAACTGGCGTCAGCCCCTGAGGGTCCCTGCATCCCTTTCCTAGTCCTTGCTCAACCCTGTGAGGTTATCTGAAGCACAAGGCCCTCCCTCACATATCTGTCAACTCCATTTCCTCGCCCACTGTGGCTAACCCCAAGCACCCTTTGCTCCACCCATACAAGGGCCATCAGACTCTGCCAACGTCCTGCCCGCTTCCCTCTGTGACCCGCTCAGACAATGGAGAGAGGGATGGGCCGGGTGCTTGCTCTCAGTCTCACCTGGAGCTATTGGAAGGGTAAAGCCATTTGAAGAATAAAGTCATGCAGAATCTCAGAGGACAGCTCCTGTGTTAGCGTTCTTGGGGGAGAGGATCATCAGTCAACAGATGTGGGGGTGGCTGCAGCAGTTGAAAGGCGTGCCATACCCAGGGAACAGGGCCAGCCAGTCAAAGCAGGTTAGACATTGTCTAGGATCCGAGATCAGTGGGGTTGGGAGAGGGCGAGAGGTGGTGGGAGCGAGAGAGCGTCTCAAGTGGAAGAATTAAGTCACAACAGACACCTAGAGTCTACGGAGAGAGAGCACGCGCGCGCGCGCGCACACACACACACACACACACACACTCACTCACGGGCAATGAACAATGAAGGCAAGTGAAACTGAAAACAGACCGAACGGGATGGATTTAGGGAGGGGGTTCAGGAGGGCAGTTGCAGACAGGATGAACCCAGTAACGGAGGGGAGGAGCTTGGTTCCAGTTCCCGCGAAGGGGCCGGTTTTACCTCTAAGATGGCCGCGCCCACAGCTGGTCCCTTCCCAAGATGGCCGCCGCCAGGGACCAGCGCCAACATGGCGGCCTTACGTCACTGCGTTTCACCGTACAGGGTTTCTACGCCAGTCCCATTCTTAAAATGGCGGCCCGAGGCATCCACCAGTTCTCAATATGGTCCCCTCGGTGCTCGTCTGGTCTTAAAATGGCTGCTCGTGCCTTCGCCAACTCAATACCCACTCTCACCAACCCCGTCTGGAAGCTGACGTTCCCTCCTCCACCCCGCCCCGATTCCAGGTGAAGGCACACGGGAGGCTATAGCCAAGGATCATGGGACAGGGGTAACTCCAGCAAACACTGCTTAGCAGGCTCTGGTCGCTTGAATGTTGCTAGACAATTTAGGTTTCTATAGCTTGCCGAATAGAGGCTCCCTTTGGAGCGTACACAGAGTGCGATCAATGTCCCATGTCCCGTGCTGTTCGTCTCGGGCGCTGTTCCTGGTCACCTCCTGGTCTCCCTCCGAGTTAGATAAGTCTGAAATTTGGGTTTCCTGAGGGAACTGGGGCTTGCTCTGCTATTTTCCCCTCGGGCCCATTCTGTCACATCCGCCAGAAGCAATGTCCTTGCCCCTAGTGTGCTCACCACCCTTTGTAGTGGTCCAGACGCCAAACCTAACTTAATGTCTCAGAAGCGCCTCCCAGACTCAAACTTGGTAGATTTATAAGCCACAGACTGCCTCTCTAGAAGCCTTTTCCTTCCAAGGGTAAACATACTGAGGTGGGACCAGGGCCAAGGCAGAGAAGGTAACAGGATGTCCTGCTCCTCATGGATTGTCAAGATCCCCAAAATTCAGGGATACATCCTTCCCAGGGGAAGCCTAGGCCATCTCAAGTTTTGTGCCTGGATATACTTGGGGTTGGGGGGCTGCCTCTAGTAATAGCAGGATGACCCCCATTTAGGGATATAGCCTATCACCCCCAGCTTCCCCACACCTTCACACAGGAAGAGAGCGAGGGGAGAGGAAGGGAGAGGAAACGGAAAGGAATCAGGTTGCCCTCCTGAAGTAGGCACCTACCCCTATTCTGTTCAGGAGCCTACTTAATTCCTTGGTGCTTCCTGAACTGGCACATAGCTGGCACTCAGATACCTAATGAATGGATTGTGCTATATATATATACAAGCTTAAATGGCAAGCAGGACATAACAGACACTTAGAACCTTTCTCTTTTCCTACAGCATCAGTGTTTGGCAAGTTCCAGAGAAGTGAAAATTTTATCAGCTCAGACTTGGTAAAAAGCCAGAAGTGCTCAATAAATGTAATCTTGATATTTTTTTCAAAAGCCTTTGCTCAATTTTTCTGCACACTCAATTTTCATACACGATTAGGGGTGAATGGCTGCAGCCCTAGTTGGGGAGAAAAGGGAGCTTAAGAGGTTACTAGAGGCAGGGCGAGAGCTATAAATAACCACTACAAATTATTAATTAGCTCTAATACTAGTAACTTTAAATAAACTAGAGAATGGGCAGACACTGAAATCAAGGGTAGCCTTTAGGGTACCGTAAGCCAGAGGTCTGAATCTTGTCACCTACATAGAGAGAAGTCAGCGGCATCTAGAACTTTATCAATCACTACTCCTTCAGAACACTGGATTGCCATGAGCCTGTGGCACCCCAGCCTCAGTAAGTCCGACGATTTATTAGAAATTACAGTTAGGATCAGTCCAGGGCTAGCAATGCAATAGTCCTTTTGTTAATTAAAGGTATCTTCTCATTCTTCAAATTCACTAGGAAATAACCCCCTTCAAACATCCTCTGTTGCATGAGTAGGCTTTTCCTCCTAAGTGGTAATTATTCATGCATAAATTTGGCTCCTAAAAGGAACCTTACATTTAACTTCAAGCATCCTACTGGTTTCAGTATAGGCCAAATACACAGAGGTCATGACTTATAATTTATTTTCTTCTATTCTAATGGCTCAAGCTTTTAGCATAAGCACACACTAAGTAGGCCAACAACCCCCGAGTGAAGGCATGGCTGGCTCCCAAGTGAAGTCGTGATAGAATTGGAAGGGAGTAACAGCCATGGGAAAGGAAAGCCACCCTTGGTTGGACTCAGTGCAACGTGAGGAAGCAACATTAAAAGTAAATAAATCAGTCCCCCAGATGACACACTCCACCCCAGTCAGTGCAGCCACAGGAGATAGAGTGAATTCAATCCAAATGGTTATTTATTCTAAAACTGGAAGCTACTGTGCCTACATTTTTGCCAGAATGTTGTAATGAGAACAGGGGAGGAAAAGGTTACAGATGTAAACAATGACACAGTTACATTTTTTTAAAATGGTAAAACCCTTTTTTACTGGCCACTTCCAAGAATGCTTTACAGGTTGTGCAAAAACATTTACAGGCTCCATGTGGTGTTTGTTTTTCTCACAAGCTTTTCCATCTACAACTACAACAGAGGTCAGATAAAACACTAAACAAGTCTTCTAAGGAAAACAAGGCTAGGGATCCCTCCTGTTAATCCACATTTGCCCTCTTAACATTGTTTTCTTGTAATAAAAAGACAGACAGAAACAAAACCCAGACATCTACTGTTGTTGCGAGTGATCTCTTGGACTAAACCAACAAGGACGTGGCAGTCTCACTCTCTACCCACCCAGAGAAACAGCTTTTTTTTTTTTTTTTAAAGATGACTTTCTAATGTCAAAAATTAACAGCAAGTACCTCCCCAACCCTCCCTCCCCTCCAAAAAAACCCAAAGCGGCATAGAGTGTGTCCCCCTGGCCCTGAGGGCCTAGCATCCCCAAACTGTCATAGACCTTAAAGATGCTATTAACTGGAGGACTAAACATTTGAAAAAGGGTGGTGGCTCCTGCCTCAAATTCAATTTTCTATTGTAACATAATCTTGCCCTAAGGGAATTTTTTTGGGCTCCAGTTTTTACCTCCTTGCCCTGACGCTATAAGCAAAGCTTTCTCAAAAACTCCCTTAATAATAATAAAAAGTAGTGTGTTACAGAAAAGTTCATGCAATCATTTCACCAACTGCCACACACAAATCCATTTGATGGCACCACAAGAAAGCAGGCGCCCCGAAAAAAGACATCATTATGAGCAAGCAGACTTATTTCCTACTAGCCCCCCCATTCCAGCCTCGGGGTCAGAGGTATTTGTGGGGCAGAAGAAGGGTGTCACAGACGGGGAGACTAGAGGGCCAGAATGAGAGCCTGCATACCTAGAAGGCCTGCATGGTGGTAACAGTGGGAGAGGGAGACATCAAATCTCAGCACAAAATTTTAACAGAGAACTGCCCAGGTGAGGAAATGGAAGTAAAGCATTATTCTAGAAGCACAACCCAGGGTTTTCCCTCACTAGGCAGTGCTGCAGTAAGTGGGGTTTGCTGAGTAAGCTCTTGGCTGACCCAGTGCTGAGCAGGAAGATGAATTAAAACTGAAGCTAAATATTGAAAGAGCATTCCCATATCCCACCCAAATTCTTGAACCCAGACACCCGAATCTGTTGGTCAAGAACTGGGAGGATGTTGGTAAAGTAACAAACAAAAATCATCCCAACTGAAGTCTCTTGGCTAGAGGCCTCTCTGGGGACAAGCGGGGAAAGCACCCCGGGAGGAATCCTGTTTCAAGAAATCGGGAAGGGGCACTCCCGTTCACGCATTTGTTACACTCGCTTACATTCACGCTCTTCCCAAGTTGCAGCAGCCCCACTGAGCTGCCTCCCACCCCCCTCCCCCTTTCTATTTACTCTCTACCTGTGTATCAAAAAAACCAGCAGGGCTCATGCCCTCCATACTGTATAAAATAGTTGCTATTCTCAGCACCCGGGCCTGGTAGCCCACACCACAGGATTCACCTATATACATATCCTGCTGCAGTGAAAAGAATCCTGCTTCGTTTCTGTGTGAGCTGAAACCCTGAGAAACGTTCCTTCTCTTGCACTATAAGAGGACAGATACCCTAACAGAGATGATTTCGGAGACTTCACGCCCATCTCAACCTTGGAAGACAGAAAGGAGAGACTGGTGCTCAGTCTTCAGGCTGAGGGCTGCCACCCCATTCTCCCAAGGTTTTGTGGGACTTCATTAGTGGGCACATAGAGGGTGCAAGCTATTCTGCTCTGCAAACAAGCACAGTGCCCATGTCTCCTTGGCTTGGGAATCCTAGATAATAGACCCATCCAACTGATAGTCTCCATGCCTCAGCCAAATAGCACAAAGGCACAGCAAAGTGGAGACAGGGACACTTGGCCTCCCAGCCCACCAGACCAGATATCCCAAGAGGGAAAGGTCGGTAAAGAAAGTACAAACGGTTAGTTGGTGCAAGTGATTGATAAGAGCCAATCATTTATTTTCACTGCCCCAGTCACAAGCTCTCCCTCTGTCCCCACTCCTGCCTGCTATGGAGAGTGCCCTCACACGCTTCCCCACCCTCTGCGCACCACGTCATCACTCTCCCTTGTTTGGCTGCCAGTCCAGCTGCCTTAAAATGTCAGAAGGGTGACATTTCTAGCTCTTTTCCTGTCCAACCACAGGGTACAGGACAGGCAGCCCTAAGTGCTGCTTTCTGCGCAAATGTTTTTTGATTACAAATATCTAACTAGGTTTGAAATGTTTTATAGAATAAGACAATATTTTTTTCAACAAACTTTAAAAAAAATGTACAGTTTTGTTGTTTGTTTCCACCTCCCCCCACCCCCACCCCAGCTTACGCACCCTCCCCCCCACCGTCCCTCCCCGGCAGCTCAGCCCCACCCCGACAGCCCCTGTTTTCCTTGGTTGTGTTTTGGGGGGTGCCTGGCACCCCCAGAGATTCAGCTTCATGGCTGACAGGCGACAAGGGCAGGGGCTTCAATGATACCCTTGGTAACCGTAGTAGTTCCTGTAGTATCGGTCTCTGTCCTGGGGGTGGTGGTAGTAGTAATTCTGCCACTAGAAGAGAGGGGAAACCCCATCACTGGCAGCCACAGCCGGCTGAGGACTGAGAGGCATGACACTCATTCCTCTGGTCCTGCCCCCCTTCACCCTCTCTATTCCCAAAAGATACTTACATCCCGATTGTACTGTCTGTAATAGTCTCTGTATCTGTTGTACTCATAATCTCGGCCGTAGAATCGATCATAGTCTCCCCTGTACCGATCGTAGAAATTACGATAACCCTGAGGAAGGAGAAAGAGGAGTGAAGATTTATGGATTTATTGCATCACAAGCCACAGCTAGCCCCGTCTTAAATGAGACACATCTCAGCTTCATATTTTAACAGGATAACCTTCCCAGGATAAATCCTTCCAGAGGAACACATTAAATGGGAAAAACTCTAAGCCCTGAGAAAACAGCCCAAACCACTCTGCTCCCCCAAGCCAATAGGAATGGCTAGCACGGCCCAGAGGGAGGAGCAGAAGGAGAGCTGCACTCACCCCTCTGTTTCCAGAATGCCCCCAGTACTGCTGCCCGTAGGCCCGGTTGTCGTAGCCTCGGCGCTGCCCGCCCACTGGAAGAGAAATGGAGAGGGCGCTCAGACAGCTGGCGTGGGGTCCTGGCTCCACGTCTGAGTGGAAATCAAAAAGTCGGAGCCAAAGGCCATTCTGGGGGAATAGGAGGCCTGCTTCTGTCAGGCGCACACAATGTTAATTAAAGCACCAGCCAGGATCTTTTAAAAAGTCTGAGGGGGGAGGGCAGAGGAATAAACACAAGAAAACCAAGCCACCTTGCTTTTGAAGCTCCCCAATTCCCGCAAAACATTTAAGATGGCAAAAGGATACATGGCAGAGTTAGAAACATGAGTAAAAACTGCCATTCATAGAATCACAGACTTTCAGCCCTGGAAGGGATCTCAGATGTCATATAACCCAGACCTATCATTTTCTACAAATGAAACAAAGTCTAAATAATAAGCTCCTCCAGGGCAGGAATTTTTGGTATTCCCAGTGCCTAGCATACAGCAGGTACTCAATAATTTTGTTGACTTAACACTAACACACACTTACACACACATATACACACATTTTTAAAGGGCAGTGAATGCACACTGGAGGGTTAAATGACAAACTAGACATTCAGCATCAATTACTTTGTAGCCCCCCAAATTACTGAACAATGCGTTCACTTTGTGGTCTGTACAGCAGGGTTGATCTACTGGACAAAGCAGTTAGAACACTTAAGATGAGGATCCAATTTCACTGCACAAACCCTTCAGATACACTGCAACAGTGAATGGGGAACCCACTTGTAAAAATGGAAACTAGACAAATGAGAAGGCTCAAGCATTGCTTTCCACGGAAACAAATATTTCTGTTGAAAAATAATTACCTTTTGTCGAAGGATTATGGAAAAAGCACAGAAACTGGGGGTAAAGGATGTAGGAAGACATAAACTCCATAAAGAAGTTACTTCCTTATTCCTTATTTTGAGTGACTTGACTTGGTTTCCTTGTGGATCCTGCTCAGCACAAAGCACAGACTGCAGATGGGGGCTGGCAGGCCCTGAGGACTCACCATAGCCTTGGCCTCGGCTTCGGTTCTGCCGGTTGCGCTTGTTTCGATTGTTTCGGCGGTTTGTCCGCTTCTCGGAGGGGGGTAGCAGCTTCCTTGCCTCCTCCTTGTACTTAGTGACAAGGGGCTGAGCTTCCTCCTTCTCCAGCTCCCCATATGTCACCTCATCCATATAGTCGCATTTTTCAGGCAGAGAGAAGTTGGCTATAAGAGTAAGAGAGAAGCTTGTGGGCCTGAAAAGTGCATAGATGGGTAAGATCTCATTATAAAATCTCTATTACAGGAAGAATAAGATTTTCTAAGCCTCCTCTACTGATACACAAAAAAACTGCTGGTACTTTCTCTACCATAAGTTTCCCCAAAATTGTAACAGCCCCAGGCAAAGGGCTGTCTGCAAACTGTAGATTTACAAGTTCTCAGGTGATCCATAATAAATTAAGAGTGAACTGGGTTAAGGTTTCTTATCAGGCCAGAAGCAGGTAGCCAGAGGCTAAAAGTAACTGAGAAAGTTTTGGTGTCGTTAGATAAGATGCTAAGAAATACATGTTTAAAAGACGCTGATAAGAAACTGACTCAAGCCGAAAGGCACTTACTCATCTACACTAGGAGAACAGGAATCAAGAGTACATGGGGTCTTATTCATCACCTGTAGATGAGGGGCTGGCATATCTGCCAGTCTCTAAACATCAAGTTCAGAGGCTGAGTTCCAGTATAATTCAGTTCAGTGAGGGCTTTCTTAATTATTAGATGAATTCAGTTAACCCTCATTTTTATAAAACTGAACTAAATTCCTCCGAGTGCCTGAATATCAGTTATGGACTGGCAGAGCTCATTCTTAGTCAATTCGAATGAACAACCTGGCTCTTAGCCTGTAACCAGCTCCCATCCCTGTGTGTTATCAGAATTCAAAGAGCCATCAGTCAATAGGGCAGGTGGGAAACCAGGAGCTGCAAGCAGCAAAGGGAAAAACCACACTCTGAAGGGAACAGCAGGAAGCAAGATCAATCAAGATTGGTAATTCTGCCTTATGGGGACCTTGCTATTAGGCTTTGTATTGCATTCAAGATTGTAGGCACATATCAAAAACCAAAACAAACAAAAAACAAGCCTAATGTGAATATCAGAAATCAAGATATGAGATCATTCAACCCAACCACTATTACTTTAATTTGAAGCATAACACCACGCCCCTAGAATATCAATTCAATAAAACAGCGCTTCATTTCATTCACGATTTCCCCACATCTGGAACAGCACTGGATGCACAGTAGACACTCTTTTAGGTATTTACTAAATGAATAACTGAGTCAATGAAGCCTCTGATGTAACTATCCTGTGGTCTATCACTATTTCCCTTATTGCATCTTATCCAGAATGAGCTAAAGGATTACTGCTTCTCCATTCACTCTGCTTATTCATTTACCATTAATTTACTCTTCAGGTTTACACTTTAAACATGGAGAATCACTCCAGGTGCTAAGAAGCCCTAGTAAGGTGTGCACTGGCCAAGAAGAGGATCCCTAACTTGTATAAGGTTAGCCCACCTTTCATCTCCAGCATTATAGACTCAGGCACATCATCTCCCTCCACTTCCTTCCTCAACTCCAGCCTCTTCTTCCAATCTTCCTCGTTAGGGACAACCACCACCACTTTCCGAGAGAAAGTCTTGAACAGCAATAGTTTCCGTCGTTGGCCAGAGTTGTACACGTTACACTAAGGACAGGAGGAATCACAGAGGTTTTAGGAATAAGAATTATCACTCAAATTCAACCAAAACACTTACTGAGCATCTTTTACAAATGAGGCACCACATCAGGGAGGGTCTTACATACACAATCTTCTTTAATTCTTTGAACTCTACATGACAGATACTGGGTTTTACAAATCAGGAAAATTGAGACTCATAGAGGCCAAGATTTGTCCAAGGTCACAAACCTAGTAAGTGGTGGAGCCAGGAATCCAAAAGAGTTCCAACACTTCCCATTACCTCTACTATATGTATTACAGTCTGGGTCAATATATTAGTGAAAACACTAAGAAGAAGCATCTCTGAGTTCAAAGAACTATAACGCACAACCACTTGGTCATAATAAGGTGCACTGATTCTGTTCCTTAATTAAGTCTCTCTCTACAAATGCATACCACTTTGACTCTAAGTAATTTTATCAGATTTAATGGATACCAAAACGTTCATCTTTGGACCTTCTATAAAACTAGATTTCTTTTGGAAGTCTGAAAAATACCTGATCAAGAATGAAGTTCCTCTTTGTCCGGGAAGCAATCTGGACCAGTTTACTAAGGCACTGGGAGGCTTGCTGAACTAAAAGGTCTCGGCTTTTGGGGTCCATTTCTGGCTCCTCAAGCCCCTTCATCTGATGAGTTTGAGAGGAAATGAAGAGAACACAAGAAGTTATGCAGCAAGTTAAAGTCCAAAAGTCACTGGTGTCATCTCTTGAAATGCCAAAGCTACCACATTAGTTCATTCCTATTCCTCAGTGCCGTGAATATAGTCCATTTCCTGCAGGAATCATTTCTAGTCTTAATCTGGATGTATTCCAGATTTTATCAGCTCTCAGAAATGACAACACAGCAAAGGAAAAAAAAAAATCTCCCTTTAACACATGAAAATAACTCATTTCTCTATTTGTGGGACCCTTGGTCTCGGACACTTGAAAGACTAACCCCACTAGGAGTTTCTGGGTACCTCCAGAGCAAATACCACAGCTGACTAATCTCCCCCCAGCAACTCACCCTCATTTGATTGAGGACAGTCTCAGCTCCCAGGACATTGTATCTTTTCTCAGGGTTTTCTTTTGCGTATTTCAGTGCCCACTGGGTCTTTCCAGATCCAGGCAGTCCCACCATCAGAATCACCTGCAAGTAAACAGCACCAGGAATGCTATGAAAAATAAGCGAGGGCCATGTTTCTAAAGCCCAATTTAATAACAGCCTCCCCTGGAGGATTTGCTTTTAATTGCTCACTCTTGGATTCTACTGATTTTTAAAAATAAACGTTTTATTATAAAACTTTTGTCATTAAGGGTAATAAAAGGAAAAATGAGGAAAAAAAAATCCTCCCCTGCCCGTTCAGTAAAGCTTTGAGAAGAGAAGCTACCCACCCATCGTTGCGAAGCCTGAGCACTAAGGCTCTGTGCTGGGTGGCGTACCTCGCACTCCTCTATGGTCTTGGGAGGGACTGCAGTGCGCACGCGCTCCTCAACAGGCACAGCGTGGATGAACACAAACTCTTCTGGTGGTGGGAAGAAGGGCTCCTCCTTCTGACCAAAATTTAATTCTACAACACAATTTTTGCAGAGGACATGGGGTAGGAGGGCCCGGTCTGCCAGGGATTCCTTATTGATCCGGAATGCCACACCTAGGTCTTCTCCATTCTTGGAAAAGGAAAGTTCTACTTCTTCAGCCTCAAAATTCTATAGTGACAAAAGATAAGAGCATTTATGAGCTTATAGGGCCTGAGGTTGAATAAATCTTACAATTTAATCTTTTATTAAAAAAACAAAAAACAAAACTTCACAACTAAGCAAGCAATGTGTCAAATGCATAAAAGAGAGCAGCTGATGGGAAGCAAATTGAATTCCCAGTGCCCTCTACCCACTTCTTGCTATGAATCCACAACGTCTAGGAGCACTTACAGCAAAGCAGCCAATGACATCATTCTCCCCAAAAGTCTGGCCAAATTCTGCAAACTGCCCATTCTCTGCCTTGAGTCCTCGTCCATCAAAACCGTAAGAGAATTCATCCTCACCTACAATAGACAACAAGTTAGCTACTTACACCCAAACTTCTCATGGTGTAAGGAATATGGTAGCCAACACCAACCACTGAGTTAAAATCACTTCACCTAGCTGTGGATGGGAGAAATCAACAGACCATCCAACTCGAAGGAGAGAAACCTCTGTACAGCCTTCTTTCATTGGGAGATTCTGGGTTACCTGTTCAAGATGGAAAAGGAACTCTCAGATACTCTGGAGCAACTGAGAAGCAAAGTTTAAGTTAAAAAGACAAAATTTTTATACAAACTGAAAACAACTATCAAAACTCAACATCAAAATAACAACTGTCAATGAACTTAAAGCAAAGCCATAGGGATCAATTTCTTGGTTAATGGAGCGAAGGTTATTTATTGTTAAAGTGTGGTGCCTTTTTCTACACTAATAAAATACTGGTGGGCAAGAGTCCAGTACACAGTTTAATGAATAATTTAATAAATGAATGTTCTTAATGAGCTGTGCATACTACCTTGGCCTCAAAGCAGACTTTCCCCTTTGCCACTCCATAAGTACTCCTTGCCCCAGACCACAGCGTGGGGAACTTCTCTGAGAAAAGTGGCTGCCCTCCATAGCGGTCTTTGCTCACTTGGAAATGGAGATCCGAGGTATCTATTAAGAAAGAAGCAATCTGTTTACTCTAATGCCCAACACTTGATAACCACCAACAGAACAAATATACCTAGTTGTCAAGAAGGGATACAAAGTTTCCCATGTGCTAAATCTCTTAAAAGTTGCAGGCCATTAAGTTTTAATCTCCCAAATCACCTCTGATTGGTTAAAATCCCAACCTGTCTGCCTCATACATACACGTGTCCAGGTTCACAAGAGTTTGATCCTCCTCCTCATCTTTTGCCTCTTCTTCGGTGGGTGGTGGAGACTTTGAGCTACACATGAGAGAAAAGCAAATACAATGTAACCAAAGCCCTCTTCTTTGAGGAGTGTCTGCATGACATCAGGTCCATTTTTAACTATCAGTGAATATAAAATTCCAGCAGACAGCTTCTTTCAGCAAATGAGAAAAGGGCAACAGGAGCTTCCAGGGTAGATTCAATCTAAAACTTATGCCTATAAAACCCTATTCCATTTTTAATCCACCCCTCTTTGCAAACTCCAATCAACACCAGATATACCAATATCAGAGCAGACACTCCCTTCAATGAAAGGGACTGTTTCCCTCACCGGCTGTGGTAAGCCTCCTCTCGGAATTCATAGTAAGCTCGGCCATGTTCATCCTTCTCATCCCGCTGTCTCTTTACCCCCCGCCGCTCACCATCTGAGCCTGCTGGTTTTGACTTTTCACTATCTTGGTCATCTCCTACAAAAAGGAGGGAAAGAAAATCAGCAGTTTTTCATACTAGAGTGAAGAATAAGCTCAGAACCAACAGAAACTTAAGGGGATCTGAGTATCTGTCTAATCAGAGTAGCCAAGTTACTCCCACTGCATCCACAGAGCGGTTTATTTTCAAAGATCACCTTCCTGTCATTACCTGGGATTTTTATTTTTAAAAAAAGACACTATGGGCTAGTTACAGGCAAGCAGTAGATAAAAATTGGACAATTTTTGCATTCTAAACTTATCTGCTTAAATCAGGTCAAACTTGCAGATTTCCCCACCAATATGACATGAAAAATATATCCCCTAAATTTTTTTTTTTTTAAACTTCACAGGTTAATTTAAATTCTTGATTTTCAGATGAGAATTTAAGCTGGACAGAAAACATATTTTCCAACACTTCCACAGCTTCATGATACAGAAGCCTCACTTTGTAAATTTCTTTTAAAGAGTTTGCCTTTCCTTCCAGCTTTAAAATGCACAGCCATCACAGCTTTACTTATCTAGCAAGTGGATTCAGGTGCATGATACAGAGCTGTATTTTTACTGAAAGTTACAAGAGCAAGCCACTAAGTCACAAGAAACCCATAAATAATACTGCACCTTTACTGCACACAATTTGGGGCAGAAAGGTGTTGTCATATATTTAGCAATATTCTTTACAAGAGAAAAACAAAGGAATTTTCCCTTAGGCTTTTGTAGTTTCCAATACTAAGAAAGTTGTTAATAATAATTTAAAACAGTCCTTTATCCCCCAACCTTTATTATCTGTTATTTGGGATACACGTTAAGTCAAAGGTTATGTAATGGGATTTTTGTTCCAGGACATAGGACAAACAATCTTCAAGTTGCATGTGACTATTGTAGAATGGGTTCCAATTATACTATACTAAGTAGCAGCCTAAAAAATGTATTATAAAAAGAACTAAGGCAACCCACTTCATACTAAGACTGGGAAGACACTTTAGTTTTCCAACCCACTCTGACAGATAGTATGGATCACCTCTACCCACCCAATCACTTCAAAGGAAGAGAGAAAGGTCACTAACTCCCCGCGGTGACGCTACACATTCTCTTCCACAAGGTTACTCAATGGGCCCACCAACACCTCAATCATTTCAATTAAGTTAGTTAGGGATCAGAAATGTAAACGGCTACTTAAGTGTGCAGCAAATTTACAAACATGCTCATCCATCAACTCAGTGGGAAGATTGTATTTTAATCCTAAGAATACAAAGTAAAACCCCTAGCCAAGTTAAATGACTTGTTTCAAATGTGCTAGATTAAGGCTTTCTCTTCACTAGTTAACTATTAAACTCGACACCCTCACATCACAGGCTGTCCCCTGCTGCTAAAGCAGGAACAAGGTTAGATTGCCAGATTCTCTGTGTGGCTCAAACTCTAGCAATGTGCTTCTGATGGAGCGAACTTTGACGAATTGTTTATTGCCTAATATTTTTACGGCGAAAAAGTCAACAGTCAGGTAGCCTCCAACAGTCGGTCTGGCTGTCCGTGGAATCGCCAATTCGTTAACGCATTCTCATTCTCGATTTGGGAAAAAAAAAACCAGCACCGCGGGAGGCTGCTCCACAGGTAGCTCAAAGGCAGTTCGCATGCAAAACTGCTCACTTCAATCCACTACCACCAACGAACCGAGTTAAGCAAGAACCTCCCTCCTGCAGAGAGTAAGGCCACCAGAGGCGGCCAAACCTCCTAGAAAGGGGATAGAGAATGGAAGTCACGTCCCCTGGGGTGTCCCATCAAATGCCGATGGGAATCAGGCACTTTCAGGCAAGTGATCAGAAGGGATCGGACCCTGGGGTGCAGGGCTGGGTGCTGGGACAGGGGCGCACCCGGCAAGCTGGAGTCGGGCTCCGCTGCCAGCTCCTCACCCTGTTCCTCCGCGGCCTTGTCACCCGGCGCCTCGGATCCCGGCGTCTCGTCCCCGCTCCGCTCCTCCGGCTCGTCTTCCTCCCCCTTGCCGGTGCCCTGCTCTTCGCCACCATTTACCCCACCTGACTCGGCCGTGGCCTGCTCCGCCGGCTTCTCGGAAGCATCCGGCTCGGCCGCGGCCTCCATGGCTGCCGCCTCCGGGGGCTCTGGCGGCGGCTGCGCGGCCTGGCCCGAGGCCTGGGCAGGGGGTGGCTCTTCGTCCTCGTCCTCAAGCAGCGCCTCCTCGTCCTCCTCCTCCTCTTCGTCGTCCTCCTCATCCGCACCCGGGCCGCCGCCCGACGCGGCCACAGGCCGAGGCTCCGCCTTGCAGGCCCCGCCAGGCCCGGCCCCGCCACCGCCGGCCTCGTCCTCGAGCATCTCGGCGTCCAGCGCCTCCTGCAGCCGCTGCGCCAGATCCACCTTGAGGCCGCGTGAGTCCAGGCCCCGCCGCTGCAGCTCCGACCGCAGCTCGGTCACTTTCAGCCGCTTCACCTCCATCGCAGCCGCCGCCTCCTCCGCCTCCCGCCGCCTCCTCCCCTGCGAACCGTCGACCGAGCCCAACCGCGCAGGCGCCGCCGCCGCCCGCCTCCGCTTCACGCGCCAGCACTGAGCCCGCGCGAGCGAGCGCACGCACGGACGCACGCAAGCAACAAGGACAGCGCGCAGCCTCCGCTACGTCGTGTTTGGTTCTCCCTCCAGCTCCCTTTCCCTTTTAGGCCCACGGACCCCAAAACCATGCACTAGGATAATATTTCCCTTCTTGCTTCCTCGGTTCCCTTGCCGCTGGCGGGCGCGCGCCGAGGACGACGGACTTCCCTCCCTTTAACCTCCCACCCCTTCTTACCCCATGGGCCAATCGCCGCCGGTAGTTTCACCGCGCAGCCGCGCCGGAGCCGGAGACGGGGAAGGCTGGCTGCGGCTCAAGTGCCTCGTAGCACGGAGGCGTGTGCGCACCCGTTTTTTCGTACTTCCAGTCGGGGACTGCGCAGCCGCCCGGAGCTCCCTTCCCACACGCCCCTTCAGTCCAGTTACCACCCTCACTCCCGTCTGACCGGATCGAGCTGTCGTCTTGGGGTTTGCTCGCTAGTCCCTTTTCTCTACTGTCTATACGTACAGCAGCTTGTTGAGAGTCAGAAAAAAAAGAGCCAGGAAGGAAGCTGTTGCAACGTGAAAGCCTACTAGTAATTGTCTTTCTGCTTGGTAAACCAAAGGGCTCTCCAAAACCAAGGAATACCATAACCACTTGGCCCCATCCCTTAATTTCTACCCAGCAACAGACGCCATGACCTCGCCTTTTAGCTCTCTTATTGGCCAACTTGAATCGTCATCTGCAACTCTGATTGGTCATCCGTGATCGTCCGGATTTTTCCAATTGGCGAAGCTACCAGGGGATTTTTTTGATTTTTTTTCTGTGTTGGTCCGCAGGAGAGGCTGTAGAGGCGAGGTCGTATTGCGGGATTACTTTTCTGGGGTCGTTTCTGATTGGATGCCGTGGCGCAATGCGCGCGACCCTTGAAACAACAAACTGTTGGGAGACGGGATCCTGTCAATTGGATGCTCCGGCCGGTAAACGGAAGCCCAGGGGAAGATTTTCGGGCTTGGGTATTTGCAAGAGGGGCTGGCCGCGGGGCTTGGGAGGACTTGCAGCTGAGCTGCTCTGCGGTTGGGTCAGTCTCGGCCTGTGGGTTGTGGTACACGGATCACATTCACCTCGGCTCCCCAGCTTCTGGTACAGACGTCAACAATTGCTAGTTGAATATGTGCGAATAAAGAACTCGGATGGAGTCAAGCACTTTAGACCATTGTTAGCAGTTATCCCCGCCTACTTCCTTTCACTTCCAGGTCAGGGAGGTGTGTCTAAAACTAAGGAGGAAGTAAATTCGCCGGCGTTCACATGCCAGCCCCAATTCCTTAGTGCGGCCTTTGCATTTTCAGGGTCTCTTCACCCGGAATCATCTCTTTGGAAAATCACTTAATCTCTGGCTTTACTGTTGCCACATCCTCTCCCTGATTATTTTCCTGCACTTCTAGAGATTGAAAAATACTGCAGAGGAGAGGGAGGAGATGTAGTGAAAAGCAAAACTCCCCTGGAGGGCCTCCTGGAGAAGGGTAATTTCCTGCCTACTTAAGTCGGCTATCAAAATCAGTAATTTTGCTTCCATCTCCAGAGCTTCAGTTTTTTCACTTCCCAATTTCTCAAGAGAACTGAGCGACAGAGTTATGGAGAAGCGCCTGCACGAGGCTCAGCTGTACAAGGAGAAAGGGAACCAGTGTTACCGGGAAGGGAGGTACCGAGATGCCGTGAGTAGGTACCATCGGGCTCTGCTTCAGCTGCGGGGTCTGGATCCAAGTCTGCCCTCCCCGATACCTAATCTAGGACCTCAGGGCCCAGCTCTCACACCTGAACAAGAAAACATACTGCACACCATCCAGACAGACTGCTACAACAATCTAGCTGGTAAGAACAGGGCTGAAGGGTGGGTAGAGTATACAGGCAGGCACATGAAAATCTGACCATTGGAAAAAAACACTGACGTGCTTTTCTGCTGTCATCTAATTCTGTTATTTATTGAAATATATTTCCAATCTATACGGCTAATTGCGTTTCTGTAGGGCGGTAGTCTCACATTTCATCGGGAGAGTTTGTTAAACACAACTCCTGAGCCCACCCCCAGAGATTCTGATTTAATGGGCCTGAGGTAGTGCCTATGATCTGAGGGACTCCCAGGTGATGCTGATGCGTTTAGGGAATTTTGCACGCTATAGAGAAAGTGCTGAACTTACCTTCAGGGTGTTGTTTCTTTCGTATTTAAAAAACAGGAAAGAAGGCACGTGCTTCAGCTGATGTAAGTCATCCATGTTAGATGTTTTTGATAGTTTTTCCTCATTTTCCTCCTTATAAATCAGCTAGATGGTAACTTGGATAAGTAGTATCTTCCATCTCCAGATGGCCTTAATGGATGTTAAGACTATCTCTAGGATTAATCTGCTGAAAGAAAGATGAATTCTTAGGTTTGTTCTATGGCAGCAAAAATAACCATAGAGCTAATTATTTTGAAGTATATTAAAACGTTCTAATAGGCCAAGCTGAAGCTCTGGAAATTATTAGGAGTGGGTTTTACACTTTGTGATGGTTGTTTAAAAGTGATTTTTTTTTTTTTTTTTTTACTGTAATACTCATCAGCTGTAGTGTGGCGAAAATCTAGCTCCTCCCCCCTTTCTCCCCCCCCCCTCCAGTTCAAGCTGTTGTTTCTCAGTCTAGTTGTGTAGGACACAGCTCCCTGGCCCAGGCTGGGATTATGAGCCTTCTACTCCTCCGCTGAGGCGGTTGGTCGCTGGTGCCGCTGCTCACGCTGGCAGCCAGCCACTCACGACGGCCACCGGCCGCATGGCAGCACACAGCAGCCCATCACAGCTCTCTCCAACCTCAGGCTGCTCACTGGCCGCCCAGCTCCAGGGAGAGCTGTTGTTCACAATCTTAGCTGTAGAGGGCGCAGCTCACTGGCCCATGTGGGAATTGAACCCGTGACCTCGGTGTCAGGAGCACTGCCCTTCAACCACCTGAGCCCCCTGGGCTGGCCCTAAAGTCTAGCTTTTTTACAGTGTGTGTATAGTATTACTCTTAGACTCAAGTAACAATAATAATTAGAGTAGTTAAAGTTTCATTTGAACAATTATTTATTAGCTGCTGAGGATCCCTGCTCATGGAACGTGTATTCGAGTAAGGGAGATGGACAATTAACAGCAACAAGAATAACATATAGATGTTAGAAGGTGATAAGTACCTTCTAAAGGAAAGCAAGCAGAAAATGCAGATAGTGACTGCTACCGGCATGGGAGCGTTCACTTTTAAAGAGAGTGGTCAGGGAGGGCTCATTGAGGTGACATTTACAAAATGCCATGGTCAGACACTGTTTAAGCCCTTTACACATATTAACCTATTTAAGTGTCATAAAAATCATTTGAGGTAAATTTAAGGAAACAGCTAGTAAGCGATAGAACTAAAATTAAACCTGGGCAATTCTTAACTCCAGAATTCTTATTGCAGAATACTGCACACTATTAGAGAATAGGATATGTATTAAAGAATTGACTAGAAGTCAAGGAAATGAGATGTAGAGATGGGTACCTGTCAATATCTTGACTGCAGGTGGACTGGAAAGCAGAGACTATGGCTCAGCCATCTGTCTGTAAAGCCTCTGCTTGTGGGTGATTGGTAGATGCTCCCTAAAGACTCACTGAATTAAAAGTTTTCACTTATTGCCTGGCAATTAACATGGTGAGAATTTATTTACAATATCTCTCATTTCACAAAAATTCTGGAAGTTAGGGTTATCCCCATTGGACAGATAAGGAAGCCAGATCACGTCACTACCTAAAACTTTCTAATGGCATCTCATTACACTTAGGAAAAAATTCAAACTCTGACCGTTACCTGCAGGGCTGGACATGATCTGGATTCTCCATACACTGACTTTGTAAAGTACATTTCCACCTTCCAGCAGCTCTGTAGGATCTCTTCTGTCAGGCTAGAATGCCCTATCCCTTGAATGACCCTTGTCATTCAGATCTTGGCTTAGAAGTCATTTTCTTAAACAGGCCTTCAGTAACCAAACTGCACTCTGACCTCATTCACTCTATCCCAGGACAGTTCTGTTTTTCTCAAAGCACTTTTGAAAAATGCATTTATTTGTTTATTGTGTATTCCTACTACTTGGGGACTAGCTCTTTACTCATCAAGATGTTTATTTTGTTCCTCTTAAAGCCCTGCTCCCGCTCTGCCTCGCATGTGGTCATTGCTCCATAACTAGTTGTCGAATGAATGAATCTACAGCAATGGATTAAGTGACCACCAATCTGGGGAAATACCTAAATATAAACCATATGACCACTTGGTGGGGATGTTGCAGAAGGAATGCAAACATCAGCCGAGGCCCTTCAATAACTCGTCAGCCTTCATTCTCAGTTCTTCTCAGCACCACGATGTGGTTATACTAGGCTTAATTCCCACAATTATGAAATAGGGAACTATTTCCCTTCTTAATTATACAAGGACAGAACATTGGCCTGAACATTGTCTCCTGAACAGATTTGTCTTTTGAGGTGCCATTCAATCATCCAAGGGAGTGGTGAAGTAGAGAATCATAATAGAGAATGAGGATGATTTTGGAGTTAGAGAGTCCTTGGTTCAGATTTCTTACTCATTCCACCTAGAAGCTGTGGGATCTTGGACAACTTACTTTACTTGTCTGAGCCTTGATTTCTTCATCCATTAAATGGAAGTAGTAACACTGATTTCATAGGGTGGATGAGAAGATTAAAGAAGCACATAGCACAGTGATTGCTCTTGCCTCACACAAGTAATGGCAACCATGGTTAACAAAGCTGCAGAACAAGAATGGTGGTGAAATGGGAGCTTCAAGGCAGAGATCCTTGGGGAGAAGAGACACAATGAGGAAGAGGTTTAAATTTTTAAAATATGTTCTTACCAGTTTTATAGATGGGCCTATCCCAACACTAGGTACTAGTAGGCATTCCGTAGATACTAAAGAAGGTCGAAGGTAAGTAGAGCTTTTATTCACTGCTGCATCCCCAGTGCCTAGAAGAATGTCCAGCACATGGTAGAGACTTAACATTTATTTGTTGGATGGGTGAATGTTGTAATCATTCTATGTTTGGTACTGACTTGAGTCGGCCAATGGAATTTAGTGCAATAAGGCCCTCCTCCCTCTTCTCTCTGCCTTTCATTTGGCCCCATTAGCCTGTCTCCTTCAGATGGAGCCAGTAAACTATGAACGAGTGAAAGAATACAGTCAGAAAGTTCTGGAACGACAGCCTGATAATGCCAAGGCCTTGTATCGCGCCGGAGTGGCCTTTTTCCATCTGCAGGACTATGACCAAGCTCGGCACTACCTCCTGGCTGCTGTCAGCAGGCAGCCAAAAGGTGAGAGAGAAGGGGGTTGAAGTGGTAAGGACAAAGGAAATTGTCCCACTGAGGGAGTAGCTTTGGAAGCTGGTTTTATTTTATTGTACTTTTTCAATTTATTTAATTTTTTGACTAGGTAATAATACATTCACGTGTTCAAAATTCTAAAAGTATAAAAGTATGCAATAAACAGGCCTTCTACTCTTGTATTCTTGTCTCCACAGGAAAGCAATATGGTATATCCTCCAGAAATCTCTATGCTTAAAGGGCGCATATATAATCTCCTCTCCTCCCCCCAGTGAGAGAGATTTTTAAAGCATTGTTTTTCAAGTTTCAGTTCCTAAGTTGTGACTGAAATAGGATCTGGATTCCAGTGAATACACTTGATAATCCTTATTTCTTCCAGCTCTCCAGCTGGGGTCTGGCTTTTGCTTTATCAATTTATCCTTTAGCTCAACTAAGCCCAGGTATGACCTAGAAAAAGGCCTACAGAGAGAGAATCTGAGACTTGCTCCTTTGTTTCCAGGGCAAAAAGGATATTGCTAAGCAGATGGCTGGTTCAACACTGAAAATTGTCTCCTTTTTCCCATTCTGGCTTAGAGCAACTGCCAGATGCTAGAAGTCGAGGATCCCCAAATGTTATAACAATACAGTAAAATCTCACTAACTGCATGAGACAGCCACTATGAATTAATAAAGATATAAAATATGAGTCACTTGTTCATCTTTCTTCAAGCATATAGGTTAACTGCCACCCACATAGAGTTATCTTTTGCGGCTCTGCTATGACAATAACTATTTCTTCAAACTCCCTTTCATTATAAAATTAGCAACCAGCCTGGCCCTGTACAAAGATTTTTTAATAAAAAATCCAAAATAGTATTAATGATTTATTTTTGCATGGAATAGTTGTGATATATTCAGATCTTAGAATGATTTTTAAAAATGGAAGTATGTTAGCAATCTTTGTCCCTGAGGTGCGATTATGGTCTATGTCTGACTTCTTCACCCTCCTCTAAGATGCCAACGTCCGGCGGTACCTTCAGCTAACACAATCCGAACTCAGCAGCTACCATCAGAAAGAGAAGCAGCTGTACCTGGGCATGTTTGGTTAACAGAGAAGAAGGATACTCGTCCACTGGAACTTAGGTGAACCATTAAAGACCCATCAAGGGAAACCTGAGCCTCACAAGAGAATTAACCCCATACCTCTGACCAAGGTGGATTTCTATCTTGTCTCTAGTTCTGCACAAACTACCACTTATACAGTCTGCCTCTTTTTTGTCTGTCCGTCTATATATTTGGATAGCTTCCAATACATAGTATTCTTGGGGACATTTACCTTGAGGAATAGAACCAAAAAACATTCATTAGCTGTGGGTGGAATTAGTCATATCTATGGCATAGGTTTAATAATCGATGTTGTTAGATGTATTCATGTACAGAGAAGAAGGCTAGCAGAGGATGAAACAATGATTGACAGAAGTTTCTTCCTTTGTTTCCTCAGATGCCCAGTTAAAGTTACACAGGCCACAAACTGGGCAATATATTTCTTTGGTGAAACTAGACAATTATAAATTGGGCCCACATGTCTTAAAATGAAAAATTTGAAATTAACCATGTTTGATTAAATTAATTCCTTATTCTTAATATTTCATATACATTCAGATTGTTTTTTCCCTACAGGAGTATTTGGTTCCTATTATTTCTCTTGGTAATTTCTAATCTTTGTTATTGTTTATACTCGTCATGAATATAGTATACTTATTTATTTTTTCATTAAACTCTTCTATCTTAAAATCTCTGGAGTCAAGCATTTAAGTATTTATTTAATAACCCTTCAGCCTTCATGCCAAAAAAACACACAAGTACACATTTTAAGTTTTAATAGGCACATAGCTATATATAGTATGCTCGTTGCTCATTTCTCTAAAACATTAGGAAAGACAGATTACTCTCTTTTTAGAAACAATCATAAAAGAGCAGGATAAAAACATAAATCTATTCTTTACCTGTCACCTTGTATTTTACAAGAGCTCAGTTCCTTTATAGAGGAGGGAAACAAGGAGGAAGAGTTCTTCTTTAGTGCTTTTTAAGCACTTTTAAGAACTTTCTGGAAGCTGTGTTGGGCACAGGTGCAGGCTGCAAGTCTGGTGCAGTCATGACTCAATAGAAAGCTCCATCAACGAGGATTGTCATTCTACTCACTTGAATAATGCCCACAGTGTATGAGTTCTACAGAGTAGATGAGAGCGTATACACTGCCTCTACCTTTGAGTGGAGGTGATAATGATAAGCATTAGCCATCATATAACCTCAGACAAATTTCAGGGGGGGGGAATGAAAAAACACCTTAGTCTTAAAACGTGTACATAAGTTCTTTTTCCTTTATTAGTAAAACCCTCTCTCCCAATGATCTAGGCTTCTCTTTGTTTCTCCCTCCACCCTTAAATAATACAATCATTAGCTCACAACAGAGTTTTTCTACCAAATCTTATGAAGTCCAAGGACAGAACTAACAAAAGTACAATATTTTATTCCTCTTCCAAGCTGCTTAAATTTCTAAGCTTTGATTGTTGCTAAAATTTTGTCACAGTTGCATGGTTTGCATGGTTTTGCTTTCTGACTTTATTGTTTTTGTTTTTTACCCCAAGACTTAATGTTACAGTGAGCTATCCTCTTCATCAATGAGGAAAAAATAAAACTGATATTTAAAAATGTGTTTTAGAAATTTATTGCACTCATCTTTTTATTAGCACTGCTAAGAGACAAAGTGGTGGGGCTTACATTTCAGTCTTTATTTCCAAGGCCAGCTCCTATGGAGATGTTAATGAACAGGAAAGTGAACAAAGGTAGGCTGTCTGACTGGGTCTGGAGGAGGTCTGGCAAGCCCACATCCTGAAGGAATTAGCCAGAAGGTACCAAAATCTCTAATACTCCGAAGTTTGTCGAGGTCCGGAGGCTGCTCACCTTACCAATCTTAAAGGTTTCCACACAGGATTTAAGGGTTTGCTTGAAAAGAAAGCATTCATAGCGGATGTGAAGGTTCATACTTTGGCACATAAGGGACAGTTTAAAACAGTATTTTCCAAACTCCTCCCCACCTCCTTTACAATTTTGCCAAAACCACATACTACTATTTAGTTAATATTTTATCTAAATATATACTTTTAAAGAAACCTTTGGACAGAGGAACATGTTTAATGACACTATGGGAATGTAAACAGCAAACTCCAGACTCTGAAACCATGAGATGAGTAATCACATTTCTTCAATAAACAAATTGCAAAGTAAAAGAGGGGACCCTATAGATTAAAAGAGGCTTAACACATTGCGTACGGCGGGTTTAAATCCCTCATAAAAGTCCGCTCAGAAAAAACGAAGATTCTCGTGATCCGTACGCAACATGTTAAGAGACACATCAGCCAAGTAAACGCGACTCTACTTCTGATTTGAAAAATACTAAAAGTTTAAGAGACTGAAATAAAAAAAAATACATATATTGGTCGCTTCCCAGTTCTTGGCACAGAGCTCCTAAAACCCTTGGGATTTGGATTCTGATTTGAAAAAACAAAAGTTTATGAGACAATTAGGGAAATTTGAACAAGAATTACTGTCAATTTTGTTGAGTGTGATGATTTGTTGGTCTTTTTTTTCAAGATTTCTTTTAGAGCTGCATGCTAAAATTGTTTACTGATAAAATTGGGGAGGGGACTTTAGAGCAGCACATCATATTTGCAAAAAAAAAAAAAAAAGAATAAAAATAAATAGATTTCACAATAAAAAAGTATATGTCCAAGTAAACCATCTTTGGAAACACTGGCTTTGGAAAAATTAAAATCAAAACCAGTGAAAAAAATCCAATGTGATAGGCTGAACTGGTGAGTTTTGTGAAGCTGAGCTTGGCCAAATGTCTGGTGTTTGAAGAGGCATTAGACACCAAGTAAAGGCACACTTACAAAATAGCCAATTAGGAAAAGATATGAAATACTAAACTAGAAATAACATCTTTAAAGCTGGCGAGCAAAGGGTAGTTGTTTGAAAATGAAGCTTATAACTCAAAAGCAAATAACTTCTAAGGGTGAAACTCTTCAGAAGCTGGGGCCCGGCCCGTCCGCATAAAAGGAGGCCGATTTTGGCTCGGTAGAAGGAAGCATTATCCAACTATTAGAGCTGTCCAACAATAGAGTAGGTTTCCATTGGAGACTGAGTTCTCTCAAACAGGTTTAACTGGCAAAAGAAGGGTCCAGTGTTGGAGTAAAGGTTGGATGAGCTGACCTGGCCTTCCTTGAATCCATGGTTGGGACCATCAAGAGCAGTGGAAACTAAAGAAAATATTGATCACACCTCTACAGACTGGCATAAAGTGTTCCTAGTGTCCAACAGATAGAGAGGCAACTGTGGCCTTAATTGTGTTGGCTGCTGCTTTAAACATCTTGAAAATTCCTAACTGCCACCTCCAATGAAGAATGCATCTCACATCTAAAACTAATATATTGTGTGTCAACTATACGTCAATAAAAAAATGCATCTCATGCTGGGAACTGAAAGCAAATGCTTGCTATTTAGCAGAATTTCACCAAGTTACAGATACTTCTTAGGTTTTAAGGGTGGCTGAAACAGTAACAATAGTTACTGTGTTCTCTAGACTGTCCAGAGAAATTATTTACACTATATGTACATGTAGACACAGATATTGATTATGCCTTGCTTTTAGGAACTAATGTTCTAAGGCAACCAATTTCCCCCCCCTCACTATATGTGTGTGTGTGTGTGTGTGTGTGTGTGTGTGTGTGTGTGTGTGTGTATATATATATATATATATATATGGACACATACATATATATACGTACATATACATATGTTTTACATACCATAAAATTCACCCTCTTAAAGGCAACTGATTCTTTTTAGGCATTTTGATTTACTGTAGGAAAGATTTTGGAAAAGGTGCTCCATTCAACTAGAATAGCTCTAATTGTATATATGTATGTCTTGCCTTGTTTCACCAAGGAGTTAAGTTAGTAATGTATTTGCATAAATAAAATTAACCATTTGAAAGATAAACTCAAAGGTTATTCCAACACAAGGAAAGTGAAAGGTGTAGAAGTCACTCTTTCAACCATGAACATGTTAAGCATCAAATTTTGCTTCCCATAATGCCCCAGATAAGGAGCTTTCTTTGGCCAAATCTTCAACATTCAGCTCTGTCTCCTTCCTATAACTCAAAAAATGTAACTTGCTAGTAAGAGTTAACAGTACTGATTATGACAGACAAATAAAAAACAAAAAAAAACAGAAAATTTACTTGTATTTTTACCTTTTTCTAAATTTTCCTTCCTGCTTTGTCTGCACTCAGTTCCTTATGTGCTGGAGAGAAGGGTTTGTAGGGAGCCCTCCGGTCCATCCTACAGCAGCACTCTTCACACACTAGGCCAGACCCTTCTCTTACATTCCTAGGACTCTTTCCTCCCCACCCCACAGCAACACCCCAAACTCCCATTTCTCTGCTATCTACTGTCAATCACCACCTGTGTGACAGTAGATGAGTAATCTGACCTCTCTAGGTTGTCATCACACTTGTTAAGTGAGGGAGTTGGACTGGATGAGCTTCTCTCATCTGCACTTCCTTGCTTTAGTTTCCCCAGGCACCCATCATTTCCATACCACAGGCCCTTACCCACCCCCTGCAGACCTACCACCATGGAGCTTAGTATTTTCTGCTTTTCAGTTTCTCATCTGCAGAGACCTCAATTCATATTTATGACATGTAGGCAAACATTTCAAGTTACTGATACAGTATATGTTTTTGAAACAGCCAACCAAAGGTTTTTTCACATGGAAAGCAGAGGTAAAGGGATAAGGGAGCAAAGCCAAACACTCAAGAGGCCACAAAAGAAAACGACTCACAGTTCTCAGTTAACTATTTTCAACACTGTTTTAAACCAGTATAGGGAGTGTTTTAAATCACAAGCCATGGTTCAAATTCTGGCTTGCCCCTTCACTAGGTCTGTGACCTTGAACAAGTCAACTTTGATTTTTGAGTGTCAAGTTTCCTTGTCGGTGGGAAAGGTGGGGGAGCTAATACCTCATCAAGTTGTTGAGGAGTAAATGAGTATATGAAGTCCCTGATACAGCCCAGTACACAGGAACTCAACTACAACAGTAAACCATAATTTTGTAAGATTCCCTAATTTGTGCACTCTTCCTAAGTCAAGTCTACATTGCCCTCTGCCTATCTCACTTCTTGCCTCATAAGCAATCTGACCCCCACCCTAACCCAAGTACAGATATCAGTTTCCTAAAAGATCAGGAGAGGTAAGAAAGAGTCAGGATGCAGAGGTTTGTGGAAGAAACCAGCCAACATCAGTTCAATGAGATACTTTCACTGCTAGCTTTATGGTCCAGAATGCAGATAAGCGATTACACCCCAGGAAAATTCCCAGTGCCCTTGGTGCTGACTGAGATCCATCAGGTCCTGCTATCTGGCTGGGTAAAGGATGAGAGGAAGCTTCAGCGTGGTCAGAATCTTCATTCTGTCACCCAGCAGGGGAAATAAGATGCTTCCAACCTTTTGTGCTGCCCCAACGATGACAAGGGACAGGCCTAGCATCAGCTCATGCTCCCCACATGTTAGTTTTTGGGGCCAAGTACAAAATCTTTGGGTGGTCCTCCACCACAGTTGTTCTGTCTGTCTGCCATAGGGGAGCCAGGGAGGGGCTGTACTCCTAGGAGGGGGCCAGCCTCTGGATCTGGTTTGCTGCGTTTGGCCAGGTCCTCATTGTGAGCCTTGCGGATGTGACGGTACAGGTCCCCTGACTGCGTGTAGCTGCGCAGGCAGTAGCGACACTCGTAAGGTCGCTCACGTGTGTGCACTGTGGCATGTCGCCGTAGTGTGTAAGAGCATGAGAAGGTCTTTCCACATGTCTTGCAAGTGGGAACATCCTCAGTAAAAACCCCAAAGCTTCCTGGGGCTGCTTCATACTCAGAAGGCAGGTAAAGTGGCTCATGCAGGGCCGGAGGAGCAGGCAGGGGCGAGTTCACCAGTCCTCGATGATATTGCCCTGGACCTGGCAGCAAATGGTAGGGGAGGTGAGGATCTGGGGGCAGGAAGTGGTCACTTGGCCCCACCTCCTCCAGTCCTGCTACCCTGGGCTCCTCAAAAGCCTCTGGCTGGGGGGGCTGTCCACCATACATTGCTCCTCCAGGTGAGAACAGTCCCTCAGGACCCTGAGACTGTTCCTCTGACACATCGGGCTCCTCATCAGAAATCACAATAGCTTCTACTTTCACCTGGACCAGCTCAGCTTCTGCTGGGGTGGGAGCCTGGGATGGAACTGGGGCTGGGACTTGTGCTGCAGCTGAAGCTGGGGGATAGAAACCTTGTAATGGTCCTCCAGTACCCCTTGGTTCTACCACCCTCAAACTCTCAGAACCCACATCAAGGGGAGCCAGTGGCTCCACTGAAACTGTTGGGAGGCCAGAAGAGAAGTAGTTTGCAGGAACTGTCTCTGTGGAGCTACTGGGACTGGCAAGAGAGACATCAGCCAGGGGTGGAGGAGGTGCCCGTAGACTCGGTGAGTCAACCTCCACGCCAGGCTGTGTAGTGTCAGCCCCACCGGGCATTGGGGGCTCATCTGGAAGACAGACAGTAGGAGAGGGAGCCGCAGGGCCTTTCCATTCCCCTTTGGCCCAATGGTCTGATGTCTCAGCAGATGCCAAGGAAGGCTGGGGACCGCGGGAAGTGCTGGACAAAAACTCCAAACTAGGGGGCTGTGAGCTGCTTTCCTCCTCCTTCTTGGTACTGTCCGCCTCTGCCAGGGCCCGGGCTTGCAGCCGCCGCTTACACACCTTGACGATGTCATTCATGTGCAAGTAGCTGGCAGCTGCCAGTACGTCTTCCACAGGGGTATCCCCTCTCAGGACCAGCTGGCCAGCATACATAAAGTCCAGAAGCAACCCAAAGGCTGGGGCCGTGACAATCTCATTGTGGATACACACCAGATCCCTCTTGTCCAGTTCTCGCTCTTTGTAGAAAAGCTGGAAGAATGGGCTGCAGGAGGCCAGCACAGCCCGATGGGCCAAGAACTGGGTGCTACCCACCATCACGGTGCAGTCACAAAGGAAACCCTGGGACCGCTGCTCTCGGAGGCTCTGCAGCAGCTGCTGGCTGTGCTCTGGGAACTCCATAGCACCCCACGAAGGGGAAGCCCCTAGAAAGGTCCCCACCAGTAGCTCCCTGGGAAGAGAGGGCAGTGGGTTAGGGCAGGTAACCTCTCCAAGAAACCTTAGCGACAGCCCTGGGCTATCACTTGCCACCCCCAAAGCTCTAGAAACACCGTCCTGATCCCAAGACTCTCGCTTAAATTACAATCCTCCTTTCTCCTAAATCACACCCGCTGGTCTCCTTTTAACCCCGCCCCCTTGGCTTCACCGTAGCAGCAGACCCCGCCCAGTTCACAAAGCCCCTCCCAGGAAGTCCCGCCCCCCAGCCAGCCTCCGCTTCCTCGACGCCCACCGGTAGATTCCAGCCGCTCCTCCAACTAAGAGTCTCTTTCCCTCCCAGGCCTTCCCGGGTGATACCTCTACGCCCCACTCCGGAAACTCCCTGAGCCTCTCTCTGTCGCACTCCAGGGGCTAAGAAGTCCTAGGGTGGGAACTAGTAGAGAAAGCTCATCCCTCACCCACCACCGAGCAGCCACTGGGCGAACTCCGCCCCTTCCCACCTTCTCAGTTGCAATTGGCTCAAGTTTGCCTTCCTTTGTCACGGATTGGTTCACTGTCCACTAACTAGCCTTCCTCTTTAAGCGGCGTCTCTAAGTGGGTGCTGGTGGCCGTCGCTCAGGCAGTTAGATGCCGGATTGGATGGAACTCCTGTCCTAAACTTTTCCTCCTCCTCCCGCCTCTTTTGCCACAGAGCCCTCTGGATTGGCTGAGCTTATCCATCTACCTGAAGCGGTAGGAGGGCAAGGACCACACTCCAGGGAGCAGAGCGCGACGCCCTCGCGACGAGACACGAGGCACTCCGCCTCGCAGTGTTGTATCTTAACGTACAGCACGTCGCGTCCGCTGTAAGGTGACCGGGATAAAGAGAACCAGCAACCTGGTGTGGTACTCAGGAGGCCGGGATTTTAGACCCTGCTCTGCTGTAACCGTGGGCAATAGCTACACCTCTCTGAACTGCAGTTGTCTCTTGAAGGTTCCTTACACCCTCAAAAATTCCAAGGTGCCCTACTGCTTCACTCCCTCCAATCTGATGGTTCAGGCTCCTGACTCAGTAATGGTGGTGGCAGAGAACTAGCAGTTGCGTGCATGCTGTCGTCGAGTCCGTAGCCTCTGTAGTCAGCTTACAATGAAGAGTTTGGAGTGTCCTCTGTGTGTGGAGCATACTGAGCAGGTGCTGATAGGAAGAGAGGACGTGGGCTCAAGGCCCTAACATACTGCAGGACAGGAGAATAAAGAGCATGGCTACTTCTGAAGAAATCTTTGGAGGAAAGGGCTGTAGGTTGGGAGGCAGTGATAACCTGCCTCTTCCCTGACCAGGGCAATGTGTTGACAGGGTTACCAGAGGAGTAATTCGGTGCCCTGCACCCCCTGCTCACCCCTTCCCCCACCACATTGGACATCTCCACTTTGTTCCACAGCCAAGCTCTACAATCAGACCTTACCAGAATTAGGGGCAGTTCATCTACTTTCCATCTTTGTACTAGAGACATACAGGCCACAGTGGCCTCAGCTTCGCTTCAGACCCTACCTCTTCAAGATATTCTTCCAAGCCATACAATATTTATTGTATAGGAATTAAGACTAATACAAGTAACATTTTCATTTTTTATGAAAAATTACTATATTTTCTGAAACCAAAAAATGTGTAGTGAAAATAGTGGCATTATTTTTCATTTTTCCAAATTTTTTTTAAATGTCTGGCTTTATAGAAAACAGCTGATTCTCACATCTGCTTCTGTTTTCAAGCTATTATGAGATATTGTTTTGATTATGTAAGGAAAATCTAGTCTCTCACAGGTGGCTAGACATGGAATTTCATTGGCCTCAGAGTTTGCATTTTATTCTGAGTGTACTGGGAAACCATTGATGGGTTTTAAGCAGGGAAATGCTCTGATATGATTCTTGTTTTTAAAGGCTTATCCTGGCTACTCTGTGGAGAAGGGACCACAGGGCATCAAAGTAAGAGCAGGGAGGAAGCTATGGAAATGGTCCCACAAGAAATTATGGTGGCCACACAAGGATAATGGTGGTAGAGCTAGAGAAAAAGTTCTGGGTCAACAGAATTTTCTAAAATTAAGATAGGAGATCAGAGACAAAATAATTTTAAAAAGTAAGTATGGCTAGACATTTTGCATGAGCAATGGTGTGGCTGAAAGAACCATTTTGAGATGGGGACAATGGCGAGAAAAATTGAGAGTCCTGTTTCTGACCCTTTATGTAGAGAGAGTCCCCTTAGCCAGTTAGACTTGTGAGCCTGAAGATTAAGGAAAACGTTGGGGCTGGAGATATATACTGGGTGTGTCATCAGCATAGAGATGGTATTTAAAGTTGGGGGACTGGAAGGAAAACCTTCTGTAGGGAAGAGGGCTGGTGCAGTTGCCAAGCAGTGAGGAGCATAGGTTGTGTGGGAAGCATAAGCAATCATGTTTCTATAGGTGCAGAAGGGATCAGAATGAAGATGAGCCCGAGTTTGGGCACAAAGACTGTATGCTTGGCACACTTGGAATTACCGTGCACACTGTATCTAGATATTTAAAGTTACAGTTCTTCTAACCTCTGTGCAAATCTGAAAAAGTCATTCCCTCTGGCCAATGCAGACTACTGGCCACCACAGCTTAATAAATCAAGTATGTGCTAGATTTTGGCCTCTCTTACCCCAAGAGCACCATTAATTAAGCAGGGCACAACTTGGTGGCTTTGCTTCTCAAAGCTGGGATACACATATTCCCATCCTGGAGTACACAGAGCTACAGGGTACCAGGACACGTCTTTCTAAGCATCATTCAATCAGATATTTTTTTTAGAGAAAAGTTTTTATTCAGGGAATAGAGGTATTAAGCTAGTATAGGTAGATTATAGCACATGACAAACTGTGTGTGAGCTTTTTATCTCTGGCCACTGCAGCAAGAGGAGCTGTTGCCATATCTGCTTATCTGCAATGGATAGTTGTACACAACTGCTCCAGCTTCCTGGTCAAAAGGAACAAGCAGACTTACAGCACCGAACCCAATAATCTGAAAGCCCGCATCTGCTTCTGATAGGTACAACAGGCTGATTCAGCACAACATGGGGGTCATGGAGCCAGCACCTATGGCAAAACTGAGACAGTCGTCATGAAGTGGAGATCTGGCCAGCAAAAGCTGGCCACCTCCTCCTGCACAGCCAGAAGCCATGCTGAAGAGGAAGCAGGCCCCCCCCACCAAGAGCTCCTGAGCACACCCCCCCCACAAAGCAATAAAACATCAGCTGACTTTCCTAAAAACAAACAAAACTGTATGTGAAATTTAAAGCTAAAATAGAAGAAATTTCTTATAGCAGTAAGTTTCACCCAAGGAAAAAGAATGAAAATTTTTGCTTCTATGTGTCTGTGTTTTAGTAGAAGTTAAAAAAGGACCTACCATTTATTTAGCATTTGGTAAGTGCTAGCAGTATGCTAAAGATATAATTTCTAATTCCATAATAGCCTTTCTTATCTCCATTAGACAGAAGAAGAGACTGACACTCAGTTTGGGTAAGTAACTTGCTCAAGTCCACACAGTGAATACAAGGCAGAGCTGAGTTTGAATCTTGGTGTATCTTCGTAGACACACCCCTAACCACTTTGAACATCTGTCTTTCTAGAGTGTCCCCAACACGGTCCTCAGAGTTGTTGTAGTACCCATGGCCAGAGGATTCAGACTCGATGAGGCATAGGCTTATCCTAGCCATTGGAAGAACTGGTGGGCAGAAGGAGTCCAGAACCAGGAAGAGGGGCAGTTGGGATGCATGATCCTTGCTCAGAGATTATCCTCCAGGGGCCAGACCTGCTGCTTGTTTGTGAATCTTTGGGAAACAGATGACAGACGTCACCACAAGCGCTCCTCTCTACTAGTATCTGGGCTGACAAGACTCTATTCTTGCAGAAGGTTGTATTTTCCAAGATGGCCCTGACAAGATCTGGCTTCCCACATGCTCTTTTTAAAATATGACATCGTCGCTCCTTTTATAGGGTAAGATCTCTCGCCTTGAGTCTGGGAGGGATTGCGACCTCGAGTGAGATGTGATGCTACGTATGTGACTTCTGAGGCTCAATCATAAAAGGGGATACAGCTTGTGCTTGGTCCTCTTGGGACACTCGATCTTAGAACCCAGCGATGATGCTGGGAGGAAGCCCAGGCCATGCAAAGAGGCCACATGTAAGTGTTACAACCACAGCCACAGCTAGGCTTCCAGCTATTGTGTTTCCCTGAAAAGAAGACGGAGCCGGACCATTAGCTCTAATGCGTCTTTTGGAGCAAAAATTAATATAAGACCTGGTCTTATTTTAATACAAGACCGGATATAACATAACATAATATAATCAATATAATACCGGTCTTATACTAATTTTTACTCCAAAAGATGCATTAGAGCTGATGGTCCGGCTAGGTCTCTGTCATGCAGGGAGTCATTCAGGGTCTCCAGTCCTGCTCCCCACATAAGAACGCAGGATATTTTGAGGCCAAAAAGGAATACCCACAGAGCCATAAGTAAGGGAGTCATATCACTATAGTCTCACTGGCAGCTGGGTTGGAGACACAGGAGACAGGAGCCACAGAATCCTCAATCCACACTCCGCCGTGCTAACTGCAATCCGCTCCTGCTCGCTCAGCCACCATCTTCTTGCTAGCCCCCATTTTCTGCTAGCGTAGCCACAGCAGTTATATTAGTGGCCAATGGCTCACTGGTTACAGTTGATGGCCATTTGTTACCTGAGTGAGCACCTTTCCATGTGAGGCCTAGAGCCTGGAAACTGCACTCCTGGCTCTGTCCCCACACTCCACCTCTACAGGGTGTCGCCTCACAATCTATGCGACAAGCGTCTTCCGTGAGGGGCCCTGTGTGAGGAGCCTGGAGGTGAATGCAATATCCTGGACACAGCCAGGCTCTCTGGGCACAGCCAGGGTTTCTCAGGGCACCACCAGTCCTTCTGGGCACAGCCAGACTTCCTGGGCTTCTTAGGGTACCACCAGCCTCTGCAGGCACAGCCAGGGCCTCTCAGGGCACCACCACTCTCTCTGGGCACAGCCCGACTTCCTGGACACAGCCAGGGCCTCTCAGGGCACCGCCATTCTCTCTGGGCACAGCCAGACTTCCTGGGCTCAGCCAGGGTTCTCAGGGTACTGTCACTCTCCCTGGGCACAGCCAGACTTCCTGGACTCAGCCAGGGCTCTCAGGGCACCGTGCTGGAACAACAGGGACCCACAGTCAAGGTGCTTACATATTCTTGATGGCGGACAGTCAAGACACAAAAGCAAAATATCCGCCAGTTCCACTACCTGGTGGTATGTTCCCAAGCAAACAGTCAAGCAGCCCATTAAATTAGGGATGGAAGGCAATTCCCCATAGTCCATAGTCATTCGCCAGGGCTGTCGTCATGCGGGGCAGCCTGCGGGGTCTCAGCTCCTACTCCCCACACAAAAGCTCAGGACATGGTGAGGCCAAAAAGGAACACCCACGGAGCCACAGACAGGGGAGCCTCACCACCATACTCTCGCTGGCAGCTGGGCCAGAGACACAGGAAGCAGGAGCCAAACCATCCACAACCCGCCATCTGCTTTTCTGCCAACCAACCGACCCCACTTGCGAGCTGCAATCTGCCATGCTAACTGCAATCCATGCTTGCTAGCTCAGCCACCATCTTCTTGCTAGCCCCCATTTACTGCTAGTGTAGCTACAGCAGTTATATTAGTGGCCAATGGCTCACTGGTTACAGCTGACGGCCAACTAGCCACAGCTGATGGCCATCCAATCACAGTTGATGGCCATTTACTACCTGAGCCAGCACCTTTCCACGTGAGGCCGAGAGCCTGGAAACTGCTCTCTGGGGCTCTGTCCCCACAGCTCTCCTGGGGTGAGAGACGACCTTGACCTCACCCTCATCTCCCACGGATGACTCAGCAAACGTTTCCTCCTGGGATTACAAGTCCTGCATCCAGGCTGCCTCAGCAAGCACTTCCCAGCCCACAGGGCCACAATGGCCTTCGCTTTCTCCAGCCTACGCTGGTTGTGGAACCGTCCACGTCTTTCCACCTCTCCACAGGGTTCCAGCTCTCCAGCATCTGCTCCTCCTGGTCTTCCTGAGACTGAGTGTTTATACACACAAACTGCTCCACTGTCTTTCGGAGAGCTTTGGCCGGCACTGTACCCTGCTCGGTGGGCCATGTGTCATGCAGGGCGGCAGGCGGGGTCTCCAGTCCTGCTCCCCGCACAAGAACGCAGGACATAGTGAGGCCAAAAAGGAACACCCACAGAGCCATAAGTAGGGGAGTCATATCACTATAGTCTCACTGGCAGCTGGGTTGGAGACACAGGAGGCAGGAGCCACAGAATCCTCAATCCACACTCCACCATGCTAACTGCAATCCGCTCCTGCTCGCTCAGCCACCATCTTCTTGCTAGCCCCCATTTTCTGCTAGCGTAGCCACTGTAGTTATATTACTGGCCAATGGCTCACTTGTTATAGCTGATGGCCATTTGTAATGCGGGGCGGCCTGTGGGGTCTCAGTTCCCACTCCCCACATAAGAACGCAGGATGTGGCTAGGCCAAAAAGGAACACCCACGGAGCCATAGGTAGGGGAGTCATACCACTATAGTCCCACTGGAGGCTGGATTCACACGACCTTTGTCTCTGATCCTGAAGCTTAGCAAGCAAAGGGATCAGGGCTAGGGGAGAGTTTATCATGGCCAACCCATGCCTGGGGAGCTCGAAGAGATAGTAATAGGTTCATTATTAGAATGAGGTTCAATCAACCCACCCTCGTTAAACTCCATTATTTGTAGAGTGCTCTGTTAGGTGCTAGAAATTGACTCAGAGATGTGAATAGATAGTGAGCACCTGTTGTGTGCCAGGTACTGTTCTAGGCATTATGAATATAGAGGAACACCTGCCCTTCTTGAGGGGAAACAGGCAATATACACATATCTAAATGAATCAGATGAGTCCAAATAAGACTAAGTTCAAGGAAGAAAATGAAACAAGGCAATACAATAAAGGAATGACTGGGGTGTGGCTACTTGAGTCAGGGTAGTCATGGAAGGCTTCTTGGTGGTGGTGATACTGAGCTTATACCTGAAGGATGAGAAGGAGCCCCTCTCTGCCCCCAGCAGGTGGGTATCAGAGCTAAGAGCATTTTAGGCAGGAGAAATAGCAAGTGCGTAGGTCCTGAGGTGGAAGAGGAGGGCAATGTGGCTGGAGTGGAGAAAGCAAAAGAAACAGAGGCAGAAAAAGGAGTTGGCTGGATCTGGCCCCTGCCTGGTAGGTCACAGTGATTTTATTCTAATGCTCTGGGTAGCCATTGGGTTCTAAGTAGGGGAGTGACATGATTTGATTTCAGTTTTGAAACGATCACTCTTGGCAAATATGCACATGAAAAGATGTTCAACCGTCATTAGACATTACGGAAATGAAAACTAAAACCACAATGAGATACTACACAGTCATTAGGATCGCTAAATAAACAAATGGACAAGCAAACTGCTGACAATACCAAGTGCTAGTGAGGACATCAGAGCAGCTGGAACTCTTACACCACATATACAATTACATAATATTTACACCACACAGACAAAATAGGTATAAATAGCCTCAAGAGCATTGACAATAGCAAACTGTGGTAAAATGATTAGGAAGTGATCAGTTTTAAGTATTTATTACTAAGAATTCTGACTCCAATTACAATGTGCTCCCCACCACCCCGCAACCCCTCCATCCAAGTAATTCTGACCCCAGCTGGGTGTCCGATTTAACTCAATTTTGATACCATCTACCTGGAGTGGTAAATGAATGCACTCTGCTAAAGCGCTTTATTTATGCCACCTTTCATTAATTAATTAATTCCGTTTAAAAGTACTTATTGAGCATGTATTCTGGGCCAGGGACTGTTAATTTACGAGAGCGGATTTTGATCGCTGGCGGGCGGGACGGAGGGCCGGGATTCCCCGCCCACGACAGTGAGGCCCAATCGGGTCCGTGGACAGGGCGGAGTCCCGCCCTCTTAGCTCCCTCTGGTGCGGAAGCGGGGTTGCGGCGAAAGCTTGTGTTTCCGGTTGAGCTGGAGACACCGCCTCCCGCGAAGGTGTGGACTCGGCTGCTCTCCTCTCTTCTCCGGGAAGATGTTCTACCATGTGAGCAGGGCACGGGGTGGCGGCGAGGGCAGGGTCGAGAGAGGACGAAGGGGGCGCCGGGAAGAGTGGCCGCTTCTTGCCGCATCTTCCTGCTGCGCCTTGCCTGGTCTCCATGCCACTTTCCCCGCAGATATCCCTGGAGCACGAGATCCTGCTGCACCCGCGCTACTTCGGCCCCAACCTGCTCAACACGGTGAAACAGAAGCTCTTTACGGAGGTAGAGGGGACCTGCACCGGCAAGTGAGTGCCTTGCTCTGTGCCACCTGATCTATGCGCACAAGGCAACCCCTCCCCAACTCCCACTCATTCTGCAAGGTCCTGCCGTTTACTCTGGGGAACCCTCTCACACACTCGTAGGCGCCCCAGGCAGTCTGTTGCTTCCTGTTTTGGGTTCCCATGGCCCCCTCTGTAAAGCTGGATCTCAAGATTTACTTCCCTCAGCTTAGATTGGTCATTCATTTACTCCGCACACGTTTCTAAAGCTCCTGCTGTGTGCCAGGTCCTGTGTTGGGCCCTGGGAACGATATAGAATGAGGCCAGCCAGCCGTCATGGAGCCCACAGTCTAATCATTGTTCCTGTGTCTGCTCCCTGTGTCTGATTCTCCTGGTTTTCTCTATCTCCATGCCCAGGGACTGGCATGACACATCTCTGGGCTACGCACAGAGGTCGCTCACACTGTGGTGGGCCGCCATCATCAGAATAACCTGGGGTATCTCTTGAGCATGAAAGTTCCTGAGGCTCATCCCCTCCCTGCAGAATCGAGACTCTGGGGACAGGCTTGGGAATCTGCATTTTAATAAGTTCTTCCCAGGTGATTCTGAGGATCTCAAAGACTGAGGTCTCATAGCTCCAGGACTGCAGCCTTATTGAACATGTATTGTGAAATTATGAGAGCAGTGTTCGGCGTTATATATACTGATCGCCCTGTCTTCCTTCTTGGTCATTAGGCTCTCTAGCGTCAGGGGTGCCATCTGCTTCCTCTTTGTACTGGCCCGCTACCCCCAGGTTCACTGAGTCTTGTTGCAGATGGTTTTATTTATTTATTTATTTATTTATTTATTATTTATTTATTGGGGAACAGTATGTACTTCCAGGACTTTTCCAAGTCAAGTTGTCATCCTTTGAATCTTAGTTGTGGAGGGCGCAGCTCAGCTCCAGGTCCAGTTGCTGTTGTTAGTTGCAGGGGGCACAGCCCACCATCCCTTGCGGGAGTCGAGGAGTCGAACTGGCAACCTTGTGGTTGAGAGGATGTGCTCCAACCCACTGAGCCATCTGGCCACCCGGGAGCTGAGCGGCAGCTCATTGACTTCATTCTAGTTGCGGAGGGCGCAGCTCGCTGGCCCACGTGGGAACATGTGGGAATCCAACCGGCTGCCCCGTTGCCCAGAGCTCGCTTTCTAACCAACTGAGCCCCCCCCCCCCTTGTCTGCCCCTGCAGGTGGTTTTAGAAGCTCTTCCACATACAGTACCTTTTTTTTTCATCCTCCTCACAGGTATGGCTTTGTAATTGCTGTCACCACCATCGACAATATCGGTGCTGGTGTGATCCAGCCAGGCCGAGGTTTTGTCCTTTATCCAGTTAAGTACAAGGCCATTGTTTTCCGGCCCTTTAAAGGGGAAGTTGTGGACGCTGTTGTCACTCAGGTCAACAAGGTGAGACAATAGATAGAGGAGGCAGGGGGATGATCTCTCAGAAGGTGTGGGACAGGTCCCAACTCCGCTTGCTAAGTCTGTATCCTTGGCTAAGTCATTTTTTTGTGCTTCAGTTCCCTCATCTGTCAAAAGGTATAATAATTTCGCCCTGCCTCACTCAGGGCATGTAAGTCCATATTAATAGTCATAACAATAGTAGCCTCTGTTAATTGAGTAGTTATTGCAGGCCAGGTCATGTATAAAGCCTTACAGTGACTCTATAAGGTGGGTGCTTTTATCCCTTTTTGTAGATGCTTAAGCTTAGAGAAGTCTAGTGGCCGGTGTCACATGACCACCAAGTGTTCAAATCCTGGACTGACAGGATTTGACAGGAGTCCCAGGTCTTAGCTCTTTACTACTTCACCATATTTGCTTAACTTAAAATGAAACTTGAAAAAAGAGAAATGAAAACAAATGCTATAATTCAGAGTGGTTTCAAACATGGAGAATATGATTAGAAATCAGATACAGGTGGGAAGCTTAGAAGACTTTGGGCGATAAAAGAAAGAGCAAGGGTCACTCATTTTCCTTCTAGGTTGGACTCTTCACAGAAATTGGACCTATGTCCTGCTTCATCTCTCGACATGTAAGTCTGGGCATTCTGGGTCGGGCTAAGGAGAGACACTCATTCATGACCATCTATTGGAGCGTCCATTTAAAGTGCTGACCCAGTATCATTTTCCTTTCAAGTCCATCCCATCAGAGATGGAGTTTGATCCTAACTCCAACCCACCATGTTACAAGACAGTGGATGAGGTGAGTGGGTAGGAAGAAGTCAGTGAGAGGGAGGAGGGAATTAGCTGCTCTGAGGGAGAGTATTGGCTGTCGGGTGTCTGAGTACACTGTTCCCATCTCCCAGGACATTGTGATTCAGCAGGACGATGAGATCCGCTTGAAGATTGTGGGGACCCGTGTGGATAAGAATGACATTGTGAGTCTCTTGCCTGCCTCCCTGACTGTACCAGGCAGAGCTGGGAGCTGTTCATTTCTTACCACCCAGAGTTCCTGGATGTTCTGCGCTCCTCTTCTGCCAGGAGGAGCGGATGGGTGGGCGGAAGGCCTGGGGCTGGGGCTTAGAGGATAGTTCTGTGCTGGCTTAGGCTTCATTTCCTTTTTACCTTCCTTCCTACAGTTTGCTATCGGCTCCCTGATGGATGATTACTTGGGTGAGTGCCTGATCATACATGCCAGGGTTGTTGCCTGGGGAAGGGTTGTGTGGGGGCCGGGGTGGAGATGGGATTTAATGCCTGAGTCACAGATGAAGGAACCCCTCATTCTATCCGCTTGGAAGATCCAGGACATGTGGCCCTTGGGATGGGAAGTGTGCAGTTATAGCTGCCCCAGCTCTGAGTTTAACTGATGTGCTTTTCCTGTTCTCCCAGGGCTTGTGAGCTGAACACCAGGGCCTCCTTACCTGGTTTGGTCCTTATCTAGGAGGTGTGACTGTCACACTTCCCATTTTGTCCGGAGGCCCAGTCTGACTGCTGTGGGGGAGGCAAAGAAGGTTCCTTGTCCCAGAAGACATCTGGCTTTTCTTGCAGCTTAGCAGCCACTTGCAGATTTTGACTGTGTGTTCTAACCATAAAAGGTCCTTGGTTCTCATGGTAGTGTTATCTCCTTTCTTTGGTAAGAACAACTATTTCTTAACACGTTGCATACGGTGGGGTTTAAATCCCTCGTGAAGATTCTCATGATCCGTACACAACGTGTTAAAAGGCTGGGGTGCAGTTGCTCGTTAGCCCTTCTTTGTTTTTGGCCTGATGCTTCAACTGGCCTCAGCTACCGAGGGTATCTGACTAACCCTTTGCCAAGGTCTAAATTTGTCCTCATTGAAGGGAAGGCATTAATGCGGGGTCTTTGGCTTCCAGCATATGATACTATCATTAGAGCCACTCAGAGTGCCAATCTAGTTTTTTAGTATTTTCCCTTCCCCCACCCTTAAAAATAACCAAGAATATAGCTGGGGAGAGGAGACAGCAGGCATGGAGAGGTAAACAAGAAGATAGTGATAACAGACTGTGGGGTCCCAACACAGCCCTTTCTAGGATGGGTACAAAAACAACAGAGGGCTTTATGTGCTGATCAATCACTATACTAAACTGACCTGAAGGTGTGAAAGGGCTCATTATTTCATTAAGGTGACAACAAAAATAAAGGAAATGACAATTAGATTAAACAAACATACTACCCTCCCTCACACTATGCCATTACAATACTATTTATCTACCTTGGAGTATCCTTTCCCAGCCTATCTGCTTGCTGCCTACTAATCTATCAAATCTCAGCCATATATATATATTTTTTCTCAGCTTTTCTTGACTTCCTTGGGAAGCAGGACTGTGTAGTAGAAAGCTTGGTATTTGGATTGCTACAGAACTGGTTTCAGTCCTAGCTGGATGATTTATGTTTTCTCATTGTAAAATGGTCACATGACCCTCTTTGGATGGTTGCTGCCACTGTCAATGATCACACAGCAGGTTGTTGAATAATGTCATTTCATTCGGTGCTGTTTCATTATAACATTAATGAGATACCTGAGCAACTTAAGTCTTGTTTATGTCAATTACCCTGTGGTAAAATTGGTTTCGTTATATATCATTTTGCTTAAAGTCACAGAACCTGTCAATGGCGTTAAGTGAGGGCTTACTGTATGTGCAAGTGTCTGGCATAGAACCTGGCCCATGATAGGCATTCAACTGTTAAATATAATCACTACTATATAATACATATAAAGCAGTGATTATCAACTGGGGTGATTTTGGCCCCCAGGGAACATTTGGCAATGACATTTTTGGATGTCACAAGTGGGTGGGGAGGTACATTTGTCTCCTAGTGGACAGAGGCAAGGGATGCTGCTAAACATCCTACAGTGTATAGGACATATCCCCATAACGAATTATCTGGCCTCAAATGTCAGTTGTGCCAAGGTCCAGAAACCCTCAGAGGAAGCATCCAGAATAGCACCTAGGACACGGTAGGAATATGGTTCACTTCCCCTCACCTTCACCACTCCTGGACCGATAGACGCTGTTCCATTCATACCTCTGTAGTGGGTCACAAAACATTGTTATTGTCTCCCTTTTCACTTTTTATTATGTAAAGTTTCAATTTTATTGAGATAATTGTAGATATACATGTATCCCTTTCATTTTTGTATCTCCAGCTCTCGGCACTGTGCCAGGTTTTCCAAGTTTGTTGAATCCAGGAAAGTTTCTGTGCTGGATTTGCAATGAATTTTCTAGTGGAAATAGTGTTAAAGTTGTGAAACCACTTCACTGTATACAGGTTGTAGGGATTTTCCCTAAGTCCTAAACACCATGTGTCTCACTGAGAGTAAAATTCTTCCCAAGTTCTCAAATGGATCCACCCAGCTGTAAATTGTGTCAGAGATAACCCAGAAGTAACAACAGACCTAGAAGGAGGGGACTGATGGACAGAGAAGCAGCTCATGGGACGTAAGCATGTGGGTGCTGGTGAGGATGCAGAGTGTGGCACCCACCAAGAAGGCTGGCATTTTGGGGAAAAGACTAAATGGACATGGCCTAGAAATGGTTTCTAGAACTCTTCTGATCTTTTAAGGTTTGGTACTACGGGAATTAAAGAGGTCTTAACGAGATCACAGGCTGATAGTAACAGGAGTACCTGCCTGGTAACATGCTAAATCCTTCATACACATTACTGAATTTTCACAATAGCTCCATGAAATAGGTTCTGTTATCCCATTCTATAGCTGATAAAAAAAGGTCAGAGAGATGATCTAATATGCTTAAAGTCACCCAGCTAGTGAATAGTGGAGCTTTGAATTTTTCCTAAACTGTCAGTCTGACTCCAAAGCAATCATAGCTCTTGTCCAGGACTGGATGGCTGGGGAGAAAGAGCCACTTTTTTCCCATATGTGGCCATGTGGGTCTCACTACTGCTTTCCCTGGCCCCTGCCTCCACTCAGGATGGGGCCAAATGAGCCCCAGACAGCTTGAAAACAGTTTCACTATATCCCACAGGCCCCTGGGCCTTCATTGTTTCATACCTCCAAGTTTTCCAGTGTCTGTCCACACCAATGGTACCTTAAAGAGATCTGCCAACAACCCAGGTCCTGCTAATCGTAGACTCAGGACCTCAGAGATCCTTCCCTTCATGCATAGGTGGACAAACAAACCAGTGTTCAAGCACAGTACTGAAAGGACTCCAAATACCATTCTGAATATGGAAGAGATGCAGCAAGGGTCACAGTTTCCTTAGGTGGTGTTGCCATGGCAACCCCAGTCACATCCATCTGGCTTTCCCAGCTCTGGTCTCAGAGGATCTTTTCTACAGGCAGCATCTACTCTGAAAGGAATGACGGGTGAGGATGTGTACATCCATGCTCCCCTACAGAAAACTCAGTTCTATAAAGAATAGCCCATGCAAACAACCCCATGTTGGATGAAGATAAAGGAATTAACTTACTGTCTGTCTCATGATGTGTGAGTGAAAGTTCAACCACCAACTCTACTAGGTGCCATCACAGACATTATCTCACTTAATCGACAGTAACCCTGTCGATTATTACCACATTTAGTAGATGAGTGGGTGGGTGGGCGCGAAATGTGCCTAGGTTATTTGCCAAAAGCAGTGTCAAAATTTGAACCTAGGTTGGTCTGATTCCAAATATCATCCTTTACACAACAAGCCCACTTGCTTCTCAATTGAGAACCGCCCGAGTTCGGGAAAATGTGTGCGTGTAAAACAGTCTGCGAGGCAGATGAGGGCTTATATCTGGCTTATTGGACGGGAACAGGGGAAGATACGCGATAGGGTGCCCAAATGAGCAGAGCCCTGGAGGCTGGAGATTGCACGTGGGTGTGGCCCAGTCAGAAGACCCTTCTACCCGCAGAGAAGACCTACCTACCTCCCAGGAGCCCCATCCATCCTTTTGGAAAGGGAAAGTGGCAGGTGATGGAGTGGTGAAGTTGAGCCCCGCTAAGGGGGCAGGAAAACTTGTCAGGTACCAAAATCTACAGCTTTGCTGCCGTCGCGTAAATGTAAGTGCTCGAGAACTCAGGAGCAGACATGACCAAGGGAATGGGGACGCTTTCCTTGAGAACACGGTTATTAAAACGTACAGCAAACCACGCACGGTTACTCCCAAAATTCCCAAGAGCTGTTGCTTTAAGAAGCGCAAATCTTAGCGTCATGTGACCCCGGCGCCTGGGTCTTTCACAGTACCTTCACCGTGGCCAATCGCGTGACTGGAAGCCCCCTGGAGGGCGGGAACTTCGCAAGGTGCTCTTCGGTTGGCTGTGCTCGTGGAGGGCGGGGCCTACGCGCCCAGAGAGGGAATTAGTGTGAGCTGGGTGACTGCGAGCCGCCGCTGTCGCTACCGCTGCCGCTGCCGGTGCCGCGGTCGCGGCTGTCTCTGTAGCCTCCTTCGCCGCACAGGAGCCCTCAGGTGAGCAAGACCTAGCAAGTTCAAGGACTCCCTGTCCTGCTGCGGACTGCGTGCTCCCACTAGCCTTAGAACCCGCTCCGCTGGGGGCCCGCCCCCTTCGCTGACCACGTGACCCAAGATCGGTAACCCTTGACCTCCTCCACCGCACCCCACAACCTCTGGATCTGGGATGAGTGAAGCTGGGTGGGAGGATGCGCTTCGCGGAGGCCGGTAGAGGTCAGTTCCCACGCCTCCTTACCATTGTGGCTGGTGGCTGAGGATGCGGAGGGGAGGCTGAGGAAGAAGAGACCTTGGTCAGAGGCCGGACTTTGTGGGTCTTAATGTGGGCACATAATAGGGAAACTCCCACCGCGCCTTCACTGGGCAGGACTTCATGCTCCCATTTTACAGATGGGGAAAGAGAAACTTAACAATTATCTATTGGCGGGTTTCCAACGCCAGGTTTTGGGGCTGGGAATCCAGGCCTTGTTCTGCACACAGCCCTCCGCACCTGGTCGTTAGGACAAGAGTTTGAGTCCCTGCTCCTTACTTAGTGCTTGCTGGGTGGTCTTGGACAAATCATTTCACATTTAGCCTCTCTGAGCTTTCACCTCCTTGACTGTGAAATAGACACAATACTTACATAATACCCATCTCATTGTTAATGAGGATAAAATGAGGTATCAACGGTATAAAACACTTAGCTCAGTGCCTCAGGCATGGCATGTGCTTAGAAAAATAGCTATTCTTTGTTTTTTCAGCAAGCGTGTATTGAGGGCGTCTTATGTGCTGATACTGTGCCCGACACTGGCGATGCAAAGGTGAGCAAACAGGCATGATCCTTGCCAGCATGGAGCTTACAATCTAGAGGGGAGGTAGGTGTTAATCAAAAAGTTGCACAAATATATAATTACAGACTGTGATAACTGCTTTAAAGGTAAAGTACTGGGACAATGTGGGGGTCTGAGAAGACTTCCCTGAGCAACTGACATTTGAACCGAGATCTGAAGGACCGACTAGGCATTTGTTAGACAGAAGGATTGAGGGTGGATGAGGTGAAGGAGAGCATTTCAAGTAGAGGAAACAGAATGTATGATAGTCCTGAAATAAGGTGTTTTGAGGAAATGGAAAGAGGCAACAGACGGGAATGCAGAAAACAAGAGAGTAGGAAGAGGTGTAGCAGAAGTAGGTACACATTCAGGGCCTTGGAGCCATGGTACAGATTTGTTCTTTATTCCGAAGGCAGTGGGGAGCCACTGGGAGAAATGCTGTGGGGAGGCCAGGTAGGATGTCCGTTGGATTTAGGAACCTGGAGGTCACTGGTGACCCAGTGAATCCTGCTAGAGAGGAGTAGTGGGGCAGCACCTGAGTGGATCACCGTGGGACATGGCCTTGCTGCTGGTGGGGCTGATGCCTCATGGGGGCCGACCTTCTCATGGGTGTGTGTTGAAGTCAGTCACAGCTGCAGTTTTTTTACTGAGTTCTTATTCTGCCATATCCTGTGAACAGAAGAGCAGGTTTGTGCTTTTAGACCTTGCACCAAACTGGGGAAGACCAGACACATGGGCAAAAACCCAACTACTAAAAGTCTGATAGTCCCAGATGGCATATGGGACAGGAAGACCTCAAAGGAGTGACTGGATTTGCCTTAGCAAAGAGGAGGGGGTGGGGGTTTGGAGTAGACAGGGCGACAGACCAGCCTGAGCACTGGTGGTGAGGCATAGGCAGGCTGGAAATCACCAGACTGGTCTTACTGGGAGAAGGGATCAGCTTGAACAGCTGTGGGGATTTGGGACCAAACACAAAATGTCAAGCCCGGGAGTTTGGACTTTCCTTTTATACGCAGTGGGGAAGTATTGAAGATTTTCAAACAAGGGAATATCAGGATAAAAGTAGTGTTTTCATCAAGATTTACTACATAGTGGTTGTAGCAAGAATCAAAAGGGAGAAGGCATGAAGCTTTTGTTTATAATGAACGATAGTAATGTCTTCCATTTGTGTAGTGTTCTAGTCCCCGATTTTCTTATACATTATCTCACTTTATCCTCAGAGCAACTCTGTGAGTTTGGGAGGGCAGGGATTATTGCCTCAATTTACAGTTTAGGACACCAGGGCTCAGACTGATGAAGGTCTCAGCTAAATTCACATAGGAAGTGGTAGGGCAGGGCTGGGACCCAGCTCTGTGGACCCCAGGGCCAGGCGCTTCCTCAGGCGTCACTGTTGTCTCCCCTGTGGCCCAGCTCAAGTCTGTTTCTTGCTCTGAGTCTCAGTTTCCCCAGCTGGACACTGAGAGCCTTTGTGGCTCCTTGTTTGAGATTCCGGAGCCAGAGCTGCAAGACCAGTTTAGAGTGCCTTGAGTCAGGCTCTGGGCTCTGAGAGGGATGGGTGGCTTTTTAAACCTTCCCTCCCCACTCCTAGCTCCACCGGGGCCATGTCGGAGCGAGAGGAGCGGCGGTTTGTGGAGATCCCCCGGGAGTCAGTCCGGCTCATGGCAGAGAGCACGGGCCTGGAGCTGAGTGATGAGGTGGCAGCCCTGCTCGCAGAGGATGTGTGCTACCGCCTCAGAGAGGCCACGCAGGTGTGTTCCCTCCACTCCAGTACCCCCAACTGTCCTTGGTTACCCCTTCCCACAAGGGTTGATTCACTGAATGGATCTGTGCTTTGAGGGAATACAGTGGAGGCAGTCCTGCCCTTCCCAGAGCTCCCCTTCTAGCCAAGTGGGCTTCCAGCAAACACAGCACTTGCATTTTCTCACGTGCTCCTCACGACAGCCCCACTGGGCGGGCCACGCAGATTCATACTCACATTCTGCACGTGAGAAACCAAGGCCCAGAGAAGGACCGTGACATTGGGGGTTGTCTGCATAAGAGTGGAGCTGGAATCCAGGCTTTCTGATAGCTGGTCTGTTGTCCTTTTTGCCTCCTCCCCAGACTGCCTCTCTGCACTGGGGGCCCCGTCCCTCCTGCTCCCTGTCCCCTGATTCTGTTCTTCCCCTCCCAGAATAGCTCTCAATTCATGAAACACACCAAACGCCGGAAGCTGACTGTCGAGGATTTCAACAGGGCCCTCAGATGGAGCAGCGTGGAGGTGAGTGGAGCATGGATTACAGAGCTTAGCTGGCATGAGCCCACTTCCATGCCCAGCTCAGGGCTGGTAATGCAGTGAGACGTGAAGACCAAATGCACACACGAAGTGAACTCACAGCAACCGCAGGACTGGGTGCCTGGCTCAGGCCCCTAAGGCCCATGAGTTCAGAAAAGAGGGACAGGAGGCCACAGGGGCCAGGAGGTTAAGGAAGGCTTCTTGGAAGAGATGGGACTTGAGCTGGGCCTTAAAGGGAGGCTTGACTAAGGGAAAGAGGAGGCATTTTGGGTGAGGGAGGAGGAGCCTGAGTACAGTATGGGTGTTAGAGGCCTGCATAGTTGTTCTGGGGCAGGGAGAGAAGGGAAGGAGGTCATGTTTAGGAGACAGTAGTGTTTTTCTAGTTGGGTGAGTGTAAGGAGGACCAGCAGCGTGGGGGGTGGGCTCAGAGCCTTTGTGGCTCTGGGAGGAGGGACCACGTTCTGCTCCTGGATGCAGTCAGCACTGGATGCTCCAGCCAAGTTCCCAGCAATGGGCCTGAAGCCCCAGACATCATCCCCTCTTCTCCGGACTTTTGGACTTACCTCAAACGTGGGCTCCCTGCCCCGACCAGAGAGCACCTCTCCCCTCCCTGGATTCAGCCTGCTCTCCGATCCTCTCTTTGCTCAGGCCGTGTGTGGTTACGGATCCCAGGAGGTGTTGCCTCTGCGCGCCGCCAGGGAGGGTGAACTCTATTTCCCTGAGGACCGAGAGGTGAACCTGGTCGAGCTGGCCCTGGCCACCAATATCCCCAAAGGCTGTGCCGAGACAGCTGTGAGAGGTGACTGCTGGGGTCCTGCGTGGGGTGGGGACAAGAGCTGGGTTGTCAGAGGAGTGGTGATGGGCTAGCTCGTGGATGGGGCAGAACTCAGTGTGGTGCGTGGTGCTAAAAGGGGCAAAACCCCAGGCTGACCCTCTCTTTGCTCTGGTTTTAGTTCACGTCTCCTACCTAGATGGCAAAGGGAACCTGGCACCTCAAGGATCGGGTAAGGGATAGTGTGGGGAATGGGCCCTCGGGTTGGACCTAACTCCCTTTAGCAGCTGAGGGTGGTGCAACCCAGGGTCTTCATCTGACAAGTATTTACCAGCACCCTGTTATGAGTGGGCACTGGTCCCTGCCCAGAGGGGTCAGAGCTGGAGATGGAAGCCCAACACATGGCATCATAAGCAGTCATGATGCCATGTGTTGGATGCTAGCATGGAAGTCTGGGCAGCATGCTGGCGTCCCTGAGTGGAGATGTCTCACGTCCAGGGTCTGCTGAGCAGAGCTTGGGCTTGAGAACTGAGCAGGAAAAACTATCTGCCTGGCAGAGGAGGGGAGGGAGGCAGCGTAAAGAGCACAGAGGTGTAGAGAGCCTGTAAAGCTGCTCAGAGGGGCTGTACTCTGGGAGTCCCCTCTGAATGGGCTCCTTGGGGGTGGGGATGGTGGTTGTGGGGGAGCAGGCAGGGGAGGCCCCGAGAGAGGGCTGGCTGTCCACCCTGACCACCTCCTGCCCATGGTCTCGCAGTACCCAGCGCTGTGTCTTCGCTGACCGATGACCTTCTTAAGTACTACCAGCAAGTGACTCGGGCCGTACTGGGGGATGACCCACAGCTGATGAAGGTGAGCAAGTGGGTCCGAATTTGGGACACAAACTCCAACTTTCAAATTCCTGTGAAATTCTTCCAGATGCCTGCTTCCTGTCCTCTCCACAGTGACTGATGTGCGTGCCAGCTGTCCTCCGTGGCAGCGGGCACGCTGAGGCAGGCTCTCCTCCAGTGCTGACGCCCCTTTCTACTCTAGGAGGAATCCTATTCCTTAGGGAAACGGGCATCTCAGCAGGTGGTCAGTCTCCCCACACCTTAATTCCAGAGCCCGTTCTTGGAATATCTGTTGACCTGGGTATTCACACTGCAGCTTCCACTTGCCTGGACTTGAGAGGGGGCGGGGCGGAGGAGAAAAAGTAGGGGAGCCAGGTCAGGATGCTGGCCAGGCCTGCTCTGAGACTAGCTATTCAGTCCTTAGTCCCCAGGCCTCATCCCAGCCCCTGCTGCTTTAGCCTCTGGGGCTCCACAGGGCCTGCTGGACAGTACCCGTGGTCAGTCCTCTTCTGTCCAGAGCCAGATGAAGGCTAGTTTGGTGGTCTGTCAACCGTATGGCTTCTCTCCGAGGGTTTTACATCCTCCACTCTCCACATGTCTGGCTGCTGCTGTTATTTCCCTTGAAAATCAGGAGTGTTGCTACCATACATTCCTGTCTTGCATGCTTGGCTCCTGTTCCCCAGGCACAGTGCAGGGGCTGGATGTGGGGCCTGGGAGCTGAGCTCCTTCCTCCCGAGCCTGTTGTCCGCTTTCACAGGGCTGAAGCTTGGGGTCTTTATCCAGAGGAGTTTGGAGGGCACAGGTGGTAGAGGTTCGGGGCTAAGATGGTTTTACTCATTTACTTACTCTGATATCTTTTTTTGCTTATAAAAATAATACCAGCATATATGTGTATTCGAGAAGAACTATACCATAAAAACTTACAAAGTAGAAAGTGAAAGTCTCCCGTAGAGTCACCCTCACTTTTTTTTTCTATGTGTAAATGATTAGTATAAACCGAAATGGTATTATCTAAACATCTGGTTTTAGAAGAACTGCTTTCCTCAGGTAAAAATACGTTGAGCGTTTGGATTGTATTCAGTTTTTTGTTGTTACAGACACTGCTGTGTGTGGGTATGTGAGTGGGTTTCTTTTGTAGTGGATTAAATTTGGGTTAAATTTATAGAGGTCGAATTGCTGAATCAAAGAATATGAACATTGGAAACCTTAGTACATAAGTGATAAAGTGTCCTTTAAAAAAAATGTCGATTTCTACCTGGTGGACCCAGTGCAGACTGGCCCCTTCCTTTTCAGATTGCTCTCCAAGACCTGCAGACTAACTCCAAGATTGCAGCGCTCCTGCCTTACTTTGTTTATGTGGTCAGTGGGGTAAGTGACCAGGCTGGGGTGGGGGAGGAAGTTTTGTGGGGAGGAGATGACCCAGCAGCATGTAGGCCTCATGGCAGGGGCCATCAGAATGGCAGGCCCCTGTGCACCCTCGTGTCCCCCTAAGCTACCGTCTTCTACTAACAGGTGAAATCTGTAAGCCACGACCTGGAGCAGCTACACCGGCTCTTGCAAGTGGCACGGAGCCTGGTTCGGAACCCACACCTCTGTCTGGGGCCCTATGTCCGCTCCCTGGTGGGCAGTGTCCTCTACTGTGTCCTGGAGCCACTGGCTGCCTCCATCAACCCCCTGAATGACCACTGGACTCTGCGGGATGGCGCTGCCCTCCTTCTCAGTCACATCTTCTGGTAGCCACTGGGCGAGAGCTGAATACAGGGTGGGATGGCTGAGAGCTGAGTGGGTTAGGTAGGGAGGTGGGGTGAGACTCCTGGCTTTGAGGCCATATGTTGAGTGCTCAGGAGCCCCTTCCCTTAGAGCTTCCCGGTCAGTGTGCCGTGGCACACTGGGATTCTACACACCTGACAAAGGTGTCAAGGGTTTGGTCCTTCAGCCTTCAGGGCCGGGGCCAGTCATCCCTGGCTACCTTGTTCATTTACCCCAGTGTGCCGTACAAGTGGTTTTCTGTCTGTGCTGTGACTTGAGTCATGGTGGGTGGTGCTGTGCCTCGTCCCCCTCTGACCGAGTGTTGCTCCCACAGGACTCATGGCGACCTTGTAAGTGGTCTCTATCAGCAGATCCTGCTCTCCCTGCAGAAGGTCTTGGCAGATCCTGTGCGGCCTCTCTGCTCTCACTATGGGGCTGTGGTGGGGCTGCATGCCCTTGGCTGGAAGGTGAGGACCCTGGCCTTTCTCACAGAGCCATAAGAGCTCCCATTTGTAGTTAGAAAAATAGTATTTGGGTATCTTTTATCATAAAAAGGGTATATGCTTACTGCCGTCGTGTATTGAGGTCTTGCCTTAGGCCAGGCTCAGTGACAGCCTGACTTACTATATAGAAACGTCTTATCCTTTCAGAAGCACGGCAGATATTAATATACCATCATTTCATAAGTTCCTGCCCATTCTGTGTTATCGTGTTAAGGAACTAACCCTCAATTCTTCTTGTGTTGAGTATATTTTAAACATGACTAGATATTGAGCTTTGTCACATACCTTTTTAGCATGTCTAGGGATTATCAAATGCCTATGCACCTGCTAATTTGACAGGTTATATGAATGGGTTTTTCTGCTGAATCCCTCTTGCCTACCTGGAGTAAATTCTTTTGCTGTCATTGAGATTGTTATTGGAATTCCATTGAATCTATTAGATCAGTTCTGGGGAGAATTGACTTCAATGATACTAAATCTTGTCTACAAATATGTCATAATTTCTCCTTTTTTTAGGTTTTTCACTGTCTTTCAGAATCCTTTCATAATTTTCTCTGAAGAGAACCTACGTATACTTTATTAAATTTAGTTCTAGAGCCTTATGTTCTTTGATGTTGTTCTAATGGTGTCTTCTTTTCACAGTATTAATTTCTTATTGGCGTATAGAAACACAGTTGATTTGTGTATTGATTCATCTACTAAACTGTCATTTCTGTCTGTGGATTCTTTGGGGTTTTTAATGTAGATCATATGTGCAAATAATGACAGCTTTATTTCATCTTTTCTAAACCTAATCCCTTTATTTCATTGCCTGGACCACTAATATCATTTTACATATAATGATAATGGGCAACCTAGTCTCATTTCCAATTTTAAAGGAAGTGCTAATAACCTTTCCCACTGAGACTGTTGTTTACTTTCTGTTTGTAGATAACCTTTCTCAGATTAAGAAAATTATATTCTTAGTTTTATCATTAATTTGTGTTGAAATTTTATCAAATGCTTTTTCTGTATGTTTTGAATTGATCCTCAGGTTTTCGTGCTTTTCTCTGTTAATGTGATTAATTGTATGTATAGGTTTTCTAATAGTAGACCATCTTTACAGTTCTAGAATAAACTCAGTTTGGTTATGGTATGTAGTCTTTAGAAAGATCCAAAACTTTATTGGAATATAATGCATTTTCTATATACTGTTGGGTTTACTAAATTTTTCAAGTATTTATCTATATTCATGAGTGAAATCACTCGTTTCCTCTCATGTACTGTCCTTGTATGGTTTTAGGATCAGGGTTATACTGACTTCATACAATGAGGTAGAAGAGATTTCTTTTTTATATTGGTTTTAATAAGACTGAATATCTGTAGACTTTGCAAATTTTGACATTTTATTTGTGGTTAGATTTTTAACTACCATAGTTATAGAATTATTTAAGCTTCCAGATATCTTGAGTCAGCAACAAATTATGTTTTTCTAGGAGCTTGTCAATTTTGTCAACATTTTCAAATCCTCAAGCAGTGATGACTAACCAAAAAACGCTTACCCATCAAAGCCCATCAAAAATGGCACCTCCTTTGTGAAGTCTTAATTGCTTTCCCCAAATTAATCACAGGACTTAAAATTATATAATCAAGAGTCCAGGTCGCTGATCTGTTGTTTTTGTGGTTTGAACGGAGTCCCAGTTTAAGTAAGGACAGTACTTGCTTATTGACTGTATAGAGCAGCGGTTGGCAAACTATTGTTAGCGCTGGGTATCACACATAACATATACATTCTTAGCCCTTATGTTAGTGATAGTGGGGGTACTTTATGTTGTCTTTGTACCCGGTATTTACTCCTAGTGCTTAGTGAAGTCTTGGGCACACAGTAGGTTCCAAGTAAATGTTGGCTGAGTATGCCAAGCAGGAAATTTAAGATTGTGCATTGTCCTGTATCATAGATAAAAGCAGGTCTTTCATGGGAAAGGGTTCTTGAGAGGCAATGAGCAACAAAGAGGCACTCACTGCATTCCTTCTCTCCCTTCCAGGCAGTAGAACGAGTCCTGTACCCACACCTGTCCACTTACTGGACAAATCTGCAGGCTGTGTTAGATGACTATTCAGTATCTAATGCCCAGGTTAAAGCAGATGGGCACAAAGTCTATGGAGCTATTCTGGTGAGTGCCAGCCCCGCTTCCTTGCATGAGCTCAGCAGGCTTTACTTTGGAATACTTGATGTTTGTGTGTCCCAATCCCTTTGCTCTTACAGGTGGCCGTAGAGCGACTGCTGAAGATGAAGGCCCAGGCAGCAGAGCCCAGCAAGGGTGGCCCAGGCGGCAGGGGGTGCCGGCGTTGGGATGACCTGCCGTGGGACAGCCTTCTCTTGCAGGAGTCTCCTTCTGGGGGCAGCGCAGAGCCAGGCTTTGGGTCTGGCCTCCCGTTGCCACCAGGAGGTGCGGGGCCGGAGGAACCTACTCCTTCGGTGACCTTGGCAGACATCTACCGGGAGCTCTACACTTTCTTCGGTGACAGTTTGGCCACCCGCTTTGGCACAGGTCAGCCTGCGCCCACGGCCCCCAGGCCGCCGGGCGACAAGAAGGAGCCGGCTGCCGCCCCGGACTCGGTGCGGAAGATGCCGCAGCTGACGGCCAACGCCATGGTCAGCCCACACGGCGACGAGAGCCCCCGGGGCAGCGGTCCCCCATCAGCCTCTACACCCGCCGCCTCTGAGAACAGGCCGCTGCCGCGAGTGCACCGAGCGCGGGGGGCGCCCCGGCAGCAGGGCCCGGGCGCCGGTACCCGCGACGTCTTCCAGAAGAGCCGTTTCGCCCCGCGCGGCGCCCCCCATTTCCGTTTCATCATCGCCGGACGGCAAGCCGGGAGGCGGTGCCGCGGGCGCCTCTTCCAGACTGCCTTCCCCGCGCCGTACGGGCCCAGTCCGGCCTCCCGCTACGTGCAGAAGCTGCCCATGATCGGCCGCACCGGGCGCCCGGCCCGCCGCTGGGCACTGTCGGACTACTCGCTATACCTGCCGCTCTGAGGCGGCGCGCCTCCTGCCAATGTAAATAAATCCCGCGCCCGGAAGTGAAATCTGCTCGCTTGTGGGTCGCGCCGGATGAGGCGGGGCTTGGGCGGTTGTCTCTGGCGGCCGCATTTCCTGGTGGCGAGGGCGCTATGGCGCTGCTCTGGCTGCAGCGCGCGGAGCTCGCGCTGTTCGCCGCCGCCTTCCTGTGCGGGGCCGTGGCGGCCGCGGCGCTGACGCGGACCCAGGTGCGGCGGCGGGGCGGGGCGGGGCGGAGAGGGGTAGGGGTGGGTAAGCGGGGGGGCGGGCCGGTCCTGACCCGAGACCACTACTCTGCGGGCCGGGCCGCCTCGGGCCGGCGGGTGCAGGGCGGCGGAAATGGACCGATGCTGATCGCGTTCTGTGGCTCCGTCTGCCCAGGACATGCTTCAGTCATTCCCTCGGCAAAAGAACAAGTCTTCTGGAGCGACTTGCAGCACCAGACGCAGCCCGGTCTCGTGGCTCCTGCTGCATAACCTTACCCTGGTTCTGAAACAAGTCGGCCCAGGCCCTGCCTTCATCCTGAAATCAGACACTACTGTGCTGAGCTACGCCAAGAAATAAAGCATAGTGTAGTGGAGATGGTCAAGCTACCACATGATTGCAACACAATGTGTTAAACGACAAAATATTGATGTGGAAAACGCTTACATAAAACAGAAGCCAATAATTTACAGAGTGTTTACGCCAGCCAGGCAATCTTGTTAGTAAATATAGGCTCATTTAATCCCTATAAAGTAGGCACTACGTTACAGATTGGGAAGCATTGTTACGTTACCTAAGTACTGGGTTTATTCTAGGATTTCTGCACAGGGGAAACCAGAACTTGTAAGGCACCTCTGAAGCTCAATGTATTTTATAACCACCGCCTATTTCCTGATCCTCGCCACTGCAGGTTTTATTTCCCCAGCAAGCCCTCTTCTGGCCCAGAAACAGGGAACCACAGTACACAAGTAACTTCCTAGTGTGGCCCTGGCCTATGTTATTATCCCTAACACCTGCCATGAGGCTGCATCCTGAGGGACTAACCTGAAAATTAGGACTTAGCAGCTTCTCTCCACAGGGTTCCTTCAGTGGCAGCTGTCCCTTGTATGGTGTGGTCTCCCTGAATCGCTCCTCCCTGGCCTTATCCCGACCCTCAGCTCCTTCCCTCTGCTACTTTGTGGCTGGGGCCTCTGGGCTCCTGGCTCTCTACTGTCTCCTGCTTCTGCTCTTCTGGGTCTACAGCAGCTGCATCGAGGACTCCCACAGGTGACTTTCCCACTTAGGGCCAGGGGCTGAGGTAGGAGGAGTCCCACCTCAACTACAAGGCTTGTTCTCCCTCCTCATAGAGGCCGGATAGGGCTTCGTGTTGCACTGGCCATCTCAGCGATAGCCATCTTCCTGGTCTTAGTGTCTGCCTGTGTCCTCCGATTTGGCACCAGTTCTCTCTGCAAGTCCATCACCTCCCTGAACGCTACAATTAGGTAATGGGAGAGGGGGAAGGAAGCCTGGCTGGGGCTGAGTACCTTCCCTTGGCAAAGGGATCCCTTTTTATCCACATGCGTTCTCATCTCCAAGGGCACCCAAGCACAGGAGTGTTTGGGGCATAGCCCATCTCAACAACTGTCTTTTTGACCTCACAGCTGCTCTGAAGCCCAGAAAATTCCATGGACACCTCCTGGAACCGCTCTGCAGTTCTACTCCAACCTGCACAATGCTGAAGTGAGGTCCTGGGATATAAAAGACTGGGTGGAAACCCAGGGATACACAGATCCATAGAAACATCTGTAGTTGTAACGGTGCCCATAAGTGACAGGCTGAAGAGTTGAAGGGCTCCTCAGCCTGACAGCAAACAGATGCGAGTCATGTGGGTGGAAATGGATTGAGATGGCCTCACTCCTCACACGCCTGTCCCTGTCTCCCACAGAACTCTTCTTGGGTCAATCTGGTTTTGTGGTGTATGGTCTTGGTGCTCCAGGTCGTGCAGTGGAAGTCTGAAGCCACCCCATACCCACCTCTGGAGAGTGGGGACTCAGAGTGGAGCTCTGAAACAGATGCTCTCTTTGGGCCACGCCTTTCCCATTCCTGAAGAGTAACCAGAGTGCTTCCTGCAGCCATAGACTCCGGTGCCCAAGTGCCTGCAATCCTCTTACCCCACTTGGCCCTGTTTATGCTGGGAGCCTCAGTTTTTCCTTCATAAGGGATGTATGACAGGTCCCCTCTACCTCTCTTCCTACAGCTGTTTTTGTACCAAAATATATTCGTTTCTTCCTTCATGTTGGTACTGAGTTCTTCGTATTGAAGCACTGTAGGTAGGTGGATGGGAGGAAAGAGTAAAGGCTAAACAGACATGGATCAAACTTAGAGGTATATTCAGGTAGCTGCCCTTGGGATGGCTGTTTTTATTTGCTGTTCGTGAATCTTGGGTCACCTTGTGTCACCCCATCCCTAACGTTCAGTTTTTATTCCCCTCTGGGAGGGGTGACTGTCCCAAGGTTGCTTTTTCACAAGTTACGGTAAGCACCCACAGTGCTGTCAAAGAGTTTCGTGTTGGGGAAATGTCCACTTTTGTCCAAGAGGAAATAGAAGCGCCGGCCTTTAACCTTCAGAGGCAACATGGCAGGGACTTCACCCCTGTGGGCCATGCAGGATAGCTGGTTCAAGGGAACGGTGAAATGGGCACCCAAGCCGAAGGGGGCATGAGTGGTGAGGGTCACCTGCTTCCCTCCAGCCCGTAGCATCACGGAACGCACAGAGCGGAGGGAAAAGAGAAGACCAGCACCAAGTACCAGAGTACCTGCAGGAAGAGCAGATTGGGGTGAGGGTTTTCACGAGAGGAAGCAACCCTTCTAGTACGGAACAAAAACAAATGGTGATGGTGTAACATTTATTGAGCTCCTCTTATACGCCAGAATTTTGTTACTAGTTCCTCCCAACAACTTGAATAGATGTCCATCCCCATTTTAAAGACGGGAAAACAGGTCCAGGGGTGAAATAACTTGGTCAAGGTCGCAGTGAGAGGAAGACCTCAGCCTACGCCTATCCGAGGGCTTGGCGCTCAGGGACTTCCATCTCCAGTGCTTCGCGCTCCAATAGTGGGCGGCCCACCCTTCCTCATCCGGGGGGGTCAGGAGCCCCTTACTCTCATTGCCTAACGGGGGGGGGTCGTGCCCAGCCACCCCACATTCCCATAGTGGGGAATCACCCCATGCCTTACCGATGGCGCCACAGCCGACCGCCAGGCCGTAGCGCCAGAGCGCGGAGCGCACGTCAAAACGGCCGCGGTCTGGGAACTCCGTGTCCGGAGGCCGCGCCGGGACCGAGGGTCGGGCCAAAGCTGCCACGGCCAGGGAGGCCCAGAAGACACCTTGGCCGGCGCAGAACAGCCCGAGAACTGTGAAGAAGCGGCCTCGTTCGTGTTCGAAAAGCAACACATCCCGTGGCGGGGTAGCGTCGTGTAGGGTTCGACGTGTGGGTAGGCCCCGCAGCGCGACAAGCAGCTGCACGGCACACCGCCTCCCAGGTGCCGCCATGGCCGGCGCCACACTGCTTCCGGGGTGGGACTTCCTGCAGGCAGGCCCCGCCCCCGTATCTCCGCAATTGGCCTGAAGCAGGCAGCCTCCACGCCACCCCCCACCCCCTCCACCATAGGGGCGGGCCCAAAACCAGTGCGCAGGACACAAAATACAGTATCACTCTTTATCTTAAAAAGTAGGGAGGAGTCTGGGGATAAGTACACAGAGCACCTCAGTCCTTCGGGTAATTTAGTGTCAGTTCTACAAAGTAACCTTTGGCTTCCTGGCACCAGGCTCAATCTTCTGAAAGTCTTCCAGAGTCTTGCAGAAGGCAGGTGAAGAGGGATCCAGCAGCCCTCTCTCGTGGGTCACAGTCACAGGGTGGCCTTGGGGCCAGAGAGGAGGAGGAGACGACAACCATGACAAGGAGACATCTATATCCAAGGACTATTTACAGGGGCTTCTTCTGGGGCATGACTTGAGATCACTTCATGAACGCCACTTCTGGGATATCCCCCTTGGCCTGAGGGAAAAATGAAAGATCAGTATAGAGCCAGACAGGCCCACAATCCTGCCCCACCAGATTACCTGACCCTCTTAAAGGCCAGGAGATCCCTGTCTTTTTGCCATTGTATTCCCAAACTTTACCTTGAGATGAGTAAAGGCCTGGGCAGATCTGGTGTAGTCCCAGTTGTTGTCCTGAAGGCACCTGGGGGGAGGGAAGAACAGGTACTTCCATTAGAACCAACATGCAGCCACTCTGATCACTAAATGCCACTTCCAAATCCTTTCTTTAGAAACACTTGTCCAAGTTGGCCAACAATTATATACATTCTTGCACAATCTATACAAATGGAAAAGTAGCAAAAATCCAAATGTCTATCAATGGTCTAAAGGAGTATTAAGTAACTAACGAGAAAACAAAAGATAATTTTTACACTGACAGAAGACGTTCATGGGATAAGTAAAAACAGTAAATTGCAAAACAGTATATAAAAAGGGACTTCATTTTAGCTTTAAATTTTGTTATGCTAATTTATACATGGGGGAATTTTTTTATGGACCGTCCTTTTTTTAAGCAATAAAAAAGTTTCGGCTTTTAAAATTTCAGGCACACTCACTATTCACTACCAGTCCTACCTCAGTTTACCCCTATTCCTACACATGCCCAGCACTCACTTCTGGGACCACTCAAGGTTCATGCCAGACCGGGCAGAGAATGCCTGCAGCATTTCCTGCTGCTCTGGGGAGAGGGTGGGCACAGGGCTGGAGGAAGGTGTGGGCGCAGGCATGGCGAAAGCTCTTTGAATCTCGTCAGGGTTGGCATTACGCACAAACAGCTCGTCGTTTACGATACATAACCTTGGGGACAAAAAGCACCTTAGATAGCTGGACAAACACAAATAACCTCATCCCCCCAACATTACTCTTGACACTCAGGATTCTTTCAGTACATACAAGGTCCCCCCTCCCACTCTTAGCCATGACCTTTGATCATTTTATTGATACGCACTTTCCCATGGACTCCACAGATGGCGTCAACTACCGAACAGTCTATTATTGTACATTCTGCCCCAACCCAACCCATGGACAATTCTTAGCTCCCATTTACCTTCACAACAGACTCAGAAAGTGAATACATAGTTACACCAATTTTCAGATGAGGACACCGGCCCTTAGCTACAAGTGGTGGAGCCAGGCTGAAAAACCCAGCCAGTCCAACGCTAGAGTCAAGTTCTTCACCACCACGTGAGCCTCCTCGTCTGATTCCCTTACCTTCCTGAAATTCTGAAAATACCCTGAGGACTAACTCCACCCCATCCCTCCAATTCCCACAATGCTGACCATGGACTGGGACGGGGCCCCCATGTGGTAAGCCAAACACTTACCCTGAGGTGCTGGCCGGAACAGCGACAAAGGTCCGTGTGAACGCTCGTAAAGAATCCCGAGACTTTCCATCCACTGCAATGATAACAATGGCAATGACCCCTGAGAGTAGCTCATGCTTTATGTTTACAAACTGCTTCTCAAATCGTGGTCTTATTTGATACAAAGAACCCTAAGTGGGCCAGGCGGATGATTATGTGGGTACAGGGGAACAGGGATGGGGAGGAGGGTCAGAGATCAGAAAGCACAGCAATGACCACTATTATCCCATTGACAGGATATCCATCTATGTGCCAAGCCCTGTGTCAAGCACTTTTTAAGTCACTCCATTTACCATGGGATGGCTATTACTGACCCCCTTTTACATGTAAAGAATTTGAGGCTTAGAAGTAATGTCAATTGCCCATGGACACATCAGACCAAGGTGGGGATGGAAGCTCAGTCGTGCCGGACTCCAAAGTCTGTGTCCTAATCCTCAGGCTTTCCCCATATCCCAGACAGGAAAGACAGGTAGAGAGGATAGGCAAATGAAGACGGCTTGGGGGCAGAGCAGGAGCAGGAGGTCGGGGAAGAAGAGGGAAGAGAAGGCAGCTGGGAAGCTGAGAGTTCTGAGAAAGACTCTAGCTGGGGGAAAGAGCATTCTTCAAACAGCACTCCAAAGATTCTCACCTTCCTTGAAGACCCCATTGACAGAAAAACACAGCAACGTGTTCTGAAAAAGCAGCAGCAACAGTTACCATGCAGGCTCCCAGCCAGAGCCTGAGCCCCTCTTGCCTCTTAACCGCCCCTTCCCCAAATCCAGGCTGTCAGGGAAGAAATGAGGGCTTACTGTTTGGGCGCTTATGTCTACCACAAAGGAATTGATGTCATGCTGAGTTTTGGGCAGCTCATTGAGGAAGGCGACAACGTTGAGCCGTGTGTGCTTCAGCAGCCGAAACCGCAGGGCTATAGGCAAAGGAGCCAAGGTTAGGGGCTGCTCCGCACTCGAGCCCCAGTACTGATTCCTTCCCAACCCCTTTTGCTCATATCACACACTTACTAGGGTCTTTAAGCTTCTTCACATTCCTGCTATCCTTGAAGTACTCGCCCAAGCTGCTTCTGGGGAACAAGAGGAAAAGGGGACAGTGGTCAGAGCAGCGTGGACACTAGCAAGTGCTGGCCTGTTTTTGCTGAAAAAAAACTGGTCCTTACACAATGGGATTTATAGATGATGTAATACAGAATTGTACACCTGAAATCTATGTAATTTTACTAACAATTGTCACCCCAATAAATTTAATTTAAAAAAAAATGGGGGAAAAAATGGAAAAAAAAATAAATAAAACCTTTCAAGTGATAAATTTTAATCAAAAAACAAAACAAAACAAAAAACAACTGGTCCTGGGCAGGTTCTGGGATGTGACACTCACCGAGCAGGGTTCTGGGGGTTGAAAGGGATGCTCAGGGAGCAGCAGGCCCCATCATGGTAGGCATCCAGGAGTCGCTGCCGGTTTCCAGAGTCATAAATTGCATAGTACCTGTGGGGAAAACAAAAGGGAAGGTCTCTGCTCCATAGTCTGGATCCACAAAGGGTCCCAATAATTCTCAACAGTGAGTTGTGCTGGGACTAGCCCACCTCTGCCCAGCCTCAGGGACCCTAGGATACTTACTGCTGCAAGAAGTGCAGGACCAGATTCTTTAGGGCCTCTGTTCCAAAATAGCTTCCCTGGAATCAAACAGATATTAGAACCATGTAACCAATACTCTCCTCTCGATGCAAATTCAAACTCTGTCCCCCTTTCTCACCTTGCAGGGTGGTAACATCGTGGGGGCATCAATATCAAAGGCAATTGGTGGGGGTAACTCATGGCCGTCCTGCCAAAAGGAAGTGAAAGTTGACAATGTAAACCAGAGGAAAAAAGGCTGGGTAATTAGATTGGAAAACTAAGAGTAAGGGAACAGAGGTCAAGTGTAAAAGAGACATGGAAAGGGCCCTGGAATCCTGATAGATGCCATTTTGTCTGCAGGCATTTTTCTAGAAAGAATTGTAGCCTTTGTTGGATTCTCAAAGGGTTATATGTCCCCAGAGTAATGGTCATACAAACACGTTAGGCATGCTTGGTGGTGAGAAATGCTGTTTGTTAGAAAATAATGAAAAAAGTTATGCACTTACCAGGCGTAATAATTTTGGAAATCGTTCGCGAATGGCGCTGTCAAGAACGGGACAGAAGTGAGTGACGCTTCAGAGCCACTGTGCCTCCTGGGCTGCTCTAGGAGCAAATACATCAACACCCAAGGGACAGGCCATCCCATCCTGATTATCCTCTCACTCTTCCCCAGCCTCTGAGCGCCAAGAAAAATGGCCCCACTCCCCACCTCATCTGAGGCACCCAGAAATGACTGCCTTGAAAGCTGACTCTTCTCTGTGCCTGACCCCGAGTGCCACAGATGCAGCACTCCCAGCCCAGGCTTTAAGCCCAGGACCTCCTTCCCCTCCCTGCCCCCCTTACCTTCTACCTACTCACCTGTGCAGCCCCGGGAGGAGGGAATGGGGTGGGAGCCCAGGGGCTCCGCTGCCTCAACAGGTATCCATCAGTTCTGCCAGGTCTGGCTGTGGCCAAGACCAAAACACACCACAGGGATGGCACAGGATGTTGGGGCAGGGAGATGAGCAAGGCAGGGATCAGGAAGAGGGGAGGCAAAAGAGGAAGCGAGAGAAGGAAAAGGAGAAGGGAAAGAGAGAAGAGGTAGGATGGGGCAGGAGCAAGGGAGAGATGGAGAGGTAGAGGGGAGTAGAGAGAAAAAGGAAAAAGAAAGCAAAAGAACTACAAGGCGAGGAAGCACTTAGGAAAAAGAGGGAGAAAAAAAAGGAAGAAGGTCCCCTGACACAGCCCTTTCCTTCAGCTTCCCTTTTCCCCATGGTCCAAGGTAGAAATCCAAGGGAGAAAAATCCTTGCTACTACGAGGGCAGTTGCCGTAGGCCAGGTTTCTGTCTGCTCCCTGGGTCCCGACCTGAGCTGGGCGTGGGAAGCAATGGGCATGGGAAGCAAAGCAGCCATGGGGGCAGGAGACCTCCCTCAGAAGGGGTGAGGGTTCAGGCCCCTACAAAGTTGGGGGGGTAAGGGTCTGTGCCCCACCTCTGTTGGCCCCCAAGTTCTCTCCGATGGCCCCTATGCGACTGTGCCTGTCTTAGGTTGTTCCTTCCCTGAGGAATCTTACCCGTCTCTGGCTAACCAGCCATCCTCCGGGGCCAAGCAGGGTGATGTGAGGTGTGCGAGTGAGGGAGGAACAGCACCCCCAAGAGGGTCAGTTCTGTCTCCTTGGTAACCTATGCCCCCGTGGCCTCCACGCCCAGCACCTGCCTTGGGATTCCCTCGCCTGCTGGCGGGGCCCCGGCTCTGGTCACATTTCTTGGGGAACCCAGGTTTCTTCTCCAGGGAGGGCCCAGCTCACAGCACTGGGCAAGACAGACAGAGTGCATGGCACCAGCCATCAGGAGGTCTCAACCTCAGCATGGAGAGCCCAGGCGACAGCCATGGGCAAGTGGATTTTGAGAAGAGGGTCCCTCTTGACAAAAGGGCAAGAGGGGCCAATACAGGATAAAGGAGGGACAGCCCATCAGCAGGAAGTCCCAGGGTGGAGGACTTTCTCAGCCCAGGGATACCAGGCTCTTGGCACAAGACAGCTCCATGTATAGGGAATACAAAAGACACCACCAGTCATGGTAGAAAAGAGGAAGTGCCCTTCCTGGAACAAAAGGGTAGGGAGATTCTAGAAAAGGCTGTGTTCAGGAAGGAAGGAGAAAGGCCACAGAACCAGCAAACTAGTAGTCAGGTGAAAAGAAAGGAAAGGAGATGTGGGGCAAAGCTGGGACATATGGACAAATGGAAGGGAGGAGCACGTGATCCTCCCAAAGGACAGGTGGTTCCAGCTCAGGGCTGCACATCTCCTGCAGACGGGCACTGGTAAGGGTGCATTAGCTCAGCCTCCCAGGGGGTGAAGGTCCCCAGGAGGGGAGACACAGGCCACAACTGACCTGATGTAGGTGGACTGGTCTCGGAAGGTGTCGCACAGGGGGTTTCCCTCAAGCCACAGCTCTTCTAGCTTCAGCCCTTTCACCTTGTCCAATTCCCGTTCAGACTTCAACTGCAAAGGATGGAGAGAAGAGGCAGAAAGAGACCCTGGTGAAGAGAGCCAGACAGATCCCCATACCCTATCCCACCCTCATCTCTTCAATGCCTTCCTTTGCCTCTTGCCACCACAACGCAATCCTCTCTACCCTCTGCCCACCACAACCAAAACAAAGCCAGGTCTCAATTCTCACCCCATTTCCTGAGAGGTTTAGGATCTTTAGGTTGGGTGCCTTCTGTACAATGCTGGACATGTCATCCAGCCGGTATAGCTTGTTACTGCTCAAGTTCAAGGATAATAGCTGTGGGGAGAGAAGAGTTTAGAGGAAGTATCACCAAGGATGGGGATCAGAGACAAATCTGCCTCCAACTCCATCCTATCTATTCCACCCTGCTTCCTCCCACCTAACACCGGGCAAAGGCCTCACCTCAGGAATGTTCTCCTCAATGATGCGCAGGGTCGCCGCCATGCAGTTTCTCCGGTTCAGGATAACATCAATGTTCTGGGCCACCAAATCTTCAGGAAGGAAAGGGAAGTGAGAGGGCTCGCCTGTGCCAGCGTTAGCACCAAACCACTCTGACTTCCCCTGTCTGAAAGATACCCTCGTCTCCACCTATCTGGGAATCGCTGCCATGAACTATACCTGTGTCTAAACGGAGGCCCTTGAGGTCAAGCACTTGTTGGGAGCCATCATATCGTTTGCTCATGACCAACTACAGAGGAAGAACAAGGTTTCAGTGGTCACTGGGGTTGTGTGCAGGGAGTGGGGGAAACACACGACTAGCGCTTGCCTCACCTTTAGCTGCTCTATTTGCTCTGGCTTCAGTTCGTTGAGTACAGTGCGGGGTGGCGGGGAGGGGTTGATGATGATGGATATCTGCAGGGAAGACATGGACGGCAGGGTGAACTCTAGGAAGCCTCAGTCCCAGGACCAACACCCAGCGGTGGCCTGAGCACCAATCCCCACCCCCAGCCAGCCATGCCCTTTATACACACCCTTCGGTTCTCCTGATCCAAAATCTTATAGTTCACGGCCTTCAACGCAGTGGCAGTGCTGGCATCCTCAACAAAAAACTGGGCCCGTGTGTTTTCATAGTGAAACTGCAAGAAGAGAAAACAAGAGCATTAGACTTGGGAGCCCAGAGCCACTGGCCGCCTGGCCCTCCGCTTTCCTTGGTGCCCAGCCAGCTCCTCAGGCCTTAACTTACCTCAATGGGGGTGAAAGGGACACTGCACTTGCTCTGAATCATATTCAGGAGCCATGACTTGTCATATTTTCTGCCATAAGGAATCTACATGAGAGAAAGGGCAGGGAATAATATGAAACTAAGGCTGAAAAGGAGATCCAATCTAGTGCTTCATATAGTCATTTTCTAAAGAAAACACCAGTTAAAGCTTTACTACTGGAGTCAGACATGGATTCCTCAACCTCCTTTTTGTCTGTTTATACTTATTATTCATCAAAAGAATCAAATTGTTTGATTCTAATAGTCCCAAGATATTATTTACACCTTGCCTGCCCCTCAGAAGTCAAGGGGACCCAACCCCCACGACTCAGTTTGAGCCCTGTGGAGCCATCCAAAGGCGTTATTCCACCTCCCAATCAGTTATCACGTTTCCCTTTAGATGGCCTTTCGTTCCTCCCCATGCTGCCTGTCCTTTCTATTCCTTTTCTGCACCTGCCCTTAGGTTCTAAGACATTGATCCTTAGGCCAAAGGACTGACTGTGGAGTAAACAGCTCAGAAGACTAATTTTGTGGTGTGAAGGGTAAACACCTTCACTCTGAGCCCAGCCTCTCATCTCTCCTACACCATCTATTTCCAAGATACTCACTGTAATCTTAAACCACTTTTTTGAGGTCCCGTCCTGGCTGGTGCCAGCCTCTCCTCTCGGTGGAGGAGCTCTGTCTCTCCGCACAGTAACATGAATGCGGTCTCGATCGTGCCAATTATCGCCCCGACGGTTAGTTCGTGCAGCATAGGGGTTGCTGTGTGGAAGTAGAGAATAAAATGTCCATAAACACTAGGAATGGCTTCTCAAAGGCTTTGCTGCACTGTTATGAGGACTACAACTAAGACTGTTCAACCATTAAGCTGGTCCTGGCATTCCTCACTCTTGTCGGTAGGAAGAGAAATGACATGAACAGTAAGAGTAGTATATAAGTAAAAGAATCGATAAATTCAAACCAGATCCACTGGTTACTCACTATCGTACTCGGGGAACATCCTGGGCATCACTCATTGCCACATCTCTGTCATCTTCTTCAAGGTGGGAAGATCGAATGCCACCACCTCCTCTTACAGACCTACGGTTCCCCTCACACTTCCACCGGAAAGGACCCCGGCCTTTCTTTCTTCGTTGAGGGACATTAACTCGATCGTCATGCTCTGGAGTTGGGAACAGACCACAAATTAGAAAGCTGGCCCGGCCGCTGTGCTGTGGCACCGCAATCACAGTATCGCTGCACTATTGGATGAGATACAAACTAACTACAGAGGCTACCTCCACACAAACTCCCCCGCCTTTCCAGAGAAAGAACCCTCTGTGTGGGATGGCAGTAAAAAGGGAAAAACCACTGCGAAACCATGCAGGGCTTTTGAAAAATGAAGCAGAAACTGCAAGTACAGAGAGGAGAAACACAATGTGGAAATGTGAGCGACCCAAAAGTGGAACTTGGCACAACTCAGACCCCTCGAAAATCACCTGAAATCTGCTTTCACTCGGACTCTCAAACCTACTTAACCCTACTCAGTATTTGAATGGTGACCTCTCCCATCTCCTTAAGCCAAGCAACCACAACAATTACATCAGCTTTCAATAAACAATGCTTTTTTTGCCTATACAGTGTATGTTACAAATGTGACCAATTTAAGGGCTTCCTTTAAAGTCTTGTTCTCAAATTCTGAAGTTTTGGGAGTGAGTTCTTTGTTTCCTCGGCCAGAAATATCTTTTAACTCAGAAGACAACTTCTAGATGCAGGTTCTAATGGCAGCTAGGGTGCTTAACAAAGAGTTCTCGACTGCTCTCTAGGAATATGACCCTCCGAATCCTGGTGTGTAGGAATGGTTTCTTAAAAAAAGATCGAGGACTTCAAACAAGGTCTGCCTAATGCGCAGCACCCTGCAAACAATGAACTTCAAGAAATGACCCTAGAAAAAAAGAATAAATGAATAGAAAGCACAGCTAACATTCACTGAGAACTTTCTCCAGTGCCAGGCACTACCATACTCCAAGCACTCGATATGAATGATCTAATTTTAATACACACACACACACTTAGGAGGTAGGTACTGTTTCAACCCGCATTAAGGGGGTGGAAAATGAGGCCTGAGCGTTTAACTCACTCAAGCTTGATGTAGCCAACTCAGGACTGAAACCTCGGCTGTCACGTTCTCCAAACCACTACTCTGGACCCAGTATAGTGTTTGGTCTAGAAGATCGAGATGGTGTGTAGGTCTAAAATATTAAGCCAAAGCCGCAGAGAAGGTGGGCAAAACCGACCGGACGCGATGGAAAATAGGGCACAGGTAGCTCAGGAGAAGGGCACTGACTCACATTAAAAAGAGTCTGGCCGCCAAACTGAAATGACAGGGATCCACCACCCACAAAGTTCAAAGGAATCTCGTCACCCCACCGCCGAACCACCCGCTCCGAGCCGCAGCTCCTCGCAACGCCAGGATTCCGGAGTCAACAACTCGGGCTCCCACCTTCGAGTCCGGTGGGACCCCCGGGGCTGCCTCGCCCCAGACCCGCGCCTCCACCGTTCTCCGCGGACGCGGGCCCCTCGCGGCCTCCGGCCCCAGGGCTGCGGCCTAGGCCAGCGCCGCCCACCCGCGGCCCAGATCGCCCCGCTCCCACTCCCGGGGACAACACTGACCGTTGTATGACTTCCCCCCGTCCGCCATGGCACAGCGAAAAGCAGGGCGGGCTCAGGCGCGGGCCACAACGCCACCAATCGTCAGAACGCCCAGGTGATCCAGGTCGAAGCGCCTCTACGGCCGGCACCGCCGCATTTATCTGGCCCAGAGCGCCGCGCGCCGTCGACGTCCCCAGGTAGTGGGCGGTGCCACCGGGGAGGAGCGCAGGCTGCTGCGCGTGCGCACTGGGCGGACAGCCGCGCCGCGGAGCGGGGCTCCGCCGCTGCCCGGCTCGCCCTAGACCTGAGCCTGCCTAGCCAAAGGCTGGGGCTGATTCGCCCTGCCGCCCGCTTTCTTTCGTCCGCGGCTACGCCAGCACCTCCAGGATTAGCGCTGGAGCAGAGGGCAGGCTCCTGAAGCCCAGGACTCCGAGAGGAGCGGGGAAGAGGGGCCACATGAAGGGCTTCCCAGGAATGGGAGACCTGGGCCTCAGCGGGAGTGAAGGCTCACAGACCCCTAGCGGGATATAGCCAGTATTTGTCTCAGTTCAGCCCTCTGTGGGCTGCGGGTCAATGCTTCGTTTTCAACGCCTGTAAAATGGATTATCAGGATATAGAAAACTAAATGTAAGCTCCAAGAAGCAGAGACCTTGAATAATTCGCGGCTTTTTTCTTCAGCACCTGACTCAGTACTATGCCTGGCACCTAGCAGGAACTCAACAAGTATTTGTAAAATAAATGAATTTCTGAGAGTGGTGGAATCAAATGACAAAGGCTGCATTTGTCAGGCTTTGGCGGAGCAACTGTCTTCACAAACCGCCCCACCCACAACTGATGTGATGTCCTAGGCCCACATGGTGTGTCAACTGGGTAGTCAAGATTCTAGCAGGGCCACCAGCTGAACAGAGGCCGAGGAGGGGGGAGAAATTTAAAATGCCAGGGCTAGGAAAAACATGGGCTCTCCTAGACCCCCCAAAGTACTAGGGCCAGCCCAGTGTCTGGTGATTGTCGTCTATAGTTGGAGCTTCCTCTGGGGTGTGTGAGCTGGGAAGGCTCCAGTGATCTCAGAATGTGGCTGAGTCCTAGTCACAAATGACAAAGCACATTAACCTCCCTGGAGGGCGGGTATTCCAGGTGCATCTCACCTTCATTCTCCTGTGAATGGCTTGGATTTGGTGAGGGGCTTGGAGGGGACCAAGAACCTCAGCTGGAGCTGAGAACAAATTCTTCACTTTTCATTCCTGGCAGCAGACAGAGCTCCTGCCTCATCCAGCTCAGGGGAAAATTGGGGCCAACTGGTTGGAGGATGCAGGTGAAACAGGTTCAAATACTGCTGGAGATGGTCCTGGAAGTTGCCACCAGTCGGGAACCCACTCTGGGATCCTGCGTCCCCTTAGAAGGGAAGCTGCCACGCTAATGAAGTGCTGCTGCACTTGGTTCTCCCCTGCCCGGAGGCTGCCGTGTGCAGAGCCCAAAGCCTGGCCCCTCACAGCCATCAGCCCAACCTGAAAAGTTCTGGTACAGGTCAGTGGGCTCACTCCAATTGCTGCCTGGCCCTTCGACGCTCCCACCCAGAAATGACAACATGGCTAGTGAGGCTGACGGTCTTGCTGTAATTGGGAGAAACTGGCTGCAGCGCATTTGGCAGATTGAGAGTCATCAGCAGCCAAGTTGGGGTTGTGCAGGCAGCCAAGGGGCTCAGGGCCCCCGCCTCACATGGTGAAGAGAGGAAGAAAGAGGTCAAATTCTAACCCAGACGGGAAAGTTGGTCCCTGGGGCAGTTTCACTTCCTCTCCTCACTCTCAGGATGTGGGGAAGGGCATCATCTCCCCTTGCTGCCAAAGTTTCCTCTGGGAGAGGCTGGGGAGGCTTTATAAAAATCTCGTGGAGACAACTTCCCCCACTGGCCGCCCAGTTGGCCTCTGCTCCCTTCCAGCCACTTCACAGCAGAGTCCAAATCCAGAACCATGTGTGTTTCGTGGGCCTGAGGGTGGTGAGGGGAGGACAGGGTAGCCAGAGGCAAGGGGTGGGGAATCAGGGGCAGTGGCCATTCTTAGCAGTTCCAGGAAAACAGGGCCTTTCTTCCAAGCACCCTGCACAGGCTCAGTGGCAGCAATGGCCACCTGCCCTCCCAGGTGAGTTCCAAACCCCCACGGAGTGCCTCAGAGCTGAGAGGGTTCAGGCAAGGAAGACCACAAAGATGATGAAAAAGACAATAAGGATGAGGAAGATCTTGATCATGAGCCACCGGTTGGACGTAACCGACTGGAAGTACTTGAGGATCTCTGAATGGGCGGCCTCAACATCCAGCTGGGCTCCCAGCACATTCTCATCGATCCTGGGGATAGGGCCGGGGAGAGAGGAAACAGAAGGTCACTAGATTAAAAAGAAAGCTATTGAAGCATATTTACTGACAGGAAAAGATGGGCACAATATGTGGAAGTAGAAAGTGTTTATACACAATATGATTCCATTTTTGTGCATATACAGAGGGTGCCAAAAAAATGTATACACATTTTAAGAAAGGAAAAAACTATTATATTAAAATGGTAATACAACAAATGATGCTAGCACTCATTTGATTAACACTTTTTGTTTTTAACTTTTATGTATTTAAGTGTGTTTTTCCAGGACCCACCAGCTCCAAGTCAAGTAGTTGTTTCAATCTAGTTGTGGAGGGCGCAGCTCACAGTGGCCCATGAGGGAATCAAACTGGCAACCTTGGTAACAGAACCGTGCTCTAACCAACTGAGCTATCTGGCTGCCCCTAATGCCATCTTTTGAACGAACGTCATACTACACATTGATACCGTAAATCAACTTTGAAAAGTAATATGTAGATAACGTCTCTTAAAATGTGTGGGGAGCCATGGTTACAGCTAACTCTGAGCCTTAACAGAATGGCTCGGTTTATGCTTAACCTATTTCCTCCCCCTGAGGCAATTGTCTCTGCCTGCACCTGGAGGGTGCTTGTAAGCTGCTCAGGAATGTGGTGGGAGCGGCCAGTTCCCGGACACAGAAGACTGATGGCTATTCAAGGCAATTGATAAGGATAATTGCTTTTGGGAGTTTTAGTTATTTTGTAGTTTCTGTGTCTAAAGTTAAAGATTTACTGTTAATGAGGTAATGCATTTTTTGTGCTTGTTAAACTGCACGTCCACAGAATGTATAAATAAACTCAACAGCTTCAGCATCACTGAGGTCCGCGATCGCCATCATCATACTGTGTGAGTGTCTTTTTTCATTCCCACTCCCCTTTTCAGGTACTGATCGACTCGTGGCGGCTGGCTCGCCACAAAAATGTGTACATTTTTTGGGCACCCCCGGTATATCTGTGTATACAAAAAGCTCTGGAAGGGTAATACAAACAAGTCTTGGCTCTGGTTTGAAAATCAGCTCCACAACTTATTAGCTGATGACCCTAAGCCAGTCATTTAACCACAAATCTCATTTTCCTCAACTGAAAAGGAAGGAAAAGGATAACACAAACCCTACCTTTCTCGTTGTTGTCAAGTCTTACCTAAGTTAACAACTATATAGTGCCCAACCCATACTAAAAGCCCCCAAAATGTTAGCTATTACAATGTTTTGGTCATCAGTATTTATTGACTTTTCTTTAATAAATATGTAAATATTCCCTGCATTTGTAACAGGAAAAAAAGTTCACAGGCCATTATAGTCAGGAAATTCTGGTTCAGAGTGAGACAAGAAGAAAAAAATGACACAAACAGGCAGTCAGGAGATAAGAAAAGTCCTACATTATGAGAAACTGTCTCTCCAGGGTATAGAGAAGTCCTCAGAGGAAGGGCAATCTCTTGAGAGATTGTTGACAAAAAGGAAACATTTCCCAGCCAACCTGCATATGCAATCCTAAAAACCAAATACAAACCCTGGTCCTTGCAAAGTGAGTCCCTGGGAGTAGAGACCTTTCCAACTTTTGAGGATACAAAAGTTGATGGAGCCTTGCAATCTAGGTGGAATATGAGAGGAAAGGTTGGGCCACTGTTTGCAAGCCCAAGGTCCTGGGAAGGTGGTCATGAAAACTGCCAGCTAATCTCTGTCCAAATATAGAAGCCCGGATTATACATGATTCCCTAGTATGTCAGAGAGGCTAACTAAAGTACCAGGTTTCCTAGTTTGGGGCTATAATTACATTTCTCAGTGTGGGTGCATTTGTCATGTCATACCCAAGAAAGCTCACATTGGCTCCGCTGAACAAAAATGGGAAAACATAAATGCAATGTGACACACAAAAGATTTTAAATGAGAGTCCACGAATGAAACTAATAGAAGGGAACACTGGTGGTGAAAAAACAATTAGTAATCAGTGGGACACTGAGAAGCAGCAAGTGAGTTAGAAGATGGAAACGAATAGGGCTGAAAATAATGGCTTGGGAAAGAGAGGGCTGAAGAAAACTAAAAAGGAATAAGTTTACATGGGGAACAGGACAAAAGAATGTCTTATGGAGAGAAAGAAAACCAGAGGGAAAGAATCAAGCATCAAGAAGCTGTAGTCTTGCTGAACAGAAAGGATAAATGACGAAACTGATGTGAGAGGCCTGGAAAACCAGAAGACTAGAAGGTGAGTATAAGTTGGGAACAATAACAACAAAAAAACGGAGGTTGAACCAAAGACAGTGAGCCTAAGAACTGGAAAGATTATGTGACTGTGATTAAGCGATCTGAGATTTTAATTTTTGAGTTTCAGTTTCCCCCAAACTTCACGATGCTTGAGAGTAGCTGGGTTATGTTCAAGAGGATACAGAAACTGCCTTGAAGTAGCTCCAGATGTAGTAATCAAGAATAATGATGGTAATGGATTGTAATACATTGCATATTACTATTATTCCACAGTAATTTTAAAGAAAGCTCGTTCTTTCCGGAATAATGCGAGCTAATAAATGTAGAAGGACTGAGAGGATCAGAAAATTACCGTTTTACCATCACTCAATCTCACAAACGAGTCAGGCAAGGATCACCGTGGGGCTGAGGTCCTGGACATTCCCACAGGACTCAAAGTATCACTCTACAGATGACTTAGCCTAATGGTCAGCACCTTAAACAAGTGACCAAACTTGTCATAACCAAAAAAGAAATAACCTTGTGGTCACACAGCAGCCTAGCCGTCTGTCCCCTCCAATCTTTCCTTAAGGAAAGAAGACTCTGCGTGACTGTCCCTCTTTGGGGTTGAGTTCATATATCCTAAGTCTCCCTATTTGGTCCTTGTAAACAGGGTCTGCAGTCAAAGATGAGTAAGTTTCCTCATGGGAGGAACGACTTAAGCCAGACGGGACCCCATTGGGACCCCCATGAGTTAGCACAATAAAAGTCAGGAGGCAGCCATACCCCTCCTCCTCACCATTATGGGAAGCTGCTGATGCCTGCCCGTTGTTGTCCTGCACCCTGCTGTGCAAAGGACCTATTAGCACGGTAAGATCTCGCTCTTCCTGCTTAGCTCATGGGATGGTTTTACCTTGTGAGACTTGCTCCCCCAGGGGGTTGTACACACCCACCTTAGTCACCTGGGGACAATGTGCATCGGTTGCTTTGGGACAAATATCTGGGAATTGGAAGAATTTTTATTATGGTGTGGTGTGAGAGTTTCGCGGAACCCTGCCTCTAATCATGTGATGCTTATTGTAAGAAATCAATAAATACCCACCACGACTCGACTCGGGGCTCCAGTCCCTTGAGGCTGTGAGTCCCTCGGTCCTCTGTGATTTAACTGTATTTGAGTCTCTCTCTTTATTATAGTTTAATCCTCGCCGCCTCCCTCGCCTTCCCACGGCTTGTGTTGTGCAGGTCGCAACATAACCTCATCAAGCGCTAACTGAAACAATCACCTATGTAGCCAGCCAAAAACATTAACCTAAATCTAATCACAACGAAACCCTGGACAAATACAATGCAGAACTTTCTACAAGAGGCACTGGCCTCTTCCAAAAAAGAGGAACCCATGTCACGAAAAACAAAACAAAGGCAGACTAAAGAGACATAACAATCAAATGCAATGTGTGAATGTTACCCAGGTCTTCAACTGAAAGAAAAAAGCTAAAAGCATTTTTTAGAACAGCTGGGGAATTTGAACATGGACAGCGTACTGAAGAGTGTTGGACAGTTGCTACTTTTCTCAGGTATGATAATGGTATTGTGGCTGTTCAGGATAATACCTGTTCTTGGAGGATGCAACCTTTTAGTATTTGGGGACAAAATGTCATGATGCTTGCACTTACTTTGAAATGATTCAGAAAAAGAACAAGAGGAAGCAAAGGTGATAAAATGTGAACAGCTGGTGAATCCAAGTGAATGGAATACAGACGTTCCTTGTGTTATCCTCCCAAGTTTTCTGTAGTTTGAAATTTTTAAATTTACAAATTGGGGGCTGGGGGTTGTTCGGAATGACTGAGTAACATTAGATCAGCAGTTTGCATACCTCAGAAAAAATAAGAATCACTTGTCGAGCGTCTCAAAAATGCAAATTCTTAGATCTCACCTCCAGAGATTCTAGGGTGGGACCCAGGAATCTACATACTAAGGAATTTGGACCCAATCAGTGGTTTTTAACCCAGATCCACTGGCATCCAGGAAGCAAACATAAGAATGTCCATATCTATTTATATCACTAGTCATTACTTTCTAGCCACACTGGCCTTCTTGATTCTTGAATACAGCAAGACTGTTCCATCATAGGGCCTTCACACTAGCTGTCCACACTGCCTAGAATATTCTCTCTTCTTTACATGGTGGGATCCCTCGTCATTCCGGTCTCTGCCTCAACGTCATGTCTTCCTGAGAACAGCCCTCCCTGCCCCCCAAACTGATATTCCTAGTCAGTCACTCTCTTAACACATCATCAGACTTTTAACTCTCTGGCTAGCCCTCCTTGCCTGACAATTTCTTGTCAGTTCTTAGCAGCTGTCCTCACACATCCTACTCAATTACATAGACACACTGCAAAGCTCCATGAAGTGGAGACATTGCTGTTCTACTCCTTGCTGTATCCCCAGCACCGCGAACAGTGTCTGACACAGGACGGGTACTCAGTAGACACTTGTTGAATGGATGGAGGCAGGTGAACTGATACCTGTGGGTGGGCACGAGTCACTCGACTTCCAAAGGGCTGTCCCCTGGGGACCTTCAGGATGCCAACCCACAGGGAGGGGAAGATTCTCTCTTTGGAGTGGGAGAGAGAAAGAGTCTCACCTCTGAATGGTTTCTTCCTGTTCCTTAACCATGTGCGCCAACTGCTGAAAGATGGAGCCCAGCTCAACAATTGTGGACTCAATGTTCTGCATGGTGTCTGCCCGGCTCTGGATGTAGGAATCCTTCAGAGGAAAGAGCGCACATGAGCACTGGGAGCTTCTTCAGGGCAGGGCCTGCCTCTTTAGGACCCTCCTGGCTTGCCAGTTCACCCATCGCACATTCCAAACATTCACATGTAGCCCACAGGACAGAGGGTCAACTCCTCCCCAGCTCAGAGCCTGGGTACCTGCTCATCAATGAGCTGTAGCTGCTGGCTGGTCCGAGAGTCCATCATGTCGATGGCCACATCCCCAGAGGCACGGGACTCCGCCCCCAAAACCACAGCACCTCCCCCTGGACGAAGAAAGAAAACATGGCACTTTTTATTGATTAAAAGCTATTTCAAAAACCACATACTCTGGATTTCAATCCCAGTTCTGGCACTTACTAGCCTTGTGACCCTGGACAAGTCATTTAAGCTCTCTGAGCCTCAGTTTCCTCACCTGTAAAATGGGGGATAATAGTTGCTTTCTCAAAGGGCAGTTGTGAAAATTAAATGAGAATGTGACTACAGTAAGTGCACGAAAAATATTTGAAACTGTCATTCGTCTGAACATGACTGAATTCACCCCCAACAATGAGAATGTGGGAGACTAAGGGTGGATCATGAATGCCAGCAATCACGTTTGACCTCTGAGAGATAAAGCCTAGCAACTTCCTTGCCCCTTCATTCTCCTACCGAATCCCTACCCTTAGGGGATCCATCACAACCAGAGTAACTAAGCCGCACCCCTCAGGACTCCTCACATTGCCTGACTTACCCAGGTGGGTGGGGGCAAGGGGCAGGGCTGACACGGGTGCCCGGGAGAACTGCTCCCGCCGGCTCCTCTGCTGCTTCAGGTTCTGGGGATGGGGAAGAAATGCAAAGGTCCTGAGGCCACTAGAAAGCAGGTATGTTAAAGAGACCCCCCTGTCGGCCCATGACCCTGCTGCCCTTGCCTTCCACTTGTCCCTTTCCCCCTTCCCCCTCGGGCTCTTACTCCCAGATTCCTATCCCTCCTGCACAGATTCTTCTCACCTCTGTCCTCACTTCTAAAACTGATTTGAAGTCATTGGACATGGAGGCCAGTTTCGACTAGAAGAAAGAGAGTGAGGGTCAGCCAGAGGAAGACAACACCTTCCTCCCTTTTGTCTCCCTCTCTCCCACCCCAGATCCCACCTGCAAGGAGACCACGATGGTGTTGGAATGGGTTTGCAGGTGCCGGCCACTCTGGCTGCCCTTGGCCCTCACGAAATCCTGAAGCTGGGCGATTTGTTTGTTGAGGCTATTGATATCCTGGTGAAAAAGCCAATAGAAAAACAGTATCATCCAAGGAGTCCTCAGGCAGCAGCTTCTCTCCCACCTGGACATCTCTGGTGGGAGAGCAGAATGGCAGTTACCAGCAGTTACTATCTGACCAAAAGGGCCTGCAAGCTCTAGAGCTTGCTCTGGTTCAGTCCCTGCAGAGCAGAGCCAGAAAGAGGCAAAATACGGTCTCATCCATTTATAAAGGCTTGTTTACTCCCTCCACCCAATGGCTCCACTCCACCTCGTGAGGCTGTTGTCATGCAGCAGCCTAGCCGACTGTCCCCCTGTTTTTTCCTTAAAGAAAGAAGAGTCTGGGGCCAGCCCGGTGGCTCAGGCAGTTAGAGCTCCACGCTCCTAACTCCGAAGGCTGCCGGTTCGATTCCCACATGGGCCAGTGGGCTCTTAACCACAAGGCTGCCAGTTCGATTCCTCAAGTCCCACAAGAGATGGTAGGCAGTGCCCCCTGCAACTAAGATTGAACACGGCACCTTGAGCTGAGCTGCCGCTGAGCTCCCAGATGGCTCAATTGGTTAGAGCGCGTCCTCTCAACCACAAGGTTGCCGGTTTGACTCCCGCAAGGGATGGTGGGCTGCGCCCCCTGCAACTAGCAACGGCAACTGGACCTGGAGCTGAGCTGCGCCCTCCACAACTAAGACTGAAAGGACAACAACTTGAAGCTGAATGGCACCCTCCACAACTAAGATTGAAAGGACAACAACTTGACTTGGAAAAAAGTCCTGGAAGTAGTACACACTGTTCCCCAATAAAGTTCTGTTCCTCTTCCCCAATAAAATTAAAAAAAAAAGAAGAGTCTGTGAGACTGTGCCGTTTTGGGACTTTGTTTTATCATGATGTTTACACCTCATGTCTCTCTGTCTAGTCCCCAAAAGATGATTTGCAGCCAAAGACGGGTAAGATTTCTCACGTGAGGAACAACCTAAGACAGGCGGAACCGTGTGGGGACCCCCAACGAGCTGTCTTAGAAGATCTGGGAAGGAACATTGCCTCCCCTTCCCCCTGCTTGGGAAAAGCCACTGCTGACTCTGGCTTTCCTCTCTCACGTGATTGTGAGAGAAATCATGAGAGCGATAAAGATCAGCTCTCTCTGCTTAGCTCAACAGAACAGTTTCAACATGAGACTTGTCCCCAGGAAGGTACATACCTTAATGAAGTCATCATAGTACTTTCTGCTCTGGCTGCTAGTGGATGGGAATAATTGGTTTGATTCACTATTGTGATATGATGGATGAGTCTCACAGGCCGTGTAAAAAACAATGCTACTTCCTTGTATGTTTATCAACAAAAGCCACCAGTCGGTCCGATTCAGGGCTCCAGTCTCTTGTCAGGCTGTGAGACTGGAGCCCTGAATCGGCCCGACTGGTGGCTTTTAATGATAACATACAAGGAAGTAGCATTGTCCTCTGAGATTTAACTGCATAAAGTCTCTGTTTCTTTCTTTCTTAAATTTTAACCTAACGCTGCCCCTTCTCGCTCCCTCACTGCCCGTGTTGCGCTGGACGAGACATGAGGCCAAGTTCACAGTCACAGAAACACTTAAAAGGCCAAAATCTTGAACCCAGAGCATGCTGACTAACAAAGCTACTTCAGTGTAGTATTTGGGAGAAGGGAAGAGTCAAAGGCACTGTGGTTTTCCAGAAGCATCAGCAAAGTAATTTTTATATACAGAATCCCTTTTAAAAATCATCACTGCAAAAGTAAAATCTGTGACTTGTCCAAGGTCACACACAATGATTAGCACAGCCAGGCTTTCTACAGCAGACCAATGCCTCATCCACTCCCCAACACAGCCTGCCAAGGGCCTCCTGAGACGAGAGATGAAGGAGGACACCAGGGGATGGCAGAGAAAGCCTGGCCCAGGGCAGCCAGCCAGGGAGGGATCAGACAAAGAGGAGAAGGGGGAGGGGAAAGAGGTCTAGAATAGTGAGTTCAAGAAACAGGCTAGGGCCGGCCTGGTGGCTCAGGTGGTTAGAGCTCTGTGCTCCTAACTCCGAAGGTTTCCGGTTCGATTCCCACATGGGCCAGTGGGCTCTCAACCACAAGGTTGCCAGCGATGGTGGGCTCTGCCTCCTGCAACTAAGATTGAACACGGCACCTTGAGCTGAGCTGCCGCTGAGCTCCCGGATGGCTCAGTTGGTTGGAGCCTGTCCTCTCAACCACAGGGTTGCCGGTTCGACTCCCGCAAGGGATGGTGGGCTGTGCCCCCTGCAACTAGAAAACGGCAACTGGACCTGGAGCTGAGCTGCGCCCTCCACAACTAAGACTGAAAGGACAACAACTTGAAGCTGAACGGCACCCTCCACAACTAAGATTGAAAGGACAACTTGACTTGGAAAAAAGACCTGGAAGTACACACTGTTCCCCAATAAAAGTCCTGTTCCCCTTCCCCAATTAAAAAAAAACAAAAAAACAGGCTAGATGAAAAACTAGGTAACGTCCAATAACCTCCCACCCCCGCCATTAGTATACCCTTCATTAGTATCCCAGCCCCAACCATTCTCTTGAGAGCCCAGGACAATTTTCACTGCTGACTGGTCTGTCTCTGGAAAGTTAATGCAGCCTCCGCATAGCCAAAACTACATTCCAGGGTTTTCCCCCCGTAGGACCTCCCCTCAGGGTTCTAGCTTAGAAAATGGCACCACTTCCCCCTTCGGTGCCCAAGGTAGAAGCTTCTAAGTCACATACTCACACATTCCCTAACCCACGTTAGGACCGCAACACAACCGCGTTCTATGGAGTGCTTACCACGTACTCAGCCCCGTGTGAACACACTAGCAGCCTCGTGTTTGTTCACTGCGCACCACGCAACATTCTAAGCAGCTTACAGCTTTCTCTTTGGCTTAAACATAACTTAACATACTAGAAAACAACTCTTACTTTCCACCCCTACATCCCCCAGAGCTATTCCCCCTTCTTCCTTCTTTTTCATTTTGGTGAATGGCACCACCATTCACCAGTTGCTCAGACCAAAAACTTAAGAGCCATCCTCAATTCCTCCCTTTCCCCTTATCCACATGGAACGTAGCAGGAACCCACCAAGAACCCAGCTGATGCCAACACATCCTCTCAATCTGTCCACTCATCTCCTTCTCTGCTGAACCCATCCTACTCCAAAATGTCTTTTCTCTCTAAAAAATCTCCAAGAGCCTCCTAAACGACCTTCCCTTAGAGCTTACTCCCCTACAATCCACTTTCTACATAGCAACCAGAGTGATCTTTTAAGAAAAATGGGGCACACCATCTCTCTGCTTCAAAGCTTCCCAGAGCTTCCCACTAAATTTAGAATCCAACCCAAATTCCTCACCTGGCTTACACAAGCTCTGTATGATCTGGCTCCACCCATTTATCTAACTTACCTCCTACCTGTCTCTCTCTCGCTCTCTCTCTCTCTCTCTGCTGCAATCACACTGGCCTCTTTCATGTTTATCAAATGCATCAAGGTCACCCACACTTCAGGACCTTTCCCTCTGTTATTCCCACTTTCTGGAAAGTGCTCCGTCCAGATCTCTGGATGACTGGCTTTTTCTTGACCATTCAGGTCTCAATGTCACTTCTTCAGCCAGGCCATCTTACATCAGCTCATCTAAAGTAGGCCCTACCCTGAGTAACTCACTTACCTTATTTTTTTATTAAAGGATTTGCCACTATCTGAAACTTTCTTTTCTGTTTACTTATATAGTGTCTAGTTCACCCATTCAGAAAGGAAGTTCCCAAAGGCAGGGACCACACATCTGTCTTGTTCCCTGCTGAATCCCCAGCAAAACCAGGCAGTCAAAGGCACTAATTAATGTCAGTGACTGAAAAATAAAGGAATCCTCACAACAACCCTATGAGGTATGTAGTGTTCTTATCCCCTTTTTATGTATAAGGGAACTGAAGATCAGAGTAAATAGCTTACCCAAGGTCACACCATAAGGGGTAGACCTGGGATTTGAACTCGTCTGTCTGAATCCAGCCGTGGTTCTTGAACACCTCGCAATAACACCCCAATAGTTAGGGGAACCCTCTATTTTCTACACAGCACAGCATCTTGAATGTGTCTGCCCTTTGGCTCTGCCATAATCATCTTCATCCTGGACAACTGCAGCAGGTTCCTTCCTAGCCTCTCTGCCCATCTATGCTCCAGGGTTTTTTTTTCCCTCTCCATTCATCGTCATTCAACTTCACATTTTATTCTTATCACATTTTGCTGGGAAAGGAAGGAATCACAACTGTACAGAACTGTGCTATACTGATGTCTTTTAGACAGAATTGGGATCCAGGTTCTAATTGTTGTTGTAGCCCATGGCATTCAGTGTGATTCTACAATGACCTTCACTACCAGCCACCAATCTACCTTTACAACCTCATCTCCTGCCAATCACTCATTCAGTCAACAAACACTGAGTACCTACTATATGCCAGACACTGTTTTTTTCGGGACACATCTATGAACAAGCAGAAAGAAAAAAAATCTCTGCTCTTGTGGCACTTATTTTTTTTTTTTTTTTTTTTGAGAGGGATGAGGTAGGTGGGAGAAGAGACAAACATAATAATAAGTAAATTAATTATAGAAAATGTTAGAATATTTCGTTGTTAAAGACAAATAAACAAACAAAAACAGAGCAAGGTAAGAAAGATCAGAGTTTTGGTGCTGGATTATTAAATAGCATGTTCAAGGTAGGCCTCCCTGAACAGATAACACCTGAGCAAAGACGTGAACTTTCCCTTGTATACGCCATGCCTCTGCATACACTGTTTCCTCTGTCTGGAATGTTCTTCCATGGCCTCTACACAAACCTTGAAACCAGCTCAGATTTGACCTCCTCTGTGAAATACTTCCCAGTGTCCCTAGACTATCTCATTTATCTTTTTGTATGATCTTTTCTGCACACTTTCCTCCTACTCACTGTAAGTCTGAATTTATGGGGCTGGTTACCTCTTCTCGACAATAAGCCCCTGAAGGCAGAAATCTTGCCTCATGTTTGTAAGGCAAGTGCTCAGCAGAGCACTTTGCATACAGCAGATGATCAGTAAGTTTCTACTGACTCAATGGATGAGCAGGATGTTTGGGCTGGCTCTAGAAACTTGCTCTGGGTCTCCATGGCAACGGAAAATGATGGACGTGACCCGACAGGAATGCTGGGCTCTCTTGATAGCTAGTAGCTCACCTGTTTGATGATATACGTTAGCTCCTCAATTTCCACTGCTTTATCATCAAAGAGGGACTTGCGCTTTGCCACTGCAGAGACAAACAAGAAGGCAAGAAGGGTGAGGTCAAAGACAAGGGAGTCAATTCCTCAGCCCTCTTTGGTTCACTGCCCCGTCTCTGAAACACCCCAAGAACACTCACAGATTGTCAGCTTCTCCAGCTTGGCAAATGTGTTGCTGAGGTCTTTCCCAATGCGCCTGTAAAGACGCAAGAGTGAGAACACTGTGGGAAAGGGCCTATTCCCACACTAGCTCCAGTACAACCAATCCTGCCCTCCCTGCCAGGCCACGAAAGGCAAGCCCACTTCTCCCCCGACGCTGCATCAGCATACCACATAACTTCTCCCAACTCACTTGGCCATGAGTGTGAATTCACTGCGCTGCCGGACAGCACGCAGAGCTGGTTTGTTTGTCTGTATTCCATTCTGAAAAGCAATGTCAACAGGTGAAACTTTAGTTCTCCCTCCCCATTTCCAGCTTTCCCTGTTTTCAGGTGTCCACTAAACTCTCTGTCTAGTACCAGTGGTATCCTCCACCAGACGGTCTAATTTCATCAGTAGCAGTAGAGTCCATATTTGAAGACAGGGAGACCTGGGTTCAAATCTCGACTCCACCACTTACTTACTAACTGGGGGATTGGGGGCAAGTTACTGAAACCATTCTGAATCTGTTTCCTCTTCTATAAAATGAAGACAATCCACACACCTCATATTGTTGTTGCTAAGATTAAACAAGAAGACAGTTGCAAAGTATTTTAGCCAAACAGCTGGTACATTGAGAACACCAAATAAATAGTAACTACTATCACCATCTACCACTGAACTCCAATCAGGGAATTGAAGAGGATAACTGGAAAGCTCATACAGAAGAACAGTTGCTAACAAGAGCTGAGCAGTAAAAATATTTAATAAAATTACAGTCACTCAGATCCCACTTAGATTTCTAAAGTCCGGATTGAGACAAGGAAAAGCAATTTGTTAAAAAAGCACTCCAGAGTGAGTTTGATAAAAATTATTTACCTAGAAAACTTCCTTTATTTTACAGATATAAAAACTGAGGTCCAACTAACTTCCCTGTGGTCACAGAGCAAATAGTGGTAGACTTACACCAGAACTAGAACTCAAAGTGCTTGTCTCTGGGCTAAAGGCTCTTTTGAGAACCCGCTCCTTATCCAAACCAAATATATTGCAGCCACCTCTCATCCTGAGATATTCCTTCCAGAATAGCAACGCTACCTTCCAGGGGATTCCTCACAAAAAAAGTCTAGATGCTTGCCTCTAGATAGGTTGCCCACCTCTTGGTAGATTCTACTGCCCCCTGCAAGCCTGATCAGTTCTCCCAAGAGTTTCCCACAAAAATTACTCCAATCAAAAAATATATATATATTACATCAATCAACAGTGCTGGAGCACAAATTTGAGTAAAACTCCCAAACTTGAGTAAAGCTCACTCCTGCCTTTCCCACTTCTGGTCCTTACCTGACGGCTCTGCAGGGACTTGCAGGCAGACAGGAACTCCTGGGTCCGATCCCGGCAGGACATGGTGTCGGGAGGGGGAGGGACCAGGGCCACTGGGGGGGGCAGAGGGGCGATGTCGCTGCTGCTACTGCCAGCAGTTGCAGGGGACAGGACCTGTGTCTTTGAGAGACCCAGGTAGACACCCTGATCCGTGTTCTTAGACCCGTAGCGTTTCCGCGGGATCATTGAGACGCATAACCTCGGACTGTTGTGGAGGGGAGAGTGTCATTCCCCAGGCAGTCTCCTTCCCCACAAATTCCCCCCAACCAGCAAATCATTGGGTCCCAAAGCCACCCTCAGATCCTGGGGCCGGCCCTCAATGGGCAGGGCCCCCCACTTCCTCTCCGGCCTAAGCCGTTCCCCTCCTCAGCCTCTTCTTCCACCTTGGCTCGGACAGCCAGAACGTGGGCCGGGGTCCCTGAAGCAGAGACAGGGCTAAAGGCAGGTCCCGTGGACCCAAGGCTCCAGCCCAGTCTGTGCAACTGCCGTAGGCCCTAACTGGACCCTCTCGTATTCACGGGTTTCTTCGACTCCTCAGGGAGAAACGAAGACCGACCTCCGGAGGGGTACACACTTCGGTGGGCGGAGGGGGGAAATCTCTGGGTGTTTATTTGAAACAGGAAGTCCCACCTCCGCTCAAGTCCCGCCTTCTAGAGGACGGCAACTATTGATTAGGTAATGCCGACGTCTTTCTCAACAGGAGCTTTCCTGATTGGACGGCGAGGTACTCGCTCACCCGGAGCCGGGCCGGCAGGACTTGTCCACTCGCCCCTAGTTCCCTTCCCCCCGCCCATCGCCACCCCCGGAAAGCCGCTACCGGGGGCTGACACGGCCGCCAGACCCCTCTTAGAGCGAGTCGTACCTCCTCTCTGCCGCCTGCCGCCGCCGCCGCTACCACAATCTCCTGGGTCGTCACCACCTCCTCCCCGGGAGCCGAAGTCGCGGAAACCCGACCAGACTAGAGGCCGCCACGTCACCCACACGTAACCCCACCCCCGGTGACGAGGGGGCGGTGCCACGCCTTTTTGAACTCGGCAACTCAAGGGACACGCCCCCCCACCCAAACGCAAAGGGAGGATCTCGCCCTCCCATTGGCTAGGCCTCTCCCCTGACTCCGCTCCCTAGGAACCAGAGCCTGGACCCAGGGGGCTGGGCCAGCCTCAGCGGAGGAGCCTTAAAGAGACCGCTGCCCGGGTGGTTCCTGTGCCTTGTTCGCCCAGAGCAGGCCGCCGAAGCATAAGCGCTCTGGCAAGTACACGTTAGGAACTTTATTCTCTGAAGACTGGGGTGAGCTGAGAGCAGGGCTGGGGTCACCCCTTCTCCGGCTCCTCCAGGACCTCCTCCGGGTTGTTCTGTAACATACACCCATGCTTTTGATTCTGGATTGATTGCCTCCTGTTTGACGGCGTGGAGCCCCGACGGCTGAACATGGATAGCCGCCTCCACAGCACGGTGATCAACAGGCTTCTGTTAGACCTGGGATTCTGGTGGTTCGACGAGTCCACATCAATCCCTTCGGTTTCTGCGGGAATGACAAGGCTGCTGAGCTCCGCCCTCCCCTCCCAGTCCAACCTCCTGGGCCCTCCCCCTCCCCAGCTCCCTGGGCCCCCTGGTGTGTCTCGTCCCACCTTCCTCTTCTACTTCCTCTGATTCGGCCTCCTTGGCCTGACCCTTGGAGGTTTGAAAGTCCTTGTCTTGGCAGCAGCCCATGGCCTGTGCAGCCCGGCACCGGTACCACCCACTCCAGCCCCCCTGGCTCTCACCAGGCTTTTGTGACGTCAGATATCCCATCGCCTCAGTTCAGAGAGCAGCCACCCCTTTCATTTTTCCCATCACAAAAGGCTCAGAGTCATGGTGGGTGTCAAGCTGTTTATTTACAAAGTGAACACAGGCTCTTCAGGGGCTGGTGGAGCCAGGCCGCTTCTTGTTTCTCTTTCTGGTTTGGAGAGCTCCTGGGGTCCGTTCCAAATCAGGGAGCTTCCGTTTGGCAGCAGCCTCCAAAGAGGCCCAAAGTTCATCTGCCTCTGTGTCTTCTAGGGGCACCTTGTTGGGATCTTGAGGCTCCTGGGGCTCATCCTGGGGAGTGAAGAGCTTCAGTGTCAAGGACACAGTAATAGACCCACTGGGAAGGAGGCTCTAACTGGGAAATAATCACTTTTATTTCCTGCTCTGGGAGACCATTCCCACCCATGTTCCTGTCACCCTTGGCTGTAAACCTGTCAGGACTGTAACTATTAACATTCCTCACAAAAATTAAGTAACGTGACAGGTAGATGGAGGATAGTCCCAGGTCTCTGTTCCAGCTGCTTCCTTTTTTCTTCCCACAGGGAAATAAATCCTCACATCTACGTCCTTGGCTCCCACATTCCCAGACACAACTGCTCACCTCCCAGTTATCCCTGCCTGACAGGAGAAGGCAGTTCAGTTGAGATTTGAGATAAACCTGCAAAAGATGAGGTGTCTTAAGGAGCCAAGCATGAAATAGAAACATGAATGGGGGCACATTTGGCAGCAGGCTCTCACCTTATGCTCCAGGCCCCGTGGATTCCGGATCCTGTGTACCCTCAAGATTCTGTCCAAACCACAGGAGGCTAGGAGGGGCTTTGAAGGGTGGCATTGCAACCCTCGGACACTGCCCGCTAGCCCCTTCAGACAGCCCAGTAGGCGCCCTGGAGAAGGGGGTAAGCATCAGTGCCAGCTGACCAGCCAACAACCATTTATTGTTTACTATTTAAATCACTTTACATTTCAATATTTAATCCTTAACATAATGCTGAGATAGGAGTTACATCAATATCTCCACTTCACAGGTGAAGGAACTAAGGCACAGCGAGTTAAAATAATTCGTGCAAGGGCGTACAGCTTTTGAAACCAGGATTTGAACTCAGATAACCTAATACCTGAATGAGGGCTCAACCGCTCTACTGCCGTGCCTTAGAGGGCATCCTACCCTTCCCCTCCCCCAAGGCTCCCCAGTCCACTACCTTGCCGAAGGTCAATTTCTGCCAGCTGCCCATGAGTGTTCCCCACAATCACTGAACTGAGGAGATCAGAGAAAGGTGGGGTCAGCAGGAGCCTCCAAGAGTCCTTCCTGACCCCACTCTTTGCCCTCTAAACACTCACTTGCCCCCAGGAGTGAGAGTCATGGCTGTCAGGGGGTACTCTCCATAGGTGGCCTCTAGAACCGGCCGGCGCTGGGGGGAGGCTGGATCATAGACACGGACCTGGAGGAAGACTGAGGTATCACAGGGGACCCTCACTCCACATCCCCCCATATGGCTTCCCCACATCTTCAACACCTCCTTCATATACTGCTTTGCTCTTTATAACCCGCTCTTAGAGAAACTTTCTCATTTGAAATGTATCCCTCTTCTGAGTGTTGGGGGGTTGGGGGAGAGCCGTTAGGAGCATAAATGGACAGGGATGAGGGAAGCCGATCCTCCAGGTTGGGAGCTTAAGCCAGGAGGTAGGGATGGGGTGGTCTCTCACCTGATGGTACCCTGTACAGGTGACAAGCTTCTGTGACTCAGGGAGGAACTGTATGTCCTGGTCCCAGATGGGAACTCGCAGGTCAAGCCAGTCATTCCGTACCTGGTGGGGTGGGTAGATGGGGGGCAGGGTTGTGGGGTGCTCAGTGTGTCCCTTCCTTCGGCCCTCTATCACCCCTAAAGCCATTGTCTCTGACTCATAATGGCCTCCCCAGCCCCTCCCCACCCATCACTCACGTTCTTGGCTCTGAACACAGGCTCCTCAGACCCCTGCAGGTCCCACACCTTCAAAGCATTCTCCTTCCCACCCGTGGCAACGACGTGGGGGTGCACTGGGTCTTGGCGCATCCTACACACCCCAGGGCCCACCCTCAGTTCCAGGAGCTAAAAAGAATGGGAGATGAGATGAGAGAAGAGAGTCAGTTCCAGAGTCTTTAATCCTCTTCCCCCAAAGCTTTCATTCAGCTCCCACCCTGGCCCCCTCCTTCCCCAACCACAGGGATCAGGGCAGGGGAGCCTCACTGGGTTGGAGGATGTCTCCTTGTCATTGTCACCCCAGACTCGAAGAATCCCAGAATCCACACATGTGATGAGGGTGCTACAGAGGGAAGATAGACTTAGTTTAAAAAAAAAAAAAAAAAAAAGCGAAAGTATCCTCTAGGCCCCCTTTGACCCACCCCCAAATTAACTAAACTCCTACAGGCCTGTTCCTAAGGAAGCCTCTAGGCAACTCTGGTCTGGACAGACCAGGGCTTGGCAGCTTCCAGCTTCCTGTTGTTTAATTTCAACAGAGTGAGGATTTACCAGTTTTATAAGTGAGGAAACAAGCTCTGAGCAATTAAAAGATTTGCCCACTGAGTTGTAAATGTCAGAACCAGAGCTGGAAATCAAGTCTGTGATACTCCAAGCAGAGAATGCCTTTGTATTCCATAGCTCCATCTGGGGGCACCCGGTCCCACAGATCTTTCTGACTCTTGAGTCAGACACCAGGGAGTCAGAATCAATAACTCTGAAAGGACTGAAATGGGACTGGTCTGGATTTAGGGTTTGGCCAAAGTCAGACACCAGCTTCTTTTGAGTTCCATGTTCTGGGTTCCAGACGCTAAAGGTCGTACTCCCTCAAAGTACCCCTCCTACGAAGCCCAAGCAAGTCTCTCCCCAGGAGCTGTACAGCCCGAACCTATGCTCCTTCTCACATTTGCTCACCCTCCCACCTTGGTTCAGGGTCTGTATCGCTTCCCTGGATTATGGCGACAGCCTCCGAACTGCGTCCTCTCCAATTTATCCTCCACACTCCTACAGGCTCACAGCTCTGACCATAGCACTGTCCACTCAAAAACCAGTAACACCCACAACCTACAAATGTACAAATCTCTCAGCCTGGCATTTAAAGCCCCTTACAATGAATCCCAACCTACCCTGCCTATCTTGTATTAAAACGCTTCCTCAGCTTCAACCCCCAAATGCTACTGATCGCCCCTGAAAGGTACCCTGTAGCGAGACTTCAATCCTTGGCCTCTGCCAAGGCAGTAGCCTCTTCCTAGAATGCCCTTACCCCTTTCTCCACCTGCCAAAATTCTACCAATCCTTCAAGGTTCACTTCAAACCTCTCACCCACACAGAGCCTCCTAGACCTCGCCTGTCAGAATTATTACTACCAAACACACACAGCCTGTTCACAACCTCCTCGCTCCATCTTTGGAAGAAAGCTGGGCCAGTAACCTAACCCAAGACAGCACTTTCCTATCCTTTACTTTGGGACCTTCATCACCTTGTTGGTGGTGGTTAGCCCGTTTAAAAACATCCTCTTAACTATTAAATGACTTGCTCAGGGTCACTCAAAAGATTATGGAAACAGGAGAACATCCCTGGAGGATGCCCACTCTATGAAAGTGGGTACTGTGTGTGTCTGGTTTACCTGCAGCCCTTGCATTTCGCCCAATGCCTGAAACTCAGTAGGTGTCCAATAAATGCTTGTTATAGGAATGAAGGAAAGAAGGCAGGACACAAGTCCGTCGCCCAGCCCAGGCCCGTGTCATCTGAGGGCTGAACATCATTCGGCGGTCCTGCGGGAGCCTCATCGCTCTCTGTTGAGGGGCTCAGCGAGGGACTCGGTCTTACCCGTCGACCTGGGCAAGGCCTCGGAACGTGCCCTCCCCGCCGGGGCAGTGCCTCTGGCCCTGAAATCTGCCTTCCTCGGTGCTGAATTGCCTCACTGTCCAGTCGGCACAGCCCACCAGGATCTGCAGGTAGAGAGTGCAGAATGGTAAGGAGAGCGAGGCTACCGTACCCCGGCTCCGTCCCAACAAGCGGCCGCTCACCTGTGTCTCACCTCCAGCGCCCCAGCACAGGGTGCTCACCGCCTCCTCGCGTCGCGGTTGTCCCGCCGCCGTGAAATTCGCTGCCTGTTTGCGTTGAAGGTTCACCCCTACGGGACGCGGGCGTCAGTCGCACCGGGGTCGCCAGCTGGAGACCTACCCACTTCCCGGCGCCCGCTCCTGCCACCCACCTTTCAGGATCCCGGTCTCCGTGCCGATCCACACATGGTTCCAGCGAGCCCCCGCAGCCGCCATAACGCGGTCTGGCAGCCGACGGCCGCACTTCCGGCGCAGCGTCTGCGTCACCCGCGCGCGCGGAGGTGGATCCGGACCAACGCTGATTCCGGGAGTTTAAAGAGCGAGAAGAGTAGAGATCCCTCGCCTGCTCTAGCTTTGTTTTTCTTTACGATAACGATTTCTGGAGATAATTGTGGGGATCTGAGGACTTAACTGGACCATTTTACACTTGGAGTGGAACGCATCCTGGGTGGACCGCGATGCCGGGTCGCGCCGGCCTTAGCACGTGTCCCTGCTGCAAAGCATCATGTTTTGTTTTCTGTACAAGACAAGAGCCCACTTCAGAATCGATTCAGATCACTTGTGGCGCGTGGCTTCAACCTAGAGTATAAAAGACACAAAACGAAGAAAGACGGAGAAAATAAAACCGAGAATCTTTAAAACATACCTGTTTTGGAAAGGTGGAAGTAGGGGTGTCGTTTTTATTTCTTCACAATGAGCTTTGGTGATGGTAAAAATGAACACAGACTGAAAGTAAAAATCTGCAGGTAACAGAAACAAAAGCTGCAACTTTAAAATGTCATAATTAAAATGTCAACGGCTTCCTTCTTTGAGTGACTTTTCTGAGAAATTTTGTTCTTATGAAATCAGAGACTATCAGTAACTTTGCTGTTTGAAATTATATCAGTAAGAATAAAGTATCCCACTCTTGCCTGGCAAACCTAAGTCCTCCACGGAGAAGCAGCTATGTTTTCAGAGCAGGTGCAGGCCTGGCGATAGAGTTCTGAGCATAACATTCCACATTTATTTTTGTATTACCAAGGAAAGAGCACCCTTCGGAGTCCAGGCCTGATGTTGATCTCTTTATTGAGCCTATCAGAACACAATTTAAACTAAATTAAACCTGAACATCTTCCCTTAAAATCCTGTGACTTTTTTTTAAGACATACAACCATTCCTGTGTGCCGGCCTTTCCCAATTGTAATACAAGTCGGGGACACAGCTGGGGTTTAACGCTGATGAGGTTCAACTAACAGCCTGCCACTTAATATGAAGCCAAACTGAACCCTTAAGAAAAAGATAAGGCCTCTCCCGTACACAGGATAAAAAATCTAAAAAAGAGTAAACCGTTTCTAATAAGGAGAAAACGAAGCTGCTATTCCAGTTCAGATCTAAAAAATAATCATAGTCAACTTACCTGCTTTTAAGAATGCATCAGAAGAGCTAAAAGGTAAAATACTGTATCGGCTGGAAAATAGCAATTGATTGCTTTCCTCCAAACCCCCACCGCACGCGCACGCACGCACGCGCGCGTACACACACACACAACCCGTTTGTAACATACTGCTTACAGTACTCAAAACAACAACAAAGACGTGGTTAAGATAACTCAAACGATTTTAACAATACTTTTCTAAATTGTGCCGTGATGGCAACTAATTGTAAACCCAACCTTTGTCTTATTTTCAAACCAAAGTAAGTTCCCCCCGAGAGGGGTGCACCGTTCCTGGAAGTACTGCAATACCAGGTCGATGCGTGGAGTGGACGGAGCAAGCTCCTATTCCATCTCCTAATTCCAAAAATCCATTTAATATATTGTCCTCGGATAGAGGACGTATCAGATATTAAACTGATAAGAACAGATACTACACTTGATCTTAGCCAAAAGGCCGAGAAGCGATACCTTAGCGGCTCACCTCCCAGCCTGCCTTATCCTTCCTGTAGCTTTTACGGTTGTGGTGACTTTAACGGCATAAGTATTAGTTTTTTCCAACACACAATCTTTTTTAAACTTAATTTCTTATTATTTTTATTCAAAATTATAGATAACTTTTTTGAAACATACCTTAAACAGGGTCATTTACCGCTTCGTCTGTCAGCTCACTGGTCGGTGTGTTTTGCATGAACCCGCCCCTCTGCTTTTATACATTCTTGGGATTGGTCCACATACAAGTCAACGCCCACATTTCAATACGCGCTTGATTTCTTTCTCCCAGACTGTGGCATTAGTCTCTGAAGGCTGTAGGCACGCCAGGGGGACGACCGGGTGGTGGTCTCCGTTAGTCAGTTGAGGTTGGCGGGTGGCGGCGCCGGGCTTCGGGACACACCGTGTTTCCCGAATATAAGACCTAGCGGAACAATCAGTTCTAATGTGTCTTTTGGAGCAAAAATTAATGTAAGACCTGGTCTTACTTTACTATAAGACCGGGTCAATATAATATAATGTAATAAAATATAATACAATACGCAGTCTTATATTAATTTTTGCTCCAAAAGACGCATTAGAGCAGATCGACCGGCTAGGTCGTATTTTCCAGGAGACATGGAGTTTGGAGAGTCCGCGGTTCCAGAGCACAGGTTTTGGAGTCCAAATTGCTACATTGGGATCCCTGCTAGCCAGTTCCTGACTTGATGACTTGAGGCACGTTGCGTAGCCTCCTGCCCGCAATATGGGGCGGTTGTTAGAGCAGGACACTCAGTAAAGGTTGGCCTTTAGAATTCCGTTCCCCTCGTATCCTGAGGCTTCTGGCTCCCTTTTGTGCCTCCTCCCAGACTTGTCACATCCACCCCCAACTCGCTTCTACCTTGCCATTTGTACCATGCATCACTCACCGTGGACCCTTCACAGAGGGGAAAAGATGCCCTGAGAAAGACGTTTCTTTGGAGGTTCCTGATTCCTAAACTCGGCGTCCAGCGGTGGGAAAGAGAGGGTGAAGCCCAGTGTAGGGAAAATTTAAATGAGCAGTTCATTTATCAGCTCAAAGCAAAGCCTGGCTGTATGAAAGGGATTAATATCAGGCCCTGGCTGTAAAGGGACTTGAGGTCCTGTTTCCTTGGAAACTATATTAACATGAATGTGGGACATTCTGTTGGAAACCTCCTTAACTGAAGCTCTATAGCTGGCTGAAGTCCGTGTCTCCGTGTCAAAGTTCGATCCTTAAGGCAAGAGTAGGTCGCGCCATTCTCACTGATATGCTTTCAACTAGCAAGGTTTCTGATAATCTGTGACATAAGAGAACAAGGGCAAGGTTCTCAGCACTGTGTCCCTTATGTTAATAAACAGAAGCAGTTTCTACAGTTTCCTGTAAGTAAACCAGAGCCTCCAGGGAAAGAGCTGAATTGGGGGATGTGGTTACCAGAATAATGCCCCCCACAAAGATACCCATGTCCTAATTCTCAGAGCCTCTGAATATGTTACCTTACATGACAAAAGGTACTTTGCAGATATTAAATTAAGGGTTTTGAGAAGAAGAGATTATCCTGGATTTGGTGGGCCCCTTTTGTGTCATTGCAAAGGTCCTTATACGGGACAGAAGGAGGCAGCAGACTTGGTGTCAGAATGATGCAGCATGAGAAGAATTCGATGAGACTTTGCTGGCTTTAAAGATGGAAGGGGGTCAGTAGGGTGACCTCTGGAAGCTGGAAAAGGCAAGTAAATGATTCTCCCTTAGAGCCTCCAGAAAGGAAGGCAGCCCTGCTGCCACAGCTTGATTTTAGCTTGTTGAGACTCATTTTGGACTTCTGACCTCCAGAAGCGTAAGATCAATTTGTTTTGTTTAAGCCACTGAGTTTGTGGTAATTTGTTATAACAGCAATGCAAAACGAATACAAGGGCAAAAGCACCCTCAAAAAAAAAAAAGAAGGGCAAAAGCAAAACTCAGTTTCTTTCAATCCCAACCTTCTCCAAATTCTGCAAGACCCAACCTAGTGCAAGCCACAGCCCCCTGGCTTGGCTTCAGTCCTGCCCAGGCTGTAGCCAAGCACCCCATCTCTTGGTAGGTCTGTGCAGTCAGCAGTTGACTGTTCCTGCTTTGAAGCAAAGGCAAGTGGGGAGTGGCTTCTTCACTCTTGTTCTACTGTTCCCTCTGCCTCTTCCTGCGCGGGTGCGGGAGGCTGATGTGAGGGCTCCACAAGAACTTGGCAATGCATTTCTTTATGCTTATTGAGCAGTTACCTATGGCCATAAAAAAAATGAGACTTGGACCTTGACTTCATGACCTTTATAGTCCACTGGGGAAAACTGGGAGAAGGCTCCTGTGATCCTCCAGGTGGGAGACAAAGGTGGCTGTGGTAGCAGAGATGGAGATACGTGGAAGAGTTCAGAGAAACACTGGCTTTGGTGACAGGCAAAGCGCGGCCAAGGCAAGAATGTTCTTTCCATGGGTACATTTAATTTTTGTAATTTAATGTTTTATTTTAATGAAATTCATATAAATCGACAAGTAGTATTCAAAGGTTTATAGCAACCATCCCCATTTTACACTCGTCTGTTAACTCTTTAAACAGTTTTTATTTTTAATGGTACTTTTCTCCATATTTATACATTGATTGAACAATTTTTGACTTCCTATTTTTTTGTGTGTTCTTGAGGACGAGGCTATAAACTTAAAAACCAACACAATATAAAACACGTCGAAGAAATGGCTAGTCAACTTGAAGAGGTTTGTAATTTTTGTTGCATCCCCCAACCCTTTTGAGAATCTGAAGACTTTCCCCAAATAAACATATATTTGTCTCACAGTTTTGCATACAATTTCTGGTGGGATTCTTAAGAGTCCCTTGAAACCCATTTGTTAATCTATAAGTATACAACTACAGCCCTAGAAGAGACAGAGAATCTCCCTGAAGTTGTCCACACACCTGGAGGCCACATCAGTGGAGCAACAGGACTTGGGGGTCCTGGAGTCCCGTCTAAGAGTTGTCCAAGAGGGAACCCTAATTCCAGGATTTAAGACTGGCTGCTCAGGGTTGCTAAATGTCTCCTGTGGACAAAAATCACCCCTGGTTGAGAGCCACTGTGCTATTTCAAATAGTCGTATTTGCTGGCCGTTGTATTTTGCCTCTCCCTCTTCTAGAATGTAACCCAAAGGCAAGAGCAAGGCTTTGACTCTTCTGGGGAGTACAGTGCTGGGTTTGGGATGGAGCAGTTTGTTGGCGCTGTTACCACTTAACTGAGGTGGGGAAGCTGAGGGAGGAGCTGGCACAGGCAGAACAGGGGATCAAGGGTCTGAATGTCTGACTGGATATCAAGGGGGGGTAGGGTAGGGGGTAGTTGGATGTCCCTGGAGCTCAGGGAAGAGGTCCAAGGCTAGAGACATTGTAGTCCTGAGTCATCAGTGTGCAGAAGGAATGTGAGAAGCCCGGCCTCAATCATTCTGGAGCTTTCCCCCATTTCTCCATATTGTCCCAGTTGTACATCTTTTCATGTCTTAGTCCAAGTAGCCATTAATTTGACAAATGTTGAAAATAGTGTTTGAGGAAGGCTTCATTGTCTACCAGACACTTCCAGTGGACCCTGCCTGGCCCCTATACCAGGCTATCCGGTTTCATCACCTCCTTGCTGTATTTCCCAGATCTGGGTTAGAGCAACAGTAGCCCCCAGACTCCTAGAATAGTCAGTCTAGTGGTTAAGCCCCTGGGACTTTGGTAACTGACCCTCCCTTCCCCTGCTATTTTAACTGTGACAATGGGCAATTTGCTTAGCTTTTCCTTGCCTCAGTGTCCTCCTCTATCCAAGGGTGCTTTTGGCACATGCCGCCCAGGGTTGGTGAGGGTGAGAGGAGGTAATGCAGACTCGTCTGTAGCTGAAGCTCAACATGCTTGCAGTCAGTTGTACCTGACCTCTTTATAGCTTCGACAGTTGACACTTTTCATCTGGTGTTTGAGGAGTGTTCTTCCCTGGTTACCTGATCAGGCCTCTGCAGGTTCTCCCACTGCCTACAGTGCCTTTCTGGGTTTCTCTCCTCTGCTGTTCCTCCCCTTTAAATGCTGGTGCTCCCCAGGGTCCTGGCATCTTTTAGTTGATTCACTTTCAGGACCAACCCTTGCTTATTCTGGTTGTATCACTGATTGACAACTCTCAAATCTGTATGACTACCATTTAATGAACAAAAACACAGTTCACACAAAAGGCATAGTTGGCCCTCCATACCCACTACTTCCACCTACATGGTCTAAGCTAATTCCAAAGATAAAATATTGTAAGAAAAACTTTGTAGTTGCTGACAGGTACTATGCAGTTAGGTCTTAGGTCTGATGGTGTCTGTGCTGAACACATAGACCTTGTCATTCCCCAAATACAGTGGAACTACTTATATAGCATCTACATTGTAATAGTGTAACTACCATGTTTCCCCAAAAATCATATATACTAAGACTGGGTCTTATATTAATTTTTGCTCCAAATGACACATTAGAGCTGATGGTGCAGCTAGGTCTTACTTTCGGGAAAACAGTACTCGCACAGCACTTAACATTGTATTAAGTAGCCTAAAGATGACTTAAAGCCTGAGTGTGCAGATCATAGGCAAATACACTATTTTATGTAAGGGACGTGAGCATCCTCAGATTTTGGTTTCTGCAGGGACCCAGGAACCAATACCCCAGGATAGAGGTATGAGCTATATTCTGAAATTTACATGTTAATAAAATAGGTGGGTATCCCTTAATTCATCACTATTTGCTGTCTATTCTATCAAATATTGAGAAATGTAATCATTATCTGAACTTACATCACAATTACCTGGAGGAGTTGGGGGCAGGGGAAGGCGGTTCGAGTGCATGTTAGCCACCTAGATTTCACTCTCCAGGCTTAGAAAACCACATTAACTGCTTTAAAGACAGAATCATCGAGCTAACCATACACATACACCAACATCGCCTCCACCCATGCACGACACCACCGCCCTTCCTTTACCCCCAAAGCCAGTGAGCTTGCCCAGGACCAAATAAGCAGATTTGAAAACACTGGGTATGCCTGGGGACAAGAACCCATTTGGATGCGCCTGTAAATTCTCAAGTAGCTAGCTATATATTTTCATGCTCCGATTAATGGTACATGTAGATCAAGATGGATGTTTGATGCCAATTGTATCATTCATTCGACAAATGTTCACCTGCCATAGCAGTTGTACCTATTTAGGTGAATAGCTAATCTAGACCCACTCAAACACATGAACCACAGTGAAGATTTAAAAAAACAAAAAATGTTTTATTTAAAGACTGAAATGATTGCATGTTAATTTTAATTTTATGTTAATTCTACATGGTACAAGAAATGACTTGAAAATTCCCCTTTTGATGTCCTCCAAGAGTTGGATTCCTGTACAGAAAAAGAAAAGTGAGTTTACTGAATGGGAAAGAATAGGCACTGAGTTTATAAGGGGCTAATTTAAACCAATTTCCACCTCCACATGCTTTTCTGTTTATTAAATCATGTCTGTATTAAATACGAAACACCAGTGTACAGGCAGATACCTACCATCGTACAGGATTTGTTCTTCCTTTAGACCTAGAAAAAATATACAAATTTTCAACAAGTGATTTAATTCTCCCTTTCCCATGTTCAGAAATCCTTATGATCCCTCAGACAGCTCCTTCTGGAACAAACTTTCCTCTTCTCCCCCAGCCAGCCCCAGTGGGTTCACCTTTACAGGCTCTGGGACGAGGACAGGAGGTAAGACATGTGAATGTTTCTTCACTGGGAAATTTCAGCTTGGCCCACACCTGGCATCTAAGTTTACTCACCTCTAACTTCAGACTGGAGTTGAGCAGAAATATGGCTTGGCTTACACTTTCCCTGCAAAAGATCGATTGGGAATTAAGTCCCCAGCCCTAGGAGTCCCTGTTGCTTGGGGGAAAGGTACACCTGTATAGGCTATGTAGGCTTTAACACATTTTATAGGAACCACCAACTAGCCCGAAGAACTTCCTGCTGGCTGTAAAGCCTACTCAACGTACTACCCATTGTCACTTTTCACTCCAAGGCAAGCTCACAGCTCAGAAAATACCTTTCAGTCACAGTGATCAGACTGGGGCGGTATTGAACTCATCACTGGTGAGTGGTTCAGTAATGGCCAAAGACAAACTGGATTAAGCCAATGGGTTCACGTCTTTGCGCAGGTATCCAGACTAAAGTGCCATACAAAACCTGGCAAATCTTATATAGCAGCACTAGACTGAAAATGTTGCAAAGGGATTTACCTTAAATCATTCGTGGGCTCCAGAGAAGGCGCTGGACCTGAAACAAACAAGATTGGGTCAGCAATGCTTATTTCCTGCATTGTTGTTCCCACCTCAGCTAGTTCTTAGAAAATCAGATTTCCGAGTCTCAACAGCAATTCATCAGCCGAACGAGATTCCATGTAAATCATCATATATGTATAGGCCTAAAATGGCATTTTTCTACCCAGCATGCACCAACACATACGAAAACCACTCACCTTCTAGTGGGTAAACAGGTCACTGTTAACAGCACCTAGGGAAAGACAAAGTTGTGGGTGACAAACGTTCCTTACACATCGTATCCCCCTACTACCGTCTTTTCCAGTTTCTCAGGTGTTCAAATGTTTTCATTGTGTAAGTCATAGTGAGCTAGTTTGATTCATCATAGAAACCGACTACTTGGTGATATAAACCAGACATTAATCACTAACCTTTTAACTGTCAGCTTTTTAGTAGTACACAGGAACAAGCTGCTCCTAAATGAGATCATGTAATTAGCAAAATATCTAAAACAGCCAAAGCTATTCTAGCTATGGTTAATGGATAGGCCAAGAAAAACTAACCAAATGCTATCTACAGGCTATTTGTTGTACCTCAGACAGTTCCTCATGGAACAAGTTCTCATCCTCTCTCCCAGTTAGCCCCAGTGGGTTCACCATTACTGGCTCTGGGGCTAGAACAGGGGTTAAGACGGGATGCTTGCTCTCCTCACTGGTACTGGACTCTGGGGCAAGCTACAACCACGTTACAAGTGCTCACCACTTCCAACTCTTTCCAGGAGTTCAACCCTGAGCAGATTAATGGGCATCTAGTAGATGAGAGATTAAGCAATATTACTATAACGACCAAGGGGAATCAGCAAACTATATGGGTCAATTAGGGCTCTGGTAACAAAACAAAATATCACAACAACCCATGATGATGCGATCCTTCGGATAATGGGTTCACATGTTAATTTACCACGAGAAAACCAACTTACCATTAAGATAAGATAGATGAATATATCATCAGGACAGTCTGCAAATAAGAAGCAAGTAATTACTTAAAAGTATTAGGATAGAATAAAATTTCTGCATGAATAGAAACTGCCATCAGAACTCTAACATGCTATTAACTGTCATACCTCACAGAACATCAGCACAACAATTCAAATCATCTGACAGTGACATGTGGGTGAGGGAAAAGCACACCCTCTCAAAAACCAACTGTGTTGCTGGTTGCTCTCTCCCTCCCCAGGAAAAAATCATTCCAAGAGGAACAAGCTGGAAGGAGCAAAAAGCAACACCACTCCACTGACCATTTGCTCTCCTGGTTGTGGGGAACCCTGGAGAGATGACACACCAATCCCATTTGAACAATTACCTGTAGTCACCCTGAGACACAGGATTGTCTGAATTCCTCAGGATTGGTGATGAGATGCTGGAAACAGAAAAGGGAGGCATTATATGTACGTAGGGCAGCCTGCAAAGGAGTACTTGAGTCCTCTTGGCCCACTCCTCAGTATTAAGATGACATCACTTCCAAGTTCAGTCATATGCTTGTCATTATATATTCATCATGGAGTGGCCAGCCCAATTTGATGCCCAGCTAGACACTGCCCCCACCCACAATTGCATAAACCATGTATACACACCTGGAGCATCACTGTAACACTTGATTTGCACAGGAAAAGATTCTGCCCCATCTTCCAACCTATAAGTTCTTTTAAACTGAACCACGTCTGAAAAAAACGAAGAGCACCTTTCACTTAGTTTTAGACCTTGCAACCTGTCTCATATTAGTGCCTTAACACCTCCGAGCTAAAAAAAATCCCCCAAACATCTGCTGCACATGGTGCTACTCAGAATTTTTATATTTTCTCCACTAATCCCTCAGAAAGAGAGAGTTCAATTCTTAAAATCATCCCCGTAGCACATCCATAGGCCTTCCAAACACTCAACAATGAAAGGACAATGGTAAAGGACAGCCTTAAGCACTTACTTTAACAAAAGGGCTGTTCCCGGTCCTTTGGCGTTCAAACTTGCCCCGGAACCCTGCAGACAAGAAAACATTAGGTCAGCACTGGGTATTTCGCAAACGCTTTGTTTTCCGGAGAGCTTTCTGCATCGGCTGCGCAAGGCCAGTCTCCTCAGAGTTTCTCATCCTCACGGAATTCAGCACAGGTCTGTGAAAAGGTTCTCATCACACAGAGAAGGCCGCAAGCACCGCCTGCCATCGCCATTTTGTCCTTCATAAAGCCCTGCAGCAGATTGCAGGCCTGGAGGCCATGGCCAAGTTCCCCCACCCCGCCAATTAAATAAGTGCAACACAGAAGGCGGCCAAAGCTGCGCCATGCTCACGCGGCGGCTTCTTTATGAAACACAAAGCACACTCACCGAGAGCAGCAGAAAAAACGAGAGCGAAGGTGCACAGTGAAACACTTAAATACTATCCCGCAGAGACCCATGGGATTTGAGGGCGGGACTGTGGCGGGCGCATGCGCATGAGGAGGGTGCGTGGAAGCCTGGGGAGTTGTGGGTAGAGATTTCCACAGAAGGCGAGCGTGGAGTGCGCGCCCCCATCGGCGCGAAAAAGGCGCGCATGCGCCTTAGGGCAGTACCCAGGCGCGCCTTACCGCGCTGGGACCGGGTTTCAAAACGGCTGCCTGGGGCGCTGGAGCTTTGAAGCTCCGGGCGGTTTCCTGCGTATCCTGGACCGACGTTCGGTCTGGGTCCCAGCCGCCTGCCCCCACACTCTTTCCTGTGAGCTCCTCTTTCCCACACACACCCTAAACCCGTGTGCAGGGCCCGCCTGTATGGATCCTAAATCTTCTGAACCCTTGACCGGTGTCGTCTCGATCCCTCGCCAGCCGCCCAGCGCGCATTCCGGGCCTGGTGCTCAGTGTCCCAGCTCAGGAGGTGACGCAGGTACTGAGCCCCGGGCTAGGCTGAGCTCAGGTGGAGGCCCCTTGCATGAAGCCATTTCGGGTAGTGAATCAGGCCGTAAGCGCTCCATTTGAGTCTTACGAAAGTGTCTGATTCTTCCTCACTGGCCACAAATGGCCTGCTGTCCGGTCCCATTTCGCTAGGAGCTTGGCTTGACGCAGGGTTAACGTTAGGAGCACCATTTTAAGCACACTAATGAGTTGATGATTAGTCTTCCAAACTCGCAAGAGGTAGGTACAATAACTACTCCCGTTTTATAGATGAGGGGCCCCAGGTGTAAAAAGAGCTCTTGCGCTACCTGCAACTCCCCTCCTGACTGTCAAGGTGGATCCGGTCATCTATAGACTGGTTACTGAGACCAACCAGCATCACTTCATCAGACATTTGTGTATGTGCAAACACCTAGTGTATGTGCAAGTTTTATAAATACGGGGGGGGGGGGCGGGCAAAAAAATGTATACACATACCTTGTAGTCATCTTTTATTATTGGCATATATTGAGTATTACATTTTAATACAGGTTTTTCCTTTCTTAAAATGTGTATACATTTTTTGGGCACCATCTGTATTTACTAATCTCCTTGTACATGCTCTTCTGAATGACCTCACCTAATCTACAACTCTAGGAGTGAGCTATTAAGGTCATGTCATAGGTGAGGAACCTGAGACCTTAGAGAGGGTAAGTAACTTGCTTGGTGTTAACCCAGCTAAGAAACTTCAGAGCCAAGGTGCAAATCCAGGCCGTCTGGTTCTAGGGCCTGCCCTTTTGACCACTGCTTTACTGCTGTCATCACACACTGTTCTCAAGGTAGCCGGAGAGCAAGCAAATACACAGGAAACAAGTGGAATGCTCCCTGGGTACTGTTTTCAATTTTTTTCATTGATGTCTCCCCCTCCCCAGGAGCCTTAAAGAGACATTTCCTCTCCAATCCCCCCCTGCCAAGAAATTTTAATACCACTGATATGCTGTATATCTGCTTATGTACTGTAGCCCTTTGGAGGGCCAGACACCTTTTTAATATCTAAGATTTTCCTGCCTCCCCTCCCCCCACCAAGAACCAATTTTCACTCCTTTGTGGGCAATATTGTCTCCATGCGTCCCTAGGATAACATCACAATTGACACTACACAATATTGAGAGAATTCCAGTTTGAACACAGTTATGAACTGAAATAAATTCATTTACTCAGTAAGTATTGCTTGTTCAAGTACATGATTGAAACATTGTAACAAAATGTGTAGAAAATGAAAGATAAACTATGGGAAATCCAGAAGTTCCAGAGCAGACAGACAGGGCTAGGCAGGTTATATGCCAGAATGGGAATTGGGGGTTGCTTTATGGAGTGTCTGAGCCTTGAAGGGTAGATAAACAGACCGGGGGAGGAAATTCCAGTTAAAAAAACAATTTGAGCACAGGCTTGGAACTGAAAAAGGAAGGAAATACTACATGGATATAATTCATGCAAGGTGGGCTGAACGGGAATAGTAGAATATAAAACGGGAAAAGATTTCCTGGGGAGGGCCAGAAGAGGACCTGGAATGCAAAGCTAAATTATTTGAACTGTAGATAGTGAGAAAAAAGCCAGTGAAAGTTTTTGAGCAGGGAGGTGATAAATTGAAGGATAAGATGGAGACAAGGACATTACTTAGATTGTCACAGGAGTTTAGGCAACAGGTAAGTGGATCCTGTAATGGCAGAGGAAATGGAAAGGAGAGAATTTAAGTCAGGGGTCTCTAACTCACCTACAAAAGTGGAGGTAATGCAGATAAACGGTAAGAACTGGGTGGGGACTGTGGTGAACCTAGGCAGCCCTTTCTTAGCTCCAGCTGATTGTTGTCTTGCTACTAGAGTATTGTTTCTGTAAAAAAAAATCTGACCAAGGGAATCCAGAAATCCAGAATTCTATATTTGCCCATTTTAAGTGTTGGTGTCTAACTTCCAATTTTAAGCACATTCTATGAGCCAATCACGATATGCCTGTGAGCCAAAGGTGGCCATGACTGAATTTGCATCTCTGTGGTGACATAGAATCCACTTGAAAGGGGTAATGTCAAAAACTGGAGGCTTTTTTGGGAAGAAAGGGGTTAAAGTGCATAATCAATGAGAAAGGAAATAGTGCTTCAGCTTCTCCGACCTAATCAGTAACCAAGAGAACAGTGCCCCTTCCTACATTTTCTTACTAAGGCACAAACCACTGGGGTAATATAGCTGCTACAGTTTCAACACTAAAGATCAGTGATTATAGGTAACGGTGCCAGTTCTTTCTACATGCTGATAAACATCACCTCAAAGAGTTTTGAAGTCATTTGTTGCCAGACCCAAATTAAAACTGACACCAGGGGCTGTGGCAACTCAACCTATCTTTCCTATACATCCCTTCCATTAGATGTAAAACTGTTAAGTATTGAACTGTATGTACCCTAATTGAAACTTCTAACTAACTCACCAGCTCACCAGATGTCGTTTACACTCACTCCTGCCTCTGCCCTCTTTCCCAAAGTTAGAGCACTGTTTCAATACTTCTTGAAGTTCTGCTCTCTGGCTAATAGTCCTCAGCAAGGCCCATAATCTTTCTAATATTTCCAAAGATTCAGGTTCTTTTTTCCCCTTCTGCCCCCCCCCCCCCGTTTCAAGCCGTTGTTTCTTAGCCTAGTTGTGTAGGACACAGCTCCCTGGCCCATGCTGGTGGGATGAGCCTTGCGCCTGCCTGCCCCCCCCCCCCCCCCGCAGTCCGTTGCCCGTCGTCAGTCGGCTGCTTACAGCAGCTCATGGCAGCTCTCACCGCTGCCAGCCGCTCATGCTGGCTGCCAGCCATTCACACTGGCCACCGGCCGCTCCTGGCAGCACACAGTAGCCCACGGCAGCCAGCGGCAGCATGCACACAACAGTCCACACCGACCTCAGCAGCTCACACCAACCTCTGGCTCACGGCAGCCCAGCTCCAGGGAGAGCCATTGTTCACAGTCCTAGCTGTGGAGGGCACAGCTCACTGGCCCATGTGGGAATCGAACTGGTGACCTTGGCATTACGAGCACGGTGCTCCAACCACCTGAGCCACCGGGCCAGCTCCAGATTCAGGTTCTTTTCCTTAACAGCACCAAAAAAAGCTGGTGGTCTTAGCAGTTGGAGGTCACCTGGAGGTTTTTATAACAGACTTATTCTATAATGGCTCCCTGGCTCTGATTTCCTCCCTTCTCATCCATTCTCCACCTTGCAGCCAGACTGACTTTTCCAAATAAAAAATTTGGTCAAGTCTCACGTCTCAGATCATAGTCCTTCCATATGGTCACGTCTCAGATCAGTGCCCCTCCATAGTCTTTAAGCTAAAGTCTAAATCATCAATATAGTGATTACAACCCCTGCTTTCTTTGCAAGTTTCCTTACTACCCCTCCCTCCCCAAGCTGGGTGCATCTTGCCCCCCCACCTTAAACTCCCTGAGGTCATGTCTATGTAAATCATCTGTGGGGACAGAGTCCCAGAGAGCAGTTTCCAGGCTCTCAACCTCTTGTGGAAAGTTGCTGGCTCGGGTGGTAGATGGCTGTCAACTGTAATCAGATGGCCCTCAGCTGTAATCAGTTAGACATTAGCCACTAATATAACTGCGTGGCTAGGCTAGGGGGTTAGTTGGTTGGTTGGCAGAGAAGCAGATGGCTGCGCATCGTGTGGCTCCTGCTCCCTGTGTCTCCAACCCAGCCGCCAGCGAGACTATAGTGGTATGAACCCCCTATCTGTGACTCCGTGGGTGTTCCTTCTTGGCCTCACCATGTCCTGCGTTCTTATGTGGGGGGCGGGACCAGAGCCACTGCATGACATCATCATTGTATCCCTATTGCCTAACAGAAAGCATGACACAAAGTAGGACTCAGTATGTATTAGTTTATCTCTATAAAATTTTGAATGATCTTATTCCAGCCTCAATTCATTGACTTATCCAATGAGCTACTCCTAAGAGAGGTCTGGGGAGTTTGCTCGTATAGCAACCCTGCCCCCACCTGGCGGCAAGAGGCACTGCCTGGCTTAATGGAGGAAGAGATTCAAATGACCAGTGCTTTGCCAGGAACTGGGAGATAAGACAGTAACCTCGGTGGAGGAAAAGGCCCTATTTGATAACAGAATTTCCTGGACTGTGGAGAAATATGACACTGGGGAGGATTAGCCCAGTCTCTGGGGAGAGGAAGATGGTGAAGATTGTAAGGACAGGCTTACATGCTGTATTTGCGGACCTGAGTGAGGAACGTATGGGGAGTTGATATAGGTAATATCAATCCTTAACCTTTTGGCTAAGATCATATAATATCTGTTCTTATCAGTATAATATCTGATGTGTCCTCCCCCCGAGGACAATGTACTACATTGATTTTGGAACAGGAACTTGGTCTGTCTCTTCCATGCACTGACCTGACATTGCAGTATTCCTACGAATGGTGCACCCCTTTAGTGATATTTAGTTGTTAAAGGATTTGTTAGCTAGATAGCTTCGGTGGAGTTGTCTCTCTTTTTGAAAAATGAGCATGATAAATTACGGCAACTGGATTGATTAGTAAAGGATTTGAGTGTGGACTTGCAAGAGGTAATATAAACCACGTGAAGCTGTCTGCCTAGGCTAACAAGCATGCTTATTATTTCAACAACCAGTGATTACTTTAGTGACTGTTCACGTAGTGGCAGGGTAGAGCAGTGCTCATCAAACTTTTTGGATTATGCTCCTTCTCAGTAAAGAAAAACACTGGAATACCCTAATACATGAAGGCTTTTAAAAGTATGTTATTCTCTACATTAACAAGTATTTGAAAAGGAGGGAAATTTTTTAAAGGGTGAGATAGAAATAGAAGTTGAAACATTTTCTTTATAAGTCATTGTGTTGATTAAGAGAGTGGCTAGGGCCAGACTGTCTGGATTTGAACCCTGGTCCACCTTGTGCTTTCGGATGAAGGCCAAGTCCTGTTGTCTGTTTTGTTCAGGGCTTCTTTCACGGTGGATGTTTTTTGTTGTTGTTGTTTTTTTAAGGAGGGCGCAGCTCATGGTGGCCCATGCATGGATCGACCCAGCAACCTTGGTGTTATTAGCACCATGCTCTAACCAGCTGAGCTAACCGGCCACCCCATGGTGGATGCTTTTTGGTGGACATTAACGTGTGATGCAGAAATCTTCCTGCTCTGTGGACACTCCCAAGTGTCCATGAACACGCCTCCACCCCAGACCTCACTGCCTGGGTCTTCCAGTCCTTTTCCTTTCAGGCCTCTAATCAGATGACCAGGCCATTGGCCATCACCCTGGAATGTGTATGTATTCTCACCTAGGGCTATTTCTTCTTCTACACAAAGTAGATCGTCAGGTGTACTGCTGGCAGATTTTCCCTCTTTGCTGTCTTTCAAGACCACTTCTGAATATGACTGTTGTCCATTTTCAGCTGGCACCCATAAGTTACCCATCTGTAAATCAACTCAGGCCTTTACTTCCTTAGCAGGTTATACAAGACACTCCAATAGGATCATGGGTACTTTTACAAGTATGGTGGGTGACAAGGGGGTCTAGGCCATGCAGTTTGCTTGTGTCTTCTGCTTCTGCTTAGTCTTGATCCCGGAAGTGCCACTTCATCTTTTGAAAGACTGCTGCTGAGCTGGTCTGACTTTTTGACTTGATAGGTACGACTCATAATGGGGGCAGTTCATGGTCACTTGGTGCTTCGTAATCAAGTGTTCCACTAGTATGCCGAGAGCTGTTCCTCAAAAGGCATATAATTCTCTGTTGTGGACAACTTGGCCTTGCTCTAGAATCTCAGGCACCTGCTATTCCCATTGGCACTTGCCATGAGCTCCACAGTGCATATTTTTTCACCACTGATACGTCCACTCCATTAGATCTGTTGGATGTTATGGCCCGAGTGGCAGGACATCATGCACTGCAGCTTGGACCTGCTCAGAGCCATTTTGTGTCTGGGCTGCGCTCAAAGTTGGCAATTTACCATGTCACCTGCTATATAGGTGGGAGCTATACCATATTTCCAGGTGTGGAGGTGATAAGTATCACCCTCCATGCATCCTTTCTGTTTTGAGTGGTGGCACTAATCTCTGCTACCGTGTTTCCCTGAAAAAGAGACCTAGCCGGACCATCAGGTCTAATGCATCTTTTGGAGCAAAAATTAATATAAGACCCAGTCTTATATAATATAATATAATACCAGGTATAATATAATATAATATAATATAATATAATATAATATAATAATACTGTGTGTGATATAATATAATATAATACTGGGTCTTATATTAATTTTTGCTCCAAAAGATGTATTAGAGTTGATCGTCCAGGTAGGTCTTCTTTTCGGGAAAACATCGTAATCCCTCTTCCCCTCTCCCCAGTATGTGTTAATTGCTTTTCATTTACTATCATGGCTGAAAGGTGAGGGTGGAGATTTTTACTTTGCCTTTTCCACCGTGACAGGTCTCATTTCTTCGGCCAAGGATCCAATGTAGGGGTTGCTCCAACTCCTAAGTATAGCTATCCCATTAAACACTTGGGGACTAAGGAAATTACTGGATACCTGTAAGTCCCTGTTCTAATGGGAATCATGCTGACACTTTGGGTCTTCGGGCATCAAAGTTAGCTCAGATCCGGTGTCTAAAATCTTCAACATATTTGCACATTCTCCTTTACTAAGTGTACAGTCACACCTGAGTAGATGATGAGTTCCCTTTAGGGAAGAACGAGGAGAATCATCATAATTTCAGGACGCTTACCCATGGGACCTGGTTACCTCTTTAGTAACTGAATGTTGGACATGAAAATCGGCTCAGGCCCAGAACCTGAGGAAGAGCTCCTGACTGTTTATTGTGGTGACCCCCTTAGCCTTCCGCCCCTTTCTTCAGGTGGTAGATGTACAGCAGCATCCTGTCGGTTCCCCAGGACACCATTGTCTGTTATACCCACAACTCTCTGTGAGCCAAGCCCCCATGGCTACCTCTCCAATCTTGCCATTCTTATGGTAATTACGGCTTTCTGTCTTCTGGCAGTTAAGCCTCTATTATACCTGATCTCTAATACAGTAGTACCTCGGTTTTTGAACATCTCCATTGATGAACATTTCGGTTTACAAACGCCGTAAATCTGGAAGTAAATGCTTCGGTTTTCGAACACGCCTCGGAAGTTGAACATGTCACGCAGCTTCCACTGAGTGCAAGATCCTGAGGCCTAGCTGTCGGCTGTTTTCAAACGTTTCAGAACTCGAACGATCTTCCGGAACGGAGTATGTTAAAAAAACCGAGGTACCACTGTACTTGATGACGGTCAGGAGGAGGGTGAGTGTCAGCCTCATACATCTTAGGTAGCTCAGCTCTGTGACTGCAGAGGAGAGCCACCACTGGCTTTAGTGATGCTGACGCCCCTCTCAATAGTGCATTCCTGATGGCCTTGTGAACATGGTGTCCTCTGGGCCCTTTTTTGGAACACAGTTCTCTGGTGGGTCACTGGCCTCACATAATAGTTCCATTCCAGTATGCCCACTTTCCTCAGCCTCTGTATCACTTCCTCTGCCGTCCACTAGGGCATCTCAGGCATATCTATAATACTTCACTCAGCGTGGACTGCTTTATCCAGGCTTCTACAAGCCACCATAGCAGTGATTTTGCCCCCATCCACAGGCGTCCCTGTCAGGGTGTTAAGTCCTGGGTCCCAAGAAAGTTCCCCTCAAGTCAGTGGATTCTTATCTACTGATCCTTTCCCTGGTCCCCAAGTGTTTAGTGGGATTTAATGTACTTGGAGTTGTAGTAACCCCTGCATTGGGTCGTTGGCCTGTGAAGAAGAGCTGTAGTGGGAAAGACAAAGTGGAAAGCTTTAAAAGGGCCCTGTCCTGACCATCAATTTCCTCACCTTCAATTCTCTCCTTAACCCACTGCACTGTAGCCCCTGTACCTGCCCCTCTACTGATACTGCTTTCCCCAAGGCCATTAGTGACCTTTTACTCACTCGGTCCCAAGAGGTGCTTTTCATCTTTCTTCACCTCAATAGCATTTGACGCTGTTGACCTGCTCCTTCTTCCTGAAGTGTTCTCTCCCCTTGCTTTCTGGGACACGTCACTCTCCTTGGTTTCCTTACTTCTTGACCATTTTCACTGTCTATTCCTTATACATTCCTCAGGGTTCTCGCCTGGGTCCACTTGATCTCTCACTCACTATACTCTGCCTAGACCAACTTATCCATTGCCATGGTGAAACCGACAGTTACCAGTACCATGTGTAGGTAGGTATTAGATCATAGAATCTAGAGATATAGGCTTTAACTAAATGTTTCAGTTGCTTTGGTTGTCCCATAGCTTGTAGTCAAAGATTAAGAAAATGTTAGTCACTCATAGTCAAAGATTATAAAGGATGTTCGTTATGGCCTAAAGACCTGCCTATAAAGCAAGTTCCAGAAAAAATGTTTCAAAGTACACTTTGCTTGATAATAGATAATAGAAAAATGTAGCCAGTTAAGTGCAAAATAATCATAACTTAAATAATAACAGTGGTCACAAGACATGTAGTTTCTGCCTTTTGCTTTAAAGATAATGTCACTGATGCACAATCATGAGATGTCTTACAGAATCTTGATTCTTCAGCACCGTTAGGTCACCCGACCACTATTACGAAGGCACCAGACAAGATGACAACAGGAAGTGAATTAACCAGACTAAGGAAATCCACTGAAATGTACACAAGAATTAACCAATCAGCTTCATCCATGACCCCTAACCCTCAACCCTCAGTCTTTGCCTATAAACACACTGGATTAAAACCATCGGGAAGTTGGATTTTGAGCACCAGCTCCCTGTTCTCCTGGCTCGGCGCCCTGCCAGGAAACCACCTGAATTTCTCCACTTCAAACTCGGTGTTCAGTGTTTGGCTCTGCTGTATGGTGAGTGTGCGGACCTCCTTGTTGGGTAACAATGGCTTCGTTTACCATATATATTCTGCCATCTCTGCCCAGGATCTCCTGGACTGCAGATCCATGCACCTGTCTGCCACACGTCCTCGCTGGGGTGGCCCATAAATAGCTCAGCTCAACGTGTCCAAAACTGAATTCATGATGTTTCCCCACAAATCTGTTCCTTCTCCACCATGCCCTCTTTTACTCAATTGTCTACACCAGGATTGTGGCCATTTCCCCCGTACAATAAATGCCCTCCTGCTCAAGGAACATCCGTGTGTTGGAACAAGCTGGGTTTATTACTTGTTAGAGGAGGAAGAACACACACCGGGGGAACCAGGGTGTGTCTTAGGAAGAGGGTGTTAGAAAGAACTTACAGGATTTGGGCTGTGCTGGGTGATTTTGGGGAGGGTTTCAGCATGTGGGGCTTTACTTTGGAGGGGATGTTTTCAGGAAGTGGGATCATTTTATTATTCGATATCTTCCTAAGTCTTATCTGGAAAGAGGAAAGACTAGAATGAGGCCAAAGCTATAATTGCTAACGCAGCGGCAGTCACTCATACTAGCCACGTTAGGGAGATGTTTGGACTTTTGTGATTTAGACACTGTTCATGTTTTGGTCTGGGTTCAGACATGATTATGGAATGGTCTCGTTTTGTCTTAACCCATCATGACCTCGAAGGGGCCTTGTCCGATGCTGACGTTCTGTGAAATTATGTTCTACAGGAGGACATCAAGGCCTGGGAGTGAGTGGCAGGCCAGCTTCTGGATGTCAGCAGCTGCTTTTCTCTTTCTCAGGACTCTAGTTCACGCCATTCACCCCTGGGTTTCCGCTGCAAATCCCTAATGCCTGGCTCTGACTTGACCTGCTTCTAATCTGTTCTCTACATTATAGCCAGAGAGATCTTTCTAAATAAAAAATCTGATCTTTTCAGCTCACAATTCTTATCGCTCTCCCTTTGCTCTTAGGTGAAAGTCTGTACCTGTCGACAGAGCCATCAAGGCCCCGGTGCCTTTTTCAATTTCAATACCACCACTCTATTCCCTCCCTTGCTCTCCTTGACCCCTTTCCTGCATAAACTCCCTGAGGTCAGAAATCGTATCTGTATAATTGATTATTTTATCCCCATCACGTAGAACAATGCAAGTCCCGATAATTTGTTGATCGCCTGACCTATGCTATGATGTAAACTCCTGAACAGGTTGCTGGGAGAAATACCTTTGAACTGGAGACAGCGTCTAACAGGAATCTCTTAGAAGATGGAAGCCCATTGGGGCGTTTTTCTCAGGGAGCCGCTCTGCCCCCTCCTGGCCGCAGGAAGCACTGCCTCTATTAGATGAGCAGAGATGCTCCAGTGAGCAGTGCTCCGCCTGGAGCCGGGAGGAGGAGGACGTTCACCTCTGGCACAAATTCAGCGTGAGAACAGAATTTCCTTATTTCCTAAACTGTGGAGGAATGTGCCATTGGGAAGGATTAGACTGGCTGGGGAGAGATGAAAATGAGGCATTTTATAAAGAACAGCTCTCAGGCTGCTTTTGTTGTTTTGAGTGGAATTTATGGAAGCAAGTCCTGATAGGAATCTTAATTGTAGGTTGTTTCTTTGGATTTTGGACCAAGATCAAGAATGGTATCTGCTCTCAGCATTTAACATCTCGTAAATTAGCTACTTGAGGACACTTTATGAAGTGGATTTTTGACACGGAGATGAAGTGATCCTTGCTCCGTCCATGCCACAAACCAACCTGATACTACCGCAGGACCTCCACGAGTGGGGTAGTCTTCCCTTTTGGGATAGATGTCAGTTGAAATGCAGACTGTTGGCATGCCACAGTATCTTTTGCTTTTTGTGGGGAAAAAAATTAAGGTGAACCTATGATTTCCCTTTTTTTTTTTAGCGTTATATTTTTGACACGTTTTGCCTGTCTTTAAGATTTAGTCGCTTACATAGTATTTTCTTTAGAAATGTTCTACAAATTATTGTGTCCATTAATGATAGGACATTTTTTAGTTTTCTAAATTTTTACTACTACAACCAGTGCTGCAATGAAATCTTTTGTATGTTGCCTTGTGTGTACGTGTGAGAGTTTCTCTGGAGTCTGAATCTAGGAGTGACATTGCTGGGTAGTGGCTATGGTACTTTCAATTCTGCAGGCGTTACACGTTGCTCACCTAGAGTGTTGAACCCATTAATGTTGCCACTTATGCAGTTTCATATCCTTGACGTCACTTGGTTCAGTCAGATGTTTTAATGTTGCCAATCTGGACCGAAATTATATTTTGTTATGATTTTAATTTGCATTTTACTAATATGGTCATGTAATCTTTCAAGAGTTCACTGGCCTTTCTTTTGTGAGTCCAATTTTGTGAATTGACTGTTTCTATTCTGTAAAATTTTTTCTTACTGGATCATTGTCTTTTCCTCACTGATTTTTCATCATATTTTATATTTTTTATACAAGACTATGAGTTGTTTTTTTTGTGTGTGTGTTTTTTTTTTAAAGATTTTATTGGGGAAGGGGAACAGGACTTTATAGGGGAACAGTGTGTACTTCCAGGGCTTTTTCCAAGTCAAGTTGTTTTCCCTTCAATCCTAGTTGTGGAGGATGCAGCTCAGCTCCAGGTCCAGTACCCGTTGTTAGTTGCAGGGGGCATAGCCAACCATCCCTTGCGGGAGTGGAACAGGCAACCTTGTGGTTGAGAGGACTCGCTCCCACCAACTGAGCCATCTGGCCACCCAGGAGCTGAGCGGCAGCTCATTGCCTTCATTCTAGTTGTGGAGGGTGCAGCTCGCTGGCCCATGTGGGAATTGAACCGGCAGCCCCGTTGCCCAGAGCTCACGCTCTAACCAACTGAGCCACCCGTTTGCCCCAAGACTATTAGTTTTATTAGTTCAGATACCTTTTAACATTGTGATTTGTCTTTTCAGTTTGTTATGGTCTCTTGTGATGCACAGACTTTTCTCTTTGAATGTTGTAGAATTCATCACTTTTTATTTTATTTTATTTTATTGGGGAAGGGGAACAAGACTTTATTGGGGAACAGTGTGTACTTCCAGGACTTTTTTCCGAGTCAGGTTGCTATCCTTTCAATCTTAGTTGTGGAGGGTGCTGTTCAGCTTCAAGTTGTTGTCCTTTCAGTCTTAGTTGTGGAGGGCGCAGCTCAGCTCCAGGTCCAGTTGCCGTTGCTAGTTGCAGGGGGCGCAGCCCACCCTCCCTTGGGGGAGTCGAGGAATTGAACTGGCAACCTTGTGGTTGAGAGCCTCCTGGCCCATGTGGGAATCAAACTGGCAGGCTTCGGAGTTAGGAGCAAGGAGCTCTAACCACCTGAGCCACCGGGCCGGCCCCCTATTTATTTATTTTTAGAAGGAGGGCGCTGCTCACAGTTGCCCATGCGGGGAATAAATGGGCAACCTTGGTGTTAGCACCACGCTCTAACTAACTGAGCTAACCAGCCACCCCCTCACAGTTTATTTTGTACATTAGAATCAAAGGAGACATACGTAAAGAGGGTTACTTGAAATCCATTGGTGATAGATTAAAGGGGTGGGAGAAAGCAAAGTGGGGACATTTCTGGGACTGGATAAAAGTAAAATGGAGGGACACATACTTCTTTTACATTGGCCACAGAATAGTTCATTAGTTAATAATTAACATTTACAGCACAGGGAAATGGTATTCAGGGAACAAGATAACAATGGGGGGTTCTATAGTCTCTGCTGTGGGTTGCACCCTGCGGGGTCCGGAAAAAGGGATTACTCTGACATTCCAAGGGTATGTTATCTTAGAGGCAAAAAGACAATAGACAGGTTCACTTAAGGTAAAGATTGACGTTTGTCAAGGAAGCTACAGGCCAAGGATGTGACTACCGGCCATGGCTTGTTTTTAGTTAGGAATTGTTATGTTCTGACCATCCTATGTGGTTAATTTCGGTCTCTGAGTTTGTAGGGCCTGTCATGCTGGCCTCCCCTGAGCTTGTCAGGTTTAGTATGTGGCCCCTTTTTTATCCACAGATATTATAAAAGATACAGATGCACAGCCAGATGAAGAGGTACATCGGACCATGTGTGAAAGAGTTCCAAACAAAGGAGCTTCTGACCCCGTGGACTTGGGGTGTGTTATCTTCCTGCCACAGGGATGTGTTAACTAACCTGGAAGCTGTCCCAACTCTGTTGTTTAGGGCTTTTATGGAGGTGCCATTACAGCAGGCATGACCCATGGCCACTGATGATTCACTCAATCTCCCACCCCTCTCCCCTCTCCAGAGGCCGAGTTCTAACCTAATCACCATTTGTTCCTGAAAGTTCTAACCTAATCACCATTTGTTCCTCTGGCCCACCGTGGAGCTATCTAGACTCTCCCCACCCTCACCTGTCAGCTCATTCACACACAAAATGACACTCTTACTACTCCAGAGATTCCAAGGGTCTTGGTCTTAGAAGTTCTTCTGTCTGAGACCAAATATTAGAACAAAAGATGCTCCCATCACCTCTATCGCTCTAGGAATTACAAGGATTTTTAGTAGCTCTTGTGCCAGGAAAAAGCGATAAAGATCAAATGTATATATAGACAGTCCCCAAATTACGGTGTTTCATCTTAGGATTTTCCCACTTCACAATGTTGTGAAAGCTGTAAGAATTCAGTAGGAGGGCTAGGTTAAACTATGATGTGTGGTAGCTTAGGTGTATTAAATGCATTTTCAATTTATGATATTTTCAACTTAATGATGGGTCCCTTGGGATGTAACCCCACAAGTTAAGGAGCATCTGTATTTCTTACATCACAATATCACAGCCTGGAATTGTAGTACCTCTGGGAATATGTGCTATGGGGGACTTAACAATAGTTAAAAAAAAAAAAAAAAAAAAAAGCTTGTGATAGTGGGGCTGTGGTAATCATGTAACAGTTAGTCCCTACCCTAGTAGTGTGGTCTGGGTCCGGAAAGTTTTGTTCTCAGATTGGTTACATTCTAACTAGCATTCCATTTAGTGTTTCAATTTCTATTTCAAAAGAGAAAAGAGAGTTTCCCTTCTTAGTGATGTACTTCACTTTAAAAAAATATCTTTCTTTAATTTCCTTATAGTCCAATTTGTTTTAGAGTTGGTGTTGAAATTAACCACTTTAGTTGCAGAGTGAGTGGTTATTTCAAATGCAGGCTTCTATTACTCCATGCCTAAATGTCTTCTCAATGTTGTGCACCCCTTTTCTACCTTATTGAATATAAAAAGTATTTTAAAAACATAGTCATCTGCTTCTTTATATGAAGGCCCTAAGAAGGGCCTATAATTGACATGAAAAGAATAGGTTGGGACAGGGGCAGGGGTGTGGGCAGGGTTATTCAAATATTGAGTTACTTGTAGCCAGGGAATAAAGGAAAACTTTATGTTCAGGAAGGACAAATTGAAATCAAAGATCACAACTTCTCATTATGTGTCTTTATGATTGTATTGTTGGAAAGCTCTGGTAGCATTTAGCCATTTTGGATGCTTATGTCCAATTTATTTTAGTACCAGATACTTTTCCGATGGTGCATTTATTTCTCTTCTCCTAAGAGAGGGCCTTAGTTGCATTTCCTTTACTCTTTCTGGCTTTTACCCCTCTCACATTCCTCACCCTTCCATAAGACAAGGCTCTTCTTTAGCTGCCCATGTCCCTCCTGCAGGATTTGTAATAACAAATAATATTATTCCAACATCAGTTCTTCAAATAACAGCTGCCAAGTCAGTCCCTTTGGTTGGGATCTACTTTCATCTCAGCTGCACTCTGACCGCACTCAATTCCTTAGTCAGCCATCATCCTTTTTTTTTCAAATGGCTAAACTGCTCCAGGCTGATGGGTATTGTGAGAGCAGAGCCGGGATGTTTTTTCGTTTTTTCCCCTGGGTCTTTGGAATAATGCCCTGGGCTTTGGCAGAATTGCTGGGTCTGCTGGACAGAGACAGTTTCCTGAGTTTCTAAGTATCCTCCCGTCTTTGCTCTGTCTTTGGAAATCCTTTATACATGGTGGGGGTGGGCGGAGTGACTAACGTGCTTTTCTTATCGCCAAGATTAAGTAATCCTCATCTGTTAGGAAATACGTGCCATGGATTTTTGCAATAGTGAGTTGGAAAGAATTTCTCTTGGCCCTCTGCGTTTCAGGGCCCCACCCATCTGCCTGCTGGAGTGGGACGTACTGAGGACTGTGGCCTCACATGGTCCTTCTTAGCCTCTGGACTGTTGAACTCCTTTTTTTTTCTCTTTGCTTTGTCTCAGCTTCTTTTAAAGCAGGGGTGTCCAAACTTTTTTCAACGTTTTTTACCAAGGGCCATATGTGCTAAAATACACAAACAGCCGCGCCACTCACTCGAGGTGAAGTACGTATTGCCTCACCTGGTTTATTTAAGTAAACTAAATATATTTTTGGAATTTGCTGCGGGCCAATTAACAATGGATTGCGGGCCGCAGTTGGGACACCCATGTCTTAAAGGCTCAATTCTTTTTGACAAATTATATACTTTGCATCCCTATAGTAAATGTTAAGTTTTATATTTATCAATATACATTGTAGGATCTGAGGCTCTGTAGCCACCTTCTGCCCTTTTTCTCTACAGTTGCTTTTCTTTCCTCCCCTTACCCCAGATTTAGTACTTTGCTTTATTTTGGTTGAATAGTTATATAAGTTTTTGTTTCTCTTCCTGCATCTTGATAAGGTATTGTTTAAATTCCTTTTCACTTTTATGCCTTTATCTTCACATGCTACTTTTGTTGAATTGTGTCTAAGAAGGGAAATATTTGGGTTTGATATAGTTCATCCGCTCATTTATCAAACAAGTGCCTACTGTACGCAGGCAGGTCCTTGACAAATAACACAAGGCCCCTGCCACATGTCTTGAAGTGCAAACAGACTCTCAGACAAGGAAACATAATAAACAAATGGTACATGAATTTTAGCAGAGGTAGGTGCACAGTGGATGGGAAGTAATTCTTTCGGGGGAGTTGAGAAAAGCTGTCATTTGAGCTGTCTTGAGTGAACAGGAGCTTATGAGGCAGAGTGGCAGAACAGGAAGGGCAAAACACAGGGAATGGCACGAACAAAGATGGAGAGGCCTGACAAAGCCAAGTGTGTTGTGAGCTTGGCAGGTGTTTGATGGCTGATGTGGCTGGAGGGTGGTCCTGTGGCAGGTGTGGTGGACGATAAACTGGGAGGTAAGTTGTTAGCTTCTTGATCTCCCATGCAGAAGGGATTGGCTTTATCTGTCTGGGGCCATGGGGGCTGAGTGAGATACTGGATTCCTGGGGGGGTTATGTTGGGCCATCTCAAAGAGAGCTCTGACCCCACAACTCTCAACTTTGAGCTTTCATGGCGGGGATGAAGTCTGTGCAGAACCCGTTTGGCACTTATCTGCATGCCCGGGGCACCTTGGACTTCTTATCATCATCCAGCACTGGCCTGAACTCCAACCTCTACCCACTTGCTTGCCCCCCTCTAGGAAGTGGCTTTCCAAGGATGGGGGGAGGTGTGGGCTTTGAGATGAGGAAGGAGATGGCAGAGGATGAGCCTTTCACACCCTTGGCTCTCTTTTGGCATCCATTCTCATCTGTTTCTTTAGATCTTGGCTTCTGCCTTCTTCCAAATACACAGCCATCTTGGCTTCCAGCCCAGGTGGGAGACAGAGAAAGAACTTCCTTCCTTCAGCTCCTCTCTGAAAATAGCCCAGCGGCATTGCTCAGGAACAACAAGCTCCTGAGATTTTGGCACCTCATGGTGTTGACGTCCGGCAGTCCGTGCTGTGAACCTTGTCTCTGGCCCACTTACCCTCAATTCAAGGATCTCTGTGGAGGGAAGCTGGGTGGTCTTCCAGGCCTCTGCAGTACCAGCTGGCTCCAGGACCTAGCTGGAGTGAAGTGCTGGGGAGGTAGGGGGACCCTGGCGGCCTGGGGAGACGGGAATAATCTGTGGGAGCACCTGCAAGGTGGGGAAAGAGTCTAACCACGGCATCTTCTGATGTGTTGTACGACAAAGGTGGATGCCTCTATCTGAGGCCAAGCCCAGGAATGTTTGTGCTACAGCCCATTGGTTGTCTATCAGTCTCAGGGATGTGGAATTCCTAGCTGCCCGACATCCTGGCGCCAGAAACTGGGGGTGGGGTAGGGTAAGACCGGGAGTGTCAGCGACTCTCCTGCCCAAACAGATTCATCGTAAAACATTATGGGGAAGACTGGATTAGAGTTAATTCAATCAAGTTAAAGCAAAGTATTGTAGTGGGAGTTCCATAAATACTTGCAGTCTAAATTCAAGATGAGTCTTGAGGGACGAGTGGGGGTAAGCCCTGCGCGGAAGGGGAGGTCTGGTGCCAAGTCCCAGAGGCCTGAGAAGACAAGCCCGGTGGGGAAAGGGCGGAAATTGAGTTTGGCTGGCTGTGCGCCGCAAGTGGCCTTGCGAAGTTGGGAAGACCAGGTAGGCGGTGGCCTGAGTGCTGGGCCAAATGGAGTATAGTGTCCGAGGTAGTCACCAGCCTTCAGAGTGGGCGAAGAGGGGCCTCGTGACCCCTGCAGTGCTGGACATCCCCTCTCCGCCCACTTTCCAGTGGCCAGAGGGACCAGAAGGAACCTGGGGCGGGACAAACCGCAGAGCCCACCCATCCAAAGGTGGCTCGGTGCTCAGCCTTTTTAGCGTCCGGCTCGAAGGAACCTTAGGGGTCGAGGGGTTCGAGAGGAGGAATTAGTCCACACAGCAGTCGGAAGCCTGTTCCAGACGTAATCCCCCTTCTGCCGCCCACCCGAGCGGTCCCACAAAGAGCAATCCCCGATGTTCCCCTTTAAGGGGCGGGCCGGGGCGGGCCGGGGCGGGGCTCCCCGCTAGTCCCCGAGGTCGCTCCTCCCCCGCGGAGCAGCCTGAGTGACGCAAGCCAGGGAGATCGGCCAGAGGCCCGGAGGTCCGGAAAGTTGTCCAGCCATTACCTGACCGCAGACTGCGTCGTGTCGCCGGTCCCGCAGGCACCATGAGCCAGGACACTGAGGTGGACATGAAGGAAGTGGAGCTGAACGAGCTCGAACCCGAGAAGCAGCCGATGAACGCGGCATCGGGGGCGGCCGTGGCCCCGGTCATGGCGGGCGGTGCCGAAAAGAACGGTCTGGTGAAGAACAAGGTGGCCGACGACGAGGCGGAGGTAGCCGCCAAGTTCACGGGCCTGTCTAAAGAGGAGCTGCTGAAGGTGGCGAGCAGCCCCGGCTGGGTGCGCACCCGCTGGGCGCTGCTGCTGCTCTTCTGGCTCGGCTGGCTCGGCATGCTGGCGGGCGCCGTGGTCATCATCGTGCGGGCGCCGCGCTGCCGGGAGCTGCCGGCGCAGAGCTGGTGGCACAAGGGCGCCCTCTATCGCATCGGCGACCTTCAGGCCTTCCTGGGCCGCGACGCGGGCAACCTGGCTGGTGAGCGTGATGTAACCCCCACACCCCACGCCCCGCTCCGTGCTCCCTGGTTTAACTGGTCACCGACCCTGATCCCGTCCCCAGATGGACTCGGACGGTACCCCCCTCACCCCCTACCCCAGTATGGCGCCCGCTCTCTGGGACGTAGGTCCTCCTTCCCTTTCTTTGAGGGAACACCCCCCCCAACCCCCCCTCCCTTTGAATTAGCAGCTCCGAGTCTGGTGATCCAGCCTTACCCCCAACACTTAGCCCCAGGGAGAGGAGCCAATAGGCGAGATCAGGGGCCTCTCAGACTGGCTTCACTTTAACCGCTTCCGCATTTCAGGCCTCAACGAGCGAGTGGATTATCTGAGCAGCCTGAAGGTGAAGGGCTTTGTCCTGGGCCCAATTCACAAGAACCTGAAGGATGACGTCAGTGGGACCAACTTGGAACAGATCGACCCCACTCTTGGCTCCAAGGAAGATTTTGACAGTCTCCTGCAGTCGGCCAGGAAAAAGAGTGGGTGTCCTGGCGTTGAGGTTGGCAAGGAAGCAGCTTCTTGGAAGGGCTTGGCCTTCTGGCCAGAGGAAAGGCAGGCTAGGGTTTTTGTCTGCTTTACTCCTGACTGACTGAGTGTGCCTAGGGCAGGCACAAAGGAGGTTTGTTAGGTTGCAGCCTAAAATGGATTTGTCAAGTGCTTTAGAGACCTTCTACTTGGCTGTGCAAGCATTTCACTTCTGGGCTCCCGCGTCCTTGTTTACAGAATGTAGGCTTTTACTAAATCAGTGGTTTTTAAACTTGAAAAGAGTGGATCCTTTTGAAAACAAACAAACAAACACATAAAATCTTGTCTCACTTTAAAAGGGTTCACTTTGGGGGTGGGAGCCCAGGGCCCCGCAGCTCAGCCTTCTCTACAACCTTCTCTACAACCTTCCCTAAGATGTTAAGGCCTCTCCTAGCTCCTATCTCTGTTTCAATAGAATGAGTTTTGCCAGGGTTCAAATCTAAGCTTTTGTACCAAGTAGTACAAAAGATACGCTTTACAGACTTGTATTTGTTGATTTCCTCCTTTCCCTTCACCCCAAAGTCTTTCTCACGACTGCTTCCTCATCCTTCTAGGCATCCGGGTCATTCTGGACCTCACTCCCAACTACAGGGGCCAGGACTCATGGTTCCACCCCTCTCAGATTGACACTGTGACCACCAAGGTGAAGGTGAGTGTGCTGGGTCTGTGCTGGTCCTTTCACAGCAAGCCCTGTCAACCTAGCCCGCATTCAGCTGCGGGGCTCTTGTTCCTTGCAGGCCTGCTCCTCCCACGTTAGGCCAGCAGTGCACCCCTGTTTTTGCTTGTTCCTTTTATGACCTCTCATTTTTCTCATTTCCTTGACTTTGATGGTGAGTGTGCCAGGAAGGGAGCTTCTCAGATAGCAATCTGGGCTTGATTTTCCTTCTTTGTGGGAGAGGAAACCCTTTCTCAGTGGGTATCCTGTCCTGACCGGTTTCCCAGTTCTCGTTTGATGTGTTTTGGAATGGAGCCCAGTCTGAAATTTTAAGCACTGGGGTCTTTCTATGTGTCTGGGACTTTGCCAAGTATTTTGTATCCGTTCTTGAATCCGCTGCGTACCCTCATACATACCTTCACATACGTACCCAAGCAAGGTCCCTGTCACTGTCCCCTTCTGTAAATGAGGGTTCTAAGGTTCAAAGGGCTCAGTGGGTCTGGGATTTGAGGTCCCAGGTAATCTTATTTCTCTACTTCCGCCTTCCCTGATGGTATTGGCTCAAACTTAATACCCAGCGGGCCGGGAGTGGGGCTTTGAATGTCACCCTAGCTCCTAATGCCTGGCTTCTAGGACACTGGGCAGTGTGGCACAGGTAGAACAAAAATGGAGGCAGACGCTGACACTTTGCTTGCTCTTGATTCCCTGATTCTGAAGTAAAATTCCATATTCCCAGCATTTCCAGAGGACCCTTGGGGTCTTCTAGTTCACCAGCAAATTGCTGGGAGACTCTTTAAAAGTTATTGATAAAGGAAGTTTTCAGATGTTAATGGCGTGAGGAGTGGTAGCCTCAGAGGAAAAGGGAGAGGAGAGGAGAGAGCACATGGAACAGAGAGAAAAAGGGAAAATTGGGGCCAGTGGGAGTGGGGTTCCGTGTTCTATGCCCCAGGAATGCCAGGGCTTCAGGCCTGGGCCTGTTCTGCAGAGCTTGCTATTTCGACTGTTCATCTAAACTGCCCTGGGGCTTTGCTTTGAAAATCGCTTTTTCACGCTTGGCTGTGCTCTGACTGACTTTTTACTCACCCTCCCCCAGCGTCAGGACACTGGGGAAGGAGTAAGCACACTTGTCTTGGGATCTTGACTAGCATTTTGAGTCCTGTCTCTGCTGCTCTTTGTGTGGCCTTGGACATGCCTGCTTGCTTCTCTGAGACTGTTTTCCTCATCTTTGAAATGGGTACACCAGCATTCCACACATGTGAAGTATTAAATGAAGTTATGTTTATGAACGCCTTCTCTGGGCCATGTCTGTGGTTGTCAAAGGTGAAGCTGTGTGATTTGCCATGGGAGGAATAGAAAAGTGAAATGCTATAGCACTAGAAGTGAGTGATACGTTAGAATGAGAGGGGAGCAAGAGCTAAACCTTTATGATAGAAGTGGGAAAGTGAGACCACTCGATGCTCTCTCATTCAAGTGACTCCCAAGGTCATGGGGAAGTGCATAGCAGGCAAGGTTTAGTGTGGGCTGCAATATTCGGAGCCTTTACATCAGAGTGTTAATATCTTTCCTCTTTCTTTTGCTCCCCCCCCCCTTCCCATTTGTAGAATGCTCTGAGTTTTTGGCTGCAGGCTGGCGTGGATGGGTTCCAGGTTCGGGATGTAGAGAATCTGGCGGTAAGGTCCTTTTGCATGTGAGAGGCAGAGCCTGGGTGAGAAACTCATCAGGGCCTGGTAGTGTTCTCTGCCCCTTGACTCTGCTTTTTGTCTTCTAGAACGCATCTGCATTCTTGGCTGAGTGGCAGAACATCACCAAGAACTTCAGTGAAGATAGGTGAGTGCCACACCTCTTGTCCCCAGTGCCGCTCCATTGTGGGAACCCTTCAGTGGAGTGCTAGGCCCCTCGGGAAACGGGGAGCCCCTAGTCCAAAGAACCTCTTCACCTCCATTCTTCCTTTCTTGTCCTGTACCAACCTTGACCCCTGCTTTGCTCTCTGCAGGCTCTTGATTGCAGGGACTGAGTCCGCCAACATTCAGCAGATCCTGAGCCTACTCGAATTCGCCAAGGACCTGTTGGTGACTAGCTCATATCTGTCAGACCCCAATTTAACTGGGGAGCGTGTGAAATTCCTGGTCACCCAGTATTTGAACTTAACTGACAGTCGCTGGTGCAGCTGGAGTGTGAGTACCACAGTGGTGGGAGAGGGGGCAGGAGGTGTTTTGGAGGAAAGGGGTGTTGGGAGATGGGTAGGAGGCGGGCTTGGCAGCTCACCTGTGTGCATTCCTGCAGTTGTCTCAGGCGAGGCTCCTGACTTCCTCGGTGCCGGCTTACCTCCTTCGACTCTACCAGCTGTTGCTCTTCACCCTGCCAGGAACCCCGGTTTTCAGCTATGGGGATGAGATTGGCCTGCAGGCAGCTGACCTCCTTGGACAGGTAGTGTGTGCTGCCTCCCCAGCACAGTGTGGGAGGTCGCGTCCCTCCACGATGGTTCTGCGGCTGTCGGCAGACAGACCTGAGCCGTGGGGTGGAACTGCATTTTATTTCTGGGCAGTCATCGAGTCAGTAGCTGTGTGGCCTTCGCATGGTATGTCACTTCTCTGAGTCCTGGTCAACTCTTCTGTGATACTGGCATTTCTTATAGGGTAGTTAGGATTAAATGGTGGCTTACTTTGAGATGCAGTACCTGGTACCTGGTCAGTGTTCAGTATGGTAGCCATCATTCCTTCCTTCCTTCATTGAACAGTGGGTACTCTGTGCCCTCCAGGGACTCTTACTTTGGTGGGGGGGCCAGATGAGTAAGAGGAGGACACAGCAGCATGCTGTCATAGGGGTAAGACCATGAAGGCTCTTGCTTAGCTTTAGCCACAGGCGTGGAGGCTGACACCTGAGCTGCTGTTTACAGAACCAGTCATTTATTCATTCGCGGGGGTTTATAGAGTAATTCCTAGGTGCCATGCATGGAGATACAGCAGTGCACAAAAGGACTGGAGATGGTGAAATTAGATAATCAGCTGATGAAATAAAGTGCTGGGTGCCAATGAGTGCTATGCAAAAGAAAGCAGGGTAAAGGGCCGGGACGTATGTTTTATATTGAGTGGCCACAGAAAACCTGACGAGACAACTGAGCAGAGAGGGAGGTGAGGGAACTAGCTTGTGGCTGTCCTGTAGGCTGGGGACTGTATGCAAGCACCTGGCACAGGAGCCTGTCTTGCTCATCCAGCAGAAGTGAGGCATGAGTGCAGGAGCTTATGTGTGACCGGGGGTGGGAACAGGAGGGACAGTGGGCCGAAGGCCTTTTCCAAGTCCTGTTTCCCCTGCCTTTCAGCCCATGAAGGCCCCTTTCATGCTATGGGATGAATCCAGCTTCAACACCTCAGGAGCTATAAGCTCCAACATGTCAGTGAAGGTAAGGGTTTTAAGTGAGCAGGGCCTGGCCGGCAGAGGGTGGCCAGGGGGCTTGCAGTTTACACCCAGGGGAGTTCCTCGTCCCCGCCTGCTACGTCTTAATCATTTGCAGGACCAGAGTGAAGACCCTGGCTCCGTCCTTACGCTGTTCCGGCGGCTGAGCGACCATCGGGGCAAGGAGCGGTCCCTGCTGCACGGAGACTTCCATGCACTGTCCTCGGGGCCCAGCCTCTTCTCCTACATCCGTCAGTGGGACCAGAACGAGCGTTTCCTGGTAGTGCTCAACTTTGGGGATTTGGGACAACCTGCCAGACTAGGGGCCTCCAGCCTGCCCGCCAGTGCCAGCCTGCCAGCCAGGGTTGACCTGCTGCTCAGCACCCAGACAGGCCGTGAGGAGGGCGCCTCGCTAGAGCTGGAGCACCTGAAACTGGAGCCCCATGAGGGGCTGTTGCTCCGCTTCCCCTACGTGCCCTGACCCTGACCCTGACCCTGACCGGGACCCACTACCCTTCTCTGCCCCTCCCTAGGCCCTTGGCATTTTGTTTTCCCTCGTTCTCTTTTTTTTTTTACTGTCATAGATTACATATGAACCCCAAATAGGGTGTTTTCTGGCTTCAAATAAAAGGCACTCCTACAAGAAGGTGAGGTCTTGCCTTCCCTCCACAGCTCTGTCATGCCAGTGATTTCTCGCCCAATCTTCCCCTCTCCGCACCCGGACCTGCCCCACAGTGGTCAGGGCCTGAGGTCCATACATCTGCTCCAGCCCAGAGAGGAAGGGCCTTGCCAAGCTCATAGCAGCATGGAGGTGTCGGGGCTGGGGCCAGCGCCCATGTCCCCTCCCCAGCTGAGCCGCTGCTCTCCTGGAGGTCTGGGGTCTTGCTGCTGACTCTTTCCTCCTCAGTAGTGGGCTCCAGCCAGTGGTGGTCAGTGTTGCCTTTTTTGCAGACTTAGCCTTTCAGGGAGGTAGAGTGGGAGTGGGGTGACCTGTTTTCTAAGAGTACTTCTAAAGGATAGTAGAGGTCATGCATTCAACGGGAATTAATTGTGCACTCAGTATGACCAGGAAATGTTCTAGGTCCTGGGGTCACAGGAGGGAACAAGGTTCAAAAATCCCTGTCTCCTTGAAGCTTAGATTCTAGTGAGAAGACGGATTAAAAATAAGATGAATAAACTTTAGAGTGTGGTGGATTTAGTGATAGTGTTCAAAGAGGAAAAATTAAAGCAGGAAAAGAGGTGGGTGTCTGGAGGTGGGGTTTGCTGTGGGAGCTAGCAGAGGCCTCACCAAGGTGACGTTTGAATAAAAGGCCTGAAATGAGGGAGTTAACTTGGCTGATATCTGGGGAAGGAGCTTTCCAGTGCCTTGGGGTGGGAGCATGCCTGACTTGTCAGGATGGCAAGTGTGAGGGGGGAGAGCGCAGGGGATGAGGTCTAGTTGGCAAGGGGTGGGCAGATGAAGGCCCTAGTCGAATGGTCACAGTTTGTAAGTGGGCGCTGAGTTTGGCAAACCGCAGTTAGAGGGTGCAGTCCTCAGAAGACTGCCCTCCCTCCAGATTCCAGCTGCAAGTTCAGGGTCCCCATGACTATCCTCAGTGGGTAGTCGCTAGAACACCTCACAGCTCAGGAAAGCACTGAGATGATAGTTTTACAGCAAAAGGATACACGTTAGGACGAAGCGACCAAAGAACAGATGCATAGGGCAGAATGCAAACCTGAAGCGTGTGAGTGATGGTCCTTTCCCAGTGGAGTCCTGGACACGAGACCTGGTGTGTAACACAGGCAGCCAGGCAGGGAAGCTCCCCTGAGCCTTGGGTGTCAGCATTTCTTGGGGCCTAACCACATACTGCCCACGTGGCTGACCTTGAATTCCCCAGCCTCTCTCAGAGGTTCAGGCTGATACCTTCATTCAGTTCCTCTAGAGATAGCGTGTCCCACAGCCCTCATCATAAATCACATTGTGTGACTGATGTCTGAAGTCCCTGTACTGACAAAGACACTCCTGCCAGTCAGGACTTTCCAAGGGCCTGGAGATCACCTCCCAATAGCTGAGTGCAAAGGCCAGCCTCCCAGCTGAGATGAATTCTTCCTGTACACACGGTCTGAGGGAGTGGCAAGGGAGTTGGAGGGTTTTGAGCAGAGTGCTGTGGTCCCATTTGGGCTTTAACTGGCTCCCTGGCTGTTCCACTGGCAGGGAGGCTGGTTAGGAAGTTGCTGCTGCTACTTAGAAGACCTACTACGGTGGTAGCTGTGGGGGTGCTGACGAGTGTCTGGGTCCTTAAGGGCTGTGACCCTTAAGTTTGGTTAAGTTTGGCTCCCATAGATTTCTTCTGAAAGAGAACACTGGTTTCTGTGGGATGGATGGTGCTTGGGGTGCACTGTGCCTCTAAGGGCGTCCTGTAGGGGACAGATCAGATAGGAGACTAGGTATCCCAAGTTAAGGCCCAGTCCTTGTGTGCTCACTTGGGTTTGCCTGGCTCTGCATCTGTGATTGAGGGTGATGAGGGAAGGCGCATACTCGGTGTGTGCTCAGCTGCTCCAGGACAATTCCGCACAAGCCAGCCCGCCAGCCAACTGGACCTCAGCCCCGCTCTGCCTGGGATTTTCCTTCTCCCTCCTGATAGCTCCTCCCCATCTGGGCTTTTGTCTAATCCAGACCCCTCTTCCTGAGGCTCCCCACCTCTTCCCTTCTCAGGTCCTTTCCCAGGGTTCCAGCTGCAGCCCTCCCTTCTCTTCCTCTGCCTCTTGGCCTCCCCTCCGACCCACCGTTTGTATCATGGTGTCACCACAGAGGAGGCTCATCGTTGATGCGTGCTTTGCAATTTACTGTGGACTTTCACTTTTTTTTTAAAAAATTGTAAGATGTACATAACAAAATTTACCATTTTAAACATTTTTAGGTGTACAGTTCAGTGGCGTTAAGTATCTCATGTGCACCCATCACCACCATCCACCTCCAGAAGTTTTTCATGATGCCAAACAGGCTGTCCCCATTAAACTAACTTCCCACTGAATTTGTTCTTTTTTTTTTTTTTTTTTTTTTTTTTTTTTTTAAGATTTTATTGGGGAAGGGGAACAGGACTTTATTGGGGGAACAATGGTCAAATTGTTGTCCTTTCAATCTTAATTGTAGGGGGTTCTGTTCAGCTTCAAGTTGTTGTTCTTTCAGTCTTAGTTGTGGAGGGCGCAGCTCAGCTCCAGGTCCAGTTGCCGTTGCTAGTTGCAGGGGGCACAGCCCACCATCCCTTGCGGGAGTCGAACCGGCAACCGTGTGGTTGAGAGGACAGGCTCCAACAACCAACTGAGCCATCCGGGAGCTCAGCGGCAGCTCAGCTCAAGGTGCCGTGTTCAATTTTTTAGTTGCAGGGGCGCTGCCCACCATCCCGGAGTCGAGGAATTGAACTGGCAACCTTGTGGTTGGGAACCCGTGCTCCAACCAACAACTGAGCCATCCGGGAGCTCAGCGGCAGCTCAGCTCAAGGTGCCGTGTTCAATCTTAGTTGCAGGGGGCAGAGCCCACCATCCCTTGCGGGACTCGAGGAATTGAACTGGCAACCTGGTTGAGAGCCCACTGGCCCATGTGGGAATCGAACCGGCAGCCTTCGGAGTTAGGAGCACGGAGCTCTAACCGCCTGAGCCACCGGGCCGGCCCTGAATTTGTTCTTAAAACAGAAAATAAATAAGCCAGAAATTCAACGAAGATTTTCAGCAATGCTGGGAGGGGTGGTGGTGGTGCCCTGACCTGTGAGAACAGGTGAGAACATCACCTTGCAAGGCCTCTGAGATTCGTAAGAGCTGTACCATAGCTGTGTGTCCCTCACTTCCCACGATAAAGAAGGAAGGAAACCAAGCCAGATGCAGCCACAGGAGCTGTCTCCGTAGCCACCCAACTACTCTGTGAAGGAGGGATTCTCACCCCGGCGTCACAGATGAGTTAAATGGCCAGAATACTTCTCCACAAGGCAGTCTGGGCTGAGGCCGGACTCGCCTGAAGCAGGGGTGCAGAGGGTAGGAGGCCCCCCCACAGCAAAGGCACCCCTGCTATTCCTTAATCACAACATCTTTTGAGTTACTGCTCTGTTCCTGGTACCATCCTCAACCTTCTGGATTCTGGGTAACCGAGACCCTACCCTCACATGGTTTCCAGTCCCCAAAGGCCTAAATGGTGGAGTTCTAAGCACTGAAGTCCGTCCCTTAAGGGTTAAGGACACTTTTAAATGAGATCATTGGTTTCATGAGAATTTTTTTTCCTTTTAAGTCATGTGACACCTATAAGGACTGTGGGAACCGTGTTTACAGAGGAGGCGGAGGACCCAGAGATGTAAAAGGACCCTCCTGGACACCAGTGGAGCTGCCATTGGACTCAGGCCTTAGCTCCGTGGTCAATTCCCTGTGCCCCCAGACTGAGTCCCCAGGGCCCCTGGCGAATGACCTGCGGGTGGGTTGGGGGAGGGACTGACATTCAGTCTGAGTCATTCTTCCGGGGCCAGTCAATGTGCTACAGTGTTGGGGACAGAATGGGGAATAAAATACTGCCCTGCAGTTCTGGGCTTTACTGATTGGGAGTGGAAACAGATGTCCGAATAATTGCAGCCCTGAGATCAAGGCTGTGGGGAGCAGCAGGGAGCCAGACCCTGTGGAGGTCAGAGGAAGTGTTTAGAAGAGATCTCGAAAGCTTGGAGCTTTTGCTTGAACTGAGGGTGAGGCACCAGTAGGCATTCATGTGACACACTGAAGGATGTGGCCCCGAGGGAAAGGGGACATTATGTACAATCATTCAGTTGAGACAGCATGGTGCATGTGAGGGACCATAAAACACGGTTTTGGACAATTTGGGAAGAGAGCTGAGAGCCAAACAGGCTGTAGAATAAAAGGCTGAAACAAGCCATGCTTGTAGCTCCCCTTTGCCCCTCATGTGGTCCCCAACCTGGTTATGCAGAATCCTCTGGAAAAATCTCTTCTGTCCAACAGCCACTAAATCAGAATCTCCAAGGGGGTGAGCCTGAGTGTCATGCAGGGAAGCCTGTGGGGTCTCTGCTCCCGCTCCCCATACAAGAACGCAGGATATGGTGAGGCCAAAAAGGAACACCCACGGAGCCATAGGTAGGGGAGTCATACCACTACGGTCTCACTGGAGGCTGGGTTCACTGGACGTGCGACCTGCTGTCCCTTTTGTCTGCAACCCACCGACGACTCTCTTTCACTCTCCTCCCTCTCCTCCGTAGCCGCAGCAGTTATATTAGCGGCTAATTGGCTAACTGGCTACAGCTGACGGCCATCTACTACCCGAGCCAGCACCCCTCCACGTGAGGCCGAGAGCCTGTAAACTACTTTCTGGGGCTCTGTCCCCACACTGGGAGTCTATTTTTAACCAACTTTCTGAAATGATTCTCATAGCAGTTTGAGAATCACTACATCAAGTTTCTCAAATTTGTTTTGTTATGCCAGAAGACAATGATTAGAAAAAATCCTGATTTGTCTCCTGGGTGTTCTATTTCAGAGGGCCTGGGGTGGGACACCAGAATCCATGTAAAAAGCTCAGATAAGCGTGAGAAAGGAACATTGTTCTCATTGGTGGGAAAACCACTGAAGTGTGCTTGGTAGGGAGTGACATGGCCAGGTTTGAGTTCCAGAAAGCTCCCTGTGGCTCTGCTGTTGTGGAGGAAGATGCTGAAGGTGGGCAGCACTAGGCACAAGAAGACAGGGAAGATAAGGAGTCTGTGGGGCTGGACAGGAGGGGATGGTTTGGAGAGATGGTCCAAGAGAAGAAGTCCCGGGATTTCCTGACGGCCTGGGAGGGATGGACTGGATGTGATGGGGGGAGGGAGCTGTGCAGTGACTGGACTTTCTAGCTTGAGTGAGTGGGGGAGGCAGGAAGTGCATGTAAGAAGCAGCTGTGGGTGGCAAGTTGATTGGCTCTATGTAGATGTGCTGGGTTTAGGTGCTCTTGGACTTGCAGGTGGAAGTTTCCAGCAGGGGAAGATCTGCAGCTCAACAGAGGGGAAGATCTGGGAGCCCTAAGGGTACAGGTGGGCGTGCACACCGTGAGTGTGAATGATGCCCCGGTGAGTATGAGGGGTGAGAAGGGTGAGGCTGGAGCCCTGAGGACTGGCAACACTTATAGGACAGACAGTGGGAGCGGGACCCACGGGAGGGAGAGCAGAAGAGAATGGAGCCCTGGGGTGGGGTTGGGATGGGAAGGCAGAGGAAGAAGCCAGGTCAGTGTCAGCAGAGCTGTCCCAGCTGGCCTTCAGACTTGGTGACAAGGAGATCATTGGTGGTCTTCTCCAGAGCACTTCCAGAGCATGATGGAGAAATGGGTTTTTCTGATTGTAAGGGTGGGAGGGATTTGTACAAGTTTCTAGATCGTATCAGTTAGAGTCCCTGGTTTTCCTTTTTCCCCCCTTTTTCCGCCTCCCCTCCTCCACTCCAGTTCAAGCCGTTGTTTCTCAGTCTAGTTGTGTAGGACATAGCTGTCTGACCCATGCTGGTATTATGAGCCTTGTGCTCCCCAACGGCTGAGGCTGTCGGTCACCGGTCATCAATCGGCCTCTCACAGCAGCTCACTGGCAGCCCAGCTCCAGGGAGGGCTGTTGTTCACAATCTTAGCTGTAGAGGGCACAGCTCACTGGCCCACGTGGGAATCAAACTGGTGGGAGCACAGCACTCCAACCACCTGAGCCACCAGGCCGTCCCCCTGGTTTTCTTAAGCAGCAAAATAATTCATTGAAAGGTAATCAGAAACTGCCAGGAGGAGGCAGGACCAGTCTTGGAAAATGGTCAGGAAGTAAGCACCAAGCAGCAGGAAGTACAATTGTCTTTTAACTGGAACAGCCTGGGAGGCTGCCACCAATGTGTGTGTGGTTGTCACAAAGCCTTTGGCTGCTGGGGTAGGGGAGGGTGATGCTGAGATCCAGAACGTGTTCCACTTGCAATGGCCCTGACATGTCCTCAGTCTAGTTGCTGAGTCACACACTGTGGTACTGTGCTTGCACTGATGGGGCACTCTTTTCTAATTCACACGCAGGGGAGCCCTAGATAGAGCAGAGTCAAGGATGATTTTAAGGGTTTTGGCCTGGGCAGCTAGAAGATTGGATTTGCCATTTACTGAGGTGGGGAAGACTGCGAAAGGAATGGGCTTAAAAGGCGAAGGGAACAGCTCAGTTTGGGCTTTGGTGCCTTTGAGACCCCGCAGACACCTAAGCGAAATATCAGGATGTTAGCTGGACAAGGGGTGACCACGGGAGTGAGTGTAGAAGGAAGAGAAGGGGACCAAGGACTGAGGACCAAGCCCTTCAGAGGTCGGAGAGGTGAGGAGCAGCCAGAAAGAGACTGAGGAGGAGGAGCAGTGAGGCAGGTAGGAGGGTGCAGCCCGGCAGCCAAGCCGGGAGGGGATGGCCGATTCCATCAAATGCTGCTGGGGACCAAGTAGGAGGACAGAGGTGGGGCTGTGGGGCTTATCAACATGGACGTCTTTGGTGACTTTGACAAGAGTGGTTTTGATTGAGGCTGAGGCAGAAGCTGATTGCAAGGGGTTTAGGAGGATCAGAGGAGAGAAGTTGGAATCAGTGACTATTGTGCGGGGTGTCATGAGGGGTCTCTGGTCCCGCTCCCCACATAACGCAGGACGTGGTGAGGCCAAAAAGGAACACCCACGGGGCCATAGATAGGGGAGTCATACCACTATATTCTCACTGGCGCCTGGGTTGGAGACACAGGAGGCAGGAGCCACACTATCCGCAACCCGCCATCCACTTGTCTCTGCCAAACAATCTCACTTGTTAGCAATCTGCTTCTCTGCAATCTGCAATCCACACTCCTCCGTTTGCTAGCTCAGCCACCATCTTCTTGCTGGCCCCCTTTTTTGCTAGCATAGCCACTCCAGTTATATTAGTGGTCAATGGCTCACTGGTTACAGCTGATGGCCAACTAGCCACAGCTGATGGCCATCCAATCACAGTTGATGGCCATTTACTACCTGAGCCAACACCTTTCTATATGAGGCCGAGAGCCTGGAAACTGCTTTCTGGGGCTTTGTCCCCACAGTGACTGTAGACCGTGCTGTTAAGGAGGGGAGAGAAATGAAGCAGTGGTTCGAGGACAAAAAGGGACAAAGGCTTTTGTGTGTGTGTGTGTGTGTGTGTATTTCACTATTTTTTAGTTGAATTTTATTTTTTTATTGAGGTGTCATTTACATGCATTATTTTAGTTTCAGTGTACATCACACTGATTCAATATTTGTGTGTATTATGAAATGATCACCACAATAAGTCTAAGTTATCCATCACCATACAAAATTTTTAAATTTATTTATTTGAATTTAAGTATAGTTGGTGTACAATATTATATTAGTTTCAGGTGTATACTATAGTGATTTGACCTTTATATACCTTACAATGTGATCACCGTACTAAGTCTAGTACAGAATTGTTTTTCTTGTGATGAGAGCTTTTAAGATCTACTCTTAGCAACTTTCAAATATGCAATACATGGCTTTTTTTTTTTAAAGATGGGAGCAATGACTTTCACCTAAGTCCACATATACTTCTATAAGAGCATTAATAAAGGTTGTCGTGCGGGAGACCCTGCTCGCTGCGCCATTTGTCGTGCGGGGTGGCCTGCAGGGTCTCTGGTCCCGCTCCCCACATAATGCAGGATATGGTGAGGCCAAAAAGGAACACCCACAGAACCATAGGTAGGGGAGTCATACCACTACGGTCTCACTGGAGGCTGGGTTCACTGGACGTGCGACCTGCTGTCCGTTTTGTCTGCAACCCACCGACGACTCTCTTTCACTCTCCTCCACTCTCCTCCGTAGCCGCAGCAGTTATATTAGCGGCTAATTGGCTAACTGGCTACAGCTGACGGCCAATCAGCCACAGCTGACGGCCATCTACTACCCGAGCCAGCACTCCTCCACGTGAGGCCGAGAGCCTGTAAACTACTTTCTGGGGCTCTGTCCCCACAAAGGTTTAATGGGAAAAAAAAGATGGGAACAATAACAGCATATTTGCTTCAGTAGAGGGGAAAATGCCAGGGAGAGGTGTCTTGCTGGATGGTTGCATTTGAGGTAGGACGACGGGGTGGGTTCTAGTGTGGGAGGGGAGAAGAGGGCCAGCTGTTATTGGGAGCTGGTCACAGAGAAGGAGAGTATATGAGTTGGTGGGTAGACGTGCTGGGAGTTTGTGGAATTCCACCCACAGATAGCTTTTATTTTCTCAGTGAAACAGGAAACAAGGTCATCAGCTGAGAGTGAGGATTGGAGCTTCCCAAGTGTTGGCAGTTTGAGGACAGGGGAGAAAGTATATGAATAAACACCCAGGACCTTCCTGTTCAGTGTCTCATTGGGAACTAGCAGCAACCACATCACCTACTTGTTAGAAATGAGAGTCTCAGGCCCACCCCAGACCTACTGAATCAGAATCTGATGCTGATTTTAGATCCCAGGTGACCCCTATGCACACTCAAGTTGGACAAGTCCTGATGTAGGAGAATGGTGGCACCACTGTTTGGGGGAAATGTAGATTGACAGGCAGTGTGAACAGCCCACTTCAGACATGCCTTTCTTTCTCTTGGAGCTAACTAATGGAATTTCAGCGCTTGATCTTGAAAACTTTAGGTCCCTCTAACTGGTGATGACCAAAAAAGAAAAAAAAATTTTCTTTTCAGTATAATAAGGAGAAAATGTTCCATCTTTTTCTGAAGCTACAGAATTAAAAGCAGATCACTTTCTGTATCACAAAACATCCTTGCAAATATCATCTCTAACAAGGGAATCTTATCAAGACAATTAAATTTAAGAGGCTGTTGCTTTGTCCTGTGAAAGTAACCTTTAACTTTTAAAAGGCTTGCAATTCTGATTGCTTGTCTGCCTCAATAATGCGTTGCCTGGCAATAATATTTAAATTCCATGTCTGTTTTTAGAAGGTATAAACACCTGTGAGTTTTTTGTTAAGCCAGAAGGGGAGCATTGGCATATCCCTCTTCTCCCACGTGCAGAAGGTAAAATAAACCCAATGACTGCGTGATTTCTTAAATAAAGAGTTTGTCTTGTCTCATTTAAATTAATGCAGAGGAGGCCAGGACACCTGTTGTGAGGTGGAGGGTAAGGGGCTTGAGGAGAGAGGTGAAAGTTGAGAACACCTTTGGGACCAAGGCAAGGGAGCTGACTGAGGACAAATATACGGATAGTTAGATGGCACTGTGAGGCCCATTGGCAGGGATCAGGAGCCCTGCGTCTGTTCTGGAGCCAGTCTTCCAGGTAGCACGATTTTTTTGCAGCAGTGCCTGACCGCTCAGGTATAAGACCAGGGAAGATGGAAGGTGGGGTTGATCCAGGGTGGTAAATTTGCCGTGGAAGCAAGTGGCCAAGGCGCTGTGGATATTTGTGGTGTGGTTGAAAGACTGCACGGTTCAGGCTTCTCAGGGAAGGAAGAGCAATAGCAGGGGACAGAGCTGAAAGATTGGGAGGAAAAAAGGACAGGGTCTGGAGGAAGATGAGGGAGCCTGGAGTGAGTGGGGAGACACGAGTTCAAGCTGTCCACGAGGGAGCAGTTGAGGATGTGGCTGACATGGGATAGAGGGTGAGCTCCCTCGGGCTGAAGAGATCATGACACTGACTCTGCTAAGTTGAATGAGCCACCCAGCTGGAGTGGCAGCCAGGGTGAACAGGAGGAGAGCGTGGGTTTGGAGATCATTTGGGGAGGGCCTTGCTGTACCCCTGACTAAACCTCTTAACCTCAGTTTCCTCATCTGTGAGAGAGTTGGCACTGTTTTTACTCACAACACTTCTGACACCAGCCTATTCTCTGATTCTCTGGACACTGGGTATCCTGCAATTCAATTCAATTCTGATACTCTCTACCCAGAGTCAGCATCAGATCCCACAAGTTAAGGGCTCATTCCCACAAGATGTCTCCATTTGAGATACCAGTTGCAAGTCCCAGGTTGTCACTGGTATTTCTGACCAACTGGCTATCAATTCAGGGCTTTCCCATAACTCCCTCCTCAAGCTTGGTAATTCTGTAGGATGACTCACAGGACTCAGGAAAGTGCTTGTGGGGACAGAGTCCCAGAGAGCAGATTCCAGGCTCTTGGCCTTACATGGAAAGGTGTTGGCTCGGGTAGTAGGTGGCCATCAGCTGTAACCAGTTAGCCATTAGCCACTGATATAACTGCTGTGGCTAAACTAGGGATTGCGGATTGCAGAGAGGCACGGATTGCAGTTAGCACGGTGGATTGCTGTTGGCAAGTGAGGTTGGTTGGCGGAGAAGAGAAGCTGAGGGCGGGTTGTGGATTGGGTGGCTTCTGCTTTCTGTGTCTCCAACCCAGCCGCCAGCAAGACTATAGTGGTATTGATGTAGGTGATGTTGGACCTGCTAGCAGTTTCTGAGTGTGGGCTGGGATCTTGTCTTGTGAAGCTGAAGAATGGAAACACTGACCAGGGAGAGGCAAAAGTTTTAAAAAGAGGATAGTTTATTAGAGGCAGGAGAAGAGGTTGCAGCTCCCGAGTGGGAGGGAATCCCGAATGGGGGGGTGCCCCATAACTGAGGCAAAAGCTCTTACTTTTATACCTTCCCTTTGCCTGCTTGGGGAAGGGGAGCTGTTTGAAGAAGGGAACTGGTGCCTTCTAATGAAATTCGTCTACCAGGTTTGTTCTGCTTGCCCATCCTAAAGGAATTAGCAAAGTAACCCACTCTGTCTATCAGGTCAGCTCCGTTTGTCAGGCCAAAATGAATTTTATGATTAACCTCAAGGCCTTGTTACATTATGTCCTGGAACGAAGGAGTGATTTCAAAACCTGAAGTTTTAGGATATGGCTGTCTTTTGTTTATTCCACCAGGGACCCCCCTGTCTACCTAGGGACATGCTAACTCTCCTGTATCAGTATGACTCCCCTACCTATGGCTCTGTGGGTGTTCCTTTTTGGCCTCACCATGTCCTGTGTTCTTATGTGGGGAGCGGGACACCCTGCATGACAGTGTTTTACTTATTACCAGTTTCCTAGGAGGCTACAACTCGGAAACAGCCAAATAAAGGAGATGCATGCGGCAAGGTATATAGGGAGCAAGATGCACACTGAGCTTCCAAGCCACCCTGGGTGCATCACCCTCCCAGCCCCTTTGTGTACTCACTGACCTGGATGGAAGCTCTCAGGACTCTGCCAGTTAGGGGTGTTTATGGAGGTTCCATTATGTAGGCCTAATTGATGAAATCACTGGCCATTAGTGATTGAACTTAATCTGCATGCCCTCCCCGTCCCTGGAAGTTAGGGGTGGGGCTAAAAGTCCCAACCCTTAGTCATGTGGTTGGTTCCTCTGGCAACCAGCTTCTAACCTGAAGCTATCTAGCCCCCCCCTACCCCACCCCTGCCAAGAGTCCCCTCATTAGCATGAACTCAGATGTGGTTAAAAGGGGTTTATTCTGGATAAAGTAAGATGGTTCTCTCGCCTCTGTCACTCAGGAAGTTCCAAGGTTTTTAGAAGGTCTGTATCAGGAACTGGGACTTGACCAAATCCCTGTTTCTTATTATATTACAGATAGAGACAGTAACATCTAACATGAGGGATTTTCAAGATTCGAAAAGAGAGTTTGTTCACATGTCAGAGAGGGAACAGTGCTCGTAGGAGTCTGTCTGGTTCCCAGTTGTTCGAGGCAGCAAAATATAACGATCATTTGTTGTCTACAATGTCACAATATTACCAAAGCTTTGCTGATCCTGAGAGAACATGGGCTGACGTGTGTAACCCTGGACTTGGCTGGGCAGAGACAGCGGAACATGAGAAAAGGAAAGTGAAGACCAAAGCTGGTAGGGAAGGAAACCAATGTTTCCTCAATGTTCAATACTCTGTTTCCCTGAAAATAAGACCTAGCCAGACAATCAGCTCTAACGCGTCTTTTGGAGCAAAAATTAATGTAAGACCCGGTCTTATATCTTATAGTATGGTAAAATAAGACCGGGTCTTACATTAATTTTTGCTCTAAAAGACGCGATAGAGCTGACTGTCCGGCTAGGTCTTATTTTCAGGGAACCACAGTATAAAACAGGCCCAGCATGATTATCTCCTTTTATAGATAAGGAAACAGGCTTGGAATAATGAAGTAATTTGTTCAAGTTCACAAACTCTGGCTCCCAAACTCTTGCCTTTAATTTCCTGAGTGATAGGGGTGCTAGGAGCATCTTTTGTTGTAGTATTTGGTCTTTGATCCTGGTTCCTGACACAGACCTCCTAAATCCTTTGGAATTTCCTGGGTGATAGGTAGGAGTCTTTTGTTCTAATTCAGTGACTCTTGATAGGTTCCTGGATAGATTCAGGATGGGGGCAAGTTTTCAGGAAGACCAAACAATGATTAAACAATTAAAAGCTTGGCACTTTCAGCCCCACCTCTCATTTTCCAGGGAAGGGAGAGGGGCTAGAAATTGAGTTAATAATTGATCACACCTCCAGGATGAAGGCTCCATAAAAATCCCCAAAGTACAAGGTTCAGAGAGCTTTCCAGTTGGTGAACACGTCCATATGCTGGGAGAGTGGTGCACCCCAACTCCATGGGTACAAAAGCTCCCACGCTCAGGACCCTTCTGGACCTCGTGGCCCTATGTACCTCTTCATCTGGCTGTTCATCTGTGTCCTTTATCATAGCCTTTGTTATATAACTGGTAAATGTGTTTCCCTCTGTTCTGTGAGCTGTTATACTCGTAGAAAATCATTCCCTGTTTGAGAAAAGCATCCTAGGAATTGGTTTGGAAAATGAGGATTTCTGATGAGTGCACTAACCCTTCTCTCTAGACTTTCCCAGGCCGCTGTTGTACCCTAGGTCTTGAAGTTGAGCTGCAGCCACCAGCTGGATTTCTGGCCTACAGCCAGCCCTGCTTCCTTTAGCCTGGCTAGTCCCCACAATCCAGATTGGCACGTGTCAATAATTTAATCTATTTTATTGCTACTGTTTCTCCTGATAAGGATTTTGTACAATCAAGTGTTTTTTGTATATTGACAAAGACTTATTTAGTCTTTGAAAGCCAAGGGACAGTCTGTCAGCAAGCAAGGACCTCACTTCAGTCCCGAATGAGTTTTTCCTCCAACTGCAAGTTTTCATGTCTACCTGTCCCTAGTTCATAGTTATGCCATTAAATGCATACAGACAATTTCACCCCCCCCCCTAAATTCTCTTAATTCAATATATTCTGCAATATCTATCACATTTTAAAAGCCATCAGTCCATCTTTGCATTTCAAAACAGGACATTATAGTCAGCAGTGTTTAATGGTGATATTTAAATATAGTAAATTAAAAATTAAAAGTTAAACGCTTTTAAGGAAAAGTACAAATAGAAAATAAAAATTACCCATGTAATTCTTAGAAAGAAAGAAAGAAAGAAAGAAAGAAAAGAAAGAAAGAAAGAAAGAAAGAAAAGAAAGAAAGAGAAAGAAAAAATTATTGAACCTGGATAGGGGGTCTTGGGAACCCCCAACTTATAGTCAAGTTAAACAGAAATGTCGGTAAGCTCGGGACTCACTGCTTGTGACTGGTGTCTGAAGTGGGGACAGTGTAGGACTGAGATCTTTACCTGTGGGATCTGATGTTAATTCCAGGTAGTGTCAGAATTGAATCCTAGGTCACCAGGATGGTGTTGGGAGAACTGGTTGGTATGGGAAGAAAACCTACACATTTGGTGTCAGAAGTTTTGTGAGTAGAGTGTAAAGGAAACTGGTTTTTCCTTTTAGCAGGCCAAGAATATTCCAAGCAGAGGAAACGGAAGAAGTAAAAATCATGAAGGAGTGAGCTTGGGGCCTGTGTGAGGACCAGGAGAATTTCAGAGGTTAAGATTGAACAAATAAGTTGGGCTGAATGAACGGCTTCTGGAGGCTTAAGGAGATTGCCTTTTTTTTTTTTTTTTTTTTAATTGGGGAAGGGGAACAGGACTTTATTGTACTTCCAGGACTTTTTCCAAGTCAAGTTGTTGTCCTTTCAATCTTGGTTGTGGATGGCACCATCCAGCTCCAGGTCGAGTTGCCATTGTTGGTTGCAGCAGGCGCAGCCCACCATCCCGTGTGGGAAACAGCATCCTTGTGGTTGAGAGGATGCGCTCCAACCAACTGAGCCATCTGGGAGCTCAGCGGCAACTCAGCTCAAGGTGCTGTGTTCAAGCTTAATTGCAGGGGGCGGAGCCCACCATCTCTTGCAGGAGTCAAATCGGCAACCTGTGGTTGAGAACTCACTGGCCCATGTGGTAATCAAACCGGCAGCCTTTGGCATTAGGAGCACAGAACTCCAACTGCCTGAGCCACTGGGCCGGCCCCTCATGTATATATTGTTTATGGCTACTTTTGACAGCAATGGCAGAGTTGAATAGCTGCGACAGAGACTATAGCACGTACCTACATAGTATTGAGACAGGTTAGTTAGCATGTTAGGCAGACAGGGAGGTCCCTGGTAGAATAAACAAAAGGTAGCCATATCCTGAAACTCCAGGTTCTGGAATGTCTCCTTCACTGCAGGACAAAGATATGAGAATGCGCCTTGAGGTTAATAAATTATCTCCAATCCCTGCTGGCAGGACAAAGGGGCAGATATGATAAATAGGGATGGGTTCTTAAGCCCTTTAGGGTGGGCAAACAGGGCAAACCTGATAGATGAATTCCATTAGAAGGCAAAAGCCCCCTTCTCCAAGCAGGCAAGGGAAGGTATAAAAGTAAGAACTTTTGCCTCAGTCACTGGGCAATCCGGTGGGGACCCCCTCTCATTCCGAAAGCTGCAACTCTTTACTCTTTACTTTTAATAAACTATCCTCTTTTACAACTCCTCGCCTCTCCTTGGTCCGTGCTTCCATTCTTCGGAAGGATAGAGACGCGATCCTGGCACAAAGAAAATATTCTACATCACTAGTCTTAATTTTTTTTTTTTTAAGGAGGGCACAGCTCACAGTGGCCCATGTGGGGATTGAACCGGCAACCTTGGTGTTATCAGCACCACACTCTAGTCAACTGAACCGGCTACCCCAATGGGATCCTTAATTTTGTCTCTTGCCCCACTGAGACTAAAATATTGACTACCTGGCCCTTTACAGGAAAAGTTTGCCAACCTCTGAATTAAGGGATTATTTTAGCATTTCAGGCAAGAGACTGCACTGGGGTAGTGACAGTGGGGATGGAGAACACTGGATGAATTTGGGGACCATTCAGGAGGTAGACTGTCTGACTGGGTACAAGAATTGAAAGAAGTCCAAGACGACGTCCAGATTTCTTGGTTGAGCACTGAATGAATGGGTGGTGCTAGCCAGTCCAGGAATGCCAAGAGGGAGAGTGGAACTGGGGGGCAGGGGAAATATTGGGGCCCAGGAAGGAAGAGTGAGAATCGTTTCCAGGACTATTTTGTGTGATGGTCTGACTTCTGAGTTATACCATTTGTGTGTGTTACCAAAGGTGCTAAGAACAAACATCTCAACCTCTTTAGGGCCTGAGGCTGGTGTGGGGCACCTGGCATTCAAAAGGCTTTCCTGCTGTAAAGGTGAACAGGTACCTGTCTGAATTTCCAGTTGGATCAGCATCAGCTCTGTCAAATCAGAGCCAGGCTCTGAAAAATGAAACCAAAAGCCTGTGGAGGCACTGGGAGGATGTGGGGTTGGCCCTAGGTGCCATCTTGCCTCGTCCATTGCCTAGTTGTCGGGTGAGGTTGGATACTGGGGAGAGGGCAGGCCTGCCTCTGCATGTTTAGAGTAACAGCCAAGTGAGCTGATCCTTTGGGGGCCTTGGTTCCTGCTGAGGTGTGGGAGCAGTTGCTGAGGTGGCCAAGACCATCTATCATTGGTCCTGCGGTCCTGTTCTCTCGGAAGCAGCCCAGGCCTGGAAGAACTATTCCCTTGATCGCCTGCAGATGGCGCCAAAGTGATACTATGGGAATGGAACGGGGTTTGGGGCAGAGGGAGGGTAGAGAATCCTAACTAGTGCCTCTTCTCTAGACCTGCTCCAACCTGGTAGGGGGGAGGGGTGGCGTCCGCAAAGCTTCCTCATTCTTTCCCTACTTCCTGCTCAGGCAAGAAACAGTCCTTGTTTCTGGGGCTAAGAAAGACTCCTTCAGGCGGGAGGGGGTGCTTTGTGGAGAGTGGACTGATGCCATTTATGTCCAGATGCCCTCTCCTGCCCAGCTCAAGCCATTTCCTCCATCTTCTGGCAGCTGGATCTGTAGGAATCTTGCTTCCGAGGCTTGCAGGGCACAGACCTCATCTCTGAGAAGCATCCTGGACCACACGCCCTCCGCCACCCAGGCTTGCTCCCCATGCTCCTTTTTCCAAACCATTTCTTCCTCCTGGGCTGGGGGTGGGGTGGGGATGGGACTCTGGACTCTTGAAAGAGCAGACTGGAAGAGTATGGAAAGGTGTGTGTCTGAAACTAGATGTGGTTTCTGGTCTTCACACGTGAACAGCCTGGTGCTGTGATAACACTGATGCAGCCACTGAGGTGCTGTCCCTACAGTCTCTCTCATCTTAACTCTTCCCTGAGGGGCTCATTCCCCTTTCAGAGATGAGGACGCTGAAAGTGAGACTTGCCTAAGGCTGTGTGGTGAGGCAGGACTTGTGCCTGGGACAAGGGATGACTGTGAACTGCCAGCCCCATTCATGATCCAAACACCAGCTTTGACCTCCCCTCTTGGTCAAAGTGAGGCCACACCAGTCTCATTCCAGCACTTTTGCTCTCCCCACACTGCTCAGCTTCCTCAGTCCCTCTGCCTCCCAGGACCAATGCCTTTAACACAGGGCGGGGCATTTAGCTCTATAGGGGTCTCAGGGCTAAGTGGAAGCATTGGGAAGGGAGGGGCCCTCTCTGAGTCTTGAGCTGACAACCCAGGAGCTGTGCTGGTGGTAGGGGAGGGGCTTGTGTCCTACGTCAGTGACCACAGGGCTGTGCTCCTGCGAGGCCCTGGCCAGCCTATTCTGTCCACCTCTTCGGTGGATTGCTCCTGCCCATAGTGTTGGAAGCTTCCTTTTTAAAGGATTCTGGCAGTCCTGATGGTTATGTGTGGAGTAACTCTTCAGTCCCCCTCTCCGCAAGGGTTCAGCCCCACCCAGGACCTTATACTTCCAGGCCAGCATTGCTGAAACTTCAGCCTATGTCACAATCACCTGATGGCTTGTTGAAACACATGGCCGGGCTCTACCCCTAGAGTTTCTGATTCAGTAAATCTGGGGTGACCCCGAGAACTTATATACCTAGTGAGTTCCCAGGTGGTACTGATGCTACTGGCTAGGGCCACTGTGCACTGCAGGATTAGCTTAGCAGGTCTGGGTTCTCCAAATGTTGCACATGCCCAAGAAAAGTTTGACCCTTGTTTGGCTCCTGCGAAATAATCCCTAAGCCCTTGCAATATCCTGCCTGATAAGAGTGTCTATGCTCACCTGGGGGCCTGGAACCACACCAGATTGTCTATGCTAACAATGTGATTTATATATAGTGAGGGCCTTGGGCCATATGGTATCAGTTTAACCTCTGGAGGAGCTGACGACAGGTCGGCCATGTCTACATGCGTAGCCTCCAGTAAAAACACTGGGCACGAAGGCTCCAGTGAGCTTTCCTGGTTGGCAGTATTTCATGCATGTTGTCACACATTATTGCTGGGAGGATTAAGTGCTGTCCCATAGCTTCACTTGGAGAAGAAACTGGAAGCTTGCCCCGGTCTCTCCTGGACTCTGCTCTATGCGCCTTTATCCTTTGCTGATTTTAAGTTGTACCCTTTCGCTGTAATAAACTGTAACCCTGAGTATAACAGCTTTGCTGTGTTCTTTGGCCTGGACCGCAGGTGCCTCATCTCCACTGTCCCGGGGTCAGGAGGCTGTGAACTGCCTGGAAGCCTGGGTGTTGCTTTGCGGGGTAACCCTGAGCAGTCCTCCTGGGTCACTGGGCTTTAGTTTCCCGGTCTCTAAATGGGGCTTTGGAGCAGTTCTGTCCTCCCTGGGTGTGACAGAGCTCCCAGAGCAGCCACATATGGCAAAGCTGATAAGGAATATGCTGGCTTATGGGCAGAGGCAGTTTATCTCCCTTAGTTTCCCTACTTCCAATAGCAAGGTCTGCCCATTACAGCTCTACTCACCTGAGCAAGGGACCCTGGGATGCTGGGGCCCACAGGTTTCAGTAGATCCTGTCACTCAGTGCTGTCCCTCTTGGGACCCTGTCAGGGCAGTGGCCCACATTCCACGGTACTTGGGCCCTCCCTGCCCCACCCTGCCCAGGCCTAAGACCAAGTCCTTGATCCAATACACAGAGGAAGGACCCTTAGCATCTGCTGGTTATGTGGCTTTATTTACAGACTCAGCACTTGCTGAGGATGGAAGGAAAGAACACTTGGGGCCAGGCTGGGCCTGGAGATAAGGGTAGCTGGGAGGCCATGCATGGTGGGACTGGGAGTTCACAGAAGAGAGCCTGTTGGCTGGGCCAGGCCTGTGTGGGGCAACCAGAGGCAGGCAGCATGCAGGAGGCCTGGACTGATCTGCATGGGGCAGATGTACCCAGGTGATGGCTGTGGACCAGGGAGGGAGGGACGGAGGACTCTCTGGGGCAGGGGTTATAGGTGTGAGGCTGGACAGCAGGTTCCCCTGCCCCTCACTCCCAGGGAAATGACAGAGTGGGACAGACAGGACACCTGGCACCTGGTCCTCCTGCTGCCTCTGGACTTGATGTGTGACTAGCCAAGCCGATCCCCTCTGGTGTCATTGACCTGCTGATGCTTGGACATTTGCCTTGGGGGTGACCCAAAAAAGGGATGCTCTGGGGACATTGGTAGGGAGGCTGGACAATCCTGGAGAGTGTGTCTAGGGCCCAGCAGAGAGGGCCGTGCGTGTGGATGGAGGGGATCCCCAGCCAGGGGCTGCTCCCTTTGAGCCAAGCTCTTCTCTCAGTGGTTTGTGTCAGTTCCCTGCTGTGTCCCCAGGGGTTGTCACCTCCCACCGCCAATCCAGACCAGCTACTGGACCAAGGATGACTGTAATAGTAAACCTTTCTCCTGGCCCGCCCAGTTGGCTCTGGACAGACTTCCTGCCTAAACGCAAACAAGGAATCCAAAGGCCGGATCCTCCTCCCAGGCCTTCTTCCTGGTGAAGAGCCCACTCCCACCGAGCAGGGAACAGCAAAACCAGTTCCCCGGGTTCTCATCCTGCCTGGGAACAGCAAAACTTGGAAAATTGGCAGGGTCTCTCTGGGCTGTCTAGGAAGGTGATCTCGGGGCTGGGTAGCCTGGCGGGGACTGAGCAGGGCGCTGGGTCTGCGGTCACAGCCCCTGCCCGCTTGCCTTCTACCCGGCTTTCCCAGGGACTGGGGTGGAGGGATGTGGCGAGGGGCCCATCAGCACTGGCGGGAGGGGGTGCGGTGCACGGAGCCAGGGCGCTTGGGGATTTTGCGCCAGCGTCGCTTGTCCCAGCGGCAGAGCAGCAGCAGGCGGAAGGTGTCCCGGAAGGCCTTGTTGCAGAGTGCGTAGCACATGGGGTTGACGGTGCTGTTGACGTAGCACAGCCAGTAGCCCAGCTCCCACAGGGTCTCGGGAACACAGTCCTTGCAGAAAGTGGACACCAGCACCATGATGTTGTATGGTGTCCAGGTGAGGATGAAGGCCAGCAGGATGGCGCTCAGTGTCCGAGCCGCCTTCTTCTCCTTGACCAGCGAGAAGGTCTTCCGCTTGGCCAGCTGTTCCTTCCCACGGGGCTTCTGACCCTTGCCCGCTCGCTCGCGCCCCTTCCTGGTTGGCCTCTTGACTGTATTCGGGGAGCTCCTGGGGGGCTGCTTGGTGGGGGCCTGTGCTTCCGGGTCCACCATGGGCATTTTGATCACCACCTCGGAACCAGGCTCTTCACCCTCCGATGACGTGAGGGACTCCATGGAGCCTTCATCCTCCTCCTCTTCCTCCTTCCAGCTGTAGGCCTGTAGCAGCCTGGGGGCCCGGCAGCAGCGACAGCAGCGCCCTGGAGGGGTGTCCGCTGAGCCCTCAGCCCCCGGCTGGGATCGCTCTGAGCTGCTGCTGCTGCCACCTCCCTTACCTGGCGTCTCAGAACCCTGCAGGGCCGCCAGCTCCCGGGCCCGGTTCTCCGTTTCCCGGTAGATGCGCCAGTAGAGTGTGCACATGACTGTGACAGGGAGGTAGAAGGCGGCCATGGCTGTGCCGAAGGTGATGATGGGCTGCGAGAGGAACTGAATGTAGCACTGCCCAGCCAGCACCGTCCGCTCCCCCACCAGGTACTGCCAGAACAGGATGGCTGGGGCCCAGAGGACGAAGGAAACCAGCCAGGCCAGGCCTATCATCAGGGCTGCCCGGCGGGGTGTGCGCTTAGCGCGGTAGCTCAGGGGCCGGGTCACGGAGAAGTAGCGGTCAAAGCTGATAAGCAGCAGATTCATGACAGAGGCGTTGCTGGCCACGTAGTCCAGGGCCAGCCAGAGGTCGCAGGCCAGCGTGCCCAGAGCCCAGTGGCCCATGAGCAGGTAGGTGGTGTAGAGGTTCATGGAGAAGGTGCCGATGATGAGGTCGGCGCAGGCCAGGCTGAGGAGGAAGTAGTTGTTGACTGTCTTGAGCTCTGTGTTGACCTTGAAGGAGATGAGTACCAGCAAGTTGCCGGTCACTGTGGCCAGTGACAGGAGGCCCGTGGTGATCCCAATGAAGGCCACTTGCCAGGGGCCTTTTCCTGGTGCCAGGACGGTGATGTTGGGGCTGACGGCGGGTGGGGCTGAGGTATTCATGGCGGCCAGGTGGGGCTCTGGGGGCAGCCCCTTCCTCTAGTCACACGACAGGGCTTCCTCAGCGGGAGGTCATCACCTGAAAAGAGAGGACATTGGCTTTGCTTGGGCTGCTGGATATCCCCTAGAGCCTGGAGTGGACGGTGCTAGGAACGCAGCCACTGCCCTCCCAGAGCTTCAGGCCAGACTGCGTCACCCTCCCCTACCGGCTGGTCCCTTCCTGTTCAGGTGTCCACACATGGTCATTTAGAATGCACATTCCCAGCCATGAATGGATTTGCCAGCAGCATGGAGGTGGGGTGGCTTTGGAATCCAGAGGTCTGAGTCTTCCTTCTGGCTTCACCGTTTAGACTCTGAGCTTCAACTTTCTCACTGAGAAATTGCTACTAATTCCTGTCTTGCTTAACTGATGAGGAAGGAGCCGGGAGATTCGCTTTGAAGACAGTACTGCCAAATTTTCAAAGCATTTCACTCAATTTTATTAAAGCTCTCATGTACTGAGTAGTTGCTACACACCAGACACTTCATTGAATTATCTAATTTAACTCTTGTACATCTCTAGGAGGAAGGTCTCTTATGATCCTCATTTCACTGAGGCAAGCCTAGCTCCGAGCAGCCACAAGGCCTGGCCACGGCGACACAGGTGGGGAGGCTGATCAGAACCCACTTCTGTCTCTCACTCTTTGAGCATGCGGAGTTCCAGTGGGATAATTCCATCAAATAAGGATAGATAGAAGGTAGGGGAGGGTTCCAGAGAAGCGAAGGGGAAAGAGATGGGAGAAAAGGGACGCTGTATGTGTGCATGGAGAGAGAGAGAGAGAGAGAGAGAAATGGTTTGGAGCTGGATGTGACCTTCTCTGAGGGCAGCAGGGAAACTTGCCCTGGGCCTGGATGCTCCCCTGGTGGCAGGAGATCTGGAGTAAAAGCAGGCAGCAGGGGCGAGGGACTCAGCTCCCAGATAAGCGGGGGTCTGGCCCCAGATGGGGTGTGGGAGGCCCCCTCCATCTCCCCACTCTGTTCCAGGACTCCAGCTGAGTGGGGGGCAGCTAGGGGAACAGGAAGATCCCCCAGATTTTTCTTGAAGCTGGAGTCAAGCCAGGAATTAAATGTGGGTAAAAGGAAAAGCCAGGGCTCTTAGCAACTTCCTGGCCCGGCAGGTGGTACCCACAGTTCAGCCATGGCCTTGCTGCTGTGTTTTGGCTGGTCCCTTCCTGTGTTGGTCCTCAGATGTCCATCTGTCCATTGACAAGATTGGGGTCTCCTCCTGCAGGCCTGCAGCTGTATAGCTTCAGGGGATATAACATTGGAAAAATTCCAAGGGAGAGATTTAGGGCAAGGGCCCACCAACCCTTGGTGTTCCTGGGGACCTGGTCTGTGACAGCGAGGCTAGAGTGCCATACCTGTGAGGGGGTTGCTGCGTGACAGATGGCCTTGGGGGATGTGGCTGTGATGGTGTGTAACCCAGAGTGTGTGTGGCAGAGGCCATCTCCACGGCTCATGGTGAGCTGTCGGTATGTGAGAGTGATACTCAGTGTGGGGAGTTCAGAGTGTGACCCACGGACAAGAAAGACTGTGGCTGTCAGGGCACGTGTGGGACAGTCTGCATGTGACCGGGCACATGTAACATCCTGGTAGAAGGACCTGAACTCTGAAGCCAGACCGTGCATTTGACTCCAGGCTACACCATTTACTGGATGTGTGATCTCTGCTCATGACATAACTTCTATGTGCCTCGGTTTCTTCAACTGAAAAACAGGGATAATACTAGTCCCTAGCTAACAAATCAAGAAAATATTGTGAGGCTTAAATGAATCAATCGATGTAAAGTGCCTAGAACAGCCCCACCACACGGTAAGCACGGTTCCCATGGAGTCTTAGCATGTGTGCTAATGAGGGCTCCCTCCTGCCTAGTAGTGTAGGTTTGTTTGATTAAAGTTTCCTAATACGACAATAGCAATGAGTAGTAATACTGATCATTGCTATTATTTAGTTCTCCCTGAGTGCCACTTGCTGCTCAAAGTGCTTATGTGCCTTATGGTAGTTATCTTCACTGGAGCCTATGAACTAAGCCTTGCTCCATTTTACAGATGAAGAAACTGAGGCAGAGAAAAGCAAGATAATTTGCACAAGGTACACAAGTAAGGTAGGAACCAGGATTTGAGCCCAAGCAGTTTGTTCCACTGAAACTTTATTTATAAAAACTGGTGGTCGGCCTGGGGGGGGCGGGCAGGCATAGTTTGCCAATTTGAACTTTTAAAAGATTACATAAAAATGTTATGTATTTTGCTTACTGAGTTTTGTTGCACCCTCCTTCCTTAACCAAAATCAGGCACCGGGTGGGAGGCTGGGATCAGATGTACCTGCTGTGGCTAACCCCCCCATGAGGCTGCAGGTAGACACCACCCTTGATGGGTTGCCCTGCACGACACTTGTCTCTGATCAGAACTCAGAGCTGTTTAATGCCCATTGCACAAATAGCACAACTGAGGTCCAGGGAAAAGGGGGAAGAAGGCATCGCGTAGCCCATGGTCTCCTGGCTTCTAGACGGGGTGCTGCTCCTCCCTGTCCCCCAACTCCCAGGTGCCTCTGAGCAGCTCTGTAGCCCCAAGTGGCAAGCTGGGCCAAGCCCTGAAAAGGCTTAGTTAGAAGAGGAGCTTGCTGGTCCGCGAGGCCACACTCTGCAGCTGCAGGGGCCTCCGTCCACAGAGCAGCCTTGAACGCTGGGCCAAGAACTCCACTCATTCACTGCTGTACCCGGGCCTTACGCCACAGCAGGGCTAGGACTAGGGTGAGGCACTTGCCTTGGGTGCAAACTTGAAGGTGGTGCCCAAAATCTCCGTGATCAAGAAAATAATAGTTCAATGTAATACTTAAAAAATGGAAATTAATGCGAAACATCCATTATGGACAATTTTAAACGAAGACAGGACCCAACCCTGCACTTGCACAAACATCCCGTCCCCTATGCCTCGCCCTAACCCTGGCACTGGTTCCAGTGAAACTTTATTTACAAAAGCAGATGGCCCACCTGCCTGTGGGCTGTACTTTGCTATTTGATTTCTAAAAATATTACATTACGATAGTATTTATCTTGACTGGGGAGGTTTTTTTGTGTCCCCTTAAATTTCACTCTGAGGGAGTGCCTCCCTCACCTGACCTAGATACCTGCATTGTGGACCACACGCAGCCCTGAGTCTGAATGTCAAAGCCGTCCCTTCCTAGTTGTGTGACCATCAGCAATCATCTAACCATTCCTTCCCTGGCTGCCTGCATCCTGCAGCTGATGGGGACAACAGTATCCAAAGTGCCTGGCACTGGAACAACAGGTAAAGGCCTCTGTGATTATTCCTGATTCCTCATTCTGATCCAGCACCCAGCCCCTTTGGCCCTGCCCTTTTGGCCCTGCCCCTTCCTCTCCAGACCCCAGGCACAGACTTTCTCTGGTCCCCAGATTGCTTGTTTCTACAGTGGAGGAGTTGGATGGATCAGCCTGGCGTCTGTGGAGATTTTACAGAGTCCTGAAGCCAACATCTAAAGACGCTGAACAGAAAAGACCCAGGTCCCTGAGGCAAGGCTGCAGAGGCTGACAGCTTACTTAGGTTCTCTCAGCTGGGGCTGGAATGACATCTCCTCACGGTGAGAACATGGCAACCACTGCCCATACAAGCTCTGGTTGGAAGCTATCTCTGTTTTATAGGTTAAGACACTGAGGCTTGGGGGCTGAGTGACTCCCTGATGGTCTCACAGGGACTTTGCCTCTACCTGTGGGCTCCAGGGCCTGCTTTCTTTCTACCTGGCTGACCTATGAACTGTGAGGGCTAAGACCTCCTATCTGAGACAACTGGGGGAAGAAGGCTAGAGATTCTGGGGAGCTGGACCCCGATTCTTGCCACCCCCTGGGGCTTCTGAGCCCCTGAGATGCAGCTCAGAGCAGAGCTGTCAGTGACTCTGCCTTTTCTCCACAATCAGAAGCAGGTGTCCTCCCCAAATGTCTCTTGACAGGGATTTGCTAAGGCGAAGGTTCCTGGAGGCCTGCTCTTGTCTCTGCTATGTGACTGTAGGTCTCTGCTCTGGTTCCTGCTGTGTGACCTTGGACAAGTCTCCTTAACTCTTGACTGGGGGCAATTCTCTGCTTGTTCAAGGCTCCTGGGGGTCAGCACGATGATGGTTGTGAAAGAAGCAGCCTTCCTGTGATTGCGTCTTATTCCCCTGGGGGGGATGAGCCTTGAGCTGAGAGTTGGGGTGCCAGGGTTCAGGAGTGCTCCAGAATTTCTGCAAAGGAGGGGCTTAGGGTCAGCCATGTGGTTGAAAGTGGGGCTGGAAGCTGTATTTACATAGCACATTCTGTAAAACATCCATGGGGGGAAGAGTTGGTCAATGGGGATTGCAGGGGATGGGCGGAGGACTCCCCAAGGAAGTCCTTGGCGTTGCTTCTGCCTAGCTTTAAGCCCTGTCTCTGTTCTTGTTTCGCTGTATGCCCTTGGGCAAGTCACTGTTCTGACCTGGTAACCGTTCTGGACGATGAGTATTTTGTGTGTGAGGGTGTGTGCCTTGCTGAGTAAGAATAAGAATTAGGGGGAGAGTCTATAGCTTTGTGGGGATGGGTTGGGACTCATTCTCTGAGGGTGTCACGTTTGGGGTCCAACAAGGTGGCAAGGAAGCAGGGAAGTGCTTTTCTGCCCAGGACTGTGGCCTCTTTGTGAAGGTTGTTGGGAGCTTTTAATAATATTATTTATATTATTATAGCAACTGGTATTTACTGGCTGCTTCCGATATCTCTAAGCATTATATACATGATTTAATTGACCTGTTTAAACTTCTTTGCCAAGTAGGTTCTATTATCCTTAATTTGCAAAAGGGGCAACTGAGGCTTTGAGACCTTAAGGACCTTATAGCTAACTCATCAGCAATGCAACCAGGATTTGGACCAAGGCAATCTGCCTCTAAGGCTAACCTCTTGGACCCCTACTCTAAACTGCTATTGTGGGGATGTGGGACTCAACAGCTTTCTTGCCCTCCTTGACTAGCTTGGCCAAACCCTAGTTTGAATCGTCAATAGTGATTCTTCAGAATCTGGTCAGTGTGTGTGTGACAGTGTCTGTCGTTATCTGTGTGATGTGTGATGACAGTGTGGTGTGAAGGGGGCTGGTCCTGTCATAGCTCTCTGAGAGGCAGGGTATGAGCTGTGTCTGCCTCATTCACTGCTTTTTTTGAGCACATAGTAGTTGCTCAATAAATATTTGTAGAATAAATACATGAATGTGTACATGGGGTCATGCTGCTTGGGCTTCAGGCCCAGGGGCATGAAGATGAGCCTTCAGAGGTCAGGGCCAGCTCCAGAGCCTGGTTGTCTGTTCCCTCCAGTTCCTGTAACTCCTCACCTACCAAGCCCCTCTCCCCTGGATGAGGCCCTGCCTGGCTTGAGAGCACGGGAGAACAGCCTCGGGCATCCTCATCTGTGGACCAAGGAAACCCAGCCTCACCTGCCACTAGGAAACTGAGTGAGGTGTGACAGGATAGCCATGGGCGTGAGTTGGCGCCTGTCAGTGTTAAGGGAGGAAAAAGTCATCCTGGACTCAAAGAGTTAAGGGATGAGGTCAGAGCCTCTAGCATGGCAGGCCAGACTATTGACCGCCAGCGCCCTGGACCAATCCCCTGGGGCTGGGGATCTGGTTGATGAGAGGAGGGGGGAGGGGAGAGAGTCACTGTGGGAGGCTGGGAGAGATTGCTGGGGAGAGGGATTCCTGAACACAAGTGTCTTCAGAATCTTACCACTGGCCAAGGAGTGGAGAAGGGGAGGCAGAGAATGAGGAGGTGCTGGGGAAGAGATCCAGGAGGGAGGAATGAAACCATCTTGTGATTCTGGGCCGGGAAGCTGGCAGAACCTGGACTGAGGAGAACGGGTAATATTGGGGAGGAGGAGGTACGAGGTGCGGGCTGTGGGGCTGGGCACCTGGGACCTCACTTGGGCAGTGAGGAGGGTCTCTTGACTTGTCCCTTCTGCTGGGGCCATAACCCAGAAGCCAGCCTGTCAGAGGTGGCCCTCTTCCCCTTGGGTTCACTTTTCTCTGAAGGCTGCTCTTGACCCATCAAAAGTGCACAAGACTTCCACTTCTGATGCCTGGCCTTGGGAATGAGGGGGTAAACAAGTACACTGTATCACATAGTCAGGTTCCACAGTGACCACTAAGAGTGCCAACTAGCCCTGAGGAGGGCAGCAGCCATCAGTTAAATGCTCATAAAGGCACTGCTGAGCCGGAAGAGGAGCGTCAGCCCTAGAACCACTGCCAAATACGCTCACTGTTGATGGACCTTAACCAGTGGCCTGGCTTCAGCCAGAGCCTGGCAGTTAGCAGGCTGGGCCTAGACCTCACTTTGCCCGGTGGCATCAGAAGTGCTGGGCCCCTCATCCTCCTCTCCGCATGTCCCCTGCTCTTCACTCCTTGTGCTCCCTTCCCTGTTTCCTTTCTTCTCTCTCCCTCCCTCCCCCATCCTTCTAGGCATCACCATGGCATCAAGCAGAGCAGAAACCTAGTGCAATATTCACCCACCTCTCTCCGCCAGTCAGAGCCCAAGCTTCTGCCTCATAGAGCTTGCCGCTCCCCACCCGTCATCCTGTTCAGGCAAGTGGGAGTGTAGCGCTATGCCGAGGGCGAGGAGAATAGGGTCCAATCCCCCACTGAACCCCTAAGTATCTCTTCTGTGACCATGAGCATGTCCCTTCCCCCTTCTCAGCCTCAGTCTCTCCACCTGTACAACGGGGAGGTTCCTTTCTAGGTCTGACGTGACCTCTGCCTAACCCCTTCTTGACAGTCTGGAGTCCTCTTTGCACTTCAGGATTCAGCTCTGAGACCTCCAGGCCCCAGCTGGGAAGCCAAGAGTCACATCTTATGCAGCCCCATTTCGCCATCTCCTCCCCTGCCTTCTATATCGCAGTGGCGATCACCGCTTGCCTAGGCTGAGGTCAGGGGGCAGAGAACTAACTGTCATCTGACAGCTCAGTGAGCAGCTGATTATCCAGGGACAGGAGACTGTCCGGTTGCAGGAGACAGTATGACTCCTTCCGGCCAGTTGGGCAAGGCCTGGGCCAGTCTGGGTGGAGCTGCAGGTATGTTTTGTGGAAGAGGTGGACCCCTGTCCGCTGGCACTTATAACACCTGAGCAGCACTGTCTGAATGACCCAGTGACAGCTGACCACCCCTCCCCAGCTGCCAGCCCAGGAGCTGGCAACTCTGCAAGAATCAGAGCTCCTGGCCTCCAGCCCATCCCCACATTGTGGAGTCTGGGGGTACCTGGCATGGGTGCCCATTACTGTCCATGCATGACCTGGGCATAGGACTGGGACCTGCCCTGTGGGAGCGCAAGATACTATGGACATAGGGAGGGTCCCTGCACATATTAGCGCCACGTTCCCTGGCCGGCATGGCCATCCATGTGCCCATTTGTCCCCGGAGAGCCCTGGGGCTCTTGGCCTGGTCTCCTGCTGGCTTCTGGCCCGGCACCCACCTTGGCATCCAGCTTGTCCATCTGGCCAGCAGCCTGGTTCAGTTCATCTTGAGAGGCTGAAGGTGGATGGGGGTGGTGGGATTCAGGAGTCCCTGAGGGCGGAGAGGAAGGGGTTCTGGGACTGGCACCCCAATTGGGGGGTCAATCTCCCACAGGACGCTGATGGCAAGGGCTGCCCCTTGGACCCCCGCCCTTCCCACTCTATCCCTGGGGTTCTGGGGACTGTGCCTGCTACATGGCAGCCTGATCCCTTCTGGGCTCCAGGTCCAGTTTCCTAAGGGGGTCTCCATCTCCTCTGAACCCCAGAAAAACATAGGTGTATCCACTCAAAGCCAGGAGATGGGGCATGAACCCCATCCAATGCTGCAGAGCCCCTTTAGCCTCTAGACCCCTCCCCAGACCCCTCCCTTCTCTGAGGTCCATCCGCATTTCCTTCTAGTTCTGGTCCCTACCTTGCTCCCAGGACCCTGCTTCTTCAGCTCCCACCTCCCTGGAACCCCTCCCAAACCCTTCCAAATGTACTCACCATGGGGCTGGAGGGGTCTGTAGGGTCCTCAACCCCACTGCCTCCCTGGGGGCCAGCAGCGTCTCCAGGGACCCAAACACCTGGCTCCCAGGGGGAGCTGCACCCTGTGCTGGCAGCCGGAGAGGCACAGCCAGTGATTGGCATGTCCCACCCCCTGGCACGCCAGCCTGGGGGGGGGGGTGGAGGGAGGAAGAGAAAGAGAGGGAGGGAGGAAAGGAAGGGAGGGGAGCTGGAGGGAAGCCTCAGGCAGCGTCTGGGGTTTGACTGGGTCCTGGAGCGTGACCCTCTACTCCACCAGGGTCCCCAATTCGAGCCACGAGAGGGAGGGGATAGGACATGAGGAAGACAAGCCCAGGAAGACTAAAAGTCCAAGAAGGCGGATACCGGGAGACAAACACCCACACCCACTGCACAGACTCAGCGGCACACACACCCTCACAAAGGCACACTCTGTTTCCTTGGACTCCTTCCCCCACCCAACCTTACAGCCCCCAACCCGCATGCACCGTGGCCCCCAACACACCCCCGTGGTATTCACATGCCTCTTTCCTCACACACGCCCTGCCCCCTGCACATGCCCACGCACCCACCCACCCACCCAGCCCCACACCCTGCTCTTCCTCCCGCTGTGAAGGAGCTAGATTCCTTCTGTTTAGAAATGACACATTGGGCCTCACGTGAGAGGCTCCAACTTGGCACAGACCCAGAGGGCTGGCGTACCACCCCCCCAGGCCCCCTCCCTTGGGGGCTGAGCGGACACGTCTGGATGCTGGGCTGCGTGCTCTTGCATCTGTCCATGCTGCATAGCCCGGTGTGAGGGTATACCGGTGTCTGGTTTGTGGAGACGAGGGTGGGGTGGGCTGTCGGGGGGGGGGGGGGGCTGTGTGCCTGCTCCAGGTGCTGCTGAGTGCCTCGCACATGTGTGTCCCTGAGCACACATGTCACCATGCAGCCTGTGGAAATGCAGGTGTCACCCTGTTGGTCTGGAGCCAGGATGACTGTGTACACGTGTGTCTGTATTTGGTGTGTGTCTGTCTGAGTGTTGCCCAACTGTGGAACTTGTTAATTCTGACAGCGAGGCAGCCTCTATCTCCCTGCCTGCTCCACCCCCAGTTTCCACTTGGAAGACAGACAGACAGGCAGACAGATAGCTCTCCTCCCAGCTTGTCAAATTCTGTCTCCCCTGACTCCTACTCAAGGCTCACAGGTGTGTACCTGGGAAGTGATGAACCTGCCCTTCCACACCACCTTCCTTAGACCCGCCGCTTGGCAAGCACCCCTGCCCCTAGGTTGGTTTGGATTTCTGTGTTTCCTCAGAGATAGAACCCCTGGGGGCCATTTGCCATAGAGACCCGGGTGCTGCACTACCCTCACCTGGCCCTAGAAACCTCCTGGGGAGCTGACCACTGGGGAGAGAGGGGGAGGCTACTGCTGGGCTGCTATGTCCTTTGCCCCATGGGGCCACGCTGAAGGTAGGAAGGACCAGGATAATCTATTATCCCCATTATATGGATGAGAAAACCAAAGAGCAGAGAGGTGACTAATATGTGGTGGGCGAGTGTTTGGATTTAGGTCCCTTAGCTCTAAGCCCAAGGCTCTGGAGTCTGGTCAGGGGTGTGGACCTGCTCCACCACTTTCCCCTGCTCACTTCCTCAGCCCCTCTCAGTTTTGATGCCTGAGGGTAACCTGGGGCTCCCTCATGCTGGAGTTCAGTTGCCAGTGGTGCCAGGTGGAGCAGAAACTGGAGTTCCTAGGCTTGGCCAGCAGCCATCCAATGCCAGTGGTAGGCTGAGGAGGCAGGCACATGTGGGGGCATCTCTACTTCTCAAAGCCACCTAGTTCACCTCCCTTCTGAGGTCGAGGGGACACTGCAGCTTGGAGAGGAATCTGAGCACTCCCCTCCCACCCCAGGGTCAGCCCGCGGGTCAGGGGTGCGTTAGAACTTGACCAGTCCCTGCCCATGGGCTTGGACTCAGGCTGCCCCCTGCTGGGCTGTCCTGGTTTGCGGCTGAGGCTCTTGCGCGGTGGGGCTGCGTGCACTTGTGCGCGTACACGTGGCTGAGTGTGGGGGTGTTAGGCCTCCACGCTCAACATCCATTTCCGAGTCTGAATCAGGCTCTCTCCTTGCCCCCTCCCCCCAATCTCCTTGGTCTCCCTTTTCTCTTCTCCCACCGCCTCTGCACACGTCCCTTTAGAAATAAAAACACTTATTTTGTAGGCGGGAGAGGAGGGTGTCCAGCTTTCCCCTGCCTCTTCTAGAGTGTCCTCCCCAGTCCAAGCGGTTTCCTCTTTAAGTCCGTGCTGCCACGGAGGCAGGGTGTGACGCCGCTCCCTCACCCTCACCCCTGACTCTTCTCTGCCCAGGTCTTCGTGGCTAGGTCCCATGACCAGATGGGGAAACTGAGGCAGGAAGGGAGACGGGAGATAAGGCCGGGAGAAGCTCTCCCACCCGGCTCTCTCACCGCCCCCGCACCCGCGCCCGATTTAGCCACAGGGAGGCTGGGAACATTGTCTTTATTTTAAGCCGCCGAGTGCGGCACGAACGCTGCTGCTCGCGACAAAGGGCTTTGCGAAGCAGCCGCAGGCAGCGCACGTGGGGGCCCGCCTCCCCTCCCCCCCTCGCGCGACCCGCAGCCACTCTGGAGCGGCGGGGCCTGACCTCAGCCAGTTCTGTCTTCTCTCTGGCCGGCTGGTGCAGGACACCTGGGTCTTCGCTTCTGTAGGTTGCTACTTTTGATCGCTTGGCCGAGGATTCACTCCTCCAGGCCACCGAGGGAGCGCGGGATCGTCCCCGCGCAGCTGGGCCCCTCTTTCAGCCTCTCCACCGTGGAGGAGGGGAGAAGCTGCCCTGGGTGCGAATCCAGTTCTGTCTCTTCCCAGTTGAACCGCATGTTAGTGCCCTTCTCTAAGTCTCCAGGTCAGTTTCTTCATCAATGTCGTGGGAGTTAGAAACACCTCTCTGACAGCGCTGTTTGTCGATTAGTTGCAGGTTAAACGTGGCACTGGCGTTTGCTACAAGTGAAAGCAGTTATTCTTGTTATTTATTATTTATAACTTGCACTGAGCACTTCTCATGTGCCAGGCGCTGCTAAGGGTTCTGCATTCACGAACTGGTTTGTTTTTCACAACTCTCTCAGGGATGTTCTTATTATTCCCATTGTACAGATGAGTACATTTTACAGGCGGTGCGCATCCCAGGGGATTCCCGCAAGGTGCGGTCCATGTGCCTGGCGTTATTCTGGGGCTGGGGCTGGGGTCGGGGTGGGAGTATGCAAGGGGCAGTTCCAGGACGGCAGAGACCCGTGGGACAGCATTTTGAAAGGCGGGGATCCTGTCGGAATGTCGCGAGGGGATGCGGGAAGGAAGTGAGCGCCCTCCACGGTATTTAAACGCTTGCCCTCGGCTTGAACCCAACTCAGATCAAACCCAGAGAATCTTGCCACTTCTCGGAGATGTTTCCTCAGACCTGGGAGGAGGCCGAAATGGGCGGTCTTCCTCGCCCCCACCAGATCTTTGAAGCAGTGCTGGTAGGTCCTTAGTTCCTCGGGAAGGGCGTGGGTTGGTGTTCTCATCCGCCGTCGAGGTGACTTCGTCCATCGGGAGCCCGGGAGGAGGGCAGTGGTCAGGGGCAGCTGATCGTCCCGAGGGCATTCCTCCTTCCCTCACCACCGTTGTTTTAGACCCTTAGCCTCGTCCCCCACCCTACCCTCCACCCCAAGGCGAGGACCTAGGGGAGACTAATTCCCAGATTTAAAACGACGGTAAAATCCAGGTTTGGGGCTGCGGACACAGTAGGCCTAGTAAGGGCCCCGGAGTCCCCACCGCCGGAGGGCCAGGGCTCAAGTGGCCACAACAAAGCATCATCTTGGGACAGGAAATCGGGTTTTCTGGGTCTGATTCCGAAATCAAGGCCACGTAGAAACAATACCCCTCCACGTACAGGGCGTTTCGCCTCCTCACTGAGCTCTGCTGGGAGCCTGGGGACAGGGGGAGGGCCCGAAGCAGTTCCGCTCCCCTGCCCCAAAGCCTCCAGGTCAGCTCCGGAAGAAATGGGGGTTGGGGTGGCCCTGAGCGGAGCGCTTCCCAATCCTTACAGCAAGCGGGTCGAGTGACGCAGCGGAGTTTAGGGCACCTGGGGTGGGGCGGGGGTGGTGAATGCTGGGAACCGAGGCAACGCATCCTGGACAAGTCTGATTCTCGGTGAGACCGGCCGCAGCGTGGAGCTGCGTTCCCACTGGGCGTTCCGGAGGGTTCTCTGTCCCGCCTATGAGGACAGGACCTCGGAAGCCTGTTTGCTGCCGCCGAGGAGTTGGACGCATCGTGGACGTGCGGCCTCGACGAGGAAAGGGGCGCTTTCCCTCGCGCTCTGGAGGCGGGTGCTTCCCATTCAGAAGTCTATGGCCAAAAACAGCCGGAAAAATCTAATTAACGGCGTTGACTTGGCTTCGCTCAGTCAGTGGACACGGAGCCCCCAGTTTTCCGCCACGTGTTGTAGTAGCTGGCGCTCGGGCCTAGGCCCGACGTGACACTGCAGGAGAGAAGTCGGGGCGTTGTGTGGGGTGGGGTGGGTGAGCTTCGGGCCGGAACTTCGGATCGGACCCGGGACCTGAGGTTAGGATTCCTAAGGCTTCTCCCCAGCTCTCCACCTCCACAGCGGAGTCTGCGCGCCCAGGGAGCGACTCGGTTAGGCAAGACCAATTTCGGGGTCCCCTGTCCCCGACTCTGTTCAGTTTGCTTCTTTTCCTCGTAGTATCCCTCCCCCGACTCCCGTGGGCGTGTACGCCTTGTCCTCGAGTCACCACCGAGGCGGAGATCGAAGCTGCAAGCTCTCTATGGCGAGGAGTGGGAACCAGCCGGGCGAGTGGAACCACCTAAGCCCATTCCCCCTCCCACCCACCTCTCGGCGAGACCCTGGCCCCTGCCAGGCTCTGCAAGTCCGTGGGTGGGCAGGGTCCGTCCCTCACCCTTCCGGACTGCGGCGTCGCGCACCCGCAGCTTCTACTCGGGGTGGTCCCGGGCTGCCTGCGTCTGCTGCAGCTGTACCCACAGCTCTGCGCACCGCCCGCCGCGCCCCCTAGTGGCCTGCCCAGCTCGGTGCCCAGATGGGCGCGGCGAGAGGCTGGGTTCCTGGGGTGGGGTGTGCCTGGTACGAAGCGCCCATTTTCCTTCGCGGAGAGAATAATAATAATGGTACAAATTTCTCCTTCGTGCCTTGAGTGGAGTCCTTTTGTTGGCGGAGTGGGTAAGGGATGGTGCAGATCTAACTCTCAGAAGGAATAGGCGCTGGTTGCCCTTCACGGAGTGCTTACTCCTGGCTACTGCATTCACAAGCGCTTTACGTGCACGTTCTCTTTTAATACTCTTAACAGCTCCATGATCAGGTGTAATTCTAATATCAATTTTATAGCTAGAAAACTGAGGCCCAGAGAGATTAGGGTCAGCCCTGTTGACTCCTTTACAGTTTGTAGGTTTTGCCCCCAGCTTGGAACCTAACTAGCTGATAACCCTCTTGGCCCCTTTATGAGACGGAGGGGTATCCTGGGAATTTGCTAGGCCAGTGTCTGTCCCAGCCCTTCATTTGGCTGTCCCATTTATTTAACAAACACATACCCCCAAGTATGTGTCGACACTGCTCTCAGTGTTTTACGTATTTTAACGAATTTGATTTTCGTAATAACCCCACGAAATAGGGAGATTTACTACCCCCACTTTATAGATAAGGAAACTGAGGCCCTGAGAGGTTCAGCAATCTGTCCAAGGTCGCATAGCTAGTAGGTGCCAGAGTTAGGCCAGTTGACTCCTGATCACTGCTTTGCCCCTATCCTGAAGGTCCTCCCAAGGTCAACATGAATGTATCCACATCGTCTCCCCCGCCTCCCCCAGATCCCTGGACTGTGGGGGTAATCAGCCTTTCTGCCAGGGTCTGAGGCTCTCCTCCCCCGTCCCCTTTGCACCTCCTGCGCTCCCAGCCCCTGCGCTGAAGGAGGCCTGACCAGGGCAGGGAGTGATGAATTTGAGGGGACCTTGGAGGCTGCCTGTTTACTCCGCCCGCGGGCACTCGCTAGATTAACAGTGCACAATCGAGTTAGGGCCTGAGCTCCGCGGCTGAGGCCGGGTAGTGGGAGGGGCCTGCCGGCTAGAACTGCCTCTTCCTGGAGGCATCAGGGTTTTGTCAGAAGCTGGAGCCCCCTTGAGGAGTAGGAGAAGGGTCTGTGCCCTGCCGCCGGTGATAGGGAGCATGTGACCCCTGGGGAAGTGGACAACCTCCCCTGCCCTTCCCCTTTCCACAGAGAAAGGGCGGCTCAGCAAGCCAGGGGTTGGGAGCATGTTGGAGGGAGGAAACCCTTTACTGAAGGGCGGCCTCCCAACAGAAAAACGAGCCAATGCTGGGAGGGAGGTAGGAAGCCAGGCTAGGTTTGGGTTTTGGACAGTGGGAAGCAGCCCTACTTGGGCCTTAAGCTGCCTCACTTTTGGGGTGAGTAGCTATCTCTATCTTTTTTCCCCAGGCTTGTGGACTTCTCCCTTGAGCACACACCTGGCCCACTCTAGCTTTCCTGCCACCAACCGCCAGTGAGGTAACTCTGCAAACCACCTGGGGTGGGAGAAGACAGGGATTAAAGCCTAGCCCCAGCTCAAGGCTCCTTCTGAAGCTCCCTTGCTCCCTTGCCCTACATACAATTAGGGATAGGCTTCCAGAGTTTTCAACTAATAGTCACTGTTTAACAACCACACAGTGCAGCCTACCATATGTCCTACTTCCTCCAGATTGATAATGCAGCCCCATCCTAAGGGAACAGTCTGGAGTCTATTATGCCCAGCACTGTCCTCAACACTGGGAAGAAGAAACGAGAGCCCAGAAGCCATAGGGTTGATGAGCTAGTTAAGGAGACGAGATAATCTTGGGAAAGATACCAGGGCAGACCAGAGCCCATGAACTTCGGAAACAGGGAAAAAGGTGAAGAAAGGTGGAGGGATGGTCAGTGAGAACTGGCCCCAGTGGGGAGGGTGTAGGCCTGGCTGGGGAGGATGACTTAGTTCCGTAGGTTATGTAGTATGTCAGGGCTCCAGACTGTTGGAGTCACGCTGGAGGCACAGTCTAGAACCTTGTGGGAGAGAAGGAGCCATGGCCTGCGCTCAGCCTCAGTTTACCCATCTATAAATGGGGTAGGAACAGAGGTGAAGATGGACTAGATGGTCCCAAAGGACTCTCCCAGCTCTGACGTTCTTTGAAGATGGGCTGGTAGAATCAGGGACAGGGCCAAGGCTAAGGGGCCGGGTGGGGCAGGGAAGAAGGGTGGGTCTAGAAACAGAGACCAGGACCAATGGGATTCTGAGCATTGGGTCTGCGGGGGCATGTGTGCCCTGGTCCCTGCAGAGCCAGGTGCTGGTCATGCCAGGCCTCTCGCCTCCCCCTTGGGTTTGGGGCAATGTGTGCCTGTCTCTGGAGGTGGTGGTGGCAGAGCAGGATGTATAAAGTTTTTCACTAACTCTAAGAAAGCCTTGAGGGGAGCAGAGAAAAAATGGCAAGGAAGGTGGGAACACTGTATGTGTGTGTGTGTGTGTGTGTGTGTGTGTGTGTGTGTGTACACATGCATGAATTCTGTCAACTCTATCTGTGTTCAAGTGTAGGCTCCATTATTTCTTAACTGTGTTTCATAACCTTCCTCAGCCTGAGGATAATAATACTTACCTTATAGTTTATTGAGGGTTTTGATATGCATAATGACGTTATAGTATCATACAGAATAGTTTTCCTGCCCTAAAATTCCCTTGTTGTCCCTCTATACGTCCGTCTTCATTTCCTTTGAACCTCTGGCAACCACTGATCTTTTTCTTGTCTCCACATATTTCAAATTTTTTGATGCTACTCTAAATGATATTGTCTTTTAAATTTTGATTTCCAGTTGTTTATTGCTAGTATACAGAAATGCAATTCTTGTAAAATCTTGATCTTATAACTCGCAACCTTGCTAAACTCATGTTTTAGTTGTAGTTGCATTTGTAGGTTGTACTGCATTTTCTGCATAGGTGATCGCTGCATGATTTTTTTTTTCTTTCCCCTTCTTCCGCCCCCGCCCCTGACTCTGGTTCAAGCCGTTGTTTCTCAGTCTGGTTGTATAGGACACAGCTCCCTGGCCCATGCTGGTATTATGAGCCTTGTGCTCCCTGCTGCTGAGGCAGGCAGTCCCCGGCCCTCGGTCGGCCGCTCACAGTGGCTCACGGCAGCTTTTGTGGGCTGCCGGCCGCTCCTGGCAGCACATGGTAGCCGATGGCAGCACACAGCAGCCCATGCCGACCTCCGGCTGCTCACCGCAGCCCAGCTCCAGGAAGAGAGTCTTTGTTCACAATCTTAGCTGTAGAGGGCGCAGCTCGCTGGCTCATGTGAGAATACAACCGGTGACCTTAGGTTTAGGAGCACATCACTCCAACCTCCTGCGTCACCGGGGGTTGGTCCTCTGCATGGTTTTTTGAACCAAGGGTTGGCTGATGTGGATTGGCTACTGTGTGTGGGCCAGAGAGGAACAGTGGGAGAAGTTGTGCAAAATGACTTTTAATGAGTGACTCTGGCTAGGAGTGGGGGGCCTAGGGGAAGAGTTTCTGAAACCACAGGTCCAGTAGAGGTGCCTCCTGTGCTCCTCTGGCTGCCGTTTCTCCATTCCTGCTCTAGTGTGGACATCCAGGAGATGCAGGGGCTTCTTCCTCCACTCTCTGCCCCCTTTCTGTCCTCAGGAGGCCTGGAGCAGGACCATCTGCTGCTCCTGCTGCTTCTGCCCCAATTTCTCTTTCCACCTATGGAGAAGGAGAAGCAGGGCTTGGGAGTAGAGTTGGGGATACTTTTTAGGCGTCTGTGCTCAGCTGTCCCACTTTATGTCCTAACTTCCCACTGTTTTCAAGAGCTGAGAGTCCTAGGAAGGATTCCAGGGGACTCAGCCTATCTGTGAGAACAGGAGCCAGGAGGCCCAGGAGACGAGAGGCCTGGACTCAGGCCTTGGCTCCACCAGAGTCTGGTTGAATGACCCTATGTAAATCCCTGCTGTCCCCTGGGTCTGGCCTTTTTTGGTCAAGCCGGGCTGGATCAAGGAGCTGTGAGCTCCTTGTAGCTCTGTGGGTGAGGTGGGTCAGGGAGGGTGCAGCCACCTTCTCTCCAGGTCCTGAATTGTCTTGGGCTGGCCCAGGGTCTCTGGTAGGAAGATGGTGACGGTGCAAGCAGTCACAGAGACCACTCTGTAGATGAAGAGAGGCAGGGCAGGGTAGATCTCGGTGGCCATGCCCACCAGTGGGCTCAGGATGTTGCCTGCGTTGGCCAAGGTTGATGTCATGCTCAGACCCCTCTGCCTGTGGGCAGGAGGAGAACCCTGGAGAGCCCAGTGGGGCTTGTGGAGCCCTAACTCTGCCTGTCACCGGTGCTTCCTCTTTTCACATTCCCTGCAGTGCCAAATGCTTGTGTTCACCTTAACTAAAAGAAAAGTGGGAAGCGAATAGTTTTGGAACCAGGAATCCTGGGTTCCAGTCCCAATTTGAACCTGCTATGTGACTGTGAACAAGTCCCCAAACACCCTCTCCCCTGAGCTCCAGAGTATACATAAATATATCCAGCTTCCCACTTGACCTCTTCATTTGGATGTTTAAAAGGTCAAATTTTATGTAGTTGAGGAACCCTTCACTTCTCCCTCCAAGATTGCTCCTCCCCTAGATTTCCCCATCCCGGTACAGGGCACTTGGAACCACTAGTTGCTCAAGCTCAAGTATCTATACCCTGAATGCTTTCTGTTCCCTTATTTCCCCACATCCAAAGTAGGAATTTGGATGGCTCTTCCTCCGAAACTGCACTCAGACTTAATCCCCTTCTCTCCATCTCTGTAACCACTGCCCACCAGTTCACTCCAAGCTGTTTTCATTTCTTGCTGTTGCCGTACTGCGGCACTAACACTACTCTTTCAGTAGCCTCCTGACTGGTCTTCCCACGTTGCCTTCGCCCTCTCTCCCCAGCCTATTCTGTACGAGAAGCCGAAGTGATCTTTTAAAACCACAACTCAGGTCATTTCACACTCTGCTTAGAATCATCCAGTGATGTCTCATTGTACTAGAATAAAATCTGACCTCCTTATAAATCCCTACATGATTGGTCCCTGCCTACCTCAGCTCCTATCTTGTGCTGCGGGGACAGAGCCAGGAGTGCAGTTTCCAGGCTCTCGGCCTACGTGGAAAGGTGCTGGCTCAGGTAGTAAATGACCATCAACTGTGATTGGATGGCTATCAGCTATGGCTAGTTGGCCGTCAGCTGTAACCAGTGAGCCATTGGCTACTAACATAACTGCTGTGGCTATGCTAGCAGCGAATGGGGTCTGGAAAGAAGATGGGGGCTGAGCTAGCGAGTACGGATTGCAGCGAGGCGCGGAGTATAGTGGTATGACTCCCCTATCTATGGCTCCGTGGGTTTTCCTTTTTGGCCTCACCGTACCCTGCGTTCTCTTGTGGGGAGTGGCACCAGAGACTCCTCCTGACACCCCGCATGACGTGTGCCCTGTCCCCTTGTTTTCTCATTAAGGCCTTCAGACTCACTGTTTACCTTTGATCTTTATGAAGGAGCCGTGCCTGATGACTCCAATCATCTTATCTGAAGTAGGAGCTACTCACTGTCTCTTTTGCTACTTTTGTTTTTTACCCCAGGTGCAGAGGGTTGAGTAAATTATAGTCCTCCGTTCATGACCCTCTCTTATTTGTCTTTGCAATGTCCCCTTGTCCCCCCCTTAATTGCTTATTCCTCTTTATCGGCATTACCCACTCCTAATCCCCTCCCCGCCAAAGTCAATCTATTGTGTTTAATCTGTACTCTTTTATTTGTATATGTTCTTGTAAAATCTGTATGGTTTTGTGTGCAAATATATATATATATATATTTTTCCCTTCTTCCGCCTCCCCCCCCCCCACTCCGGTTCAAGCCCTTGTTTCTCAGTCTAGTTGTGTGGGACACAGCTCCCTGGCCCATGCTGGTGTTAAGAGCCTTGCGCTCCCCCCGGCTGAGGCGGTTGGTTGCCGGTTGTCGGCCGCTCACTCTGGCTGCTGGCCACTCATGTTGGCCACTGCCCGCTCCTGGCAGCCCACGGTAGCCCACGGCAGCTGTGTGCAAATATCTTAGTTTACCTAAATGGTATAAATAATAGACCTCATTCTATTTCTCATTTCCTCCAGCACTCTGTTTTAAAGATATTTTCATGCTGATGTGTGTGTACCTGTTGCTGCATAGTACTCCCCAGTGTGCATCTCCCCATGGTTTACCTAAATGTCTAGATTCCTGCCACATGTGACCTCAAGCAACACTGCAGTGACTGTCCTTGTATATGGATCCTTAGGATTTTTTGTGAAAAGTTCTCTGAGATACAGGCCCAGGAAGGAAATGGCTGTGTCACTCTGTGTGTGTGTGTGTGTGTGTGTGTGTGTGTGTGTACGTACGTGTGTACACGTGCACATGCATCCTGCCAGTTGCTCTCCAGAATGATGGCACCAACTTTCACTCCCACCCGCGGCCCGTATGGCCCATGTGTGTGGATGTAGGGGTCCTGTATTCTTCCGTGGCCACCAACACCTGGCATTATCCAGCTTCTTAATGTTGCCAGTTTAATGTGTGCAAAGTGATGATCTCATTCTTCATGCATTAACCTTTTGGGTTTCATTGTCTTTAAAATGCCCGTTCGCTTTTTTTTTTTTTTTTGTCTGTTTCTCCTAGGGTTGCTTCCTTTTCCTGTGGATTTGTAGGAGCTTCATGTATATTCTTAATGTTAGAACTTTGTCAGTGTTAAATGTTGCAAATATCTCCCCAATCTGTCATTTGTCTTTTAAATTTGTCCATCATGTCCTTCAATAAGCAGAAAGTCCTTTTTGATGTAATCAACTGGATATCGTTGCCATCTATCTCTACTTCCACCTCCACCTCCATCATCTCCATCATCTCCATCACCTCCATCATCTCCATCATCTCCATCACCTCCATCTCCTCTATCTCCATCTCCATCTGACTCCAAGCCCTCTCTTAAATTCTATTTGTCTCTTGCACCAAAAAGCCGTGGACATACTATTGCTTCCTTATATGTCTTAACAGATGGTAGAGTGAGCCTCTCCTCTTTGCTTTTCTGTTGCAAAATTGACTTAGTAATTGTGGTCTTTATTCTTCCCTATAAATTTTAGAGTAAGTTTTTGGAGTTCTTAAAACATAATCTATATGAAATTCTGATTAGAACCCACTGAATTTCTATAAATTTCTATTAATTAAGTTGGGGAAGGTGAACATCTTTATAATATGTCATTCTAAACAAGAGTGTGGAATGTCTCTCCATTTACAAAGGTAATCTTCATGATCAAAATTTTTCTCCGTGGAAGTCTTGGGTGTCCTGCGTTAAATCCCTACTAGGATTTAGCTTTTGGTGTTATTTTCAATGGTATCTTAATTTTCAAAGATTTTCCAGGATATTTTCTAGGTTATTTATCTATATTATCACTTAGAGCTTATAACTTCTAGATTATTGCTGCTGATATTTTGGTAATTTGATTTTTGTATCCAGAATCCTTGATGAACTCTTTTATTAGTTTTGTTTATGGATTTTGTTGGTTTATCTAGGTACATGATCATACTCTCTCCAAATAATGACATTTTAAGCACTTTTCTTTTAAAGTTCTTATTTCTTTTTCTTTCCCTGTAGACCGCTATTGGCCAGGACCCTCAGTACTGTGTGAAACAGTTCTGAGGTCAAAGAGAATGCACGTAACTTTCCCCATTTGGTACAGTGTTTGCTTTGATGCTCAGGTGCTCTGCTTACCTCTTTGGGCTCCTCATTTCTCTTGGACAGTTGGCCTAGTTTTCCCTCACTCTCATTCCAGCTCTTTGGTGTTTTTAAGGATATTTAAAAATACTTACTACTTTTGGGGGTTATGTTCAGTGTTATTGTTATTTAAATGGAAATAGAAGTCCTTTTTCTAATCGATTTCCAGAAGTTCTTTATAAATGCTGGATATAAATCATTGCAAATACCTTCTTTTACTCCTTTCACCATATTTATAGTGAAACAGATGGCCAGGATTCTAAAAAATTCAAAATAGAAAAATTTATCAATATTCTTTTCGGCCTTACACTTTTTATGCCTTAAGAAATCCTCCACTTTGCAGCAGAAATTAATTTCTGTTTAAGGTTGAAATATGGATTGCGTTTTCTTTATTTCCCATATGAGTGAGTAGATGTCTTGGGACTATTTATTGATTAGTCCGTATTTTCTCCAGTCATCTGCTTCCTCTGCAGGTTTTTCCTATGTGTGGGTCTGTTTCTGGGTTTTGCTGTTCTTTTCCACTGGCCAATTTGTTTTCTCCTGCTCCATCATCCACTCTATTAATTACTGCAATTTTATAGTATGAGTTTATGTCTTGAATTCTGGTAGGGCAAATCCTTTCACCTTGTTCTTTTTAAAAAGTACCTTAGTTATACTTGGCCCATAGCATTTTTATATACATTTAAGAATTTTCTTGCCAGTGTCTTGAAAATATCCATTGGGATTTTGATCAGAATTGCATTGAATTTATAAATGAATATTGGAATCATTGATATTTTTATACCATCTTATGTCAATTATGAGTTGATATCTAAGATTTCTTATCCATATACATAGTATATGGATAAGTTTCTTTAATACTTTCCATACAATTAATTTTTTTCTTGATATAGGAATTTTTAAAAAGTTAAATTTTCTAGCTAATTTCTACTAGAGTAGAAAAAGCAATTGCTTTTTTTTTTTTTAAAAAAAACCAACTTTTATTTATTTAAGTGTGTTTTTCCAGGACCCATCAGCTCCAAGTCAAGTAGTTGTTTCAGTCTAATTGTGGAGGGTACAGCTCACAGTGGCCCATGTGGGGATTGAACTGGCAACCTTGTTGTTAAGGGCACTCTAACCAACTGAGCTAACCGGCTACCCCTGCAATTGATTTCTTTTTTTTTTTCCTTTTGAAGTCACTTTATTATTGAATATGTAGAGAACTGATCTTCAGTGAGCAAGGTTATTCCCTCATATACATAAAAAAGGCTATTTGAAACATTGTTGGTGGACATGTTTTTAAAAAATTTTATTAGTTTCAGGTGCACAAGACAAAGCAATGCTTAGATGTTTATCATTTATATCCCTCACACTGTATGAATCCTCCTCCCCCCATCCAGTATCCCTCTGACATAGCACAGAGCCATTACATTTCCACTGTCTCTATTCCTAATGCTGTACTCCGCTTCCTGTAACCATATATATATATATATATATATATATATATATATATATATATATATATATATATATATATAAAATTATAGTTGGCATTCATTATTGTTCAGCTTCAGGTGTACAGTGCAGAGATCAGGCATCTACATCATCCCTGAGGTGGTCTCCCAAATGGGACACATGTCCATCGGATACCCTACAAAATCTTTACATTATTGATTACGTTCCCCAAATGAATTTTCAAAACCCCGTGGCCATCTTGTGGTTACCGACTATTTTCTAAACCCCTCACCTTCCCCCTTATCCCCACCCCCCCACCCATCTAGCAACCCTCAGTTTTTCCTCTATGTCTCCAAAACTGTCTCTGATTAGTTCATTCACTTATTCTTTTCTTTAGATTCCGCATATAAGTGAGATCATATGGTATTTGTTTTTCTCTGTCTGACTTATTTCACTTAACATAATGTTCTCTAGGTCCATCCATGTTGTTGCAAATGGTAAGATTTCTTTCTTCTTTATGGCTGCGCAATACTCCAGTGTATGAATGTACCACAGTTTCTTAATCCAGTCATCTACCGATGGGCATTTCGCTTGTTTCCATGTCTTGGCTATTGTGTATAGTGCTGCAATAAACATAGGAGTGCATAAAGATTTTTGAATTGGAGTTTTGGATTTCTCTGGATAGATACCTAGGAGTGGGATTGCTGGATCATAAGGTAGTTCCATTTTCAGATTTTTGAGATACCTCCATACTGTTTTCCATTGTGGCTGCACCAATCTGCATTCCCACCAACAGTGCACAAGCATTCCCTTTTCTCCACATCCGCGCCAGCATTTGTTGTTTGTTGATTTATTGATGATAGCCATTTTGACTGGGGTGAGGTGGTATCTCATTGTGGTTTTTATTTGCATTTCTCTGATGGTTAGTGAGGTTGAGCATTTCTTCATATGTCTGTTTGTCGTCTGTATGTCCTTTTTAGAAAAATGTCTCTTCATGTCCTCTGCCCATTTTTTAATTGGGTTGTTTGATTTTTGGAGTTGAGTTGAGTGAGTTTTTTATAAATTTGTGATATTAACCCCTTATCAGATATATCATTGGCAAATACCTTTTCCCATTCAGTAGGATCCCTTTTTGTTTTATTGATGGTTTCCTTTGCTGTGAAAAAACTTTTTAGTTTGATGTAATCCCACATGTTTATTTTTTCTCTTACTTCCCTCACGCGAGGAGATATATCAGTAAAAATCTTACTCCGGGTAATGTCTGTGAAGTTTCTTCCTATATTTTCTTCTAGGAATTTTATGGTTTCAGAGCTTACATTTAAGTCTTTAAGCCATTTTGAATTTATTTTTGTATATGGTGTAAGGAGGTGGTCCAGCTTCATTTTTTTGCATGTGTCTGTCCAGGTTTACAATTGATTTTTTATTTATTGACTTTGTATCCAGTTATCTTGCAAATTTTATTATTTCTAATGATTTTAGATTTTTATATAGACAATCATATGCTCTGTAAATAATGACAGTTTTGATTTTTCCTTTCTGGTCCTATTCCTGTTATTTGTTATTCTAATCCCAGGCACTGACCACATTCTCTTGTATAATGTTGAATAGAGGGGGAGACAGCAGGCATGCTTGTCTGGTTCTCAAGTTTAAAGGGAATGCTTCGAATGTTTCATCATTAAGAATAATATTTGTGGGGCGGCCAGTTAGCTCAGTTGATTGGAGCATGTGTTCTTAACAACAAGGTTGCCGGTTCGATTCCCACATGGGCCAGTGAGCTGTACCCTCCAAAACTAGATTGAAGGACAATGACTTGGAGCTGATGGGTCCTGGAAAAACACACTTTTACCCCCCAAAATTAAAAAATATATATATATTTGCTTTGGATTTCTGATAGATGTTCCATATCATCTAAAATTCCTTCTATTACTGTTTTACTAAGGCTATTTTAAATGGATGTTAATTTTTATTCAAGATTTTCTGCTTTTATTGGGATGATAATCTATTAATATGGTGATATTAATATATTTTCTAATGTTAAACCACCTTTGCTTTCCTGAGATTAACTCTCCTTGGTCATAATGTATTATCTTTTTTATATATCACTGGATTCATTGTTCTAATATTGTGTTTAAGATTTTTGTATCTGCTTATGAGTGATATTGGCCTATAATCTTATTGAGGAATATTGGGGAACAGTGTGTTTCTCCAGGGCCCATCAGCTCCAAGTCATTTTCCTTCAATCTAGTTGAGGAGGGCGCACTCAGCTGCAAGTCCAGCCGCTATTCTCAATCTTTAGTTGTAGGGGGCATAGCCCACCATCCCATGCAGGAATTGAACCAGCAACCTTGTTGCCAAGAGCTTGCTTTCTAACAACTGAGCCATCCGGCTGCCCATGCCTTTGCTTCTTGATCCAGCCTTGTCTACTACTGACCTATCTGTCAAGGTCCCAAACATCAAGCTTCTGACCAGCATTCCTGCCATGAAAATGAATTGACTCGGCTGGAGCAAGGTCTTGCATGTGCACACAAGGTCCCATTGTGAGGAAGGAAGATGGAGTCAAGGAGAGCTCAGCTGGCTCCAGGGAAGCCCACTCTCCATCTCCTGGTGGGGCCTAGGGTCTTGGTATGAGACCAGCACATAAGGAATGCCTCTCTCTCTCTGCCAGACAAACTTTCTCATAATCTTCTCCTGGTGACAATTCAAGTTATTTCAAAACATGTAAGAGAGGATTTTCATGGTGCCTGCTTAGACTATGCTCCTTTCTCTGAGCACTAACCACCTCACCCTCCTTCAGGGCTTCTGAACCTGTCCCTCCCTGGGCACAGCTGAAGAAACCTGACTCTGGAGCTGGACTGAGCTAAATGAATATTTTTATTATGAATTTGGAAATGTAGACATCTAAAGTTGGGGTGGGATGGCCAAACTTTGGAATAATGTAGAAGTGGAGTTGAGAAAACATGACAGAAGGAGATATGAGAGAGAGAGAGAGAGAGAGAGAGAGAGAGAGAGAGAGAGAGAGCGCCATGACAGAGGAAGAGGAGGAAGGAGAAGAATGAAGTAATCCAGTCAGAGAGAAGTCAGGGTGAGAGCTCAGTCAGTGACAGAGAAGTAGAGATGGAGACTCCAGCTGCTCCATTTCCCTTCAGCTATTTGACCCCGGTCCCTCATAAGGCTGTACTCAAGTTCTTGACCTTGGGTTCTGTGAAATACCCTTGCATCCTTCCATTAACTTTCCGTAAGCAAATGTGAGAGGATTGTGGTTATTTGCAGCCTTGAAATAAACAGCAATTGGGTAGTACAACTTACGGTTTACATTTTGTTGCTCTTTTCAATTAATACAAGACATATCTCTCTCATTTTGAAAGTCCTTTCTCTCTAGGTGGAGTAAAATAGCTCTATAGTCTGCAGGCAAATCATACACATGATGGCTGTGCCATTAAGTCGAAATGCTAAGTAGATGTGGCATTTCCCTTACAATTAAGAGCTAATTTCTGTATACCTTTTAGTGGATTTTAAAACTCATTCATTTTGTTAATTGTAAAAACGAAAACGGGCTGGAATGACCAGGATGATTAGGGAATGCCTCCTACGATGAGTTAATATATAGGCAAACAAATTCATCTTTCAAGTGTATAATCTTGATTTGGTTGGAAAGAGATCCTTACTTGTGAATATAATTGTTACTGTAGGACATTTACATCATGTAGGATGCACATACCACATGATGTAAAATTTGGGATGTTGGCATTTGAACACTTTTTTCCAAAGAGCGATGGACTTTAGCACTGCTTTATTCAAATAACGGCTCTTCTGTAATTCTATGTGTTCTCTGGTATAGCTTTTATTTGAAAGATTCTGGGGCTGTGTCAGACTAGGAATTAATGTTAACAGTACTCTAATGGAAATATGTGAATGGAATATGACTGTGGAGACGTGGGAAACGGTGAGTGGGTTAGGATATTGTAGACAGGAACTGAGCAAGGGAAGACTAAGAAGCAAGAGGAAGTGGGAAAGAGGTGAGAAGCCAGAGGACTGCACAGAGAACAAAATCTGTATGCAGTCCAGTGATGAAATCTACATATAGTCCAGATTAGAAATTGATCAACAAATACAGAATACTTAAAAAGAATCTCTTGCCTCTGGTCTGCTCTAAGGTGCTTGTCATTGGCAAAAGTGACAATTGCATGGGGCTTTACCACCCCGTGTTCTCTTCATGTGCACCTGGAACCCCGAGGATGAAATATTTCTGTGGGCCTCTTTTAGAGAAAATTACTTTATTACTAACAGGAACTGAAGTCCAGGAATAGGATTTGAGGGAGACTAAGAGAATGGTTGCCTAAGAGAGCTCTGCAAGGCTAACTTGATAAAGGCTGTGATAAATGACAGATGCTAGGAGACTGGCCTCAGGGGAAAAGAAAAGGAGACAAAGAGAAAACAAGACAAGCAGGACAAGAAAGTAGAGAGGTGAAATGGTAGCTATTGTTCATCTACCAAACAGGAAGGAAGAGGCGATTCTGGTTGGTTCATTCATAATAAGCCACGCCCTTCCTGCTCTATAGTCATTGGACCAAGGGGTAATCACATGACCCAAGCCAGCCAATCAGTCTTTCCTAGACTTTTTCAAATTTGGAGCTGAGAGACAGAAACCTTTTTTTCTCTCTGGTGAGGAAGTTGTTAGGAGCGAGCTCAGAACTGTCAGCAGCCAATTTGTGAAGGCTCCTGTGAACAGTCGACAGGCCCATCACGCAAAGAAAAACAGAGATGAGAGCCAGCAAGGGTCCTGATGATGTCTATGGCCCTGTTTCCCATCGTCCCTAGAACCAGCTCCACCTCTGCCCATCTTGTGGTTAGGTTAGGGGAGACTTTATATACTCTTTTTGTGCTCAAATTAGCTTGAGTTGAATTACAGCCACTTGCAAACAAGAGTCCTGACTAATACAGTGCAGATGGAAGCTGCTAGTTGTTGCTCAGGATATTTTAATTCAGAAGAAAATCAGGAGAAGAGCTCACTCAGGCAGGGTTTTAATTGTAACCCATAGCCAGCCTCTTTTTCTTGCTATATTTATTTATTTTTTGCTTTGCATTCAGCATGCTGAAGTATCCCTATGGGATACTGGGCCATTTGGGAATTCCTCTCCAGGGGTAAGCTGGGACTTGCCTTTCTCAGGTGAACTGTGCTGTTGTACCTGCCAGATACAGCCATGTGGCCCAGGTGGAGTGTCCTCATCGTGATTAAGCTTCTTGCTTAAGCAGCCCCTGTTAACTTGCCAGCCATTTCATTTGCTTCACAACTCAAGAAGTCCAGCTTCACACTGGGTTATATATATATAAGCTGCCTGTTATCCTAATGAAATGTTCTCTGGTGTAGCTCTAGGCTCTGGCATTATTGGCCCAAGGAGGAGGTATCCTGGCTGTGCTTATGAAATAGGCCTTCCAGTGCTCCGTGCCCATGTGTGGTGGTGGTCCCATCCACAGTGCCTACTGGAAGAGGATTGGGTTATTCCTGGCATCGCCACACATCTCAGGGAATGGGGTAACTGTGCATCTGGTTTTGTTAGTCCTTGGAACCAAAAATGATGAGGAAATGACTATCAAGTCTTCATTTAGAAGGAAATCCAAGATATTTGCTCACCCAGGTTCTTTGCTCTAGATCAGGGGTGTCAAAACTGCAGCCCGCGGGCCAACTGCGGCCCGCAATCCATTTTTAATTGGCCCACAGCAAATTCCAAAAATATATTTAGTTTACTTAAATAAACCAGGTGAGGCAATATATACTTTACCTCGAGTGAGTGGCCCGGCTGTTTGTGTATTTTACCGCATATGGCCCTTGGTGAAAAACGTTGAAAAAAGTTTGGACACCCCTGCTCTAGATGGTGAGAAATCTGAGCTTTGGATCAAACTGCCTGTTGTGTGAATGGAAGAGCAATAGCTAGGCCAATAGTTCCCGGAGTATTGTTGACCTTGGAAAGCAGAGTGTCAAGTTTTAAGAAGGGAAACGAGAAAGCAGACTGGGAAGGACTGATGACATACAGGTTAAGGTGGGTGGATGTGGCTGTCTCAGAACTTGGTTTGAGGCTGGAAAGTAATGAAGAAAGACCCCCAACTATGCACGGAGGGGACAGCCTATGACACCTGCATGCCTTGGAGGGAGGACAAACCACACTTAGTTACCTTCTGCTTCTGCATCTTGGGTCTCACTGGTGGGCGTATGGCTTAACGTTGATCAGTTTCAGACAGATGCCTCATCAGGCAAGTTTGGGGACTATGCCTGACCACAGCCCCTACTCAGGGCATCTTACCTGCACAGCCCTGACTAATGGACAAAGGGCTACATGATCCCACTCTACTGCCCCTTGGCATGATTAGATGAAGTGTAGACACCTGAGCCAGCTGTGGGAGGGGGCCGGGCTCATCAATGTGTAGCATTGAGCCAATCAGAGACTTTTCTAAGAATTTGAGTTGGGAGACACAGAACCATTCTGGTTGGTGGTGAGCCCTAAAGCTGAGAGGTAATGGGTCAGAGCTGGGACTTGTGGTCACTTGGCAAAGTGAGCACACAGATGAAATGAGTTGAGAAGGAGACAGGAACAGAGTAAGTGTATAGCGATGCCTCTTGTGCTCCAGTTTCTGGTTCCAGTTTCCATGAGGCCTGGACACACTTTATTTCCCATTCCTGGATTCCCTGAAGTCTCTGTATCCTCGCAGTAATACCCCCTTTTCCCACGAGCTGATTTGAGAGAGCTTCTATTCCTTGCAACCAAAAGACCATGACTAGAACAGATGTTAAGAGCACGATAAATGTGACAGCTACAAAGTGCAGGATTCAGCTGGATGAGCCACTCAGCAGGCTGGGGTGACTCTACAAATGGGTATGTGTGTATTTGGGGGAGGGGCCTTAAATCGCTAGAGATGAAAGGACTCCCATAACCCTGTTCTCTTTCCCGTCTTTTTGCCTTGGCTGCGCTCCATCTCCTGGACTCAGCTGCTGAGAGCTATTTCTAGATGAAGTCAGGAAATGGTTTTTGTCTCTAGGACGCTGAGCCCAGAATCTCCTGCTCAGGAATGCCCCTGTAGCCTCCTTTTTCCCTTCCTCCGTACCAACTCCCTACCTCCCTACTCTGTGGAATTGTCCACCCCCCTCCCAGGGAAAACAAAGGAGAATATTAAACTCCTGTAACAGTGTCTCTCTCTCTGGTGGGAGTAGAAGGGCAGACAGCACCTTTCTCCAAGGACTTCCATGTCTTTTCTACAAGGAAGCCCCCAACTCCAACCACTGTTCTCTGACATTTTGGACAAAGCTCTTCATAGTTCCAGGGTCTTCCCACATTCAGACAAACTCAGGTCAGGGTCACAGGGTCTGCGTCTGTGTGTGGGGATAGTAAGATGGGGATGCTGGGGTTGGAAGGGGTGGGGCCGAAGGCCCAGGTATCCTCACCTCAGTCACGATGGTGGAAGGGAAGGTGCTGTTGTCGTAGATCCAGCCATTGGTACAGGGCTCTGTGGCCCCCACACCATCGGCCTCTGTGCCATTGGGAAAGGGTGGTCCCTGTTGGGGGGAGGTGAACTAGAGGCAGGACTCGGGCTGACCTTGTCTGTCCCGAGGCAGCCAGGCCTCTCCCTCCTTGCTGAGGTTGGCGTTGGCAGGTGGGCGGCAGTGATGGGTGGGGATGGCGGCCGTGAAGTTCTGCAGGGTGTTGTGGGAGGCCATCAGGAGCATGGGGAGGAGCAGCAGAGTGACCTGGATCTGCTGGAAGCGGCCGATGCCCCCCAGCTGCTGCAGGAGGTCATTGAAGGCCATGGGGCAGGACCTAGCGGGAGCATTGGAGCTGAGGCCTCCCGCACCCACAAACTGGTTCCTGTCTTTTGGCGCAGGGGGAGGAGACGGACTGCCTTTTGTCTTCTTAACTCATAAGTTCCTGTGTCTGTTGTAGCCCTAGGCCTCCTGATGGCCAGTAGTAGTTTTTATAACTTCTTTTAAGGAACCAAGTTAAACTGTGACTTAAGAGTAAGACATTCAATTATTAGCACTCACTGGGTTAAAGGTCTGTTCAAGGGGATCTAAAGGGCAGGTCAAGTTGTATTGGGTGGAAGAAACTACCTTCTGTGACAAAGTACATGCACAATGCCCCCGTGTCTGATGGCGTGGATCTCCCCACTAGGCCAGCGCAGGTGACCTCCTCCTTGGAGAGGTCAGGAAGGGAGGCCCCAACTGGTGTCAACATGAAGCCTGCACTGAACTCCCTTTTCTCAATGCCACTTTGAGTCAGATGGAGTTGGGGAAAGGCTCTGAAGAGCCCACACCGAAGTGCCAGTGTTCACCTCCTCTCACCTGTGAGCACTATCTCCACGTGACTCCCAGAGCCTGCACCTCCTAGGCCAGGGCCATGCCAGTTTCACCTTTACTCAAAGGAGTACGTCCTCATCAGAGGTCTCTGTCAGTGCTGTCTCTTTCCCCATTATGACAGCCTCTACAATCCACTGCCAATTTTTCTCCTTCCCAGAACTGTGACAGCATACCGGACACAGTAAGCAGCCATCAGATGCTTTAATGTTCCTCTTCAGGAGTCTGAGTATGTTGGGGTTTACACCCTCAACAGAGCCCAGGTAAATCCAGGTATCTGACATCTTGGCCCTGTTATGAACTGAGTTGTGTCCCCCTAAATTCATATGTTGAAGCCTCAGCCCCCAGTGTCACTGTATTTGGAGACAGGGTCTTTAAGGAGGTTAATTAATGTTAAGCAAGGTCCGAAGGGCAGGGTCCTAATCCAATGCCTGGTGTTCTTAGAAGAAGAGGACATTTAGACATGCAGCGGGACTCTAGGTATGTGTGTGCTCAGAGGAAAGGGCCTGTGAGGACACAGCCAGAGGGCAGCCATCTGCAAGAGAGGGACAGGCCTCAGGAGAAACCAAACCTGCCAACATCTTGATCGTGGACTTCCAGACTCCAGAACTTTCTATTGTGTAAATCACCCAGACTGTAGTATATTGTTATGGCAACCAAAGCAGACGAATATAGCCCCTAAGGGTGTCACTTATATCCATCATGTAACACAGTTCCAGCCGAGAAGTATGGCAGAAAGCCCATTGTGGGAGAGGCGATTTTTGGGAAAGGTCATCTTGCTCTTTAAAAGAGATGTGTGAGGAGTAACTACCCTTTTCTGTCTTTGGATGCTGCTGCTGTGTGAGGAGGTGATACCTGTACCCCTTTTCCATCACAGGGGCGTGGCTGACCTGCTGAGGATGGCAGGGGAGATGGTTGAAGTTAACCTAGATCCATGATGATGTTGGGTGCCTGAGTCATAGAAGCCCATAAATCCTCTGTTTTGCAACATTAACCTTGTGTCTTAGTCAGCTCGGGCTGCTATAACAAAGTACCATAAACGGAGTAGCTCATCAGCAACAGAACTCTATTTCTCACAGTTCTGGAGACTGAAAGTCTGAGATCGTGGTGCCAGCATGGTCGGCCTCTGCTGAGACCCTCTTCGGGCTGCAGACTGCTGACTTCTCGTCGCCTCACATGGTGGAAAGAGAGAGCTGGCTCTCTGGTCTCTTCTTATAAGGACACTGATCTCATCATGAGGGCTCCACCTCGTGACCCAGTCACCTCCCAAAGGCCCCTCCTCCAAATACCATCATGTTTGGGGTTAGATTTAACATACGACTTTTGGAAGGACACAAACATTCTGTCTGTAACATTCTGATACTAAAACCAGACAAAAACATGATAATAAAAGAAAACTAGAGACCAGTATCCCTTATGAACATAAATGCAAAGTCCTTAATATAATCTTATCAAATTTAAACCAAGAATATATAAAAATGATAATGCATCTTGATAAAGCGAGGTTTATCCCAGGAATGCAAGATTGATTTAACATTAAAAAATAATCAACGAATGTAACTCACTGTAGTGATAGACTTAAAAAAGAAAAACTCTATGATCATCTCAGTAGATGTAGAAAAAGCATTTGACAAACTTCGGCATCTACAATGTCCATCATAAAATGTCTCAGCAAATTAAGAACAAGAGGGAACTCCTTCAAATTGAAAAGGCTCCGTTTGGTCAAGGGCACGAGGTGAGTGTAGGAAGTCCCAGGCCAGGAACTGGGGAAATGGGTTCTGTGCAGATGGTGTGAGCTGCCTGAGTCTGCCCCAGGACTGGTACCAGTTGGGGTGTGTGTGCAGCTCGGGCAGGCCAGGGGCTGGCTCTGTTTGAGGCAGATATAGGTACTAGGTGATCTAAGCACAGTGATGAGAGACCCACAGGAGTCTGAATGTATCAGAATTGCTGGCAGGTTTTTGAGGCAGGGGTAAGGCAAATTACAGGTTGCAAGACCCCCAGGTCTGCAGAAGCAGAGCTAGACCACATGGTGTCCTACCTCCCAATCTCCCTGCTCCATCCTAGGTGCCCCTTGTTAGCTACGAGGGCAGTGCTGTCTGAGAAATAGCAGCAGGGGTGGGGCTGGTGGCCCTTGGACATCTACTGGGTCCTACGATGGCCAAGAAATTCTTGTGGGAGCATGGGGAATGTCAGCACCATGGGGGAACACCCAGGCTCCAGATGTCTCAGGCATGGGTGGGTTATGATATTAGGTCTGCCCAGTATGTCCTGCGAGTCTTGCTGTCTGAGCTGCCATGAGCTGTCCCAGGGCTTTGTGGCCTTTTCGTGGGGAGCTCCAGGCCACTATCCTTTCCAGATTGCCTTGACTCAGCTCCAGCCCTAGGGTCCCACTTGAAAGACAGTGTGCATAGCTTGGGAGGAATGGACTTTCCCTAAGGGATGAGGGGCTGCAGGGAAAAGAGTAAAGGGCTGTGGACCAGCAGCGCCCCTCCCTCCTGCTGCCTGTGGGTGCTAATAGGGCTGTTTTTTCCATGCTCCCAGGTGTTCCTGAAGTGAGCACCTTTGCTGACACAGGTGACTGGGTATCCCTGTCTTTTCCTGACTGTGACCCCTAAGCTGCCTTCTACCTCTCCTTTCACATGGTTCCTACCACGATCACTTCTCTTCTGCCTCTTAGACCTCTCGCTCTCTTTTCAGTCCAGGAGGGAGGAGAAGAAGCTGGGACCTGGGGGTGGAAGAGGCCAAAGTCTCAGTGCCTCAAAGTCCAGGGCAGTGGGAGGAGTCAGGCACACACAGTGGCCAGATTGTCTGCATTCTAATCCCGACTCCACAATTTACTAGCTTTGTGAACTTGGGCAAGTTACTTAACCACTCTGTGCCTTGATTTCCTTATCTGTAAGATAGGGGATAATAATAGCACCTATCTCTAGAACATTACTGGGAAGAGTAAATGAGTTAATAATATATGCAAAGAGCTTAGGACAGTGTCTGGCACCAAATTAGCACTCAGTGCTGGCTCTATCTGGCTGAATTCTAACCCCAGCCCCTTCCTGCCCCACACCACCCCTTTCTGTCCCCTCTCCCCTCCACCAGCCCAAGGCCCACAGGAGACAGAGCAGCAAAGAAAGGCCAGAAAGTGCGGCCAGAAGGGTTAGGGTAGCGATCAGGCTGAATCTCCAGCAGCAGAACTGGAAGTGACAAACTGGTTTTGAGTCTGGAGTCTTCTGGAATCTAAAGAAGCAGGGGTCAGCATCCTGACGTCACAGCTGTGGTCATCCTTTTTCACCCCCTTTGCTACTAGAGGTTCCCATTTGCACTCACAGAGGAGGAGGAGCCTAAAACAAAGCCTCTGATTGGTTGCTTTCATTTTAGTCTCTTTAATTTTCAATCTGACAGGGAAGGGGAGGGAATAAGTATTTAAAATTCACAGAAATATTTGAATATGTTAGAGACTAAGGGAGGAAAGAGGGAACAGGGGAGGGTGTCAAGGTCTGGGATGGTTTGGAAAGTCCTGGGGGTTGAGGGTAGGGACTGAGCTGTATTACCTTTTGGGCCCGAAACTGGCTGATATGTAGTGGCTGTTACCTTTAAGACAAGACAAAGGGAGATGCCGCACGCAGACAAACCTTTTAATGATGTGGTCTTGGTGAAATCTATTCAGAGAGGGGGGCCCTGGGGAGGTACTTCCCTGGACCATAGTCCCTCATGCTTGGGCTGCCATTCCCCCTTCTCCCTCCTGGTGTGGGTGGCCCAGGACCTGTGGGACCCTCATTCCCTTTAGGGCTCTGTAAGGCCGCTGCTCAGGGTCCATTCTTCTCTTGTGCTGAGGCCTGGAGTGGGACCATCTGCTTCTGCCGCTCTTGCTGCTGTCGCTTCGGTTTCCCTCTCCTCCTGGGGAGCAGGAGATTGGTGACCTAGGTAAGCAGCCTCCAGGCCAGGGCTGAGAACTGGGGCTCCCAGGGCCTCTCCACTTAGCTGTGCCCAGCTGCCAACTCTCTGCCACAAACATCTACCCCTCCCTGAAGCTGGGAGCCCAGGAAGGATGCTAGGAGACTCAGCCACCTGGGGAAACAGGGACAAAGAGCCCTGGCCTGGAAAAGGTGGTGTGGGTTTGAGTCTCAGTGCCACCCCAATCTGGATGTGTGACCTGGGGTAAGTCCTTGCTTCTCTCTGGGTGGGGGCCCACCTGTTTTCTATGTCCTGCACTGTGTCCGGCAGTGGTTGGCCCATGGTCTCCGGCAGGAGGAAAACGACAGCGCTGGCAGCCACAGGGACGGTGCCGTAGATAAAGAGAGGCATGGTGGGGTAGAGCTCGGAGGTCATGCTCACCAGTGGGCTCACAATGCTGCCCACTCGGGCCATCGTGCTGCCTACTCCCAGGCCTGTCTGCCTGCGGGGGCCATAGAGGGTAGATATTGTAAGTGTTCTGGCATGAATGCTGAAGTACTCAGGTGCCCTTTGGTGCCTCCTCTGTTCCCCATTTGATTAGTGAGCCAATTTAGCATTTGTTTGAGAGATTAAAAGAAAAAAACAAAAACAGGTTGGGAAGGTCCCGGCCATTGAATCAGGAGATTGATTTTGCTGCTGCCCTTAACTTGCTGTGCAATCTTGGGCAAGTCCCTTTTCTGTTCTGGGCCTAAGTTCCCTTAGCAGTCAGATCAGACAGTTGAGGGAGGCCAACTGTTCTCAGATCACCTGGGGGATTTTGGAGTTACAGTTGCCCCAGCCCCACACAGACCTATTAGATTAGAATCCCCAGGGGAACGGACCTGGAAACTGCAAGTTAAGTAAGAATAGGTTCAGAACATTCTCTATGAGAGCAGAGGTTAAAAACATTGATTCGGGAGACAAACTGCTTGGATTCAAATCCAAGATTTTTCACTTACAAGCTGTGTGACCTTGGGCATGTCACTTAACTTCTCTGAGGTTCAGTTTCTTCATGCGTAAAGTGAAAATAATCGTAATACCTACCTGATAGTCTTGTTATGTGGATTGAATGAGTTGATAATTGTAAAAAGTTTAAGACAGCACCTGGCACATAATGAGTACCTTATACATTTGTTCTTTCCCCTGAAATCCCATGAGAGCTGCCACAGTAACCATGAACCCTCAGGGTTCTCACTCCAAATAGCTTAGGGAAGCCTGACATTTCATTGACATCTTGGGTGGATTTTGCATCCCATTCTTAAAATAGACATGAGTTTCTTGTTTCAAAATTCAAAAATACTCCCTCCACCCCATCTTGGCCCTTGGACAAACTGTGCTATGTTTATCCATACCTGGCATACCATCAAGTATGGCTTCTTTCATAGGAAAGTACTTCCACATTTGGGGTCTTTGGTTTCAGATGTACCTCTTGGTTTATAGATGGAACTTAAGTTTGGTGTCAGATTCTAACTTGTACTTTGAAGATCAAGGTGGGGGTCTTCAATTCATTGCCTCTGAGATATGTCTTCTTCTACCCTGTCCCAGTTGGTGGCTCCTTCTGAGCTCTTCTTCTAGGGTCAGGTAAGGTCTTAGTGGGCAGTCACACCTACGTTAGCCAGGCCACCAGCTATGTATCGAGGGGCTGCTATGTGCCTTGCACTGATGGGTACTGGGAGGGGGCGTTGGGCTGGTCATGCTGGACCATGCTCTGGGGTCTGACCTGAGTGCAGAGGAATGCTTTGCCCCAACATCCCCCATTAGGCTGCCACTCACCGGATCATCGTGGGGTACAGCTCCCCAGTATACAGGAAGATACAATTGAAGGAGGAAGCCAGGCAGCCCTTCCCCAGCACAGCAAGGGAGGTTCGGACAATGGACTGGTCTAGAGAGAAAGGAGGGGTGTCAGCAGGATCTTGGGAGTGGGGGCTGGGAGGAATTGGCCCCCCTCCTTCTGAGAAGGTGGGTCATGTCTGGGGATGAGGCCATGGATGAAGAACCAATGGACTTGTGAGTGCTCACCCCGGGGCATCACAGCATTGACCAGGATACAGATGCCTGCAAAGAGGAGTGAGGCCATCTGGGCAGGCCGGCGCCCCAGGAAGTTGATGACTAGGAAGCTGACGAGCTTGGCAGGCAGGTCCACAGCTCCGAAGATCACCTGGATGAGGTAGATGCTGACCCCAAAGCCCTGCAGGTCCATGACCAGCCCGTAGTAGGCAAAGCTAGTGGCAAACCTAGTGGGGAGGGATGAGGGGTGTGGGGTTTGTTAGGAAGGCTTACATGTGGCTGCTCATTCAAAATAGAGTGAGCTGCACTGAGCACCCTGCTTAAGGAACTGGAATCTGCCTCAGCTAATCCTTCGTCTAACATTTAGTATCCAGTTTAAATGGTGAGGAAGTCTTGCCGCATCCCAAATTTTCAGTCTTCCGATAACAAGTGTCCTAGTGTTTTAGGAACTTTTCACTTGGTTGCTATGTAGGATTTACATAGTTTTGGTCTTAATCGTATCTACTGAAACTGGACTGAGGGAGGACAGACAGGTGGATAGCCAAGCCATATCTTTAGGGCCAAGGCTTTGGGAGTGGCAATAGCCTCCCAGGACCTGTCCATGGTGCTGGGATAGGTATCGTGCTTCTGAAAGTGTCAAAAGCCCACAAAATGAAGCTCAGGTTATTGGATAGAACCTACAGCCTCGAGTAAATCCCAAGTTGGGAGCAAATAATTCATTGGTAGGGTTGTTCCTTTTGACCACGCCTTTCTTAACTGTCATGGGATTGCTATGGGATGGGATCAGGAGGGTAGCACATGAGAAGGATAATGGAGAATGTTGCCACGGGAAAGGAAGATTATTGACTGAAATCAGCCTTAGCCAATATGTGCGTTCAGAGATGAGCTTTCGGCATGTTAGTGCCTGCCCCTGCGCTGTTGGCAGGTTCCACAAGGCCAGTAAAGTCTCCGAATGGTTTCAAGCCAGACTGGTATCTGCCTTCATGATGGAATTCTATTGACTCTGGGGGCCACCAATCCTGAGGAAGTGTTTCTGTATTGGAATAGAGTTGATAAAAGGTGAAGAAAATGGAGGGGAGTTCGATGCCCAGTTTGAGGACAAGAACTGAACGGAGGCTGGAGGTCGGCTGCTTCTTCAAGACTCCCCCTGCTGGAGGATTTTTGCCCCTCTTGGTAGGCCAGCTGACTTTCCCTCCCTCTCAGGCTTTCCCCACCCATTGCATCCCCTCTCTCCAGCCAGCTGTTTGTCTCTTGGTCTGTCTGACTGGGCCTACCACAGCATGGAGAGGCAGAGGAAGAGGCGGCGAAGGGTGGGGCAGCGGAGCAGCTCCATGGCTGAGGCCTGGACTTTGCCCATGGTCAGCTCCTTCTGCAGACTGGCCCGGAGCACCTGCCAGGATGGGCAGGGTTCAGGGCCTGGACTCCCCCAGGAGCTCTTCTCAGCCTAGCCCTTTACTTAGGGAAGCCCACTGGGTCCTGGGACCTGAGTTCAGGGTTTTGGGATGGAGCCCTGGGGGGTGTCATGGGAGATGTTGGGGGGGGTCTCACCTCCATATTTAGCTTGGCCCCCTCTTCCTGCTTCCCATTGATCCGGGCCACTTTCTGTAGGGCCCTCAGAGTGAGGTCTAGCCTCCCGGAGGAGGCGTACCAGCGGGCCGATTCGATGAAGAACCTGGGAGCAGGGGTGGGGGTGAGTGTGGGTATGGCTTCAGTACCAGTCAGCTGGGCTGGGGGCAGGGGGTGGGCTTGCCAGGGGCCTGTAGTGGGATTTTATTTAAGCCCCCTGCACAGGGACTTTGTCAACTCCCTTTCTCTAGGACCGCAAAGCAGTGCCCAACTTGGTGACGACTCATTCTCCCAGGAACTCAGCTCTTGGGTACTACTGGGTAAAGGGAGCGGTACAGGCAGGCTGGAGACCTGGGGGAAGCCAGAGAATTGGACTCCCTGGAGCAAATCCTTCCCCTCACAGCCTCAGTTTCCCCATCTATCAGACTCAGGCACTGGTCTGGGTTTGACCTTTGGGCTTTGACCTTCTCTGATTCTGTGGGGTGGGAGTTTCATGAGAGCTGAAGGATGTCTTGTCCCTCGCAGCCCTCTGAGCTCCTGTGGCACCCTTGCCCACACCCCACGTACCAGGAGTAAATGAAGAAGGCGAAAAAAGGCACAGAGACCAGCAACTGCAGTTGGCGCCAGTGGGGCACAGCGTAGGCCACGCCAGCCAGGAGGAACTGGCCCAGACTGTAGGCATAGCCAATCAGGGTGCCCACATGGGCCCGCGTGTGGATGGGCATCCACTCCACATCTGGAAAGAGGGTTAGAACAGAGAGGTGCAACTTCCTGGGCTGCCAGGTCTCCATCCAAACCTTGGTGTGTCCCAAGGCTCAGTGGAAGATACAGCAAATGAGGTTGGGTACCACGACAGGGGAAGCGGAAGACTCAGGGGTGGGGAGGTGGGTTCAGAATCCCCAGGATTGTCCCCTCTACTCCCTGGCTATGTTTTGCTCTTCTGAACTACACTCCTGGCTAGGGTGCCCTTTGCCTTCAGAGTGTCTCTGATCACTCAGTCCATCCTCAACAGCAGCCATTCCTCGGGCCTTCCTCAGCCTGGGCCATTCCAGCCTTAGTGGCCAGAGCAGCCTGGAGGAGGCCACGGCTTTCCTCCATCCTGGAGAGTCAAGGTGGGAGGGAGAGCACCTCTCTGCTGCGGTCTGAAGAGGCCCAGCTCCGTCCCTGGTGGGCTCCTGGGGCAGCGGCCTGGAAATAGATTGGGCTTGGGGCTGGATTCTCTAGGTGTCTTGCCAGGGCCCTCGCCTAGTCCTGGTTAATTCCTTTAGTTCAGAGAATCTTAAACCCTTGATTCCCTTCAGGGCTTGAAGGATGACCTTGGGTGTGTCCTTTCCCTTCTTCCCAGCCTCAGGTTTCTCGTCTGAGAAACACCGGGAGGGGGCGACCTATCAGGACGGAGCACAGTGACGGCTCCCGGACAGGCCATGTGCAGTCCATAACTGGGTTTGCTCTACAACATGCTGGCTTGCCCTATGTTCAGAACATCAGAATTCATTGCCGCCATTACAAACTTGGGCTATTTCACAATAACAAAAAAGAGACGGGAGGATGTGCCAGCCCTGAGACCCCCTGGCTGGACCAGCTGAGTGGCTGTGGCCCCTCTGGATGGGTGTGACACTGCTGCATACACAGTCCTCCCCACTCCCTAATGCATCTTGTACCCCGTATGCTCTAGTCATTTATAGGAACCACCTGTACCTCACTGTGGAGTTTGCAAGCCCAGATCTAAATGAGGGCCCAAGATGGTGTGAGTCTAAGAAAAAAGCTGTTATGTTGGCAGGGAGGGCAGACGGCGCTCAGGACGGGGGCTGGGAGAGGAGTGAGTGGAGGCCCTGCCCTGCCCTCCAGCAGCCCTCACTCAGCGTCATGCAGTTGAGGATGATGCCGGCTATCGACATGCCCGAGAGGAGACGGAAGGCACAGTAGATGGGAAAGCTGGGAGCGAAGGCCGCACAGACCCCTGTCACAGCTATCTGCAGGTAGTTCAAGATCAGCACCTTCCTGCGGCCCAGCCTGTGTGGGAGAGAAGACGTGCAGGAGGGGTCCTGAGGACTACGGGCTGGGCAGGCAGAGGACTGCTTGCCCCGGCTGAGGTCCTGGGATGGAGGTCTTTTGAGGACCTGTGAAGTAGGTCCTCAAAGCAGCCTCAGTTAGGAAAGCCCACCTCCCACCTACACCCCTGGAGCCCAGCCAAGGAGCCCCCAATCCCAGCACTGACCTGTCTGCCAGGTGCCCGAACACTATGGCTCCGAGAAGCACCCCCACCATGTACAAGGACTGAGCCAGTTGGCGTAAGACCCTGCGAGAGCACACGAGGTCCCACTGTGCGGAGAGAGGCAAGGGTCAGGCAGAGGTGAGCCTGAGCTGCAGGGCAGCCCTTCCCCTCCCTCAGGTGGGCCCTCTGAGGGCTGTCATGCTCTTCCCCTGAGACTTCTTTTTGCTCTTTGTCTCTCTGAGACCAGGAGCTGAGAGACTGTTCTTGGCCCTGCAACTCCCACATTCACATTTCCTACAAAGGACCCCGTCTTGAACACTTTCTCTGTCTTCTCATATGGCCTCTGGAGAATTTGAGACAGTGTGTGTGTGTGTGTGTGTGTGTGTGTGTGTGTGTGTGTGTGTGTTTCAGAGGGGAAGGCACAATCTGGATGGCACAGGGAGGGGGCCCCAGGTATCCTCACCTCAGTCACGATGGTGGAAGGGAAGGTGCTGTTGTCGTAGATCCAGCCATTGGTACAGGGCTCTGTGGCCCCCACGCCATCGGCCTCTGTGCCATTGGGAAAGGGCGGTCCCTGTTGGGGGGAGGTGAACTGGAGGCAGGACTCGGGCTGACCTTGTCTGTCCCGAGGCAGCCAGGCCTCTCCCTCCGTGCTGAGGTTGGCGTCGGCAGGTGGGCGGCAGTGGTGGGTGGGGATGGCGGCCGTGAAGTTCTGCAGGGTGTTGTGGGAGGCCATCAGGAGCATGGGGAGGAGCAGCAGAGTGACCTGGATCTGCTGGAAGCGGCCGATGCCCCCCAGCTGCTGCAGGAGGTCATTGAAGGCCATGGGGCCAGGCCCGGCTGAGTGGCTGGGAGCTGAGGACTTCTAGTCTGAAGGCCTTCGTCTGTGTGTGTGTGTCTGTTTGCCGTCCTTTGCTGGAGGAGAGGGGCTGCTGTTGCTTCCTCAGCTGAGTTGCTCCTAGAGCTGAATCTGAGCTGGCCCTGTAGGGGGGACAGCAGCCTGGCCAGGTTGCCCCTCCTTCCTTCTCTCTCTCCTTGTTCTATCCCTCTCTTTCCTTTGCAGCCTCTTCTCACTTGGTGGGGTCTCAGCTTTCAGGGCCTGCTGTAGTCCTGACCCCTATGTGGGCACGGTTTAATCCTTGGTCTGGAGGGAATGAGTTAAAGTGTGACTTGGTATCAGAATGATTAACCCTCCAAGCATACGTGTGCCAGTAGAATTTCTCCAAATGGGTATAAAGGGCAGGAGAGGATGACTGAGGTGGGGGTAGTGGGAGAGGATGGACCGGGGGGACCCATCTGGGCATCTGTGGGGAGGAGAGGACAGCGTGGGACCTTGTCTTCCTTTTAATGAGAAGACTGTGTTGTGGGAAGTGTGTTGGCCTCTTGAGGGGCTTCTGTCCTTTTTAGCAGACAGGATCCTAACCGTCTGTCTTTGGGAAGCTTGCCAGAGAAAACATAGGACACCCAGTTAATTTATCAGACTAACAAAAAAAAAAAAAATTTTTTTAGTGTAAGTATGTCCTTAAAATTACATGGGATACACTTATACTAAAAAATTATTTATTGATCTGAAATTAAAATTTAACTGGGCATTCTGTATTCTTATTTGCTAAAATTGGCAACCCTCCTCGGTCTTCTGAGGACAGCTCACATCTTGTAAGACCATAGTTTGTTTAACTGGAAGAAACAATAGAGGTCAGAGGCTGCTTTTCAAGGAGTGGGAACTAAGACCAACATCGTACATGATATAGATGGATTCTGTCAGTGTCTCAGCTTCCACCATCTAACTTATCCTGATTCAAATCTGCCGCCCTCCCCTTTTTGCAATGAACATGAACTTATTTTACTTCTCGCCACAACTGTAAATCACTTGACATTGCTTATGATCAGGGCAGTGCTGAGCTGTGATTGGGTGAGTATCTATGGGCTCTGATTGGTTGGATCATGGGTTGGGTGTATGCCAAGAGAGCAGGTCACAGCCTCTGCTTTTCACTTGCATATTATATAAAACATGGACTCTGGAGTCAGCTTACTTGGATTTAAATCTTCATTCCACATTTACTGGCTGTGTGCCAGGGGCAGGTTGCTGAACTCCTCTGTATCTCAGTGTTTTGTTTGCAGTATTGGGGGGGAATAGTCGTGTTGGACTCATTGAGTTGTTGGAGGGTTAAATGAGCGAATATAGGTAAAGATCTTAAAGCAGCCCCTGTGCCATAGCTCAGTGATTACAAGCTGTTTCTATCATTGGTTTTGGTAAAAAGATAAGAATATCATATTGACTTTAGAGAGAAAACATGCCCAGGCACATCTTATCCTAAGAAGAGTGATTCTCCACTGGGGGTGACTTTGCCTTGCAGGGAACATTTGGCAGTGTCTGGAGACACTTTTGGTTGTTACCACTGCGGGTGGTGGTGCTACTGGCTTCTGGTGGGTACAGTCCAGGGGTGCTGCTGACATCCTACAGTGCACAGGACAGCCCCCCCCAACCAAGAATTTTCTGGATCCAAAATGTCAATAGTGCTAAGGTTGAGAAACCTCACTCTAAAAGATATCTCAGACTTATTTCGTACAGTGACCAATCTTGCTCGGCAAAGGATATTCCAGTCATGCAGGCAACTCTTAACGAAAATATTTCTAAAATTCTCGTTCAAGTGGGCACACTCTTTGCAAGGTGAGGAAGAGAACTCCTCTTCCACGTTCTGCTTGAGTACACAGAATAGCCTGGGCTCCAAAGTGCTGCCACTCTTTCCTTGCCCAGGCCTACCCCTGAAGGGCCCAATCAGGACCCAGTCTTCTTGTGTCTAGTCTAACGTTCTTTACCATGTTTCTAACTCGATGGCTGGGCCACCACTTGCCCTTTGTGATATGTTTTCACTTGGGGTCTCTGACTGTCTCTCTCTGCAGTCTGGTTCCTACTGACTGACTCTCCATCCCTCTTCATCGGATGTATTGGCGTATGTCTGAACATGGTGGCTAGTTTTACAGGAGATACCCCAGGCCCTGTACAAATTAGCTGATACAAAGGGCCATGAGGGCAAGGAGAAATTCTCAATTCTTCTGATGGGCACAATTTTCATCTTGTGGAGGCGAAGCAGTTTGATTTCTGACTTCTCTTGGAAGGAGTCAAGATGCCCGGTTGTCGAGCAGTTTACACAAATTACACTTTTGTGTATTAAGTTGGGAGGGTGTTTATTGCCTATCGAGGCCCTGGGATGCATGAGGTCCTAGACTGGCTCAGACCTATTCTGTCTAATTTCAAAGCCAACCTCTCACGGTTGCTCTAGAGGTGTGGACTGCCCAGTTAAAGAAGTCTTAGAGACCATCCGGTCTCATATGTCCAGAAGAGAAGAAGGGAGGCCCAGACAAGGATGTGGCTCAGCCTGGTCTCCCTTCTCCCACCCATTGTTGGTTCTGGGCTGGGACACAGTGGGCGGCCAGATGCCTGAAAACATGCTCCACGCCAAAGTATATAAGAGCTTTGTGGCCTGGGGTTGTGAGGACAGCTGGACAAACACCTTGGGGCTCTGAGGCCAGTCTCCTGCCAGGACTTGGTACCCTCATGGGGGAGTGGGCGGAGTGCTGAGGGCAGCGGTGGAGGTGGTGGGTCCCTCCTTCTCTGAGCTTGTGCCCAACCCTGCCTTGGAGAAGAGTGCCCTCCCTAGTGCCTGACCAGATTCTGGCCAGGTTGAGTCTGGACAAGGGTCAATTGGAGACTCCAGGGACTGAGTTGTGGTTGGTTCCTGGCATCATCTGGTTAGCACGGGAATTCCTCAGCAGCCTCCCAGCTCTTGGAGAGTTTCTGGATGGAAATGGTCGTATGGCAAATGATTTGCAGAGCCAGGAACTATCCTCTAGGGACAAACGGGTCAAATCTAGGGACTTCTGATTGGCCAAGAGACACAGAACCACAGGCAATCAGAGATTAATGCCATCATACAGGTAAAAATGTCTCATTATGAAGGTAAGGAGACTGAGGCTCAGAGTAGGCAAGGGATTTGTCCATGGTCACATAGCAAGCAATTCTAGAACATAGCCCTTTTGATTCCATCTCTCTTTCTACCATGCTAGCAGCTATCACATAGCCCAGATTTTCTGAGACACCTGGGTTTTGCATAATTTTATTCTGTTAAATAAATGGTGTTTAAGGATTGTGACTACACGTGATTTTTATTTTTATTATTTTGACACTTTTCAAATAACTAAGTAACAGACCAGAGATAACAGTCTTGCTCAGATCACGTTCCCTAAATATGAATTTGAAAAGATTGACCTGGAGAGAAGTCTGACAGACTCTGAGTGGCTGTCAGGCCCATAGCAAGATTCTGAGCAAGGAGCCAAACTATGAGCCTGGCTACCCCAGCCAATGGATGGTGCAGAAATTAGAAGTTCATCCAAAGACTGCCACTTAAAGGCTAGACATAAGGCCAGTAACCAATGAGGTGGCTCAGCGTGAGGCCTAATTGGCAAGTCACCGAGCCATTCGGAGGCCCTGCCCAGGCACAGAGAGATGGGAGTGGGAGAAGCAGGAAGAGCTGGAGTGGGAGAGGAATAAGGTGAGCTGGAGAGAGGATGGGGTCCAGAACGGGGTTTGGGAATGACCAGAAGAATGAGCCGTGTGAAGGGTCAGTACATCCTGACTGGCCTCCCAGTTCACCAGAAGCCCTTATCACGTGACTGGGAAGTGCTTTTCTGGGCACCTTCCCTTCCCTTCCCTTCCTTTGTGTCTTTGCAATAAATACTCTGGAACAGCACATCCTGGGAGCTACCTGAATAGTGGACAGCGGAAAGGTGAGGTAGAGTACGGTGGCTAGTGTTCTTCACGGAGCCCAATTCTTCTCCCTCCAGGTTGAAATCCCGTCAGGCCAAGGGAGCCCTTGGGGCCCATGGACAGCTGACTCTAAGCCAAGTGCAGTGGGAATGGGATGGGGACAAGTCAAATGCTGGGCATGGAAGGAGGGCAGGGGTCAGAGAAGGTCGGTGCAGTCTAAGAACTGAAAGAAGTGGGATGAGGCTGGATTTCAGGGTACAAGGTAGAGGGTGCTGAAAACTGAAGCCGTTGAAGCAGGCTGGGGCCTGAGCACGACAGGCCTTGTAACAGTTTCAACTTCATCCCAATGGGAAGTCACTGACAGGTTGAAGCAGGGGTACAATATGATCTCTTTCATGTTTATTAAGCTTTCTCTTAATTATCTAAATATAGGTTTGAGAGTAGTTAGCGCTGTGGCTGATAATCGAAGCCCTGGGGTGTGTCTGAGTTGCCAAGGACGGTAGCCACCAGCCACTACTGAACACTGTTCACCTGAAATGAGACACGCCGTTAGGATAAAATACACACCATATTTTGAAAACTTAGTATGAACTAAAGGCTATAAAATTTCTCATTGATACCTTTTATATTGATTACATGTGGACATGGTAATATATGGATACACAGGGTTCAATAAAATTTATTATTATATATGATATTAAAATAATTTTACCTTTAAAAAATAGCTACTAGGCATTTTTAAACTGCATAGGTGGCTTGCATCATATTTCCATTGGACAGTGCTGGAAAGGTTATTAGGGGAAGAGGTCCTAGGAGCGAGTTCTGAGGAAGGTCAGCGTTTAAGAGATGATAGAAGAAGAGGAGCTGATTTTGGAATTATTTGGTTACAAGGAATGGAAATCTTCAAGTTTAGCTTAAACAAAAAGGGGAATTTATTTGGAGAATTCAGGGCTCTTTACTAGACCTCAGGTCAGAAAGTGCATCCAGGGCTGATAAGAATCTGGGACTTGAAATCCACGAAGAATCAGTGCAAATAGTCTCACCAGTTCTACTTATCTGGGCCCCTGTTGTCACTTGTTCTTTCCTTTGTGCACCTGCTTCGTTCTTCCTCTGCTTGCTGGCTTTCTCTTCTCTACTTGCATCGGGGCGAGCCCACCCTCCTGCTAACTTGCCTTGCCAGGACAAGGACTGAGAGATGGACTAGAACCTCCATGGCTCAAATCCCCGCCGAGGACAGAACACGTGATTAATGAGATTTGGATCAGCAGTGCCCTCTGGTCCAGAGGTGTGGGGTCATGTAAGTGTTCAGTTAGTAGGTTCTGGGGATGTAGACCCTTGAGGAAATGCCAAAGGAGACTGAGAAGGAACAGCCTGAGTGTGGGAACGAGCTGCAAGCATGTGGCATCTCAGAAACCAAGGAAGGAGGGTGTGGCCAATTGAACGAAATCTGCATAGAGGCCAAGTAAGAGGAGGGACAAAAAGTGACCTATGGATTCAGCAGAGGGGTGATGAGTGTCCTTGGTGAGAGCAGTTTCAGGGAAAGGGTAGGAGCCAGTATGGAGAGGTATGAGGTTAGAATGTGGAGGCAGGGGAGGCAGACGCCTCCTCTGTGAAGTTTGGCTGTGAATGGGAGGAAGAGACAGTGCGATCTCTGGAGGGAGATCCGAGGAGGGTTTGTTTGCTTGTTTGGTTTTTGTTAAGATAAGAGAGGCTTGAGCTTCTTTAACTGGTGACAGAAGGAACCAGGAGAAAGGGAATGGGGAGAGACCCAAGGGGGAAAGCGGATAGTGGCTGGTGGGAGAGGCTGGATGCAGGCCCCCAATGGAGGACTGGCTTTTCTGCTGCGATTAGACTGACCGTGGGAAACATGGCAGCAGACATCAAAAGTGGTCAGCTTTGGCTGCAGTTTTCTCAGTTAAATAGGAGACAAAACTGTCTGATGGGTCTGGAGCTGGACATGGAGCAGAGACTTGGGGCAAGCAAGGCAGGACGATCAGGACTGGAGGAGCCCCGGCTTCTGTCTGCTGCCTCTCTGGGTTTGTGCACTCATCTGCTCACATGCTTTCTGGGACATGTAGACACACCCAAGCACAGGACTTGCTATGGACTGCATTGTGTCCCTGCCCAAATTCATATGTTGAAGCCCTAACCCCCAGTGAGATGGTAATTGGAGGTGGGGCCTCTGGGAGATAATTAGGGTTAAATGATGTCATGAGGGTGCGGCCCTCATGATGGGATTGGTGCCCTTATGGAAGAGACACCAGAAAACTTGCTTCCCGTCTCTCCTCCATATGAGGATACAGTTGGAAGGTGGCCAGCTGCAAGCCAGGAAGAGAGCCCTCACCAGGAACTGAGTTTGCCAGCACCTTGATCCTGGACTTCGAGGCCTCTAGAACTGTGAGAAAGAAATGTTTGTGGTTTAAGTGACCTAGTCCGTGGCATGTTGTTGTAGCAGCTGGAGCAGACTGAGACGTAAGGTGTATGTAACACTCAGGGCACTCCACATGCACGTACATGTTCACATCAGGCCAGCTTGTGTGAACCTATATGCCCACACTTGCTTGTACACGGGTACAGATGGGTACATGTGCAGCTCACATGGGTACACAGAGGCCTGCCCCCTTCCCCTTCCCTCTTCCTGAGCAGCATGCGTTCTTCATTGCCATTTATTGAAACCTCCCATTGAAGAAAGGGGTGGAGGGCAAGAAGGGAAGGCTGTCTTTGTTAGGATCGAGGCAGGGAATCTGGAGCGGGAACAATGGGAGAGGTGAAAGTGGGGAAGGACTGGGCAGAAGAATGGCAGGGCCTGGGCTGCAGGGAGGATGAGGACAGAGGGGTAAGGGAAGGCTGTGAACCTTCACAAACTCTCGGAAACTTTGTCCTAAGAGCATGGACCCGCCCAGGGCACCTCCAAATGCCTGCGGAGCCCAGAGGCAGGCAGGACCTGGCTGGGATTAGTCTCTGGAGGCAGGGAAAGGGGGTTCTGCTACCCTCAGCTGGGGCGCAGGTCCAGTCCACAGGGCTGCAGAGGGATCCTCTGGGTAGCTTTTTCTGCGTCTGACTCCAGCTTTGGCTCCTTTGCCCGTGGGGACCTAGGGAAAGAAAGCTCAGGAAAAGTCTTGGGCCTAGACCTGCTCCCCCAAGGAGGAACATTGATCGGGCCAGAAGCTGGGGACTGACCAGTTTTCCATGTCTTGGATGGTCTCTGGCAAGGGTCGATTGAGGGTCTCAGGCAGGAAGAAGGCAGCACTGCCTCCCAGGAGGGCGGTGGTCCCAAAAATGACATTGGGGATGAAGGGATGCATCTCTCCCGTGATTCTCACCAGTGGGGCTGTCATGCTTCCCACGCGGGTCAGCAGGTTAGTTATGCCCATGCCTGTTTGCCTGGGAGAGTTCAGAGCAGGGATTGGCAGCCTGTGTGTGAGGCTCTTAGAGGACAACGCTAGGACTCCTGGGAAGGGGTCAGGAGGATGCCACCATCCCACCTGACCCTGTATCCTTTGGCCGGGCCAGCCCTAGGCCCAGAACCTACCGGATGACTGTGGGGTAGAGCTCGCTGGTGTAGAGGAAGAGGCAGGCGAAGGAGCTTGACAGGCATCCCTTCCCAAACACAGCCAGTACCGTCCTCAGGGTCTGCAAGTCTGCAGAGGGAAGGACATGTGGGGCCTTAGGGCTCAGGAGCGCCGGAGTGTTCTTCCTCCTCAGCAGACGTTGTCTCCCTTTTTTGCTTTGGCTGCTGTGAAGCTCAGATCCACACTAAAAGCTGAGTGATAGCCACTCTGCCATTCCTAGGGCTTTGCAGGTTTGTGTCCGGCTATATTTGTGATTTTTTCCTGGCTCGGATTTCCTATTCCCATTTATATTTTGTTGTAGGTGTTCTTGTCCTAAAGTATCCCAAGTTCCTTTGGAAGGATTTAGGTGTGTCAACATGCAAACATCTCTACAAAAGGGAAGTGGTGCAATAGGCTGCAGGGTGTTCCGTGAGCAGTGGGCTCTGCTGAGTCCCCGTCCCAGCTCGTTTTCTGCAGCGATGCCACACAGGCCGTACCCAACCTCGAGCACTTCTGTGCACCACCCAGACATCAGCATACTTTGCCCAGTGCAAGTCCAATCTGGAAAGGAGCCGTGATAGCATCTAGCTCAATTGAATTATTTTCTAGATGAGAGACCTGACCCCAGACAGCACAGGGACCTGCTTAAGGTAACACAGTGAATTAGGGACAGCAGAACCGGAATCACTGCTACCCCAACTTCCCAGCCTGTGGCAGCCTGTGATACCCACAGACACACTGACCTGCATGGGTCAGCCTCTTTCAGAAGGTTCTGGGGTAGTTCCAGCTTCTCACCTGAGGGCACAAAGATGAGAGCCAGGATGGAACTTCCTGCCAGGAGTAGGGTAGTGGCCTCGGTGATGTGCCGGCCCAGATAGCTTATGGAAAGGATGGTGATGAACTTGGCTGGGATGTCGACCCCACCAAAGACGAGCTGGAGGAGGTAGAGGTTGAATCCGAATTCTTCCACACCCATAGCCAAACTGTAGTAGGCAAAACCGGTGGCAAACCTGAGGGGCAGGCAGAGATTGATTAGCACCTTCTGCCAGGCTGAGGCCTTTCCCTGTTCTGGTCAATGGGTTACCAGGATGATGAATAGTTTCATTTTTTTGTGCCGCCTGCAACTGATTAGTAGGGACTGCTTGAGTACCATTTTGAGGTCTCTGAGATTGTGTCTGGCTGGACTCAGTGAGAAAGTGCTGGGATTGATTGGTTATGTCTGACATGGGCATGGTCAAGAGTGTGGTGGCAAAGATGCCACATAATTAACTCCAGAGAATATCAGGGCTGGAGGGACTCTGAGACCAAAGGAGGCAGTAAATGATCTCTCTTGGCTGGGTAATAGTTTAACATCTAGAATGGAGGTGGTGGAAGCTGAGCAGTGCACATGGGTCCAGCGCCTGGCCTTCTCTTCTCAGAAGTGTGGGATCACTTTTGAAGAAGAGTTCCTGGATAAATTGGCTCCTATTTGGAGGTGGCCAGGCTGGAGAAGGGCCTTAGAACCAGGTCACAGAAAGGGCTCTGAAGGAGCTGTAGAATGTCAGACAGAACAGAAGTCTCAGGAGGAACACAGTTTCTATCTCAAGCCCTGAGGACCAGTCCTGCTCTGTGAGGTCTCAGAGGGCAGAGCTGGTCCAGTGGGGAACAGTGGCAGAGAGGCACAGCATGGGGATGTGAGCTGGTAAAGGGGTTTGGAACATTTTTCCTGTGGGTGGGGTGAGTGTCACCCCAGAGGAAAGCAAACCCTAATGTGTGGGGCAAGGACACAGCAGATTTCTGAGGTCAGGGCCGGGCTGGGGCAGCCCAGGGTAGGGGATCTCTTGACTCCTCTTGGAAGTGCCCTAGGCTTTGCTCACCTGAGAGGTGAGCCCGCTGGAAGCCTTGTTCATCACCCTGGCCTTGGCAGAGGTGCTAGGGTGTGGACAGGGAGGGGTGGGGGGTTACCAGGCCAGGGAAAGACAGAAGGTCACACGGCGCAGAATGGGTATCCGGAACAGGTCCGCTACGCTGTATTTGGCCTTGGCCAAGGACATCTCCTTCTGCAGGTTGAGTCTGAGGTCCTTGGGGCAGAGGAAGGGGAGGGATGCCATTAGTGAGCAGCTGGTGGGCAGGAGGAAGAAGAAAGGGGGTACAGGCCTGCTGCCTTGAGAGGAGCTTGCTTAGAGCATCAAATGTGAGGCTGGTTTGTGAGCAGAGGAACAGAGGCAAGAGGAGGGTACAACCCAAGGTCAGAACCCAGTTTCCTGCCCCAGATTACAATTCTTCTTGGCCCCTACCTCTAGGCTGAGTTTCTCTCCTTCTTCCTTCTTGCCATTGAAGATAGCCACCCACTGGAGAATCTTCAGGGCCTTCGAAGACTTTCCAGACAGGACCATCCAGCGTATGGACTCCGGTACCCACCTGGGGGCCAGAATCATCATAGTCGCTCACCCCATGCCAGAAGCCCTTTTGAGAAGTTGGAAGAACATCAATAGCCAGCACCAAGGGGTTGGAGGCCCAGAAACCCAAGCGACCTTACTGCAGATTTCATGGAATTTCAACTTGGCCAAGCTTTGCACCTGGGGGGCCTGCAGCCAGCACAAATTCCAGTGTAGTCTTCTCCTTCTACAAGAGCCTTTCCTCTGCTCCCTACCTGGGCTGCTTGTTATCGTGGGGCATCTTCCTAAGCTAGGAGCCTTGCGCCCTAGGCCAAGGCAGCTGGGGCCTGGGGAAGGGACGGCACGTTGGAGGCTGGACAGCTGGAGGGTCCTGCATATCCACCTCCCCAGCCTTCCTTGGGCTGTATTCCAGGTCCTGGGTGAAGAAGGGGCAGGGCTACAGTCCCAGGGCAGCTGGGGAAGGGGACTGAGGTTAGGCCTGTGGCCTAGGGAATGGGTTAGAGGACCCTTGGATTCTCCCTGCAAAGGACCGACTATGCTGGGTTCTTGGGTTTGGCAAGTGAGATGCCAACCTCCTTCTTTCTCACCTCTAGGCTGTACTTTCGGGGTCGGTTTGCCCTGAGCAGTCCCTGAGAGTCACTAGGTGAAGAGGAACGGGGAGGCGGAAGTGTGGGGAGAAAGGAGTGATGATTGGAGAAAGCTGGTCTGAGGTGAAATCAGTCCCCACAGGCACTCAGGACCTGGCTCCAGCAAGGTCCTTGGGGGAGTGGACATTGGTCACGTGGCCTCAAACCACTGGGCCCAGCTGATAGTGGTGGCTTCCAGGGCCGACTCCCACCCACTCTCCTGGCCTTTTGATTTCCATTTCTGCCCTGACAGTTTTCTCAGCCTGCTCTCACCCAAGATTATCAGTGACTTCCGCCCAGTCACCACAATCAGGACCTGGATTTTGTCCTCCTCGTCCTGAGAAAAATGACAAGTGGCTTCCAATGAGTCAGGCTTCCTGAGGGCTAGGCGCATGTAACTCTGGGTGACAGGCATTATTATCTTCATTTTGCTCAGAGACACCTTGAGGCTCAGAGTGAGTGAGGCTTGTTACACAACGAAGGGGCCCTGACCTCTTGTACTGTGTTGACATCTGCCCTTATTTTGTCTCCTGACTCTCTGCTCCTTCTCTGCTCGCACCTCAAGGCTGTGTACATTTCCTGGTTGCACCCTGGACCCTCTGACCATCTCTCACCCCAAGATTGCCCATCCCTTCTAGAAGCTTCTGTTTCTCATTTCCAAATGGAGGTCCCATCCCAGTTCTGCATCTTTTTGTGTAACCTTGGGGGATTGATTGCTTCACTTCTCTGAGCCTCAGTTTCCTCATCAGTGAAATGGGAAGGATAATGCCCCCTCCAGCTGTGAGGGTTGGAGACAATATAGGTTAATGCCTGGAACAGGGTTTTGTACATAGTCAGTACTCAGTAAAGGGTTGCTCCACAACGTCGTTTCTTTTTCTGAGTTCGTTCATTATTTCCTGTTCTTTGGCTCCAACTACCTGCTGGAGATTCGTTTCCTGTCTTCAATGTGTCCTCAGGTTTGATGTGTTGAATGAGCTCTTGACCTACCAGGGTGGGGGGGTGGTCTCTGACCCAGGTGCCTAGATTGTCCCAGGTTCTCAGGCTTTGAGCTTTCCTTTCCTTTATATCTCAAATCCAAAGGTCCCCAAACTGTGGTTTTTCCTTCAACATGCCTCTCAGACTTGTCCCCTTGCTCCTCCTGCTCATACAGTCACCTCCTTCTGTCTCTCATCCCCACCTGACCTGCTTGAGCCTGTCCTTCTGTGCTGTTATTTCACAAACAAGCTCGGTCAGAAGTTTCAGCACCACAGACACCGTCAGAGGTGGTCTCTGTCTCATCCTGGCTTTCTGTGCTCTCCACAGCCTGGCCCCATCCCGTCCATCTCAACTTACCCCTTCTTCTGCCGTAGGCAGTCCCTGAATGCCCCCAGACACCTGCTCCCTCGTGCAGCGTGCCTTTGTGTTGGTAACTCCTCCTCCCTGGAAAGCCCTGACTCTGGGATGGTGGTGCCCAGGACAGACGTAGTTGGCCAGCCTGGTCAAGCATGGGCTTCCCCTGTTTGGCTCTCGTGGACCTAAGACAGGATGTGAAGGGGAGAGGGCCACATACCAGGAGAGCAGGAAGAAGGCAAAGTAGGGAATGGACACGGTTAACTGTAGCCAGCGCCACTGGGGGATGCCATAGGCCAGGCCGGGCAGAATGAACTGGCCAAAGGTGTAGAAGTAGCCGATTGTAGCTGACGTGATGGCTCGCATCCGGGTAGACACCCACTCGACATCTGCAGGAGAGGCCCAAGGACCAGATCAGCGTCCTGCTGGGCCCTGGGCACCTCCCTGTGAGGAAACACATGCTCCTGCCCACCCCCCCACCCCACTGGCTACTTGATCTGACTCTGATCCTAAGGCTTCATCGCCCCCATTTTACAGATGCTATGGCTGAGGCTCAAGAAGGTAGGACTCAAACTTAGGACTCTGTCTGGCTGCTAAGCCCACTCTCTTGACTGCCTTTCCAGTGCCAAGTGACTTCCCTTGTTTTGCCTCAATTTCCTCATCTGTATAATGGGGATAATAGTATTACCTACTAGTGTGTGTAGACAGGATGAGATCATGTGCCTAGCAGAGTGACAGGTCCAGGGTAAATCCTCAGTATTGACAGCTGCTGCTATTATGTTTGCTGTTGTTATGTGTATAGGGGGTCTCTGAGGTCCTGAGAGGGGAGACACCTTGCTTTACCAAGGTCATAGGGGGCCCATGGTTGAGCCAGGCCCAGTCTACTCTCTCTCTCCGCTTCAGGCTGTTGCTCCCTAAACTCCCGGTCCCCTCCCACCTCTCCTGCGGCTCACTCAAGATCACGGTGCTCAGGCTAACACCTGAGATGCTGAAACCGCACAGGAAGCGCAAGGCCATGTAGGTGGGGAGGGTGGGGCTGAAGGCTGCGCCTGAGCCACTGGCCGCCAGCATCAGGTAGCTGCAGGACAAGATGGGCTTTCGGCCAAACCTGCAGCTCAAAGGAGAGGAGGGGCTGGGTTAGCCACTGTGAGCCAGCCCGGGTTAGTGACTGCAGGCTCGCAGTAAAGGGCTGCACCTTCTACCTCCAACCTCCCAGGCAGAGCGTGTAACTTCCGCCCCAGACAGTGCTTTGCTTGTAATTGCTATTTTTTTAGACAAGTTTGCAATTAGAAGTTTGAGTTAATGAGTCATCTCTACACATAGCTTAGCTGCTTCAGCAGGGGTCAAAGAACCACCCATCTCTAAGCAGTCCATTCACCCCACTTCCACTGCCACACAGCCACTGCACGGTGTCCTAAAACCTTGAGGCTTTCCCCGCTGGGTCTGGGGAGGGTTGCAAGGGCTTTGGGGCAGAGAGAAGGCTGTGGCCGGGAAAGGGACTGGGACGTGTCCGAGGCTACACAGCAAGGACCACCCTTCTTGCCTCCCCCAGCTCTTTGCCTCTTTGGGGGTTTATGGGTGGAGCAGAGAGGGCCAGGGTCATCTCCACGGGTTGTGACCCCCTTGGGAGGCCCCAGTGTCTTACCTGTCAGACAGGTCTCCCAGCACAATCCCCCCAATCAGTATGCCCGCCATGAACACAGACTGGGCCATCTCCTTCAGTTTGTTGGAGTCGCAGACCAAGTCCCACTGGCAAGAGAAAGGTAGCGCCAGCCTGGCTCAGTGCAGACCAGCCCTCTCAGTCAGGCACAGCCTGTACCCCCACACTCTCCCAGCACCCTCATCTGACTTCCCTGAGCCTGGCCCCCTGCTTCCCAGGCACGATGGCCTCTTTCAGCCTGGCCCTGGGCTCCTTAGGTCTGCCTGTGGCTCTTTGGGTCCCTGACCCGTGGTTGTGTAATGACAACATCCCTCTAGCATGTGTGGCCTCTCACATGACTTAGAAAGTCTGCTCAGCTGTCACATCTACCTAGGTCTGTCCTCAACCTCCTCCCTCAGCCCCTCGGAACTTGCCTGCATCCCCGCGGCTCCCCCCTTCTCCTCTCCCCACTTCACGCATCCAAGGTCAGTCCCTCTGCTGCACCTGCAATCCCCCCCCCCCCTCCGCCTTCTCCATGGGGACATCCCTCAGCTGTGGTCACCTCATTCCATCACACATCCTCACTCGCTCTCACTCTCTCCTGACCCCTCCTATCAGCATCTGCATGGGCTCAAATCTCTCCTTAGAACCTCTTTCCCCTCCATGTCTGCTCCATGTCTGCCTTCCCTTCAAGGCCAAATCTCTCGCAGGAGGCACTACACTTGCTATTACCCCATCATCATCTCCCCACTGATGTCTCAATTCCACCTCTGCCACTCCACTGAAACTGCACTCAGCAAAGCCACCGACGATGTCTTCTTCACCAAATCCATGCAACCTTGTGTGTCCTGACCTGACTCGGCCTCGGGCAGCCCGTGACACTGCTGACCTCTCCCTCCACCTGGATGTCCTCCTTTTCCTCCCAGGGCTCCTTTCGCTCTGTCCCTTACGTTTCCCGTGGCTCTCCTCTCCTTTGCTATCCATTCTCCCCAGGAAATGCCATTGGCTTCTAAGCTTCGATGACTATTTTAGGAGGAAGACCCCAAAACCGTATCTTCAGCCCAAGTTTTCTTCTGGCCTTGACACCAGTACATTCAGCTGCCAACTTGAAGTCTCCACCTGGATGATGTCCCACGGGCATTTCAGAGTTACCTTATCATCCCACGCCCTGGAAGGTCTCACTCTCAGTGACTAATAACCCTTTTTTAACTTCTTTCTCTTTCACTTCATAATCATGCAATCCTTCAGTTTGTAACTTTTTAATATTTCCGGAATCTGGATTCTTCTAGTTCCACTGCCACTATCTCAGTGCAGGCCTCATCACCTTGTACTTGGATTAAGAACAATGGCCGATATTTACTGAGGGTTTGCTATGCACCCAGCACATTCCACGCCTCCCCTTCCTCAATCCTCACAACAACCTTATGATGCAGCACTATCATCCCCATTTTGCAGATGAAGAGACTGAGACCAGAGACGATTACTGTGACATTCTCCTGGCAGGTCCCCAGCCTACGATCTCAGACCCTCCTGTCCATTCTTACCCTGATAACTGGAATGACTTTCTAAAACACCTCTCAAATCAGGGTCCTGTCTTGCCTAGAGCACTCACTGGCTTCCTCTTGCCCTTTGGGTAAAGAGAAAGCTCTATTAACAGGGATTTGTAAAGCCCTCAGCTTGCTGGCCCTGCCTACCTGTCTGGCCTAATCTCTTGCTAATCCCCAACACGCACCCTTTGTCCAGCAAACCTGAATTACTTGTGTAATGAAGTGGAGAATTTTATTCACTAGAAAGGCCTCACAAGAATGTTTTGGAAGTAAAGCAGTGCAGGGGAAGAACGACACATTCCAGGGAGCTCTTTCCACTTTCCTCTGCTGGAAGTGAGGAAGGATGGGGGTGGGTAAAACTCCAAGTTCTCTAGCTGTCGCCGAGGGGCCCAGCGTGGCCAGCAAACCCAGTGGGCTCTTCTGGCTGGAAAGGGAGCCTGCATGGTTGTGTGTGGGGGCGGGGGAGGGAAAAGGGTAAAGGAGGAAGTGAGGGGGTGTGACAGGAGTACCCCGCTGGGTGACTAGAGAGACTTCTGGTACTCTGCGGCATGCTGTGTAAAGATATATGGGGTCCTCTGGCTGGGTGGGACCATGTAGTTCTTGACAATGGAATGTGAGTAGAAGAAATGTGTGCTACCACCTCATTGGACTAAGAGGGACTCCCTGGCCTGGACTTGCATGTTTTCTCCCTTCCTGTTGGTGGGAACAGTGACAACTAGAGCAACTCTGGAATCTATGTGGTGAAGATGTCAGAGCTGCTGTCAGTCTGGGGCCCTGTGGAGCAGAGTCACCCATTGGCCTGAAATGCTCACCTTAGAACTATCGCATGAGAAAGGGAAACACTTCTATATCCTTTAAGCCATCGAATTATTATTGACTCCTTTGTTATGGCAACATGGCCTATCCTGATACATCCACAGGAAGTTGCAAATGGAAATTTGATCCCCCCCCCCCCCATTCCTCTATGTTATTTAGTGCCTTAAGCAATCAATCTGTTTGGATCTTGAGAAGGTCAGTGTCAGACATGCTTGGATTAGTTTAAGTCTGTTGCCCTGCTCTACTGTCTGAGACCAGATCTGCTGGGTCTTCATTTCTGCCATGGTACTGGTGATGATATAGGCTTTAGAATAGCTGTTGCGAGCCAGTTTCTTCCAGAAAATGGAGCGATTTGCGGAAAATGCCATTGGATGGACTTTGGGTCACATTTAAAATATGCCGCAGTCCTTCCACATCCCTGCAGAATCTGCCCCCATCTTTACCTTCATCACTTCCCTGCTCTCACTTCCTACTTCTGTCTCCCCACATACTCTCCTCCAGCTGCACTGGTTTCCTTGCTGTTCCTTAAACATGTCACACACCCCAGAGTCTTGGTATGTGGCATTCTCTTGGCCTGCAATGCTCTCCCCCCAGATAGCCACTTGGCTTGCTCCTTCACCGCCTTCAGCTCTTTTCTCAAATGTTATCTTCTCAAGGAAGACATTCTTCACCACCATATTTAAAATTGTAAGCCCCAGCAGTCTATATCTCGCTACCATACTTTATTTTCTCTTTAGCGCTTATACCATCAGGCATATTACATATTTTCTTCCTCCCTCCCTCCCTCCCTCCCTCCCTCCCTTCCTCCTCCTCCTCCTCCTCCTCCTCCTCCTCCTCCTTCTCTCTCTCTCTCTCTCTCTCTTTCTTTCTGTTTCTCCCCCAAGTATATCATCTTGATGAGGGCAAGTCTTTTAGTCTGTTTTGTTCATGACTATACTTCCATTGCCTAGAACAGTGCCTGACACCCGGAAATCACTCAGTAAATACTTGTGAAATTGAATGAGTGAACATTCTACGGGCAAAACAGAGAGCTGGAGAGCCTTAGAGGTTAGAGGTACGCTGATGTCTCTGAGAGGTCACAGGGTCCACACCCCAAATGCTATGTGGAGGACTGCCTCACTTCACCAGACTGAGTGTAGGTCAGGTCAGGATGGAGAGTGTCTGGGCCATATATATATATCTATATCTCAAATCCATAACCACATGTTAGTGAGAAGAACTGGAACACTTCTATGGAAAATTGTCTACGGGGTGGGGGGTGTTGGGGGGATGATAAAATGAAGCTCAGAAGGAGGAGGACTTTGTGGTTACATATTGAACATGTCTTAGGCCTCAATTCACTCTAAGTTTCTCCTAGAGATTTCATGGTTAATGAAGCCCATCAGAGCTGAAGGTAAAAACGTGGCCATGGTTACTCTGAAGATCAGCACAAATCCATGGGGACTCAGATCGAGAGGTGCAACTATCATGGGTGGAATTGTGTCCCCCCAAAAGAGAGGTTGAAGTCCTAACCTCCAGTACCTCAGAATGTAACCTTATTTGAAAACAGGGTTATTGAAGATATATTTAGTTAAGATGAGGTCCTACCGGGGTAGCGATGGGCTCTCAATCCAATATGACTGGTGTCCTTCTAAGAAGAGAAGAGATATACACACACAGGTGGACACCATGGGACACTGGAGGCAGAAGCTGGAGTGATGTATCTACAAGCCAAGCAGTGCCAGGGATCGCGGGCAACCACCAGAAACTGGAAGAGGCAAGAAAGGATTCTTCCCTAGATCCTTGAGAAAGCATGCCTACATCTTGGTTTTGGACTTCTGGCAGACAGAACTGTGAGACAATATATTTCTGTTTTTCTAAGCCACCCACTTTGTGGTGCTTTGCTATGGAAGCCCTAGGAAATGAATATACTGTGTGATTCCTGTATGTTTGCTTGAAGTACCTGCTGGCTTGGTGGGTGGTGAGGGGACGGGATTGGGAATAGAGAGCATAGCAATGAGGGAATCCAATACAGAGAGAATTTTAAAGATATCCTGGAATTTGAGGGGGAAGGAAAGATATTTAGAGAGATTTTTGGTGACATTCTGTGTGGCTAGCTGTGTAAAACCCTTGAGAAGGCCCTGGTAAGGAAACCTCTAGCTGAAGGCTCAGTTATTCTTCAAGGTGTTAATAGGGTGGTTTATGTTTCCTTTGACTCCACCATAGGCCGGGCCATGTAGGGTCTGTGGTTTTAATCTGGTTACACTAGTGATTCTATAGAAGCTTCATGCTACTACGTTTCTCTTTGCTTTTGCACTTGTCATCATTTCCTTATTCTAATAATATTGCCAGTCCTTTTAAACTCATGTCAAGATTATCTTTTCCAAGTGCCAGGAACATCTTTTCTGGGTGTTTGGCACAAGCAGGTGGTCAGTAAATATTTGTGAAAATGGATAAGTGGCTGAGAAGCATGTCCAGACGCCCACTGTTATTGTTCATTCCTCCTTCCACACTCAGCATCTTCGTACCTCCAAGAGGACACATATTATATAGCATTCTAGCTGCTTATTTACTTGTCTCTCCCGTATCCTGTAACCTTGCTGAGGGCAGAGCATCTCCTTTGACTTTTTGTCCCTAACAGAATAGTTGGTACGTGGTCAATGTTAATGTTTGTTCAATGAATTATTAATGAGTGAACAGGGTTGGGGTTACTATCCATATTTTACTAACGGGGCCCAGGAAAAATAACTTGCTGGTTGGGTGGAGCTTCCTGGTGCTTCCATCCAGCCCTTGGTATGACCTCTTCCTCATCAACTTTTGGCAACTCCACATAGAGTTCTTGGTCACAATATCCTAGTCCAAAGTTCCTAGCCTCCTTTTGCTCTCTTGGAGTGTTTCCTGAGCCCCTAGGGAGCTGGGTTCTGGAAGGGAAGGAGAGAAAGCGCACTGCCATGTCTTCCTTAGTGAGCTCATACACCAGGAATGTGGTAGGGGAGGAAAAGGGGGTCTGCAGTGCTCAGGAGCAAGCTTTGCAAATGATGCTGTAATAACCTTATGAAGTAAGTACTATTATTATCTCCATTTTGCAGACAAAGAAACTGAGGCACAGAGGGTCAATAACTTGCCTAAGCAAAGCTCAGTTCGTTTCAAGGCAGAGACTCAAACTCAGGTCTGCTGGAGCCCCAACTGATATTCTTGACCATGGCTTGCTGATGCTTCACTTGTGCTTAACTCTGAGCTCTGGGCTGCAGGAGGGAAGGCTCAGTATGTGGGAGCAGTTGCTGTGAGCCCCTATAAGACATGTGGGCCAGGATGGGCTGGAATTGTGGTTGAGGAGGCAGCGAGGGCCAGAGCCAGGTGAGCTGGTCTGATATCAGCTCTAGAGGGGGAGGGACAGGCTTAGGAGCTGGAGCTGCAGCAAGATCAGAGGCCAGGCGGCCCTTCGGAGGGAAAGCAGAAGGCAGGCCATCGAAGGTCAGGGTGAGCCATTTGTGATCAGCGGAATGGTGCCCTGTTATGTGGTGTGTTGTGGGGGGAAGGGGGTTCACTCTGCCAGGGGACCCCACACCTGGGCCATACCTCCCAGAGCAAGGACAAAGGAAACAACCTTCTCTAGCTTTGGGGTCTTTCAGAATCAGGTGAGACTTTGGGGAGAATTGCTGCAGCCCCTGCCGGCTCTTGGACCCTCAATGGAAACTGTGCTGGGGCTCAAGGGCCGGAGAGGATGAACCAGGTACCTGGGGATGAGTCTCCAGCTCTGCCACTTAGTAGCTGTGTGTTCCTAGGCCAGTTACTTAACCTCTCTGTGACTCAGTCTCCTCTTCTGTACTATGGGGGTAATGCTAGTATCTGCTTCTCAGGATTGTAAGTAATATAAGGAATGAAAAGCATCCAGCACTGTTCCTTCGCAAACAATCTGTACTCAACACACGATAGCTGTTTTATTGTCATATGCATTGTAAGGCCTGTGCTTACAGGGACATGTGATGCAGTAGAAAACACATGGATTCTGGGGTTAGGTCCCCCGTTTCTCCTCCTGTAAAAGCTTGACCTCATCGCCATGGCTGAGAGGATCAGCCACGGTGATGAGCCCAGTGTACTCCTCTGTAAAACAGGGACAATATTCACAGGCTCAGGAAAGAAGTGCAAAGCACTAGCCCTGGGCCATGCACACAGTAGGTGCTGACCCTGGAAATTCCTGACCTTGGAAGGCCCAGAGGATGGCCCCAGGCCACTCCTGCGTACATGATTAGGGCCTTCTAAGTGAGGGCTGTCACTGGGGGTCAGGCTGGGCCAGCAACATGGCTGGGGTGGGGTTCCTTGGTCCTTACCAGGAGTCAGACTGGAGACTAGGTAAGGGGAGATTATAGGAGTACCCAGTGCAGGGTGGACAGTGAGCAAGTGGGAATGTGCAGCAGGGTAGAGCTGGAGACAACAGGTGGGCAGATTGTCTGGGATGTGGGAAGCCTGGGGACATGGCGGTTGGGATGGAGGAAGGCCAGACCCTCACCAGGGGAACCTCCCCAGTGTGGAGACCTGCTTCCCGGAGGATCCACTGGGAAGCCTCTGCTTCTCCAGCAGCTGACCTGGAGCCTCCAGGGACCCACGCAAGGGGACAGGATTCTTGTGGCCTTGGAGACAGGACAGGAAGTCTCCAGCCCCAGAGAGGAATCGCAGGGAACTTAGAGGGAAAGGCCTGTTCATGCAAGGTCAGGCCCAGGCCTCTGAGGGCCTTGGGTGGGGTTTTAGGGTGCCTGGACCCAGCTGGGCACCCACCCACAGGGCTGAGGTTCAGTGGGGGGAAGGGGGGGGAGCTGTGGCTATGGCTTCTGTCCAGGGAATCCAGAGCCCAGGGAAGCCAGCTAAGACTGGGAACTTGGCTGGCAAGGATGTGAACTGATGCAAGACCAGGTAAAGACCTGCAACCTCTGCTCTTGGCAAAGTTCCCTGTGCCCTTCCTCTGAGCAGTCAGCAATGGCCACGTGTGTCCTGCCTGGCTCTGAGGGGGCATGGCCTTCATTCACAATCCACGCTCCCCACTCTCTTCAGACGTACACGGAAGACCTTTGTTTCCTCTTAATGTCTTAGTAAAGGTCCTTCTGAAAAATTCCAACCTTGTTTCTGCTGAACCCAGAGAAAGGAACTCGTGGTCACCTCTGCCAGGAAAGCTTAGGGAATAGAGGTGGAGGAACCCCCTCCCATCCTCACCCCTTCTCTCCTGGGGGAGTTCCTTTATTATCCTATTCTACAAATGAGGGGACTGAAGTGGAGGGGGCGGTGACTCACCAGGTCACTGGCAGCTATGGCGTTGGAGCTGGGGCCTGTACTCAGGCCTGTGCTGTGCCCAAGAGAGGAGGGCTAAGTGGGGGCCGCAGACGGAGGCAAAGCCCAGGGGCCCGGGCAGGCAGGAAGAGCTATGACAGCTGAATTCCCATCGATGTTGGGTCGGGGTTATGCAGGGGTGAGGGGTGGGGCGGCTCGGGAGCCTGACTGCCTGGGTTTGACTCCCGTTCATGAAATGTGGTGCCTCGAGCCAGGGGCCTGTCCCTTGGTTTCCTCACCTGTAAAACTAGGACAATAAAGGTGCTAACCTCAGAGGGTTGTTGTGAGGATGAAATGAGTTAACGTGCAGAGTTCTTAGGACTATTTGGCATGGGGTGAGCACGCAGGAAGTGGTGGCAATGATAATTATTTAATGTTCAAGCAATCAAACAATTCCTTGAAGTTTTTGCTCCTTTGGCTAGGTTCTGTGTTTTTGGAGGCTATGGAGGGTAGCGTTTCCTCCTCCCATCTTCCCAGGGACCAGGTGTACAGCAAGTTGCCCAAGCGTTTGGACACTTATTTACAGGCAGTGAGGCCTCTTCGACTCCCTGGTCCTTCAACCCCCGAAATCCATTCAATTCTCAAGCCCCAGCGATTCTAACTCCCCAGCCTGTCCCGTACCTACTACCCTTTCCATCAGTCATCTTCGTCCTGGAGCCCTGTGGCAACCTGCTAACGAGTCCCCCATCTGCGGGAACCCAAACCCTCCACAAGCCACTCTCCTCCCTGCGGACAGTGAGCATCCTCAGGAGGTGATCTGAGACTACTCTCCTGCTTAACACCGCGCGATGGTCCCTGTTGCCTCGGGCGGAGGCCACACCTTCCATTTAGCACCCAGTCATCTTGCTGTCCTCTCCAGCCCCCTGTCCGGAAGCCTCCATACCCCACTGCCCGCCCCTCCAGCCTTCATTGGTCACTTGCAGCCCTGTTTTGCTTTCTTCATGCTTCTGTGACTGGGCACTGGACTCCACACACAGCTCCTTTTGCCCACCTCAGCCTGCTGGCTACCTCTCACCTCCTTCACACTCAGTGCAGGTGTTGCTGCCTCCAGGGGGCCCTCCTGGCTGCCCTCTCCAGGCTGGTTAGCTGCCCATCCTCTGGGCTCCAAGAGCACTTTGAGTTTATAAAGCTCCTATCGATTCACTCGACCAGTGTTTATTTCACAGAGCACCTCCTCTGTGCCAGGCACTGCTCTAGCTGCTGGGGACATAGCAAAGCAGCTGGAAATCCCTGCCTCAGGAAGCTTGGAAGACCCACCTCACTGGTGGTAATCCTTGAGGGCGGGGCCTGTCTCCTCCTTAGAGGTGAGCTCCTGGAGGGCAGGCAGGGCTCAGGTGTTCTGTGACTCTCCGTCCTCAGTATCATGCATGTAGCCGTCAATAAATATTTGTTGGCGACTAGATGCATTTCAGGCATTATGCTTGGTGCTGGGAGAAAAAAATGCATATGACAAGGAGGAAATATAATCTAGGGGCTACGAGAGTCAGCAACTATCTGCCTAGGAGCTTGGCTTTAGGAGCTTGGCTCTGGGCCCAGGTGCCAGCGTTTGGATCCTGAATCTGCCACTTACTAGGGGTACGGCTTTGCACAAGCTTCTTAACTTCTCTGTGCTTCAGTCCCCCTGCCTCCCTGAAAAATGGGCTTATAATACCAACTACCTTATAGTGTTGTCAGGAAGGTTGAAAGTGTTAATATTTATAAAACACTTAGAACAGTGCCTGGCACACAGTAAGTGCTTTATATGTCAATCGCTATGCATTAAACAAATGAAAAACAATCATATAGACTCTGAACACAGGGAATCCTGGATTCAGGTCCTACCTCTGCCAGGTACTAACTGTGTATAATCCTGGGAAAGTCATGGAACTCGGCTGAGCCTGAGTTTCCTTGTCTGTGATACTAATAATCCTTCCCTCGCTGAGGTGCCATCTCCTGAGATTCTAGGAGCCCACATACACACAACATGCCCTGCTCAGGACTGGCACTGGATAAACACTTTGCAACACAGCTCTTCTAGTGAGGCAAAAGCACGATCCCACCTTTGAGGAGCTTATGGTCCCCTAGGGGAGAATGAAAACATTGGCCTCTGCTCACAGCTCAGATGCCACCTCTTCCAGGAAGCCTTCCTAGCATCCTATGGCTCCTCCCACTTTGAAGTGCCATAAACACTTGTCCCCCTGTGGCTCTTGTGGACTTCAGCTTTAAATTCCAGTTCTGAAACTGACCAGCTGTGTGGCACTGGACCTTCACTTCCCTTCTCTGAGTCTTAGGTTTTTTTTGCTCTGTAAAAAGAGATAAAATCACCTTCAACAGACTATCACTGTGGGAATCAAATTGGGAGACAATGTCTGGAAAGCACCAAAATGTACCTGGCAGTTTGTAGACGCTCAATAAATGCCAGTTTCCATTTCCCCCTCCTAATCCTACTGCGGTCTCCTGACTGGCCTGTCAGCTTATTCGAGAGTCTGATTTAACTCTGTAACTCCCGGAGATGGCAGGTGAACAAATCAGGGAATGATGAAGGCATGAATCAATGGGGGTGAACCCAGAAATGACTGGATATTTTCTGGGTCTGCTAAGGCATGTTTCAACCCTCTACTCTGTCCACTCCCTCCTCCACTCACTTCCCACCCTGGGCACAAACAAGATGGAATTTTCCTCCTTTTCCTCCTAGCCTGGTTAACTCTTGCCAGTCACCAGACATTCTCATACCGGCTCCAGGGTCACTTCTTTACGGATGCTTCCTCCAATGCCCTCCCACTCCCCCCAACCCCCTCCCCCAGCCCAGGGGTAGGCCATCTCTAAGGTGACAAAGTACTTTGAAGTTGGCATTTTACACGTCTTTGTGCAGTACTTTCATTAGTCGATGTGTCCCCCTCTCGGCTGTGGATCGGGGCGTGGGTTTTGTATCCTCAGAGCTATGCCTGTCATAGAACGGGCTGCTTGTCCTCTGAGTGTGAAGAAACCAAACCTTTTGGCTGGTGTGTGTCTGCACCAGGTCCTTGCTCTCTGCCTGCCCAGTGCCCTGTCCCCCGATCTTAGGCGACTGGGCCCCAGCCTGCTCTCCCATTCCTAAGTGCTGCAGGGTGTGGGGGGTCTCCTGGAAGTGGAGGGCGTGGGGTTGCCTGTGGCCATACCTCAGTCACAATGGAGTTCCCGGTGCTGATGTTGTAGACCCAGCCATCCAGGCAGGGCTCGGTGGCCCCCTGGGTGTCGTTGGGCAGGCTGGCGTTGGGTGGGTATGCGAAGCGGAGGCATGGCTCGGGCTTCCCATTCGGGCCCGTGGGGAGCAGCCAGGGCCCTGCGGAGGCGTTGGGGGGTGGGCGGCAGTGGTGGGCGGGGGTCGCAGCGGTGAAGATCTGCAGCAGGTTGTGGTTGGCCATGCCCAGGATTGGGATGCCCAGCAGGACCGTGACGAGGAACTGGAAGGGGCCCTTGCTGTTCACGTTGTCCATGAGCTTGGAGAAGGTCATTGCGTCGGGCGAGATGGTCCAGAGCTGTGGGCAAGGCACCAGGCCGGGGAGCGGTGTGTGTGTGTGTGCGCGTGTGTGACGGACGTGGGGGCATATGGATGGGTGTGTGCAAACACAAGTGGGAGGGTGTGCCCAGGTGTGTGTGGGAGCACAAGTGTGTGGCACAGTGTATGTATAAATGCACAAGGATGTGGGGCTCAGCTGCATGTATGCACAGATTTGCGTGTGGCTGCATGAGGAGGCGCCCAATGGCATGTATTGATGTGGGGTCACAGATGTGTCCCACAGGGGGTCTACAGGGATGTGTATAGTAAGATTGGAGCATAAGGGCATGGCTGTGTGAGCCTGGGTGTGTGTATGTGTGTGTGGACTTGTGGGAGTGAGTACGTGTGCTCCAGCCACGCCGGTCACACGTGCTGCATGCATGGGGCAGTGAAGGTCACAGAGCTGGGACCAAGGGGCCCAGTCTTGGACACTGGATGGTGGGGGTAGGTTAGGGAGGTCCCTGGTTGTCCTGAGCAGACATACAGCGTTGGCTCAGGCTGCCTGCTGGGAAAGGCCTCCCTAAGCCCAGAGTCTCCTGGCTTTTGGCTGTCCCCTTGGGGTTAGGCCCACTAAACGGGTAGCAGAAAGGGCTCAGGCAGGTCCCAGAGGGCATTAAGGACTTGGAGAGTTGCAGCGAGGAAGCAGGGCCTGGCTTTGGGGGTTTCCCAGGAGTTCCTGGGGGTCGTGGCCTGGGGGGTCCTCCATCCCTCCTCACCTGATGATGGCTGGGCCTGGGTCCCTCCGGTGGGGCTGGTGGTCGAGGTGGCTGAAGCCCTTGCTCTGTCCAGGGTCCAGCAGCTGCTAGAGTTGGGCAGCTCAGCTCCAACAAGCTGTGTTTGTGCCTTCCCCAGGGGGCCTTACATAAGGCACAAGCTGTTTCCCCTGCTAATGTTTGACTTTCTTCTGAGGATTAGCGGCCGGCCGCAGGGAGTGTGCTGTGGACCCATCAAGCCTAGCTTTCCTCAAAGGGCTGCCTCAGCAAAGGTTGGGTCAGTGATGGGGCTGAGCCTGGCATGGCTGCTGGCTGGACAGAGGGATGGATGATTCTGGCAGGCTCACCGAAGGCGGAGTCCGGGAGGGGGTCTGACGGAGTCCTGAGGGCCCAGAGTCATCTCTGAGCTGACGTTCTGAGGACTCGGAGCTGAGAACAGCTAGAGAGAGGTTCTGCTGCCCGTGAACAGAGGACATTTTCCAGGGCACCAACTTCTCCTGCCTCATGCCTCCTGAGAAGGGGCCTGGAGACTTGCCTCCCAGGAAATGATAGGGCACACCCAGGCAGAAAATGTCACCTGCACGTGTCCCCAAGGGCTCAGGACTGGCACCCCTGGGGCCGCTGGGGCAGCCAGGGCTTCCCTGTCTGAGTTTTGGACCCAAGGGCACACCCCGCTTCCAGCCCACTCTCAACGGTCAGGCTCTTCTTCTGACTGGCTGCTTCCGCGTGGAGACAAGTCGTAGTCCCTATTGTTTTATTTTTTCTCCCTCAATATTATTTTAACTACATAATAATGTATTTCATGCATAAAATATAGGGAATAAAACAAGCCAAAGAAAAGCAACATCCAGTCTCACTGGAGAGCCAACTCCGGGAGTGTGCTGATATATGTTCTTCCAGCCCTTTTCTCACCAAAGGCCATGGTCTAAGACCCCATCTTCTAGCAACCAACATGAGGCTCACTTTACCCTCACAGCAATCCTGTTACTATTCTAGCATTATAAATTAAGAAATGAGGCACAGAGAGGTTAAGTAACTTGCCCACTGTCCCCCAGCCAGGAAGTGGCAGGGCAGGGGCAGCGTGGCCCTAAGCTCACTTCTGTCCCTTGAAACCCACATTTTCTACATGGTCTAGGGACATTGTACAGCCTCTCCCTCAGCAAAGTCACCAGCTTGGCTTCCCACAGCACTCCTGTCTGCCGCGAGCTCACCTTCTGCTGCTACTTCACAGCTGCCCCATCCCACCTGCCTGCTCTGGGGCAAGGGAGGGGTCCACCTAGGGCTCCCATTCCTGGTTGGGAGGGGGTTCCCCATTTTCCTCCCCCAGCCCAGGCAGCATCCAGCTCCCCCTAAAGTCTCCTCCAGCAATCCCCACCCCCCCACCCCAGGACAGGGTCAGCTGGTAACCAGGTCTAGCCCCTCTCTGCTCCCCACCTGGGCCCCGCAGTAGTTGATGTTCTCTGAGTAGCCCCAGGCAGGGCCAGATGAGTCATCAAAGGAAGATTAAATTATGCTCCTAGGCAGCCAAGGGGTTGTGGCAGCCAAGGGGTTGTTTTAGGAAGGTTTTCCACTGTGAGGCTTGTGGAGAGCTGGGCCACTGCCCCGAGTCCCCCTGTTCTGGGCATTTGCCCTCTGCGAGATTTTCTGGTTCCTAATTGGGCCTGAGTTATCCGTCTGTTCCTGTCCTAGTGGAATGTTGTTTAAAGGAGCCTGGTGATTTCCCACTGAGGCTGCTGGAGGTGAGCCAGATGATAGATGTGTAAGCTGCCCAGTCAGGGGCAGCCCTCTCCCAGCCCCCAGCGCATGTGCTTGGATTCATTGCATCTGAACTGAGGCCTTCCATTAGCCAGGCCCATGCAGATGGTGTCCATGCACTTGCTGTATGAGCTTGGACAAATCACCTCCCTCTGGGTCTCTTGTTTCTCTTTATTAGTTAAGTGGCTTTGAAGAAAACACCAGAAATCTTTTATTCAAACAATATATTGGATTCATAAGATCAATATATAAAACAAATACTAGAGGAGGTGGACTGGCTAAAGTGGGGGAGGGGTAGAGCAAAAGTGGCCCCCTCCACAACCCACAAACCCCCCTCCCTCACCAGCTCATCCTTCCTCCCCCAGCCATCCCTGCCTGCACGTCGCGGGAGACCCTGCTCGCTGCCATTTGTCGTGTGGGGTGGCCTGTGGGGTCTCTGGTCCCGCTCCCCACATAAGAACGCAGGACATGGTGAGGCCAAAAAGGAACACCCACGGAGCCATAGGTAGGGGAGTCATACCACTATAGTCTCACTGGAGGCTGGAGTCACACGACGTGCGACCTGCTGTCTGCTTCTCTGCCTGCCAACCGACCTGCTCGACTTTCTCGACTCGACTCACCAGCGTAGCCACAGCAGTTATACTAGTGGCCAATGGCTCACTGGTTACAGCTGACGGCCAACTAGCCACAGCTGATGGCCATGCAATCACAGTTGATGGCCATTTACTACCTGAGCCAGCGCCTTTCCATGTGAGGCCGAGAGCCTGGAAACTGCACTCCTGGCTCTGTCCCCACACTGTGGCATCTCCACTGTATTAGAGGACCCATCACTTCTTACACGCTGTGGGGACAGAGCCAGGAGTGCAGTTTCCAGGCTCTCAGCCTCACATGGAAAGGTGCTGGCTCAGGTAGTAAACGGCCATTAACTGTGATTGGATGGCCATTAGCTGTGGCTAGTTGTCTGTCAGCTGTAACCAGTGAGCCATTGGCCACTAATATAACTGCCATGGCTACGCTAGCAGAAAATGGGGGCTAGCAAGAAGATGGTGGCTGAGCTAGCAAGAGCGGATTGTAGTTAGCACGGCAGATTGCAGCTAGCAAGTGAGGTTGGTTAGCAGAAAAGCGAATGGCAGGTTGCAGATAGTGTGGCTCCTGCTTCCTGTGTCTCCAACCCAGCTGCCAGCGAGAATATGGTAGTATGACTCCTCTACCTATGGCTCCGTGAGTGTTCCTTTTTGGCCTCACCGTATCCTGCGTTCTTATGTGGGGAGCGGGACCAGAGACCCCGCCTGACACCCTGCCTGACACACGCTGTGATCCTAAATTTAGTATGTTGAAAATAACTTTTTTTAAAAAAAGAAATGATGCATTTGGGACATCTTAAATGCATTTTTTAAAAATAAATTTTATTGGGGAATATTGGGGGGACAGTGTGTTTCTCTAGGGCCCATCAGCTCCAAGTCGTTGTCCTACAATCTAGTTGTAGAGGGCACAGCTCAGCTCCAGGTCCAGTTGCCATTTTCAATCTTTAGTTTTTGGGGGGAGGGCACAGCCCACCATCCCATGCGGGAATTGAACTGGCAACCTTGTTGTTAAGAGCTGGCGCTCTAACCAACAACTGAGCCATCCGGCCACCCCACATTTTTAATTTTGGACATGGAAATCAATTTTCTTTCTCCCTCCCTCCCTCCCTCCCTCCCCTCCTTCCGGCCCTGTGGGCAGAGTCCCAGAGAGCAGTTTCCAGGCTCTCGGCCTCACGTGGAAAGGTGCTGGCTCGGTTATTAGATGGCCATCAACTGTAATCAGATGGCCATCTGCTGTGGCTGGGTGGCCATCCGCTGTTACCAGTTAGCCATTAGTCACTAATATAACTGCCGTGGCTATACTAGTGGGTTGGTTGGTTAGTTGGTTAGTTGGCAGAAAAGCAGACTGTGGATTGCAGCAAGCAAGTGGGGTTAGCAAGCATGGATGTCAGATTGTGGATCGTGTGGATTCTACTTCCTGTGTCTCACCCGGTGGCCAGTGAGACTGGAGTGCAGAAAGACCCCCTGTTGGGGTACTGGCGGATGTTTGCTTTATTGTCTGGACCAGCTGCCAGTGAGACTATAGTGGTATGACTCCCCTATCCATGGCTCCGTTGGTGTTCCTTTTTGGCCTCACCACATCCTGTGTTCTTGTGTGGGGAGCGGGAGCTGAATCCCTACATGACAGTCCCCCTCCTTTCCTTCTTTCTGTTTTCTTCCTTTCATCTTTTGTCTAAACTCTTCCAGAGTTCCCTTTAAGCTGAACTGGGTTCAGTCAGTTATTTTCTGTTCTTTGCTGGGTCCCAGCACAGACATGTATTTTGAGCTGGAAGGGCCCAAGGAATCACCTAGTCCAATATCCTCATGTTATATACGGGAGATTGGGGTCCAAGGAGGGAAGGAGTACAGATCTGACTCCCAGCTTCTGCACCTCCACACAGTGCAGTCTTTCTAAATCTCAAATTCATTGAGGCAGGGGCAGGCCTATGACAAGTGAAACAGGGAAACCTTATTCCCTTGGAGCAGTGGGAGAGTCTGGGTGTTTTGGCCAATTACAGGGACCACACTGAACTGTGGGTCATCCATCCTCCGACCCACTCATGTTCATCTGTTTATCTCCCCATCCATCCTCCCTCTCTCCCTCCCCCCTCCTTCTCCTTCTTCCGTTTTTCTATCCATCCTTCCATCCATCTAAGGAGTCTCATGCCTTGTATGTGTGAGGACCCATGCTCAGAGTTGTGGGTCCCTACCTTTGGTCTGCTTGTCAGAGAAGACAGCAGCCCAGAGACAATTGTAGCCCAAAGGAGATGGACCTCAATGCTGCAGGAGAGGTCCTCACAGCTCCAGCAGTGTCAGGAGAGAAGAGAATGACCAGGTGTGAGAGATCAGATCAGGGTGGGCTTCCCAGAGAAGGTGGCGTTTACACTGGGCATTGATGACTGGGTGGGGGGATCAACAGGGGGAATTGGGGGAGAGACCTGCAGACCCAGGGGTCTGAGTGAAGGGCATATGGGGAAGATGGGAGGTAAATTGGATGATATAGCATAGGTGGAACCTGTTTTCCCACCACAGTGGTGATCTTGGTTTCAGGCTGGGACATTGCTGTGATAGTCTCAGAGGAGCTGATGATCCCCTGGGCTTCTCTGTCCCCCTGTAGTTGGGAGTAGGGAAGCACCTAAACTCACTTTGTGCAGAGTCTGGGTCTCTTGCCCCTCATAAAGGTCCTATCCAGCTGAGTGGGTCATTTGAACCTTCCAGGTGTCTCTGCTGCCTGATTACCTGCTCTCTAGCACCTTGTGGGTTCAAGGCAGAAGCTGTAGCATGTGTGGGGACCTGTCCTGCTGCACAGACTATGGCCTCAGGTGGAGATGGCAAGGCAGTCAGTAAATTCCCAAGGGTCGGGAGCTATTCCTCCCTGGTGGCCATGCTGAAGCCCTCGGCCTTCATCACTGATTTAGGAGCCCCCGATTCAGCCCCTGTCCTTCGGCAGCTCCAAAAGAATAGGTGGTTTGTGTGGGGTAGTTTAAGGCTGGACCTGAGCAAAGGATTGTCGTCTGCCCTCAAAACCTAACCAACCCCTTCTCCCACTCCATGGGCTGATCCTAAAATTCCCTTCCCAGGACCAAGGCAGTCCAGGGAAGAGGGTTTCTGCAGGCCTGGATTTGAATCTTGACTCCAGCACTTGCTACTTGTGTGGCTTTGGGCAGGTGATGTCACCTGTTTAAGCCTCAGTTACCCCTTGTAAAATGAGGATTAATACCTATCTGATAGGATTGTTGGGATTTTAAATAAAGTATATACAGGTCTGAGCACAGCGCTTAATTTGTAAGGTCATTACAAGAATATAGTACTTAATTTGAGGGTCAACCCTGAGGGAGCAGACCTCAGGAAGGCTGAGTTGTCTCAGAAGAGAAGGAAGAGAAGGTTGCTGGGAGAAGGGAGGGCACGAGGGGTGCTCTTTGGCTCCTTGGTCTCAGGCTAGAAGGGCTTTGAGGTGGGTGCGTGCGCTCTTGAGACTGTCCTTAGGCAGCTGGAGTATGTTGGGGCCCAGCCAGTCACTGCCGAACCCATCCTGTTGCCAGGCAGGCTGGGCCTCAGGTGTCCCCAAGTGGGAAAGGGACACAAGGACCCTACCGGGACCCAGGACGACCGAGGCACTGTGCTCTAGCAAATGGAGCCCGGCAGCCCCGGGAATGGCGCTCTGAAGGACCTGCGGTAGAGTCGCCCCCTGCCTGTGCTCAGCAGGAACTGTATCTCTTGGCGGAGGTTTGGAGCCCTCCCGCTACCTGAGCCCCAGCACAGCCAACGGACTTATGTGGATCAGGGAACCTCGCACACTATCCTGTGTGCTATAAGAAGTTGAGAGACAGGACCTTAACCTCACTGTCCTAGCTGCAGGCTGATGGGACAAGATGCCTCGGTCCCCCTGTCCCCGGCACGGCTTTCTGCTCATCAAATGTCTTAGACTTGGGTTGTCTGACCAAATGCCCACAGGGCTTGGTGATGTGAACGAGCCGGGTGGGGGTTAGGTGTGGGCAACAATGAGTGGCTGGGTCCGTGGAGAAGCGCAGAGCGCATGTCCAGTCTGAAGGGGGCAGTGGCCGCTCGGCACCAGCTGGTGTTGCCATGGGGATATGCGGGCTCCGCGTTGCCAGATCTTCAGATATTTTAAAAATAGCTTGAAATCTGGACTCTGTGTGAAATTTTCCAATTGTGTAGGCGACCTCTCCTCCTACCTTCTGGGATCCCTTTGTCTTTTCTGTTTCTACCACCTATAGGAGCCACAAACGCCATTAAAGTGATTCCCTGGAGAATAAAGTAGGACTTCCTCGGATTTGGCCTTGTGCTGCGTCCTTGCTGGACCTCAGGATTTGGTGAGCAGAGCCTTCCGCGGTTTGTTCATCTGGCAAACCTTTATCCAGCACCTGCTTGGGACTGGGCCTTGTGCAGCAAAGTGTTGAGGATGGGAGAAAATGAAGAAGACACAGAGCGTTGCTTTGGGGGGTTCACAGACCGTTGGAGGGCACAGGCAGCGAGGGCGCCAGTTCCAGGTGTCAGGCATTCACATGCTTCCCCACTGACTCCTCATATCAGAGCCATGTGGTTTCCTGTAGTCATCCTGGTGGGGTGGATGGAGTTGGACCATGCTATGCTCCTTCTGTTTTAGCATCTTTACACTCGCTATTCCCAAGGCCAGCTTCTTCTCAGGTCCTCAAATGTCACCTCCTCAGAGAGGCCTTCCAGGAATAGGCTAGCTAGATCAGCCCCATTCCCTTCAACTCCAGGAATGCCTTCTCTGCTTTGTGCTCTTCATACCATTTGTCGCTTCTTGAAGCTAGGGACTTACTTATTATCTACCTCCCCTGCCCTGACTGTGAGGCCGTGAGAGCAGGCCTGTCCCATTATATTTGCTGTGGACAGCTTACGGCCCAAGCTCACTCAATTCACGTTCAGCAGATGCCCTTTGTTCACAAGCCTCCGATCTCTTTTCAGGAAGCAGTCTTAGCAGAAGTGCTGTTCAGCCATGGACCCCACTTGCTAAGCCTTGGTTTCCTCACTTGCAAAATGGGTACAACCTTGTAAATTGTGAGGAGGGTGGGTTCATGTGGTCATGTGAGGTGGTAAGCCCACACGCTGTCATGGATGGTGTCCCTGGGTCCTGGGGGGACCTTGGAGCTCATCTCCTTCCCCCCCCACCAACCCCCCGTGAGCAGTGCATTTATTCTGCTTGCCTTGTTTCCTGCCCACAGCCCTCACACAGGCCTGCTGTGCAGTTGGTCTCCCTCAGCTTGGCAGAAGAGCTGAGTGAAAAAGATGCGTTGAGAGCCTCTGAGAGCTGACGGTACAGAAGAGAAGAAGCCACAGAAGCGGGGGAAGAGGAGGGGTGCTCAGAGACTGAGAAATCCCAACTCAGTTGCCCTCTCCTGATCCTTAGGCTTTGTCTCCTTCCTGGGGAGGGAGGGACATTGGCAGATGAAGCTTTACCATAATGCAGACAAGTGCGCCTGCATGCAGACAGCTTGGCTGTGGGGACCAGTTTGATGGCAAAGGTGCCGGCAACCAGATAACTGGTGGTCGCTGCCACCAGTTAATGACAGCTGCTTGGACAGCGGAGTGAGCCTGGGGCTGGGGGTAGGGGTGGAAGAAAGGTCAGGTGCATTTCTATCAGCTGAACCCACAGGGCGCAGTACCATAGATGGCTGTCCATCTGGGGTAGGGGACAGTGGTGGCCACTGCAGGGCTCTGACCTCATCTTAGTTTCATCTGGCTGTTGATGAAAGTTGATCAGGTTTGCAGAGAACCCAGAGCTGGGATACAGGGTGTCTATGTAGGGCAGACTCAGAATCCAGAGTGACCGGAGGCTTGAATGCTGAGCCTGCCACTTGCTAGGTATGCCACTTCAGACAAGTCACATAAATGTTTTGACCCTTGGTTTCCCCATCTGCGAATGCAGGGCAATGCCATGAGTGTTATTGAGACAACCTACAGGGCAGCACCCAGCGCAGTGCCTGGCACATAGCAGGCCCTCACTAACTGGTGGTCGCTGCCACCAGTTAATGACAGGGTGGGCTCCTGAAGGGCAGGAGACTTGCCTTTTTGTGCTGTATCCCTAGTGCCTTGTACGGCGTGGGCACCGAACAAATGTTTGCCAGATGAATGAACAAGATGAAATTTGACAGGGATAAATGTCAGTTCTTGGACTTGGATCCAAAGACCCAGATGCACATGGATGCGGTGGGGGGAGAGATGGCTTCCAACAAACAGCACAGGCGAGAAAAACCAAGGGTTTTAAGCTGATGGAAATTTTGGTCTACAGGAGGTGACTGCCCAATCCAGCCAGGACAAACTCGGGTGGCATCATGAGAGGCCCCGTGCTCAGAAGGAGGGAGGCCATGATGGTCAGACCAGCCTCAGGAGCCATACACCATTCTGCATTGCCAGCCAGCCAACAAGATGAAGTGGGGAGTGAGGCCTAAAGACCACACATCCTGAAGTACGGTTGAAGAAACCCAGACACTGAACCTGGAAAGAAAAGTTTATGAGGACCACTTGGTGGATTTCACCCTTGCCTCTCCACTTGCTCTGGACAATCAGTAAATGGTTTCAAGCCTCAGTTTCCTCATTTATAAAATGGCCACAGCCTGAGGTCATTCTGCTGTTGGAGAAAAAGGCAGGAATGGGAGCCCGAGCCTCGCTGGACTCAGTCCCCCGGCCTACTCCACTGAGCTCCTCAGCACCAGGGTTGTTCAAGCTGGGGACAGCTGGAGGGGAAGCTGGGGGTGGCAGGCTTCTGTCTCCTTTGTGGGGGTTGGACCAGGATTACATGGGCGGCCCCTCCCACCCTGACCTCCCCCTTTTCTTCCATTTGAGGCTGACCCTATAGTCAGGTCGCTTTCCTCACAGCCAGCTTCCCTCTCATCTGCATATTTTGAGTGTACAATTGCATGTGCAAAAAGCTGGGCTCCAGGTTCCTCTTCCTCCCACAAACCATCCTGTGCCTGCAGCCTGCGGGCCTGGGGTTCCTGTGTGCCCTCTGGTGGCCACAGCGGGCACTGCACTGGGTTCCGTGGAAGGTCTTGGAGGAGAGTCCTCCAGGGTAGGGTTGGAATTAGACAACTTGGTAAAAATCCTGGACCTCCATTGATAGATGAGTGACTGGATAAAGAGTGTGATATACACACACACAATGGAATATGATTGAGCCTTAAAAAGGAATGAAATTCTGATACATGCTGCAACATGGATGAGCCTTGAAAACATTATGCTAAGTGAAATGAATCAGACACAAAACAGCAAACATATATATATTTTTAAATTGAAGTTTATTGCGGTGATAATTGTTAGTAAAGTTACATAGATTTCAGGTGTACAATTCTGTAATACATCATCTATATCTCACATTGTAAAAAAACTCCAAAGCCTGTATTAGTTTGGTGCAAAAGTAATTGCGGTTTAAAAGGTTAAAAATAATTTAAAAACCTGCAAGTACTTTTGCACCAACCTAATATGATTGCACTTATAGGCGGTATCTAGAATAGGAAAATTCATACATACAAAAAGTAGAATTAGAGGCTACAGGGGACTGGGTGGGGAGCTACTGTTTAATGGGTACAGAGTTTTCGTGTGAGATGATGAAAATGCTCTGGAAATAGTGGTGACGGTCACACATCATTGTGAATGTATTTAATACATACCACTGAATGACACACTTATAATGGTTAAAATGGTAAATTTTATATTAATGTATATTTTACCACAATAAAAACTATACCTTCTTCCCGCCCCCCCCACCCCAAATCCTGGACCTGCAACTTAAAGGCTGCATGACCTTGGTCAGGTCACTTAACTTCTCTGAGCCTCAGTTTCCTCATCTGTAAAATGGGGGAAGCAATAATACATAACTCATTGCCACCACCCTCATCCTCCCTTGCCTGGGGACTGCACACAGCCTCCTCCTTGGTTTCTGGGCTTCACTGTCACCCCTCCTGCCCAAGTATTTTTCAACTAAGCAGCCACAGACTCTAAAACTGTAAGTCAGATCACATTACTCTCTGGCTTAAAATTCTCCCCAAACTCTTCCCTTTGACTGACAAGATCTGACCCATGACCACTTCTCCTCACTCGTACTTTCTGTTCCCTCTTGTCCCCAAGCTGTCATGCTGTGCTCCTTTCTGCGTCCAGGCCTTTTATCTTGCTGGCTACCCTTCCTTGAACACTGTATTCTCGCTTGTCTTGCATAGCTGACTTCTCCTTTTCGTTCAGGTCTTAACACACATGTCCCCTTTTCTCCTCGAGGACTTCACTCCTTACCACCTACTCCAGTGTGGCCTCGCCTCCTACTCTGACTTGGATCACCTTTATCCTGTTTTATTTTCTTTCTTCATAGCAGCCATCATTCTCTGAAGTGGTCTTTATCTTCTTTATGTAACTGGTTTGTTCAACTGGCTGGACTTTGTAGGATGCAGGCAGGAAATAGAGGAAATAGTTTTATTTTTCTCCCACCCCCATCCTAGCACTTGCTCTGTGGCTTCCCTCTTCCCCCATCTTGAAAATGTCAGTTAAGTATAGCTTCACCGATTTCTTTCAGGGCATGAGATCAATTTCTACTTCAGACATTAAGAAGTCTGATTCTTTAATGATATGTACACTGAGGTTTAGGTGTGAAGTGTTGTGATGTCTGAGGCTGCTTTCAAATGGTTCAGCCTACCAACCATGTACACACACACACACACCCCACAATGTTGACAAATATTGAATCTACATGGTGAGTATATGAATGTTTATTGCGTTATTCTTTCAACTTGTCTGTGTGTTTGAAAATTCTTATAAAATGATGGGCAAAGAAGAAACTGTTTTTGCCAAGTTGAAAAATAAGCCTGGTCCTATCTAAGTAAAAACATTTATCTCCCATCAATATAAGCTTCTCCTATTCAAGCTGACCTGGTTTTCTGCAGTGGGGGGAGGGGGCGGTGGGTTTGTGGTCCTGGTGGGTGTCCCCGCTCTCTGATTCACCTCCTCTCCCACTGCTAGCAGCTGCTCCCTGGCTTCTTCAGGGTGCAGAGGGGAGGAGGGATGAGAGGAAATGGTGAGGGCTGGTGAGGGCTCCTGGACTATGCTGCTGTCACGCATGTGGGGTGTACTGGTGGGTGTGCTCTGCCTGTAACATTCCTGACACACTCAGGTCCCCTGAGTGTCAGCGGCTCAGCCAATACGCAGGGCAGGGCAGTAAGGGTGGGGATGAGGTGCCTGGGACCCCTCTGGCAACTCCCTGACTTCTAAGTGGTGCTCCTAAGTCCCCCTCACCTGGCTTGAGGAGTGTTTTTTGGTAGGCTGTGTGTGAAAACACCACTCTCTTCTTCCTGGGCTTACAACTGTCTTGGAAGAAATTCTCACTTGGAACAGTCTCTCTTGAATTTCTCAGCCCCTTGTACCTAGGTTGGGGGTGGTGATGGGCTAAGGGGAAAGGGTTTGTTTTTGTCACCTGGCAGTTAAGTCCAGCAGAGGCCACTGTGCCTCTGGCCCTGGGGCCTCAGCAGAGTCGGGAGGGCAGGGAAGGACCTACCCCAGGGCTAGTCTTCTCTGTTTGCTGCACTTGTCACAGTGTCTGCAGACGGCCAGCCAGTACAGATCAGAGGACTCTTACCTTTACGGTCTATTGGTTGAGGGTGAAGCCAGACAGTGGCCGGAGCTCCAGCAGGGCAGGGCCTGGACACATGAATCAAGAGCTCATGACAGAGATGCCAGGTGCGTCCAGATCCCTGGTCCTGCCCCAGGTTCAGCCTCACCCCTGCTCCTCCCACACCTGCAGAACCAGCCAGACACAGTCCTAACATTTACTGAGTTGAGTCATCTCAACCGGGAAGGTTAACCTGGAAAGGAACAGGGTCCCAAAAGCAGAGGCTAAGCAGAGAGTGGATATGAGTATTTGTTATCCAATCAAGGTGACCTTATGGAGGTATATCAGTTATCTTACTGCTGTGTAACAAACTATTCCAAAATGTCATGGTTTAAAACAACAATCATTTATTTGGCTCATGAATTTGTGAGTCCTTCTGTCTGATCTCTGCTAGGCTTGCTCATGTGTATATGGTCAGCTGGTGGGATCAGCTGGCAGGAGGTGCTTTAGCTGGTTGGCTCATTTCTGTATCTTGTCTTCATGGGAAGCAAGCGATGGGCTTCAGCAAGAGAGGGAAGCTCCAGGAACAAGCAATTTTCAAGCTTCTGCATCATGATTGGTAACGTCTCCTTGACCAAAGCAATTTACACAGACAAGGGCTGGAGCAAGAGATTCCACGTATTCATGGGAAGATCATGTCACATTACAAGGGTATATATGTAAGGGGTGGGCATGGACTTGTGGCCATTTTCACAGCCTACCACAGTGTCTCAGTCAGCTTGGACTGCTGCAGCAACATACCAAGGACTGGGTGGTTTAAATAATAGATATTTATTTCTCACAGTTCTGGAGGCTGGGAGTCCAAGATCAAAGTGCTGGCAGATTGGGTGTCTGGTAAAACCCTCTTTCCTGTGTAGGCTGCTGTCGTCTTGCTGTAAACTCACGTGGCCTTTCCTCTGTGTGCGCATGTAGAGGGAGATCTCTCTGTCTTCCTCTTCTTATAAGGGCACTAATGCCATCATGAGGGGCCCACCCTCATGACCTCATTTAAACCTAAACACTTCCCAAAGGCCCCACCTCCAAATGCCATCACATTGGGGATCGAGGCTTCAACATATGAATTTTGAGAGCACACAAACGTTTAGCCCGTAGCATATAGGAACCAAAGAGGATGTCTCTGCATGGAAATAGAGTGGTGTATTAGTTTCGTGAGGCTGCCATAACAGGAGTCAAGGTGTCAGCAGGGCTGCGCTGCCTCTGAGGGTTGTAGGGGAGCACCTGCTCTTTGTCTCTTCCAGCTTCTTGTGGCTCCTGGCATTCCTTGACTTGTGGCCACATCACTGCGATCTCTGCATCCACGGTCACATTGCCCCTCCTCTTCTGTCAGTAGAATTTCCCTTTGTGTCACTCTTATAAGGACACTTGTCATTGAATTTAGAGCCTGCCTGGATAATCCTTCTCAAAATCCTTAATTTAATCACACCTTTTGTCACATAAGGTAGTATTCACTCTTTTACCATATCAGGTAATATTCACAGGTTTCAAGAATTAGGATGCAGAAGTATCTTTTCTGGGAGCCACCATTCAGTCCAGTAAGTGTATTTTGGAAAACTGGATTTGTCCAGCTCAATCTTGTAGAGGTGGAAAGGGAGAGTGGGTGAGTGAGCAGGCTCTGGGAGGTTACGCGGGAGCAGGTTTGTCATGAAGACATTGGATGACTATTATGTGGTTATTGTCAGGCCTCAGTCCCTCACTGTGTGACTGTGTGGGCCCCTCCACATGGCAACCTCAAAATATGGCTGCTGGCTTTTTCTAGAGTGAGTGATGAGAGAGAGAGAGAGAGAGAGAGAGAGAGACTCAAGATGGAAGCCATAGTCCTTTTATAACTGAATCTCGGAAGTGACAGCTTGTCAATTTTGCATTTTCTATTTGTTAGAAGCAAGTCAATAAGTGCCTCCCACACTTAAGGGGGAGGGATTGCACAAAAGTTTAAGTACCAGGAGGTGGGAACCATTGGAAGCATCGTAGAGGACGCCTACTATACTGTCCCAAATCTAAAAGACATAAGACACAGAATGAATCTAATTACCTTTACGGTTAATAGTGGATTTGTTTCCTCATTTATGATAATAAACCCAAACGTCTTAAAACTGATGTTCATGTTCCTGAATCATCAATTAAACCAACTCAAATGCCTTAGCAGGATTTGAGTTCAATTGTATTATCCCCTCCTCCCTTTGTTTTTCTAGAAGAAAGGCATAGAGAAGTTAAAAATGTCTGAATAAGCAGTCAGTACGCCAGCATCCCAACCCAGGTCTATGCAGTTCACATCCTAGATGTGCCCTTTCCATTGGGCCACGATGCTTCTGGAGGCGAGAGCAGATTTTACATGAGGGGCCCTCAACTGCTTGTTAGCCATCAACTTCTTCACTCAGTTGACTTGGCATTAGTTTCCTAGGGCTGCGGGAACAAGAACCAAAAACTGTGTGGCTTAAAACAACAGACATTGTCTCACAGTTCTGGAGGCTGGAAGTCCAAAATGGAGGTGTCACCAGGGTTGGTTCTTTCTGAAGGTTCTTGGGGAGAATCTGTTCCACGCCTCTCTCCTAGCTTCTGGTAGCTCCAGGCGTCTCTTGGCTTATAGGTGCATCACTCCAATCCTCCTCTTCACGTGGCATTCTCCCTCTGTGTGTCTTCTCGTAAGGACACCAGTCATATTGGGTTAGCGGCCCATCCTACTCCAGTGGGACCTCATCTTAACTTAATTAAATACATCTGCAATGACTCTCTTTCCGACTAAGGCCACGTTCTGAACTCCTGGGGATTTGACTTCAACATATCTGTCTTTTGAGGGGAGGGGAGGTGGGGGTGGGGTGGGGACACAACTCCACCCACAACAAATGCCCAGTGAACTGGAAAGAGTAGAATTTAGGACATTTGGGCTCAGGCCAAAAGGGAGTTAGAAAAACTACTTTAGTTTTACCTAATAAAGGAGTTATTTGAAGTTGCTCATTCAGCTTGATGTCCTGAGAAACTTTTGCCTCTAGGGTTTGCCTGACAGGTTAAAGGCAGTCCTAAGTTTAGCCACAGGAAATCTTTCATTGGGTTGCCGCATGTGGCAATTGTTCCACCTGGACCGTTCTTTGTCTTCAGATGTGGGACAAGGGACTCAAGGCTGGAGGGGTATTTCCTTTAGCAAGTGTTCCTGTCATGAAACATTGAGCTGTGACGGGTGGGAGGAGGGGACATCCTTGGGATTCCTGGGAGGGCTTATGCCAAGGCATCTCTAAGTCCTCTTGGATAGTGGCCTTTGGGATGAAGGACTGACAGCCTGTACTTACCTGGAGGTCGCTGGCTCATCTCACTCTGCTCCAGGCCAGGGACCATCCAGTCTCAGTGGGCAGCTTCCAAAGCAAAAATACGCCGGTCCTAGAAGAAGGCTTCTTCCCTGGTTTTGCCCACTTTTGGATCAAGAATCATTTCAGTGTTACGCAGGGCACGTCAAGTTGTCACCTGGACAGTGCCTGAAATTGGAATTTTATTAAGAAAACAAGAAGATATATTGAGAAAGATGGAACCACTGGTCTGAAATGAGGACTATATGTAAATCTGGATTTCCTGCCTTTTTCCTCAACTCTTCCTCCTCCATCTAATCCATCAGCAAGTCGGGTTGACATCACCTGCCCAGTGTAGCCCAGTCTTCTTCTCGTGTTCTTTGCTGCTCTTTCCCCTCGCATCTGGACCTCTGCAGTAACCTTCCAAACGGGCCTGCTTTCTTCCTTGTCCCATACAATCCATTTTCCACCTAGAAGCCAGAGTAGTGTTTTAGAAACCTGAATCCAAGATTGTGGCTCCTGCATTAATGCTTCCACTCACTTCTCCTGGCATTCAAATCCCTCCACAATCTGGCACCACGTATACTAGTTTATTTCTTCCTCGTTGTCTTTTGCTTCCCCTGCCCCTGTTTCCATCTTCTTCTATTAGAATGTAATTCTGTGAGAGCAAGGACCTTGTTTGTTTTGATCAAGAGAGACAGAACCGTGCCTAGTACTCTGTGGGTGCTCAGGCAATATGTCTATGATGCAGAAGATAGACATATACAGAAATTGAGACAAGGAACCAGGGCTATTCTGTACTCAGTTCTGACATGGACTTTCAGTGCTTTTCACTGAAGTGGTGAGAGTCCTGAGCCAGGTGGTAGAGAGAATGATCGGGATTTCTCCCCTTCTAGGTTCTGCTGGTACCCTTTTGCATATCCCAGTATTGGTCTCGTTCCACACTGACCCCTGGTGGTCTGGTGGCCCTTTTCACGCACTGCCCTCAGCCTTGCTAATGCAATTACTCAATCACTATGTCAAGTACCAGCTCATTCATCCCACTAGAGGGCAGTAGAGCACGGTGTTAAGAGTTTGGGATCTGAAAGCCGCTCCAATGTTTGCATCTCTTCCCTTCAGGGTGAGTAGAATGGGGACAGGGAAATGAACCGTTTTGGATCATGATGATGAAAGCAAACCCTAGGGCTGGCGGAAGAGGAAGCTGGAGACATCACACGTATAACACGATGGTTAAGAACGTACTTTTGTCTTGTTTTGGAGGTAGGCTAAGTTCGAAGGAAAAGGTGCATCTCTTCTCTTTAAAACCACAACCTGGCGTTGGTACACGTTATTTCTGCTCACATCCCATCTTCCAGGAAACACTGCTGCTAAGGATTCATTGGCCACATTTTTCTAAAGAGAAGTTGTGAAACGCAGTCTTTCTTCTGAGTGGCCATAATTCTGTTACTATGGAAGAAGGGAAAACTAGATATTGGAGGTTGATTGGCAATTTCAACCACAAATCCTCAAAGCAGCTGAGGTTAAATAATGTGGGTTATACATGCACTGATTTTCAGTTGGAGCGGGAGACTTCCAAGCTGATTCAGATGCAAGCTACTGGTCATTAGGCTTAGCTTCCTTCTTTGTTTGTAGTTAAACTTGATTTGTTGCCTCAAGGAGATTTTACAAGCTGGAGCCTTCCCCAGGGACAGTCCTTTAGAATGGCCCTGGGCTGGTGTCCTGCCATTATGTTTACGCTGAACCGGTCTGTTAGCATTATTAAAAACGTCTGTTTGCTTTATTGGCATCTTATTATGTTTAATAGGGTCATATGGGAGTTTCATCTCCCAGGAGATGAGTGATGAAGTCTGAGTAGTCATCTCTCCTCTCTAACCATTGGCTAACTAATCACTTTGGAACACACTGTTGACTGCCACCCCTTGTATTTGGTCATTTCACGTGACCACCAGTGTTGGTGCACTGTTGGAACTCTGATCTGCCTGATTTACCATCAGTGCCGATCAGTCCTTCTTGTTCTTCATACACTTCCTACTCTTTCAAGGTTATTTGGCTTACTCCCTCCTCTATGCACAAGTAGAAAAAAATGCGTACTAATTATTTATGGATCGGCATATGCTTACTAGAAAAGCTCAAATATATACTCTTCTACTTGTTAGAAATCAACAAAAATAATCATTCACTTTTCTGTTTTGTATTTTCATTTCCCCAGTTTTGGGGGCACATTTTGCATTAACTTTTCTTTTTCAAATGTTATTACAAGTTCTTGAAAATTTACTCACTCAACTTTTTTCAATGAACCATCTTTTGCCCTTTATTCTTTCCATCTCCTCCCTCCTTTTCCTCTTTCACCTTATGCTTCTCCTTGAGGTTAAACTATCTCAACACTGCAAAAGAGAGCCCCTATGAACGGCTTATTGGTTCTTTAAGCTTTGCCCTGGTATTTTTGACAGTACCATTCCTTTCTGGTAATAATAGGCGTATCTTGGATTTTTCCTGTTTCCAAACTTAATGTAAGCTTCCTCCAATAAGTCTTTCAGTGGAGAACAGCATTGTGATTAAAGTCTGGGGTTAGGAAGTACACATGAATGTTCGTGGTGGGCATAAGTGCTGGTGTTTCTTTTAGTGATAAAGCTGGAAAGGATATTCCTTTTTTAAGGTTAGGAACTTACAAGTGTTTATCTTTTGTAATAGGCTCATAAAGAAGTCAATTGTTCAAAATATTTGATGGACATTTAGGTTGCTTCCATGTTTTGGCTATTGTTAATAATGCTGCAATGAACATGAGAGTCTAGCTATCTTTTTGAGATAGTGATTTGGTTTCCTTCGGATATATACCCAGAAGTGGGATTGCCGGCTTGTATGGTAGTTGAATTTTTAATTTTTTGAGAAACCTCCATATTGTTTTCCATAGTGGCTGTAACAAATTTAAATTTCTACCAACAGTGCACAAGGGTAACCTTTCTCTACATCTTCTCCAACACTTATCTCTTGCCTTTTTGGTGATCGCCATTCTAACAGATGTGAGGTGATATCTCATTGTGGTTTTTAATTGCATTTCCATGATAATTAGTGATGTTGAGTATGTTTTCAAGTATATGTTGGCCATTTGTATGTCTTCTTTGAAACGTCTATTTTTTTCTTAAGGTATTATTGACATACAACATTATATTAGTTTCAGGTGTACAACAATAATTTTATATTTGTATATATTGGGAAATGACCAACACAAAATCTAGTTAACATCCATTCCCATATATAGTTACTTTTTTTTTGTCTTGTGGGGAGGACTTTTAAGATCTACTCTTTTAGCAACTTTCAAATATACAGTACTTGAATGTACCTGTTGATCATTTGTATGTCTTTTTTGGAAAAATGTCTGTTCAGGTCTTCTGCTTATTTTTTTCCCCTTTAAATTAGAGTTTATTGGAGGTGACAATTGTTAGTAAAGTTATATAGATTTCAGGTGTACAATTCTGTATTACACCATCTATATCTCACATTGTGTGTTCACCACTCAGAGTCAGTTCACTTTCCATCACCATATATTAGACCCCGTTTACCGTCTTCTAGAGCCCCGCTCCCCCCCTTACCCTCTGGTAACCACTAAACTATTGTCTGTGTCTATGAGTTTTTGTTCTTTCAGTTGTTTATCTTGTTCTTTTGTTGTTTTCGGTTTATATACCACATATCAGTGAAATCATATGGTTCTCTGCTTTTTCTGTCTGACTTATTTAGCTCACCATTATAATCTCAAGATCCATCCATGTTGTCACAAATGTTCCTATATCATCTTTTCTTACCACCGAATAGTATTCCATTGTGCATATATACCACAACTTCTTTATCCATTCATCTATCGAAGGACATTTTGGTTGTTTCCATGTCTTGGCCACTATAAATAAAGCTGCAATGAACATTGGAGCACACATGTCTTTATGGATACATGTTTTCTGATTTTTTGGGTAGATACCCAGGAGAGGGTTTGCTAGGTCATATGGTAATTGTATTCTTAATTTTTTGAGGTACCTCCACACTGCCTTCCATAGCAGCTGCACCAGTCTGCATTCCCACCAACAGTGTATGAGGGTTCCTTTTTCTCCACAGCCTCTCCAACACTTGTTCCTATTTGTCTTGTTGATGATAGCCATTCTAACTGGAGTGAGGTGATATCTCATTGTGGTTTTTATTTGCATTTCTCTGATGATTAGTGATGTTGAGCATTTTTTCATATGTCTATTTGCCATTTGTATGTCCTCTTTGGAGAAATGTCTCTTCAGGTCCTCTGCCCATTTTTTAATTGGGTTGTTTGTTTTATTGTTGTTGAGTTTCATGAGTTCCTTGTATATTTTGGATATTAGCTCCTTATCGGAGGCACTGTTTGAAAAAATCTTCTCCCATTCAGTTGGTTGCCTCTTTATTTTGTTGATGGTTTCTTTTGCTGTGCAGAAGCTTTTAAGTTTCATATAGTCCCATTCATTTTTTTAGCTTTTACTTCCCTTGCCTTTGGAGTCAAATTCATAAAATGCTCTTTGAACCCAAGGTCCATAAGTTTAGTACCTATGTTTTCTTCTATGCAGTTTATTGTTTCAGGTCTTATGCTTAAGTCTTTGATCCATTTTAAATTAATTTTGGTACGTGGTGACAGATAGCAGTCCAGTTTCATTCTTTTGCACATGGCTTTCCAATTCTGCCAGCACCATTTATTGAAGAGGCTGTCTTTCTCCATTGTATGTTTTTTGCTTCTTTGTCAAAAATTATCTGTCCATATTTATGTGGGTTTATTTCTGGGTTCTCAATTCTATTCCATTGGTCTATGTGTCTGTTTTTCTGCCAATACCATGCTGTTTTGATTATTGTTGCCCTGTAGTACAAGCTAAAGTCAGGGAGTGTGATACCTCCAGCATTGTTCTTTTTTCTTAGGATTGCTTTGGCTATTCGGGGTCTTTTGTGGTTCCATACAAATCTGATGAATTTTTTGTTCTATTTCTTTAAAAAATGCCATTGGGATTTTGACGGGGATTGCATTAAATCTGTATATTGCTTTGGGTAATATGGCCATTTTAACTATGTTGATTCTTCCAATCCATGAGCACAGAATGTCTTTCCATTTCTTTGTGTCTTCTTCAATTTCTTTAAAAATGTCTTATAGTTTTAGCACATAAGTCTTTCACATCCTTGGTTAAGTTTATTCCTAGGTATTTTATTCTTTTTGTTGCAATTGCAAAAGGAATTGATTTTTTTTTTTCTTTTTCTGAGATTTCATTGTAGTATCTAGGAATGCAATGGACTTTTGTATGTTGATTTTGTAGCCAGCCACTTTACTGGATTTGTATATTGCTCTAATAGCTCTTTGGTGGAGTCTTCAGGGTTTTCTATATATAGCATCATGTCATCTGCAAAGAGTGACAATTTCCACCCTTTCACTTTGAGTCTATGTTTGTCCTTGTAGCTGAGATGTGTCTCTTGGAGGCAGCATATGGTTGGGTTTAGTTTTTTGATCCAATCTGTTACTCTGTGCCTTTTTATTGTTGAATTCAGTCCATTTACATTTAGGGTGATTATTGATATGTGAGGATTTCCTATCATTCTATCTTTAGTTTTCTGGTAAGACTGTGTCTCCATTGTTTCTTTGCCTTTTTGTTGTTGTCTATTATTTCTCTGTGGTGGCAGTCTATGATTTTTCCCTCTGTTTCTTTTATTATGTTATGTATTTCAGTTCTGGATTTTTTTTGAGTGGTTACCATTAAGTTTATGTAAAAGAAAGTTTGATATTTAGAGTATTCCATTTTCTTCAGCATGCTTACTTTCTCCATTCCCATATTCTGGTTCTGGCCTTTACTCTCCCCCCTTCTATGTTTTGGTTTCCACAAATTATCCTTATTGATGCTGGTCAAATAGCATCCTTCAGTATTTCTTGTAGTGCAGGTCGCGTGTTAGAAAATTCCCTCAGCTTCTGTATGTCTGGAAAGGTCTTTATTCCTCCTTCATATCTAAAGGATATCTTTGCTGGGTATATTATTATTGGCTCATAATTTCTCTCTTTCAATAGTTTGAATATTTGGTTCCACTCCCTCCTGGCTTGTAGAGTTTCTGCTGAAAAAGCTGATGATATTCTAATGGGCTTTCCATTGTAGGTTATCTTCTTCTTTTCCCTGGCTGTCTTGAGGATTCTTTCTTTGTCATTGATTTTTGACAGCTTCAATACAATGTGCCTTGGAGAAGGCCTATTGGGATTGAGGTAATTAGGTGTTCTATTTGCTTCTTGGATTCAAGGATCCAGTTCTTTCTACAAGTTTGAGAAGTTCTCATCTACTCTTTGTTTGAACATATTCTCTGTTCCCTTCTCTCTTTCTTCTTCTTTCTTCTCTTTCTAATGCCATTATTCTTATATTGCTCTTTCTGATGGAGTCAGAAAGTTCTTGTAGCGTTCTTTCATTTCTTTTAAGTTTCAAGTCTCTTTCTTCTTCCATCTGTGTCATTTCCAGATTTCTATCTTCGATGTCACTGATTCTTTCCTCCATCAGGTCAACTCTACTGCCTAAGCTGGCTATTTCATTCTTGATTTCTTGTATTGAGTTCTTAATCTCCAGAAATTTTGTTTGTTTCCTTTTTAAAATTTCAATCTCTTTGGTGTAATGTTCATTTTGATTATGTTTCTGAGTTCATTAAACTGCCTGTCTGTGTTTTCTTGCATCTCGTTGAGTTTTTCAAGAACTGCAGTCTTGACTTCTCTGTCATTTAAGTCACATATTTCCATATCTTTAAGTTTATTTTCTGGAGACTTTTCATTTTCTTTCTGAGCTGTCTTGTTGCTTTGGTTATTCATGGCAATTGATGATTTATTATGTGTCTTCCTAGACATCTACAGGAGTGAGTTCTGCAACAGGTTGATAGAAAGAGGTCTTTCTTTTGTTTTCCAGTAGGTGTTGGTAGAATGTTTTATTTTCTCCGACTACAGACTTTTATTCTCTCTCACACTGTGGTGTTATGTTTTCTCTGCATTATTCTGGCTTCTCACACAATGGGTGGAGTCCCTGGAAGGTGGACTTCTCCTCTGTGAACAGTTGTCCTGTGGCACCTCTGTGTGGGGGATGTGGAGAGCATCTGAAGTTCCAAAACTCTTCCTGCACCAGATTCAGAGCCTGTGTGTTTCAGCAGCTCTGTTTACTCCTGCAGGGATCCACCCAGATAGGTGGGGACAGGGGTGTGGTGGGTTGTGAGAGGTGACCCAGGGCAATGGTGGCGACCACCACCACAACCAGTCCTGCTTCCACAGCTCCTTCCCCTTTTCTGGAACTAATTGGGCTGCGAGACCTGTCTGCAGGCCACAGTTCTCAAACTGCAAATAGTCTGGTGTTTTGATCTGACACTGCTACTGTTCCACTTCTAGCACTGGGCAGGTGGGGGCAGGGTGAGCTCTTGGAGGGTTGGGAGGCGGCGGCTAGGCTCAGTGCCTAAGGCTTCCATTCTCTGCTAGGAAGTGAGGGCTTAAACCACTGTTTTCAGCCTTCTTCCCTCAGTCTTTGCTCTGAGGTCTCTTCTGTGAGCGTTGGGTTCAGCTGTGTTATATGCTGTCCCCTCAGCCCTGTGGACCATAAGCAGAGCCCTAGCAGTATGAGTTCTTTCCTCTCCTACAGCTGCAATAGTTCTGGAATGAAGCGAGCTTGGAGCACTGAGCTAGGTCTGCGTCCTGAGCCCAGACTTCCCCATCTCCCCACTTCTCCCTTCCCTCCTCCCCTGCCCCCTCAATTTGCCCACCTTTAGGTGATTTCAGTAGTGCACCTCTTAGTCTTGCCTGTGTGCTGTGCAGGGAGTCCTTTGTGGAGTTACAGTTATTCAATTTGTTGTAAACTCCAGGGGAGATTTCAAGAGGCTCACCTCAGGCCACCATTTTTATGATGTCACTCTTCCTCTGATTATTTTTTAACTGGATTTAAAAAAATATCTCCTGACTATTTTTTTCCACTTTATTTATTTATTTTTGACATTCAATATTATTTTATATTAATTTCAGGTGTACAGCATAGTGGTTAGACATTTATATAATTTAAGAAGTGATCCCCCTGACTAGTCTAGTATTCACCTGGCACTATACATAGTTATTCCCATATTATTGACTATATTCTCTTTTCTTTGCTTTACAGTCCCATGACTATTTTGTAACTACCAATTTATACTTCTTAATTCCTTCACCTTTTTCATCCTGTTCCCCAACCTCCCTCCCATCTATCACCCCAATAAATGTAGTACCCATCTGACACCAAACATAGTTATTACAATATTATTGACTATATTCCTTATGCTATACCCTCCATCCCCATGACTACTTTGTAACAACCAATTTGTACTTCTTAATCCCTTCTCCTTTCTCACTCACCCTCGACCCTCCTCCCATCTGGCAGCCATCAAGATGTTCTTTGTATTTATAAGTTTGTTTCTGTTTTATTTGTTTATTTTCTTTAGATTCCACATCTAAGCAAAATCACATTGAATCTGTCTTTCTCTGTCTGACATACTCCACTCAGCACAATACCCTCCAGTTCCATCCATCCATGCTGCTGCACAGATGGCAAGAACACATTCCCATCCATGGCCAAGCAATATTCCACTAAATATATGTACTACCTTCTCTTTATCCATTCTTCATCGACAGACACCCAGGGTGTCTCCACATCTTGGCCATTGTAAACAATGCTGCAATGAACATATGGGTGCACACTTCCCCTCGAAGTATCATTTGGAGTTCTTTGGATAAATACCAGAAGTAGGATTACTGGGTCCTTCTTTGTCTCTTGTTATAAAATCTGTTTCGTCATGTGTAAGTATTGCTACCTCAGCGTTTTTGTTTGTTTGTTTTTGTTTCCATTTTCATGAAATATCTTTTTCCCATCCCGTTACTTTCAGTCTGTGCATCCCTTTCAATCTGAAGTGAGTCTCTTGTCGGCAGCATATGTAAGGGTCTTGTTTTTTCATTCATTCAGGCACCCTATCTTTTGATTAGAGCATTTAATCCATTTACACTTAAAGTAATTATTGCTAGACATGTAGTTATTGCCATTTTATTATCCATATTTTTTTCCTTCTTCTTCTCCACCTCCTCCTCCTCCTCCTTCTTCTTCTCCCTCTAACATTCCTTGTAATACTGGTTTGGTGGTGACAAACTCCTTTAGCTTTTTCTAGTCTGGGAAGCTCTTTATCTGCCCTTTGATTGTAAATGATAGCTTTTCTGGGTAGAGTAATCTTGGTTGTAGGTCCTTTTCATCACTTTAAATATTTCCTGCCAATCCCTTCTGGTCTACAAAGTTTCTTTGAAAAATCAGCTGATAACTGCTTTTCTCTTGCTGCTTTTAAGATTCTCTCTTTGTCTTTAAACTTTGGCATTTTAATTATGATGTGTCTTGGTGTGGGCCTCTTTGGGCTCATCTTGTTTGGGACTCTCTGCACTTGTATATCTATTTCCTTTGCCAGGTTAGGGAAGTGTCATGCAGCATCTCTGGTCCCACTCCCCATACCAGAACGCAGGATATGGTGAGGCCCAAAAGGAACACCAATGGAGCCATAGATAGGGGAGCCATATCACTATATTCTCTCTGGTAGCTGTGTTGTAGACACAGGAAGCAGGAGCTGCAATCTGCCATCCACTTCTCTGCCAACCAATCCCCCTTGCTGTCCACAATCAGTGCTTCTCTGCCAAACAACGCCACTTGCCAGCTGCAATCCACCACCTGCTTCTCTGCCAACCAACCCACCCCCCAGCATAGCCACGGCAGTTGTATCAGTGGCTAATGGCTAACTTGTTACAGCTGATGGTCAACTAGTCATAGCCGATGGCCATCCACTACCTGAGCCAGCACTTTTCCACATGAGGTCGAGAGCCTGGAAACTGCTCTCTGGGACTCTGTCCCCACAGGAAGTTTTTCCATCATTATTTCTTCAAATAGGTTTTCAATTCCTTGCTCTCGCTCCTCTCCTGCTGGTACCTCTATAATGCAAGGTTGGTATGCTTGATGTTGTCCCAGAGGCCTCTTAAACTCTCCTCATATTTTTGGATTCTTTGTTCTTTCTGCTGTACTCACTGGGTGTTTTCTGCTACTTTATTTTCTAAACCACTAATTTGATCCTCTGCTTCCTCTAATCTACTATTGATTTCCTGTAATGTATTCTTTATTTTAATTATTGTATTCTTTATTTCTGACTGGTTCTTTTTTATGTTTTCTATATCCATTTTTATGTTTCCAATCTCTTTGTTGAAGTTCTCCCTGAGATCACTGAGCATCCTTATAACCAGTGTTCAGAACCCTGCATCTGGTAGATTGCTTGTCTCCATTTTGTTTCGTTTTTCTGGAGCTTTGTTCTGTTCTTTTATTTGGGACATGTTTCTTTGTCTCCCCATTTTGGCTGCCTCTCTGTGTTTGTTTCTATTTATTAGGTAGGGCTGCTATGCTTCCTGATCTTAGTAGAGTGGCCTTATGTAGTAGGTGTCCTGTGGAACCCAGTGATGCAGTCTCCCTGGACAACAGGGCTGGGTGCTCCAGGTGTGTCCCTTGTGTGTGCCCTCCTGTTGTAGTCGAGCCTTGGTTGCTGTTTGCACATCATTTGGAGGGATTGTCCCTCAGGCTGATTGATTGTGAGGACTGGCCCTGACTACAGTGGAGGAGCTGTGGTGCAAGGGCTGACCCTACAGAGTAGGGTTTGCGTTAGTGGGGCTCTGGTGCCTGTCTAGTCTGTTGTTCGGTGTGTTGTCTTTGGAGGTGACCAGGTGATGCTCCAGCTTGATCTGAAGCTGGTCACCAGGTGTGCCAGCACTGGGGCCTCCTGGGAGGGGACCCACTGCATGCCAAGTTTTGCTGCAGCCTGTGCTCTGCCTGGGGCCACCTGTTATGAGCCACAAAGAAATCCGCAGATGGTTGCCTCCTGCACTGGGCTTAGAGGTGCCTTGAGAGGGCAATCTGTGAACCAAGGCTAGCTGGTGCTAATGCTGGGCTTAGACCTGCTGAGCCAGAGGTACACAACATACTCAAACCAGATGCTGCTTTGTTGGGTTTTGTGAACCTTTGAGAGAGATTTTATGAAAGTCCACAGCATGAGCTAAGACAAGTTGTTTGTATGGAAAAGCCACTGGAAGCAGCTTGGGTGTGCCTGAAAGTTGGGTGGGGTTTTGTCTCAGGGAATCAGTAGGGTGGGGCAGATGAAAGGTGTTAGCCAGTTTGATGGAGACTCAGATATGGCATCTGCCAACATCTGTATGCAGGAGAGTGAGGAAGTCTCAACAAAGAAACAATGGCTTCTGCCAGCTACTTCATCTAGGAGAAAGCTGCCCCTCCAGCCCTCACCCTGAAGGCAGAGAATTTAGTTTCTCCCTGTATATCCCTGGCACCTTTCAAGCTGTTGTTCCAGCACTGCAGTTCAGAGCAAATGAGTCTGTCAGCAAGTAATTCCGTGTGTGGTCTCTTTAGGAGAAGCATTTGGGACTCCAGCTGCCTTCCATCTCACTCATCTACAATCTCTGCTGGTTTTCACAATGAGAAGTTATGGAGACTTTTCTCCCTGGCACTGGAACCCTGGGCCGGGGAGCCTGGTATGTGGCTGGGACCCCTCGCTCCTTTGGGGGGTACCTCTGCAGCCAAGATATCCCTCCCGATTTTTAGTGGTCACAGAGGTGGGTGTGGGACCAGCCTGCTCCATGTCTATGCCCTCCTAACAGTCTTGAGGTGGCTTCTTTTGTATGTCCATAGTTGTAGGGCTTTGGTTCAGCTAGACTTCAGGTGATTCTCTGATGGCTATTCTGTAGTTTGGTTGTAACTGATGTGGTCCTGAGAGGAGGTGAGCACAGCGTTTACCTACTCCACCATTTTGATGGGAACTGGATGTGTTTTTTTTTTGCTACTGAGTTTTATGAAGTCTTTTAACCTCTTATCAGATATGTGATTTGCAAATATATTCTCCCATTCCACAGGTTGCCTTTTCATTTTGTTGATGGTTTTCTTTGCTGTGCAGAAACTTTTTAGTTTGATGTAGTCCCACTTGTTTATTTTTACTTTGTTGCTTTTGCTTTTTGTGTCAGATTCAAAAAATGATTGCCAAGGCCTACATCAAGGAGGTTATTGCTTATGTTTTCTTTTAGGAGTTCTATAGTTGCAGGTCTTACATTCAAGTCTTTAATCCATTTTGAGTTAATTTTTGTGTATGGTGTAAGATAGTGGTCCAGTGTCATTCTTTTGCATATGGCTGTCTAGTTCTCCTAACACCATTTATTGAAGAGACTGTCCTTTTCCCCACAGTATATTCTTGACTCCTTTGTCATAAATTGATCATTTATGCATGGGTTTATGTCTGGTTTCTTTATTCTGTTCATAGAGCTGTGTGTCTATTTTATGCCAATACCATACTGTTTTGATTGCTAATGCTTTATAATATAGTTTGAAACCTGGGATCGTGATGACTCAGCTTTGTTTTGTTTTTTCCCCCTCAGAATTACTTTGGTTATTTGGGGACTTTTGTGGTCCCATACAAATTTTAGATTTGTTTGTTCTATTTCTGTAAAAAAAAAAAAAAAAGCAATTGGAATTTTGATAGGGATTGCATTGAATCTGTAGGTTGCTTTGGATAGTATGGACATTTTAACAATATTAATTCTTTCAGTCCATGAGCATGGAGTATCTTTCCATTTATTTGTGTCTTCTTCAATTTCTTTTATAATTGTCTTATAGTTTTCAGTGTACTATTTATTCTTTATACATTGGTTTTGATTCATTGTTTTCTTCCTTCTATTTACTTTGGGTTTAGTTTATTATTTTTATTCTAGTTTCTTAAGGTGGAAGCTTAGGTAATTAACTTAAAAATGTCTTTTATAATATAAGCCATGATGACTATGGATTTTTCTCTGTGTATTGATTAGCAGAATTCCACAAATTTTGATATGGTCTGTTTTAATTATTATTTTGTGCAAAATATTTTCCAATTTCACTTGTGAGTTTTTTCTTTGACTCAAAGATTATTTAGAATTTATGATAATTTTCTAGCTTTTGAATTTTTATTAATTTCTTATCTAATATTGTTGTGATCAGAGAACATACTCTATATAATTTCAATCTTTTGATATTTAACAAGACTCCTTTTATGGCCCATCACATAGTATATCTTGGTGAATGTTACATGTGTGCTTGAAAATAATATGTTTTGCAGTTGTTAGGTGTCAATTATCCTAAGGTGGTTGACAGTGATTTTTCAAGTCTTCTATACATTTACTCATTCTTTGTTTATTTGTTCTATCAGTTACCGACAGAGTAATATTAAAATCTTCAACTATAATTATAGATTTGTCCATTGCTTCCTTTATTCCTGTCATATATACTTGAAGCTAGTTGCATACACATTTAGAGTTTTTATTTTTTTGTTGATGATTTTGAAGCTTTTACCATTATGAAATATCCCTATTTATTTTTGGTACTATTCCTTGTCTTGATGTCTGCATTGTCTGATATTATCATGAGAAAGTCAGAGTACTTATATTTAGTATATGCATAGTGTATTTATTTTACCCTTTGACTTTAAAATTATTTGTGTCATTATAGTTAAAGTACATCTCCCTTTTAAACATCACCCTATTAGACTTGAGTTTATATTCAGTCTGACAATCTTGTCTTTTAATGGGGTTGCTTAACCCATTTGCCTTTAATATAATTATTATTTTTTCCCTCCCCCCCCCCACTCTGGTTCAAGCCGTTGTTTCTCAGTTTGGTTGTGTAGGACACAGCTCCCTGGCCCATGTTGGTGTTATGAGCCTTGTGCTCCACCTGGCTGAGGCAGTCGGTTGGCAGCCCAGCTCCAGGTCGAGCCGTTGTTCACAATCTTAGCTGTAGAGGGCACAGCTCAGTGGCCCATGTGGGAATCGAACTGGCGACCTCAGCATTAGGAGCACAGAGCTCCAACAACCTGAGCCACCCCGTGCATTTAATATAATTATTGATTTGGATGTACCACCATCTTGCTACTTGTTTTCTTTTTGTTCCATTTGTTTGTTCTTTTTTTACTCCTTTCATGGCCTACATTTGGAGTAATCAAATATTTCTTAGTTTTTATTTTATCTATTGTGTTGACTTTGTAGCTATTCCTCTTTTTTAAATAGTTCTTTTAAATAGTTGTTGCTCTAGAGATTACAATTTGCATTCTTAATTTACCATAGCTTACCTTGAATTACTATTATACTACGTCATGTATAATATATGAAGCTTTCACCAAAATACTTCCATTTATCCTCATTTGTTCTTCATGCTATTGTTGGCATTGGTTTTATATTTATCTATGTTATAAATGCTATGATGTAATATTATTGTTTTTGCTTAAAATAGTCAGTTGCTTTTCTTTTTTAAAAAAATTTATTGGGGTGACAATTGTTAGTAAAATTACATAGATTTCAGGTGTACAATTCTGTATTACATCATCTATAAATCCCATTGTGTGTTCACCACCCAGAGTCAGTTCTCCTTCCATCACCATATATTTGATCCCCCTTACCCTCATCTCCCACCCCCCACCCCCCTTTACCCTCTCGTAACCACTAAACTATTGTCTGTGTCTATGAGTTTTTGTTTCTCATTTGTTTGTCTTGATCTTTTACTGTTTTTGGTTTATATACCACAGTCAGTTGCTTTTCAAAGACATTAATAAATGAGAAAAATGTCTTTTGCTTCTATCTATTTATTTACCATTTCTGTTACTCTTCCTTTATTTGTGTGGATGTGACTTTGTGTCTAGTGTTTTTCCTTCAGCCTGAAGAACTTCTGGAACATTTCTGTTGTATGTTTCTGATGGTAACAAGTTCTAGCTTAGCTTTTATTAAATTGAAAGCATCTTTATTTCTTCTTCATTTAAAAATTATTTACATATTTATTTATTTATTTAATTGAGATATAATTGACATATAACATAATATTAGTTTTAGGTGTACAACATAATGATTCAATATTTGTGTATATTGTGAACTGATCACCACAATAAATCTAGTTAACATTCATTAGTAACACACATAGTTACAATATTTTTTCTTGTAATGAGAAGTTAAGATTTACTCTCTCAGCAATGTTCAAATATACAATACAGTATTATTAACTGCAATCATCATTGCTGTACATTACAATCCATGACTTATTTATTTTATAACTGGAAGTTTGTACCTTTTAACCTCCTCACCCCTTCATCTATTCCTCCAACTGCTGCCTCTAGCAACCACAAATCTGTTCTTGGTACCTATGAGTTTTGTTCTCCTTCATTTTTTTATTAACTTAAAAAAAATTTATTGGGGAATATTGGGGAACAGTGTGTTTTTCCAGGACCCATCAGCTCCAAGTCAAGTTATTGTCTTTCAAACTAATTGTGGAGGGTGCAGCTCAGCTCCAAATCCAGTGGCTGTTTTCAATCTTAGTTGCAGGGGGCGCAACCCACCATCCCATGTGGGAATTGAATTGCAACCTTGTTGTTAAGAGCTCATCCTCTAACCAACTGAGCCATCCAGACACCCCTGTTCTTCTTCTTCTTCTTTTTTTTTTTTTTTTAAGATTTTATTGGGGAAGGGGAACAGGACTTTACTGGGGAACAGTGTGTACTTCCACGATTTTTTCTAAGTCAAGTTGTTGTCTTTTCAATCATAGTTATGGAGGGCACAGTTCAGCTCCAGGTCTAGTTGCCGTTGTTAGTTGCAGGGGGCACAGCCCACCATCCATTGCAGGAGTCGAGGAGTCGAACCGGCAATCTTGTGGTTGAGAGGACACGCTCCAACCAACTGAGCCACCCGGGAGCTCAGCAGCAGCTCAGCTCAAGGTGCTGTGTTTAATCTTAGTTGCAGGGGGCGGAGTCCACCATCCCTTGCAGGAGTCAAGGAGTCCAACCAGCAACCTTGTGGTTGAGAGCCCACTGGTCCATGTGGGAATCGAATGGGCAGCCTTTGACGTTAGGAGCATGGAGCTCCAACTGCCTGAGCCACCGGGCCGGCCCTCTTCTTCATTTTTGAAGAATACTTTTGCCAGATAGAAATCTAGTTGAAAGGTTTTTTTTTTTTCTTTCAGCACTTTGAAAATGTTTTTTCATTGTTTTCTGGCTTGCATTGTTTCTAATGAGGAATCAGCTATCATTTGTATTGCTTCTTTAGGTAATATGTTTTTTCCTCTGTTTTAATTTAATATTTTCTCTTTGTCTTCACCCCCCTCAACAGTTTGACTCTGATGTGCATAAATTTGATTTTATTTTTGTTTATTATGCTTGAATTTTATTGAGCTTCTTGAATATGTGAGATGTTGTTTTCTTCAAATTAGGAAAAATTTGCTCATTATTACTTTAAATATTTTTTCAGCTTCAAATGTTTTCCTTTTGGAAAACCATTTCATGTGTATCAGACTGCCTATTATTTCATAGGTCACTATGCCTCTGTTCTCTTTTTTTCTAGTCTTTTTTCTATTCTTGTTACTATCGGCACGTATTAAAATTCAGTGATCTTTTCTTCTGCAGTGCCCAATCTGCTATGTTCACTCCAGTAAAATTTTCATTTTGGAAGTTGTATTTTCAGTCTTAGAATTTCCATTTCATTCTTTTTAAAAAAATCATTTCCACTTCTTGTTGCAATTCCTTATCTTTTCACTTTTTATTTCCATCTTTACCTTTAAATCTTTGAGTACACTTTTAACAACTGCTAAAAAGTCATTTTCTGCTAATTCTAACAATTTTGTTATCTCCGGACCTGTTTCTGTTGACTTTTTCCCACTCAGTAATTATTCACATTTTCCTACTTTGTATGTGTAGTAACACTTTAAAAAAAAAAAAAAAAAAAAGATGAGCTTTTTTTTTAAAATAATTTTTTATTGGGGAATATTGGGGAACAGTGTGTTTCTCCAGGGTCCATCAGCTCCAAGTCATTGGCCTTCCATCTAGTTGTGGAGGCCGCAGCTCAGCTTCAAGTCCAGTTGCCATTTTCAATTTTTAGTTGCAGGAGGCGCAGCCCACCATCCCATGCAGGAATTGAACTGGCAACCCTGTCGTTGAGAGCTCACGCTCTAACCAACTGAACCACCCGGCCTCCCCAAGACTTTTTAATAATCATAAAATTTACCATTTTAACCTTGTAAATTGTACAATTCAGTGGCACTAAGTACATTCACGATGTTGTGTGACCATAATCACTATTTGGTTCCAGAACTTTTTCAGTACCCCAAGTGAAAACCCTGTACCCATGAATTGGTCACTTCCCATTCCTGCACTGCCTTCTCCAGTCCCTGGCAATCACTAGTCTGCTTTCTGCCTCCATGGATTTGCCGATTCTGGATATTTCATATAAATAGAATCATACAATATTTAGCCTTTTGCATCTGGCTTTTTATACTTAGCAGAAATTTTTAGAGGTTCATCCATGTTGTAGAATGTATCAGCACCTATATTTCTTTTTACTGTGATTCCCCGAAAATAAGACCTAGCTGGACAATCAGCTCTAATGCGTTTTTTGGAGCCAAAATTAGTATAAGACCCAGTCTTATTTTACTATAATATAAAACTGGGTTATATAATATAATATAATTTAATATAATACCAGGTCTTATATTAATTTTGGCTCCAGAAGACACATTAGAGCTGATTGTCTGGCCAGGTCTTATTTTTGGGGAAACACGACATGGCTGAGTAACATTCCATTCTTTGTATATACCACATTTTGTTCATTCATCTGTTAATGACATTTGGGTAGCTTCCACTTTTTTGGCTATATGAGTATTACTAATATGAATATTTGTGTATGAGTTTTTGATTGAATACCCATTTTCAATTCTTTTGGGGATGTACCGAGGAGTGAAATTGCTGGGCCATATGGTAATTATATATTTAACTTGTTGAAGAAATTTTGATTGTATAAAGAATGTTGATTTTTTTTTTCCCAATAGCAGTTAATTTACTGGTGGTTCAGCTTTATTCTGTTGAAGACTGAGATTAATCTTGTTAGAGTGTCTTGAGTAGCCCTGGCTTTAGAGCTAGAGCGACTCTGTTCTTAAGGTAAAGTGTTTCTAGGGTTACACGTTTCTAGGTTAACTGATAAAGGGTATAGGCTAATGATCTAATTAAGTTTGGATGAGAAAGGTAATAAAGGGTAACAAGTGTATTTGCATGGTTATTTTAATTTTTTTCAGAACAAAATACTAATAAGAATGTTTGTAGGCCAAGGGAAAGCACTGAGAAGAGAGGTAGAGGAAGATAAGGTGTGAGGGAGGGTGTGATGGGGTGAGGCCACAAAGGAGGCAGGTGGGATGGATTAGAAGGCACACTGTGGGGTCGGATTTGCAAAGGAGGAAAGATGCTTATTTTCCCAGATCAATGAGAAGATGAGTGAGGACCTTTCTCTCTCATTTACTCACCAAAGTTGTGAAAGCAAGAAGCTTTAACCAATTCTCACGGACAACCAAATACTGTCTACATTAAATTGTTCTCTGAATTATCCTATCATAGGAACTGCCTTGTCCCTAAATACTTACTCTCTCTGTAGTTTGAGGAAAGCCCCAGGAGACAGGGGTTGTCCTAAGGGAGAAAATGGTGCCACATAGTCATCCACAGACTGATGCATACTTTAGTAAATTCAGCTCATGCAGGTTCAGAAAATTATTATTATTTTTTATTTTGTTGAGAGCCAAACTCATAGTTACTCGACTCCCATGATGTGATTTAACTGTACCAGAATCCAGTATACTAATGCTAATGACACATGCAAAAGTCAAGTGCCTTGGAGAGCTCAACTTGGCCTGAACAGTGTATTATCACTTATGGGAAAGCTGTATGGAAATACAATTACTAGATGATTGTGTTGTGCATAGAATCAGAATAAGAAGAGTTAGATGGTTTTAAGAAGAGTCTCTCAGCTAAGGGAGCTACAGGCCTTCCCATTTGTTGGAAGGAATTGTCGCTGAAGTCTGTTAAGCCAAGACTTCTTCCATGGACCGGCTGGGCGAGTGCCACAGTGCTGGCTTCTGTCCTAGAAACTCTCAATTCTTCTCATTGGCAGCGCCTCCCCATTCTGTGTACTAGTATTTCTCCAAACAGAGTATAGGTTGGAATAATCAATTTTCACCTTTTTGTGTTACAACCATATCCAGTCCAGTCTCTGCAATTTTTCAAATCCTCTTGAGTCATACTTAAGTGTTCCTAAACGCATTAGTCACATTCTTAATTTATACGAGTGTGATACAGATAATAATAAGTAGTACAGATAATCATCACATCTGGTATTTTACTCTGAGGCTAACACTTTTCCAAGTTCTCGGAGATACATTTTAGTGGATTACCCCAAAATGACAAGATCAGTAATCACAGCCAGATGAATTCTGCATCATTTGAGCCATTGCTGTGGCCACTAGCTTGTAAGGCTCACTAAAACATCATTAGAACCATGAGGAAATGGAGGAGAAAAATACATTTCCCAGAATAATTTCTCATGGAGAATACTTAATGTCGTTATAACAATTTTTAATAAGATTTCTGAGGTGGAGGTTGAGATCACTAGGTCTCACTTTCCCCATTTCTAATGACAATGGGCCCATTAACTCAGGACTTTTGCAGAATAAGGTATGAAAGATGGAGTACCGAATAGTTTTTCAGGACAAGAGAGAAAAGATTATACGTCACTGTCCTCCTTAGCTTTCCCCCAGGAATTTCACTTTCGAGGAAGGTCAAGCTCTTAGACTGTACAGGGCGCTGTGTGTCTTGCTTTGGCTCATTCTGTGTCCAGATTCCTGCAGCCTCCTCCAGAGGCATTTCCCTGTGACTTGTTTTCTTGCTGCTGTAGAACTCTCTCTGACTCACACTGGCCTGAAAGTATGCCAAGAGCACTTACAAGAAAAGCAAAGAACACACCTCAAGAAGATTTTCAGCTCTTCTAAGCAAGCTGCTTTGCCGTCTGTTGCAGTCACACTGGATTTCTTAGTCATCTTGTCTTAGCCTAGCGATTGCGTGGATGCTCAAGGCTGTGAGCCAGTCTGCCTGTTGTTATACAGGAAACAACGAGAGCTCCTTTTTAGTTTCAGACTTCATTTCTGGTCTGGCACACGGATCAGGATTTTAGAGAATGAAGTTCAGCAAATCTGACCCCAGGACTTGGACTGTTTTTATGTCCTTCCCATTGCTGTCATTATGGATGTCATTCTAGGAGCTAATATGTTCTAGATGAGCACTTCTCAAATTTTAATGTGCATTCGAATCATTTGGGGATGTTGTTCAAATGCAGATTCTCATTTCAGTAGGTATGTGGAGAGGCCTGAGATTTTGAATTTCTAATGAGCTCCCATATGATGCTGATGGTAATGGTCCCCAGACCACACTTGGAGTAGTAAGGTTCTGGACTAATGATGTCCATACTCTCCTGGCAATAGAGAAGCATAATTTGTAAGGTTCTTCCTTGTATAGTATTCAGTAGGAGCTGCAGTAAGAGTGCAGCCATGTTCTTCATGCCTCCTTTTAGGCCAAATAGAAAGTGTTCATTCTGTGCCTCAGAGAAGAGCCAGCTGAGTATTTCATCAAGGATTTAGCTGCAGCAGAACATAGGTGTATAATTACTGACCTATGTACCTGTGGGTCTTAGTTACAGTATTTGGGTTTTGTCTCAAAGGTTTTTTTTTTTAACTTGACATTACTGGATAAAGTTTATTTTTTATGTTCTTTTTCTTTGCTTTAAAATATATATATATATATATATATATATATATATATATATATATATATATATATATATTTAAAGATTTTATTGGGGAAGGGGAACAGGACTTTATTGGGGAATACTGTGTAATTCCAGGCCTTTTTTTTTCCAAGTCAAGTTGTTGTCCTTTCAATCTTAGTTGTGGAGGGTGCCGTTCAGCTTCAAGTTGTTGTCCTTTCAGTCTTAGTTGTGGAGGGCACAGCTCAGCTCCAGGTCCAGTTGCCGTTGCTAGTTGCAGGGGCCACAGCCCACCATCCCTTGCGGGAGTTGAACCAGCAACTTTGTGGTTGAGCGGACACGCTCCAACCAACTGAGCCATCCGGGAGCTCAGCAGCAGCTCAGCTCAAGGTGCCGTGTTCAATTTTAGTTGCAGGGGGCGCTGCCCACCAGGAGTCGAGGAATTGAACTGGCAACCTTATGGTTGAGAGCCCACTGGCCCATGTGGGAATCGAACCGGCAGCCTTCGGAGTTAGGAGCATGGAGCTCTAACCGCCTGAGCCACCGGGCCGGCCCTTCTTTGCATTTTTGTAGTAGGCTTTATTTCTATTTTTTTTCATTGAGAAATAATTGACATGTAACCTTGTGTAAGTTTAAGGAGTACAAGGTGTTGATTTGATACATTTCTATTTTGTGATTTGATTATCAATGTAGTGTTAGCTAACACCTCCATCACAGCAAAAAATTATGCTTGTGTGTGTGTGTGTGTGTGTGTGTGTGTGTGTGTGTTGAGAACATTTAAGATCTAGGAGTTTAAAAAATAAAATTTAGGTAACTTTAGTGACTTTTGTGTTCCAGCAATAAATGGTTTCTTAAGGACAACAAGCAGTCAACGACACGAGGACAAAATCAAATCAGTCACAAGGAGTGAGAAGCAACAGGAACAAGAGGGCAGATCTACAAAAATGTTCAGATGTTGGAATTATCAGACACATAAGAAAAATGATTATGCTTCCTATATCTAACACAATAAAAGAAAGATTAAAAATATTTTCAGGGATAAGAAAATTTAAAAAAGAACAGTGTAATTGTGGGAAAAAGTAGGACTTCTAAAAATGAAAAATGCTATATATTTGGCGGCTGATTGGATTCAGTATTCTCTGAGATCTCAGAGAAAAATAAAGAGCCATCTGAAGAATGCAAGAAGGAAAACTCTATTAGGCTTGTCGACTCAAGCAGTTTTAACAAACAACTCTCAAGTCCAAGAGATTTCATATTATAAAAAGTTTTCTTGCTCATTCAAAGTATAATGCAAGTCAGACAGCTTTCCTTGGCAGCTCTTCTCAAATGGGGATCTAGACTTCTCCCTATGAATAACTGACACATTGGGGTCCTTTGCTTTCTCTTAGACAGAAGTGTGTGTGTGTGTGTGTGTGTGTGTGTGTGTCCACACGTGTGGGCAAGAAATGCATATTTTCCATAAGTAAACTGAAAAATAACCTGGCGGTGTAATGTATATTATTGTCATTTACAATTAACTTTTACTTTATACTTAAAAATTTTTTTTTATTGGGGAACAGTGTGTTTCTCCAGGGCCCATCAGCTCCAAGTCGTTTTCCTTCAATCTAGTTGTGGAGGGCACAGCTCAGCTCCAAGTACAGTTGCAGTTTTCAGTCTTTAGTTGCAGGGGGCGCAGCCCACCATCCCATGCAGGAATTGAACTGCCGACCTTGTTGTTGAGAGCTCACGCTCTAACCAACTGAGCCACCCCACTTTATACTTTCATTTAAATAGGTTTTAAGACATCCAAGCTAGACATAAAAGCTATCAACAATGTCTGGAATTTTTGCCTTACAACACTAGAAAAATCACTTGGCTAATATTAATAGCTTAAAAATTGTCTTTAAATGATTAGAATAAAGAAATCTCAAGATGCTATTTTTTTCTTCATCGCAGGTGTAGATAGAATTAATTCTCAATGAAGGAAAAGACAAATTAGATGTAATCATATTTGTTTTTTTCTTTCCTAGTATTGGTTTTTAAAATACTTGGGACATCTGGATATGTAAGAATTTTATTTGTATAATTTCAGTGAAGATCTAGTTGAAATCATCTTGAAATGAATTTGCGAAATTACTATCATTATATAACATACTCCTTATTAACTTGTATTTCAACACCAATTTCTCCAATGCTTGCTGTACTTGACCATCAGTCAGCAGTGTGTATAAATTAAACAATGCATGATTAAGCATAAACAAATTAAAATTCCAAACAGTGCAAACCATCACCATTGCTGGTAATTCAGCAGAGTGAGACACCCACTAATTCATGAGCATAATTCATCTGATCTTGACCAACTGCTCTACTTTACTGGGCAGAATTCTCTTTGCTGCATTTAAAAAAGACAAATACTTTAAAACTAGTTTGCTAATTCAAAAAGAGGAAAATTAGAACAGGTTTCCAGGTTAAGGCAAGATCTGAAACTAGCAAGCCCTACTGGCATGTTTCCTCAAACCCAAACCCAGAGGTGCCGGAGCAGTGAGAGTTTCAGAGATGAACTTCAATAAAACCTGAGAGAGAGTCCTAAAGAGGCACAGGTGGCTGGATCAGAGTGTGGGGGTGGAAACTGGCAGCCAGGGGCATGAATGGGCTCTTCTCAAGGGGAATACACCCCAGATGTGTTACTCGTTGCCCTCACATTAGGGCAGATCATTGCCCTATCTCTTGCTATCTTATTTTTTCCAGCTTTATTGAGATACAATTGAGATATAAATTGTGTAAATCTAAGGTGTTCGGTGTGATGGTTTGATACACACATATACTGTGAAATGTTTACCACAACCAGGTTACTTAACATACCCTTCACCTGACATAATTAGTATTGTGTTGTTGTTGTGATGAGCACATTAAAGTTCTACTCTCATAGCAACTTTCAAATATACAATACAGTATTGCTAACTGTAGTCCTTAGGACCTGCTATAGATCCTTAGTACCTTAGATCCTCCCAGGTTATAAATAGAAGTTTGTATTCTTTGACCAATATTTCCCCATTTCACCCCACTCCCAGCTACTGGCAGCAACTATTCTACTTTCTGTTTCTATGAGTTTGATGTTTTTAGATTATACAGTATTTATCTTTCTTTGTCTGACTTATTTCACTTGGCATAATGCCTTCAAGACCCATCCATATTGTTGCAAATAGCAGATTTGTTAATGGCTGAATAATATTCACATATATATTCACATAATAATAATAATATTATTATATATTCTTTAAAATTAATATTCACATAATAATAAGAATATTATTATATATATTCTTTAACCACTCATCCTTTAATGGACACTTAGGTTGTTTCCATGTCTGGGCTATTGTGAATAATGCTGTAATAATCTTAGGAGTGCAGATATCTCTTAGAGATACTGATTTCATTTCCTTTGGATATATACTTAGAAATGGGATTACTGGATCATATGGTAGTTCTATTTTTAATATTTTTGAGGGATCTCCATATTGTTTTCCATAGCAACTGCACCAATTTACATTCCCACCAACAGTGCACAGGGTTTCCTTTTCTCCACATCCTCGCCAGCATTTATGATGTTTTGTCATTTTGAAAATAGCCATTCCAACTGGTGTGAGTGATATCTCACTGTGGTTTTGATTTGCATTTCCCTGATGACTAGTGATGCTGAGACTCTTTTCAGGTACTTCTTGGCCACATGTATGTTTTCTTTGAATGGCTATTCAGGTTCTCTGCTCATTTAAAATTGGATTGTTGTTTTACACAAATTGTTTATATATTTTGTATATTTTTATATATTTTATATATTTTGTATAAATTCTTTATATACATCTTATTCAAAGGCTTTTCCTTCTACCTCATTTCTAACTTGATTAAGGATGTTGAAATGTTTCAGAACAGTACCACTGTATTTTAGATGAGATTTCTGATTTCAAGAAAATATAAAAGTAAGTATAAGATAAAATAATTCTTTGTTAAGGATATATCACAGTGCCCCCAAAGTAAGTTCTGTCAGAAGCAGTACTATCAGCAACCTATAAAAGATGCAATATGCTGAGTTGCCCTATGATAAGTCTGTAATAGCTATTTGAATAGCATGAAGGCCATCTTATTCAACTGTGATTACTTCACTCCTGACTGGGCATTTAAGGTTAGACTATAATTCTGCATGTATTGACAGATAGTCAAATTTAACTTAAAAGGTGCCACTAAAGGGGCCGGCCGGTGGCTCAGGTGGTTAGAGCTCCAGGCTCCGAACTCCGAAGGCTGCCGGTTTGATTCCCACATGGACCAGTGGGCTCTCAACCACAAGGTTGCCAGTTCAATCCTTCGAGTCCCGCAAAGGATGGTGGGCTCCGCCCCCTGCAACTAAGATTGAACATGGCACCTTGAGCTGAGCTGAGCTGCCTCCCGGATGGCTCAGTTGGTTGGAGCGCGTCCTCTCAACCACAAGGTTGCCGGTTTGACTCCTGCAAGGGATGGTGGGCTGCGCCCCCTGCAACTAGCAATGGCAACTGGACCTAGAGCTGAGCTGCGCCCTCCACAACTAACACTGAAACAACAACTTGACTTGGAAAAAAAGTCCTGGAAATACACACTGTTCCCCAATAAAGTCCTGTTCCCTTCCCCAATAAAATCTTTAAAAGAAAAAAAAAAAAAAAAAAGGTGCCACTAAAATAAAAAACTGAAAATATGTCTTAAAAATTGTTTATATGGGAAAAATAAGATTCTGAGATAGTCTGTGTAAAGAGAGATTATGAATGACAGGAGTTGGCAAATTAACGTGCTAAATCAAATTCCATGAATAGAATTTTCATGACATGAAAATTAGTTATCAAAATTAGTTATCTATTACTATATAACAAATTATCCAAACCACAGCAGCTAGAAACAATAAACATTATCACACAGTTTCTGTGAGTTGGAGAACAGGGCATGACTTAACTGGGTGCTTCTGGCACAAGGTCTTTCCTGAGAAAAAAGTCAAGCTGTGTCCCAGGCTTGAAGAGTCATCTGGAGGTTTACCTTTATCTGGAGGGAAGAGTTGTTGTTCATTTCCATGATAATCCATGTGCTGTTTGATAAGCCTGGAGCCATTGCCAGCTACATCTCTCCACAGAACTGCCTTATGACCCGGCAGCGGAGCTCTTCCCTATAGTGAATGATGGGAGAGACAGAAAGAGAGAGAGAGAAGATTGAGAGATTGACCAAGACTAAAACTATTGTCTCTTTATAACCTAATCCCAGAGGTGCTATCCCATCATTTGTGATTTGTTTTATTTCTTAGAAGTGAGTCAACAAGGCCAAAACACCCTCAAGAAGAAGTCATTGGGGACCTTGTTAAGAACAATTTTGGTGAGTTTGAAAGCCTCATTGGTGTGGGGGAAGGCATGACAGAAAATGGGGAGGTACATTCTTTGGAAGGTCTTGGATATTTAAGGTAGTAACTGGAAGAGGATGTGGGATCCTAGGAATTTTGGGAATAGAATTGAGAGGCCAAAAATAAATTTTTATATTTATGATTCATTGATTTTTGACAAGGATGTGAAACAATAGTGTTTTCATCAAATTATGCTGGTTAACTAGATATCCAAATGCAAAAGAATTAAATTGAGTACTACTTCATATAATACACATAAATGAATTCAAATTGGATTATAGACCTAAATGTACAAGCAAAACTATAAAATTCCTGGAAGACAACATTGGAGTAGATCTTCCTGACCTAAGGTTAGACAATAGTTTCTTGGATATGACACCAATAGCAAAAGTGACAAAATAAAATAATAGGTCAGTGAAATTCAAAGTTAATAACTTTTGCGATTCAAAAAATACCCTAGAATGAAATGACAACTCATAGAATGAAAGAAAATATTTGAAAAATCATATCTTTGATACTGCTGATAAAATATGTGTGTCCAGAATGTGCAAAGAGCTCATACAACTCAACAATAAAATGACAAACACAATTTAAACAGTAGGTAAAGGAGTTGAATATACATTTATCCGAAGACGATCAGTATTGTCAATAAGCCTATCAAAAGATGCTCAACATATTAGTTATTAGGGAAATACAAATGATAATGAAATACCACTGCATACCCATTAGTATGGTTAAAATAAAAAAGACAGAAATAACAAGTGCTGACAAGGATGTGGAGAAATTGAACCCTTATACATTTGTTGCTGGTAGGAATGTAAAATGGTGTAGCCAGTACGGAACAGAGTTTGGCAGTTCCTCGAAATGTTAAACATAAGGTTACTATATGACCCAGGGATTCAAATTTTAGGTATGTCATATAAATTAAATCATGTAATATGTGCTATTTCTAAAATGGCTCCTTTCACTTTGCATAATGTTTTAAAGCTTTATCCATGTTATAGTATAAGCTGTGATCAAACAATATGGTAAATGTTTAAATTAAAAAAATTTATTACAGTAAAAGATATATTGCCATTAATTTCCCTAAAAGACTCCTCCTCGCTTTGAACACACTGATCCCATTGTTCTTGCCACTTTCTGAGGCAGTTCTAGAAATCCTCTTTCGTGAGCATCTTCACTTCATCCTCCATCATGACAATGTTCTGTTCACACATTGCTTCTGGTACGGCAATTTCTATCAAATAAAAACATTAAGGTGTGTCCTCATCCACCTTATTCACCGGATCTGGCACCGTGCAACTTCTGGCTGTTCCCCAATGTCAAAAGGACCATGAAAGGAAAACATTTTGAATCGATTCAGGACATTGAGGCACCATGACAGTGTGACTAGACACTTACGAAAGAGGACTTCCAGAACTGCTTCAGAAAGTGGCAAGAATGATGAGATAAGTGTGTTCCAAGCTAGGGGAAGTATTTTGAAGAGGATTAATGGCAATGTGTCTTTTATTGTAGTATTTTTTTTTTAATTTAAACATTCACCGTACTCTTTTTATTACACCTCACATGTATCGATGCTTCATTCTTTTTAATTGCCAAATAATATTCCATTGTATGGCTATACCACCTTTTGTTTTCTCATTCCATCTACTTATGAACGTTGTGTTTTCCACACTTTCATGCACTCCTTCTTCATCTTGTAAATCAGCTTTCAAAACTCAGGTGCCCAAAGCACCCACTCTGACTTAGTGGAACTTACTGAAAGGTGACATTTTCTCCCTAGTTTTTTCTTCAGTTTTTCTGTAGCACATTGTGCATCTGCTGTGTAAGTATCTTATAAGACCAGAATTATCAGAGTGTAATTATTTACATACATGTCTCTTACTCTTTAGACTTTGAGACCACTGAAGACCTTGTTTTACACAAGATTTTGTGTAATGGTTAATTTTGTGAGTCAGCTTGGCTGGGTCACAAGCTGCCCAGATATTTGGTTTGATATTACTTCTGGATGTGTGTGTGTGTGTGTGTGTGTGTGTGTGTGTGTGTGTGTGTGTGTGAAGGTGTTTCCAGAATAAGATTAGCATTTGAATCAGTCGATTGAGTAAAACAGATGCTCTCCCCCGTGTGGCTGGACATCATTCTATCCACTGAGCGTCTCAATAGAACAAAAAGACAGAGGAAGCAGGAGTTTCCTCTGTCTGTCTAACTGTTAAGTTGGGACATTGGTCTTCTCCTGTCTTTGGACTGGGACTTACACCACTGGCACTTCTGCTTCTCAGGCCTTTGGACTCTGATTAGAACTATACCACTGGCTTCATGGTGTGTCCAGCTTGCAGATAGCAGATCATCGCACTTCTCAGCCTCCATAACCACGTGAGCATTGCCTTATAATAAATATCCCTTGTTTCTATGGAGAACACTGACTAGCTGTATTTTAAGAATTAGTGCATAAAAGCTTCTCAAAAATGTTGTGTGAACAAATACATAAACCCGAAAAAAGAGAAACTCACCTATAGACTAATGCTGCTTTCCTCTCTTCAATCAGTGTTCCCCTTTGCCAGTACCTTAAAATCAATGTAAATTCTTGGAATTATTTGAATTGAAATAGAACATCTGGTTTCAAAAGACCATGGTCACATCACACTCTAGTTGGCTTTAATTTGACTCATGATTGTTTTAAATTATGCATTTTATCAACACATAATATTAAAAAGCAAAAACACTTGCCTTCTGGTTTTTCCACAGAAAAATCATAAAGTAGCTTACTTTTTAGCTATATGCAGTTATAGTGGAGAGACCAGCCCAACCTCCTGGTATGGTCAGGATCTACTAATCTAGTCAGGTTAGTGACTCCTTTCCTTGACTGCTGGCTTCTGAGCATAGTTTAATATCTGATACTTGCTCTGTGTCTCCTAGTGCAAATGTTCCCATTCTGGATGTAAAGACCTCACTACTCATAGACTTTTGATTTACAGGGAGAGGAAGAACAGATTCTTCCGGTAGGGCACCAAGAGTCTGGTAACTGGGGCCATTTCAGCTCCCACCATTTTGTTCCCAAACTATTTATTCTACCTACAGAGGACAAAGCACCAGGTAGTAGTTTTCTTGGTGTAGAATTAACCCCTGGTCATTCGCAGAATGTAAAAGAACTTATGAGACTCTACAAGAGTAAGATTTATTGAAAGTCAAAGAGAGACAGTCTGGCAAAGGAAAGTTTTTCCAGGATAGAGCCCAGTAGGGACAGCTGCGGAAGACCTTGCAAATTACTGGCAAAGGGACTTTTGCCAAGGTACAGCCGCCCCCATGAGAAGGAGTGCTTGGGTTTTATATTTTTCTAGCAAGATGTAGGGTGCTTGTCAGATTGCAGGGGGGCTGCCATTACAATTGTCTTTTGGGAACTGTCCTGTTCCCATCTATGCTGGATGTCAGCTTGCAGGGGGTTGCTGTTGCTATTGGGAACTGTTCTGTTCTCATCCATGATGGGTGTTTGTTAGTTTGCAGGGGGTTGCTGTTGCAATTGGGAATGTTCTGTTCCCACCTATGATGGATGTAAGGTGCTTTTCAGCCTGCAGGAGCAGTGCTGGTCAGGGGAGTCAGAGCCAAGTGGTTAATGTTTAAGCTTTTTCCTGTTGGCACACAAGCTCGCTTCTGTTAACTCTTTGACTGTCCCATCCTACCAGCTCACAAGCCCGCTCCTGTTAACTCTTTACTTGTCTCATCAGTGGTCATTGATTTAGAGTGAATGCTGCATCCTAGAAAATAGTTTCCCATCTTTGCAGGTATTATTTCCAAAGTAGCTCCTTAGATACCCTTTCACAAGGCTATATCGCTCTATGAGACTCGCAGCTTCTAGGTCATAGAATGTGCAATAGAACCAGTGAATTGCATGGTTATGAGCCCACTTCCACACCTCCTTTTCTGCCTTTTGGGTTCTTTAATTCAATGAAGTGCTACGAAGGCTCTTGTTTTGCTGGATCATACACTCTCTATGCCTTTAGATAGTTGTGCTGGCTGAGGTCAAGGCAAGACAGAGATGCTTACCCAGAATCTCTGTTATTGTAGTTAATATATATCACTACCCCTTTTGAAGGTGAAAGGGGTCTAATATAATCAATTTGACATCAAGATATTGGATGGTCTCCTTGAGGTGCTGTGTTAGCGCCTCAGCCTTGGTCTCCATTGTTTGCAGATTGACATTCAGCAGCCCTGGCAGCTAGTTCAGACTTGGCGAGTGGGAGTGCATGCTGTGACCTATGCAGAGCTTCAATCTCCGCCATCATGGCCCTTCTAATCAGAGGACTGCTTGTGCACAGCGACTCTGAGTCATTCTGGATATTTTTTTTAGTGCCTTTTCCCTTCTTCCATGGTGTATGGTCATATGGACTGTTACATGTGATACAAAGACCTTCACACCTCACGTACACTCCCATAGATATATCCACATGCCTCTTCCTCATACCTTCTTTCTTTCTTTCTTTCTTTCATCCAGTCTTTCCTTTCTGTTTTCAGGCCCAGTCACCAAATTAAGCCATTTGCAGCACCCAATCACCCATATATATATCTTACCTCAGGCTGATTCTATTTAGACACCAAAAAAACAGAGCAATATGATGAGTTGCCCTATGATAAGTCGGTAATAACTATTTGAATAGCATGAAGGCCATCTTATTCAACTGTGATTACTTCACTTCTGACTGGGCCTTTAGGGTTAGACTATAATTCTGCATGTATTTCTAATGTGCGAAGATTTTTTTCAGTCATCTATTGTCTTTAAATTATATACTTACACAGCAGAGAAACTAGATTGTTTCTTTATATATAAATGCCATTATAAGCATTTGACAGTTTATCTTGCAGGAGGTATACTCAGAGGTAATAATGAATAAGCTAATATTACAAATTCACAAATTATGTACTTGACTTCTCAAATATATACATACTGATGTTAACCATCTATAAAAAGCTAGTTTATAAATATTATTGTATGTTTTTTGTAGAAGCGTTTGGTCTAAGTAGTGCCAGTACGGTCAGATTTATTTCAATGTCACTGAGCAATCAATTGCATTTAATCTAAATAAACTGCAAAATTGCCCAATGTACAATTTGTATTACTGAACAAAATACATTACAGCTGTCAGCTCTGAATTTCCCATGGACCAGTTCTTCACTATGTTTGTAGAACTCAGTCTAGCAAAATTAGAGGAAAAGGCTTCAGGTTTTTGCTCTGACTTGTAAAGAGTATGGAAGATGTCATTTGTGTCATCACACACAAAAAATTGCATAACTATTCTTAGCTCCATCAGAGGATTGAGATGAATGGTACCTACTGTCCCAAAATTGGGGAGACAGAAAGCTACATAAAGTCACAGGTTACCAGGAGCATAAGCTCACTGCTGGCGCCAGCGCTGGCAGGAACACGTAGACTGTAGTGGAAGAGTTATCAGGGTCTCAGTGTAGACTAGTTTGAGCTTTAAAAGCTGTGGGGGAGTGAGGCTCCCACACATTCATGGAGCCCCGACAGATTCTCACTATGAAGACCAAAGAAAAACGCCTTCTTCCTTCAATAGGAAGAGGAGCACAGTGAACATTCTGAATTATACCCAGAGTCAGAGTATCTGCTCTTGGCTCTGTTCTCTGTAAAGAAGGCCAGACCTGCAAAGAAACAACCTTACCAAAGCCTTATCTGACACGGAGAAAAGCAATTAGTCAACTCCAGCCCCCTCCAGCCTTTCTGTTGCACACAAAGGGAAAGAGAAAAACAATGAAACTCATCTGAAGACCACAGTGCGGGGACTCCGGCCCACCACAAAGGAAAAAATAATTAAAAATTATTCATACTATTATAGGATGTTTTTCTTCCCCAGTATCCAACTACCACATCAACAAGGCCCTGGGACAATAACAGTGAATTACAAGGGAGAGAGCTGCAAGACACAGATTCCATATGAAGAGTTTCTAGAGATTTCACATAAGAAGACCCAAAGACAATCGGGGAGAATGAAGAAAAGTACACTAGAGGAAATTGAAGCCTCTGACACATACAGACAGACACAAAAAACATTAAACACAGCCTATCTTATAGGCAGATAAATATTAAACCTCACACTAAAGGTCTATTTATTTCAATCTGATTACCCAGTGCATCAGAGACAAAGCAAACATCAGAGACAGACTCAGATGTGGCATGGCATTTGGAATTATCAGACATGGAATTTAAAATAACTATGATCAATATGCTAAGGGAACTAATGGGAGAAGTGGACAATATGCTAGAATAGACAGGTAACATAAGCAGAGAGCTGGAAATAAGAGGGAACCAAATGGAAATACTAGAAATCAAAAACTCTGTAATAGAAATGAATGCCTTTGGTAGACTCAACAGTAGATGGGACATGACTAAGAAAAGAATAAACTTGAAGATTTGTCAATAGAAACCTTCCAAACTGAAATGCAAAGAGAAAACAGAATGGCAAATAAGTAACAGAGTATCCAACAACTGTGGAACAATTGCAAAAGGTGTAATATGCATATAATAGGACTACCAGAAGGAGAAGAATGAGAGAAAGGAGTAGTGGAAATATTTAAAGTAACGATGGCTGAACATTTTCCAAAACTAAGGACAAACACCAAATCTAAATCAGTGGAAAGGCCCTAACTCTTTATTTCTTTTAAGAGTAGACAAATGCGTACAGGCAGAAATTGTATCACTGGTTGCCAGAGTTCGGATGGAGGTAATCAGGATTGAGTGTTAATAGCAATGGTGTTTTTAAGGGGTGGGGGGGCGACGAAAATGTTCTAAAATTAGACAATTATTATGGTTTCAAAGTAGACAAAACAAACAAACAACAGAAACAGACTTGTAGAAACAGAGACCAAAGGGATGGTTACCAGAGGGAGGGTGTGGGAGATGGGTGAAAATGGGAAGGGGAATATAGTCAATAATACTGTGATAAGTTGACGCGGTGACAGATGGTTACTAGAATTAGTGGGGTGATCACATTGTAAGGTATAAAAATGTCGAATCACTATATTGTATACCTGAAACTAACAAAACCACTATAAGATTGAATACCAACTATAGTTAAATAAAAAATAAATTAAAAGACTCTAAGATAGTTATTAAATGTGTTCCCAAAACATGTTTGAGAACTAAAGAAAGGCATGATAACAACGACTTGTCAAATAGAATCAATAAAGAGACAGATGTTATGAAAGGAACTACTCGAAAATTTATGATTTGAAAAGCACAGTTGCTGAAGTGATAAATCCATTAAATGTCCCAACAGTATATTAGAAATGGCAGAAAAAAGAATCAGTGAATGTGAAGACAGAGCAATAGAGATTATGAAACATGAAGAACAGAAAGAAAAAACAGTGGAGAATTCTCCAAGAAAGCATAACAACCGTTATTGTGTATGCACCAAAAAACAGAGCATCGAAAGAGGTAAAATCTGATAGAACTGTAAGGAGAAATAGGTGTTACAGACTTCAACACCCTTCTATGAGAAATGAACAGCTCCAGCTGGCAGAATATCAGTAAGGACACAGCTGTACTCAACAGCACCATCAACCAACTCTACAATTGACATTTGTAGACTACTTCATTCAACAATAGCAGAGTACACATTCTTTTCAAGCTCATATGACACAATCACCAAGATACACCACATTCTGGGCCATAAAATACACCTTAACAAATTTAAAATATAGATATCATACAATGTATGCTCTCACACAACAATGGAATTTAACTAGAAATCAACAAGAAAAGATAGTTAGAGTATCCCAAACTACTTGGAGATTAAACAACACTATCAATAACACATAGGGCAGAGAAGAAATCTCAAGAGCAACTTAAAAATATTTTGAACTAAATGAAAATGAAAATACAACTTATGAAAATTCGCGGGATGTTGTGTAATCATTGTTGGAGCGAAATTTACAGCATTGAATGCATATATTATAAAAGGCAAAAGATCTTACATCATCGATCTAAGGTTCCATTTTAGGAAACTATAAAAAGAATTAAATCAAAAGTAAGCTGAAGAAAAGAAATGATAAAAATTAGAGCAGAAATCAATGAAACTGAAAACAGGGAATTGATACACTAGAAAATCAATGCAATCAAAAGATAGCTCTTTGAGAAGATCAATAATATAGATAATTTCTGTGAAATGCATAAATTAGTCAAATTCCTAGAGACCGAAGTAGATTAATGGTTGCTAAGAGCTGGGGTTGGGCTGGGAATTGGAGAGTGACTCCTCATGGGTACAAGTTTATTTTGTGGTGAAAATGTTTTACAATGAGATGGATGCATAACTCTGAATGACCAAAACCCATGGAGTATTACATTTTAAAGAGTGAATTATATGGTATGTAAATTATATGTCAACAAGCCTTCAAAAGAATTTTTAATGGAAGATTTAGTACTAACAATGGTAACATTTTCCTCCATATTTTCTCTTTAATCCTTCCATAGCACATTGCACATTTGTCATATATGTTTTGAAATGTCAGAGTGTAGTTATTTGTATACCTCTCCCTTATGCACTGTAGGATAAGACCCTTGAAGACCTTGTCTTACACATTGCTGTCGAGTTTAGGGGTAATACAAGTCATGAACATTAGAGGACTTCTCCTGGAAAAGAAGTTCTCACAAGTGTTATCTGAATGACTCAATCAATAAGCCTGCAAAAATAATCCTCTTTAGGAGCTTACCACCGGTTTAACCCTTTGTCCTCCATCACTACCCACCCTGCTCCCATTTTGAATAACTTATTTTCAGTGTGAATTCATGGTTTGATTTGACTTGAAACAGAATGTCACTTCCCAAAAGGGAAAGATTGCAGCGTATTTCACTTGCTTTAATTTAACTCAGGACTGTTTTCATTCACTCTTTTAATCAAAATTCAAGCAAAGCACTTACTTTCAGTACTTTTCATAGAAAAAGAAAAAAAAATCTCACTTTTGAGTCTCACAAATGACATGTGAAAAGGGCTGCAAACCATACGTAGCAGGTTTGTTTATTTATTTAGACATGGAGCTCAAAGTCCAGTGCTACTTTGGGGCACTGCTGATGGAAAGAATTTTCACCAAGTAGACCTTTAAAGACCTTCTATTGTCAGCTGCTGGAAGTATCTAGGCAAAATATTTCTCTTTGACTTTAAAGAAAACGGCTACCTACCTGATCCCCAAACAACGTGGAGAAACAACTGTGGAGGTGAGACAAGGCTCATTGAGGAGAAAGTGTGGTCAGGACCAACACACACTTAATGTGACGGAGTGGAAGGAAACCTGTTTTTCCTTTGACCTTTCCCAGATACAGTCATTGGGGATCCTCTTGGGAATCGCCTGTTCATCTTCCATGGCCTTTCATCACCTCCTGGAGCAAGCTGGAGGCATGGGCAGATTCCAGAGCCTTCAGATAGCTTTCCATTGTATTTCCATCCTCATGGTGTACCCTCATATTCTATTGGAAAACTTCACTGCAGCTGTCCCCGATCACCGTTGCTGGGTCCACAGCCTCGACAATGACACTGTCTCTGCTAATGGCACTGGAATCCACAGGCAAGACATTCTCCTGAGAATCAGCATCCCGCTGGACTCAAATCTGAGACCGGAAAAGTGTCGACGTTTCCTCCACACTCAGTGGCAGCTCCTTCACCTGAATGGAACTTTCTCCAACATGAGTGAGCTGGACACGGAGCCCTGTGTGGATGGCTGGGTGTATGACCGAAGCGCCTTCTCGTCCACCATCGTGACTCAGGTAAGAGGCCCCTTTTCCTCTCATGAGTCCATCGCCTGGGAGTTTAGGGTTAACACAAGTCATGAACATTAGTCACTACGCAGGTGCTCAATTTTTACTCCTTCAGCAAATATTAATTGCTTCTATGAAATGCCAGACATCTACATATTTAATGAGTCTACTGAACTGAAAAACAGACATTATCTTACTATTATATGGCTGTTATTTTTAGGAAGACCAAAGGTCAAGCAAGTATTTTATGTCACGTGTTAAAAATGTTATGCAATGTCAGTAATCGTCAGCCACGCTTGCAAATTAGAAGCATCTGGGAAGCTGATGAAAACCACCAAGCCCAGACTGCATCCAGAGCAGTCAGATGAGAAGATCCGTGGTGAACTTCTGGCATCAGTAGACTTTAAAGCTCCTTTAAGGATTGCACTCTGTAGCCAAGGTTGACAACCACTTAGTATGGTGTAAAAGAAGGCGTTAATACAGCCAACAGGTTCAGAGGAGCCTTCCCAGTGGAAGTTATGTTTAAGCTGAGACCTGAGTAATAAAGATCAGCTAATGCAAAAAATAGAAGCTGGAGAGAAAGAAGGGACCTGATGTAAGAAACCTGAAGATCATTTTAGTTGATTCAATCAGGTTTCTACTGAGGGGTTATAAGCAGCTGTGAAACTCTGCTGTGATGGCTTCTTTCCCTTCCAGTGGGACCTGGTATGTGAATCTCAGTCACTGAAATCAATGGTCCAATTCTCATTCATGGCTGGAATGCTGCTGGGAGGCATCATATATGGCCATTTATCAGACAGGTGAGTGTCTGGATCACAGCTCTCTTTACTCTGGGGTGTTGTCATGCACTCATGGATCATTCTTCCATTAAGAAACATTTATTACTAATTACACTGTCCTGGGGTTTCCTAGGCCCCCAGGGATCTAGAAACACAAATGGAGAATAACAGTCAGTGTGGGGAGTGCTATTTTGTCTGCTGGGAGTACTGTGCGCAGGATAGAAAAACAACATCTCCACTGGATGTGGTAGTCTTTTCGGACAGGGTTTAGACATGAGGTGCCACCACATGCAGTTTAGAAAGATGTCACCTGTGGGAACAGAGAAGATGTATCACGCCATGAGATTCATCCTGTTTGAATGCATAGGTGTGTAAAACAATGTTGCAGGTTCTGGCCAGAGGGCCATTTCATCCCTCCCTGGGAGCGTAATGCTATGGATTTCCCGAGCAAGGTCATCATGTCCCTGTTTCCCGCGTGTGATGGGTAGACAGTCCTACTAAACTTGCGGTGTGCACAGCAATGTGTCTTGGTGGTTTATAGTAAGATCACTCCAGTAACCTCGATGCTTGTTTTTTAAAAACACAGCTCTTTAAAAGTAGGTTTTTCAACCAGGTAAGGTAATTAATCTAATGACAACTGCTGTCACCATTTGTGGTGTCAGAAACTGGAGTATCCTGTGCCTAATAATACTACTTCTGAATTAGACAGCCATCCACTGCCACCACCCAAGCATGTCTCCTGGGGGATATGGGGAATGAAGGTGCCCCTTACCATCTACTAGCATAATATCATCTGTTATCTCAGCTGCAAACTCTGAACTCTGAATGTATGACAGTAAATGTAACTTATAAAAGTGTTCAGAGACATAGTATTCATTCCTAACAGTTCTGTAACACAGAACTACCCACTTTACAGAAATAAAAATAAACCTATATCTACGGCTGATATATTTTTGAAAAGGGTGAGAAGACTAGTGAATGGGTAAAATATAGCCTCTTTAACAAATGATGCTGTGACTACTGGATATCCACATGCAAAAGCATGAAATTGGACCCTTAACAAATATTAACACAAAATGGAGTAGTGACTTAAAACGTAAGAGCTGAAACCATAAAACTCTTAGAAGAAAGCATAGGGGTAAATCTACATGACTTTGAGTTTGGCAATGGATTCTTAGATACGATGTGAAAAGCATGAGTAACAAAAGAAAATATAGATAGATTGAACTTCACCAAAATTAAAAACTGCTCTATATCAAAGGACATTATGAAGAAAATGAAAAGATAACCTAAGTAATGGGAGGAAATATTTGTAAATCATATATAAGGCATAAAGATGGGCAAATAGACCGATGGAGTAGGGTTTAATATCCAGAACATATAAAGAACTCTGACAATTCAACAACAAAAAGACAAAGAATCAAATTTTTAAATGGACAAAGGACTGGAATATACATTTCTTCAAAAATATATATGAATGTTGCGTGAGCACATAAAAAATGCTTAATATGTCATTAAAAATGCATCAAAAACCACAATAAAATGCCACTTCACACTGAATAGGGTGGTTATAATAAGTTTTTTTAAAAAACAACCACGAAAAATAACACGTATTCGCAAGAATGTAGAAAACTTGGAACTCTTGTACATTGCTTATGGGAAGGTAAACTGCTGTGAAAAATATTTTAGAAATTCTTCAAAAAGTTAAATTTAGAGAAACCAGGAAGTACAGATGGAGGACAAAGTCAAGACTTCTGTTTTGGACGTAATAAATTGGAAATGCCTATTAGTCATTCGAGCAGGAGATGTCAAGTAGAGGAAAACACTGCTAAGAGTATGGACTTGCTTGAAAACTATTTGCCCAAATATGACCCTTAGCCAGGGTGATACTCAGCTAATAAATACCCAAGCAGTTATGTTCCCATGACCCTCCCACTAAAAGGAAAATATACGGCCTAACAGGGAGACTCTAAGTGACTGTTTCAGGGTCAAGGCCAACATCTATTTTGATTGCCCAGTGCCCCTGATGTACTGATTGTTAAATATTTTTAATATGCCACTGCCCATTTAGAATACCCCTTTAATCTAAAACTAAAAAAAAAAATCAGTTATACTTTTCTGTCATACTTTTTCTCTTTTAATGTGTTGAATAAGTGTTTAAATGTTCAGATGTAAATAAAGCGATTAGAAATGTGTTGGTTTGGATTTCGCAGACAAGCCAGACCTCGCCTTGGCTTCAATGTGAGGGAAAGGGCCTTGCTGGTGTATCTCTATAGAGACTGGTTGTGTGAGCCTCTGTTTCTTCATGCTCATTTCACCTATTTCTTTCCTGTGAGAACTTTCTCTAAGTCCCTTTGCCTGTCTGGGCCTCCTTTGTGTCCTATTCTAGAGAAGCACATTGTCCAAGGGCTCTGCAGAGAGGGGCTCTTATGCAACCCATCGGCACACGTTTCCTTTCACTTCATTTTATCTGTGGCCTTCATGGTCCTAGAGCCCCGAGTACAGATTTAGTAAAACCCTGTATTAGTCAGCTCCAGCTATGATAACAAAACACCATAGATTGGTGGCTGAAACAGCAGAAATGTATTTTCTCAAGTTCTGGAGGCTGGGAAGTCCAAGGTCCAGGGGCAGGGTGATTTGGTTCCTGGTGAGAGCTCGGCTTAAGGACAACTGTCTACTTGCTGTGTCCTCACATGGCAGAGAGAGAGGGAGGGAAATCTCTCTGTTGTCTCTTTTTATAAGGGCACTAATCCCATCATGAGGGCCCCACCTCATGACCTCATGTAAAGCTAATTACCTCTCCAAAGCCTCATCTTCAAATACCATTTTATTGGGGATTAGGGCTTCAATATATGAATTTGGGGCAACACAATTCGGTCCATAGCAGATCCCTTGTATTCTAGACATTATACAGAGTCTACTATGTTAAATACCTATGTTAGTATAAAGGATATTTGTGATGTGTTAAAATTTCCAATACAGTAGTCCCCCCTTATCCACAGGAAATACGTTCCAAGACCCCTAGTGGATGCCTGAAACTGGATAGCACCGAACCCTATAAATCTATGTTTTTCTTTCTTACACATATATACATACTTATGATAAAGCTTAAATTGTAAATTAGGTAAAGTAAGAGATTAACAATAACTAATAAAATAGGACAATTGTACCAATATATTGTAATAAAAGTTATGTGAATATGGCATTATTTAATAAAATAAGTTGCTTGAACACAAGCACTGTGATACGATGACAGTTGATCTGATAACTGAGCTGGCCATGCAGTGACTAAAGAGCACATACACATGGATACACTAGACAAAGGGATGATTCACGGCCCTGGGCGGGATGGAATGGGATGGAGATTTCATCCCGCTACTCAGAACGGGCAAGCAATTTAAAACATATGAATTGTTTACTTCTGGAATTTTCCATTTAATATTTTTGAACTGCTGTTGGCAGTGGGTAACTGAAACCATGCAAAGCAAAACCATGGATCAAAGCATACTACTGTATTGCAGCCTGTCTTATATGGTTTCAATTGGTCTCAAAGATTTACGGGCAACAGATTTGAGAAGAAGCTTTGCTATACTGAGTATCTATTTACAAACAGGAGGGTTGCTTGTGAGATCTATTGTTGATTCTTTAAAGTTTCAAGGGCAAAGTTTCACTTATTAAAACATCACCTACATTTCCAAGTGTGCCTCCTTTTTGATAATTTTTACAGCAAGTTGTTATTATGCCCATATCTAACCTGTTCCTGTTTCTCAGGTTTGGAAGGAGGTTAATTTTCAAATGGTGTCTCCTCCAATTCACCATTGCTGACATCTGTGCATCCGTTTCTCCCACCCTCCTCATTTACTGCTTGCTACGCTTCTGGGCTGGCCTTTGTATCAGCAGCATCCTGACAAATAATGTTTTGCTTAGTAAGTAAAAACTTTGGATCTTTGACCTTTTCCAAGCCCTCTTTTTGACTTTGAAATTCCAACTTTGTTTGAAGTCGAAATCCTGTTTGTGTTTTCTTTCAGTTATCGAATGGACAATGCCCAGATTCCAAGCCATGGGAATGACAGTGACAATCTGCTTTGCTTCTGTGGGTCAGATGCTTCTGGCAGGACTGGCTTTTGTCATTCGAGACTGGCACCTCCTTCAGCTGGTGCTTACCGCACCATTATTTGTCTTGTTTCTTGCTTCAAGGTAAAAGCTGTCTTTCTTCCTTTGTCTTAGAGGATCCTGGGCAGCGAGGTACAGGGACCCAGACACAGAATTCTATTTGGTCCTTAGTCAACACTTGAACACATGCTCTACTCATCTGTGCCTTATATACAATTCGAGAAGCAGAACAGGTAGGATTGCCAGATAACATCAGGGACACTCAATTAAATTAGAATTTCAGATAAACAACATTTTTTTTGGGGTATAATATCCCAAATACTGCATGCTGCACAGTTAATCTAAAAATTATTTATTGTTTATATACAATTTCTATTTATCTGAGAGTTCTGTATTTTTATTTACTAACCTGATAAAAACAGAGTGTCCCATTAAAGTAATATTTCAAATAAACAACAAATACTTTTTAGCGTGAGTATGTCTAAAATATTTCATGGGACATAGTTATACTCAAGAGTTACTCACATTCACTGTTTAAATTCAAATTTAACTCGGCAGACTATTTTTATTTGCTAAAACTGGTAAGGTCCCCTTGAATAAAAGGGGGGCCAATATGACTCCTACCGTATATTCCCAGCAGTGAAGTTGTCCTCACTGCATGGAGCAGGCATCCTCACAGTTTCCCAGTTATGGTACAAGAGACCATGAGTTTACATTTCCTGGTATGACAAAACAAAGGGTAGGTATTAGATGGAAGGGGAGAGGCATTTCAGGACACAGGATGTGTGAAAAATGGGCAAATCATAGTTGGTTGCACCTCTGTCTTCTTCTTTGGTCAGGTGGCTGGCAGAGTCTGCTCGGTGGCTGATTATCACCAACAAACCCGAAAGGGGCTTAAAGGAACTTAGAAAAGCTGCGCACAAGAATGGAATAAAGAATGCTGGAGACAGCCTAACCATGGAGGTGAACAGGAAAGGGAGTTGATTATGGGATGCCGGGAAGACATGGCCGGACACGTACACTAGCTGGTGTCCCTAAGATGAACAAAGGGTGGGAACACAGGTCTTCTTACCTAACTTCTCTGGTTCTCAATGGCTGTCAGCATTGCTTGGGTTAACATTAAGAGACAATATGCTGTTGCTGAAAGGACTGCACCCAGAGATTTTACTCAACAGAGGCAGATATCTGTCATTTAGTATTATATTTATAATTATAAATATTGGACATATGTCACTTAGCAAAATGTCCTCAAGCGGAGTGAATGTTGTAGCAAATGGCAGGATTTCTTTCTTTTTTATAGGTGAATATGTGTGTAATACCACATTTTCTTTATCCATTTATCCATTGATGGGCATTTAGGTTGTTCCCATGGTTTGGCTATTGTGAATAGTTCTGCAATAAACATGCACGTGCAAATATCTCTTCAAGGTCCTGTTCACAATTCTTTTGAATATCTACCCAGAAGAGAGATTATGGGATGATATAATAGTTCTAATTTTGATTTTTTGAGGAAGCTCCATACTGTCTCCATAGTGGCTACACCATTTCAAACTCCTACCAACAGTGTACAGGGTACCCCTTTCTCCACATCCGCTCCAACACTTATCTTTTTTTTAATAATAGTCATCCTAACTGGTGTGAAGTGATAACTCACTGTGGTTTCGATTTGAGTTTCACTAATGATTAGTGATGATGAACACTTTTCATGTACGTGTTGGCCATTTGTATGTCATCTTTGGAGAAATAGCTATTCATTTTATATGCCCATCTTTAAATTGAGTGATTTGGCTTTTTTGCTATTGAGTTGTAGAAGTTCCCTATGTATTCTGGATGTTAACCCGTTATCACACACATGACTTGTAATATTTTCTCCCATTCCATGGGTGCTTTTTCATTTTGTTAATTGTTTCCTAGCTGTGTAGAAGCTGTTTAGTTTGATGTTAGTCCCGCTTGTTATTTTTGCTTGTTGCCTGTGCTGTTGCTGTCATATCCAAGAAATCATTGCCAAGACAGATATCAAGTTTTCTCCTATGTTTTTTTTAGAAATTTTACAGTCTTGGGTCTTACATTTTAGTCTTTAACCCATTTTGAGTTGATTTTTGGGTATAGTGTAAGATAAGTTTCCAATTTCATTCTTTTTCATGTGGATATCCAGTTTTCCCAACACCACTTATTGACGACACTGTTCTGTCTCCATTGTGAATTCTTGGCACCACTGTCAAAGATGAATTGACCGTATATGCATGGGTTAATGGCTGGGCTCTCTATTCTGTTCCATTGGTCTATATGTCTGTTTTTATGCCAGTACCATACCCTTGGTTACTGTAGCTTTGCAATATATTTTGAAATCAAAACATATAATGTCCTGATTATTCTAACATCGTTCCTGCTAAAAATGGTTTGACTGCTAGGGGTCTTCTGTGTTTTTATATGAGTTTAAGGACTGTTGTTTCTATTTCTGTATAGAATGCCATTGGGATCTTTAAAAAAAATTAAATTTATTTTTCAATTATAGTCGACGTTCAGTATTATTTTATGTTAGTTTCAGGAATACAGCATAGTGGTTAGACATTTGTATAATTTATGAAATGATTCACCCTGATTAGTCTAGTGTCCACCTGAAACTATCCATAGTTATTACAGTATAACTGTATTCTCTGTGCTGTGCTTCACAGTCCCATGACTATTTTGTAACTACCAATTTGTACTTATATCAATCCTTTCACCTTTTCGCTCAGCCTACCAACACCCCTCTCATCTGGCAACCATCAGTTTGTTCTCAGTATCTATGAGTCTGTTTCTGTTTTGTTTGTTCATTTATTTTGTTCTTTAGATTACATATATAAGTGAGATCATATGGAATTTGTGTTTCTGTATCGGACCTATTTCACTTAGCTTTATACCCTTAAGTCCATCCATGCTGTCACAAATGGTAAAATTTTATTATTTTTTATGGCCAAGTAATATTCCATTACATATATGTACCACCTGTTCTTTATCCAGTCGTGTATTGATGGGTACTTAGATTGCTTCTGTATCTTGGCTATTGTAAATAATGCTGCAATGAACATAGGGGTGCATATACCTTTTCAAATTAGTGTTTTGGATTTCTTCAGATAAGTACCCAGAAGTGGAATTGCTGGGTCATAAGGTAGTTGTATTTTTAATTTTCTGAGGAACCTCCATACTATTTTCCATAGTGGCTGCACCAGTTTGCAATCCCACCAACAGTGCACAAGGATTCCGTTTTCTATACAGTCTTACCAACACTTGTCGTTTGATTTATTGATGGCCATTCTGACAGGTGTGAGGTGATATCTCATTGTGCTTTTAATTGCATTTCTCTGATGATTAATGATGTTGAGCATCTTTTCATATGTCTATTGGCTATCTATATGTCCTCTTTGGAGAAATGTCTATTCAAGTCTTCTGCCCATTTTATAAATGGATTGTTTGTGTTTTTTGGTGTTGAGTTGTAGGAGTTCTTTATATATATTTGATATTAACTCCTTATTGGATGTATCATTGACAAGTATCTTTTCCCGTTCAGTAGGTTGACTTTTCGTTTTGTGGAAGGTTTTCTTTGCTATGCAAAAACTCTTTAGTTTGATGTAGTCCTATTGGTTTATTTTTTCTTTTGTTTCCCTTGTCTGAAAAGATATATCAGAAAAAAAATATTACTAAGAGCAATGTCAGAGGGTTTTCTGTCAGAGAGTTTATTGCCTATATTTTCTTTCTTTCTTTTTAAATGGGGGAATATTGGGGAACAGTGTGTTTTTCCAGGACCCATCAGTTCCATGTCAAATCATTGTTTTCAATCTGTTGTGGAGGGTGCAGCTCAGCTCCAGGTCAAATTGTTGTTTCCAATCTAGTAGTTGTGGAGGGCGCAGCTCACTGGCTCATGTGGGAATTGAAGTGACGACCTTGGTGTTATGAGCATAGTGCTCTAACCACTGAGCAAACCAGCTACCCTGCCTGTATTTTCTTCTAGGAGTTTTATAATTTTGGGTTTTACATTTAATCTTTAATCCATTTTGAGTTTTTTCTTGTATATGGTGTAAGAAGGTGGTCTAGTTTCATTTTTTGCACATTCCCCCACCATTTATTGAATAGATTGCCTTTACCCCATTGTATATTCTTGCTTTCTTTGTTATAGATTAACTGACCATGTAGGCTTGTGTTTATTTCTGGGCTATCTATTCTGTTACATTGGTCTCTGTGTCTGTTTTTATGCCAGTATCGTGCTGTTTTGATTACTGTAGCCTTGTAGTATAATTTGATATCAGGTACCATGATACCTCCCACTTTGTTCTTATTTCTCAAGATTGCCATGGCTATCTGGGGTCTTTAATGGTTCCATATAAATTTTAGGATTACATGTTCTATTTCTGTGAAAAATATCCTTGGTAGTTTGATAGGAATTGCGTTGAATCTGTATATTGCCTTAGGCAGTATGGACATTTAAACTATATTAATTCTTCCTATCCATGAGCATGGTATGTGTTTCCATCTATTTGTATCTTCTTTAATTTCTCTCTTCAGTCTTATAATTTTCTGAGTACAGGTCTTTCACTTCTTTGGTTAAATTTATTCCTAAGTATTTTATAGTCTTTGAAGCAATTGTAAATGGGACTGTTTTCTTAATTTCTTTTTCTGATAGTTTATTATTGGTGTATACAAATGAAACTGGTTCCTGAATATTAATTTTGTATCCTGCTACTTTACTAAATTCATTTATCAGTTCTAATTTTTTTTTGTGGAGTCTTTGGGGTTCTGTGTGTATAGTATGATGTCATCTGCATATAATGACAATTTTACTTCCTCCTTACTAATTTGGATGCCTTTTTTTTCTTTTTCTTGTCTGATTGCTGTGGCTAGAATTTCCAGAACTATGTTGAATAAAAGTGGAGTAAGTGGGCAACCTTGCCTTGTTCCTGATCTTAAGGGGAATGGTTTCAGCTTTTCCCCATTGAGTATGATGTTATCTGTGGGTATATCATATATAGCCTATATTATGTTGAGATATGGTCCCTCTATTCCCACTTTCTTAAGAGTTTTTATCATAAATGGCTGCTGGATTTTGTCAAATGCTTTTTCTGCATCTATTGATATGATCATGTGATTTTTATTTTTCATTTTGTTAATGTGGTGTATCACATTAATTGATTTGCGGATGTTGAACCAACCTTGCATACCAGGAATGAATCCCACTTGATCGTGGTGTAGGATCTTTTTAATGTATTGCTGAATTCTGTCTGCTAATATTTTGTTGAGGATTTTTGTATTTATTTTCATTAGGGATATTGGCCAGTAGTTGTCTTTTTTTGTAATGTCTTTGTCTGATTTGGGGATCAGGGTGATAGTGGCCTCATAAAAAGTGTTTGGGAGCCTTCCTTCCTGGATTTTTTGGAATAGTTTGAGGATAGGTGATAATTATTTTTTGAATGTTTTGTAAAATTCACCTGTAAAGCCATCCGGTTCAGGGCTTTTGTTTGATGGGAGCTTGTTGATTACTAATTCATTTTCCCTGGTAGTAATCAGTCTATTCAGGTTTTCTGTTTCTTCTTGAGTTAGTCTTGGAAGGTTGTATGCTTCTAGAAAATTATCCATTTCTTCCTGATTGTCTAATATGTTGGCGTATATTTGCTCATAGTAATTTCTAAAATTTTTTTGTATTTCTGTGGTGTATGTTGTCACTTCTCCACTTTCATTTCTGATTTTATTAATTTGGGTCCTCTCTCTTTTTTTTTGATGAGTCTTGCTAATGGTTTGTTGACTTTATTTATCTTCTCGAAAAACCAGCTCTTGGTTTCATTGATTTTTTCGTATTGGTTTTTTTGTCTCTATTTCATATATTTCCACTCTGAATTTTATTATCTCCTTCCTTGTATTCCCTTTGGACTTATTTTGCTGTTCTTTTTCCAGATCCCCTAAGTATAAGGATAAACTGTTGATTTTTCTTGTTTCTTTAGGTAAGCCTGCATTGCTATGAATTTCCCTCTTAGGACTGCTTTTGCTGCATCCCATAGATTTTGGGTCATCGTGTTTTCATTTTTGTTTGTCGAGATATCTTTTGATTTCTTCCTTGATCTCATTGTTGACCCATTCATTGTTTAGTAACATGTTATTCAGCCTCCATGTATTTGTATGTCTCCCAGTTTTTTTCTTGTAATTGATTTCTAGTTTCATAGCACTGTGGTCAGAGCTATGGTATGATATTGGTATGATTTCAATTTTCTTAAATTTATTGAGACTTGATTTGTGTTCTAATATGTAATCTATCTTGGAAAATGTTCCATGTACACTAGAGAAGAACATGTATTCTGCAGCTTTGGAGTGAAATGCTCTGAAAATATCGATTAAATCCAACTGGTCCAATGTGTCATTTAAGGCTATTGTTTCCATAGTGATTTTCTGTATGGAAACCTGTCCCTTGTTGTCAGAGGTGTGTTGAAGTCCCCTGCTATGATAGTGTTACTGTTGATCTGTCTTTATGTCAGTCAATATCTGTTTTATATAGTTAGGTGCTCCTATGTTGGGTGCATAGATGTTTAGTAGGGTTATGTCCTCTTGTCGGATCGATCCATTTATTATTATTATGTAGTGCCCATCTTTGTCTTTTAATATATTCTTCATTTTAAAGTCTATTTTGTCATATATAAGTATTGCAATTCCAGCTTTTTTCTCTTTTCCATTTGCATGAAATATCTTACTCCAACCCTTCACTTTCAGCCTGTGTGTGTCTTTTGATCTGAGGTGAGTCTCTTGTATACAACATATACAAGGGTCTTGCTTTCTTATCCACTCAGCCACCCTATGTTTTTGATTGGAGCATTTAATCAATTTACATTTAAAGTGATTATTGATAGGTACATAGTTATTGGCACTTTTTTATTTGTAATTAGATTGTTTTCATCTTTCTTCTGCTTCAGAAGCCCTTTTGATATTTCCTGCAATGCTGGCTTGGTGGTAATAAATTCCTTTAGCTTATTCTTTTCTGGGAAGCTCTTTATCTCTCCTTCAATTTTAAATCATAGCCTCACTGGATAAAGCACTCTAGGTTGTAGGTCTTTGTATTTCATCACTTTGAATACCTCCTGCCACTCCTCCTGGCCTGCAAAGTTTCTGTAGAAAAGTCATTTCATAGTCTTATGGGAGTTCCCTTGTATGTAACCCGCTGTCTTTCTCCAGCTGCTTTTAGGATTCTCTCTTTGTCTTTAATCTTTGCCATTTTAACTATAATGTATCTTGGTGTGGACCTGTTTGGATTTATCCTGGTTGAAACTCTCTGCATTTCCTTGGCTTGTATGTCAGTTTCCTTCACCAGGTTAGGGAAGTTTTCAGTCATTATTACTTCAAATATGTTCTAGATCCCTTGGTCCCTCTTGTCACCTTCTGGTATTCCTATAATGCACATATAATGTTGCTCTTGACGTTATCCCAACGGTCTCTTAAACCATTTTCATTGTTTTTTATTCTTTTTTCTTTGTGTTGTTCCGTGTGGGTGATCTCTGCTAACTTGTCTTCTAAGTTGCTGATTCAATCCTCTGCTTCATCTAACCTGCTGGTAATTCCTTCAAATGTGTTCTTTATTTCAGTTATTGTGTTCTTTAGTTCTAACTGGTTGTTCATTATGATTTCTCTATCCTTCTTTAAGTTGTCACTAAGCTCCTTAAACATTCTTATCATCAGTGTTCTGAACTCTGTCTCTGATAGGTTGGTTACCTCTATTTCATTTGGTTTCAATTCTGGAGGTTTCTTCTGTTCTTTTATTTGGGACATGTTTCTTTGTTTCTCCATTCTGGCAGACTCTCTGTGTTTGCTTCAATGTATTAGGTAAAGCCCCTAGGGTTCTCAGTCTTTGCTTGGTGGTCTTATGTAGTATGTGTCCTTTATATTTTACTTGCACCACTTCCCTATTCTCCTGTGCATGTGCTCCAGAGGTGACCCTTGTGTTGTGTGTATTCTCCTGTTAAAGTTGAGCTTTAATTGCTTTCGGCTTGTCAGTAGGTGGGATTGACTCCTAGGTTGACTAGTTATGAGAATTGGCTATGCCCACAGTGGATGTTCTGCTCTGTGAGGGTTGACCCCTCAGATGAGGCTTGGCCCCTATGGGCTCTTGTGCCTGTAGAGAATTCCCTCTGGGTGTGTCACTTGTAGGTCAAACCTGGTAATACTCTGGTTTGGTCTGGAGTTGGCCTCTGGGTGTGTTGAATCTCGTGCCTCTTGGGCTGGGTCCTGGTGTAGGGCAATTTCAGAACAAAACAAATCAACAGGCACAACAACAACAAAGAAAAAACCCCAAATATACTCACATGTAAAAACAACCTATAACCAACGCTCAACACAGGCAAAAATATCAAAAACACACACACACAAAAATCAATACAGAAAAATGGAAAGAGGGAGGAAAAGTAGGGCAAGGAAAAGAAAACAGAAAAGAAGAGAGAAAGGGGGAAAATATATATGCTAAAAATGATAATACTACTAAAACAAAACAAAACCACAACAATAAATTAAAAAAAAAAAAAAAAAAAAGCAGTGCCAGTCTTGGCTTAAATCCACCAAGCTATCTCCAGGTTGTCCTCAGCTGTACAAAGACTCCTCTGCGTCTTGTGGAGGCACAGCCAGCACCTGGTGTCCACAGTGACCTTGGCACTGCAGTTCTAGATGAGTGGGACTATGGGGTGTGGTTGGTAGTTTTTACAGTCAGTGCAGTTTCTGCTCTCTCCTGCAGAAATGCGTGCGAGAGCACCACAGCCAGCCACTGGGAGGTGGGCTTATTCCCTGTACACAGGTCTCCTGAGTCTTAGGGCACTTCTTCTGTCAGGGGCTGTGGGGACGTGAGATTTCTGAGCTGCTGACCCCTGCATGTGTCTCCACAGCTGTAACTGCCCTGCCAGGAGCAACCCAGAAAAGGTGGGGGCTGGGAAGTCAGCTGCCTTTTGTCTCCGTGCCTAGACACTTCCCTAGATCACAGCTGCAAGCCAGCTTTTTCCAGGTACTGAGCCCTATAGCCCCTCTGTAATCTGACACTACTCCTCGGTTCAGGGACCAGCTTGAGACTCTGGAGGGCAGGGATAGGTTTGCTGTGGGAGAGAGCGGGGAGGGGCCCAGGTATGGAGTTTGCTTTTTGTCTGACCTAGGGCCCAGCTGGAGATCTCAGCTGAGGTTACTGCCTCAAACGCTGGACATGCAGCTCTCTCGGCAGGAGAGAGTAGCTGTGGGGTGCAGGGAGGGAGCCCAGAGCCAGGCTGCTGCAATCTCCAGTCTGTGTCCTGGAGCCCCACGTCACTGCTGCCCCAGATGTGGGCCGTATCTCCACACCGCTTCCTTTCCTCTTCCCCTGCTCACCCAGTTTGCCCACCTTTAAGTAATCCTCACACAAGTCTCTTAGCTGTTCTGTGAGGAGCAGAGAGTCCTTTGATGGGTTATAGATGTGCAATTTGTGGTAAGTTCCAGAGGAGAACTCAAGAAGCCCACCTCACTGCTGCCATTCCTATGCCTTCCCCTTGGTGCACTTTCTAGGTCAAAGTTGTTCCAGTTAGCCCTTGTCAGATCCATTTTTTCCATCCTTAGAGCGGTGCCTTTTTCATCTTCTAATAAACCTTCCTCCTTTCCTGCTCATTGCATTTTATTGGTTCTGGATTTTTAATGCAATTATGGTCTTATCTACATTCCTCTCTGCTCTAAATTCTGTATATTCCAAACTTGGATATGCTCTGCTTTGCCCATTTTTCTTCTCCCATTCCAGTGTGACTTGTGCAGTCTTTTTCAATCTTCAGTTATATTGTTCTGAGTGTTTCAGACCCAGTAGAAACCCAAGAATTCATGGTCCACACTGGCCCAGTCTGAGTTTCATTCTCCACACAGCTTAAAGGATCCCCTGGTGTATTCCCCAGTCAAACCATAAAAAAAGTATTCAATTGAAACTGGATCCTCATAAAGTCAACGATGGCACACTTACGTGATTGTGAGGGACACGGTCACAATGAGAGACTAATGCAAACTTCTCTGCTGACTCCTCTGCAGGTTTCTGTTACATCCACAAAACTCCAGAGTTTTCCCGACTATACTATGTTAAGAAAGTTTTCTATCTGAATACCATAAATTGTAATTTTGAAGAAATATATGCCAACATCCTCTATCTCTGATTTCATTCACAGACATCTTTCCAAAGCTCTTCAAATTGATGTTTTATACCTATACTGGTCCTTGAATTTCAGATCTTTCAGTTTCTAAATGTATTCCATCCTTAGTTAGCTTCTTTCACCCTTTCTGCCTTTCCTCTTTACTTGTTTTCCTCTCTTCCTTCCAAATTCATTTTGTGACTACTTGGTGACAGATCCTGTGACAGGGCAAAAAAGGTCTGCAGCTTCCATCTTCAGAAAGATCACACACTCAACAGGTAAATGGACTTGATAGAGTCTCTTGGAATGTGAATACCAAGGAGGAATGCATCACCTGGACCGCAGGCATTGAATGATTTTGGAAGTAGTTATATCTGAAATGGGTGTTATGAGTTAAGGTACAATAGCCAGGTTTAAACCAAGCAGGGATATTATTAAATTTGCAGTTGAGAGCAGTCCAAACAAGTGCAGAGGGGCCAAGCCAGTGGTGTGCTATTAAATGTTTAACACCTAACATTACAGGAGAAAAAAAAAGGCACACATCTCAGATTTGTGGTGACTGTCAATTTCTGTAGTGTGAGTACTACCACCATAGTTGATTTCAAGCTACAAGATGATAGCAACTGCTTCATAAACTACCTAAAAATTTAACAAAGGGATTTTGTGTATTTGTGCGCACTGATTCCAGGACACCCCTGGGCAAGGCTTCAGACAGGAGCCTGTTTCATGCTTTTCACCCCTTCATAGTGTTATGATTGGCACAAATAGTTTTGTGCTTTTTTTTTTTTTTGCTAGCAAATGAAGTGAAAATCAGAGAGAAAAATTCATTTAAAAAAGTGAAGATCCAACAGGCTCCCAATTGAATATGAACCTCCTCTTCCCTGAATAAGGAAGGAGGAGCCCCTTGAGTTCCTGTAAGTGATCGGGCATTGACTCCCTAAATACTTCTAGACACACTACTCACATCTCTGCTTGCTCACCAAAAATGAATGGCCAATATAAAATAACCTCAGTACCTCCTAAACTTTTACTCTCATATTAGAAGTAATTTAAATTCAGTCTCGCAGGCATTGCAGCCCTCTCTTCTGGCCCAAATTGAAGGTATTCTTGGATTCCATTCTTACAACACCACCCATGACAATGGCTTGTGGTCATGGGTTTCTGGTGTTAGATGCAGGAAGGAGATGCCATCATGACTCTGCTCTTCCAAAAGCATGAGTCCAATATTTGCTACTCAAGGTAGTTCTGCAACTGAAAGGACATTCTTTTTTCATTTTGTTTTAATTTTATTAAATTTATTAGGGTGACATTTGTTAATAAGATTATATAAGTTTCGAGTGTAAAATTCCATAATACATCATCTGTATATTGCATTGTGTGTTCACCACCCAAAGTCAAGTTTCCTTCTGTCACCATATATTTGACCCCCTTTAGCCTCTTCTATCTCCTCCCATCCATCTTTCCCTCTGGTAACCATCATAATGTTGTCTGTGTCTATGAGTTTTTGTTTGTTTGTTCATTTGTTGCTTTCTGTTTTATATCCCACATGAGTGACATCACATGGTTCTTGACTTTTTCCATCTGACTTATTTGGCTTAGCAGGATATTCTCAAGATGCATCCATATTGTGGCAAAAGGCAGTATTTCATCTTTTTCTTATGGTTGAGTAGTATTGCATTATATATATATATGCACCACACCTTTATCCAATCATCCATTGAAGGATGCTTTGGTTGCTTCCATGTCTTGGCCACCGTGAATAATGCTGCAATAGGGGTACATATATCCTTACAGATAAATGTTTTCAAATTTTCCAGGTAGATACCCAGGAGAGGGATTACTGGATCATATGATACTTCTATTCTTAATTTTTTGGAGGAACCTCCATACTGTTTTCCATAGTGTCTGTACCAATTTATATTCCCACCAACAGTGTATGTGGATTACTTTTTCTCCACAACATCTCCAACATTTGTTATTACTTCTCTTGTTGATGATAGCCATTCTAACAGGTGTGAGGTGATATCTCATTGTGGTTTTGATTTGCATTTCCCTAATAGCTAGTGAAGTTGAGCATCTTTTCATATATCTGTTGGCTATTTATATGTCTTCTTGGGAGAAGTGTCTGTTCAGGTCCTCTGCCCATTTTTTCTAATTGGATTGTTTGCTTTTTGTTGTTGTGTTGTATGAGTTCTTTATATATTTTGGATGTTAACCCTTCTCAGAGGTGTTTGCAAATATCTTCTTATATTTGGTTAATTGCCTTTTTGTTTTGCTGATGGTTTCTTTTGCTGTGTAGAAGCTTTTTAGTTGATATAGTCCCATTCATTTATTTTTGCTTTTACTTCCCTTGCCTTTGAGGTCAAATTCATAAAATCCTCTCTAAGATCAAGGTCCATTAGTTTGATACCTATGTTTTCTTCTGTGTATTTTTTTTGGTTTCAGGTCTTATATTTAGGTCTTTGATCCATTTTGAGTTAATTTTTGTGTATAGTGACAAATAGCAGTCTACAAGGTGTGATCAAACAATACAGTGAATGTTTAAATTTTAAAAAATTATTACAGTAAAAGACACATTGCCATTAATCCCCCTCAAAATACTCCCCCCTCACTCCCAACACAGTTATCCCATCATTCTTGCCACTTTCTGAAGCAGTTCTGGAAGTCCTCTTTCGTGTCTTTACTTGCACTGTCATGGCTGCCTTGATGTCCTGAATCGATTCAAAACGTTTACCTTTCATGGTCATTTTGACTTGGGGAAGAGCCAGAAATCACACAGTGACAGATCTGGTGAATAAGGTGGATGAGGACACAGTGTAATGTTTTTATTTGACAGAAATTGCCATACCAGAAGCAATGTGTGATGTGGAGTCTTTTTGTAGTTTAATTCTTTTGCACGTGGCTTTCCAATTTTTCCAGCACCATTTATTGAAGACGCTTTCTTTTTTCCATTGTGTGTGGGTTTTTGTGTTTTTTTTTGGCTCCTTTGTTGAAAGGTATCTGCCCAAATACATGTGGGTTTATTTCTGGTTTCTCAATTTTGTTCCATTGGTCTGTGTGTCTGTTTTTCTGCCAATACCATACTGTTTTGATTATTGTCACCTTGTAATATAAATTGAAGTCAGGGAGTGTGACACCTCCAGACTTGTTCTTTCTGTCTCAGAATTGCTTTGGCTATTTGGGGTCTTTTGTGATTCCATACAAATCTGATGATGTTTTGTTCTATTTTCTAAAAAATGGCCATTGGGATTTAGGTGGGGATTGCATTAAATCTGTGTATTGCTTTGGGTTATACAGCCATTTTAACTATGTTGATTCTTCTAATACATGAACAAGGAGTGTCTTTCCATTTCTTTGTGTCTTCTTCAATTTCTTTAAATAATGTCTTGTCATTTTTAATGTATGGGTCCTGAAATGACATTCTTGGTCATGTAGGTCCTCAGTTAAGGTGGCCTTTCATGTCTCTGAATTCCCTTCCTCATGGAATATTTCCAATTGACTTCCTAGTATTGTTTCACTTGTAGAAGTGGGATGAGAATTAAGTCAATATTGTCTGAATTATAAATAAATAAGTATCTGAGGTGTGCTGAGTCTAATTTCCTGTGCACATTTGTGACCTCATGTGTGGCTTAGGAAATCCTTGTGAGAGAGGTGCTATTTTTTTCTCCACCTACTTTTTGTATTCCTGATTCTTCTACTTCTTGTTATTCTTCTTTTTAATGACAAGGAAATTGAGGTTTAGAAATATTCAATTGCCTTCCCCAAGGCTTATACCTAGCATGTTGTAGGGTCATTAAGTAACTCCAGGTCATAACCAGCTCTGGGTATAAATCATTCTATGCCAAGGTCTCCCCAGATTTCATCCTCAGACTTAATTCTAGACTTCTCATTCATGGGGGTACAATATGCCAGGATTTCCCTCAAGTAGACTGAATAAAGACTCTCAGGAAATGTTCTTTTTTACTGAGACAAACAGTTTTTCTGCAAAGGACAGCCAGCTGAGACCCAAGCTTAATTCCTAGTGTGTCATGTCCATCAGGCATAAATGGAGCTTTGGACCATAATCCATTTGATTCCCTTCTTGATCTGAATCTCTAACATACACGCCCTTTCTGATGCCTTGCAGCCCTCTTAAATCTCATGTTTAATATGTCCTTGTTGTGAGTTATTTCCTTTCGTCGCTGCGGCCGCAGCCATGAGTATGGTCAGGCTTCAGAAGAGGTTTGACGCCAGTGTCCTTCACTGTGGCAAAAAGAAAAAGGTCTGGTTGGACCTCAATGAGACCAATGGCATCACCAGTGCCAACTCCTGTCGGCAGATTTGGAAGCTGATCAAAGATAGGCTGATCACCCGGAAGCCTGTGACTATCCATTCCTAAAAGCGAAAGGGCGCTACTGCCAATGCTCGAACGCCTGAGAAGGTAACCTGGATGAAGTGAATGAGAATTCTTCACCAACTGCTCAGAAGATACAATGAATCTAAGAAGATTGACCACCACGTGTATCACAGCCTATACCTGAAAATGAAGGGTAACGTGTTCAAAAACAAGGAGATCCTCATGGTACACATCTACAAGCTGAAGGCAGACAGGTTCACAAGAAGCTTCTTACTGACCTGCAGGTCTGAGACCAAGGAAGCACGCAAACACCGTGAGGAGTGGTTCTAGGGCAAGAAAGGAGAAATCAAGATTCTGTCTAAGGAAGAAGAGACTGAGAAATAAAGCTCCATCTCTCTTACCTGTACATAGTGGCCTGTGCTGATACTCAGCTCTGCTAGCCATTCTCCAGTACATAGAGTCATCACTCAATAAAATATCCTTTATCTGCCTACAAAACAATTATATATATATATATATACCTGTCAATGCATCTTTCATGTCTATATTTTCCACTAAATGTAACAGCGAGTGGTCTACCTTGTCCTCTGTTTCGGGGGTGGGGGGCGGCTCACAATGCCTACTATTTTGTGACAACTGAACAGTTTGTTGTTGTTGTTGCAGGTTTTGAGGTCCACCATGCAGGAGGAGCTGGAAGCAGCAGAGATCCAACCTCCTGTGTGTGACTTGTTTCGCACGCCCAACATGCGTAAAAGGATGTGTCTCCTGTCCTTTGTGAGGTAGGCTTCACACCATCATGAGGGATGTTAAAATAGTGGAGACATGAATCTATTCCTTATCAAAGGATATAACGTGTGGGACTGATTTGGAAATAAAACATGAGGAAGCCAGGAGGATAATTGCGGTGTTTAGAGACAGTCTAAGGGTTATGAAAAGACTGACACAGAACTGATTATACGAGGAGAGAGGTTTATCACATCACCCTACCAGGCTCATCGCTGGAAACCGAGGCTGAGACTTCAGTCATCATACAGATTTTGGCTTTAAGTTTCTTCACTTGTTTCTTTCCATTTTCTTTTCTTTTTTTGGTTTCAGGTGTACAAAACAACATAATGATTAGACATTTACATACCTCACAAAGTGATAACCCTAATAAGTCTGGTACCCATCTGACACTATACATAGTTTTTACAATATTATTGACTATATTCCCCATACTGTACTTTACATCCCTGTGACTATTTTGTAACTACCAATTTGTACTTCTTAATCCCTTCACTTTTTTTCACCCAACCCCCTAACTCCCCTCCCATCTAGTAATCATCAGTTTGTTCTCTGTATCTATGAGTCTGTTTCTGTTTTGTTTGCTCATTTATTTTGTTCTTTAGATTCCACATACAAGTGAGAGCATATGGAATTCATATTTCCATATCTGACTTATTTCACTTAGCATAGTACCCTCTAATTCCCTTCATGTTTTTGTAAATGGTAAGATTTCGTCCTTTTTATGACAGAGTAATATTCCATTGAATATATGCACCACATCTTTATCAAATCATCTATTGATGGGCATTTCGGTTGTTTTCATATCTTGGCTATTGTAAATAGCACTGCAATGAACACAGGGGCACATGTATCTTTTTGATTAGTCCTTTGGATTTCTTTGGATACCCAGGAGTGGAATTGCTGGGTCATAAGGTAGTTCTATTTTTATTTTTTTGAGAAACCTCCATACTGTTTTCCATAGTGGCTGCACCAATTTGCAATCCCACCACAGTGCACGAGGGTTCCCTTTTCTCCACATCCTTGGTAACACTTGTTGTTTGTTGATTTATTGATGATGGCATTCTGACAGGTGTAAGGGGCTATCTCATTGTGGTTTTGATTTGCATTTCTGTTTCCATTTTAATTGAGGTAAAATTACAAACAGTAAGGTACACGAACACATACAACTTTATACATATTTACACATGTAAATATGCAAACATCACCCAGATCAGGATATAGAAATAAACATATCTAAAACCCTAGAAGGGCCCCATTATGTATCCTCACGGACAACACTCCCCACCCCCAAAAAACTTAATACCAGTTATGACCTCTGTCATCATATAACATTTTATGACAGTTTTCAAATCATTACATGTAAAGATATATTCTACAAAACTGACAGTGCCTTTGTACTTTAACACCAACCACTGGTGGCCTGGCTGACAATATTATCCTCATTTGTATGACCTCGGCTTTAAACCTTCTGACGTCTACCTTTTTTCTTTTGTTCACCACAGATTTGCAATCTTAGTGCCCTTTTACGGCCTGATTCTCCACCTCCAGTACTTGGGGAGCAATATTTTCCTGTTCCAGGCTCTCTTTGGCATCGTCACCCTGCCATCCAATTATGTTGCACTTTTGGCGCTGAATCACCTGGGCCGTCGAGTAACCCAGATGCTTTTCATGTTCCTGCTGGGAATCTTCATTCTGGCCATCACCTCGGTGCCTCCAGGTGAGAAAAGAGCACAGATTGAAGAAAGGAGCTGTCTTCCCCCTATTTCTCAGGGAATGTACTCACCCCTACTGAGGTCAAAAGGAAAGGGATAATGTGGTTCTAATGATACCCCAAAACCAATCTGAGGATTTAGGAAAGATTCTGCCATGAAGAGGCTGAGAAGAGTCAAAGGTCAGTAAAAGCTGATTCAGACATATGATTGTCTTTATCATACCTGAGAAATACCTGGTAATTGGTGTCATTTATTCCTGACCATTTCTCGAAGAGAACAAATGATCACTTGCCCTTTGGCTGATCACACTTGTAATGATAAATGACAGTATCATGTCCATTATATATAATTGTATCTCATGTGAGGATGCAATCCTGTCACTTCTTTTGTCTTTCTTATTACTACAGCTTCAATTTCAATTTACTCCCTGATTCTGATTTACTCCTTGGGTTAGGTCACCATAACTGCAATCTTAGTTTGGGGAAGTCTTTTTGACTCCAAGGAAAGAAAAATCTCTTGTTCCAAGCAGGGAAGTAGACAACAGGAATTTCGCAGTAAGCAGTTACAGCCTCTCTTAGAATGAATTTTATAATACTCAGTGGTCAGATGTAATGACTAGGGGAACACAGGTGGTCACCATGTTCACCTAACTCCCAGTGCAGTGATGGATTTGACAGGATCCCAGATTGGTGGGCTTCTCTCCTCATTTTCAGTGTCAGCAATGATCAAACTTTGCTGCCTTATAACAGAGCCCATTCCAATGTTGTAACATTTTCATGAGGTTTGTTTTTTGTTTTGTTTTTTTTGTTGTTGTTGTTTTTAATTGGGTAGGAAACTGACTCTCTCAAGCTTCCTTTCACAGGTATCCAAAGTCTAACTATTTCTCTTCCCCAATACAGGTCCTTATTCTTTTTTTTGGTCCTGATTCTTGAATCTTCAAATGTTATTCTAGATAAACCTGCTCTCCAGCTTATCCATCAACATGAGTCCCATTCTTTTATTACTCTCGACTGCAGTCCTAGCCCCATGTCAATACTCTATATGCACCCAGGTTTTAAGCTCTTCACATCTCTGAGTCTTAACACCCCTCAGGCCTCATGACAGTCCTACGTTATTCATGAAAGGCAGAGGAGACACCGGACAGAATAAATGAAAGCAAACTCTTGCTGGACTCACGTTCCCCTCTCCATCTTTGGCAAATTTCTGATATGTAGGGAGAGTTGATGCAATAACTCAGGTTTTTTATTTCTCTAGTTATGCTCTTATATATAGATAAGTCACATTTCTCAGCTATTAGTCACTGCACGTTCTCTGTCTCTGTGCACTTTCTCTACAATGTATTTAACACATGCAAACATCTTTAATAGTGTCTTTTATACTAATAATTTGGGGATGGTGATTGATTTCATCAACTCAGATTTCCTGAGTCTCACTGGTCTTCCTCTCCAGAAATGCAGACCCTGCGTGTGGCTTTGTCAACTTTGGGAGTAGGATTTTCTTCTGCGTCTGTCATGTGTTCTTGTACCCATGGAAATGAACTAATCCCCACTGTAATCAGGTACACAATCTCATGGAAGCTCTATCAGGGTCAATACAGACATTTCTCAGTTAATTAACACTTAAAGTGGGAAGAAAACTAAGACTGATTAGTTATCAAAAGCTATCAATTATATAACAATGATTTGTAGGAAAAGTTTATTTAAAGCTGACTTTTGCCAGGTACTGGGTTAAGTCCTTTAATGTATCAGCTCACATATTCTACTGAACCACTAAAGATAGATGCTGTGCGTAAGAGTATTTTTTTAAATAATGAAAATATGTCTTAAGGCACTTGTGTACTGGAAAAAAAATTGCAAGCAAATAAGAGAACATGTGAAAAGTAGGAGTCAGTCTTCACATGTCTAAACACTGTTGTGGTGTCTCTCATGATCAAAGCAAAATAATCAGTCACAGACGACACGGGCGGATTTTTACCAGATTCTCTTTGTATTTTTTGCACTTCAAGGGCAACAGCTACAGGAATCATTACAATTGCTGGTAATATTGGGGCAGCCCTGGCTCCCCTCTTGATGATCCTAACGGTGTATTCCCCACACCTGCCCTGGATCACCTACGCCGTCTTCTCCATCCTCGCTTGCCTGCTCGTCTTCTTCCTTCCTGAAACCAGGAATCAGCCTCTGCCTGACTCCATCCAGGATGTGGAAAAGGAGTGAGTAATGCCCCTGGCTGTCCCTTAGGGGACCTATGTGCTACAGATCTGTGACAAGGAAGTTCAAAACCTGAGTGAGACTGCGGCTCCCTAGGCAGGTTTAGACCTAGACAATTTCCATGTGGTCAGTGCATTTGGTTTAGTTACAGCCTCATTCCTCACCACAGTGACCTCAGACTCATCCAAGGCTCTTAGGTCACACAGACCAGCTCTGCCCAGCGGGCACTAGTAGGTTTCGTGGTGAAGAGGCCCAAACGTGATGCCCTGGTATGACATATGCACCTCTGAAGGTATTTTACAAACATGCACATATCCAAACACCAGATGCTCAGCCCTCAGCTCAGTAAATGCAGTAAGGTCTCTGGACTACTGGTTCCTGTAGGTCTGTGGACTGTCCTGGTCACTGAAGAATCTGAGGGAGATCAGGGAGAGGACAAGAGCCCCTCTCATCAATGACAACGTGTCTCAAGGGAAGGAGTCCTGTTGTGCTGCCTTTGAGATTCAGACCATCTGGTTTTCACTGGGAATGGAATTGTTGAGAAAAGAGGAAAAGGAGTGGTAAATATTGTTATTTTAAATGATCAAGAATTGGAGAGGATTTTTTAACTTTTGTATATTTTCCTTGACTTTTCCAAATTCCTTTGGCCTGAAACTAACTGTCTGAGTTGCCTTCCCTGGTCTTGCCCTGGGAGCCTGAAGATTTACTGAAACCCTCAGGGCAGTGGTCATGGTTTATATTAAAGCTGGTTGGCAAAAGATAAGCTTGCTCTAAAGAATGCAGGATATGTATACTTATTTGATGTCTCCATTTTCATGTTTGTTGGTTGGTTTCATTGTATTTTTACCAGGAAAAAAGGCTCAAGAGAAGCAAAGCAGGAAGATATTACCATGAAAGTGACACAGTTTTAAGGAATCTGCTTGATTCAAGAGCAAAGTAAAAGAAAAATCCCAAGATAATTCCTGGATTATCTTGTAAGATAAATAAAGAACATTTATAATGGAGAAAATGGATCCTTTTTACAACTGTGGTACTAAATTACTAAATATAAAATATAGTAAGAAATGTCAAAAAGAAAACCAAAATATTTTAAAAGGACTTAGCATATTTGTATAATTGTAGATACATAGGATGTTTCTGGATAGGAAGGTTGAATAGTATTAAAAACAACAACTCTTCCCCCAATCAATTTGTAGAATAACTGATGTAGTAACTATAGTTAAAAAACCACATACTTTTGGAGGAATTTGGTAAAGAGTTACAAATGTATCTAGAAATTAATAATAAATAAAGTGATTTGAAAAGGGAGGATCATGGAGTGAAGGGGGCTGGCTAATATGGGGTAGCATATGCTAGAATTTATTATAGCTGCAATAGTCAAAACAGTAATAACAGATGCATTTACATATCACAGAAGTCCAGAAACAGACCAGTGTGGATATGACACTTACTATGTAATTTTGGTATGATAAATCACTGGGAAAAATAAAGGATTATGCAACACATAGCATAATTAACTACTGAAAAATAAATAACTCATAATGTGACTTTATACCTTAAGCCAAAAAGTATTCTACTTTAATAAGAAGTTAAGTGGGAAAAATAAATGATAAATCTCAATAGAAAACTTGGCTGCAAAATCTTGGATAAAAGAAGTTCTAAATAGTAAAGCAAATGGCAGATGTTTAGAGAAGGGGAGATTTGAATAATACTCACTTAAAGCCTCTGTTGGGCAAAACCTTAACAATGTATTGGAGAAAACTAGAAAAAAATATTCACTGAAATGATAAAAGCAGTTAACTTTCAGTGGTGGACTTTTAAGTGATTGTTATTTCCTTCTTTGCAAGTTTCTGTACTCAAAAGTTTGAAGAAGGAATGTGTAAAATTTCAAAATATTGTAAGATGTCAAAAATTAAACAGCAAATGACAAAATAAATAATTTTCAAAATGTACTTCTAATATGTAGAATTCTCATAAATATCCACGTGTTTTGACACCTATTTTGGTGTAACTGACTAAAGCCTACTCACAGTACATCCATGGTATCCACACCCACAAAATGGTTATTTGCTCACTCCCTCATGTATAATTAGAAGTTTGCAGAACCCCAACATTTCTTCCTTGGCCTGTGGGGTTAGAGCTATCACAGTGGAAAGGACAAGTGGAAACTTGAAAACTACTGTCGAGTTCCCTCCCAAGATAGTAAATCAGAAATGATTGTGTGCTCCGGAGAATAGCAGAAGTTATTTCACCCTTCGGGGCCTGAGGCACGCAGGGGTAGTAGTTTCCAACATGTCTCCATTTAGTCATTTGCAGGGCCAAACTTGATTCCATTCAAGTCTGTCCCTGCGAACAACTGAGTGATCTTGGAGGAGAACAGGGGAGTACCACAAATAGAACCAGACATTACATCCAGTTAGAGCTTCTTACCACCATAGATGGTATCTTTGCTAGAAAAAAGTTTCTTTGGTAGACCATTTTCTAGAGCAGCAGGATCTGAAGCTCAAAAAAAAAAAAAAAAAAAAAAAGCCAAAGACAAAGAAAACAATGTGATTTCAAGTATAACTTAAAAGCATAATCTCAAGTTGAAAGGCACAAAAACAAAGGCTCTGAATGACAAGTGTTGGAGTTGGAAATCCAGCTGCTTTTCACAGGAGCAAAGCCTGGTGACAAGCTCTCGGTGAAGTAATATCAGGTACTGATATATTAAAAGACAGTTAATGACTTTTCCGAGCAATGCTGGGAAAGCCAGCAAATAATTTTATACAAGTAAGTGGAAAATGTAAAAATGAAACCACCAGTATTTGGCAAAAAATATAAGGTCTCAGAAAATTATTACTGATGAAAAGAAGAAAATCATTAGGCATTCCTGAAAACCAGAAATCTTTTTTGCTTCCATTAAGTGATCCTTTGGCTTAAGCCTTAAGACTTAATGCAAAGAGAAAGGACATAATTTTAAATAATATATGGAATGTTAGAACGACATCATCAAAAATATATCTAAAAGGCCTGGGGCATTTAACAGTGTTATATGTTATATTTTTATCACACATAATAACCTGTTTCCCCAAAAATAAGACCTAGCTGGACCATCAGCTCTAATGCATCTTTTGGAACAAAAATTAATATGAGACCTGGTATATTATATTTATTAATATCATATCATACCATATCATATTATATTATAGACCAAGTCTTATAGTAAAATAAGACTGGGTCTTATATTAATTTTTGCTCCGAAAGATGCATTAGAGCGAATGGTCCATCTAGGTCTTGTTTTTGGGGAAACACGGTATTTCTAAGTAATAAACTGATATATTTTATGTTTTCTTCAGCCCCAAACACACACACACACACGCACACACACACACACACTTCTCTACATTTAATTTCTTCATTGATTTGCCCAGGATGCATCCAGGTTATACCTGTTCTCTTGGCATTATTATTCAGTGTCCCCTCTCACTATCCAAAGTGCCTCAGTCTTGTTTTTATGATCAGCCTACCTTAGGGCTTTCTCGTCAGGTCAAGAAGCTAAAAATGAATTATAAACCTACACATGAGTCATCATGTCACAGGCGGGAAATGGTCAAGTTGAGCAAGTAAATTTTTTACTTTGGGTTCAAAAATCTTTGAGGGTTAGACAGATTTGGGAAGACATCATAGTTAGTTAGCTCTGTCCTCCATGCCACCCCTTCAACCCCAAGACTAGCTAAAGATCTTCTGAGCTGGGGACTGAGTATCTGAAACAAGAACATAGGACTTGATAAAGAACTTGGTCAGGGTGTATGCCCATCATCCAGAATGGAGAGACTGTGCTCTCCCACTCGGTAGGAAGCCAAAAGTATAAAGAGGTGCATTTATGTCGAGAACTTGAAGACAATAATAAAACTTACTCAGCTCTGGGTGGTGAGCACACAATGTGATATATAGATGATATAGTATAGAAACGTACATTTGATACCTATGTAATTTTATTAACCATGGTCACCCCAATAAATTAAAAAAAAAAACTATTCAGAGTCAGTCTCTGTTATGTTATCCCCACTCAGCAGCAATTTTAAATAAGTGATAAAATCCTTCTACCCACCCCTAAAAATACTTTGATGGGCTATGTTCTAAACAATTGATGTGACTATTGGTAAGGCTTAATATCATATCTGTAGGCTTTAAATTAGCACATTTTGGTTATTTATCACTTAATAAATATTGTGTTCTACATGGACGTTGGATTGGAGAACTCCCAGGTATACAGTGGGTCCCAGGCACCTGTGCACCCAGCTATGCACATTTGTTTCAAGAATAAGTTCGTAAGGATTCAAAATCACAGCAGCTCACTTCAGATACTACCGTGTTTCCCCAAAATAAGACCTAGCTGGACCATGAGCTCTAATGCGTCTTTTGGAGCAAAAATTAATATAAGACCTGGTATTATATTATATTACATTATATTATATGACTGGGTTTTATATTATATTAAAATAACACTGGGTCTTATATTAATTTTTGCTCCAAAAGACTCATTAGAGCTGATGGTCCGGCTAGGTCTTATTTTCGGGGAAACATGGTATCATATCTCCATTCCCTGTGGTACAACATATTCCTTCCCTTAAATAGTGGACTCGAAATAAACAATGAAAGCATAGTGATTAGAAAGATCAAGAACCTGAACTTGAGTTACCTCAATTATGTCCTTTAATATGGCCACTTGAAGTTTTATCTGGGTTTCAAATTTAAAAGAGTAAAACAGAATGCAAAACTATGAGACGTAAGTTTTTGTTGAGCAAATGAACATTTCATTATACAAGGTCTGACAATTAAGTTCACAAACTCGTCCCAGAAAAAGTGCTACATACCTCATTGCTGAATATCACTATGGTCACCTTCGAAGCACTCCCCTTGGGAAGCTATGCACTGACGCCAGCGCCTAGTCCACCCTTCAAAGCAATTTGGGAACTCTTTTTCTGGAATGGCCATCAGAGCTGTCGTCCTATTACCCTTGATGTCCTGAATGTCATCAAAGTGTCTTCCTTTCAATATTTCCTTTATCTTTGGGTAAAGAAAGAAGTCACTGGGGGCCAGATCAGGTGAGTAGGGAGGGTGTTCCAATACAGGTATTTGTTTACTGGCTAAAAACTCCCTCACAGACAGTGCCGTGTGAGCTGGTGCATTGTTGTGATGCAAGAGCCATGAGTTGTTGGTGAAAAGTTCAGGTCATTTTCATCTAACTTTTTCACAGCCTTTTCAACACTTCCAAAGAGTAAACTTGGATAACTGTTTGTCCAGTTGGTACAAATTCCTAATGAATAATCCCTCTGATAGCAACAAAGGTTAGCAACATCGTTGCAACAAGTTTGTGAACTTGTCAGACCTTGAGGATGAAGTTTAATTAAAAATTTTTGACTATGTATTCTGGCTATTATTATTTGTGGCATTTCATGATTATTACTGAAAATAATTTTGACATATAGTGTCTGAAGGGCTTAAAATATGACCCATTCTGGGTGACAAATATGCGAGGTTCTGTCCCCTGAAATTGGGGACCTGAGAGTAGGAGGAACCTGTGACCCACTCCCAACAGAAACTTTTGTCAGTTGACAGCATCTACTCTAGATGCTCCCTGGACACAAAGGTAAGGAACCAGCAGGGCCGAGGTGGCCAACCGCCTGGAAGGGCATGATGCCAAAGCCCAGCCTCCCAAGGCCGCATACAGGCCAAGGGAACAGCCAAAGGGGAGACCTGATGTCTTGAAGGAGTTTCAGAGTCTTAGGAGGGTGCGCCCTAGTGGAAAGTGGTAGGAACTACACCTTTGGGAAATGAGCAGATCAACAGTCTTCTCAGCAACGTGCCAGAAAGATACCACGGACAGTCACAGACCACACAGGATAAGTTCAGCTGGGGCAGATGCAAGCACGGGACAGAGGGGGGTGGTAGACCAGACTTCACCCTCCACCCGTGTCATTTAGGTTCCATTGTTGGGCAAAAGAAAGAGAAGAAAATACTCTGATATGGCTCAATTTACACCTGAAGTGACTGAGTTTATCAATGCTCTCTTCCATCAGGCAGAATTGGGATTCTAAATAGAGGTGGAGTTCTATTTCTTTTCTAAGTTACATTTTTGCACAGTAACTACTTGGCTTTAAAGAAAATCCCAATGCAACTTTAACGTTGGTGAGTAAAACCCAAACACCCCTAAAATGCAAACCGCTTCATATTTGCTGACAGGATCGCATTGATAGCACAGATGGAGGACGGGCAATACTGTGGCTTCTCCCCTCGGGGTGTGTCCTCCAGAGGTTAAATTTCTTAAGGAGTCTTTCATTCATCGCTGAATCCACAGACACTAACAAGTGCCCGGAAAATGGTAGGTGTGGTGGAAACGGTTAAGTGCTGTCCACATGTGTGGTGTGCTGCCTGCCCCCCACTAACAGTCAGTACTGAGTGGCAAATTTCCCCAACTGCTACTGTGTTTCTCCGAGAATAGGACCGGGTCTTATACCGTATTTCCCTGAAAATAAGACCAGTTCTTAAATTAACATAATAAAAAAATTATATTAATTTTTGCTCCAAAAGACACATTAAGATGTATTTTCAGGGGATGTCTTATTTTTTCATGTACAACAATCTACATTTATTCAAATGCAGTCATGTCATCTTCTTCTGGAACATCATCATAACGTACTAAATGTGTCATCTGGCTGACGATCTTAACTGGGGCTGATTTTCGGGGTAGGTCTTATTTTTGGGGAAACACGGTAGGAGGAGTGTTGGCAGCTGACAGCTCCCAACTGAGTCCCTCTCTGGGAGGGCCACCCCCTTGTCCTTGGCAGCCTGCAGCCACAGACTATGAACGGAGAGGTATAAAGGACCAGCCCTCTTGCCTGGATACAGGACAAGTCTGCAGGGCCATTGCAGCTCTGCAGGCTGGCTCTGGCCTCTGCTGTGACTGTATCACACTTCAGCTTCTCCCACTGCCCACTCCTGCTTCCTCCATTGCCACCCCCCACCCCCCAGAAACCTTGCTGCCCACAAACCTCCCTCTCAGGGTTTGTTTTCCAGGGAGCCTGTTCTGAAACAGGACATGCTCTACAATGCTGAATTGAACTGAAACCACAAAAACTGTGAACCCCAAAACACATTTTCTGTGGAATAACCTAAGGGGGGAAAATCTGCTAACAAGTGCTTCCCATGAGTCTCCCTACAGAGAAAGCCTCCCTAAGGAATCCCAGCCATGAGTCTGGACAGATCAGCTTTTGTGCATTGGAGTGTGTTCTGGGTCGTGTTGGAAGACAAAGAGCAAGGACCTAAGATCGTAATGTGTATGGTGGTCTGTGGCTGTTTCTGTCCACCTGACTCCTTCACTTCCTTCTCCACAGTAACCACACGGTTCTGGGGAACAGACGCATCACCTTATGTCAGGTTGATGTCATGAACCCCTAAATTCAGCTATACTGTTTTCTACTTCAGGATTTGACAGTCACTTAAACCAGTACATTTCTCACTTTGCTTAAACTATTTTGTTGAGTTTTCCAGCCTTGGCAACTAAGAGAGTCCTAACAAAGATCTCCTTGTGGTTCTGGGACTTTGTAGAGAGATGAGGATTTAAGAAGTCTCTAACAGGTCATTGCCCCATATTTGGAGAAGGAAGATTAATCATGTCATACATGCTTCTCTCCACAGTTAGGACCATCCACCTGCGAGGGTCCTTGTGTTTAGAGTCTGGGTTCCTGATGGACAAGGCTCGGTGAGCCTCCCCACCCCACCCCACCCTTCCTGAGCCCAGCCTAACATGGTTGTAGTCTGAGTGTGAGCCCCCAACAGGCAGCTTCATTGATGGCCTATAAGCAGTGATTAGAGCACTGTTTTCCGATTGCCCCGCCCAAATTTTCCTTACGTTATACCTCTCCGTGCCTTAAGTACCCTCTTCCCCTATTTATCTCTGAGTCTATTCATTATAAAGCAGCTCGACCTCAATTTCCTTATTTCGCCAAGTGGAGACTTCACTGCTATACACATTTGCCCACTAACAGCACTAGATAAAGCTGGTTGAGTGGGGCAGCTGTTTAAGGGGCTGCAGAGTCTGTAATGGAGATGAACGCATGAAACCTGTTATTTTATTCCCATCAACTGTTGGCAGAGCATATCCATGAGGGCTGCCAGTCTAGCAGATGCCCCTCAGATGCTGGCATGAAGTTCTGGGCTTGGCTTCACGCAGAGCTGCTCCATTTTTATTCCCTTTATACATTGGGCATCTGGATGACATTATGGCTGAAGAAGGGTTCTGCTGCTGATGTAAAGCATAGAAGCCACTGCTCTGGACAATCAGTTGAAGCCACATGTTCCCTGTCTTTCCTGACTCAGAACTTCCGGCTGCCACCTGATCACTGCTCGTGGGTTCAGGCAAAGGCTGGGGCAGCCATCTTTCATCAAGATGAAAAGACAAGGGAGCTGTGGTCTCAAACGGTTTCTTCAAAAAGCCTTTCTTTGAAAGTGGAGCTAGAAGTACCCAAAATTACTCATTTACAAAGCACCCTCCACATTGCTATAAACTCAGTGTCATGCAGGGTGGCAGGCGGGGTCTCAGCTCCCGCTCCCAACATAAGAACACAGGACATGGTGAGGCCAAAAAGGAACACCCACGGAGCTATAGATAGGGGAGTCATACCACTACCGTCTTGCTGGCAGCGGGGTTGGAGACACAGGAAGCAGGAGCCACACTGTCCGCAACCCGCCGTGCTAACTGCAATCCACTCTTGCTAGCTCAGCCACCATCTTCTTGCTAGCCCCCATTTGCTGCTAGCGTAGCCACAGCAGTTATATTAGTGGCCAATGGCTCACTGGTTACAGCTGACGGCCAACTAGCCACAGCTGATGGCCATCCAATCACTGTTGATGGCCATTTACTACCTGAGCCAGCACCTTTCTATGTGAGGCCGAGAGCCTGGAAACTGCACTCCTGGCTCTGTCCCCACACTCAGATATGCTTTAACTTTGAAGTTGAACTGAGTCCCAGAGAGCAGTTTTCAGGCTCTCAGCCTCATGTGGAAAGGTGCTGGCTCGGGTAGTAGATGGCCATCAGCTGTGACTAGTTGGCCGTCAGCTGTAAACAGTTAGCCATTAGCCACTGATATAACTGCCGTGGCTGAGCTAGCACGGTGGGTTGCTGTTGGCAAGTGGGGTCGGTTGGCAGAGAAGTGGACGGCAGATTGCAGATCATGTGGCTCCTGTTTCCTGTGTCTCCAACCCAGCCTCCAGTGAGACTATAGGGTATGACTCCCCTACCTATGTCTCCATGGGTGTTCCTTTTTGGCCTCACCATGTCCTGCGTTCTTATGTGGGGAGTGGGACCAGCGACCCTGCATGACACCCTGCATGACATGAACTTTTGGCAATCTTTTTTAAAACAAACATAGAAATTAATCTTTTTATATTTAACCTAGCAAACTGAATCTGAGTTACCAAAAATATATATTTTAAAAATACCCGGGTGGCCAGATGGCTCAGTTGGTTAGAGCAAAAGTTATGAACAACAGGGTTGCTGGTTCGATTCCCACATGGGCCAGTGAGCTGCACCCTCCACAATTAGGTTGAAGACAACGAGCTGCTGCTGAGCTTCCAGAGGGGCGGCCGGATGGCTCTGTTAGTTAGAGCGCAAGCTCTGAACGACAAGGTTGCAGGTTCCATTCCCGCATGGGATGGTGGGCTGTGCCCCCTGCAACTAAAGATTGAAAACAGCAACTGGACTTGGAGCTGAGCTGCACCCTCTACAACTAGATTGAAGGACAACGACTTGGAGCTGATGGGTCCTGGAGAAACACACTGTTCCCAATATTCCCCAATAAAATTTTTTTAAAAATACCCACCATAATCAAGCAAAAGAACAAACCACTTCTTCTGGACCATGAAGTAGCACGTTAGAGTCTGCCTAGCTGAATGGTTGGTTTTGAAAGCACTGGGAATAGAAACTTTGGAAGAACAGAACTTTAAGTGGCTCAAAGAACCTTATTAAGAGTTTGTATAAACATTTATTATTCTGCTGAAGAAATGAAAGAAGTCTCAGTAGGAACAGTGTGGGGTTCCACATAGTCTAAGATCGTCAGAACGCAGTGTGTCCAGCGCCCTCTGCCCTTACGTTGCACTTGACGATGTGTCCCTACAGATTCAGGAGTCATCCTCTCTCTAAAATCCTACTTTTGGACCAAGCTCCTTTCCTGCACGGCTGCAGGAAGTCCAGTTCCCTCCCAAAGTGTTCCAGAGGACACCGACATGAACGCTTTTCTGGTCTGCTTGCCTCCTACGGCCTCTCCTTCATGGCCCCTGAGCCTCTTCCCTCTTGGGTGCTGTAAACCATGCACATTGACTCCTTCCTTGACCCCTCCTTCTCCATACAAGGCTTGAGAATAACAAAAGATTAATATAAGCATAACACCGAAACTTGAAACAAGGGGCTGGGGAGCAGCTTATTTACTCCTGGTTTCACAAGGGGCTCCCCTCTGTCTATTCTTCTCTTCAGCCTCTGATCTGCTGCCCCAGTGGTGGGGTTCATTCGCCTTTATTCAGTTGGGGTCCCTGATGGACATGTATTCCACTCCCAAGTGCTGGTTTGTTAGCCAGCACACCCAGGTACCGTCATCGTCATAGCAATCTCTGCAGAGACTATGCAGTGCTGCCAAGAGCCAGCCTTGCGATCATTCAGCAAAACATCTGGATTGTGTGCAGCACTGCGGGCTCATGTGTCACCAGTCCTGGGCCTTCCTACTGCTAAGGGACACAGCACATTCAAGTTCCCTGTCTTTGCTTGTGACGTGCCAAGTGAACAGATACCACTACTACACTCTCTCACCCATTCCCCCAAAGTAAAAAGGAATAAACACGTAAAAAAAAGCACACAAACAAGAGACTGGTATTTGACATCTTGGAAACATTTGTGTTCAGATTACTTTCCCTTCGGGATTCTGCCCCCCTGCACTGGGTCTGTGCCTTATATCCATATGACTAAAAAGGCTCACCCAAGTGGTCCCGCCAAAGCAAAGGTTTCAGTTTTTACCGAAGAGTGCAGAAACTGCTCCAGGTTTTTAGTGACACTTTAAGAAACCCTCTGCTCCTCATCTGCAAAGCGTGGGGTATGCATTCCAGTGCTCGTGGCCTTATGGACAGCTTGGAAGCAGCAGGAGATCGCTGGCCAGCAGCTGGTCTCTGCCCCATGCGCCATGGTGACTTGTGTCCTCCCGATTGACTCGGAACTTCTCACCACCCTTCCTGACCACTGCTCATGGGTTCAGGCAAAGGGGGTGGGTAGCCAGGGCATGGCGCTTGGCAGACACTCAAAACTGTTTGCTGGATGAGCGAGTGAATATCAGCCCTGATATGCTCCTGAGGGTCTCTGTCCTAACCAGAGAGAAGCCAGAGAAGTATCCTTCTGTCCTAAACAGAAGCAAGAGATGGAGGAGTCCTTTGTTTAGAAGTCACTCAGCACTCCCCGGTGTGGGGGAGTTGTTTGTTTGTTAATCAAATAACATCCAGTTTGTTTAATTAATAATTAATATGGTCTGTGAGTTCAGTCATCTTCAGATCAAACGGTTCACTAATACATGGCTGAGTTAGTTCAAAGCTAAAAGGAATATAGTTTACAAAATATAAATTCTTGGTACTTGGGTTCTGCTTCAAAGGAAGTCTCGCCCAGACTGTATAATAAGTCAAGAGACTGAAGGGAAAGGTATTGGGAATGCAACTGATTTTCGGTGGTGGGGAGGAGATGACTGTGGGAACTAGGGGCAATGGCCTTATCCTGGTCAGGACTCACAGAAATGAGGGTGTACTATGTCTGCCAGCACCCAGAACGGCCATGGAACGCAAAGACAGAGGCCAGTTTGCTGGGAAGGACAGATGGAAGACAATCAGACACGCATCCTGACTCCAGTGTCTGGGGTCTGGAAGGAGCCAGTCAGGAGCGGATTGCTAAGAAAAGAACGGAGGAGGAACAAAGAGTTTCACTGAAGGTCTATTTTCCCCAAATAGGAGAAAGGCTCATTGGAGGTCATAACGGATCTTATGGGGAATGCTTTGAGGGTCCCATCCTGCTCTCTTCCACATTCTTCCTGGGCATTTCGAGAGCCCTTCCCTAGCTTTCTTGGCTGGCTTCAGCACTCAACTGGCACTAACAATCCCCAGTCATAAGTGTAGATTCCCCCAGCGTGTCCAAATTCTTTCAAACACAAAAATAACCTCTTCCTCTCTCTCCTTCATGCAGTAGTTCATTGATTGAATTATTCTAAACATTCATCTGAAACCAGTGAAAATAGAAATTTCCAATTTTCTGGTACTCATAAGGTAGAAAAGCAAGATAAATGCCCTTATCGATTATACTTTAAATTGGGGTTTTTTAAACAATACAGAATAAAGCTGATGTATAATTTAAAAAAGAAAATATTTCTTGGGAAAGGTGTCCCTGGATTAAGGTACAGAGGGGCCTTGAGTAGTGAGTTAGAGGTTTCCTTCAAGTCCTCCCCGGCTAAACCTCCCTGTGCATCTACACGGGCAGGACTAGGACGATACAGAAAAGCTAGAGATATTTTAGTTCAATAAAAAGAACTTCTGGAAAGAGTTTTTCATTACTGGGAACATTCTAGCAGAGGCTTCCAGGATGTGTCAGATGGAATTCAAGCATCACAGATTAGGTTCAGCCTAAGAAGCAAGTACGGCCCCTTCCCACAAAGAGAGTGAAACGAAATTAGTATATGAATTATATGCTAATAATAGCCGAGCACAATAAATACGGTGCTTAATAGTTGCATAATAAATATTAGGTTCTTCCCACCCTGACAGTCCATGGGTCCATGGTCACACTTATTGAATGTATTTCTAGAGGGGTAATTAGATACATTTTAGATTCTTCCAGAAGCTCACAATTTTCTAACAGATAGGAAGACCAGGGGAGCAAAGGAGGAATGCTATCTTTGCTGATGTCAGTACTTCTTCCTCCGCTTGGCGTTTTCTGCACCTTCAGGCAGTTGCTGCTTTGGGCTTTATTGTATCCACTACAGCTGAAATAATGGCTCTTGCAGCCTCCGCGCCTTCCATCATGGCGTGCTCTACCTGCAAAGCAGACCAGTCACAGGACACTCAGTGACCATCCTAGGCTGGCGCCCCACCTCGCCACTCCTCTTCAGGAACCAGCCTGCCTGGTGGAGGAGGAAGCAACCTGTGCTCTCCTAGATTTCCAAAGGTCCTAGAGCTGCAAGAGATCTAGACAAGCCAGGAGGGCCTGGAACAGACACCTGAGGTAGACATGCTCCCTCTCCCCCGGGGGGGCACAAGGCCCCCGGTCCCTCCCTTAGAGCCATTCAGCCCAGGGTCTGCCTCCAGTGTGGGGCTCAGAGGCAAAGGGTCTCAGAGGGGCACAGACACTGAGGCCCTCATTCTTCACATGGGAAATCTGAGAGCCAGGGAGGGGAGCTCGCTTGGACAGTGTCACAGGGTGAATTAGTGTCCGAGCTTAGATCTGGGCTGGGGTCTCATGGCTGCGAGGCCCACGCTCCTGAGGAAGGAGGGCCACCTATAAGCTCTTGGGGTCTTCTTTTCATGTACAAGTGCTCATGGAATGGGAGATCCCTCATACCAGAGCCCACCAACCCCTAGCGTTGGAGCAAAGCCTCACAGGAAGGGAATGCAAGCTAGGAGAGGACCCGAGTACAAAGGAGGAAGATGCGGAAAGCGAAGGGGGGGTGGGTGGAGGGAGAGTGTAGGAGGCCTGCTAATGGTCACTCAGAGATGGGATAGTAGAGAGACCAATGCTGGCATCTGATCCCAGTATATTAAGAGAAATAAGAAACATAGAAAAGAACATAGAAAAATCATGTTCCACTTTTAATCCTTGATATATATTTTTTTTCTGTTACAAAGGTGATAATAAATACTTCCTCTGTTCACCTCATGGGGTTTTAGTGAGAATCAGATGTTAACAAGAGCATCTCAAACTGTCGTAGCTACTTAGGCTTTCAAAGCTCTTTCACATATGCTGTACCACCTTTCATTGATTACTGCCCTATCATGGGGGCGGGGTCACAAACCCAGATGCAGTGTGGGCCAGGCCAGGTAATACGGGTGAAGCTGGCAGGTGGCACAACTACCGCCACACGTCCATCTAAATGGGGAGCCAGAACATGGCCCCACAGGGCTTCAGCAAACAGGAACACAGGCCCAATGGCCTAATCGAGTGGTTGTTCAAGAGAGGCTGGGAATCCAGATCTTTTTATATAAAATTTCTATATTTTTTAAATGTTGGCAAGTAATTTTAAAAAAATACTAGTCACCCAAGCAATGTATGTCTGTAGGCCAGACGTGGCCCACAGGCTGCTAGTTGGCAACTATAGCAACAAAGTATCTACCTCGGTTTATCCCCATTTTGTAAAGGAAGAAACAGTCTCAGAAATAAAACGACTTCACCAAGGAGACCAGGCTAGTTGACGGCCAAGCCAGACTCCACCGGTGGTCTTACCGTGATTTTTCTATTCTTCCCTGGATGACTAGAGATGAAAAGGAACTGTAAAATCCTGTAGAAATAGAAGGCCTCACCCATGCAACAAATAGTATGAAACCACTGTGGGCCATTCTGATCACTGATGAGATGAACCACAAGACCTCAGGTAAAAGCCCTCCTCAGCGGAAGCCAGTGGCGCCCTACCTGCTGGCTCCTGGGCACACCGTATCTGAGATTGTTGACAAAGTGCTCGCAGTTCCCTTCAATCAGGCTGTAATGCACCATCTTGTTGATCATCTGTTTTGTACGCTGGATGATCTTGTCCATGGGCAGCGGCAGGTATGTCCCGTCCAGTTTGTTGTTCACCTTCCAGGAGCAGCCGTGCAGCACGTCTTCCAGACGACTGTATTTTACCACGGCCCGGTTGCTGAAGATGGAGGTGATGCTGCCGGCCTCAAATTCCTCACCTAGAGGCCAAAGGCAAACAGAAGTTGGAAAGCAGGGGCAGAGAACACGCTCACTCTAAGATGTTGGGTAAGCTGCTTCCCTGTGGGGCCTCAGTTTCACCATCCATAACAGGCATGGCAGAGCATGCGGGTAGATTGGATGAACTGCAAAGGACCAGCATTCCCAAGAAGCCTTGGTCTTGCACGGCACTCCCCACTTCCAACCCCCCACCCCCAGCCACCTCTTTCTTATAAAATTCTTAAAGTACCTTAGGCCCCGGGCTGCATTCTGTGTCTTACTGACCTAAGTCCTAGGATTTGAGTCTCGCTTTCCTAACCTGACCAGTAATCTTCACAAACGTGTGCCAAGCACCCTTACGTGTAAGCGTCCACTCCAGGTAAGGGGCTATCATGTGGTTTCATAACGTGCCTCCTTCTGCAGCCTCTACAGGCACAGGTGAGGCCACGCAGACAGGCCTTTGGATGGGACCCACTGCAATGAGCTTCCACCCAGAGCCACCCTGCTTATCAACCTACTCAAATACTGGCAATCATTAAGGGTTTGCTTGAAAACAGGGTTCCACAGCTTGGCAAAAGAAATATTTGAAACCTGCTTTATTATCATATTCAGTCTTTAGAGGACACAGAGGCTCAGAGAGGGTCAGGAACCTGCCCAATGCCAGGTAGGTAGCAATTTAAAACCAGGACTGTTTTTCTGCCAATGTGTGTACCCTCCCCCTTTATAAGCTGTCTGAGAGCAAGAAATGTCCCTTGCTCTTTTCTTACATATTAAAAGAAAATCTGCTGATTTCATAAAACCTGGCAATTCAACTTTTGGGAACAGAGATGGCAGAAGTCAAAATCTGACGGAGAAGGTGGGGACATAACTGTTAACAATTTCTTTGGTTATGCAAGAGTTAGGCTCCTAGAAAGGAGAGATGGAGGTGAATGTAGTGTGAAGCAATCTTTACTTGTTCTTCGTGGAGGCTCCCAGACCAGAAGTGGGGAAGGGTGTGAGTGGATGGGGCAGGAGGTGAGAGGGTGGGAGAGGGCCTGCTCTGCAGGAAGGTGTCAGCAAGGTGAGAGGCTAGGCTAGCAGAGGCGGACAGGACATGGGGGTGAGAGCCGTGAGCAAGGTGTGGCCACCACCACTGTAATTTAATCTTGAGTGGCCAGTATGTGCACAGGACAAAATCCACAGGGCATCAAAGAATATGCTGAGGAGCCCTCTCCCGCTCCCTCTCCCAGCTTCCCCAGGTCTCAGCTCCCGAGGCCACCACTGTGACCAAAGGTTCTGCATGTCTGATTTGGAGTGTTTTTCCCCTCATTCTGTGCTATAATCTTCTATTATCACCTCCTCCTTATCATCAAACCTCCACTAATATTTAATTAGCTGCCAGTTTCACCTCAGCCTTGTGTTAATGCTGCCTTGAGAAGTGAAAGGAGAACGGGTCCCCACTGAGAGTGGGGCAGCCTGGGGCAGGTTGGCAGAGTTGGGAGACAAGGTGGGGGTGGAGGTGCCAAAGGTGAGGAGGAAGCCAGAAGCAGCATTTGAGGACTATCTGAGCACATAGGTATCTGCACCCTCCAGGGGGACGTGAGGAAGGATACAGAACCGTTGTCAACACAAATGGAGGCTCAGGTTCTTGCAGTTTGTGGTCTTGGCAGTCAGGGAAGCTGGGGACACTCTAACGTGCGCCTCTGTTAGGGCTGGACATGCAGTGGTGTTTGGGAGACAGCGACCAAACGCTATCACACAGTGAATTAGGGTCTAGCAATGCTTCGGGGTGTTTTCTTGCTAAAGCAAGGCCGCAGTTGAGGAGCACAAGAACTAACTGTACTTCTTTACTTTGCTAACTCAAATATCAGTATTTCAGTAGAGTTTCCACTCTTACTCGGGGCAGTCAGATGGACCACACAATCATCTTCCACATAGATGGCCCAGTGCTCATAGCCAATGCGGAAAATCTCAATCAGGTCTCCGGGCCTGGGTCTCGGTTTGCCCTAAGATGGAAAAAAATATAATAAAATAAAGAAAACGCACAGGCCCAAGGAACTGCAGAGACCCTGCTTGGGGATCAGCTACAGCTCAGCCTGAGGAGTGCTTTCATCACTTTACAGAAACCCAGACTAGAGAAAGTTCTCTTCACACAAAGGAACAAAGGACCCCGCCCCCCACCCCCCATCGCTCTCATTATTAAAACCAGCGAGGTTAACTGTCACTTGTCAATGTAGTGCCTCTCAGCTCTGAATGCACTCTCCTATATGTTCTGTGTAAGCGACGGATGCACCCTCCTTATATGCTCTGTGGGAAGTGAGGAATGCACCCTTCTATATGCTCTGTGGGAAGTGACAGAACTACTTTAAGCATTTCCTGTTGAGATTGAGCACCATCTCAAGCTTTCTCAATAGAGGGCGCTGGAGGGCACTGCAAGAGGAAGGGGTTCTCCTGCAGTGTCTGGCTTGGGGTGGGGCTCGGGGTATCATGGTCAGTAGTGTGGATGTGCAGACATCTGGTACAGCTCTACCTGAGCCCATAACCTTGCAGCCTTGGGCTGGTGATAACCTTTCTGGGGCCCTCTTGACAGAGATAACAGCTCCCCAAAGCCTCCTGCCACTGCTGGCCTCCTGATTCCCTCTGCAGGTCCTCCGCATGGCCTGTCTGTGGCCCAGAGGGTCCCCCTCCTCTGCGTCCCACATCACTCATTGCTAATAGCCAGCTCACCACCTACATTCCAGGGGGTTGCCATTTTCCCAACAACAGCAGACCAGCTTCAGCCTGGCTGAACCAAGCTGCTCAGCTAGCCAATGGGTTGGCCATACCTCTCCAACGAGGTCTGAACCCCTTCCACGTTTGTCTTTCTACGAGTACCCTCCCTCAACCCTGCAGGACCATGTCGAGTTTCCTTGTATTTTAATAATTATAGTGAACTTCCCCCATTTCACCTGTGTGGTTTCTGTCTCCTGACTGAACCCAGACTGCTGATACTCTATCTCTTCAAGGAGGTCAGGGGAAGAGAGACTGTGCATCTAAGAGACACTGTGTGTGTGCACAATACAGTATTGTGCACTTAAAAAATTGTTAAGAGAGCAGGTAGACCTCATGGCAAGTGCTCTTACCACCACTGAAAGAAGGAAAGGAAGGAAGAAAGAAACAGAAAACCCAGAGTTTTAACCACTGCAAAAACAAACTTTAGGAAAAAAAAAGCTCATATCCCCGACTGCAATAATGTACTCAATACTATAAAAATTCAGTCTAAGTTCTGATTCCCAGACTCCTCATCCCTCTCCAACTATCCTTAAGTTTGTCCAGGAGTGGTGCTGGGAAGAAGCTCTGCTCACTGATTTCTCCTGCAGAAGAAGGTATGCTGGGAAATCAGGGCCATGCTGAGGGATGAATCACCCCACCCACCCATCAACTCGACAAGAATGTTGTTGCATCTTCCAGGTTTGCAACCATTTGCCCGGGGAGTCTAGATTCCTCAAGGCTGTATCTCTCCCTCAAGTTCCCTGCCCTATTTCTCTGGCTGAGGACCACCATTTGCCAGTGGTGTATTCACATAAGTACAGGGGGTTTTCACCTGTTTCTATTAACACTTTTCTGAGATATAATTGGCATCCCATAAAATTCACACATTTTAGGTATACAATTCAATACTTTTAGTAAACTCACCGAGTCTGTGCAGCCATCACCACAATCCAATTTCCAATTACCTATTTTCAGTCATTCCTATTTCCTATCCCCAGCCCCAAACAACCTTGTACCCATCAGCAGTCACTCACTTTTCTTCCTCTCCCCTTGCCCCCTAACCCCAGGCAACCATTACTCTACTTTCTGTCTCTATGGATTTGCCTTTTCTGGACATTTCACATAAATGGAATCACACAATATGTGGTCTCTTGTGTCTGGCTTCTTTCACTCAGCATCATGTTGTTGAGATTTATCCATGTTGTAGCATGTAGCAGTACTCCCTTATTTGGATATACCACATTTGGCTCAAACAACTTTGTTATTTTTCAATATTAGTTTGGCTAAGGGAAACTAAAGAAGATTTAAATAAATTAAAAGACGCTCCATGTTCATGGGTTGGAAAATAATATTATTAAGGTGGCAATTCACCACATGGATCTATAAATTAAACACAAGCCCCCTTAATACACCAATAGGCATTTTTTTGGTATAAATTGATAAGATGATCCTAAAATGTGTATGGAAAAGTAGATCACGGTGGAGGTGGAAGCCTTTCTGCCATGAGTTAGGCAGGAAGTGGGAAGTGAGAAACTAGGGACAATGAGGGCAGGCAACTCTTTCAAGGTATTGGCTGTGAACTAGGGGGGAGGCATCAGGTGGGAAGGAAAGACAAACAAGGGGTGAAGGGAAGGCATTTTCAAGATGGGAAAGACAACAGCAAGTGCAAGTTCTGATGATGAGAATCCAGCAGAGAGGGAGAGGTTGGAAATGGCAGAGAACAAAGAGTGCTCTGCAGTGAAGGGGTCCTGGCAAAGTGGGAAGGGCCAAGTTCAAGAGTGCACTGAGGAGGAGACAGCCTTCAGATAGAGAGGCCAAGGAGGGCCTTTCCCAAGAGAAGACGTATATTAGTCCACTTGGGCTGCCATACAAAATACCACAGACTGAGTGCCTTAAACAACAGCAATTTATTTTCTCATAGTTCTGGAGGCTGGAAGTCCAAAGTCAAGGTGCCAGAAGTGTAGGTTTTAATCTGAGTCCTCTTCTCTTGGCTTATAGGCAGTTGCCATTTCACTGTATGCTCATATGACTATTTCTTTGTGCATGGAGAGAGAAAGTTCTCTGGTGTCTCTTCTCATAAGGGCATTAATCCAGTCCTATTGGATCAGGGACCTACTCTTATGATCTCATTTAACCTTCTTCACTTCTTACTCCAAAGACAGCCATACTGGGGATTAGGGTTTCAACACATGAACTGGCGGGGGTGGGGTGGGGTGGGGTGGGAGCAGCACATACATTTAGTCCATAACAACATGTATGGGCTGGTTTTTAAAAACCAGGGAAGAGCAGTAAGTGTAATTGATAAGTTCAAAGGCCCTGAGAAAGGAAAGACTTGGGTTCATCAGAGGTACAGAAAGGAGGTTGGGATGGATGGTACAGAGTGAGCAGGGGAAGGAAGTGATACAAGATGGATTTGGAGATGATATTTGGATACAGAGAATAGAAAGAAAAACAGGAGAGAATGTGGGAGGTGTGGGGGTGGGGAGTAGACCTACGTCCATGGCCAGCAATCTCTAAGGCCTCATCTGAGGAGAAAACCTGGCTGGTGTTCCTCCTGCGCTAGAACGTCAAGATACATTTATCTCATCTGCCCCATCTTGGCATTAATGCACCCCTATTACATAAAACAGTGAGTAATTCTATATATTTTAATGGATATATACATGGCGTGGTGAAAGCAGCAGAAATAGGGACAAATGACAAAAGGGATGGATCCAGGGCCTCAAAATGGCATGGGAGAACAGACGATATTCAAGAAGGTGAGAAGTAAACACCCATCAAAGATACATGTGCAGACCTAAATCAAGTGAAGATAAAAATAGAACAGCCTGAAGTGACACATCGTGGCAGGTTTTCATCTTAAATCCTAAGAGAGGGAAAAGTGAATGAAACCATGTATTAATGTTATACAAAGTTTTATGTGGGAAGCTGGCGATGCTGCTGCTTGTCCATTGTACTATAAGTTCTTATCTTCTTCCTGTTTCCCCCAGTAGTCTGTGAAGACCTTGAGGGCAAGAATATCCTCCCAGATCTCTGCTGAATAAAAAACTGTAGAAAAGCAATGCTATATATTCTCCCTATTTCACTGTTATTGATTAAAATGCTATTCATCCCTTACTATATTTTTGCCAGTAACATTGAGTCCTGCAGGCCTGCTTTTTGCTTATGATGTTATCAAATGAGACCCCAAAGCCTAACCTTAAAAATGCAAGCCTGTATAAATGTCTATTTTAAAGGAGTCTTTTAAAATGTTGAAAGGCGAAGGACACCCTGCAGCTACAGAGGCAGCAGTAATTTTCTGCATCATAAAATGTGTGAAAGAAGCTGACTTCATAAAGTATTAAATTGAAAACATTTACAAGAATATCAACCTTATTATGTTGTGTAATATGAAGGCTTCATGACTATTCATAACTGTTAACAACTTGTTCTGTTCTCTGTTAATATAAATCAGTCCTCACAATATCTATCTTTTGAACAAAATGGGTCTTGAAACATTCTAGAAATTGTAGTATCCTATGAAAATACCCTTCAAGGAGAAACTGAAATTCTTATTGGTGGTTGTGCTTCATACTTCATAGGCTTGGTAATGATGTTGCAATCATTGACACCTCTACCATTCCTAAATAATTCAGTTGAGACCAACTCTATGGGCGCTTTCCTCTTCTATCATATCATGAGAAATAAAACCTTTGACTGAGACAATCAAGATGGGGCAGTAGGTAAACGCTGTGTTTACCTTCTATCACAACCACATCAAAATTACAACTAATCTACAAAACAACCATTATTGAGACTCGCCTAAAATCAAGCTGAAGCCTTTCAACTAAGGACGTGCAGAAGAAGCCACCTCCAGACTGGTAGGAAGGTCAGAGACACGGAACAGGTTGGTCCCACACCCGCGTGTGACTATTAAAGATTGGGGGGCTACTTCGGCTGTGGGGGTCCTTCTCCATCCCATAGAAGGGCGAGAGATCCCAGCCCCACTCCAACCCAGGGTTCCAGTGCCAGGGAGAGAAGTCCCCATAATTGTTGGTTGTGAAAACCAGCAGAGATTGTGACTGAGTGAGACTGAGTGCAGCTGCACTCTCAGGTGCTCCTCTTAAAGGGACTGCATGCAGACTTACGCACCAACAGAATCACTCTCTCTGAGCTCCAGCACTGGGGAAGCAGCTGAAAAGGCGGCAGGGACAAATGGTGGGGAATTGAGTTATCTGGGTTGGGATGGGGGCTGGAGAGGTGGCTTTCTCCTGGATGGGAGACCTGATGGAGGCCATTGTTTCTTTGTTGAGCCCTCCCCCTTCCCAGCATGTGAACACAGCTGCCATATCTGAGTCTGCACTGTTAATTCTAGTTCGCTATGCCCTGGCGATTAGAGACCTGGCCCCACCCAACTTTTGGGCACCCCAAGGCTGCTTTTAGTGGCTTTTTGGTGCAGACCGCCTGCCTTGGCTCAAGCTGCAGACTTTCCTAGATTCTCAAAGGTTTGCAGGACCTGGACAAACAGCATCTGGCTTGAGTGTGTCCTGTGTGTCTGGCTGAGCAGCCCTAAGCCAGCACTAGTGGCAGCTGGCCTTGGTTCGTGGCTTAGCCTCTCAAAGCGCTTCCAAGCACAGCACAGGTGGCTGCCATCTGTGGATTTCTTTCTGGTTCCTGCTGGGGAATGGTCCTGGGTGGGGAATGGGCTGTGGCTGAACTTGACCTACAGTGGATCCCCTCCAAGGTGGTCCTGGGGCTGGAGCCCCCAGTGGCCAGCTTCAAAACGAGCTGGATCATCATCCAGCCACCTCCAAGTACGACACACCCAAGGAGCGGATTGGGCAGGCACCAGAGTCCTGCTGAGGCAGATCCTGCTCCATAGGGTCAGCCCCTGTACATCAACTCTTCCACTGTAGTCAAGGCCACTCCTCACAACCAGTGAGCCCAAGGGTCAGTCCCCATTGATATGCAATTATCAGTCAAGGCTCAACTACAAGAGGAGGGCACACACAACCCACACAAGGGACACACCTGGAGCGTGTGGCTCCGTTGACCAGAAAGACTGTGCCACTGACCCCACAGCACACCCACTACATAAGGCCACTCTACTAAGACCAGGAGACAAAGCAGCCCTACCTAATACATATAAACAAACACAGGGAGGCAGCCAAAATGGGGAGACAAATAAACATGTCCCAAATAAAAGAACAGAACAAAGCTCCAGAAAAAGAACTAAGTGAAATGAAGATAAGCAATCTATCAGACGCAGAGTTCAAAACACTGATTAAAAGAATGATCAATAAGCTCAGGGAGAAATTCAACAGAGAGATAGAAAACATAAAAATAAAGATGAAATTTATAGATGATGTAATACAGAATTGTACATCTGAAATCTATGTAATTTTACTGACAATTGTCACCCCAATAAATTTAAAAAATAAATTATTTAAAAATAAATAAATAAATAAAGATGAAAACCATAAAAAAGAATGAGTCAGAAATAAAGGACACAATAATGGAAATGAAGAATATATTACAGGGAATCAACAGTAAATTAGACGTAGCAAGGATCCAACCAGCAATATAGGTAGGAGATAATGTAGCAGAAACATCCAACCAGAGCAGCAAAAAGAAAAAAGAATCCCAAAAATTGAGGAGAGTTTAAGTGGCCTCTGGGACAATATCAAGCATACCAACATAAACAACTTGAAAGTGGTGCATTTTTTCCCCAGAAATTGATTTGGAGAAATACAAACTTCTCCCAGAATACCCAGGTGTTCTTTCAGATGTCTAGGAGGAAAAAGGCATTAAGTACAAATTTTAAGTATATGAAAAAAAAAAAAAGATTAATGTAAAGGTGTTTACTGATTTATTTCAAGTTGTTCCCCATCCTCTCCAAACAATTATGTATTTTAACATTAGAAAAAGAGACTCCTCTTAGCATAATAACCTCAAGATCCACCCATGTTGTCACAAATGTTCCTATATCATCTTTTCTTACCGCCTAATAGTATTCCATTGTGTATATATACCACGACTTCTTTATCCAATCATCTATCGAAGGACACTTTGGTTGTTTCCATGTTTTGGCCACCGTAAATAAAGCTGCAATGAACATTGGAGCACACGTGTCTTTACAGATAAATGTTTTCAGATTTTTGGGTAGATACCCAGGAGAGGGATTGCTGGGTCATATGGTAATTCTATTCTCAATTTTTTGAGGAACCTCAACACTGCCTTCCACAGTGGCTGTACTAATCTGCATTCCCACCAACAGTGTAGGAAGGTGCCTTTTTGAGAACCACATGATTTCACTGATATATGGGATATAAAACTGAAAACAACAAAGGAACAAGACAAATAAAGAAACAAAAACTCATAGACAGAGACAATAGTTTAGTGGTTACCAGAGGTTAAAGGTGGAGGGGGGTGGTAGATGACGGTAAACAGGATCACATATATGGTGATGGAAGGAGAACTGACTCTGGGTGGTGAACACATATAGATGATGTATTACAGAATTGTACACCTGAAACATATGTAACTTTACTAACCATTGCCACCTCAATAAACGTTAATTAAAAAAAGAAAAACAAACTTCTGTGGACTTTAGATCTATGGATAACTATTTCTAAGCAATGTGTTTTTATTAACTAATTAATCTTAATTAGATTTAGTTCAGATTAACCTTACCTATGCTATATCAGACATCATTTGTGAAACATTTCTTGCTCTATCTGAATGTCCATCAAGGGCCAGGATTAGGCCCCTAGCACCGGCCTAGGGTAGCATGTTTACCAAGACCCCACAGTGGCAGAGTCCCCTGATAGCATAAGTTGAAACCAGGGCCTCTAAAGATAAGAGCTAGACAGATTTGTCCAAATGTCAGAAATGGATTATAAACAGAAGAGTCAGAACTCAATAGTGAAAGCAAATTAGATCAAAATGGGGACCATGAATTACTCTATGCACATCACACTTCTGAAAAAAGTTCTGTTCACTCAGACAAGGAATCAGTAAGTTGAGAACTTCAGTATATTCCATCGGAAGAGTAAAGAAGCCGGTAGGAGACTACCTTTTTGATGAAGGACTGAGACCTTTAAAAACTGTTTTTGATCTTGGGTGAGATTCCATGGGATGTTACAATGATAGAACAAGAACAGGCTGCTCTTTACAAAAACAAGTAATCTAATAACAAGCATATGGTTAAAATGAAAAATTCAAAAAGAATTGATATTACTTAGAAACCAAAATTAGTAAGTTAGAAAATAAACTTCACATAATTAAAAAAAGAAAATGAAAGCATATTTTACCCATCATGTTAGCAAATATTTGGACTTTTAGGTATCCAAAGAAACAGCATTTTCTGTCTTGTAAATTGGTACAATCTTTTCAGATTGCAAGTTACCAATATCAATTAAAATTCAAAATATCCTGGGTTTGGACCCAGAGCTTCCACTTTTAGAAATTAATCCTAAACAAAGAGATGGACCCAAGAGGATTTGTTGCACCATTTTGTAAAACTTGGAAACAGCTCAAATACTGATCAATAAAGAAGTAACTAACAACAACAACAAAAATTTCCAGGTATAAAACAAATAAGACATGAATATGTAATGTACAGCATGGGGAATATAGTCAACAATATTGTGATAACGTGGTACAGTTGTCAGATGGTTTGGGATTTATGGTGATCACTTATTTAGGTCTATAAATGTTGAATAACTATTGTGTACACCTGAAACTAATATAATATTGTGTGCTAGCTATATTTTAATAAAAAAGTCTTTTTTTTTTTGGTAAAAAAGTCCTTAAAAATGAAAACTATGGTGACAAAAAGCAGATCAGTTATTGCCTGGGGATGGGGGGAGGTCAGGGAGAGAAGGAGGGATTCACCAAGCGGAACAAAGAAAGTTTGGGGAGGGTTGGAGGACGTTTATTATCTTGGTTGTACTGATGGCTTCACGGGTATATATACATATGTCAAAACATATTCAGCTGTACTCGTATATTCTAAATATGTGCAGTTTACTGTATGTCTGTTATAGGAAGTCAGAAAAGCTCAATAAACAGCTCAATAAAGTTCCTTTTAAAAAATGAAAGAGGCATAACCAACATTCCAAATCAGTGTGCAGTTCAACCTGCCACGCAGTGTAAATAAAGTCAAATACAGCACGTAGAGAAGTCACCGGGACATAAAACATATGCCCTGTCTAAGAATTCTTATGATGCCCACCTCAGCTGCTTGCTTTGTTAACTCGTCTGCACTCCTAGACTTCGGGGTTGAATTTGAGTCTGCTCTCTCCTGGTGGGGTGTGGTCTCCAAGCTGACTACTGGCTTCTCCCTAAATGAATTTTGTGATTATATAGTTAATAAATAACAGCACTTCACAATTACTGGAAATTCTGTATTACTTCAGATTTGTGGTTTTAAGATATCTTTCAGTTTTGAGATTCTAGGAAACATTTCCCCTGAAACTTGCTTCTGTGCCGTCATTAGCATATATAAAATAATTGCTGTTTACTACTTTTCAGACAATTGTTTAAAACTGCTAATGATAGCAATGAGTAGCTTTCAGAATTTTTTTATTTGCTAATAATCTTTGTTCCAGTGTTTGTCAAAGTGATACTTGCACATAGCTTTAAAAAGAAAAAAGTAACATTACATATGGCTCATAATGAAATGCGACAGGCCTGTTCCTTCCCTTCTCACTCCCAGTATTACTGCCAGAGGTAGGCCCCTTGAACTCTTGAAAAGTTCCCTCCAGTAATTAGCTCCATATTTCTGAGAAATCCTGTTGAATCACAGCACTATAACCGCAAGTAATGTGAAAGATATCAGTATATTTTGTCTCTTGAAACTAAATATTGCAGGAGAGGAGAGAACTGAAACTGAAGACAAAAATATGCTTTTTAAATAGTAGAATGAAATATTTGGGGGCCAAAAAGACCTGGGTTTGAAATCTGGCTCTGATACTTGCTGTCCAACCTTGAGCTAGTACATTAATCGGTCTGAAATCAGTTTGATTATCTATAAAATAGAGATGATAATATTTGTCTTGCAGAGCTGTCACGAGGGCTAAATGAGAAAGCATATGCGTATGTACATAAGTGGTACATTACCAACCCATAAAGGGCATTTTCTTTATCTTTCCTCATGCTTCAACTCTTCTCCAAAGTATAGTCAATGGGGGGTGGGGTGGGGAGACCCCTCATATTCAGTACAGCTCTTCTGGAAACTTTCAGCCCCTCAGAATTTTAAAAAGAGGCAAACCATGTTTTTAATGAATGTGAATGGAGGAAATTTACAAGAAGGTTGCATCATTCATTAGTTAGTAAGACCAACTGGCAATATTGTAAGCACCCTTGAAGGCATTTCCATTCTCAGGGTTCTGGAGAAGGCCTCAGTGGCTAGAAAGCACTGCAGGACACGCTTTCTGTCAGCGAGTCCCAAGCCTGGTCACACTCTATTGCCAGGACCATATCCGCCTTCTGCATACTGGTTAGTGGTAGGCTGTTTTGCACGGAAACCGCATCAGGATTTGTTACACAGAACTGCCAGCAAAGTCAATTCAAAAGGCTTCTCTCACCCAAAGACCCAGTCCTTCCATACAAAGAATCTTACCCCTGCTGGACGCCTCTGCCCTTTTCTATCGGACCCTGCTTTGGCTGCTTGAGCGAGAGCTGGACCAACACTTGAGATCCCACGGATTCTCCTAATTCGAGGAAAAAAAAAAGCGATTTTAACCACAATTGCCTGCCATGGTGCTGGTGCTGGTGGTGGTGGTGGTGCTGGTGGTGGACCTGTGAAAGAAGGGTTCAGGTGATCACCTTGACAGCAAAGGGGGGCTTGGAGCTATCGTCTAGAACCTTGAGGGACTAGGTGCTGGAAAGGGCTCACTTCCTCTGCGAAAGAGAGACTTTGGAATTCCCAGGGACAGACTCCGGGAAAAGAGGAAGTCAGAGTTGTCTCTAACCCAGATCGCAGAAACCTTGGGGCTAAGTCTGACGGCAGAAGCTTCTGCGGAGCTAGCGTCCATCTTAACTCAACCTGCTGGGGCACGGCCACCTTTGTGCATTTCCACCTGGAGTACAGTGGGAGGGTAGATACCCGAGAGAGTCTGCCTCGCTTTGATTAAATTCATAATAAATGATCATTCCGAAATACAAGGTCTGAGAATTACGCTCATGAACTTGTTGCTACGATGTTGCTAACCTTTTTTGATATCAGAGGGATTATTTATTATGAATTTGTACCAACTGAACAAACAGTTATCCAAGTTTACTATTTGGAAGTGTTGAAAAAGCTGCGTGAAAACGTTAGATGACCTGAACTTTTCACCAGCAATTCATGGCTCTTGCATCACAACAATGCACCAGCTTACACAGCACTGTCTGTGAGGGAGTTTTTAGCCAGTAAACAAATACCTGTATTGGAACACCCTCCCTACTCACCTGATCTGGACCCCAGTGACTTCTTTACCTAAAGATAAAGGAAATATTGAAAGGAAGACATTTTGATGACATTCAGGACATCAAGGGTAATACAACAACAGCTCTGATGGCCATTCCAGAAAAAGAGTTCCCAAATTGCTTTGAAGGGTGAACTAGATGCTGACATCAGTGCATAGCTTCCCCAGAGGAGTACTTTGAAGGCGACAGTAGTGATAGTCAGCATTGAGGTATGTCCCACTTTTTCTAGGGTGAGTTCGGGAACTTAATTGTCAGCCTCCTATTCACTCATTATTGTTAATAGGCATTTCATGCTACCAATAAACGTCTACAAGAATTAGCCTTGAAGGCAAACATGAGGACTTTTCTGCGGGGCCAACATCCCGCTAGGACCTGGAGAACAACCCAGGACCGTTCCAAGCTTGGGCGCGGTGGCTGGGTAAGGTGGGGCCCCATTCCTTCAGCGCCCAGACTGAGGCACAGCTGAATGCCCAGGAACAGGTTGATTGTTATTTGGTCCTATACCTGCCATTTTTGAGGTGGGTTTGGGGCAGGATCTGGGAAACCTAAAGAGGCGGAGCTGGCCCTTCCTCCCGGCGACGTGGCTCAGACCCATCCTTCTGCTGCAGCCCGGCGGGTTCCGGGGCCTGGCAAGGGACGACGCACCCCGCCAGTTCCCAGTGGGCACAGCCCCAAGTCAGCGGAGCCGCGGGGTCCAGGGCTCTACGGCAGCGCCGGGCGGATCCGCCCAAGAGAAGCGCGGGGCGCATAGCAAACGGCGAGGGCGCGTGGCAGGGCGCTCTGGGCTAGGGGAGCGCGCGGGCGGGGCCAACGGCGCGGGCGCGGTGAGCGCGTCCAGGAACAGAGAGGGCACAAATGGGGTTGCTTGAAGGCCCAGGAATCTGGGGCTCTGAGAGGAAAGGCAGGGAAAGGGACGTAGGAGGCAATTCGAGGGGTGCAAGGTAACACCGAGCAGTTTGGTAAAGGCTTGACGGGCATCTGATGTGGCTGGAGAAGCTGAATGTCATGGAGCAGACAGAGGAGCGACATACAGAGAATGCGGTTGAGGCCAGATTCCGAGGGCGTGCGGAGCACATTCAGGAATTAAAATCTTAAGGGATTCAGAGTTTTATATGTATTTTTTCACATACATATTTTATTTTTAAATTTAAGATATACATATCAATATCATATATATTATGTCATGTAATATATACAAAAGAATGCATATAGTTATAAAACATGGTAGTCAAATTTCTACCCATGAATACACCATCCTACGTGAGAATCCGAGCATACCTAGCACCGATGCTGCGCCTACCTTATCCCACCTCCCTGCTTCCCTGCCAGAGGGCATCTCTCTCCTGAGTTTTGTGTCTCTTGTGCCCTTGCTTTTTAAGTTTTTAAAAATCTCTCATCTGTATCCCTAATACATTGTTTCATTTTGCTTATTTGAAGTTTTATAAAAAATGGTATCATGCTGTATTCTTATCTTTTGCAAATGCAAGTTGCTTCTTTCAAAGTTGTTCCTGTAATAATACACTTTGTATATAGATCTGTGATTCATCTCCCCTGCTGGAAAATATTCCAGTACGTGACTATACCACAATTTATTGATTCAGTGATAAAGCCACTTGTGTGTTTTTTTCTAATTTGAAATGAGAAACTATTGAAAAGAACCCAAATTATGTCCCGGTGTATGCATGCAAGAGATTTTAGTATAGGATCTATAGGATATAGAAAGGTACGCAGAAAAAGTGGAGAACCATATGACTTCACACATATGTGGGATATAACACTGAAAACAACAAAGGAACAAGACAAACAAACAAAGAAACAAAAACTCATAGACACAGACAACAGTTTAGTGGTTACCAGAGGGTAAGGGGGGTGGGGGATGGTACAAGAGGGCAAAGGGTGTCAAATATATGGTGTTGGAAGAACTGACTCTGGGTGGTGAGCACACAATGTGATATATAGATGATGTATTATATAATTGTGCACTTGAAACCTATGTAATTTTACTAATCATTGTCACCCCAATAAATTTAATGTATATACATATATATGTATAACTATAGATATAGATAGATAGATACTGGGGGTGCCAACAAAAGTGTATACAAGTGGACACTTTTGTCAACGTTGGTCAAGCAGTATGCCGTAATCAGAAGTATCTGGATGCTAATGGTAACCACTTTGAGTACCTCTTGTAATTGCAGAAGTCAAACGTGATTTGTATTCATCTTTTGTTATTGGTATATATTAAGTATTACAATTTTAATAGTTTTTGCCTTTCTTAAAATGTATATACTTTTTTTTTTTTTTTTGGCAACACACACACACACACACGAGGTCAGACAATTAATTTCGTCAATTCATTCTAGGAAAAGTTCTACATACCTCATTGTTGAATATCACTATGGTCACCTTCGAAGTACTCCCTTTGGGAAGCTATGCACCGACGCCAGCGCCTAGTCCACCCTTCAAAGCAATTCTGGACTCTTTTTCTGGAATGGCCATCAGAGCTGTTGTCATAGTAGGCTTGATATCCTGAATGTCATCAAAATGTCTTCCTTTCAATATTTCCTTTATCTTTAGGTAAAGAAAGAAGCCACTGGGGTCCAGATCAGGTGAGTAGGGAGGGTGTTCCAATACAGTTATTTGTTTACTGGCTAAAAACTCCCTCACTGTGCCCTGTGAGCTGGTGCATTGTCCTGATGCAAGAGCCATGAATTGTTGGTGCAAAGTTCAGGTCGTCTAACTTTTTCACGCAGCCTTTTCAACACTTCCAAATAGTAAACTTGGTTAACTGTTTGTCCTTTTGGTACAAATTCATAATGAATAATCTCTCTGATATCAAAAAAGGTTAGCAACATCATTGCAACAAGTTCGCGAACTTAATTGTCAGAGTGTGTGTGTGTGTGTGTGTGTGTGTGTGTGTGTGTGTGTGTGTGTGTGTACAGAGAGAGAAAGAGAAACAAAGGTACGCCAATGTTCAACTTCGCAGTAGAAGACTGAAACAGCGCCCCAATTGCAGGTACCGATCTCACTCCTACCAGCAATGTATAAGAATTCTTGTGGATTTACATCTTCACTAACACTTAGTTCTGTCACGTTTAATTTTTCCAGGTAAGTGGGTGTAAAATAGTATTTCACTAAAGTTTTAATTTGCATTTCACTCATCACTAATAAGATTGAGACCATGGCGTGTATTTATTAACCATTTAGATTTCTTCTTTTTAGAAGTGCCTGTTCATGTCTTTTGCTCATTTTTTTTTTTTTTTTGCAGTTGTCTTCTTCTTGATTTGTGGGAGCTGTTTATATATTCCTGACACCCATCTTTTAGTCCATTGTGCTTGTTTACGCATATTATGTTCTAGCTCATGCCCTATCTTTTCACTTTCCTTATGAAGTTTTTGATGAAAAGAAGTTATTGACTTTAATGAAGTAGAATTTATCAACCCTTTCTTTTGTGTTTGGCTCTCTGTGTCTTTTCATCAAGTTCTTCCTTGCCCTGAAGTCAGGAAAATATTCTCCTATATTTTCTTGTACAAATTTAAGATTTTTGTCTTTTTCATTTAATCTGTCTGGAATTGATTTTCCTGTATGTGTGAGGCAGAGAGCCAATTTGATTTTCCTCAAAGGAATAAACACTTATTGATAGTTTCTCTTTCCTCCAGTGATGAGCAGGGCCACCTGTGTCAGGTGTGAAGCCTTCAGGAATGAGTAGGAATATTGTCGGTGCTATTCTACTCCACTGGTAAAAGTGTCGGTCTTTATGCTACTATCATGTGATATTAACTACTATATCTTTATGATAAATCTTGATATATATATATATGGATATCTTGAGATTCCCCCTCCTTATTCTTCCTCAGGAGTTTCTTAACTATTCTTGGGCTTTGGCCCCTCCATAAATATTTCATAATTAGCTTGTAAAGTTGTTCAAAATATTCTGTTGGCATCTTGATTGAAATTACATTGAACCCATAAATCAATTTGGCAATTTTGACATCTTGACCAATTGAGCCTTCCAACCCATTACATACCAGTACTATAGCTTTCTATTTGTTAGCTCTTCTTTACTATCTTTCAATGAAGTTTTATAATCTTCATAAAGATCTGATTTTAAGTATATTACATTTTTCCCTCTACTTGTTTGGAAGTACATGCTATTATTTATTGTCTTTGAAATTTTAACATGCATGCTTAAAGTCTAAAAGTAATATCCTAAACACCCCTCTGAAACAATGCAAGGACCTTAGGACACTTTTACTCCAATTTTCCCATCCCATGCTATTTAGTTCTGTCCTCTTTTTAAACCCAGAATTCACATTACTGTTGCTATGATTATTATTATATTATACATTATTATATTATACAGACATTTGTTTAGATTGTATGTTTGCCACTATCTTTTTTGTCATTCCTTTTTGCATCTCAAACCTTCCCTCTAAAATCATGATTCTTCTTTCTAAAATAGATACTGAAGGTCCTGTAGTGAATGTTTGTTAACTCCTGGTGGTCATGGAGCTCAGAGAAGGACCTCAGAGGCTCCTGTGGCATCATGAGAAGGAGCAGAAGTGGAGGAGCACGAGCCAAGGGGCGGTTCAGGCAGCCAGGCTGGGCTGGCGGGCTGCAGGCTGGCTGGCTGCAGGAGGAAGGACTCCTACTTCTGGAAGGACCCAAAGGGAGATCCAGGTGCCTCTCTAAAGCGTCTTCAGTGGCAGAGAGTGCTGGAGTAACAGAAGATGGCCTGCACATTATCTCTAGCAAGACCACAAAGCCACGGCCCCCAGTACTAGGAGTAGAATTGCACGGAGCTTGAGGGAGTCCATGACTGCCCCATGACTGGTCAACCACATTCCTCCTGCCTGCCCCTAACTGTAGTCTTTCCGCCTTCCCTTCCGTTCCAGGGTACTGCAGTGGGAGGGTGCCCGAAGCAACATAAAAGTATTTTAAACGTTCTACAATGTCATCAAATAGCAAATCAATGTTCACATCACCTGATTGTGTATATGTTTTTTAACTGGTTTTTGTTGTTGTTGTTTGAATGAAAATCCAAACAAAGTCCATAAGTTACAATCAGTTGATGTGCCTCTTAATTTCTTTTAATTAAAGCAGGAGGCAGCAAACTATAGCCCATGAACTAGCCCTCACTGTCTGTTTTTGTATGGCCTGAGAGTTAAGATTGGTTTTATACATTGCTAAATGCTTTTAAAAATAAACAAAGAATAGTTGTGTGATGTGAAAATTACATGAAATTTAACTTTCAGTGTCCATAAAATTTTATGTGACTATAACCATGCCCTTCATTTACATATTGTCTATGGCAACTTTCTTACCAAGGCAGAATTGACCAGTTGCTGTAGCATCTGAAACTTTATGGTCTTCAAATTCTAAAATATTTACTATCTGGTCCTTCACAGAAAAAGTTTTCCGACCTCTGCCCTATAGGTTTCTGCGCCACCTTTTTTTTTTTCCCTTGTAATTTTTTAATTAAAGAAAGTGAGTCACTTGTCCTATAAAGTCTGAATTTTGTTGTTGTTTTCATCATGACCATTTGTGTCCAGTATTCCTATAAACTGGGAGTTGAGTCTAAAGACTCAATCAAGTTCACATTTAAAAAAAAAATTTTATTGGGGAATATTGGGGGGAAGTGTGTTTTTCCAGGACCCATCAGCTCCAAGTCAAGTCGTTATTTTCAATCTAGTTGTGGACGGCACAGCTCTCTGGCCAAGTGGGAATCAAACTGGTGACCTTGGTGTCATGAGAGCTGTGCTCTAACCAACTGAGCCAACAGGCTGCCCCAAGAGACTCAATCAAATTCAGATTCAATGACTTTTTCTTCAAGAGGATTTCATTGGTGATGTGTTCTTCTATCAGGCTGTATATGTGTTTGCTTCTCTTTCTTTTTATGATGTCAACAAATGTTGATGACCAGTGCTAAACTGGATTGAGTGGCAGTAACCAAAAGTGACTGAAAAGTGACAGGAGCAGCCTGAGAGGTCCACACCCGAGCAGGGAGTCAACAGATGTAGTCAAGAGCCGTGGTTGGAAAAAAACTCAAGCTGATTTGGGTTTTGAGTTGAGATTCTGCAATAAATCTGTGATCTGAAGAAGTCTGGTAGTGAAGGGGTTCAGAACAGGCCTCCCCAAGACGTGCCAGTTTGGCATGTGAATTACTTTGAGCTGAAGGCCATGGAAATCCTGCAGGTTCATGAGAAACCTTTACCTCTCCCTTAAAGAATTTAAATTAGGGGCCTTGCCCATAATAAGAGTTATCACCAGAAATAACTTGTTATGACCTACCTGTAGGACAGGGCACACTTCTAATTACCTAATGTCGGCTCTTCTTATTGTCCTGCAACAACCTTCCTCTGAAGCCCCAGGCCCCTTACCTCATCCCTTGGCTCAGAATGCCATAAACACCTCATTTTCCCTTTCTGTCTGGGAACCTCTCATGTATGTGGGGTCTCTGACTCTCTCAAGTATGTGGGGTTCCCATGCGTATGTGTGTAATTAAATTTGGTCATTTTCTCTTGTTAACCTGTGTCATGTCGATTTAATTATTAGACCAACCAGAAGAACCTAGAAGGGTAGAAAAGAACTTCTTCCTCCCCCACAGTAGGATATACATCAAAGTAATGAGAAGTGTTGTCTTAGCCTACTCAAGTTATAGGTGATGCTTATGCTTTTCTCTGTTTTGCAATATTTCTGTCCAAATGGTTCCATCTGTTTGGGGTGTGGGGGGAAGCAAGATAACTGAAAAGCAGCTGGTTTTGTCCTATTTGGTCTCCTCTCTAAGTGTGTGTCTTTTCTCTCCAATTAGGCTGGAAGTTCCCTGAAAACGAGATTGATTGCTGCTCCTGCTCCCTTTTACAACCATAGCACTCAGTTATGAAAAATGGCCACAGCCACTAAAACTCACCCACAGGGCAGAATCGCACCCAAGTAAATTGAAACTCTTTTTTCAAGAATGTATTAACATGCTCTCAGACAACAGCACCTTCATTCCTTCAACAAATACTGATTGAACATCCCCTGTGTCCAGGCTCTGTCCAGACTGATTCCTGCACCCTTACCTCCTCCAAAGTGGTCTTGAGTGAAATTAGCCAGCTTGCCAGCCCTCCAGATTACACTTGCAGCTTCCCTGTCTTTCGTTAATGCCACTTCCGTTAATCCCAATCACTTGCTTCAAGATGCTGGAGCCTTTTGTTGGCCTTTCCCCCTATTCTCCTTTATCCATCCAGCTGTCAGTTTCTATCTATTCTTCTTGCCTAATATTTCTCCTAATTATCCCACCCTCTGTTCCAGGATGATGCAAACCTGGTCCCTCGAGAAAGAGAATCCAGGGGAGTTTCCAGTGATCTAGAAAGGGGTCAGATGGAAGAAAAGGGTAGAGATGTAAACCAAAGGAGATTAAGCTATGCATTAATGCCTCCTTAGATCCACTTAAGATCAGGAGCTGTGAAAGAGGCTGCTGGATCAAAGAATGGGGGAGAGCAGAGCAGCTCTGGCATCCCTGACCATGGGTTATGTTTTCTAAACCATTAACTGCTAATTGGTAGATAGATATAGGTAAAATTGTCTCAATTATAATCTGCAGCCAGTTAGAAGAGTATATGACTAGTTTGTGCTTGGACCACAGTTTCACATCTGCCATCTGCCAGGGGAGAGACAGAGGAAGAGACTGGACAGGAGCCATAAACCATCTTGTCATTCATTCTTTAAATACTTTTTGAGCACTTGCTCTGTGTCAGGCATTTGCTCAGTACTGATGGTGTCAGAATAAATCTACTCATGGAGAGTAGGGATAACGTGGAGACAAACATGAAACAAGTCTGCAGTATGCAATGACAAGTTGTGATAAGCACTCCGAGGGGAAAGCACAGGGCGTGGGGAGCGGGGGTGGGGCGGTGCCAGCATGGGGGAGAGGGCAAATGCCCCCAGCCTGTGTCAGGGTCATCAAGAGCCCTTTCCTGGACCTCTCTCACAAGATTCCCCTCACTCTGGTTCGAGAAGAGGGATTTGGGCTCCCCCACCCCTGACAGACCAACAGACACTAAGGCCCTCTCTTATTCGGGAACCTCTCATATTCAACAAGCTCTGGAGGTGCTTTAAGCCCAGCCGAGTCCCTCTAACCTGCCCCAAACTGTGGTCACCTGAAAAGAGAAATGAAATGCACCATCCTTCTTCCTTCTGCTGCCTTTCCCACGGCAGGCCCTCACCAGCCCCACTCCTGACTGTGGCAGTAACCTTGGGTTTCAGAAAGAGAACAGTTGTAGCTACTCCTTTGTTACGAGCTGAATTGTATCCCTCAAAACCGTATGTTGAAATCTTAACCCCCAGCAACTAGAATGTGACTGTATTTGGAGATAAGAGCTTTAAAAGGGTAATTAAGGTAAAATGAGGTCATATGGGTGGGCCCTGCTCCAGTATGACTGGTGTCCTTATAAGAAGACATTAGAACATAAACACACAGACTGAGAGGTGACTGTCTGCAAGCCAAGGAGAGCGGCCTCAGAAAGAAACTGTTCTGCTGACAGCTTGATCCTGGGCTTCCAGCCTCCAGAACTAGGAGAAATTAAATTTCTGTTGTTTAAGCCACCCAGTCTATGCTATTTTGTTATGGCAGCCCAAGCAACTAACACAGCCTCCTTTTTTGATCACAGACAGGAACTGAGGCTGGGACGGGGAGGAGGAAGTGGCCAGCCTTGCTGGTTTCTCCACCTTTGGTTTTTCCTCCAGCTGGTATGTATGTAGATTCTTCTTCCGGAACACACCTCTGATTGAATTTCCCCGCACAAAGCACCTTCAGCAGCCCAGCTCCACCTATGCTCCAAGATCTGAACAAACTCCTGGCCTCAGTACCCCAAGCCCTGCCTAAGTCAGTGCTTCTCAAACGTTAACATACATCAGAATCTGAGTTTAAGTGCAGATTCCTGGGCCCTACCCCCAGAGATCCCTCTTCAGTAAGTCTGGGTGGGGCCCCAACGTTTGCATTTCTAACGAGCTTTTAGATGATGCTGATGCAACCCTTAAGTAGCAACTAAGATGTCTCCCCCCCACTGCCTGTGCACTCGCCCCTCCTTCTAAGGAGCCTTCACACTTCCCTGAATTTGAGCCTTTGCCTAGCCTCACCCTGCCAGGAATTCCTTGCTGCCAAGTCTGACACTGGTCAGATCCCAGACTTCCCAACTCATGATAAAGTTGAGTGGTTATGCTGCTTCTTAAAGGGAAAGCCTTATTGGAATTTAAACCAAACCTGGACGGATTCTAGTCCAAAGGATCATGGGGAAGCTTGATAAAAAAGCAGATGTCTGGGTCCACCCCACAGATACAGACCTCCCTTGGAAACACAAACTGCTGTGGTCACCTTTTCTATATACAGATGAACAAAGGGAGTTCCAGAGAGGGCAAGTGACTTGTCCCAGGGCACACAGCACGTTAGAGCAGAGGCTGAGCAAGAACCCAGGTTTCCTTGGGTGTAGCTGTGTGCCCCCCACACACTGCACCACGCTGCCTTTTCTGAGCCTAAGTGGGCTGTCCTCTCTCCCTGCCCTTTCCTCACATCCCCCACCCACTTTCTTGTGACACCAGTTGGGTCCTGGCACTTTCCGCTGATGCTGAAATGGGGCTCCAGGGGACTATAAAACTTACAAAATTGAGAAGAGTGGGGAACAGGGCAGGGAAATAAGGGAAAGAAATGAGAACCTTTTGTGGGGCGGGAAAGGAAGGGAGGAGAGAAGCCAGTCAATGGTATCCAGGAAGCTGGGGCGGGACTTCTCCTGGGACGTGCCCACGTGTACCACTAATTCTGCCTCTGACCAGGCGAGGGCTCAGAGGGCAGCCGGGGAAACCACAAACCACTCCTGGCCCCAGGAGCCAGCCTCTTGCTCCCATCTGTGAAGGCCAGCCGAATGCTTCAGACCCAAAGGGGCTATTTGGTTGGTCAGTTAGTGCGAGTTTCTTACTCCTGGACGCGGATTTCTGCTAACAGCCTCAGTCCAGCCAGTGCAGCTAGACCTGGGGGGTAGCACCAGGGGTGGACCGCTGCCCTCCCAGACTTGCCCTCCCAGTCCTCCTCCAAGCGGCATTAGGACCCTGCAGGGCGCAGGTGAGAATAACAGCTGGTACAGCTGGTACAGCTGCTCCAGGCACTTAGGATCCCGGCTGGGAAAGGTGAGTCAGTCCAGTGGGCACAGGGCTCCTAGAATCAGGATCGGCAGCTCCAGCTGCAGTTGCCCCACCCCCGATGTCACCCGGAGAAAAACTGGACCCGCTTCCTGACACCTTCATTCTGCAGCCACCAGTCTTCCACCCGGTGAGCAGCCACTTAGATTTGGAACCTCCCAGGTCCCGGGGCACCTCCCTTCCAGCTGGGTCCAGACTCCCTGGGGGTGGGATCGAGAGGCCCTCAGTCTTGGGGCTGCTTCCCCAGCATCTGCCTCCAGGTTCTGGAAAGTCCCTTCTGAGCTTAGCAAAGTGGCAGGCCAGTTAATTCCCACTTGGGTGTGAATGACTGTTGGGCTCACAGGGTCATTGCATTTTAAAAGTAATAGAGCCTGGAGACACAATGCTGGGCCCCTACTGCATGATGGGACTGGAGGATCTAGGGGGAGTGGGGAGTGTCACTGGGGGGACACTGAGCACCTAGGAATAGCAGTTTCATCTACAGCCTGGAAAGGAGTCAGGTCAGAACCTGCAGCTCAGGGACAGGGTGGGGGCTTCCTCCCTTCTTCCCTCTGCTCAGTGCACATGCAGATTTTCTGAAGCCTGGCCATGCTTTATAGGAGGCTGAACTCCCAGTGGACTCCACCCTCCCACTAATGAGCATTAATTATCGCTTTCTCTTTACTTGGCCCTCTTCTCCCATAAGAGCTGCATCAGCTCAGTTAATTACAGGCCAGGCCTGGAGCCTGGGAAGTGGGAGAGATTGAAGTGCTGAACCCAGCTAAGCTGTGAGTGCTCTGGCCATCCAGCCTCCCCCCACCTCCCAAGGTGCTGGGGTGATGGGGTGAAGCAGCTGCCCAGGTTACAACTGCTCCTTCCTTTGACAGCTGTGCTGTTGGGTCTCAGCTCTCTCTAGGTGGCTTGGGCTTCTGAAGGCTGCTGGGAGTTGCAAGACCATGTGAAGGCCAGTCTTCTGACATTGCCCAGTGTGTACCTACTGCGTGTCCTCGTGTGCTCTGCGAAAACATCTGTTCAGAGCCCACACTGTGCCAGGCCGGGCACTGAGCCTGTGGAAGGGAAAGACGGGGCTTCAGCTTCAAGGGGCCTGTGCCTCCCAGTGTAGACAGCCAGACACATGTTTCTCTGTAAGCCAGTAGGCCAAAGACCAAGCTATCCATACCAGCTAAGCGTTCTGGGGAATTAATTCAGGCACCAAAGTGGATGATGCTTGAAGAAGGTGTCAGAGAAGATGTTGGAAGCCTTGAAAGTCAAGATGCATTTCTCAGGGTGGAGGGAGAGCAGAAGAAACAGCCCCAGACGAGTAGGGAGTTGTAAATGTATGTGTTGTGTTCTAAGAATGCCAGGCAGCTTCTATGAGGAGGAAGGTGAGTCTGGGAAGGTAGGCTGGGCCATTGTTAGGTATGTGTCCAGACGTCCACGTCAGGGTCTAGTCTCAGGTCCCAATTTGTTCATCCTTCTGCCTCCCAGAACCCTAACTCTGGCCAATAAATAGTGCTCAGGAAGCCTCAAAACCAGTTTTCTGGAGGCCGGGGTGGCATCCAGGGCACAGCAAGCCTCACTGGGAACACTATTGTACTCTGGGAGCTGGGCAGCGGGGCTGGGCTGGTGCTCCAAGGGGGCAGTTGAGCTGAATTTGGCTTCTCCAGGGCAATGTGGCTTTGACATGTGAAGGCCACATGTCAGGAAAGGGGAGTAGGTGGAAGAGAACATTTCAGAGAAAACTAATTTTTCTCCATGAGAACATTCTGTTAAGGACAGGAGAGTTGAGTTTTCTTATTCTTCCCTCTGCCCCTCTCTGACATAAGGGTCCCTCGGCCCTTTTTCCAAATGTGTATGGATGGGTTTCTCCTCTTGTTCAGGTGGTTCCTTATGTCACGACAATTTTTGGTGGCCTGCGTGCAGGCAAAATGGTCATGCTACAGGGAGTGGTCCCTCTAAAGGCACGCAGGTAAGGGGAGTGCTCCACGGAGGTGCTGGCGCTCAGCCCAGAGGCATCAGCTGGGGGTTCCTCTCTGCCTTCGGGGTCTCTGGGGGTCTCTGAGAGGAAGTGCCCTTTGATAGCCTCGTGTCCCACCAGGTTCCAGGTAGACTTCCAGTGCGGCTGCAGCCTGCATCCCCGGCCAGATATCGCCATCCACTTCAACCCTCGCTTCTACACCACCAAGCCCCATGTCATCTGCAACACCCTGCACAATGGGCTCTGGCAAGCTGAGGCCCGGTGGCCCCACCTGGCCCTGCAGAGAGGAGCCAGCTTCCTCATCCTGTTTCTCTTTGGGAATGAGGAAATGAAGGTAAGTGGGAGGGCATCGGCTGTCTAGAACTTGTGTCCTTCCACCCCACCTTCCTTCTGCTGAGTTCCTGTGTCACTGTGTTAGAGGCAACGGGGGAGGGGCCGAGGACAGAGAGGACCAAGGAGCTGCCAACCTGCCCGGGGTCCACATAGCTTGGTACACGTGGCAACAGGTCAGCTCTATGGTGCCTGGCCCTGGAGAGGGTGCGCTGCCATAGTCACAGCTTGTAAGCTGAGAGCAATATGCCGATATGCCGGGCACTGATCTAAGCCCTTAAACAGCGGCTCATGGAATCCTCACACAACAACCCATGAGGAGGGTTCTTTCATTCTCCCCATCTCACAGCTGAGGGGGCAGGGGACAGGGAGAGAGAACTTGAAGGCTGTCACCGCTGATGTGAACTGCCAGGAAGATGACAGGGACCTTCAAACTTCTCCAGGGGGAGGGAGCTGGTGAGAGCCAGCAGTGGAGGGAGAGACCCCGGGGCAGGGTCCACGCAGCCTCCCGAGCCTGTTTCCTCACCTGTGCATAGGAATCCTGCTGCTGCTGGCAGGTCTGCAGAGAGGCAACATGAGGGACCGCGTGGGGAAGTGCTATGGCAGGGGCAGAGAGGGGCGTTGAAAGATAGCTCCGTTCCAAGGCCAGCTCTGCCATCTGCCAGCTCTGCAACTTGGCAAGGTCACATGGGCTTCCCAAGCTCAGGCACCTTGTCTGCAAAATGTACCTGCTTCATAGAGTTGAAGCTAAATGAGGAACATTCCAGGTAAGAGTGCTCACCGATGCCTGGCATGAACTCAGCGAGCCAGCCCCTGTGCGTCTCTCCAGGTGAGCGTGAATGGACAACACTTTCTCCGCTACCGCTACCGGCTCCCGCTGTCTCGTGTAGACACCCTGGGCATATTTGGTGACATCTTGGTGAAGGCTGTTGGGTTCCTGAACATCAACGTAAGTTCCCTTGGAGCCAAGGCCTGGGTGGCAGTGGCTTCCGACTTCCCCTGCTGCCTGGACAGACCTGAGACCTCCTCCCGCCCCAGACAAGCCCTGTCACACCAGTTATAGCCAAGGTGGAGGGGCCCCATGGAGGTGTTGGATATGAGTGGGATGAGGGGAAGAGAAGGTGACTATAGAAGGAGGCCCAAAGAGCCTCAGACGGAAGTCTGTACTGGCTGTGGGGTCTGGTCAACACGGAGGAGCAATGGCTAAGAGGCAAGTCACTTGGAGAATGGGAGCCAAGGAGCCCAAACATAGCTGCTGGCTGTGTCACTTCTACCTGAGGAGCTTATTAAAAATGCAGATTTCTGGGGCCCTCCACCAGAGATTCTGATTGGGTACAGCTGAGGCGAGGCCTGGGAATCAGCATGTTTACAATGCTGGGTTTGAGAACCACTGATGAGACCTATGGGGAGAACGAGGAGCTGTCAAGGCCAAAGTGGCCTCTGCCCACATCCTGGGCACAGGCAGGGCAGGCAGGGGCCAAAAAAATGAATCCTGTTGTTGCTTTTTCTCTTTCCAAACAGCCGTTTTCAGAGGGCAGCAGCGAGTATCCAGTTGGATACGTGAGTCTCTTGGGAGCAAGGTGGGCCCTGCGGTCCAAGCCACAGGAGCTGAGCTGCTGGTTCTCCTTCCTCCCCCAGCGTGACCTGCCACTCGCTGGGCTGCTGCTCTCCTGGCACAGGCCCAGCTGCCCCTTTCCTCACTGCATGGTTGCCATGGATACAGCTGGCTCTGCCTCAGTCCCTGGAGAGCCTGGATTTGCCTCTCCTAGCCTGGGAAGGTGGATGGGGGTGGGATGGCTGCCAGAAGGGGCAGGGCCCGTATTCCTTTCAGAAGTTCCCTTTAGGTTCCAGCTTTCAATTCCCAGAGCAACCCTGAGTGGTAGCTGGGGTTGGCCTGTAGGGCAGAAGGGGAGGTGACGCCCGAGTATTTGCCCAAGGCCATCAGTGAGTGAATGAAAGACCCTCGTTCTGTTCTTCCCCATTATTCCAGAGCTGGTGTCCATCTGAATTCAGGAGGACCCCACTAGGGCTCCAATCATTCACCTGTATTGTCTCTGAGAGAGAAAAACCCCAAATATCCCTAGTTTTTAATGATATCAACAGGTTCTCTTTCATTGAGCAAATACCACGTGATCTCTGTGTCCCCTCTTTCTTTCCTTGACAGCCTTTCCTGCTGAAGAGCCCCAGACTGGTGAGTGACCTCCCTCCTCATTCAGGTGGAGGTGTAGTCCCTCACCTGCCCCATCGGGGGTCGAAGGGCACTCCCACCTGGTGGGAAATGCCCTCAACATCAGGGTTTCCCCTCCCTTCATAGACAAGTGCAGGCTGTGGGTGGGCCCGAAGCTTCAGGCTGAAGCTCCCGCTGCATTTGACCTTTTTGTTGTTTATTCTGCACACAATTATTTGATACTCTTCTGGACCGGGCTCTAGGATAGAGGGACCAACCAGTCCCAGGTCTCCAGGCTGGTGGGGAGGCAGACCAATGAATGCACAGTTACACTTTAGGGTGCAGCGATGGGGGACATATGTGGTATCACAGCACAGAGGGGACTGAGCTCAGGCTGGAAAGGCCAGGGAGACCAGAGCACAGGAGGCCAGACCTGCAGTAGGTGTTTAATAAATGAGCAGAGCTCAGTCTCCTCCTGGCTGCAGGCCTAGCGGCAGAGATTTACCAGCTCCAGGGCCCCCCAGCCCCTGAGGGTAGCCCACAGAGCCGCTTAGGGGGCAGTACCCCTCCCTGAGTCCCTCTGTGAGTCGCATTCTTATTCATCTCCCGTGTTCCTCCAGGAGATGCCCTGCTTACGGCCCCTTCCTCGGGGTCTCGGGCCCGGACAGGTCATCGTGCTGCGGGGGCTGGTCTTGCCAGAACCCAAGGAGTAAGTACACAGATGGCAGGAGGAGAAGCATCTCTGAGCCAGGCATGAGTTTTATGTGCATTCCCTCTTTAGTGTCCAAGGCCACCATGTAACCCCCATCTTGCACAGGAGGAGACAGAGGAACACAAAGAGAAGTAAGCTGCCCAGGGTCACAGAGCCTGTGGGAGGCAGGGTGGGATTGGGACCAGGGCTCAGGCTGCTTTCGCGGTCCCAGCAGCCCCAATTCTGGGAGTATCTTCCCTGCCTGTACACCTGGTCAGGCCAACCAATCTCTCCTCGCAGATCCCCTCTGAGGCCTCAGGAAAGGCCCTTGAAAGGTACAGGCTGCGACCTAGAGCGAGGATGCGACCTCCCTCAGTGACACAGTGCGTGGTTTAGGAAACACAGCCAGGCAACCCAGAGAGGAGGCCTGGTGCTGGGAAGCGGGGACTTGGAGCGACAGTTACCAAGTGAATGCTGCCTAAATTCTCCCCCGGGGGGCACTCGTGCTCCATTTCCCAAACCTGCTGGCTCAAAGCCTGTTAGACAAGGGTGTCTCTTTTTTCTCTTTTCCTTTCTTTCTCTTGTCCTTCTTTCCTTCCTTCCCTCCCTCCTTTTCCCCTTCTTTCTGAAATTGCATTGGATTTCATGACTTTTCTGGGCCAGACTGCCTGGGTTTGACATCTGCTGATGACACTTAGTACCTGTGTAACTTCAAAGCTATTACTTTTCCTTTCTGTGTCTGTTTCCTTGTCTATAAAAAGGGGTTAATCGTGCTTGCTTCAGGGTGGTGTGAATGCTCAGAATTGTGTCAAGCACATAGTATGTGCTCCACAAATGTGCTAGTATCAGAATTCTCTCGGTGGAGGCGCAGGGGAGTGAGGGGAGCGCCCTCTGTTCTCCTTTTGTTTTGTTTTCGTTTTTGAAATCATTGACCTCACTAAACCCTTGCCTTGCATACTCTTGAGTTCTGGGACAGGCGGGCCACACCACCCTGGACAGTGTGGGCCTCCAAAGCCAGGCACAGCTGGGTTGGATTCCTGGCTTTGCCTCTTGTAAACTGTGGTCATGGGCAAGTTCCTACACCTGTCTGAGTCTGGACTGCTGAGTTTCCCCATCAGAAAAAAAGGAGAAACATAAGCCCAACCTTATAGGGGAAATGAAATAGTTCCCAGGGACAGAAAGAACACCTCCCCCACAACCACTTCCACACAAAAACACACACACACAAAAAAAACAAAAAACCTGGAGACATGAGACCAGTTTCATATCCTAACTCAAAGTCACATAGTTATTAGTGGCACAGCAAATAATAAACTGCTCTTTCTGAAGGCCCATCAATTCATGTCCCCTCAGCAGCCTGACAGGTCACATGAATAGTGAGCCACCAAGTTGGGAAGATGGTGAAGTGAAAAGAATATTTCCATAGACCTACTTATGCCAGATCTTCTGAGTGATTTTAAAGGAAGTCTGGAAGCCATCTCTTATCTAAACTCTCTCCATTTTTGAATAAGGTATTACTTTAAAGTTGAAGACTAGTACCAACCAGCCAGAACATTTGGCCATGAGTCACCAATGTCAAGACTTAGCACAGTGGTTGACACTTAGCACACAGCCTACAGTAAACGCTGCTGCTGCTGCTATTGTGGTTTTCTGAAGGCAACTATGGTTTGAATTAGACAAAAAGAGTCAGAAATGAAAGTCATGGGGTTCAGTTGACTAAAAAGTTGTCCTTCCTCCCTACCCTCCCTCCAAGCACTGAGGATATGGGGACTGGCTGCAGCCTCAAAAAGCTTCAGCAGAGCTTCAGTGGGTCTCCAGAGCGAGGCCGTTACCCAGCCGAGGGCTGTGCTGGACGGGGCAGAGGTGGGGGGACATTGAGGCCTCCAAGAGTCCCCAGGCCAATTGGAAGACAAAGCCTTTTCTTGGGAGGAGCCTGGGAAACAAGTTTGGAGCTGGGGCTGGCCAGCTCCCAGTCATAATGGGGCTAGAGCCTCCATGCAGGCCACTCTCCAAGGTCCCTGCCTTTCAAGCTTCTGCCCAGCAGCGAGCCCTTGCAGTCCCCTTCCCAAAACTGGAAATGTATGGAGTGTCCTCCTGTAACAGATCCACCAGTAGTCCCTGAAAGGCCCATCAGGGCAGGCCCTTTCCACACTTGGCCCCGCATCTGGATCCTGCATCTCCTCAACTCTCAGCTACTTCCTGCGGGGGCTCAGTCAACAGCTTCAGAGAGGTTGACACTGGAAACTCCCTAGACAGAATCTGGCTGTCCTAACTGAGAGGCAGCTGCGAGGTAGTCTTTCTTTGTATTCTAAAGTATTGGTTTTTAAACAATAGGTGTGATTTGAGTGCTTATTGTACACCAGGTGCTATTCTAAGCAGTTTGCATACCTGCGGTAACTCATTTAATTCTCATAACAACCCCACAGACAAGTACAATACTGTTGTTGTCCCCCACATTACAGATGAGGAAACTGAGGCACAGAGACATTGACTTACCCAAGGGCACAGGACTAGAATGTAACAAAGCCGGGGTTGAACCCAGGCAGCCCCGCTCTTACCCCTATGCTGTTTGCAGAACACTGAAGCCAATACCTGGGACACAGTAGTTAACAAATGTTAGCTACTACTAATATAATTATCCCCATTATGAAGAGGGGAAACCGAGGCTCGGGTAAGGTCGTTTGCTACCTTGCAGCCAGTGAGTGGCAATGTGAGGATTCAATCTCAGCTGTGAGACTCCATCAGGTATTTCCATTCTGAGCTGTTAGTGTCCAAGTGCTTGCTTCTGGGCTGGAGAGGGGAAGGTGGAATCTGCTCAGCCTTCCAGCTGCTCTCCCACTGCCATCCCTCCCCTCAAGGCCCAGCAGCCGCAGTCCAGAGGAAGCAGGGAGCCATGGCCTGAGGGCTCCGGAGCTGAGTCGAGCCTTCTTGGGCCCCTTCCCGCAGTTTCACGCTGAGTCTGCTGGACGAGGCTGCACACGTTCCTGTGACACTTAGGGCTTCCTTCACAGACAGAACTCTGGCCTGGGTCTCGCCCTGGGGACGGAAGAAGCTGATCTTGGCCCCCTTCCTCTTCTACCCCCAGCGATTCTTCGAGGTAGGTCTGAGCCAGGCATTCCCAACCAGGAGACCAGGGGTGAGAGAGGCAGAGCTCGCTGGGGAGAACATCCATGCCAGTGCTCTCCACCCTCCGTGCCAGAGCCAGGCATCCCATGCCCAGGAACCCGGGCATAATCACTCGGGGCGGGCCCTGGCATCGGCATTATTAAAAAGCCTCCCTAATGACTCCAGTGCACAGCCAGGGTTGAGAACTTCTCCTCCAGGGGAGGCAACCCGTTACAGATGGTGAAACTGAGGCCCAGGGCTGGAAAGATCCATGTGGAAGGGCTGGTGACAAGCTGGGCCGTAGTCCTGGTGTGTTCCACCCCTGGGTGCCCTATGGGTCCAGTTGGTCCTCTGAGGGGAGGAGGGGCTCCCTGGTCTGGGCATCAGGTGGGCAGCAGAGGGTCCATCAGGAAGCCTGCAGGCCTCATGCCCTCCTTTCCCAGGTGCTGCTCCTGTGCCAGGAGGGTGGGCTGAAGCTGGCACTCAATGGGCAGGGCCTGGGGGCCACCAGCCTGGGCCAGCAGGTCCTGGAGCGGCTGCGGGAGCTCCGGGTCAGTGGCAGTGTCCAGCTCTACTGTATCCACTACTGAGGAGTGAGCCAGAGGAGAGGGTATCCAGCCCACACCTAGGGCTCCACAGTCTGGCCTCACTCCCCTGCCTTCATCAAAGTGTCCAATTGTCACCACCATGTCTGCAGGGGTATCAGGCCCCACAATAAAGGGAGGGCACACAGTGTGAAGGTTCCTCCAGCTGCGCAGCCCCCTCCCACCCTCCCCCCCGCTTCCCCCCCACACACACACACACACACCGTGAGCCTGGGACTGACCTCCACTTTCCTTCAGGGCCCACACAAGGAGGCAGGTCTTGTAGCCTAAGAAGGACCCTCAAAATTCAGGGCCTTGAAGAATTTAGACATTTATTTCATTCTCATCTAACAATTCTAGAGAAAATGGTCCTGGTCAGGGGAGCAGCTCTGCACCCTGTGGACCTTCAGGGTCATCGTTGTCATCATTCCACCCCCCCCAAGACAGCATCACCTGCTTCCTATCACTTTCCCACACGTTTCATTCTGCTAAGAACCTGGTGAGGTAGACGGGATAGAGGAAGAAGCATGGCAGGCTGGCACTTGTCTGGCGCTGTACTTGTCACATGTCACAGAGCTGGTCCATGGGGTGCTAGAGCCAGATCCAGCTCTTGTTTCCTGCTCAGGGTTCTGCACCGATGACCCTGGAAGGACAGTTTTGAAAGCATACAGTGCTATCCCAGGAAGAGAAAAACTCACCTGGGTTCAACTCCTGACACCTCTATGACCTTAGATTTCATGGGTTTGGGCAAATTCCGTGTGCTCATATGATAAAGTATGGAAAATGGCATTAACTTAGGGTGGTTGTGAGACTTATGAGTCGAAATTACTTAAAATGCCTTGTACTGGGTTGGACCTCAATAAATGGTGGCTCTTACTGGTATTGTGAGAAGTAGTACGTTGGCCCCACTGAGGCTGCCAAGCCCCCCAGCAACACAAGCAGAACCTTAGAAAACGCATCACACCAAAACAAAGATGTCTCACCAGTGGGGCCGTATCATAAATCAGGGACGAGGTGCTCACCCCTGCTCGTGGGTCTACTCCCCCCTTTCAACTGCCCCTTCGCAGAACGGATGCTCTCATCTGCAGGCCAGGGTCTGTATCATTGACCTGGTTGCTTAAGGATGTGAAGAACTTTCCTGGGGACCACAGACAGACAGACTCTCGACTCAGGAGAGTGTTAGGGTGTAGGGCAGAAGGAGGGGGGAAGGACAGGTTGCCCCATGGCCAGCCCTTCACTGATCTCCGCCACGAGGTGGAGATGCCACTGTGTGTATGAGTCCATGATTTCGTGCATCCTGCTCTATCCATTTGATCGTTCAGAGCGAGATAGCTGTTCTTAGCTCCCTCCTTTGTGCCAGGCCCCATGCTGGTGTTGGACATGTCATCTCCTTTCATCCCTTCTCTGTCCCAAAGGGGTACGGATCACCATGCCCTCTTCAGGAGACTGTCTCCTGAGCCAGGGGGAGACTGAGTAGCAGGCCCAGAGTCTCGGCTGACAAGTGGTGGAGCCAGGATTTGGAACCAGGACTCACACTCTGGAGGCCCCACTCTCTCTGTGGAGCCAGGCTGACACTGTTCAGAACTTCTGGGAATAAGTTCCGTTTGGGTCACGTGAGAGGGTTTATCAAAAAAATGCAACTCAACTGTTGTGCAACAAATTCCATCCTGTAGAGAATAAAGATAGGGGTCTTTTATTTTCAAAGAATTTACGGTGCCCAGTGGGAAACAACACAAAATTACAATTCAGCATGCCCACGTTCTTGCTTCTAAATTCAAGGGCTGATATTTAGTATGTGTGCTGCCGAAGCAAGCACAAGGACAGATACTTGAAAGGAAAATCTTTCCCTACTTGCCGGCCCCACTTGGACCACATTCTCATCTCCCTGGTAGATGGCCGGTGCTCATTGCCACGCCAAAAAATATCAACCAGGTTTCCAGGTATGGTGTTTGGCCTGCTTGTGATAGAACAACCAGACAGAGGTACATGAATTGGAGCACGCCCTCCTTCCACCCCGCAAGAGAGTGGCTTCTTTGGGGGAAGGGGCGATGTTGAAGCTTCATTACCTCACGGGAAACCAGGAAGATGAGAACACTTGTCATATGAGGACGCTGGGTCCTGCTGTCACTTTCACAGGCACCAGGGACTGAAGCCTGAGAAAAACACCCCACCCCTACAAGATGTAGGAAATGGGGCAGGGTCCAGGGAGTGTGTCTGCTGATACATGTTCATTCAAACGTGTGCTCACATGCACGAGCCTGTGTGGACGTGTGTCTGACGTATGTTCTCGTGAGACCGGATGTGCCAGCATCTTTCCAATGTCCAAGAACCAGGCCCATCCAGGGCGACACTAGAAAGTCGGTCTTGAGTCCTTGCCCTTCGTGCAGACTGACCCTCAAGCCCAGCACCCCCTGCCAATGACACTCATGGCCACGTTGAGACCCTCTTCTTGCCATCCTGGCCTCAAATGCCCTTCTATCTTAGCTGGTGCCTGGAGAGATGAAAATTGAAAGGATATTATTGTGACCTAACAGGCAGCTTGGCTAGGGATCAGGGTCTTGTAGGATAGGTCACACAGCTGTTGGCAGTGCAGCGGACACCTGCCATCAGCCCTTCTCCCCACTCAACAACCTGAAGAGGAGGCATTATCGCCCCCTCATTCAGCAGCAGGAACCAGGGTTGCAAGAGGGTGATGATTTGCCCAACTTGTTGCTTGTGCAAAGAGTCTGAGCTGGGTCTTTTCTCTGCCTGCATCTCTCAATAGTCACCCCATGGCCCTGCCTCCCTCCCCTTCCACACCTCATTCCTCATGGTCAATGTTCAACCCCAGAGCACCCCAGCTGCAAGAATGAATAGTTACTCTGTCCCTCTCCCCTCTATGTTGCTGATCTGGGGAATGACGTCCTCCGTTCCATCTCCTCACTCTAAGTTTCCCAATCCCAGAAGAGGGCCATCCTAAGTCCTCCGTCTCCCTCATCCACCTCTTCCCTCTGCCTCACCTTCACTACCCCCCAACACAACCAGCCACAAAGTCCAGTCAATGTTAACTCTAGAAGTTTCTCCTGATTCACCTCCTCGTCTAGCTTCTGCCCGCTGACTTGGTTTAGGGCAACCCACTCCCTTCCTCTGTGACCCCCACGGCCTCCTGACTGTCCCTCTGCCTCCTGTCCCCACCACTCCAAGTCCAGTCTCCCCAAGACCCACTGGGCTTTCCCAAAGGGCCTACCTGGCCATCACCTTCCTCTGGCCTCAGGGCACAGGCATGGCCTTGGGCAGCTGGCCATCCCCTCATGCCAGGCCCTTCCCCACCCTCCTCTCCCCCCACTGCACTCTGCCCCCCAGGCCGACTCAGTGACTTGCCCTTTCCCTCCCTGGGAGCTCATTCTTGCTCTGCGCCTCCGTGTGACTGCCTCTGTCTGTCCCCGACCACCTTCCCACACCCATCCTCCTCTTCTGCCCATCAGACACCCCTCCTCTGAGAAGCTGCCCTGAAAGCCCAGCTGCCACCCTGGGTCCCCAGGCCCCAAGGACCTCCACCTCTGCCGCCCCGGATCATGTCATGCTGTGATTCCCTGTGCTCTCTGCACCCCCTCTGGGCTTGGAGCTCTGGTCAGAGAGGGTCCTGTGTGTTCATCCTCCCTCATCTGTGGTCGGGGAGGGTCCTGTGTGCTCGTCCTCCCTCATGTGTGGTCAGGGAGGGTCCTGTGTGCTCTTCCTCCCTCAGCTCCAGGATCCAGCAAATGCCTGGCTTGGAGCAGGAGCAAAGGAACTGTGGGAGGAGGAGGGCTGGAGGGTCAGTGGGGCCAGCACTCCCACCCATTTCCTCCTCTCTGTCCCCCAGGGCAGGTAGGGCCCAGGGATGGTCTCTATTGGGGCAGCACGAGGGGACTTTCACTCTATCCCCAAATGTCTAAAGTCACAGCCAGGGCATTGTCAACAGTAAGGTTGAGCTGAAATCTGAACTTGCCCTCTATCTAGGTGAGGAAACAGGTCACTGGAGACAAGATAGCCCTTCCAGAGCTAGGCCAGATGACTTCCTTTTTTTTCCTTTGTCTTTTTTCTTTTTCTTTTCTTTTCTCTTTTTGACTATGAGACATGCCTTCTAGAAATTGCATTTCCTGGAATAAGTGTATGAACTCAGCTTGTCCCTTTTCAGCTGCACACTTCTGAGCTAAATTTGACCCTGCCTAGAATGTCAACCACACAGGAAATTAGGGTTGCTGGGAGTTGATGATTTTGAACAGGGAGGAAAAGACTGTGGAAGGAAGAGGGGGGACAGAGGTGCTGTTTGGGAGCTGATAGGTGTCCAAACTCCCGGCAGTAGCAAAGGCAGGCAAGGCGAGAATGAGTTTACCTCCCAGAGTCCCAGGCCCCACCCCCCGCATAATGCAGCATCAAGGCTCCTTTGTGAACTGAGCATGAACAAGCTGGGCCTTCAAGACCCAGACAGACACAACTTCTAGAACAAGGACCCAGATCCCTTCACATGTCACTCACAGTGCCTGTCCCCAACCCCTGCCAAGTCAAGCCTCATGGACACAGAAAGGAAACATCCACTTGGCAAACAGGGAAATTGGGCTTTTATATAATAATTTTTATACAAGTTTTCAAAATTGCTATTTTTATACAAGTTTTCAAAATTGCTATTTGAAGAGCAGCTGGTACTCACTCTTTCCAAGACCAGCAAAGCAGACTGAGGGAGCCAAATCTCTGTAGATTTTCCCTTATAAATCAAGAAACGCTTACCGTAGACATAATGAAGCCAAAGCTGAGTGTGTCTAGTGCCTTCTGATTTCCTGCCCAGCCTTCTATACGAACCCTGGGACTCTTGGTTTTGGTTCATTCTGTATGCTCAGAGTCAGTTATTTACTAACCAAGCACTGAACAAAACTCTGAAGCCTTAGAAATGGACCACAACGTCCAGTCAGTTGACCCATCACACACAGAAGCAGGAAGAGAGATACTGTCCCTGGGAAGCCAAAAACATAACCTGGGCAGCCATCCTTGACCTGGTAAAGGGCTGCTTTTGAAGCCAGCACAATGTCCCCAGATTCCCACCTGAGTATTTCATCAGCTTTGCTGTGGTAACTAACAACCCCAATATGTCAATGGCTTACAACTAAAAGTACTTCTTGTTCATGCGACCTGAGGACTGTGGGTCAGCTAAGATTCTTTTGGATTCAGCTGAGTTCAGGCCCCCACCACCTGTATTTCATTCTGGTACTCCAGTTGAAGGAGCTGCCTCTACCTGGGACATGTCCTCTTCATGGCAAAGGGCACAGGAGCCAAAGAAGTTGGGCATAACTGTGTGATTTCCTTCAAAAGTTCTGCTCAGATGTGGGAAATGGCATGTGTGCTCATTTGCTCCCATTGGCCAAAGCAGGTCACATGACCAAGCCCAAAGACAATGAGGAACATGGATAAGTCACATGATAATGGCAGGGATGTATAGTCTGTTACTATGAGGGAGCAAATACTGGGGGAGAAATAATCCAATCTACAGCAAGAAACATTCTTTCCACAACCAATCAGAAATTGAACCCTTGGAAAATATTTGGCTGGAGGGATGGGAGAGTGACTGGTGGGAGGCACTGCCGCCACAGGAAAAGCACAGCACATGGGCTCTAGGTTAGGTACTTCTGGGTGCAAACGATGCACTACATTCATTGGAACATCAATAGCTGAAAGAAACAAAACTAAACTACAATGGATTAAATAGCAAGGAAATATTACTCACTTTCCTCGTTTATCAAGAAGTCAAGAGATGGCGTCCCAGGACTTGTAAGAGGGTTCTTGGTGCCATCGAGCCCAGGTTCCTATTATCATGTCATTCTCAGCATCTACAGTATCACCCCTCAGGGAGGCAAAATGGCTGCAGAAGCTTCAAATGTCACATTCTCACATGACAGTTTCCAAAGGCAGAACACAGGGGTTTATTTATCACAGGTCTCTCTTTTTATCAGGGCGCAAAATCTTTCCCAAAAACCTGTTAGGCATATTAATAATCACTATCTGAGGAGGAGGCCCAAACCAAATCAAGATTCTAGTAGTAAGAAGATTGGGGAGCTTCAGATACATGGCTATTTGGGAAAACAATAGTGTTTGCCATATCTCTTAACAAAAAAAACTATTCAGTGTAAGAAGATCCACAGACAAGAACTACATTTAAACCAATCAAACTACTCCTTCTAGAATTCAGGCAGGAAAATATAGATGATTTGCTCATTGGAAATCAAAAGTGAGTAGAACAGGCCAACAGAAATGAGCAAGGGGAAAGCCACTTGGCCAACCAGACTGTCTTAACCCACGTGTGGACTGGATAATCCAAATGAAGTCAGCAATAAGAAACTGGAGACAATGCAAATGAAGACCACAGTGAAATGCCCTTGCATACTTATTAGAAGAGCTAAAATGAAAAATTGTGTCAATACCAAATGCTGACAAGAATGCAGAGAAATTGGATCGCTCATACACTGCTAGTAGAAATGGAAATTGTACAACCACTCTGGAAAATCATTTCTTTTAAAACTAAGCATACACTTAACCATACAACCTAGCCATTCCACTTCTGGGCATTTAATCCAGAAAAAAATAAATTTATGTTCACACTAAAACCTGTACACAGTGGTTCATGGCAGCTTTATGTGTAATAGACAAAACCTCAAAACAAATAAAATGCCCAAGAATAAGTGAATAGTTAAACAGTAGCACATCCATACCAAGGAATATTACACAGCCATAAAAAGGAGCAAAGTAAAGATCCATGCAACAACTTAGATGGATATCAAAGGAGGCATGCTGAGTGAGAAAAGTCAATTTCAAAACTACATTGTATGGTTCCATTTATACAACATTCTCAAAAAAGACAAAATTATGGAGATGGAGGACAGATTCACATTTTCTGGGGGTTAACAATGGTGGGAGGGAGAAGAGATGTGACTGCAAAGGGGTTGAAGGAAGGAGAGCTTTGTTGTAATGGAATAACCTGTCTGCTGAGGGTGAAGGTGGTTACATGGATCTACATATGTGATCAAAATGACATAGACCCATACACACATTTGTACCAATGACAATTTCCTGGTTTTGATATTGTGCTATAGTTTTATTAGATGTAACCATTGGGGAAAACTAGGTGAAGGTACGCAAGGCTTCTCTGTATTATCTTTGCAACTTTCTGTGAAACTCTGAACTGTTTTCAAATGAGTTTGTAGCCATTGAACAGCAACAAAGACCCTTGAATAGAAAGGACACAATGGAGGCAAGTCTCACATGCACCCAGACTCCTACTTGACAACATTTCCCCAACCATGGTGCAGGAAAATAGGGTCAAACATAGACTGGCAGTCTCGTTAAGTAGAGGAAGCAGATCACAGTTCAAGGATGTTCTAAGACATCTGGGATTTAGGGAGCAGGGTACCAGAAAATAGGGAGCTGAGGAGAAAGAAGCCCCCCAAAATTGTGTACAAATGTCCCTTAGAAGAGTAAACCCTAATAAAAACTATAGATTTCAGGTGATGATGATGGATCAATATAGTTTCTTCAATTGTAACAAATGTACCATTCTGTGGGAAATATTGATAATAAGGGAGACTGGGGGCAACAGACATATGGGAAACCTCATACCTTCCACTCAATTTTGTTGTGAACCTAAAACTGTTCTAAAAAAATAAAGTTTATTATTTAAAAAGTCTAGCATAGTGTCTGGCACACAGTAGACACTTAATAAATGGAGACTGTTGATCATAATACTAAAGAATGACATATGGTTTCTACTGTGTGGTTGAGAGCACATATGAAACAAAGGCAGTCATTTATTAAACAATATATAACTAAAATGTGTAGTGTAAATTCTAAGTGATATATTCATTCATTCATAGAAGGATATCATTCAGAGGAGGCTGGAATAGTTAAAAAAAATTTTCTAACAAAGTTGGAACTTAAATCTAATATTTGTTAATTAGAATGGGAAGAAGACACTATCCTAAAAAGGGAGCATATAAATGTAGGTATCAAATTCAGGAAGAGAATGGTGTGTTCTTAGGCAATAAGGAAATTGGCTGACCTGACCAAAGTTGAATGTCAATATTGAAATGCAGTGGAATTAATATTGCTTTAGTAAGAGGTGATCAGATCATTATAAATGGTCTTGAAATTCAGAAAGAGGGATTCAGTCTTGAAAAAGTATAATGGCATATTTAAGGAACAGAGTGACTTCATATAAATGATACTTGAGGAAGTTTCATCTGGAGACAGATTTTAAAATGGTTTAGAGAGAGAAGAAAAAGAGGTGAATGTTCTCCATTCAGTTAGGTTACTACAGAAGTACATGCTATGCACTACGAAAAGATGGGATTTAAAAAAAAAAAAAAACCCTAAACTTCTTGGACAACTCTTAAACTGTGCATATATAGAACAAGACATTCCAGGAGCCCCAACAGAGGCTTATACTAAAAGGTTAATAAAGAAGCCATAGATTCTGTTGAAACAAACTAACCGAAAAGATGTGACCTAGGAGTAACAGCTATGTTCTAGGAGTAAAGTTAAAACTGAAATGGTCCTGCCCAGACAAAATCTAAAATTAAGCTTCCACAGGATCGAGGTGATCCACCAGTAATTTCACTACCTGCCCTGCCAAAATTTACTATTCTGTAGAAGAAGATAATAAGCCTCTATAATGTATCATAACAATGTCCAGCACACAATAAAAAATTACTAAACAAGAATGAAAAGGTGACTCATAATCAAGGGATAAAATAGTCCACAGGAGCAGACTCAGATATGATTCAGATAATTGAGTAGGCAGACAAGGACTTCAAAATTCTATGATTTATAAGTTTAAAAACTATTAATGAGGAAAAGAATGAAGAAATACCCAACCTAATAAAAAAGTCAAAAGTCGGAGCCGGCCCGGTGGCTCAGGCGGTTGGAGCTCCGTGCTCCTAACTCCGAAGGCTGCCAGTTCGATTCCCACATGGGACAGTGGGCTCTCAACCACAAGGTTGCCAGTTCAATTCCTCGAGTCCTGCAAGGAATGGTGGGCAGCGCCTCCGCAACTAAAGATTGAACATGGCACCTTGAGCTGAGATGCCGCTGAGCTCCTGGATGACTCAGTTGGTTGGAACACATCCTTTCAACCACAAGGTTGCCGGTTTGACTCCCGCAAGGGATGGTGGGCTGTGCCCCCCCTGCAACTAGCAACGGCAACTGGACCTGGAGCTGAGCTGCGCCCTCCACAACTAAGACTGAAAGGACAACAACTTGAAGGTGAACGGCACCCTCCACAACTCAGATTGAAACGACAACAACTTGACTTGGAAAAAAGTCCTGGAAGTACACACTGTTCCCCAATAAAGTCCTGTTCCCCTTCCCCAATAAAATCTTAAAAAAAAAAAAAAGTCAAAAGTCAAAAGAAGGATATTCAAATGGTCAATAATCATATAACAATGTGTTCAATATCGTTACTGATCAGACGAATGCAAACTAAGACCACAAAGTTATATACCTATGCTCCCTCCAGAGGGGCTAAAATGAAAAAGAATGACAATAATAAGTGTTGACAAGAAAGTTAATCAACTGGAGCTCACACAGATTCTGGGGGTGGGGGAGAGACTAAATTGGTTTAGCTACTTTATAAAATTGTTTGGCAGCATAAATTAGAGCTAAACACACAATGCTCTGCTCCATGACCCAGCAATTGTGCTACTTGACATACACTCAAGAAAAATGTGTGTATATATCCATAAAAATACATGTACTGCAATGTTTTCTTCTTTTAAGTTCTTAACCTACCAATCTTCCCATTGACCGTATTTATTGTCCCCCACTCCTAACAGGTTGTATACTCATGTGGAAGCCTGGTGTGCCCTGCATTTATAGCTGCAGGATGGTTGACGGACTTCACTAGTTTAAATTGGGGATTCCTCCAGTGAGTATAAAAAATACATACTTAACCACTTGCACATAGAAATAGTTTAGTCTTGATCTTTCTTATGAGAGATATTTTGATTTTTATACACAGAGCTCTAGGCAGTTTTCATCTTCCCCTTTTAATAAGGGGTTATTTCTTTTACAGATTCAGCCTTATGTGGAGATCTCAGTTCCCATTCTATATCTCCACTGGTCTACTGATATTCTTGTGCAAATATAGCCATTAAAATTCCAGTTTGAAATCTTTCGGGTCGATATCTCTGCTAATAACCACAGATCTGTACTCCTCCCTGATATACAGGTATATCAGCTATACATTTATTCAGACCTTAATGTTTTTAGTGGTAATACTTTTATATGTAAGATATTACATATGATTCTAGGGGCTGAAAATGGTGAAGAACAGGAGTCATGAGGCCTGGCTGTGCAGAATGAGATTTCTTGTAGGGAAAACATGGATTTGTCACAGAAGCACACAATAGAAGTTAAGTTGCAGGTATCGTAAGTGCCACTAAGGAGAAGTACAGGGAGAGCTGAGAGCTTTGACCTAGTCATACACAGTGAACAAAATCTTCATAGGAATGATCCAGTGTTTCCTTCAAGGAGAAAAGATATTCACATTGTTAAGTCCCCTATAAATAAATTGATCCTGGGACAGATAAGATGTCAGGGAAGTGAGTCTTACTAGAAAAGAGAAGGTCCTCCTCCTCTGTGTGTGGCCACGTGACGTTGGGGCTGAAGCCCAGGGTGAGCAGCCATGTTAGAGCATTGTGGTTGTATCAGGTGAACTGAGCCCATTGACATGGAGGTGCATCAGCAGCAATGCAGGGGACCATCCAGGACCCTGCACATACATGAACTGACTTAGGCCTGTGATGCTGAGCATAGTCACATTACATAGTGGCAGCACTAAGTAATTCCCTTAGTTGTTCTTCCTTTCTGGTATCCCTGAGCTCACAGGAAATTCTTACTATTAGCTACTGGCTGGGAGTTGCTGTGCTATAGAGATTAAGGAACCAGCCTTTCATACCTTTGGGATTGTTAGCAAAAGGGAAAGTGTCACCTCTCCCCCAGGGCCCAAGTAGTGGTGACCACTCTAAAGGATGACTCTTTCCCGGTGGTCACTCTCTGGGGAAGGCTGCTGGTGGCAGCAGCACTGCAGCCTGCAAGATCAAGAGGCCAGGTCTCACCATTTCTGAGACCACACGTGAGGCATGTGGGAAAATGGCTGGGATTCACTTCAAGGAAACATAATTTCCAGAAACCTAACCTGGAGAGATCAACCTATACTAATTTGGGCACATAAAGTACAATGACTTCACATAATAGTCACGGGTGGGTAAAGGCTAGACTCTTGGTTACAAGTAACATTTTTTAAACAATGGAGGCTGACCAAAAGAGGGCACTGGAAGTGTGGTGAAAGACAACCTTCTGGCAGGGATGCTGGATTCATGCCCCAGACGCTGGGCTTAGCCAGACGAATTTTAGCCCCTTGTCCACCTCAAGAGTAAAATTCAGCAGGCAGAAGTAAAGTGCATTGAGCAAATTTATTGAGAATGTGCTATTGGGAAGGAATTATGCTAAAGCATCTTACATCATCTCTTGTAATTTCAACAAAGCACAGTGAATCATCATTATCAACCCCATATTATAGATGAAGAATCTGATATTCAGATTTTAGTGGCCCTTTTCAAGATTATTCAATCACATCTAGTTGCTTCCTTTCCAAAGATTCTCGAGTCTACAATCAAGTAGTGGAAATAGTGGATGAAGGGGTCACTGGATTCATTCATTTAATTCTTCAAGAAGCTCACAATCTTGCTACAATTGGTCCTTCCAAAGGCCAGTGAGAGAGAGAATCAGGCACAGAGAGGAACAGCTTGTCCGCGAGGCAGCCTCTAACGAGAATTTTTAATGGTTTCTCCAAGCAGTTGTTACTTTTGGTGAGTATTACTCATAAAATGACAAGGGCTAGGGGCAAAGCCATAGTAGTAACTCCCATCAATCTCATTGCATCTTCGCTCTGAAAAGTAGAAGAGTACATTGTTCAAAGAAACGCACAAAACTGATGATCCCTCCCCTCAAGTCACACAAAGACGCATTAATTTTTTGTCCATCCCAGACCTTTCCTCAGGGAAGAAGTTGACTGTCGTTAGGATCTGACACCTTCCAGCTCTGACCCTGGAGGCCCTCTGGGGCTAAGGTGATCCTATCTGGATCCTGGGTCATTCCCATCTCTCCCTGACAACCCACAGGACTTTTCAGGATCTGCCTTCAGAGCTGAGCTCAAAGGACTGCATATGCTTAGATTCAGCCAGGCCCTCCTTCAGAGGCCCTCCATCCATCCCGTCATTCCACACATCAGGAAACTGAGGCCCAGAGAGGGGAAACAGCCTGTCCAAAAACCCTCAGTGGAATAGAAAGAAGCTATTTGGGATTTGAGCTCAGATGTCCTCTATTTACAGGCGGCTCAGTACTTGGGAGGGATCCAGACAGCTGAGAGCACGAGGTACTATGAAATTGGGGACCGGAGAACCTTAATGCATCCTGGGAAGAGGCAGGAGAATGTGTGATGTGGCGGCTTCAGAGCAACGGAATCTATGCTGATAAGCTGAGGTAAATCATGTGACTTCTCTGAGCCTGGCCTTCCTCTTCTGTACAAAGGGATAAGAAATACTTGCCCTGATCACCCCACAGGCTTGTGGGAGGAGCAACTGTTAGTAAAGCACCTCGCGTGTGAGCTGAGCTTCCCAATTTTCACAGCACTTGCCCAATCAAACTATAAAGTGGATGGGACAGAGGTGCTTGCCCATTTTCTGGATGAGGAAACCAAGTCTAGTCAGTAAAGTGATCTTATAGCCGATCTCCTGGCTGGTGTGGGGACAGAGCAAGGAATGCAGTTTCCAGGCTCTCGGCCTCACGTGGAAAGGTGCTGGCTCAGATAGTAAATGGCCATCAACTGTGATTGGATGGCCATCAGCTGTGGCTAGTTGGCCGTCAGCTGTAACCAGTGAGCCATTGGCCACTAATACAACTGCTGTGGCTATGCTAGCAGGAAAATGGGGGCGAGCAAGAAGATGGTGGCTGAGCCTGCAAGCGGTGCAGTGAGGGTTGCGAACAGTGTGGCTCCTTCTTCCCGTGTCTCTAACCCAGCCTCCATTGAGACCACAGTGGTATGACTCCCCTACCTATGGCTCTGTGGGTGTTCCTTTTGGGCCTAGCCACATCCTGCGTTCTTATTTGGGGAGTGGGAGCAGAGACCCCGCCTGACTTCCCGCGTGACAAATGGCGCAGCGAGCAGGGTCCCCTGCATGACACTGGTCAGTGGTGATGCCACAATTTGAACCAGCTATTCCTGACGTACAGGGCAATGAGCCCTGCCCTAGACTGCATCGGTGACCTTCTGGAAAAGATTTCCAAAGACAAGGAAGCAGTGGGACCCATGGCTACTATGTTTGTTTTCAAGTTAAAGCCACTGGTTCAAATCCTGAAGTGTCCACTTAGCTTTGGTGACCTTGGGCAAGTGAAGTGCTTGGTCCTTTAGTGTTTGTGTAAGAGATGTCAGGAGGGCTCTGCTGATATTTGCCAACAGCTGCCCCACATCTTCCCGTTAACAGACCTCCAAAATGAATCACCCCATAGGAGTCTTACCTGTTTGCTCTGGGAGCGGCTATATCTCATTTTAGTAGCAAAGTGCTCACAGTTTGAAGTGAAAACGTTGTACTTCCAGGTTTTATCAATTTCCTTCCTTGCCAAATTGACAATTTTATCTGTGGGCCGTGGTCTATACTTGTTGTCCAAGTAGTTGTTGACACTGTAACCGTCGTTCCCCGCCACATCCTGCAAACGTTCACATTTCACCTTGACCATTATAAAAGTGTTGCCGCCGAAATAACCAGACCCTGGAATCACAGACAGACACTCTGAGATGCCGCCATGTTCAGCAGTACAAGGTTGGAAAACGAGGGGAAAAAGGAAAGACAAAAAGTTCCTCTATTTGATGAAATAGGATTAATTCAGCCGAGACAGTTAATTGTTCAAGATGGTTTTGTGCTTTTAAGGGCAAACCTGAGTTTGATACTTGAAAGCAGGGTCACCTTCCATGACTTAATTGGCTGGTCTTTCACAGCTGGGCCTAAAACTTCTGTCAGCTCTATAGGAATTGAAGCCTTGTTAAATGGGAGGCAATTTTTGCTTTTCAGTAAGGCTTACATGAAGCAATTGTGTGTCTATAATGAATCTTATCTGTCTTCTAAGAAGAAACTCAGTCTAGCAGCTAGTTTCTTGCCTAAACGAGGCTCTCATTAAAAACCAGATATCGAAAAGTAAACTGAATTGGCTGCATTTTTAAAGCCAAAGCTGCTAAAGCATTGCTCTTCATTGATAGTAACAGATGTTTACAGTAGGAGTCTTGGGAATGATAGTTGGTTCAACTACTTTGTTTTTCATCATACATGTGCTTCTTGGTCACATGTTTCCTATTTAAAAAGAGAAAGTGGTGCTACTCTAGGAAGACTGAGTTTTTGCCCTAGCAAATTGATTATTCCACTATATCATTTGTCATTTCAGTTTTAGGATTTCCATGAAGGCTAGGATGATAATTAGGAAACCTACATTTCACTTCTTTAATTTGATTTCAATTGAGAAGAGTCATCTCCTACCAGGTTTCTCAGAGTGTGGTGGGAAGACCACCTCCATCAAAATCACTGAGGATGTCTGTTTAAAATACCATCTCTCGGCTCTGGACCTAAGTGAATCAGAATCTTGGGCCATGACACTTAGCCGTCTGCATTTTGAAAAGGTTTCCCAGCTAATTGTTGTGCACACTGTCAGAGAATCACTAACTTACATGTACCCTTCCCATTGCCGAGAAAGTGAAATGAGCCCATGAAAAAGCTAACAAGCTGAAGCTACTACCACTTTTGGTTGGTTAATCATCTAGTCCAGGGGTGTCCAAACTGCGGCCCGCGGGCCAACTGCGGCCCGCAATCCATTTTTAATTGGCTCGCAGCAAATTCCAAAAATATATTTAGTTTACTTAAATAAACCAGGTGAGGCAATACGTACTTCACCTCGAGTGAGTGGCCCGGCTGCTTGTGTATTTTACCGCATATGGCCCTTGGTGAAAAATGTTGAAAAAAGTTTGGACACCCCTGCTCTAGTCTATGAGAAATTCCTTCAGCCTTCACTACTTCCTTAAACAGTACTACGCAGTATTTGAACTCAGCAGTGTAAATAAAATGTACTGTATTATATGATCCAGCCATTCCACACCTGGTATATACCCAAAATAATTAAAAACAAGTATTCAAGCAAAAACGTGTATTTGAATGTTCATAGCAACACTATTCATTCACAAGAGCCAAAAAGTGGAAACAACCGTCAATTGATCAATGGGTAAATACAATGTGGTCTATCCATATAACGGAATATTATTCAGCCATATAAAGGAATAGGGTACTGATACATACTACATGAGTGAACCTTGAAAACATGCTAAGTGAAAGAAGGCAGACACAAAAGGCTGCATATTGTTTGACTTCATTTACATGAACAGGCAAATCTATAGAGACAAAGCAGTTTAGTGGTTACCTGGGGCCAGAGAGACGGGAGTGGGGAGTGACTTTTTAAAAGGTATGGGATTGCCCTGGGGTAATAAAAATGTTCTGGCACCAGACAGAGGTGATGGTTGCACAGCATTGTGAATGTGCTAAATATACTGAATTTGTACACTTCAAAATAGTTAAAACGGCAAATATATTTTACTATAATTAAGGTATACTGCATTATTAACATAAAGTACATAGTATGAATCATACCATTGTTTTTAAATCCTAGGGAAAGACTCAGATTAACTAGACCTCTGTTCCAAGTTCCTTTAAATAATATCGACTTGTGTTTTTTAAAAAAAAAAAAGTTGCACTATTGGCCTCTGAGCGTCATTATCCCCTCCTCCTACTCTCCTGCCCTCTTGTTACAGGTGAAATGTACACGCCTATAATTGTTTGTTACATAACTTTTGTAACTTAAATACTTCACAATGTGTTGCAGACATGTTCCCATAGCAACAAATGTGTAATTGTGCCATGACTTGAAATGGCTGCCATGGCAGTCCACTGATATCGTACTTCATTTATTTGACAAATCCCCTCTTGTTAGGCTTTTCGGGTGTTTCAACTGGTTCTTGACTACAGACAATGACATTATAAACATACTTGCAGAGAATGCCTCTCTGGGCCTGTGTCGGACTCAGACGAGTTTCAGTTTTTTGAGTATCTACTGGGAAGAAGCCAGCCTCATTCAATCCTCTTACAATCCCTCCCCTGTGAAAACAGCTGCCTCCATTTTGCAGAACCAATCTTCAGCCAGAGAACTTAAGTAACACACCCAAGTGCCAAGAGCTGTGAAGCAAGGAATAGAAACACTTCCAAAGCCTGGCGATTCCTACCTTATTGTGTAGAAACTGTGTGACACAATGGCAAGAAAGAACTTTCTTACTAGGTCTTCCTTCCTATCACCTGGCATAGCACAGAACACTTAGGAGAGGGTCACAATAGAATTGTCAACTGATGGAGTCCACATTCCTTTGCTTAGTGAATGGAGATCAGAGATGTTATGATTCAAAGGGAAACAAACGCTAATTAGCAGAGCCATGAGTTGTTTATTATTCCCTCTTCTCAACATAAAGCTGGTGTTTAACAAATAATTCATCTTTACCTGCATAGCTCACGTGGACCACATGACCATCTCCCACATAGATGACCCAGTGCTTATAGACGGGACGATGAATTTCAATCATGTCTCCAGGTATGGGGTCTGAGCCTGACTACAAGAGAAAAACCAGAGGGAATGTTAACAGACTTCTAGGAAACACCAGGCCTGGCTGGGAGAGCTCCAGAACCACTGGCTACCACACATGGCCTTGTGGTAACGCAGGGAGGATAGACCCCGGTGACTGCTGGGACCACAGGTTTTGCTGTCACTCTCAGAGAACCCCCTCTGGGGATTCTCTGGACAAAGGATGGGCTTAACCCTTTCCCTCTCATTAGACTGTCCCTCAGGGCCCTAGAACATTTGTCCTGCCCCACTGTTGGGTATTAACCTTGTCTTTTATTGTCTGTTCTGATACTTTGATATCTTGAGCTGTACTGAACCTGGAGAGACCACCCCTCCCAGAGCTAGCCAGTTCCTGAAGATCGCAAGCAATGCACACATAAATGTGCTTGTCAAATGCAAAGCAACCAATCCAGAGCTCACTCCCCCCCACACACCCATCTCCAGCTACCTCCTTTAAGAAGCTCTCACACTCCAGGCCGCTATCCATCTACCCGAATCACCCCATGTCCAAGTAGCAGACAACTAGAGACAGCCCCTGTGCCCCAGAGCCTGTGGAAAGTATTCTCGCCAGCCGTTCTAAGCCTGCTCCCCCTGCCTCCATCGTTCTTCCCACAGAAACCACAGTAAAGGCTCTTGCCCACATTTCTACCTACGTTCTCTGCCTCCTGAAAAACCCTGTGCTTCCTAAAGTGCTGCACCCCCACCCCAACCTTGACGTGACATGTCATGCTCCCTCCTCTTGAGAACTGTAATAAGCTCTTTTCCAATGTCATCATCTCTTAATCTGTTGTCCTTACTGGACCTCAAATAGTCTATCAATACACTATATTTTAAAGCAGGATGTTCACAGTTGCATTGAGCAGCCTTCTCCTCAGATTCTGTCTCCAACCTCTGGACACTCATTCCCTGTGAGACACAAACTGAGGTGTTCTTAAGGCTACACAAAGTGCAGCTGGGTCAACCATCAGATGTTGTGGTGACCACACAGCTACCTGTGGGAAATTTCCATAACATGCGCCCATCACACCTCAGTCTCACAAGGTATTAGCACAATGAATCTCCCAGACACACATGTTGGCACTGGGACGGGAGAGGTTAAGGGACTTAGCCAACACCCCTCAGCCAGAAGTCCGTTTCCCTCTTCCCACTTCCCGCACTAGTCCCTCTGTGGGTTGCTGCTTTTCTCGGCATTCACACTCCCTTCCCAGGGGTTCAGAACGGTCCACCCCACATTCTATTCCATCTCCCTGGAATGAAGCCTGCTTTCTGTCCCTTCTCCTCTTTCTGTCCCCGTTCCTTCTGGCATCACTCAGCCGGGTTGCTCAATCAGAGGCCTGGAGTTATGCTTCTCCCCTCCTTCTCCCTGTATCCAATTACCAAGTGCCTTCAATGCCATCTTCGTCCCATGCCTGTTTCACGTGACTTGGGTCACAAAAGTCCTTGTCTGTCACCCCTGACTCCCATACCAACCACTCCTTAACCACTTCCATGTCATCCAGTGGGACCTTTCCAAGGGGACATCTGGCAGTGACCTACCTGGAGCCTCAGAATGAGTCCACACCCTTCAGGCAGCTCAGGATCTGGCTCTTGCACCTCATCCCTCTCACTCCTCCCTCTGGTCTGCTCTTATTGAGCTACGTGTGTTTTCCTCACCTCGTGCTCTCTCTTGCTGCTGCTCCTTGGACATTGTGTTCTGTCTGCCTCCACCACCATCCCAGACCCTCTCCTTGTAACACGGACTCTCCGCCCAGCAGACATCCTTTTCCCCGAGTGTTCACTATCTCAGGATGTCCCTCCTCCAGGTGCTCCCAGGTGCTCCAGCACCTCCAGCTCTCTACGCACAGATCGATTTTCTGTACCTGTCTGTCATCCTCCTCTGGGATTGGGATCTATTGGGGGATGGCAAAATAAGGGCCTAAGGATCAGCGTACCCAGTTTCTCCTCCTTTATGATAAGGCCAGATCGTCGGCCAGGGCACAGTGGGGCGAAGTGACTCGGAGAAGCTCTCCCGCTGGTCAGCACCAATTTGAGCACCACAACACCCTATCCTTTTAGAGCAATGGGCTCCCCCATCCATATCCTATGCTGCTGACCAGACGGAAAGGTGCTCTTCAAGGATGTGCCACATCTGGGTTCACTTGTCATCTGATGTTGGACGAGTTACCTGAACTGTGTGTGCCCGGGTCTCCATGTGCAGACTGGGAAATGTCAGGTTTGTTGTCAGGACTTAATGAGCTTTTAAATGCCTGACACTGCTGTATTCCTATTCCTATGAGAATTAATCAAGTAGCAGGACTATGAGAATTAATGCTGTAGTATTAATATGAGAAATACCATGCCGGCTCCACTGGTGGTGTCCCAGAACCCCACCCACATCCCATTCCCAAAAGGACTCCAGCAGGGACAGGATCATCCTCAAAGAGGCCTTACCATCTTGCACCGAGGCCAGCCGTATCTCAGAGTAGTGGCAAAGCGCTCACTGTTATCAAAAATAACTTTATATGTCTTCGTGTCACCAACCATCTTCTCTGCAGAACTGATGATCTGATTCACAGATTGGGGTCTGAACTCATGGTCCAAACAGTTGTTGACCCGGCGGAGGCAACCCCAAGCTGCCATCTTCAGGGGTTCCTTTGTCACCACAGCTTCGCCACTCAAAAACATGAACATTTTGGAGGAACCAATCCTGGGAAATCGATCTGGGAATCACAGAGAGGCCACAAGGCAGGTGATGTAGGGAGACAGAAAGCAGGAGAAAAGAAAGCGGAATGAAAGGTACCAGTTACAGAGATTTTGGTAACAAACGTTTCCCACAAAGGCTTAGAAGAATCACATATTTTGTTCTTTTTGTTAACAAGATGTTGGGAATTACTTTCACATGTCGTAAATGCCATGATTGTCACTGGCTGGGTCACAAGGCAATGTCATAGTATAGTGTTATAAGAATGTACATAGTATATTCGACCGATCCCTTGTTATTGAGTGTTTCAGTTGCTCAAAAGCTTAGCCATTATTAACAGTTATGTTAGAAATATACTGGCATTCCTGGCATTTTCATACCCTGGAGCACTTCAGAAACAGATTCACTTTTGTTATTGTAGCACCTACTGTGTTGAGACACTCTGTGGGGCTGGTTTTCATAGTTTGTCTAATTTAATTGTCTTTTTGCCCTTCAAGGAAAATATCACCATCTCCATTTAACGCCAGTGTTGGACCCAGAGAGACTTTAACAGACACTTCTGTGCTGTGAAAAAAGTCCCACAACCAGAATGTGAAACTGCGTCTCTCAAGCTCCAAAGGGCAGACTCCTTCCGCTGCACTGAGCTGAAGCGTAGGGGACCCTTCACAGGAGTGTCTTCTTCTCTCCCCTGACTTGCCACAGTTCTGAGTACAGGCAGAGGTCCAGAGAAGAGCTCTCATCACATGGGGTCCAAAGCCCATTCCACAGTGATCCGCGTTTTCTTTTCTAAGAGGGAGAGTAACTAATGAGCACACTAAATAAGTACAATTGTTTTGTGTCTCATCTCAAGGATGATGTTTGCATTTAGAATCCATCCTCTTAAGAAAACCTGTCCACATCACGTCCTCATAGCCATGCTTTGTCTTACAAGGCCTCTGAGGGTCATCCGGATTGAATGAGCCTGATTTGCAATTATTGTCAACGTATCCTATGTTTTAACAACACCCTCAGCATAAATGAGAAGCTGTAGAAAACATACAAGATGCAAATGCATGTTTCTGATCTTGATGACAGTTATTTGACTCGTTGGTGACAACAGAATATCAAACATTATGGTGCCATTGCACTGTGGGACAAAAACCTGTTTGCATCTAATTTAGCAGGCTTATTCCAGCCATCATTGTTTTTCTTTCATTGACATTACATACATCAGTTTCATTCATTCTCCTGTTAACCAGCTTTACCACCCTCTTGCTTCTGTCATATTTAAGCTTAAATAAATCGTTAACAGGTGCTTGTTATGTATTTTCATAAGAATTTTCCTTTTGGATGTGCACCTCTGAAAGCTGCTTTTGCTAAGGAGCATTCATTACATAATATTAGGTTGGTGCAACAGTAATTGTGGTTTTCGCAATTGTTTTTAACCTTTTAAACCGCAATTACCTTTGCACCAAACTAAGATACCTAGTTTGTGAAATCACGTACTTCCGAAAAACACCATAGAGTCCTTCTATTTAAGACTTAGACTGTGAGCTCCTGAGAAACTTTCTGCTTTAAATCATGCCATCAGAGTCAGTAAGAACAGAGTTGATCAGCATTGAGCGGAGGGGACTAAGTACTGAAGCAGCCCAGCACTGGAGGAGCCAGTGGGCCTCTCCCCTGTTTTGTCAGGACCTATGGGACCCCACCGTGATTTCACAGTAGATGTGGATGTTCAATCTGCTCAAACAGTTTCTCAGGGAGATGTGTTCCCAACTCAGGTTTCCCTTGGTGGGGTTTGGCTTTCGATTGTTCTCATGGTGTTCACAAATCTTTTGATGATTATATTTTCAATAGTCCTTACTTGAAGGAGCCAAATGAATCACATAACCATCTCCCACATAGATGGCCCAGTCCTTATAGCCAATGTGGAAAATCTCAATCATGTCTCCTGGCTCGGGTTCTTCAAAAAACTGCAAGAGAAAAACCAGAGTTGGTGTGGACAGGCTTCCAGGCAACAGCAGAGACCGTGGCTGGGAAGCTGCAGCTCATCCTGGGGACCCCATTGCTGATGTTAATCTCCCAGTGGGGCCTTGGTGGGCGGAGCACCTGTCCCCCATGGAATTCCACGTTGCTTTCAGAAGGTCACCTCTGAGGGGAGCCAGGAGCTAGATCCCTGAGAAATGAACTTCTGGAATAGGAGGAAGGCGGATTGGCAGGATGGATGTATGATGTGTGTGTGCTCTCTGTTGTGTGTTTTTGTTTTACGTGTATGTTTGGGTTTGGGTGCATGTGTCGGTTGTGTGTCAGTGTCTGTGTGTAAGTTGTGTATGTATGTTCTGTGTGTGTATTGTGCATATGTATGTTGTGTGTATGTGTATGTGGCATGTATGTGTGTTGTATGACAACGTCTGTATGTTGTGTGTGTGCATATTGTGCGTGTGTATGTTGGGTGTGTGTTGTGTGTGCACACACTACGATGCAGATGTGCATGTGCAGGTCCCTGTGCGCGTGTACTGAGCGTGCTGACACAGCAGCTGGCATGGAAAAGCCCTTCCCTGATGCCGGGTCCCCAGACCCACCCCAGCAACATCAGACAGGTGAGTCTTGAGCGTCTCTGCCCTTCTGACCCTCAGGTGCCCATCATGCCTCTTGCCCTGGCTGTCCATGGCTGCAGCAGGCACCTCCTCTCACTCTGCCCCCGCCAGTCCCGACACCCACCTCCGGAGATGCCCACCTGAGACGGAAACCGACAGCAGCCTGATGGGACCTGCGCCTTCAAGGGAGCCCTTGTGGGGACACCCAGCTTCCTGCACTGGGCGGTGTATGGGGGGGGCCTGCCACACTCACACAGGGCTCTGCTGGCACTTTTCCTACCATAACTGCAACCTTCACACCACCCCAGGGGGAAGGAAGCACCACCCAATTGCTCTGGTGGGGAAACTGAGGCTCAGAGAGGTAGAGAGATTTGCCCAAGAACACTCAGCTGGAAGGGGCCAAGCTTGGTGTTCTCTGTCACGACGCCCTGTCCTCATTCATCCCTGCCTTCCGCCCCTTCCCAACCTCCTTCCTGCTCCCTAATGTCCCCACCCCTGGCACCACAGCTTCGTGATTTGAGCAGTTGTTCTTCCTCTTTGTGCCTGACCTGAGCAAATGACAAGCCCCTCCAGCCCTCCTCCCAGGCCGTCCAGTCTGAGACCTGAGACCAAGGGTCAGCGTCCCTTTGCCCTCTTTCTCATGCCAAATTCAACAACTGACGTTGACCCTGGAAGTTCCTCCCGATTCACTTTGGCGTCCATCTCCTGCCACTGACTTGGTTCAGGGCAGCCCAGTCCCTTCCTCTGTGATCCCCACGGCCTCCTGACTGTCCCTCTGCCTCCTGTCCCCACCACTCCAAGTCCAGTCTCCCCAAGACCCACTGTGCTTTCCCAAAGGGCCTACCTGGCCATGACCTTCCTCTGGCCTCAGGGCACAGGCATGGCCTTGGGCAGCTGGCCGGCCCCTCATGCCAGGCCCTTCCCTACCCTCCTCTCCCCCCACTGCACTCTGCCCCCCAGGCTGACTCAGTGACTTGCCCTTTCCCTCCCTGGGAGCTCGTTCTTGCTCTGCGCCTCCGTGTGACTGCCTCTGTCTGTCCCCGACCACCTTCCCACACCCATCCTCCTCTTCTGCCCCATCAGACACCCCTCCTCTGAGAAGCTGCCCTGAAAGCCCAGCTGCCACCCTGGGTCCCCAGGCCCCAAGGACCTCCACCTCTGCTGACTTGGGTCATGTCGTGCTGTGATTCCCTGTGCTCTCTGCCCCCCCTCTGGGCTTGGAGCTCTGGTCAGAGAGGGTCCTGTGTGTTCATCCTCCCTCATCTGTGGTAAGGGAAGGTCCTGTGTGTTCATCCTCCCTCATCTCTGGTCAGAGAGGGTCCTGTGTGTTCATCCTCCCTCATCTCTGGGATCCAGTGAATGCCTGGCTTGGAGCAGGAGCAAAGGAACTGTGCGAGGAGGAGGGCTGGAGGGTCAGCGGGACAGGACTCAACCCATTTCCTCCTCTCTCTCAGTCAGGGTAGGGCAGGTCCATTTTCGGTCTCCACCTGGGGAGTACAAGGGGACTTTCACTGTAACCCTTAATGCCCCTAATGTCTAAGGTCACAGCCACGGCACTGTCCCCTGAAAGCCAAAATGTCAGCTTGAGTCCCCTCCTCGATAAAGAAATAGGGCAGGATGTTGGCACTTGGGACAAAGCAACACCTTTGCTGACTGAGGCCAATGCCCCCTCTTGCTCTGGAATCTGAGTCATGCCTGCCAGGATTTGTTTGCTTTTCAATAATAGCAAGAGTCCAGCTTATGTTTTTCTAGCTTCACACCCCTGACATGATCCTTCCCCTTCCTTCAATGTCTCTAATTCAGGAAATTGTACTACTGGTAGGGACGATTTCCAAGTCAGATGCTGAAATTTGAATGCACAGTATTAGGCCGGACAAATGACTTGGAGGAAATAGACAGAACAGACTGGTGCCTAGAAGGCACTGATCTCCAGCCAGCAGGTAAGGCAATCAAGGTGGGGGTTCACTCACTTTGCAAGTCCCCGGTCCCCCCATTGGCCCACACTCTAGCTTCTTCCCCAGCTCAGTCTGGCACAGCTCCTAGACACCCACAGCTCCTTCCATTTGGGGTTCCCCAGACACATCCTACTACCAGATGCAGGGAGGAGAGCCACTCTCCCCAAAGACCTCACAGTCCAGAGGAAAATGGACTTCTAAACATTTTCCATGAAAGCCTTCTGAAGACAAGCTCTGAGTAACTGTGCCCCGGACCAGGCACCCAGACTGAGGCCTTTAGAAGAGGGGCACTGCCCTTCGCTGTAGAGTCACTAACCGAAAGTTTCAGGGCACTTACCGAGGCCATGGCCGTTGTCTGATGCTCAGCTCCGGGTGGAACAGTTTTACACTGTTGACTGAAAAATAGTATCGACTAGGTGTCTCATCACCAAACAGGAAATAAGAAAGGGTTGCAGCCCAGAGCATGCAGACATGACAAGCCAAGAACAATCTCTGGCCTGTGAGTCAAGATGGGGGAGTATTTATGAAAGGGAAAAGGAAGTTAATGGGCGGCATCATCAGAACCACAGAGTTTCGGTATAAATAAAGAGTTCTTCTTGGAAGATTCTTGCATGTAGGGTTCTCGAAATTACAGAATGCAAGAATTTCCATAAGCCCTAGCTCCTCCCATAGGCTATTCCGCCTGACAATGTTTGCTTAAAATTTCAGTTAGTCTTTATCATTCCCCCTTTTTGATCGAGATCTTTCTCTGAAAGCATCGCTGATCAGCAGTCAGATCATCCGACCTCAGCCTTTTTGTCTCTTGATGTGGCCTCTAACATTAGACGGAAAGTGCATGGATTGGGAACAGCTTGTGTCCAGGGTAAACAGGAAACAGATGCAGAGTTTAGTAAGAGGACTACTTTAAAATAGAATTAAAACAACATAATAATCTAGTCTATATGGTGAATTTAAATTAGGAGCTCAAAACAGATAATGAAACAGAGGCCATTATTATCTTAGATCAAAGTTCTTTTTTTTCCATTAAATTTATTGGGGTGACATTGGTTACTAAAGTTATATAGGTTTCAAGTGTACATTTATAGAATACATCACCTATATATTGCATTGTATGTTCACCGCAGAATCAGTTCTCTTTCCAGCACCATGTAGTTGACCCCCTTTCGTCTCTTCTACCAACCCCCTCACCCTAACCATCTGGTAACCACTAAACTATTGTCTGTGTCTATGAGTTTTTGTTTCTTTCTTTGTTTGTCTTGTTCGTTTGTTGCTTTCAGGGTTTTGTGTGTTTTTTAGAGAATTTTTTTTTATTTAAGATTTTATTGGGGAAGGGAACAGGACTTTATTGGGGAACACTGTGTACCTCCAGGCCCTTTTTCCAAGTCAAGTTGTTGTCCTTTCAATCTGAATTGTGGAGGGTGCCGTTCAGCTTCAAGTTGTTGTCCTTTCAGTCTTAGTTGTGGAGGGCGCAGCTCAGCTCCAGGTCCAGTTGCTGTTGTTAGTTGCAGGGGGCGCAGCCCACCATCCCTTGCCGAAATCAAACCAGCAACCTTGTGGTTGAGAAGACACGCTCCAACCAACTGAGCCATCCGGGAGCTCAGCAGCAGCTCAGCTCAAGGTGCCGTGTTCAATCTTAGTTGCAGGGGGCACTGCCCACCATCCCTTATGGGACTCGAGGAATTGAACTGGCAACCTTGTGGTTGAAAGCCCACTGGCCCATGTGGGAATCGAACCGGCAGCCTTCGGAGTCAGGAGCATGGAGCTCTAACTGCCTGAGCCACCGGGCCGGCACCTGCTTTCAGTTTTATACCCCACATATGAGTGAAGTCACATAGTTCTCAACTTTTCCTGTCTAACTTATTTCATTTAGCATGATAATCTCAAGATCCATTCATGTTGTTGCAAATGGCAGTATTTCATCTTTTCTTATGACCAAGTAATATTCCATTGCATATATGTAGCACATCTTTATCCAATCGTCTATCGCAGGACACTTTGGTTGTTTCTATGTCTCGGCCACCATGAATATGCTGCAGTAAACATAGGGATACATATATCTTTACAGATAAATGTTTTCAGATTATTTGAATAGATACCCAGAAGGGAATTCCTGGGTCGTGTGGTAATTCTATTCTTAATTTTTTGAGGAATCTCTGTACTATTTTCCATAGCGGCTGTATAAGTTTACATTCCTACCAGCAGTCTATGAGGGTTCTTTTCCTGCACACCCTTTCTAACACTTGTTATTACTTGTCTTGTTGATAATAGCCATTCTAACAGATGTGAGATGGTATCTCATTACGGTTTAGATTTGCATTTCCCTAATAGCTAGTGATGTGGAGCATTTTTTTTCATATATCTGTTGGAGGTTGTATGTCTTCTTGGGAGAAGTGTCTGTTCAGGTCCTCTGCCCATTTTTTAATTGGATTGTTTGTTTTTTTTGTTATTGGGTTGTACAAGTTCTTTACATATTTTGGATATTAGCACTTTATTTTTGTATGTAAATATCTTCTCCCATTCAGTCAGTTGCCTCTTTGTTTTGCTGATGGTTTCTTTTGCTGTGCAGAAGCTTTTTAGTTTGATATAGTCCCATTCATTTGTTTTGTTTTTACTTCCCTTGCTTTTGAGGTCAAATTCATAAAATCCTCTCTGAGTCCTAGGTCCATGAGTTTAGTAGCTATGCTTTCTTCTATGCACTTTATTGTTTCGGATCTTATGTTTAGGTATTTGATTCATTTTGAGTTAATTTTGGTACATGGTAACAGAAGCAGTCTAGCTTCATTCTTTTGCACGTGACTTTACAATTTTCCCAGCACCACCATATTAAAGAGGTTTTCTTTTCTCCATTGTATGTTTTTGGCTTCTTTGTCGAAAATTATCTGCCCATATGTATGTGGGTTTATTTCTGGGTTTTTGATTCTATTCCATTGGTCTATGTGGTTGTTTTTCTGCCAATACCATGCTGTTTTGATTATTGTCACTTTGTAGTATAAATTGAAGTCAGGGAGTGTGATACCTCTAAGCTTGTTCTTTTTTCTTAGGATTGCTTTGGCTATTCAGGATCTTTTGTGATTCCATACAAATATGATGATTTTTTTGTCCTATTTCTTTCAAAAATGCCTGTCATGCAGGGACTCTGGTACCCCTCTCCACATAAGAATGCAGGATATGGTGAGGCCAAAAAGGAACACCCATGGAGCCATAGATAGGGGAGTCATACCACTATATTTTCGATGGCGCCTGGGTTGGAGACACAGGAAGCAGGAGACACACGATCCGCAACCTGCCGTCTACTTCTCTGTCAACCAACCCCACTTGTTAGCTGCAATCTGTGCTTGCCAGCTTAGCCACAGCAATTATATCAGTGGCTAATGGCTAACTGGTTACAGCTGATGGCCACCCAGCCACAGTGGATGGCCATCTGATTACAGCTGATGGCTGTCTAATAACCGAGCGAGCACCTTTCAACGTCAGGCCGAGAGCCTTGAAACTGCTCTCTAGGACTCTGTCTCCACAATGCCATTGGAATTTTGATGGGGATTACATTAAATCTGTATATTACTTTAGGTGTATGGCCTTTTTAACTATGTTGATTCTTCCAGTCCATGATCATGGAATCTTTCCATTTCTTTGTGTCTTATACTCTTCAGTGTATAGATCCTTCCCATACTTTGTTAAGTTTATTCCTAGGTATTTTATTCTTTTTGTTGCAATTACAAAGGGAATTGTTCTCATTTCTTTTTCTGACATTTCATTGTTAGTATATAGGAATGCAATAGGTTTTCTACTTTGATTTTGTATCCTGCAACTTTACTGTATTTGTTTATTCCCAACAGTTTTTTTGGTAGTCTTTAGGGTTTTCTATATAAAGAATCATATTATCTGCAAAAAGTGACGTTTTATCTTCTTCATTCCCAGTATGGATGCTTTTTATTTCTTTCTCTTGCCTGATTGCTTTGGCTAGGACTTCACTTCTACATCAAATAACAGTAGTTTCAGGGGCCATCCCTGTCTTGTTTCCTGATTTGAAAGGAAAAGCTTTCAGTTTTTCACCATTAAGTATGATATTAAGATGAGTGGTGTGATAAAAATGGCAGCGTGAGGTGAGCCTCTTGAACTATCCCCTGGAATTTACAACAAATTGAAAAACAATAACTCCCCTAAGGACTCACTGTGCAGCAGACAGGTAAGACAAAAAGGCGCACTACTGAAATCACCTAAAGGTGGGCAAGTTGCATGCGGAGGAGAGGGGAGGGAAGGGGGAGGTGAGGAGACGGAGCCCCGCGGGCGCAAGACAAAGACCAGAGCTCGGAGCTCTGAGCTCCCTGCATTCCGAAACTACCGCAGCTGCAGGAGAGGGAAGAACTCATACTGCTAGGGCTCCGCTTATGGCCCACAGGGCTGAGGGGACAGGATATAACCCTGCTAAACCCAACACTTATGGCAGAGACCTTGGAGCAAAGACTGAGGGAAGAAAGCTGAAAATGGTGCTTTGAGCCCTCACTGCCAAGCAGAGAATGGAAGCCTTAGGCACTGAGACTAGCCGCCCCCTCTCTACCCTCCCAGCCCCCACCTGCCCGATGCTAGAAGCGGAACAGTAGCAGTGTCAGATCAAAGGAACAGAATATTTGCACTTCTGAGAACTGTGGGGCGCAGACACAAATTCACAACACAACTAGTTCTGGAAAAGGGGAGGGAGCTGTGGAAGCAGGATTGGCTGTGGTGGTGGTCGCCACCATTGCTCTGGGCCACCTCTCACAATCCACCCTGCCCCGGTCCCCACCTATCTGGGTGAATCCCTGCAGGAGTAAACAGAGCTGCTGAAATGCACAGGCTCTGAATCTGGTGCAGGGAGAGTTTCGGAACTTCAGAAGCTCTCTTCTGAACTCTTCTTTGGAACTTCAGAAACTCTACCTCCCCCCACAGAGGTGGCACCATATGACCCAGGCAAACTGTTCACAGAGGAGAAGCACCTCTTCCAGGGAATACCCGCATTGTGTGAAAAACTGGAATTGTGCAGAGAAAACGTAACACAACAGTGTGAGAGAGAATAAAAGGCTGCATTCAGAGAGAAAATAAAACATTCTTCCAACACCTACTGGAAAACAAAAGAAAGCCCTCTTTCTATCAACCTGTTGCAGAACCCACTCCTGTAGATGTCTAGGAAGAGAAATAATAAATCAAAATGGCCATGAATAACCAAACTTTCTTTCAGAAAGAAAGTGAAAAGTCTCCAGAAAATGAACTTAAAGATATGGAAATATGTGACTTAAATAACAGAAAAGTCAAGATTGCAGTTCTTAAAAAAATCAATGAGATGCAAGAAACCACAGACAGGAAGTTTAATGAACTCAGAACACAATCAAAGAACAAAATGAACACTTTACCAAAGAGATTGAAATTTAAAAAAATAACCAAATGGAATTTCAGGAGATTAAGAACTGAAAAGAAACAAGGAATGAAATAACCAGCTTAGGTAGTAGAGTGACCAGATGGAATAAAGAATCAGTGACATCGAAGATAGAAACCTGGAAATGACATGGATGGAAGAAGAAAGAGATTTGAGACTTAAAAGAAATGAAAGAACTCTACAGGCACTTTCTGACTCCAACAGAAAGAGCAATATAAGAATAATGGGCATACCAGAAGGAGAAGAAAGAGAGAAGGGAACAGAGAGTATATTCAAACAAATAGTCGATGAGAACTTCCCAAACTTGTGGACAGAACGGGATCCTCGAATCCAAGAAGGAAATAGAACACCTAATTACCTCAACCCCAACAGGCCTGCTCCAAGACACATTATATTGAAGCTGTCAAAAATCAACGACAAAGAAAGACTCCTAAAGGCAGCCAGGGAAAAGAAGATGGTACCCTACAAAGGAAAGCCTATTAGAATATCAACAGATTTTTCAGCCAGGAGGGAGTGGAACCAAATATTCAAACTATTGAAGAGAGAGATTATGAGCCAAGAATAATATATCAAACAAGATATCCTTTAGATATGAAGGAGGAATAAAGACCTTTCTAGACACACAGAAACTGAGGGAATTTTGTAACACATGATCTGCACTATAAGAAATACTAAAGGAGGCTATTCGACCACCATCAACAGGGACAATTTGTGGCAATGAAAACATAAAAAGGGGGAGAGTAAAGGCCTGAACTGTAATATGAGAATGGAGAAAGCATGCTGAAGAAAATGGAATACTCTAAATATCAAACTTTCTTTTACATAAACTTAATGGTAAGCACCCAAAAAAAAATCCAAAACCGAAATATATACTGTAATAAAAGAAGAAACAGAGGGAAAAATCATAGAATACCACCACACAGAAAAAACAGATAACAACAAAAAGGCAAAGAAACAATGGAGACACAGCCTTACCAGAAAACTAAAGCTAGAATGACAGGAAATCCTCACATATCAATAATCACCCTAAATGTAAATGGACTGAATTCACCAATAAAAAGGCAGACAGTAACAGATTAGATCAAAAAACTAAACCCAACCATATGAGACACATCTCAGCTACAAGGACAAGCATAGACTCAAAGTGAAAGGGTGGAAATTGACACTTCAAGCAAATGGTATCCAGAGAAAATCAGATGTAGCCATACTGATATCAGATGAAACAGACTTCAGGGTGAAAAAGATAACAAGAGACAAAGATGGACATTTCATTATGGTAAAGGGGACTATACAACAAGAAGACATAACAGTCATCAATATTTATGCCCCCAATCAGGGAGCACCGAAATATACCAAGCAACTACTAACAGAACTAAAGGGAGAAATTGACCAAAACACAATTATACTAGGGGACCTAAATACATCATTGAAAGCTATGGATAGATCATCCAAACAGAAAATAAATGACAAAATAGCAGCCCTAAATGACACATTAGATGAAATGGACATAATGGACATTTATAGAGCACTTCATCCTAGAACATCAGACTATAAGTTTGTTTCTAGTGTACATGGAACATTCTCAAGGATAGACCATGTACTGAGACAAAAAGTAGCCTCAGCAAATTTAAGAAGATTGAAATCATACCAAGCATATTCTCTGATCACAAGGCCTTGAAATTGGATATTCACTGCAAACGGAAAGCAGAAAAAAATCACATATACGTGGAGATTAAACAACATACTTTTAAAGAATGACCAGGCCAAAGAAGAAATAACAGGCGAGATCAAAAGATACATAGAGGGCCAGACTGGTGGCTCAGGCGGTTAGAGCTCCATACTACTAACTCTGAAGGCTGCCGGTTCGATTCCCACATGGCCACTGAGCTCTCAACCACAAGGTTGCCAATTCAATTCCTTTACTCCTGCAAGGGAGGGTGGGCAGCGCCCACTGCAACTAAAATTGAACATGGCACCTTGAGCTGAGCTGCCTCTGAGCTCCTGGATGGCTCAGTTGGTTGGAGCGTATCCTCTCAACCACAAGTTGCCAGTTCGATTCCTCGACTCCCACAAGGGAAGATGGGCTGCACCCCCTGCAACTAGCAACACGACCTGGAGCTGAAGCTGAGCTGTGTCCTCCACAGCTAAGACTGAAAGGACAACAACTTGAAGCTGAACAGAACCCTCCACAACTAAGATTGAAAGGACAACAACTTGATTTGGGGAAAAAAGTACTGGAAGTACACACTGTTCCCCAATAGAGTCCTGTTCCCCTACCCCAATAATAATCTAAAAAAAAAAAAAAAAAAAACATACATAGAAACAAATGAGAATGAAAATACATCCTACCAAAATTTTGGGGATGCAGCAAAAGCATTTTAAGAGGGAAATTTATATCATTACAGGCCTAGCTCAAGAAACAAGAAAAGTCCCAAATAAATAACCTCATGTTACACCTTAAAGAACTAGAAAAAGAAGAACAAATGAAACCCAAGGTCAGCAGAAGAAAGGAAATAATAAAAATCAGAGCAGAACTAAATGAAATAGAGAACAAAAAGACAATAGAAAAAATTAATGTGACAAAGAGCTCATTCTTTGAAAAGATTAATAAAAAATTGACAAACCCTTGGCTAGACTCACTAAGATAAAAAGAGAAAAGACACTAATAAACGAAATCGGAAATGAAAGAGGGGAAGTTATCACGGATGCCACAGAAATACAAAGGATCATCCAAGAACGCTACGAAGGACTATATGCCACCAAATTCAATAACCTAGAAGAAATGGACAAGTTCTTAGAACCATATAGCCTTCCTAGGCTGAACCATGAAGAACTGGAAAATCTAAATAGACTGATTACCAGTAAGGAAATTGATTCAGTCAACCAAAATCTTCCCAAAGCAAAAGTCTGGGACCATATGGCTTCACTAGTGAATTCTACCAAACCTTCAAAGAGGATCTAATACTAGTCCTGCTCAAACTCTTCAAAAAATTTGAAGAAGAGACACTACTCCCTAACTCATTTTATGAGGCCAACAACACGCTGTTACCAAAACCTGGTAAGGATAACACAAAAAAAGAAAACTACAGACCAATATCTCTGATGAATACAGATGCAAAAATCCTAAACAAAATTCTAGCAAATCGAATGCAACAATACATTAAAAAGATTATTCATCACAACCAAGTGGGGTTCATCCCAGGGGCACAAGGATGGTTCAACATCTGCAAATCCATCAATGTGATACATCACATAAACAAAATAAAGGACAAAAATCATATGATTATATCAATTGATGTAGAAAAAGCATTTGACAAGATACAACATCCATTCATGATTAAAACAGTTAATAAAATAGGTATAGGAGGAAAATACCTTGACATAATAAAGGCCATATATGACAAACCCTCAGCTAATATCATAATTAACAGTGAAAAACTGAAGACCTTTGCTCCAGGTTCAGGAACACGACAGGGCTGTCCCCTGACACCTGTGCTTTTCATCATAGTGTTGAAAGTCCTCGCCAGAGCAATCAGGCAAGACAAAGAAAGAAAAGCATCCAAATTGGGAATGAAGAAGTTAAATTGTCACTCTTTGCAGATGACATGATGCTATATATAGAAAACCCTAAAGATTCCACCAAAAAGCTATTAGAAACAATCAACGATTACAGTCAAGTTGCTGGCTACAAAATCAAAGTAAAAAAGTCCATTACATTCCTATATACTAACAATGAAATCTCAGAAAAAGAAAAAAAAAAATTCCTTTTGCAATTGCAATAAAAAGCATACAATACCTAGAAATAAACTTAACCAAGGATGTGAAAGACCTATATGCTGAAAAGTATAAGACATTTTTAAAGAAATTGAAGAAGACACGAAGAAATGGGAAGACATTCCATGCTCATGGATTGGAGAATCAACATAGTAAAAACGGCCGTATTACACAAAGCAATATACAGATTTAATGCAATCCGCATCAAAATCCCAATGGCATTTTTTAAAGAAATAGAACAAAAAAACATCATATTTTTATGGAACCACAAAAGACCCCGAATTGCCAAAACAATCTTAAGAGAAAAGAACAATGCTGGAGGTATCACACTTCCTGACTTTGCTTGTACTACAGGGCTACAATAATCAAAACAGCATGGTATTGGCAGAAAAACAGACACGTAGACCAATGGAATAGAATTAAGAACCCAGACATAAACCCACATAAATATGGACAGATAATTTTTGACAAACAAGCCAAAAACATACAATGGAGAAAAGACAGCCTCTTCAATAAATGGTGCTGGGAGAATTGGAAAGCCACGTGCAAAAGAATGAAACTGGACTGCTATCTGTCACCATATACCAAAATTAATTCAAAATGGATCAAAGATTTAAACATGAGACCTGAAACAATAAACTGCATAGAAGAAAACATAGGTACTAGACTTATGGACCTTGGGTTCAAAGAGCATTTTATGAATTTGACTCCAAAGGTAAGGGAAGTAAAAGCTAAAATAAATGAATGGGACTATATGAAACTTAAAAGCTTCTGCATAGCAAAAGAAACCATCGAAAAAATAAAGAGGCCACCAACTGAATGGGAGAACATTTTTGCAAACGGTGCCTCCGATAAGGGGCTAATATTCAAAATATACAAGGAACTCATGCATTTCAACAACAAAAAAACAAACAATCCAACTGAAAAATGGGCAGAGGACCTGAAGAGACATTTATTCAAAGAGGACATACAAATGGCAAATAGACATATGAAAAAAATGCTCAACATCACTAATCATCAGAGAAATGCAAACAAAAACCACAATGAGACATCACCTCACACCAGTTAGAAAGGGTTTCATCAACAAGACAAATAATAACAAGTGTTGGAGAGGCTGTGGAGAAAAAGGAACCCTCATACACTGTTGGTGGGAATGCAGATTGGTGCAGCCGCTTTGGAAGGCAGTGTGGAGTTTCCTCAAAAAATTACGAATAGAATTAACTTATGACCCAGCAATCCCTCTCCTGGGTATCTACCAAAAAAATCTGAAAACATTTATCCAAAAAGACACGTGTGCTCCAGTATTCATTACAGCTTTATTTACGGTGGCCAAGACCTGGAAACAACCAAAATGTCCTTCGATAGATGAATGGAAAAAGAAGTTGTGGTATATATACACAATGGAATACTATTCGGCGGTACGAAAAGTTGAAATAGGACCATTTGTGACAACATGGATGGATCTTGAGTTTATAATGCTAAGTGAAATAAGTCAGACACAAAAAGTAGAGAAGCATATGATTTCACTGATATGTGGTAAAAAAACGAAAACAACAAAAGAACAAGACAAACCACCGAAAGAACAGAAACTCATAGACAATAGTTTAGTGGTTACCAGTAAACTAAGTAACCACTTAGTTTGGGGGGTAAGGGAGGAGGGGGAACGGGGCTCTAGAAGAGGGCAAACAGGATCTAATATATGGTGATGGAAAGAGAACTGACTCTGAGTGGTGAACACACAATGTGAGATATAGATAATGTACTACAGAATTGTACACCTGAAATCTATGTAACTATAGTAACAATTGTCGCCCCAATAAATTTTAATTTAAAGAAAAAAAAGGCTGTAACAAGAGACAAAGAAGGACCCAGTAACCCCACTTCTAGGCATTTATCTGAAAACACTGCTTTGAGGGGACATGTGCATCCATATATTCCTTGCAGCACTGTTTACAATGGCCGAGATGTGGAGTCATCCTGGGTGTCTGTCAATGGCTGAATGGATAAAGACAAGTGGTACATATGTACAGTGGAATATAGCTTGGCCAGAAAAGGGAATGGGTTCTTGCCATCTGTGGCATCATGGATGAGTGGAGTGTCAGACAGAGGAAGACAGATGCAATGTGATTTCACTTATATGTGGAATCTAAAGAACAAAACAGAAACAAACTCATAGATACAGAGAACGTTTCATGGTTGCCAAATGGGAGGGAGGGGGTTTGAGGGTGTGTGTGAAAAAGGGACGGGATTAAGAAGTACAAATCGTTTATTACAAAGTGGTCAAGGGATGTAGGGTACAGCATAAGGAATGTAGTCAATAATATTGTAATAACTATGTATGGTGTCAGATGAGGACCAGATTTGTTTTTAGTACAGTGGTACCTCGGTTTTTTAACGTAATCCGTTCTGGAAGACCGATCGAGTTCTGAAATGTTTGAAAACAGCCGACAGCTAGGCCTCAGGATCTTGCACTCAGTGGAAGCTGCGTGACATGTTCAACTTCCGAGGCGTGTTCCAAAACCCCAGCATTTACTTCCGGGTTTATGGCATTCGTAAACCAAAATGTTCGTCAACGGAGACGTTCAAAAACCGAGGCACTACTGTATATTTATTTATTTATTTTAATTTTTTAAAAGATATTTATTAAAATATAGCTAACATACAATATTATACTAGTTTCAGATGTACACTATAGTTATTCAACATTCATATACATAAAGAAGTGATCGCCATGATAAGTCCAGCAAACATCCGACAACATAACCTGCTATCACAGTATTATTTATTATATTCCCTATGCTTTAGGGAATATGACTTATTTGTTTTATACCTGGAGATATGACCCTCTTATTCCCCTTCATCCTTTCCCCCCTTTTTTAAATTTTTCAATTACAGTTGACATTCAATATTATTTTATATTAGTTTCAGGTGTACAGCATAGTGGTTAGACATTTATATAATTTTTGAATTGTTCCCCCTGACTAGTCTAGTACCCACCTGGCACTGTACATACTTATTACCATATTATTGACTATATTTCCAATGCTTTACTTTACATCCCCATGACTATTTTGTAACTACCAATTTGTACTTCCTTTTTTATTATTATTATTATTAGTTTCAGGTGTACAAAACAATGTAATAGCTGGATATTTATACCCCTCACAAAGTGATAGCCCTCCTCCCCCAATCTACTGCCCTTCTGACATCTTACATTTCCACTGTCTCTATTCCTTATGCTGTACTCCACTTCCTGCATATATATGTATGTATATATATATATATGTGTATGTGTGTGTATGTGTATATACATATATATGTATATATATACATATATAATAAATTATAGTTGACATTCATTATTATTCAGCTTCAGCTTCAGGTGTACACTGCAGTGGTCAGGCACCTACACCATCCATGAAGTGGTCTCCCTAATAAGAGAAGTGTCCATCAGATACTCTACAAAATCTTTACAACATTATTGGTTATATTCAGATAGGGACTAGATTTGTTGGAATGATAGATGGGAAGAGGTTTAGGGGTCAGGGTGAAAAAGGTGAAGGGATTAAGAAGTACAAATTGGTAGTTACAAAACAGTCATGGGGATGTAAGTAAAGCACGGGGAATATAGTCAATGATATGGCAATAACTGTGTATAATGCCAGGTGGGTACTAGACCAGTCAGTACCCACTTCTTAAATTATATAAATATCTAACCACTATGTTATACACCTGAAATTAATATAAAATAATATTGAAAAAATAAATGATAAAAAAAGAGAAGCTTTGAAATTGAAAAAAAAAAACCTTCATATTTTGCCATGGTCGCTCACAATTGTGAAAGCATTCACTGGGCACAGAGAGGTAGAAGACAGAAAACTTATTTAAGAAGAGAAATACTGGCAGAAGAGTTGTCAGGGCAGAGTCCAGAGTAGATAACTGTGCTGAGTTTCTGGTTAGCGGGGTTTTACATTTTTCTATGCAGGATGTACAGTACTTGTCTTGTTGCAGGGGTCGCCACTACAGTTGGCTTCTTCTAAGAACCATTCTGTTCCCACAGCCAGCTGAGGGAGTCGGAACCAAGAAGTTAATTTTTAAGCTCGTCCTGTTAACTCTTCACCTGTCTCATCATTTTATATGATGTCACTTAAAGTGAAATGTAGAAAACAGACAAATCGACAAAAAGTAGATTTGTGGTTGCTTAGGACTAAGAGTGGGGCAGACATGAGGGACTCGCAGGGTGATAACTAAAAAATATGAGGTTTCTTTTGAGGTCATGAGAACGTTGCAAAACTGTTGTGCTGCTAGTTACACATATCAGTGAATATACTAAACACTTAAATTTTACACAGTAAAAATAAAGACTACTTGCTAGCACGAGAAAGGACTCTAGAAATATCTGTGAGGCAAAACTATGAACCAAATCCCAGACCTAGTGAGACACTTTTCAGCCTGTAGCAATGCAAACAGCTGCTCAAGTGCTTGTAGGGGAAACCAGTCAAGAAGGATGTGTCAAGAGTCAGCTCCTGCACGTGAAACCATAAGAGGAGCAGCTGAGGGGAGAGGCAAAGACCTGGGCTGCGGAAACAACCTGACAATTTTTAACCTGAAATTGACCTCAGAAACTGGAGTCTAGTGTGCAGCTGAAAAGGAACAAGCTATTAGGTTGGTGCAAAGGTAATTACAGTTTTTGCAATTGTTTATAACCTTTAAACCGCAATTACTTTTGCAGAGTTAGCTGACTAGCAGCTGATGAGACGGGGCTATTACGGGAAATCAGGCAATTCTGGGAAAGCACACTGCAGGTTCCAGAGTGGAACTCACTCTACATCAGCTGATCCTGGGAGGGATTTATTGCAGTCAAAACAAAACCAGGGCTCTCTCGCCTGGGGAAACATTTCCTTATCTAGACAGGGCCCAACCTCACATTAACCTCTGCCACCTGCCGCAGTGGACAGTAGCCAGGCCTTGCCTTAATTAGACTTTTAATTTCAGAGTGAATAGTCCCCTCCTGCTTCCTAGATGGAAACCATCTCTTGGACAGCCCTGCCCTCGCTGACAGAGAAGAAAATGGGCGGGAGTGCTGGCCCCACTGACCCTCCAGCCCTCCTCCTCCCACAGTTCTTTGCTCCTGCTCCAAGCCAGGCATTTGCTGGATCCTGGAGCTGAGGGAGGAAGAGCACACAGGACCCTCCCTGACCAGAGATGAGGGAGGACGAGCACACAGGACCCTCCCCGACCACACATGAGGGAGGATGAACACACAGGACCCTCTCTGACCAGAGCTCCAAGCCCAGAGGGGGTGCAGAGAGCACAGGGAATCACAGCACTACATGACCCAAGTCAGCAGAGGTGGAGGTCCTTGGGGCCTGGGGACCCAGGGTGGCAGCTGGACTTTCAGGGCAGCTTCTCAGAGGAGGGGTGTCTGATGGGCAGAAGAGGAGGATGGGTGTGGGAAGGTGGTCGGGGACAGACAGAGGCAGTCACACGGAGGCGCAGAGCAAGAACGAGCTCCCAGGGAGGGAAAGGGCAGGTCACTGAGTCAGCCTGGGGGGCAGAGTGCAGTGGGGGGAGAGGAGGGTGGGGAAGGGCCTGGCATGAGGGGCCGGCCAGCTGCCCAAGGCCATGCCTGCGCCCTGAGGCCAGAGGAAGGTCATGGCCAGGTGGGCCCTTTGGGAAAGCACAGTGGGTCTTGGGGAGACTGGACTTGGAGTGGTGGGGACAGGAGGCAGAGGGACAGTCAGGAGGCCGTGGGGATCACAGAGGAAGGGACTGGGCTGCCCTGAACCAAGTCAGTGGCAGGAGATGGACGCCAAAGTGAATTGGGAATAACTTCCAGGGTCAACGTCAGTTGTTGAATTTGGCATGAGAAAGAGGACAAAGGGACGCTGACCCTTGGTCTCAGGTCTCAGACTGGACGGCCTGGGAGGAGGGCTGGAGGGGCTTGTCATTTGCTCAGGTCAGGCACAAAGAGGAAGAACAACTGCTCAAATCACGAAGCTGTGGTGCCAGGGGTGGGGACATTAGGGAGCAGGAAGGAGGTTGGGAAGGGGCAGAAGGCAGGGATGAATGAGGACAGGGCGTCGTGACAGAGAACACCAAGCTTGGCCCCTTCCAGCTGAGTGTTCTTGGGCAAATCTCTCTACCTCTCTGAGCCTCAGTTGCCCCACAGAGCAATTGGGTGGTGCTTCCTTCCCCCTGGGGTGGTGTGAAGGTTGCAGTTATGGTAGGAAAAGTGCCAGCAGAGCCCTGTGTGAGTGTGGCAGCCCCCCCCCCCATACACAACCCAGTGCAGGAAGCTGGGTGTCCCCACAAGGGCTCCCTTGAAGGCGCAGGTCCCATCAGGCTGCTGTCGGTTTCTGTCTCTCAGGTGGGCATCTCCGTAGGTGGGTGTCGGGACTGGAGGGGGCAGAGTGAGAGGAGGTGCCTGCTGCAGCCATGGACAGCCAGGGCAAGAGGCGTGATGGGCACCTGAGGGTCAGAAGGGCAGAGACACTCAAGACACACCTGTCTGACGTTGCTGTGGTGGGTCTGGGGACTTTCCATGCCAGCTGCTGTGTCAGCAAGCTCAGTGCACGTGCACAGGGAACTCCTGTGCACATCTGCATTCTAGTGTGTGCACACACACAGCATACATATGCACAATACACACACAGAACACACATACACAACTTACAGACGTTGTCACACAACACACATACATGCAGCATACACATACACATACAACACACATATACGCAACATACAGAGACACACAACACACACACAGAAACACACCATATACACACTGGACAATTCTCCACTCTCCCAATGTACAAGATCATTTTTCCAGGCAACCAGTTAACTGGCTTCCAGGTCCCCATGGAGCAACCTCTAAAAGCTACAACAGGCTGAAGACCCCACTGGGGTCAGGATTTCTTCCCCCACCAGGCTCTTACCAGGTGATTAACCTCAGCAAGGGGTCCCCAGGCCAAGCTGCAGCTTCCTAGGCAGGGTCCCTGCTGTTGCCTAGAAGCCTGTCTACACCTTTGTGGCCTTTTCTGTTGCAGTTTTTGTGAAGAACTGAAGCCTGGTGACCTGATGGAGATTTTCCGCATTGGCTGTTCGCACTGGGCCCTGTCTGTGGGTTATGTGATCCATCTGGCTCCTCCAAGTAAGGGTTGTTGAAAGCATAATTTTTAAGAGATTTGTTGACATCATAAGAACAATCAAAACTGAAACCCCACCAAGAGACACCTGAGTTGGTTTCTCCCAGAGCAGTAATCTCAGTGGGGTCCCACAGGTCCTGACAAAGCAAGGGGAGAGGTTCACGGGCTCCCCCAGTGAAGCCTGGCTGCTGGAGCATTCTCTCTCCAGCTCAAAAGCACTTTACCCGGCTATGCAGAGTCTGATTTGACAAAGCAGCCAAGTCTCTGAGTGTCTGTGGTCTCGTACAGGAGAATGTTTGTCAGCGCTATGTCTTTTGCACTCATGATTTCAGAGAACTAGGTTTCTTGGAAGTATTTACTTAATGTTCCTTTACAGGAGCAGCTCTCACAGGCTTATACATAAAAAAGAAAAAGTCTCATGCAAATGCATATGACTGCCTATGAATGAGTTATTTAACTCATTGATAGCAAAAGAAGGAGGATGACAAAGCCAGTTAAAAGGAGAATGCAGGACACAGATGTATGTATAGTCAATGAAAGAAAAAATACGCTGGCATAAGACTGCTAACCGAGATGCAAACTGGCTCATGTCCTACAGAGCAATGGCGCCATGACCTTCTCCACCAAGCGTTTGCACTGTCACTGGACAAAAATCGTCATCACAATGAGAATAATATATTTGCAACTTAGCAGTACATGGTGCACAGTGGACCCTGTGGCCATGCTTTCCCAAAGCCTCCCCTCAGCTTCTGCCACAACCTTCCCTCTGCAGGGATAGAACCCAGGTCAAAGCAGACCACCAAGCCAGCCTCACTCTTGCCCCCAGAGCTCTGGCCCCAGGAAGCCAGACACAAACCCTCTTCCCTACCCACTGCAAGTCAAGAACAAATGGCCCCACCCAGAAAGCTCACGCCAAAGGATTCCATCAGTCCACAAGCCCAGACAAGCCCACCACTAAGAAGTGGTCATAACTTCTGTTTCCCTGGGGAGGGCAGGAGAATGAATGTAGCCTCCAGGCCCTTGGCTGGGGTAGGCGGAAGGGAGGAACCTTCTTGGAATTGCTGTGGACTCTGAACATGGGTTGCTCACTTGCAGGCGGAAAACATTGTGATGACTACAGAGATTTCCATGGTAGCTCTGGCTGTCTTGGGACACTGTTTCGGCGTGGCTATCCCAAAGGCAAAAGCAGTGACAGCCTGAAGGAGCCACAAAATCCTGCGTTAGAATCAGCTGTGAAGTTGGCCTCCCACAGCTCCTCTGTCTGCTCACCCACAATCCCCTCCAAGTGAAAGTGCCTCTGTGGTAAGGTTTCAAGCATATGACTGGCTCCATAGGACAGAGCTGATTGGCCTAGTGAGGTCACCTAACCCAACAGCAGCCAATCAGTAGGCTGAGCTAGGATGTGGTGAGCTGAGCCAATCAGATTCTCTCTCAGGAACTTGAACTGGGAGCCAGAGAGCCACAGGCCTGGGGGAGAGGTACTGCTGAGCTGATTGGGAAGGAAAAGCCACGGGGAGGGGGTGTGGTCACAGATGAGGGGTCAGGGCAAGCCCAAGGTGAGGAAGCAGGAGTGCTGGGGGGTGGAAACGACAAGGCCGAGGAGGGACGTGCAGAGCAGGAGATAATGATACTAACTGCTCCTGGAACCAAGAGAACAGAGAGTAACAAGACAAACGGGGAGCCTCAGTCAGTGGTGGCTGGGTCACATTCATGGTGGAGAATCTCCTACACAATTCCAGCCTCTGAGGTCCCAGGCCTTGGTAGGACAACGGGTCCTGTTCTTGTCCACGTGTGTCTCCCTGCCCCTTGTGTATCCTCACACGATAAAAAGAATATAGCCCTCTAAGAGGAAACCCAAGAAAGGCAGTGAATGGCCAGGACGCACCTCAGTGTGTCCTGGGAAGGAACCTGTATTAACTTCAGCTGCCATCACAACATACCTCCAACTGGGAGGCTTAAATAATAGACATTTATTTCTTACAGTTCTGGAAGCTGAGACGTTCAAGATGAAGGTGCCGGCAGGTTCAATAGCTGGGAAAACCCTCTTCCTGGCTTGCAGATAGCCACCTTCTCACTGTGTCCTCACGTGGACGAGAGACAGAGAGAGCTCTGGTCTCTGTTCTTATAAGGGCACTAATCCCATCATGGCTCCCCCACCCCCACCCCTGCTGCCTCATGTCCTCCTCTAAAGCTAATCACCTCCCAAAGGCCCCACCTCCAAATACCATCATACTGGGGGTTAGGGCTTCAACGTGAATTTGGGGCAGGGCCACACAAACATTCAGTCCACAACAGAACCCAACTGTGTCTTTAATAGAATTCACACTAGGCTGCATTCCCCAAATAAAATTTTACTGTGCTTTTCTTTAGCTCCATTAAAATAAGCCTAAATGATCACAAAACAGAGTGAAACCAATAAACGAAACCCCACACCTGATGGCTAAGCAAGACTTCTTCATACTAAGCAGTTGCTGTCAGGACAATTCCTCAAGCTTATTGCTTTTCTGGCGTGTTTTTGTTCCGCAGGGAGCAGACGAAGCCTGTGGTGGCAAGCAGGCCCAGTACTGTTATACGTGGCATGAAAACCAGACCCAGTACTATGAAGACTACCCCGGCAGCCAGGCATGTGATCTCTTTGACCTGAAACAGAAGAGAAGGGACGTCACACTCAACATCAGGGGCCCGACCACGGATACACGCACCAAGAACCTTCAGCTCAGGAAAGACCCATCTGGACCTTGTCCTCTTCAACAAAACCACAGAGGGAAAAACTGGGAATGGGGATCCCAAGAGGGCAAGCCACCCAGGAAAATGTGGAGGAGGTGCTTGGTGAGGCGAGTGGGTACTTAAAGCATAATAAACCCTCAAGGAGTGACTGTGGAAAGGCCAGAGGGAAAGTACCTGGATGTTCCAGGTCAGGGCTGGCCAACTGGGAGCCTTAACGCAAGTGTAAAGTTGAGGAAACCACTCCTGTGAGCTCTCACTACCCAGGGCTTGAGGGCACGGAGCGTGCCTGTATTGTTCTCGGTGTCCCAGAGGCTCAGCCCACCTTCAGGTACAGAGTAGGCACTCAGGATCGATCTAGCGAACAAATGTCTTGACTGTGGATAGCACTGAGGCTCTGCTTTTACGAAATAAGATTACCTCACTTATGCGCTGATAGGAACAGGGTTCTGGAAGAAAAAGCTGATACTCTGAAACCACATGATGATGCAGTAGACGTGTGAGGATGATCCCTGAGGGTCATGTACTCAGCACAGCTAGTGTGAGCTTGTGAGCCCACCCCTGCCAACGTCACCATGTCAGCAGAAGGGGCCAGCGAAGACGATGAGAATGGCTGCTTTCCAGGTGTCTGCACTGACAAACGTCCTTTAACATACTTATTTGAGTTGAAAAAAATGCCAGCTTTTTTTCTAAAAGAAATTAAGTCTGCTTTGGCTGAGTGGTTTGACAATAATGGCTTTCCTGACTAAATTACATGGCAGACATTTTTCATTAATTGAATGAGCTAAATGAGCAACTCCAAAGACACGAAGAAAGTATGTACATAAAGCCTCTATGTAATGTACCATGTGCAAAAAAAATTCATCCTTTGCAATATGTTTTGCAAATTTATTATTTTTTGAATGTTTGATGTCACCTAAAAATGTATGCAGGGATATGTGATTTTTCAAATTATTTTAGACCAAGAGTCGGCAAAATATGGCATGTGGTTAAATCCAGCCCACCACTTGTATTTAAAAACAAACAAACAAACAAACTTTTTTTGGCAACACAACTTGCCCATTCCATTGCCTATTGTCCACGACTGCTTTTGTGCTACAAAGCTACAAAGCCAGAGGACAGTAGGGAGGCGGGGACCATGTGGGCCACGGAGCCTGAAAGATTTACTATCTGACCCTTCACAGAAAACCTTTGTCTGGCATGACCCGGGCTTTTCCTCCTCCTAGCTCAAACGGTTCCCTTGGCCTATACTCAGTCCTTGCTGCCCTACTCCCTGGTAATCTCCAGCTCACTTTTCAGTTTCAGATTAATCAAAAGAATTAAATCAGGGGGCGGCCTGATGGCTCAGTTGGTTAGAGCTTGGGCTCTGAATGACAGAGTTGCCGGTTCGATTCCCACATGGGCCAGTGAGCTGCGCCCTCCACAACTAGATTGAAGGACAACGACTTGGAGCTGGTGGGCCCTGGAGAATCACACTGTTTCCCAATAAATTTAAAAAACAAAACAAAAAAACAATTAAAACAGACTCAGCACAGGTGTTATCTCTCCTGTGAAGTTTTCCTTGATTAGGCACGAGGGTTCATATCCCACCTCAGCACAGTGGCTGTCATGTACGAGAGACTCAACAGCTAATTGTTCAATGATTTTGGGCAAGCTACTTAAGCACTGTGAGCCCTGGTTTTCCCATCTGTAAAGTGGGGACGATTAAACCAACCTCGGAGGCTTTGGTTAGGGACCGTCTCAGGGCCTAGCAGCGAGGGAGGGCTCAGCAACAGGGAATGATTGTGATTCACACGATTGGCCATCACCTCCTAACCGCACTGGTCTGCACAGCTGACTTGCAGGTCTGTCCCACCCTCATGCCCACCCAGACTGTCACGTCCTCAAGGGAGGGATTCTGTCTGTGCTATTTTGTCTCCTTCATGCGTCTGTCTCCCCCCTGGCCCGGCCCACACTGATGCCCAGCCACTGTCAGCTGAGGGAATGGTCTGGTTCCTGGGGACGGGGACACAGGCTGAGGACGCACCTGGTCACTGCGGGGGACTCCGTAGCGCAGGTCGTTGACAAAGTGTTCACAGTTCTCGCTGGTCAGCTTGTATGGCATCTCCTGCCCCACCAGCTCCTCCGCCCGCTGGACGATTTTGCTGGGAGGCAGTGGTCAGTACTCATCATCGTGTTTGTTATTGACACGGTATTCGTCTTCCCTGGCCACATCACACAGCAGTTCCTTCTTCACTATGGCCTTGTCAGTCAGTAATAATGTGACGCTGGCCGCAGAAGATCCCGAGATTGCACCTGTGGATTCACACAGAGGAAACAGAGGGATTGGCCCTGGGCCGGCCCCCAGGGGCTCAGAGTGCCCGGAGCAGGCGGCCCATTGGCTGTGGCTGTGGAAGAGCCCAGTCATCCTGCCTGGCCTCCAACTCAAGGATGGCTCAGACCCAAGCCTGGATGACTTTGGAAAAGTCACCAGGAGTCCCTGGGCTCCGGTTTCCTCATTTCTAAAGAGAAGGACACTATTTCTTCTGAACCACCATGTGAGGAAAACACATTGTCTCCTCCATCTCCTCTCCTCAGTAGCCCCAACCCTGAATCTCTCTTTCTTGGCTTCTCATTTTTCTTTTTCTGCCCCTTAGTCTTCCCCTCTCTTTCTCTAGTCCTGCCCCCACATACCTCGTTCCCTCTCAGGCTCCCCAAATGCCCTCATCTTTCCCCTTTTCTTCTCTCTCCCCAACCCTGCCTTCAGCCTCCCCTTCTCTGCCATGAGTTTCTTCCTTTCCCAAGGAGAGGGTGCCCTCTCCTAAATTGCTGTGGGCTGCTTGGACAACAGTCTGGCAATTTCTTACCACAGGACACAACAAAGCCTCTCCTAGATGTTTATGCAAAAGAAATAAAATCTATGTTCACATGTACAAAACAAACCTCTATGGGAATATTTATAGTGGTTCTAATAATTACTGTCAAAAATCAAAAACCACACAATGTTCCTCAGCTGGTGGATAGATAAACAAAGGGTTGTACATGCATACCATAGGCTATTACTCAGCAGTAAAAAGGAACAAAGTACTGTCACATGCTACAATATAAATGAACATCAAAAGTGTTATGCTAAGTTAAAGAAACTAGATAGAAAAGCAACATTCCATATGATTCCATTTGTATGACATTCTGTAAAAGGCAAAACTATAGGGATAGAAAAAAGATGATAGCTTGCTAGAATTTGGGGGTGTGGGAGCTGTGTGTGCAGGGGTTGACAACAAAGGGGCATACGGGGACTTTGGAGAGGGGCGTTAAGGGCACTCTTCTATATCTGCATTGTGCTGATGGTTACATGATCGTATGAGTTTGTCAAAACTCGCGGAACTGAACACTAAAAAGGGTAAATCTAACTATTCATAAATTACTCCTCAGTAAGCCTAATTTTTTAAAACATGAATTTGAAAAAAAAAAATAAAAAATAAAAAATAAAAAAAAAATATATATATATATATATATATGTATATATATATATATATATACATATATATATATATATACACACACACACCACACACACATGTATACACACACCGGCCGCACAGCTGCTCTTAATGGTTTTATAGTATGCCATTAAATGCAGGTATCCATTTTATTTGGCCAGTTCCCTGCTCTTGAGTTGTTCCCAGGGTTCTGGCATGAATGCAAAGAAGCTCTGGAAGGGGAAGGGCGTTTGGCTCCACACCCGCCAGGCCCCACACCAGCGCTCCCCTGTGCACTCCTGCATCTCACCCTGCACAACCTGGGAGGTGGGGACTCTCATCTGCTCTACAGAGGATGCCCTGAACGTAGGGGGTGAAGTCACATGAGCAAGTCACAAGTCGGTAAGCGGAGGCCCCAGGATTCTAGGTGGGTTGTGTGTAGTTGGGAGTCCCATGTCCCCTCCATTACACTGTGTGCAGCCAGACATAACCGATTTGGAGGACACAGCACTTTCTTGATCATTTGTCCCTCCAGCACATCAACTACACAGGCCATTGGACCCATGAAGGGATGCTTCGCTAGGACAGTGGGTTGGCTATAATTGAACCCCACTTGCTCCAGGAGTAAAGGTCAGCAGTCTCTCCGTGAACTTGATGCTGAGAAAGAAGAGCAGGTGATATACCTAACAGGAAATATCATTCAGCCAGTGATCACTGAGCGCCTACCATGCCAGGCACTGATGTGAGAACAAGCACATAATTGTGCAACTGTTCACACGCACCACCTCAACCCTTGTGCTTAAACAGAGAACCCGTCCTTACCTTCAACAGCCAGATGGACCACATATCCATTTCCCACATAGATGGCCCAGTGCTCATAGCCTAAGCGGAAAATCTCAATCAGGTCTCCAGGTCTTGGTTTGGCCTGCAACAGAGAAACCAGATACAGGCAGAGGTCAGCCCTCACAGGGAACATTCTAGAACCTGGCCTGCAAGGAGCCCCCAGCCCAGCCTGCAGATGCCCTCTGATCATCACCTGCAGGAAATAGGGAGGAGGGAGCGCTCCTCACACAGGTGGGAAGTCCCTCCTTTACTGAGGCTGCTGGGCTGGTAATGAGCTCTTCAGGGGACAAAGAAGAGATGGAGGGGGTGTCAAGAGGGGCGGTGTGGGCGAGTGTGCAGCACGGGGCTGTGGTGGAGTGGTGTGTACAAGTGGTTGGGAGCACATTTTACCTACAGAGCATGTTTGTGTCAACAAGTGAGTATATGATTCCCAGGAGGTAAAATGCCTCCTAAAGGGCCACCTGCCTCGTGTCGGGCCTGAGTGATACTGGGAGTTATAGAGCTCTGACGTGCAAAGTCCAGACATGGTGCTTCGGCACTACCCATGTTCATTATCCATAATTCCTTTGCATAAGAACTATCATTACCCCACTGGACAGATGAGAAGACTGAGTCTCAGGAAGATTAGGTAACTAGCCAAAACATAGTTACCTAGTGAGTACAAGAGCAAGATTGAAACCTAGGTCTGAATATTTCCAAAGTTATGCCCTTAACAATCCCAGAATGCCCCAGGCAAACCTAGGGTAGCTGAAACCTGGGCTCCAGGCCAAGACTGGGCTGGGGATCACAGGGTATGTTTGGATGTGATGGCAGGGTAATGCCCTTTTCAAGTTTGCATGAGCTGGAGGTATGTTGCCCTGGTCACACTCAGAATTCAAGATATGTCCTTATCATAAGAGTTCTATTTTAGGATCGCTCTGAGGTCAGCCAGCACCCCTCCTCCCCGGCTCGGCTGAGCTGGGGGGGCCACATGGGGTGCACCACCCTGACTGGGGTTTGAGCTGCTGCTGGGAGAGATGAGGATGGCAGTCAACTGCAAGTCTCATGGGGAGATACGTGTGAGAGTAAAGCCTTTGTCTGTAGGAGTCAAGTGTCAACATGACCAATGATGGGACAATTGGAGCATCAAAAAGAAACATCAGATATATGAATAATGATATGAATGTGTTCATAATGACATTTAAAAAAATTCATTAGTCACCTTTGGTGGATGCAAAAGAATCAGCATATTATTGTAAAAACTGATAAATACAGATTCAAGCATTTACTAAATGAACTGTACTCGGAGAACGAAATTAAAGACAACAACAAAACCCAAAGCCACAAAACAACACTTGAAAGGTCTGACTCCAAAGCCTTTACTTCTTTTTCTTAATTAATTTTTTTAATTCCACAAGAAATGTATGAACACATTTTCCTTGTTAAACACTGTGGGGACAGAGCCCCAGAGAGTAGTTTACAGGCTCTCGGCCTCATGTGGAAGGGTGCTGGCTCGGATGGTGAATGGCCGTCGGCTGTGGCTGATTGGCCGTCGGCTGTGGCCGGTTAGCCGATTGGCCGCTGGTATAACTGCTGCGGCTACGGAGGAGAGCCAAAGAGAGCGGAAGAGGAGGGCCGAGGAGAGCGGAAGAGGAGAGCCAAGAGAGAGGAACAGAGGAGAGAGTGGAGAAGAGTCGTCAGTCCGTCGGTTGGCGGAAAGGTGGACAGCAGGTCACACGTCCGGTGAACCCAGCCTCCAGTGAGACCGTGGTGGTATGGCTCCCCTACCTATGGCTCCGTGGGTGTTCCTTTTCGACCTCACCATATCCTGCGTTCTTGTATGGGGAGCGGGAGCAGAGACCCCCGCAGGCTGCCCCGCCTGAAAGATGGCACGGCAAGAAGTCCTCCGCGCACGACAAACGGCGCAGCGAGCAGGGTCTCCCGCACGACAACACACACCCACACGCACACACACACACACACACGCACACACCCCAAAACCCACATCGAAACTGTTAGCATTAAGGCTAAGGTCCACTTTCTGTACAGCTTGGTGTGTGTCATTCCAGATATTTCCTACTCACTCATGTAGAAAATTCTACTCAGGTAGAAATTTTCTATATGGTGGAAAATCCCCTGTCTGCCTCTTGGGTCAGACATTTTACCAGAGTTCAGTGTCCTTGTCTGTAAAGTTGGGAGTCATTACTCCTACTTCACAGGATTATTGCAAAGATTCAATAAAAGCCTTTCCCATAGGGTCGGGATGCCTGTGAGCACTCAAGAACTGTGTGTGCTGTGGAGCCAAAAGGAAGAAGGCACATATGGAAGAAGAATAGAGAAATGGAGGGAGAAGCAGAGGGGCTGGTGCTGTTTGGACATGAGGGGTGCACAAGAACACCTTCCAGCAGCCCCCACCACTACCCAACCCCGCTGTGAACCATTTTCCCTCCCTCCCAGGCTCGGCCCACCAACCCAGGACAGTGTGACTGAGGAAGTGGGCCTGGGCAGAGGGGCAGGAGCTGCTCCCCCTGAGCCCACCGTTTGTTCTTGGGCCCTCAGGGAAGGCCCTGGGGAGCCCTTCCTGCTCCCGACCCCATGCCCCACCTTTCACCTGCAGATAGCTGGATCTTCACGCCTCAGCAGGCACCAGTGCCTGTTTGTGCTGGAGCTGCAAACCAAGGAAGAAACCCACTAATCACCACTAACAGAGTTAGTCTTTAAAATAAAAGTCTTCTGGGGACTTACCAAAGCCATCCTTCCCTCAAGATGGTATTTGTTGCTGCCAGTGTGCGTTGGCTTTTATTGTCTTAACAGTTTCGTTTTCCCAGTGACGACTCCCAGGCAAACAAATACCTACATTTAAAACCTGCATTTGAATCTGGGGATGTGCCCCTCTTTAAGACATTTGTCCAGGTGACCCGAGAGGTTATGATTCAATAATAAGAGGTTCATGTGTTTAATATTTAGATTTAGCATGGATTACAAAACAATAATAAAGGGGGCAGCATATAACACGGCTGAACCCAACGCTCACGGCAGAGATCTCACAGATAAGACTGAGGGAAGAAGGCTGAAAACGGTGGTTAAAGCCCTCACTGCCGAGCAGAGAATGGAAGCCTTAGGCACTGAAACTAGCCGCCCCCTTCCTACCCTCCCAGAGCTCTCCCCACCCCCACCTGCCAAGTGCTAGAAGTGGAACAGTAGCTGTGTCAGATCAAAAGAACAGAATATTTGCAGTTCTGAGAACTGTGGACTGCAGACAAAGATTACCAGCTCAACTAGTTCTGGCAAAGGGGAGGGAGCTGTGGAAGTAGGACTGGCTGTGGTGGTGGTCACCACCTTTGCTCTGGACCACCTCTCACAATCCACCCTACCCCTATCCCCACCTATCTGGGCAGATTCCTGCAGGAGTAAACAGAACTGCTGAAACACACGGGCTCTGAATCTGGTGCAGGAAGAGCTTTGGAATTTCAAAAGCTTTCTGCTAAAGCTCCTAAAGAGACGGGGTGCCTTATGACCCAAGCGAACTGTTAACAGAGGAGAAGCCTGCCTTCCAGGGAATCCCCCCATTGTGTGAGAAGCTGGAATAGTGCAGAGAAAACATAGCACTACAGTGTGAGAGAGAGAAAAAGGCTAAGGCTGCAGCCGGGGAGAAAATAAAACATTCTACAAACACGTACTGGAAAACAAAAGAAAGACCTCTTCCTATCAACCTGTAGCAAAACCCACTCCTGTAGATGTCTAGGAAGATAAATAATAAATCATTAACTGCCATGAATAACCAAGGCAACTAGACAGCACAGAAAGAAAGTGAAAAGTCTCCAGAAAATGAACTTAAAGATATGGAAAGACATTCCATGCTCATGGATTGGAAGAATCAACATAGTAAAAACGGCCGTGTTACCCAAAGCAATATACAGATTTAATGCAATCCGCATCAAAATCCCAATGGCATTTCTTAAAGAAATAGAACAAAAAAGTCATCAGATTTTTATGGAACCACAAAAGACCCTGAATAGCCAAAGCAATCCTAAGAAAAAAGAACAAAGAACAATACTGGAGGTATGGCACTCCCTGACGTTAGCTTGTACTACAGGGCAACAATAATCAAAACAGCATGGTATTGGCAGAAAAACAGACACGTAGACCAATGGAATAGAATTAAGAACACAGACATAAACCCACATAAATATGGACAGATAATTTTTGACAAAGAAGCCAAAAACATACAATGGAAAAAAGACAGCCTCTTCAATAAATGATGCTGGCAGAATTGGAAAGTCACGTGCAAAAGAATGAAACTGGGCTGCTATCTGTCACCATGTACCAAAATTAATTCAAAATGGATCAAAGATTTAAGCATGAGACCTGAAACAATAAACTGCATAGAAGAAAACATAGGTACTAAACTTATGGACCTTGGGTTCAAAGGGCATTTTATGAATTTGACTCCAAAGGCAAGGGAAGTAAAAGCTAAAATAAATGAATGGGACTATATCAAACTTAAAAACTTGTGCACAGCAAAAGAAACCATCGAAAAAATAAAGAGGCAACCAACTGAATAGGAGAAGATTTTTGCAAACAGTGCCTCTGATAAGGGGCTAATATCCAAAATATACAAGGAACTCATACAACTCAAGAACAAAAAAAAACAAACAACCCAATTGAAAAATGGGCAGAGGACCTGAAGAGCCATTTCTCCAAAGAGGACATACAAATGGCATACAGACATATGAAAAAATGCTCAACATCATTAATCATCAGAGAAATGCAAATAAAAACCACAATGAGATATCACCTCACCCCAGTCAGAATGGCTATCATCAACAAGACAAATAATAACAAGTGTTGGAGAGGCTGTGGAGAAAAAGGAACCCTCATACACTGTTGGTGGGAATGCAGACTGGGTAGCCGCTATGGAAGGCAGTGTGGAGGTTCCTCAAAAAATTACAAATAGAATTGCCATATGACCCAGCAATCCCTCTCCTGGGTATCTACCCCAAAAATCTGAAAACATTCATCCAAAAAGACAAGTGTGCTCCAATGTTCATTGCAGCTTTGTTTACAGTGGCCAAGACATGGAAACAACCAAAACGTCCTTCCATAGATGACGGGATAAAGAAGATGTGGTATATACACACAACGGAATACTATTCAGCGGTAAGAAAAGATGAAATAAGACCATTTATGACAACATGGATGGATCTTGAGATTATATTGCTAAGTGAAATACGTCAGACAGAAAAAGCAGAGAACCATATGATTTCACTGATATGTGGTAGATAAACCGTACTTCTTAAATTATATAAATATCTAACCACTATGTTATACACCTGAAATTAACATAAAATAATATTGAAAAAATAAATGAAAGAAAAAGAGAAGCTTTGAAATTGAAAAAAAAAGCCTACATATTTTGCCATGGTCGCTCACGGGTTGTGAAAGCATTCACTAGGCACAGAGAGGTAGAAAACGGAAAACTTACTTAAGAAGAGAAATACTGGCAGAAGAGTTGTCGGGGCAGAGTCCAGAGTAGATAACTGTGCTGAGTTTCTGGTCAGCCGAGGTTTTATATTTTTCTATGCAGGATGTAGGGTACTTGTCAGCTTGCAGGGGTTGCCACTACAGTTGGCTTCTTCTAGGAGCCATTCTGTTCCCACAGCCAGCTGAGGGAGTCAGAGCCAAGAAGTTAATTTTTAAGCTGGTTCTGTTAACTCTTCACCTGTCTCATCATTTTATATGATGTCACTTAAAGTGAAATGTCGAAAACAGACAAATCGACAAAAAGTAGATTTGTGGTTGCTTAGGACTAAGAGTGGGGCAGACATGAGGGACTCGCAGGGTGATAACTAAAAAATACGAGGTTTCTTTTGAGGTCATGAGAACGTTGTAAAACTGTTGTGCTGCTAGTTACACATATCAGTGAATGTACTAAACACTTAAATTTTACACAGTAAAATAAAGACTACTTGCTAGCACGAGAAAGGACTCTAGAAATATCTGTGAGGCAAAACTATGAACCAAATCCCAGACCTAGTGAGACACTTTTCAGCCTGTAGCAATGCAAACAGCTGCTCAAGTGCTTGTAGGGGAAACCAGTCAAGAAGGATGTGTCAAGAGTCAGCTCCTGCACGTGAAACCATAAGAGGAGCAGCTGAGGGGAGAGGCAAAGACCTGGGCTGCGGAAACAACCTGACAATTTTTAACCTGAAATTGACCTCAGAAACTGGAGTCTAGTGTGCAGCTGAAAAGGAACAAGCTATTAGGTTGGTGCAAAGGTAATTACAGTTTTTGCAATTGTTTATAACCTTTAAACCGCAATTACTTTTGCAGAGTTAGCTGACTAGCGGCTGGTGAGACGGGGCTATTACGGGAAATCAGGCAATTCTGGGAAAGCACACTGCAGGTTCCAGAGTGGAACTCACTCTACATCAGCTGATTCTGGGAGGGATTTATTGCAGTCAAAACAAAACCAGGGCTCTCTCGCCTGGGGAAACATTTCCTTATCTAGACAGGGCCCAACCTCACATTAACCTCTGCCACCTGCCGCAGTGGACAGTAGCCAGGCCTTGCCTTAATTAGACTTTTAATTTCAGAGTGAATAGTCCCCTCCTGCTTCCTAGATGGAAACCATCTCTTGGACAGCCCTGCCCTCGCTGACAGAGAAGAAAATGGGCGGGAGTGCTGGCCCCACTGACCCTCCAGCCCTCCTCCTCCCACAGTTCTTTGCTCCTGCTCCAAGCCAGGCATTTGCTGGATCCTGGAGCTGAGGGAGGAAGAGCACACAGGACCCTCCCTGACCAGAGATGAGGGAGGAGGAGCACTGAAAAATGGGCAGAGGACTTGAAGAGACATTTTTCCAAAGAGGACATACAAATGGCAAATAGACATATGAAAAAATGCTCAACATCACTAATCATCAGAGAAATGCAAACAAAAACCACAATGAGATATCACCTCACCCCAGTCAGAATGGCTATCATCAACAACACAAATAGTAACAAGTGTTGGAGAGGCTGTGGAGAAAAAGGAACCCTCATACACTGTTGGTGGGAATGCAGACTGGTGCAGCCGTTATGGAAGGCAGTGTGGCGGTTCCTCAAAAAATTACGAATAGAATTGCCATATGACCCAGCAATCCCTCTCCTGGGAACCTACCCAAAAAATCTGAAAACATTTAGAGATAAAGACACGTGTGCTTCAATGTTCATTGCAGCTTTGTTTACAGTGGCCAAGACCTGGAAACAACCAAAATGTCCTTCGATAGATGACTGGATAAGGAGGTTGTGGTATATATACACACTGGAATACTATTCGGCAGTGAGAAAAGATGATATAGGAACATTTGTGACAACATGGATGGATCTTGAGAGTATAATGCTAAGCGAAATAAGTCAGAAAAAGCAGAGAACCATATGATTTCGCTGATATGTGTAAACCAAAAACAACAAAAGAACAAGACAAACAAATGAGAAACAAAAACTCATAGACACAGACAATAGTTTAGTGGTTGCCAGAGGGTAACGGGGGGTGGGGGTGGGAGATGAGGGTAAAAGGGATCAAACATATGGTGATGGAAAGAGAACTGACTCTGGGTGGTGAACACACAATGGGATTTGTAGATGATGTAATACAGAATTGTACACCTGAAATCTATGTAACTTTACTAACAATTGTCACCCCAATAAACTTTAATTTAAAAAAAATAATAAAGAAGAAGAAGCACGCTCCCTCCACACTGGAAACAGTGAGTCCGCTCGACCAGAAGTATGGAAACAGACCACCTCCCTCTTGCCCTCTGGCCCACAGATCAATAACACACATTCTAGACCAAATGGAAACCCCAATTCCACAAATACCTGGGTATGGAGAGGCTGCTTTTTTAGGCACCAGCATGCTACCCCACCCAAAGCCCCAAATAAGTATCTCTCATTTGATGCTACTTATGGGCTACAACCCCCTGGGCAAACTCAACAGGGAAGGGTGGGTGGGAATGGGGAGGGTGCTTAGCACCCTCACTGTGGGGCATGTGCGGGGGAGGAAAGGACCAGTAACACCTTCTTCAGGCTCTTCAGATACAAAAAGCTTCATTGTCAGGAGACAGGTGGCCTGGAACCGAGACCGGACAGCTATTCAGGAAGCACAGATCTCTGCAGACCAGCCATCTCACAGCCCAGGTGGCCTTGCTCCTGTGGACACTCGGCCGCTCTCAGAATTTCCACTCCGTTCTCCTCTGGTGTCAGCGGGACCATCCTGGAAGTATCTCCCATCCTTGGTTCTGCAGGGAGAGAGTAGAGTTGGCTACTTGATACTGGACACCTTTTGAGTGGCTGGCCTTGAGCCAGGTAATCTCAGTTCGTCCAATCAGAGCCACTCCCTTGCAACATCACAGCCCTTTCCCTGAGCAAGAGGACTTGGCTGGCGCTGGCGGCTGAAGAGACCTCAGGCAGGGCTGGCACACTGACTGACTGTGCTGTGCAGGGCAGAGCAGGAAGAAACGGCACTGTCCCCATTCTGGGGCTTGTGTGTTTTCACCGAATCCAATCTGTTTCAGGGTGTCAGCCAATCAGGCCCAAGAGCACATGAAAGGAGAGGCACCAAAGCCAGAGCTGGCGGGTTGGGGGTTCTGCTTGTCCCCCACTGTCCATGCAGCTGCTGGGTGCAAAAGGGCCAAAGTGCTGCCAGACAGACAGAAAGTCAGGCAAGGGCCATACACCCAGCCTGCTGGCAAGCTAGGACCACAGCCTGGAATACACACATTTTTTGGTCTTGTGTGTGTGTGTGTGTGTGTGTGTGTGTCTGTGTGCATATTTTTTTCATTGTGTAAATGGCCATAAAGGGAAAGATAAGCCTCCAAACTCCCCAACCCCAGCCTGCAGCCACCCAGTTCCTCCCCGAGGGGCAACCTCATCGGTTTCTTGGTATCCTTCCAGGAATATCATAAACTACATATATTTTTAATGATTTTTATTAAATCATATCTATATAGAAAAATACTCATGATAACAATAAAACACCCATCCACCAACAACCTAGTTGAAGAAATAGAAAATAACCAATATCTTAAATAAGCCCCACGACACAAAAATGTCTGTACACACACGTACACAGCATTATTCATAATTGCCGAAACGCACACACAACCCAAATTTCCATCAACTGATGGTTGAATAAACAAAATGAGGTATATCTATATAATGTAATATTATTCTGCCATACAAAGGAAGTACTGATACACGCTATAACATGGAGGAAGCTTGAAAGCATGCTAGTGAAAGAAACCAGTCACAAAAGCCACATATTATGAGATTCTATTTATATGTAATGTCCAGAATGAGCAAATATATAGAGACAAAAAGTAGATTCGTGATTGTATAGGTCTGGGGGGTTGGAGAGGCTGGGAGATGATAGCTAAAGGGTACAGAGTTTCTTTTTGAGGTGATGAAAATATCCTAAAATTAATTGTCGTAATGGTGCTTGACAGAAGTTAGAAAATGTAGGAGAAGGGGTGGGAAGGGGTCCATAGTGCCTATAACCACCTCCAGCCAGGTATATGTTTTTACAACAACAGATGACAGGAGGTGGTCGGCAGCAAGATAAGGATCTGCGTCAACAGACTTCCACCCATGTTAGGGGGTCACGCCCTCCCGTGGAAGAGCAGGCACCACCTTTTCCTGCCCAATCAATAAGTAACTCCCTCATCTTACCCGGCAAACTATATAAGTCCTCTGGACAAGGGGACAGGGGTTTATGCCTCTCTCCCACCTGGGTCCTAGGCCTGTTCTCTTCCCTGAGAACTTATCACTAATAAACCCTGCTTGCATATTGATCAGATTGCTCACCTTCGATTCTTCACTGCGTCAGCAAGAAGAACCGAGACTCCCGTAACAATGGTTTCACAACTCTGTGAATATACTAAAAACCACGAATTGTACATTTTAAAATAGGTGAACTATATGGTATGTGCATTATACCTCAATAAAGATGTTATTAAAAAATTAGGGCCGGCCCGGTGGCTCAGGCGGTTAGAGCTCTGTGCTCCTAACTCCAAAGGCTGCCGGTTCAATTCCCACATGGGCCAGTGTCCTCTCAACCGCAAGGTTGCCAGTTCAATTCCTCGAATCCCGCAAGGGATGGTGGGCTCTGCCCCCAGCAACTAAGATTGAACACAGCACCTTGAGCTGAGCTGCCGCTGAGCTTCTAGGTGGCTCAGTTGGTTGGAACACGGGCTCTCAAACCACAAGGTTGCCAGTTCAACTCCCGCAAGGGATGGTGGGCTGCGCCCCCTGCAACTAGAAACAGCAACTGGACCTGGAGCTGAGCTGCGCCCTCCACAACAAAGACTGAAAGGACAACAACTTGAAGCTGAACGGCACCCTCCACAACTAAGATTGAAAGGACAACAACTTGACTTGGAAAAAAGGCCTGGAAGTACACACTATTCCCCAATAAAGTCCTGTTCCCCTTCCCCAATAAAATCTTAAAAAAAAAAAAAGCTAAATTAAAAAATATATATATATATATATATTAGCCCCATGTTCCTTTCCCTCTATTACTGTCTTGCCTTTCAAACATGTTTTACATGCATAAAAGTGTCCGTCAACAATACAGAGGATGCCAAAAAACTGTATACACATTTTCTAATTGTATACACATATTAAAATTTCAATACAATAAATGATGCTAGCATTCATTTGATTAACGTCATCTTTTGCGCGAACGCCATAACACACATTGCTATGCAATTCAATTCAACTTTGAAAAGTAATACATAGATAAGATCTCTTAAAATGCTCATACATTTTTTTTGGCACACCCAGTGTATATTCAGTTTTCATTTTTTCGAATTTGGCAAAATCAGATTCAAACATCTTACATTCTACAATTGATTATTTTTTTCCCAAGATTAGGTTGCACGTCGATAGCATTGTTCATTCATGTTCACATTGAATGTAGCACAATTTAATTATCCTGTCTTCTGTCAATGGCTATTGGAATGTTCCCAGTGTATCACCATTAGAGACTAATCTGCCGTGAGCATCTCCCCGCAAGCTTCCTAGTGCACTTGGAGGCTTTTCTAAGCAGAGACTTGCAAACCTTCTTAACGAAGACCCACAGTAAGAAATACATTTTGTAATGTATCAGGATATATATAGGCTTGAGGTATATAAATAAAAGTCTTACCAAAATCTAGATGAGTTACTCTGATAAATTCTGTTCTCTATCATTCTGTTTCATTTACTTCTTCTAACATATTGATTGTGACCCACCAAATTGAAGTTATCACTCACGAAAGAGTCACAAAGCAGAGTCGCTGGGTTTGTAAGGTATGATCTCCAGCTTTATTAGAGAAAGAATATAAAATTAGCTTCCCACCAGCAGCACCCCGCAGTTGCAATTGCTCAACATCTTTTTAAATATTTGTCAGCACATTAGCTATAGCACAGTGAGAACGGAAAAGGAGCCACAGGTTAAACCTGACAAACTTAGGAAACTGTAAATAACCACATGAGATGGTGTGAACATAAAAAACTTCATAACCAAGGTGGGCCATGATGGGAAGTCACATCTTTAGCAGGAAGCTTCCTTCATAAAGTCAATCTTCACCTTAAGTGGGCCTGTCGATTGTCTTTTTGCATCTAAGATGACATCCTTGGAATGTCAGCAATCCCTTTTTGAGGACCTGAGCAGGAAAGTACAGAGTCCCTCATTGTTATTCTTGTCCCTTGACTAACATCTCTTTGTAAATTATTAACTATCTTGTACCACCTATGTAAAAGAAGTACCTGTCTCTCCAATTTACTCTTACCCAATCCCAGAGATTTCCCATTTTGCTTTCTCTCACCCCCTTCATCTACCACCAATGGATTTCATGTAACTCTCCTCCTTTGAGTCTATGTTTCAAATAAATTGCAAACCGCCATTTTGTGGAGCATTTTCTCAATTTGTTGAGATTTTTGCTTCCCAACAATTGTCACTTTGGCTCAAATAAACTCTTAAGCTTTACTCTTAGGCTGGATGTTTCTTCATCGACAACAGGATCTTTTAATTCACATTTCTATGTGTGGGGACAGAGTCCCGCCCCGCACGACACATGGCGCAGCGAGCAGGGTCTCCCGCACGACACTATGATTATTGAACATTTGTATGTACTCCTCTCTGAAGGATCCATCAATATATTTGTCCACTTTTCTCTTGGGTTGTCTTTTTCTTATTGATTTGTACGGTGTCGACTGGCCAAAATAACTCTCCAGACAATCCACCAAAAAAGCAGTTTATTCAGAAAAGAAAAAGAAACAAAACTACCACAGTGACACAGGTTAGTTAGTATGATTGCTAGGTAGACCGGGGGATCCCTGATGCAATAAATAAAAAGAAGACATATCCTGAGACTCCAGGTCCTGGAATGTCTCCTTCACTCCAGGACAGGGACATGACAATACGCCTTGAGGTTAATAAATAATCTCAAGTCCCTTCTGGCCGGACAAAGATGGGCAAACAGGACAAACCTGATAGATGAATTCAATTAGAAGGCCCAGACCCTTCCCCAAGCAGGCAAGGGAAGGTATAAAAGTAAGAGCTTTTGCCTCAGTCATGGGGCGTTGCCATTCGGGACCCTCCCCTCCCCCCTCCACTCGGGAGCTGCAACCTCTTCCCCTGACTCTAATAAACTATCTTCCTTTACAAATTTTTGCCTCTCCCTGGTCCATGTGTCCATTTGTGGGCTTCACAAATGATCCCGGCCCACACCCAGCTTCCTGGCCCATGCTGGTATTATGAGTCTTGTGCTCTGCCCCCCTTTGTATTTTTGCCTGTGATGATTCATTTTATGAGTCAACTGGACTGAGCTAAGGGATGCTCAGGTAGATGGTAAAACATTATTTCTAGGTATGTCTCTGAGGGTGTTTCCTGATGAGATTAGCATTTGAATTAATAAACTTAGTAAAGAAGATTGGCCTCACCAGTGTGGGCAGGCATCATCTAATCCACAGAGGGCTTAAATAGTACAAAAAGGTGGAGGAAGGGCCGGCCCGGTGGCTCAGGCGACTGGAGCTCCATGCTCTTAACTCCGAAGGCTGCCGGTTAGATTCCCACATGGACCAGTGGGCTCTCAACCACAAGGTTGCCAGTTCAATTCCTCGAGTCCCACAAGGGATGGTGGGCAGCGCCCCCGGCAACTAAGATTGAACATGGCACCTTGAGCTGAGCTGCCACTGAGCTCCCGGAATGGCTCAGTTGGTTGGAGCGCGTCCTCTCAACCACAAGGTTGCTGGTTTGATTTCGGCAAGGGGTGGTGGGCTGTGCCCCCTGCAACTAACAACGGCAACTGGACCTGGAGCTGAGCTGTGCCCTCCACAACTAAGATTGAAAGGACAACAACTTGAAGCTGAATGGCACCCTTCACAGCTAAGATTGAAAGGACAACAACTTGACTTGGGGGAAAAAAAAGACAGTCCTGGAAGTACACAGTGTTCCCCAATAAAGTCCTGTACCCCTTCCCCAATAAAATAAATAAATTAATTAATTAATTAATTAAATTTTTAAAAAAGGTGGAGGAAGTACAAACTCGCTCTCTTCTTGAGTTGGGATGTCCATCTTCTTCTGCCCTTGAACACCAGTGGCCTCCACCACCTTATTTTTACTTCTTCAGCCTCTGAAAAAATTACACTACCGGCTTTCCTGGTTCTCTGCTTGATGATAGCAGATTGCAAGACTTTTTGTTCTCCATAACCATATGAACCATTTCCTATAGTAAATTTCCTCATATATCTATATCTGTACCTGTACCTACATCTATCTACAAGGTCAGACAATTAAGTTCATGAATTCATCCTAGAAAAAGTGCGACATACCTCATTGCTGAATATCACTATGGTCACCTTCCAAGTACTCCCCTTGGGAAGCTATGCACCGACGTCAACACCGAGTCCACCCTTTAAAGCAATTTTGGGTCTCTTTTTCTGGAATGGCCATCAGAACTGTCATCGTATTACCCTTGATGTCCTGAATGTCATCAAAATGACTTCAGTATTTCCTTTATCTTCAGGTAAAGAGAGAAGTCACTGGGGGCCAGATCAGGTGAGTAGGGAGGGTGTTCCAATACAGTTATTTGTTTACTGGCTAAAAACTCCCTCACAGACACTGTTGTGTGAGCTGGTGCATTGTCATGATGCAAGAGCCATGAATTGTTGGTGAAAAGTTCAGATTGTTTTCATCTAACTTTTTCATGCAGCCTTTTCAGCACTTCCAAATAGTAAACTTGCTTACCTGTTTGCCCAGTTGGTACAAATTCATAATGAATAATCCCTCTGATATCAAAAAAGTTTAGCAACATCGTTGCAACAAGTTCTCGAACTTAATTGTCAGGCCTTTGTAGATCCTATTGGTTCTTTTTCTCTGGAGAACCATGACTAGTATATTGACTTTCACATTTGTTGAAAACAAAATTCAAGTGAGTAAATTTAAAGGTCTTCTTGGCTTTATTAAGCAATTTATGGATCGGGCAGCATCCTGTCTAGCAGGTAGAAGGGTGCTCTGAGGGGTTGTACATGGAAGGTTTTTATTGGCAGAAGGATGAAGCAAGGGAGCTATTAACAAAGGAAAAGAAAGGATAATTTTGGGGCCAGGACATCTACTTTTGGGGGAAGGGAACAACAAGGATTTTTATCACGCAGATTGCCTCTTATTTCTGTGGAGGAGGGGAGGAATGGGGGGAACGGTGGTGGAAAAGGCCCACGTGACAGATTACCTTGCTGGTACTTGACCAGAAAATTCCAGACTAGTTGATTAAGATTCCATTTCCGAAAAGTTGAAACTGCAATTAGAGCAGGTATTAAATCTAGGTTTGGTATTTTGGGCTTTTAGCATGAGTGATACCATTTTGAGCTTGTGGTTTTCTCTATAACGGGGCAGAGGGATGCAAGCAGCTTCCATGCCCTCTTTTTTTTTTTAATTAAAGTTTATTGGGGTGACAATTCTTAGTAAAGTTACATAGATTTCAGGTGAACAATTTGGTATTACATCATCTATATCTCACATTGTGTGTTCACCACCCAGAGTCAGTTCTCTTTCCATCACCATATATTGGTGCATGCCCTCTTAAGCATGCCACTCTCCCAGCACCCCCGATGTGTTCACCACCCAGAAGCCCATCAAGTCTCCTGGTTTAGGAGTTTTTATAGAGCTTAATCTTCAGCCTCCCTCCCCTTCCCAGAGATCAGTGGATGGGCCTAAACGTGCCAACCTCTAATCACTTGGTCTTTCTCACGACCAGCCCCATCCTAAGGCTGTCTAGGGTCCCCACTGTAAGTCAATTCATGAGGCACAAACTCTGGTGTGATCCATAGGGGGTTTGTTATGAATAACAAAATATATTCTTATACTCAGGAAATTCAAGGGTTTTAGGAGCTTGTCCAGGAACCAAAGACAAAAACCAAATGTATTTCTTATTATGCCACATTTTTTACCTTCTTTCTGTCTAGCAATAATTTTTCCTTAAAGCCTATATTTTCTGATATCAATATACTTGCTTTTAGTTAGTATATCAGTCTTTAGTATTTGCCTAGCATATGTTTTTTCTTTTAGTTTTTAAGTTATTATATAATTCATTGAAGTAGATTCAAAGTCTTATTTTACTTAAATTTTCAAGTTCGAATTTCAGATATCTTTAAGTTATTTACTATGTAAATTTTCAACATGCAAAAAGTACTAGAAAGACTAGTACAATGACCACACATATATCCACTGCCTAGATTTAAAACTTACGGTTTTGCCGTATTTGCTTTATCTGCATCCATTTTTTTAATTTGGTCATGTGTTTACATGAACCTGATACCATTATCACACTTAATAAAATTAATAATTCCTTAATATTATTGAATAACCAGTCCATAGTCTCATTTCCCCAATTATCCTAAATTGCTTTTATAGTTGTTTTTTACATTTGGTTGCTTTGGTTGTTGGAGAACACGTCTTTCAATCTAAGACAGTTTTCACACACCCTCAGTTTTTCTCTTGAAAACGTTAACTTTTTTAAGACATCAGACTAGTTGTCATACAAGATGTCCATCTTTTTCATTTCAATCTTTGTGTCCTTATATTTTCAGTGTATCTGCTGTAAACTATATTCCCTGGATTCGTTTCCTAATCCAGTGTAATGTATGTCTTTTACTTGGCAAGTTCAGCCCATTTATATTTAGGGTGACTCCCAATACATTTGCAATTAGTTCTTCCATCTTATTTGGTTATTTCTACACATCCCACTTCTTGTATGTAATTATCTTTCTTTTTTAATTGAAACGGCGCTTTTGTTTTCTTTTCTTGTGTTTTGAGAATGGAGAACATAAAATGGAATAAGCATTGCTAAGAGTCACTTAAAATGGAGTCAAGAGGCCACTGAAGAAATGGGGCCTATGTCTCACCTCTTGGGACTACTGTTAAGTTGCTGGCTTGTTGCTGAACTCAGCACAAGGCCAAACAACAAACATTATGGGTCAACAGTTGCTACATATGCAGATATGGATTTTACTGCCTCCTCATCGTGCTGACTAGACCACCTGCATTCTTCATCTTGAAAGGAACCAATCCATTTTGACAACCAGCATGCTCCATTTACATAATGGGCCTAACTAATCCCAACTGACCTAGCCAACATCCTTCATTTTCTTGGAGGATCTTAAAGAGGCAGCCCTATCACCTTTTGCCATGTGAGAGAAGGGAATTCAAGAGACCCACTCTTTGAATGTGGCCTGTGTCCCTTGGGTTTGGGGAGCTTGAGAACTGGCAGGAGATATTATATCAATAGAGCTCAGACAAAAAGAAAGGAAACTGCACCGGAGAAAACTATTCTTATATCAACACTGGGGAGTGGATGGGCATGTGTTTACCCTGGACTAGATGTGGGCCCAGCAGGAGGGAGCTGGCCTGGAGCCATTTGTAAGTCCTGAGGAAAGAAAAGGGTACCTAAGGTCCTCTGACTAAATCAGCAACCAAGGAAGAACAAAGAGCCTCACTACAAGTCCTTACTAAGGCAACCATAGGGGTGAGGCACATATCCACCATACAATGATGCAACACTAAAAGACAATGATTACAAGAAAGTTGTTCTTCCTATATCCTGATCAAAGGTTCACCTCAAGAGTTTCCAAGTAATTTTATTGTTTCCACACCCTGCTCCCAGTTTCCCCATGCCAGAAGGTTCAGAAGCAACTCAACCTTATCTTTTCTATGCATCCCTTCCATCTGATGTAAAACTGTTAACCATGGAGGCATATGTACTCTAATTGTAAATCCTAATGTATTAAATGTAACTTTGTTTACTTTTTTGCCTATATAAATGCCTCTCACGTCCCCCAAGTTAGAGCACTGTTTCCAGGCTAGCCCTCAGTAAGGCCTAAATAGAACTCTACTTAAATTTAGAGATTCAGTTTCCTCTTCCTTGACAGTCCTGACCAGGATTCCAATAGATGGTATCCTGACAACCAGGGCTGATGAAGGAAACATTCATAGCCCCAGCAGAGTATTTCTGAGGAACCCACCAAAGCCCCTTTCAGTGAAATGGTCACTCTGCACAGCTGGCAAGCCGTGAGCAGTAGCAGCAAGCCTCAAGGGACTAGCCACAAGAGGTCACTCCTTTCCCCTATGAAGGGCTACGCAGAAGGGAGGTCAGGCCTGAGGCCTGCTACACCCCCAGCTGATAGGGTCTGAGACAACCTTGTACCATGTGACCCGACCCCATCAAGCAGAGCTCATTGGCCTAGTGGGGTCACCTGACCCAATAGCAGCCAATCAGCAGGCTGAGCTAGGATGTGATGAGCTGAGCCAATCAGATTCTCTCAGGAACTTGAACTAGGAGCATCTGGCAGGTAGCTGGGAAGAGATGGAGCTGAGCTGATGTGGGAAGAGAGGCTGCAGGAGGAAGTGTGGGATCAGAGACCTGGAGGGGGAGGGTCATGGTAAGCCCAAGCGGTGAGAAAGCAGGAGTGCTGGGGGAGGGAGGTGGACGTAACAAGGCAGAGGAAAGATGTGGAGAGCAGAGGGAGGTAAGGGCAGTTTTAACAAGATTGGCAAGAGCATGCACTGATTTTCCTTATGGCGGAGGTTTGATTTGGTTTGCTTTGGTTTGGTTTGAACTCCACTGAACATCTACAGACTGCTGAGTCTAGAAGATATCCCAGGTCTAGTTCTAGGCCAAGGTCCTGGCTATACTATGGTTCCTGTTCTTGTATATCAGTCAGGTGTGTCTCCCTTGCTGCCTACGTGTACCCTCACAAACAAAAACGCCCATTACTTGAGATAACCAGAGTTGGACTTTTTCCTGCACGGTAAAGAATGCATCTCACAAAGAGAAAGTGATAGGAAGTCACCAAAGGGCAAAGGCACAAGCTGGCATCACCAGGAACAGAGCCCAGCTGTGCCCTCAATGGATTTCACACCAGGCAGTTCTTGCTGCATTTCCCCCAATAAAATCCTCCCTTATTGGGCTTTATTTAATTCTGTGAAAATAAGCCTTATTATAAAAAACAGAATGAAATTCATAAACCAAATCTCAAAACCTCTAGCAAAACAAGACCCCCTTAATGTATAAAGTAATTGGTAGCAGGACAGTCTCTTCAACTTATTGCTTTTGTTGCTTGTTTCTTGACAAGAAGACGCCAATGAGGCCTATGGCTGCCATGCCCACTCCTGCAATGCCAGCTGCCATCACAGCATCTCTGACCTGCAAGACAGAAGAGGGTAGAACAGACTGTATGTCAGGAATCTGAGTACAGGCTGTATACAAGTATTCAACAAGAACATTCAGCTCTGAGAGCCTCACATGCCCTTTGACCTCCTTGACAAACTCAGGAGTCAATAGATATTGACAAAGAAAATGTTTGAGAAGAGGGCTGGCTGGGGAAAAAATTGGTGGATGGAACCAGCTGCCCAGGAATGTACCTGGGCTTGCAGAGGGAAACTCAGTTTACCCTGTGGATATTTAAAGCACATCAATCCCCAGAGGATGGCTGTGAAAAGGACAGGGAGATGAAAAGGACAGGATAGCTGAGATCTTGGCTGGTCAATGGGGAGCCCTTGAAGCAAGTGTGAAATCAAGGAGGAATTGCTATTGAATACTCAAAAAACTCTGACCTCCATGAGAGCAAGGACCTCTCTTGTCTTGTCCATCACTGTCTCCCAAGCACCCAGCTAGGCACAGAGGTGCTCTTTACATATTCTTAAATGACTCAACTATTAGTAGTAGCGATGTTAGACTATAAATTATGAGGATATATAACTTGTATTGCTTGTATTAGAAAAAACAGTGTTGCAAAAGTAAGAGTAAGGTTCAAGGTAAAAACTGAACATGTATCAAATTTCACTCCTTCCTGAAACTCAACTACAAGTAAAGTGAGCCGTTTGTTTTAGGCATGAGTCCACAAGGACACAGAGAACACCAAATTCTAAGGCAGCAGTGGGAAAAGCTGAGGATCAATCATAATTATACAAGAGAATTCTTGAAAAGATCATCACCAAAATAGTCACAGGGATGTAAAGTATAGTATGGGGAATATAGTCAATAATATTGTAAAACTATGTATAGTGTTAGATGGGTACTAGGCTTACTGGGGGATCACTTCATAAAATATGTAAATGCCTAACAATTATGCTGTGCACCTAAAACTAATGTAAAATAATACTCAATGTCAACTATAATTGAAAAAATAATCATGGGGATATAAAGTACAGCATAGGGAATATAGTCAATAATACAATAATATTATAATAACCATGGGCCGTGCCAGATGGGTAATAGACTTACTGGTGTTATCACTTTGTGAGATATATAAATGTCTAATCACTATATTGTTTTGTATACCTGAAACTCATTTTTAAAATGCTTGTAATTAACAACAACAAAAAAGAGCTAATCCACTATGAATCCTAAATGTGTGTACACCAAATGGCAGAGCTGAGAAACTTGTGAAGCAAAATCTGATAGAACTTAAAGGAAAGTAGATACCCATTTATAGTTGAAATGTCCACACTGCTTTCTCAACAACAGATGGAAAAAACAGGCAGAAAATCAGCAAAGATAAAGAAGAATTCAACACCATCAACCAAAGGATCTAATCAACATTTATAGAATACGCCATCCAATGACAGCAGAATGCACATTCCTTTCAAGCTCTTATGGAGCATAAGACCAAGATAAACCACACCTGGGCCAGAAAGCAAACTTCAAGTACTTTAAAAGAATTGAAAGCATACAGGGTTTGTTCTCTGACCACAGTGGGATCAAACTAGAAATTAATAAGAGAAAGACAACACGAACATTTCTAAACTCTTGGAAACTACAGAGCACATTCTAAATACTCTACAGATCGAAGAAGGCGTCTCAAGGGAAGTAAAAAAATACACTGAACTAAAAGTACAACATGTGATCATTTTGGAGACCTAACTGAAGCAATGTTAAAGGGGAAATTTATGGCACCAAATGCTTACAATAGAAGAAAAGTATCACGAGCAGTGCTGCAGTGGGCACGGAGATGCAGAATGGAAATAATAAGAGACGAAATCGATGAAATTGAAAGAACAAAATTATTATGGAAAATCAAAAAAACAAGAAGTTGGTTCTTTGAAAAAGCATATAAAATTAACAAACCTATAGCCAGACTGAAAAAAGAGAAATGACACAAATGACTAATATCAGGAATGAAACAGGATATCATTATAGACTCTAGCCATTAAAAGAACAATAAGAATACAAAGAACTCTACACACATAAATTTGAGAACTTAGATAAAATGAACCAATTCCTTGAAAAGCACAAACTACCAAAACTCACTCAATATGAAATAAATAATTTGGGCCGGTCCAGTGGCTCAGGCGGTTGGAGCACTGTGCTCCTAATGCCGAGGTCGCCAGTTCAATTCCCACATGGGCCACTGAGCTGGACCCTCTACAGCTAAGATTGTGAACAACGGCTCACCCTGAAGCTGGGCTGCCGTGAACAGCCGGAGGTTGGGGTGAGCTGCCTTGAGCTAGTGTGCTGCCAGGAGCAGCCGGTGGACAGCGTGAGTGGCTGTGGGCTGCTTTGTGCTGCCGTGAGCAGACGGTTGGCAACCGATTGCCTCAGCCAGGGGGAGCGCAAGGCTCATAATACCAGCATGGGCCACGCAGCTGTGTCCTACACAGCTAGACTGAGAAACAAGGGCTTGAACCGGAGTGGGGGGAGGGAGGCAGAAAAGGAGGGGGAAAAATGAAACAAATAATTTGAATAGCCTGAAAAAAGAAAGAAAGGGAAAAGATCAACACCAGGTACTTCTGGAAGTGGGAGAAAAAGAGAGAGAGAGCTTTAGCTAGGTCTCTGGGCGCCCTCCTTAACCACAACAGAATCTGAAGGTTTATTTTCTGAAGAGGGTCAAACAGAAGATTTGGGAGCCTGGAAACCTAGAAGCACATGTGAGGATGTGGGTATCATGCCAAAAACAAGGGATTGAGCGGCTATAAACATGCCAAGTGTGAGACTCTTGGCCCTCCTGCCCCTCTCTGCTTCCAGAACTTTACCCTCCATACAAGAGTCAGGAAAACTTTTGGGGGGAATCTGACTAGCCGAAGTGGAAACAAAGGACATCAATACTGAGGATTCCCAAACCGCCCACTCAGATCACCCAGAAGTGAAACTCAAAGTCAACAAGCCATTGCCGCTTCCTAGTTACTCAGAGCTTCCATTCATCAAGCCCCCGACCCTAAATCATGTGCGTACAACCAAGGTACCAGACTTCTGAGGAAGACTTCTAAAATAGAAGACAGAGAGCAAAACAAACGGGGGGAAAAGCAATCTGGAGAAACAGAAACCGTATCTAGAACAGAAAGTGTCTTTTTAAAAACTGCCATTAGAGAATAAGAGAACATAGTGCATCCTCCAAATATTTATATATATATATATATATATATATATATATATATATATATATATATACATACACATATATATACATATATATATACATATATATATATACATATATATAGACAATTGAGAGAATAAAAACAGTCCTTACGAAATAAAAGTACAATAGAAATGACAAACTCAATAAAAACGTTAAAGATTAATTTGAGGACGTCTCTCAGAATAAATAGCAAAAAGATAAAGATATACAAAACAGAAGCCAAAGGTCAAAACCAGGGAACAATCCAGGCAGTCCAGGGTCTGAATAATAGCCATTCCAGAAAGAGATAATAGAGGAAACACAGAGGAGGGGAATCAAATGAAATAAGTCATGAACATTTTGGCTGTGTTCAGTGATGGGTCATTGCTTTGAGAGAACACACACTTCCACAGCTCAGATTCATCCCTCACTTCGTTTGAAGCATTCCCCTTTACCTTTGACCTTCCATCTGGTTCATCTCAAGTGCCTAAAAGTGCACTGAGCATCGCTATTGGTGTTTCAAATATTGGGGACCTGTCTACTTTTAATAAGCTTTTACGGATTCCATTTGGTATAGCTAGCTCTTCTTTCACCTCAGCACTCAAGTACATTTGATAGACACAGCTATTCATATACAACTCAAGGACGTGACAGTCTGCCACTGAACTGAAACGTGGTGGTCATGGACTTGAGCTCCAATGGCATTGAGAGCTTCAGATTTAGTGCAGATAAAGAGCCTCTGTTAGTGAGTGTCGAGCACGCACTCTGAAGCTTAGAAATCATTCCCAACATAGATGTCTATTGCCCTTATTTGCAGTCCAGCTAGAAGGCCAGTCTATCCAGGGACCCTTTCCCCCGGCTTCCTTCCCAGGCTCTTCGCCGTGACGTCCTCATATCCACCATTTCTGCCCTTCATGTTATAGCAGCAACACTGAAGGTAACAAAACTCAGTGGGAACAATTCAGCCTCTTTTTGTTTCTAGCATTATCTAGGGCCCAGCTCTGTGACAATACAAAGGGAGAACAAACTCTCTCTTCAGCTCATGGCAACTGTTCCAGTGAAGGCACATGGCCATAGTCAGCAAAACTACTTTTTCCCACTGAAGGCATAAAAGAGTGCCATGAACATAGGTCAAGAAATCTCACCTGAAAGCCACGCCAGGCATTTAAGCAGAATCAAGAACAGCAAAGGAAAAGATTCTTAATCATTTTATGCCAAGAAGTCGAATGAAGACAGTGACCAAAAATCCCAAGAATAAAAAGGATGACAATGTGGGCTTGATACCTAAAACCCACCGCCCTACGTGACACAGCCAGCACGGCCCTTGCTACTCTAACCACACAGCCTGCCTCGATTGTGTATGTTGTGGCTGCCAAAACTCCTAAATGACCAACGCAGAGAAGAATTTGGAGGCTTCGATGGCTATACATAGCTATATAAATATCTATCTCTATCTATCTCCTTATCTCCCTATCTGTTATCTATCTATCTATCTATCTATCTATTTATCTATCATCTATCTATCTCTCTATGTACCTACCAATATCTTCATGCTTGGCCAGGCTTATCTGGGCCACACATGTCCAGCACAGCTGTGTGAGATGTCGGGAAATACACCAGTGGGATTAAGATACCATGTTCTCAGCAGCCACAACATATGATGACAAAATTGGGTGAAGCTACTGACCTGAGGTTTGACTGCTGTTCAGTCTTTAAATCTTTCCCTAAAAGTAATTAGGCACGGCTTTGTGGCAGCCATGCTTCTGTTAACTTGCTAGGGAGCCTGCAGGAATCCACTTGCATGTAGTGTTTTTCTTGCTAAGCCGTGTGTTAGGGTGGGAGAAATGGTTTGCAGATGACGGAAGGGGCACAATATGCCCTTAGTTCTTTACAGAACCTCATCGTGTAAGAAGAAATGCTGATGCAACGGGTTCATACAAAAGATACTTTGTCGGAACCAGTTGCATCAGCAATAAAATCTTTAAAAAATAAACAAAGATACTTTGTCGAGGAAAACATTACTAACCCCATTGTTTGTGGTCATGCTTCGCACAGAATCAAAGAGTTTGATTAAATACAAGAAAGTGGTATCTAGTAAGACCTGGTAGTGCAAATTTTACAGTGAAAATGATCTGCCCGAGAGTCAATGCTACCTTCAGATGCCGTTGGTGGTTTTCTTGGCACAGGCTGATGGGTCCAGACCAGCCACTGTGCTGATCATGAAAATGGGCTACATGGTCTTTAATCAGAATATTATAAAAGAGAAAAATTTGTCCCTCATTAGAAATGCTAAGTAATCTGTCTTTTTTTTTTTTTAAGTGGACAACTGAAATTCTATCAGACTACAGATAATTAGCTATTTACACTACACACAGTTTCTCTGATGTAAGCCCCAGAATTGTTTTTGGGAAAAAGGAAATTCTAATGTGCTTCTTCACTTTCACAAATGGTCTGGGTGGATAAAAGAAGAATAGCGTTATTCTGAAAGCAATTGAATTCAGATGATGAAAGATTACAAAATAAAAATGGGTATAAAGTATTTGTATAGAAATTCGGCTTTCATATTTACAGTAATTTAAAAATAATATCCTTATCCATATTTATGTAATATATGTATTACCATTGGCCACGTCTTCAATTTCTACCTATCTTAATATTTTATCTGATGCAGAATAGACTTCATTATGAGTGTAGCTCCTAGCTGCTGTTGCAAAAAGTACTATTCAATAAGAAGGCTTATTTACAAAAGCCTACTAAACATACCTGCTTTTGAAGCCTGAACATATTTAGGTAGGTGGAAAGTCAGAGAATCATCCTAGGCTAAGAAATGAAAGGCTAAGAAAATGAAATCTTTGTAAACAGTATAGATAGCACCGCTTTTTGTTGTGTAGTATATTCTGGTTTCATTTTGTGTGAACGGGTTCCGTAGAATTGTTTACACTGTTTTACTGTTGTGTGGTCATTGTTTTGCCCTTTCAAGTGGATGCATAGTGTGTAGGGCTAAAGCCACAGGAAGAAAAGTGTGATGTGTCCAATTTGTATTGTTCCATTTTGCAGGAGGAGTTGAATTATTATTTATAAAAAGAGTAAATGATAAAAACTATTTCTCAGTTATTTCACTATCTCAAATTTGGAATTGTATTACATTGCTCTAAATATCATTCATGTCTAGTGACATGTATTTTACTAAATCATGTAACAATTTTGTATCGACACAAAATGCTCTACTTATATAAACCTGTTAATCTGTTCTTTTATCTAACAATCAATGAAGAATAACTAAAAATGAGATAATTAGGAGATATTTTGTAAATCTACCAAATCTTTCTAATGTAGCACCCTGAATTTCATAGAGTATCTTATTGCTTCCAAAGTTTGCATAGCAATTTTTATTTGCAGTTCATTGCTGCATAGGAGTGTGGAAATGTACCAGTAGAGGCATGTGTTTGAATGAGAACCTCAGTTGTCATGCAATTTCACCAATGATGAAAACAGATTTATGTAGCATAAGGTTCTCTATTTTATGCTTATATTCTCACTGCTGGCTTTTTAAAAAAAAACTTCTATTACATACTAATCTACAAATAAGTGTTAGTTTTCTAATTTAAAAAAAAGTAAATAGAGAACAGAACAGAGAAAATAAGGACCTCAGAAGAGCAGTCTGGGGGCCCAATATCCAAATAATCACAGTTCAGAAAGAGAGAAGAGAAACAGAAGATCTCCTAGAACTGAAGGAATGGGGTTTCAAGATTGAAAGAAGTCATCAAGGGCCTTCCACAATACATGAAAACAGACCCACCCATGTATATATAGTGAAATTTCAGAACATTGGAGATATGAAAAGATTCTATAAGCTTCTGGAAAGAAAAAAATAGATCACATATAAAGCATCAAAAACTCAGAACGTTTCAGACTTCTCGACAACAGCATTAGCTAGATGACAATGAAGTAATGCATTCAATTTTTAAAAAAACGTATGTTCTCTTGCACCAACAAGCATCTAAGAACTTTTCTGATCTCTCACACACACACACACACAAAAAAAAGGGTATCGAAGGTGCAGAAAGGGAGAGGAGGCAGTGAGAGAGGGTGGGAAGGAAGTTAGTTACCCAACAGAAAAAGTGATTCAGAAAAGAGGGGTCCCAGACAAAATCAAACTAGGTAAATAAACAAAACCACATCCCCTGGGGCCTTCTGGACTAACCCTTGAATTACAGCAGGGCTGAGGAAAGTGCGTTTCGTAAGCATGAAAAGCTGTTTCAAACAGACCTGGGCTTCAAATCCCACCTTGGCTACCCATCAGCATAGTTGCAGATTCCCAGGAAAAGGCAAGTACCAGGTCTGGAGACTCAACACAGATTTGGTTGATGAAATAAATGGTCACCAGCAAGTCACTTGAGCACAGTGAGCCCTAGTTTCCCATCTGTAAAGTGGGGATGATTAAACCAACCTCCGGGGCTGTGCTAAGGTGCGATCTCAGGGCCTAGCAGCAAGGGAGGGCTCAGCAACAGGGAATGACCGTCATGGCTGTGATTCACACGATTGGCCATCACCTCCTAACCGCACTGGTCTGCACTGCCGACTTACAGGTCTGTCCCACCCTCATGCCCACCCAGACTGTCCCGTCCTCAAGGGAGGGGTTCTGTCTCTGCTTTTTGTCTCCTTCATGCATCTGTCTCCCCCCTGGCCCGGCCCACACTGATGCCCAGCCACTGTCAGCTGAGGGAATGGTCTGGTTCCTGGGGACGGGGACACAGGCTGAGGACGCACCTGGTCACTGCGGGGGACTCCGTAGCGCAGGTCGTTGACAAAGTGTTCACAGTTCTCGCTGGTCAGCTTGTATAGCATCTCCTGCCCCACCAGCTCCTCCGCACGCTGGATGATTTTGCTGGGAGGCAGCGGTGGGTACTTGTCATCGTGTTTGTTATTGACGTGGTACTTGTCTCTCCCGGCCACATCACACAGCAGTTCCTTCTTCACTATGGCCTTGTCAGTCAGGGCGGACATGAGGCTGGCCGCACCAGCTCCCGCGATTTCACCTGTGGATTCACACAGAGGAAACTGAGGGAATGGCTCTGGGCCGGCCCCCAGGGGCTCGGAGTGCCCCCCAAGCAGACATCTACGCTTGGCACCACCCACAAAGTGATGAGCAGATGGGGAAGGGAAAAGGGAGAAGGGTTAAACACATGCTGTGTGGCTTGGGAGAAGGTGCTTGTGGACTTTGGGCCCTGGTTTCCTTATCTGAAATGAGGAGTAGAGAAGTTCCATGATTAATCGGGATTTTTTTTTTTTAACATAGAGAAGCTAGCCTTCTGCCCCCTGTGACACCTCAGTAGCCCTCTTGGTTATACAAATATGGGCTCTGAGCACACCCATCTCCCTGGGGTAATAGAATGAACCTTTTGTGATTCCATCATGGCTACACTTCCCGACACACACAAAGCTTGACTAGTGACGAAAGGATGAGTGGATTTGCAGAAGTAGTTTTCACCCTTCTGAGAGCAAAGGGACCAAAACCCCACAGCTGCTCCCCTAAATGTGATGCCAGGAAGGCCCAATGGGTACACGGGCACAAGCCTGGCTATGGCTGAGAAGCTGGAAGGGGCAACATAGCTCCAGTAACGAAACTGCCTCAGAGAAAGGAAGCCTAGGGTCCATAGGAGGCCCAGGACGGTGTGGAGGGAAAGCTGAGGCCAGCGCAGGCCTGGGCATCCCTCCCGCGCAGCTGACCTGCACATTGTAGAGAGGACACACTTTGGGTACAATGGCTGAAAAAGTAGGGGCGGACCCAGAAAGGAGGTTCCCTCTCCCTCAAAGAGCCACTGTGGCCCTACCGAGATCAAGAACCCCCAGGCTCTCCCCAGTAATCGATACTGCGGCCCTACTATGTGCCAGGCCTTGTGCAAGATGCTGGAGATAATGGCATGAACTAGACAGCACACCTGCCCTCTAATACCTCACATTCTAGTGAGAGGACATTGACAATGACCACACATACAATGACCTGTTACACTGGGCAGGACACCTTCCACTGTGACACCATGTGACAGCAGCAAGTGATGGCAGGAGGGGCTGATCAGACTCCAGATCCTGTTCTGCTTGGTTTTCCAAAAAGGACTAAACCCCTTTGCCCTGAATACAGTCCTGAGATTTTAGAAAATCGGGGGACTTCTGACTTGCTACCACCAATAGGGCAAGAAGTGCTTGAGGGGTTCACTGGAGAAAATAAAAGATAGTGCTGTGTGTGAGGCCAATTTGCGAAGAGGGTCAGTGTGGGAATTGGGCCAGGTGAGCTTCAGCCCCTAGGGGGGCTGGGTGGCAGGGCTGGGACTGGGGTGAGGCAAGTAAGATGCCTAAAGCACAAAACTTCAGGAGGTGCCAATTCTCAGGACCAGGCAAGTAAACACAGAGTCAACTCCTAAGAGTGAGGGCCTCCTTAAACTCTGCACACTGGCTTCCACCTGGTAGCTGGTACGATAGAGCACGGGATGATGGTCAAAAGCTCTGGATTCTGATTCTGGCTCTCTCACTGGTGGTCTTGACATGTCACTTAACCTTGCTGAGCCAACACTGTGGGAGTCCACAATTACACACTAAAATTGATACACGTTAAACACACATCAGTATAGTAATTTAAAGTTCCTCTGAAAAGAATTATTTCAGTTCTTAAAGTTAGTCTATTAAAGAAAATACTAATTAAACAATCGTAGAAAGGATACATGGATATGGAAAACAACTGATGATTGAATTTTGGGGAACGTCAGACTAGGCAGTATACCATCATAGTTAAAGGCACAGAATCAAGAGTCAGACAGCCAGAGTTCAAGTCCCACCTTCACCGCTTACCTGCTGTGTGACCTTGAGCAATTTGATTAACTTCTCTGAGTCCCAGATTCCTTGTAGAATAAGGACAATAACAGTCCCTACCTGTTCTTACGTACTGCATAGGAGCTGACCAGGTAAGGTGCCCTCACCAGTGCCTGGCGCAACCTGTGTGCCCAGCAAGTGTTAGCTGTTGTTATTATTGGCCTTGTTCTCTAAGCTTCCTTCCAACTCTAATTTCTACCATTTTCTCAGTAGCATGAGGTCTGACAGCAGACTGACAGTAAGTCCTGACCTACTTTGCATGATTCCTGTGAAGCTTGAATGGGAAGAAACATATAGAAGCATCTTTTCCCTTTTAGGAACATCACTCACCCAATGGTCAGAGGCACAGCTGTCCCCCCAGATCCCTGCCCTGTCTTCCCCTGCCTCCCCTCTACTAGTTCCACCTACTCCGTGCAGTCAGTAATCGATACTGCAGCCCTACTATGTGCCAGGCCTTGTGCAAGATGCTGGAGATAATGGCATGAACTAGACAGCACACCTGCCCTCTAATACCTCACATTCTAGTGAGAGGACATTGACAATGACCACACATACAAAATAAGGTACTTTCAGGTACTGCAAATGCGATGGGTTAGGTTAAGTGAAGTGATCTAGGAGAGGAGGACTCGGGGAGGCTGCTCTAGCTCAGACTGGGGAGGGCCACCCAGAAAGGGACTTTTGAGTTGAGAATTGAATGATGAAGGGAAGGCAGCTGCGCTGAGATCCAGGGAAGAGCACCACGTGCAGAAGGAAGAGCAAGAACAAAGACCTTGGGAAGGAAAGAGTGTGGCTCGCTCCAGAGATGCAAAGAGGCCAGTGCGGCTGAGGTCTAGAGACCCAAGAGGAAAGAAGAGGAACATGAGGGTCAGAGAGGCAGGCAGAGGCCAGCCCACGCCCGGCCCCACAGAACACAGCACAGACTTTAAATCTTATTCTATGTGTGGTGGAAATACCATCTAAGAATTTTAAGGAAAGGAGTGAGATGATCATGCTGGCTGCCCAGTAAAGGAGGGGCTGACAGTAAGTAGGCAAGAGGAGAGACCATCGGGAGCTGCAGTGGCCTCAGGTGAGAGAAGATGGTAGAAGTGATGAGATCTGGGTTCTGCTGTGGAGATAAAGCCAACAGGATTTCCTGATAGGGTGACAAGGGTCAAGGATGATTCTAGATTTGGGGCCTGAGCAGCCGGATGGTGTCATCCTGTGGAGCCTTCCATTAGTGGCATGGCATAGACACCCAAGCAGTCAGGAGGTTGTACAAGTGTGAAGCTGGGTAGGGAGTCCTAAGCTGAAGGTGTAGGTTTAGGACACATCAACAGATAGAAAGTACTGGAAACCAGAGGACCTGCTGAGGTCACCCGGGGAGAGTAAGGGTTAGGGATATGGGAGAACAGAAGGAACCCACACAGGAGACCAAGAAGGAAGGAGTCAGTGGGAGAAGAAGAAAGGCACGTGCCAGGTCAAGGGCAGAAAGAGGTCAAGTAAGCTGTGACCAGAATATTGACCTTCGGTTTGTCAAGATGTGGAAGGTCTTTCGGTAGCCTTGATAAGAGCTGCTCCAGGAGCGAGGTGAAAAAGAGAGTCTGGTGAAGGCAACCGAAGAGAGAATGGGAGGCGATCGCCACAGTAGATAAGAAATTTGCTCGGTAGAGAGTTAGAGAGAGGGGATGTGAAGCTGAGTGGTTTCTGTGCCGAAGGAACAGCCTCGGAGAAAGGGGGACAATGACAACACAAAAGGACGTGGGAATTTGAGAAGCAAAGCGCGTATGCAAGTAAGAAGAGGGGCCCAGGACCCACACACAGGGGCTTGCTTTTTAAATGAAGGCAGGGGCGCTTTTTGCATTTTAGTAGAAGAAAAGGCAGATTGTGTGGGTGCAGATATTGGTGGTTTGGTTAATCAGGGACAGGGATGATGACATCCACTCTGGTTATTTCTGATTTCTTTATACGTACAGGGTGAAGCCATGAGTTAAAAGCAAAGCTGCGGGCAAAGCACATGTCCAAGAGTGTCCACACAGCCCCACGCAGAGCAGCCCCAAAATGGAACCAATCCATGTCCATCCGCAGAAGAACGGATGACAGCTTGAGGTATATTCACACACAGTAAACACACAACAATGAAAACGTAAGAACTACTGGTACTCACACACAGTGACTCACACGGGCCCAATGAAAGAAGCCAGGTACAAAAAAGCACAGATTGTGTGATTACGCTTCCGTGAGGTTCTAGAACAAGCAAAACTAATCCATGGCAAGAAAAGCTGGAACGGTGGCTGCCTCTGGGGAAGGCAAGGGGATATGGAGAGGCATTCCGGAGTAGAAATGTTCTAGATCTTGACCTGGGTCATTGTCACAGGGATGGACACATTTTTTTTAATTCATTGACTATACACCTTACTATGTATTCATGCATTTTGCTATATTTATGTTCTACCTCAGTTTAAGTAAAAAGGTTAAGTAACAGGGTGGGGAATTCTCACAACAGTTCAAATTCAGTATTCTTAGCCTCAGATTACAGATAAGGAAACCGAGGCTGGAGAGTAGAAACAGGATTTCATGGCCAAGTCTGCTGCCCAAACTCCTGTGCCCTCTCAGGGAGTTTTTCACTTAAGAGTTGGATGTGTTTTCTATAAAGCCATAGCATATAAAACTGTAAAAGCAGAACGACCCCCTGGAAGCCCACTTCAGCCCCTCTACAGAAGCCCTAGGGTTCCAAGGACCAGAGTCTGAAAACCATCACCCCACACCAAACTGCTTCGTTGTAGCCCTTGGGAACCAACCACCAGTCAGTGGTTGAGGAGAACTTTGGGTCACCTTTGCCCACAGCTTCCCCATCTCCCTCTCCTCCCAACCCCAGCACAGTGAAGGCCCTGGGCGCCCTTACTTGGGGGGGCGAGGTGGACCACATATCCATCACCAACGTAGATGGCCCAGTGTCTGTACAGGGGGCGGAAAATCTCAATCAGATCTCCAGGCTTGGGCTCCGGCTGCAAAACCAAGAACAGGGCTGTTAGAGGCAGTACGAGCGAGACTTTGGAACCAGGTGGCAAAGGCTGGGGTCCCTGCCAGAGGCTGTCAAATCAGGAGGGTGTCCCACACACACTCCTCCACCAAGCCTGGGACCTGACCAAGACTCGGTCTCCGGCAGTGCCTTCCTAGCTGCTTATCCTAAGGATAAGAGAGTGTGTGTGTTTGTGTGAGTGTGAGAGTGTGTGTGTGTGAAGAAAAACTCTCTATATTGCACTCACACCGAATGTGTGGGTTTGCACACCAAGCAATTCAATCCTCAGTGAACACAGACTGAGTGGCCTACAATTTACCTCAATTCTGACACTACCCACCCAGAGTGAACACAGACCCATAGGTTATCGGCTTAGTCCCACAAGACTGCGCCTCACAATTCAGCTGCCGATCACAAGTCTAGGTTGTCACCTGTGCCTTTGACCAACAAGCTATAAATCAGGGGTTCCCACGACCCCCTCCTCAGGTTCAATTATTTCCTAGAGTGGCTCCCAGAACTCTTACAAGATCACCAGTTTATTATAAAGAATACAACACAGGACCAACCAGGGGAAGAGATGCACAGGGCGAGGTATGTAGGAAGGGGCACAGAGCTCCATCCCCTTCCTCACCCCCTGTGCCCCCAGTGCACCACTCTCCCAGCACCTCCGTGTATTCACCAATCCCTCAGATTAGGGGTTTTGTGGGGGCTACATTAAATAGGCACGATTGATTAAATCACTGGCCATTAGTGATTAGCTCAACCTCCAGGCCTCTAATCACAGGTTGGTTGCTGGTTCCTCATTAGCATAAACCCAGGTATGGTTGAAAGGGGCTTATTATGAATAAAAACAACTCTTTTCAGCCAATCATTCAGGAAATTACTCTGTGCCAGGAACTGGGGACAAAGACCAAATACATGTTTCTTATATGACAGTGCATGTGTGGGGGGGAGTGAGAGTGAGCAGGGATGGTAGGGAGGGTGCTGAGCCCCCGCCCCGGTAGAGGAGCCCCGCCCCGGTAGGGGAGCATGGAGCAGAGGTTGAGACCAGGTCGGAGAGGTTCAAGATCACTTTCATTCAACAGTAACGAGATGCCAATACAAGCAGTGTGCTAAGTGGTGGGTTCAGGGGGCATTCCGACTTGGGCCAGAATCAGGGGTGAGAGCCTCCCTGGTCCAAGCCAACCTTAAATCTCTTTAATGAGTGAGAAAACCATCCCTTTAGAATATCTAGAGACAGAGCCCCTCTGTCCTTTGCTGGAGTCTTCATAAGCAATTCCAGCCTCATGCCCTTCAGTGCATAGGGGTCTGCCCACATCCCCCCCCAAGCTCTGTGGGCCTGACTGAGAGATTCCATCAAAGGTCAGGAGGGAAAAAGGCCTCGCCCTTGTATGGACGTCCTTGGGATAAAAACGACGGGCAGTGGGAATAGGCGATCGCAACTCGATGCTTATTAATCAGGGTCAGTGACAGTTCAGGAACATTAAAACTGCAAAGAAGCATCATCTATGGCAGGAAAATAATCTTTTCACGGGAATTTTACAGATAAATCATGTTCTCTTATGCAGTAATTATAATTTATCCTCCAAAAAGTAGGCACCCAGACCTTACTGACTGAGAACATATTTTGGAACAATGGACAATGGTTGCAATTTATGAATCTATTTGTTTTCCAGAATTGAATTTAAAAAAAAACTGTATTGTTTGATGAGAGTTAGGGGGTCTTCAAGGATCCTCAAAGAGGAATTTAACTGGGCGTCTCCACAAATAAGCAAGGACATAAAGACAAGGATCCAGCCCTCAGGAAGGCCACTGATTGGAAAAGCTTGAACATCAGTGATACAGTGTCAAGTAATAAGCAGCCGTGGATACAGGCACGAGGCGCTTACTGTGTTCTAGACAAATGTCAATGAACGGAGACCTGTACATAGAAAACAATCTTATCACAATGACAACGATATCTATTAGGTTGGTGCAAAAGTAATTACGGTTTAAAAGGTTAAAAGTAGGGGCCAGCTCGGTGGCTCAGGTGGTTGGAGCACAAGCTCTGAACAACAATGTTGCCGGTTCGATTCCCACATGGGCCAGTGAGCTGCACCCTCCACAACTAGATTGAAGGACAACGACTTGGAGCTGATGGGCCCTAGAGAAACACACTGTTCTCCAATATTCCCCAATAAAATAAAATAAAAACAAAGGAAGTTGGGGTTCTTGCAGGGACAAGTGAGGACAGAGGCCGTGAACTAAGGATATAAATAATTCACCCTCTAGCACTAAAATCTAACTAGAGGAACAATTACTTAGTGACGTACACAAACCAACTCAGCTGAATCAAAATTAAGAACTCAAGAAATCATGTTACAAAATTAGAAGTAAGAATACTGTAATCTACGAGCCAAATTTGTACCTCTGCTCATTTTTGTATGCAAGCTAAAAATGATTTTTACGTTTTTAAAAAATGGCTGGGGGAAAATCAAATGAAGAATAATATTTTGTGACACATGAAATCATGAAATTGAAACTTCAGTGTCCATTAAGTTTTATTGGCACACAGCCACCATGCATTTACATATTGTCTGTGGCTGCTTTGTCTCCAAACAGTAGAGGTTGAAGAGTTGCAACAGAAATCATATGGCCTGAAAAACTTAACTCCTCACGATCTGGGCCTGTACCTGTACAGAAACAGTTTGCCGCCTCCTGTTGTAAAAGGATCAGCAGTGATGCCTCCCTCACTCAGCTGGATCCTCAGTCCCGGGAATCCGGTCGTATCAAGTTGCCAGCTAGTGATTCCCCCAGGAGCAAGGGGCACCCGCAGGAGGCGCCAGGAAGAGAGCTGCCTCTCCAGGGCGGGGCTGCTCCCCTTCCTCCTCCCCCACCAGCGCAGTAACCAGGGCCCTCCTATGCGACACAATTAACAGTGACAAAGCTGAGACTGTGCCACCCAGGATTTCAAAACAAAAACTCTTTATCTTCCCCACAAAAACAGTTACAAAGAGCTTGGTAAAGAGCCATTTTCCTTAGCAAGCAAATTAAGGGACAATTTCCAGCCTCTGAAATTCATGTTGGATAAAGAATCTAAACAACCATTAGTAAGAACCAATTAAATTATACTATATCCATACGTAGATACAGCCATTAGAACAAGGTGGACTTAAGTGAGCAGATGTGAAAATAATTGAAAAAATTAACTTGAAAAACATTGTTAACCCCATTTTTGCTTAAAATCCATTGTTATACATTTGTAAGCAAAATGTGTTATACACGATGTATGATATGAGGAAAATACACCAAATTGTTATATATTATATACCGTTGGGGGTTGGGATTCAGGGACTTTTACATTTTGTTATATGATTTAATTAATTTTTTACCAATATGAATTACTTTCATAATAAAAATTTTTAAAGATTTTTAGATGGGGAAAAAAAAATCCCTCATGTTGATGAACTTGCAGATTTTTAATTGGGAAAGGTAGACATTATCTGTCACTAAAACCTCTTGAAACTATCTCCCAGCTGTAACCTGTAAATATGACCATGTTAATGATGCTTAGAAATCAGTACTACTTACATGGAACATACAAAACCACAAAACAAATTTTAAAATAATATAGATGGATGTGTATCTGATCTTGGGATAAGGAAAGACCCTCTAAGGATAAAATCCAAAGAAAAAAGGCACAAAGTAAAAGATTAAAAGGTTTTACAATTCAAAAAATATTAACGTTCTTATTATCAAAAGTTTCTATCGTTGTGTGTTATGTTCATACTCCCTTTTAAGGGAAAATGATCCCCCACAATCCCAGCTGCCCAGGCAGCCGTATTTTAGACTATGTGATCATTGCATCCCAGCCTCAGACAATTGGACTGGAAGAAGGCACGGTCCCACGCAGGTCTGCATCCTGTTATCCACCTTGATAAGTGGAGGTGGACCAATCATATTTTCTCTCTCTCTCTCAATCTCTCTCAAAAGTTTGAACCAAGAAAAAGGTTTGAGGCAGTAGGGGTTAAAACTGAAGTCATGATATAAAGGTGGCAAGAGAAACCCCTTTGGGCCATGGGACAAACCCAGGGTGGGAAGAGAGAATGTCAACTCTGACCAAATAGAAGACCCTTTTGATAACAGGAAAGAAGGAAGCAGACAGATCAAGAGTAGCTAGCTGAGTCACACCAATGGTGAATGGTGGAGCACTGGAGGAGATGCACGAACTCCAGCTGCTGAAATACCTGGAACCACCGTGCCCCTTAATTGCCTCTGAGCTCTAGGCCCTGGGAAGCCCAACCTTATTAGAGCTGCTGTTCTTAGATTTTCATGGAATCCCCTTATTCTCCACATATGTCCTTAAACTAAACCTTCTTTACTTGAACTAGCTTAAATGGGCTGCTTGTTCCTTATAACCAAAAGAGCCAGACCAGAACATTCTATGCATGGAAAAAATACCGCAAACTACCATGACCAACAGGAAGAAAATGACAGAAAAATGGTTAATATCTTTAATATATATAATTTTTATAAATCAATAAAAAAAGGATTTAAACACCAAAGTAGAAAAAAATAGACAAAGGGCATGATGAATAACTTAAAAAGAAGAAATATATATTACTATTACTATAAGAAAACACATTGTGCCTCGCTAATAATCAAATAGATGCAAATTAAAAACTAGTTTGGGGGGAATTAAAACACTACTACTAAATATAGGAAAAGACGTAGGTAAGCAGGCACTCTCTTTCACTGCTGACGAGAACATAAATCAGTACAGCTTTTCTGAAGAGCAATTTTCTGAAGGGCAATTTGTATCACGAACCTTAAAAATATTCATACCCTTTGACCCAATTTCTTTTTCTACACCAAATCTTAAGGAAATAATCTGAAATGCCCACAAAAGATGTCTATCACACTGTCACATCTAATGGCAAAACATTGGATACCTAAATATTCTACGGAAAGAGATTAAATCTTGCCATATTTATATATTGGACAACATATAGTTATGTTTTAAAAGTTATATTTTAAGAGAATACTTAACGACAAGAAATGCCCATAATGGTTAATGAAAAGCTTTTAGATATTTTTATTCAGATATTTTTTAAACTTTGTTAAAAAAGAAAACAAACATATAAAAGAAAAACTGTAGAAATTCATCAAAACTTAAAGTGTTTATTACTAGGTGTGGAATTTGGGGTCTTAATTTTCTTTTTAATTCTTTTCTAGTTTTCCAAACTGTTTAAATAAACACATATTTTTAGAATCAGAAGAAAACTTAAGACTTGACTAACATCAGTGTTCAATGTCAGGCACTCCATACAATTACTATTTCATAACAAAATAAATACACACAGAAAGAAGACTAGAAAAATAGACCAACTACCTACCAGAGATTCCCTCCGGGTGCTGGGGCTAAGGTGGTATTATTATTATTTTGCTTCTGTCTATTTTTCTGTATTTTCCAGCTTTTCTGCAATGAACTTTTTTTACATTCATAGCATGCTTCCCAACATTTTACTGTGAAAAGTTTTCAAGCACAGTTTGAATTTTCAAATGTTCACAATTGAAAGCATATTTTAGTGACATTTGTATATCCACTACCTCAATTCTACTATTATGATGCTATATTGTCACCAATATGTCCACCTATTCATTCCACCTGTATAGTATCTTTAAACTCTTCTTTTAAATTTAAGTAATCAGTGTTCTGAGAGGCAGAGGTAAAACACTGAGGCCAGGACAATGACAAGAACAATAAAACAAGCATGTGATGTGCTGTCTATACTCTAGCACGCACTGGTTCTAGACTCCATGCCTGCAGCCTTTATCCCCAGCTGTGGTTCTCAGACTTGAGCTTGTGCACAAATTACAGGACAGGGGCTTGCTGGCACGTACTCAGAATCACTGTGCATTTTTAACAAATACCCTCCACCCGTCCCAGGGACATGGTGTAAGTGGCCAAAGACTCTTGAGAACCCTTTCACCTTGGGGAGGCCCACCTCTGCCTGGGAGGATCCACCCATTCATTTGCTCATTCATTCAACAGATGCTCACCGAGCTGGACAGGCACCAACCTAGGCACCTGGGCTACGTCTATGAACAAACGAAGACTCCTGCCTTCATGGAGCGTTTGTTCAGTGTCAGGGAGAGATGCTGTTTTGAATACCTTCGTAAATAAGCAAACCATCTAGAATATTAGAAGAGACACCAAATAAAAAGAAAGAAAAGGCAGAACATGGTTGAGAAAGCTGGGGTGCAGGGGGATGGAGGCAGGGGTTGCACTATTAAATGGGGGGGTTAGGGAAGGCAGAGAGGGTGCCTGGCAGATGTCTAGAACATCCAGGCAGAGGAAACAGCCTGAACAAAGGCCCCCGGTGGGAATGTGAGGAACAGCCCAGAAGCTGGGATGGCTGGAGTGGAGTGGACAAGGTAGGAGAGTGGGAGAATGGAGGGTGGGGAGAGGAGCTGATGCCTCAGCCAAGATGGGGACATCGCGGGGAGGGTGTAAGAAGTAATGGATTCTGGATTTCTTCGAAGGTAGAGGCAGGCGATGGAATGAGGTAGGGCGTGAAGGAAAGAGGAGGCAACGATGACCCCAAGGTCTCTGGCTGGAGCAATGGGGAGGCTTGAATGGGCAGGCTGGGTTGAAATGTCCACCAGGTAGCCCAGTGGACAGGCTAGGGAGGCAGCTGAATACATGAGTCTAGAGGTCAGGATAGAGGTCTGGGATGAGGGTCACTGGTGACCTTTATGAGAACAGCTATTGGGTGTTAGAGACAAAAGCCTGGCCAAAATGGGTTTAAGAGAGAATGGGAGAAGAGGTACTGGAGATGATGCTGGAATGGCAGCACCTGAGATTTTTGCTGAAATCTGGAAATATGAGGGGAGACGTGTATGTGGTAGAGTCGGAATTCAAACCCGCATCCTACACTCTTAAACCTCACACTCTCCTGCTATCAGAGAGGGCGGTGGGGAGGAAGTGTCCTTAAAGGGGGTACATGGAGACAGGTAAGCAGGGATAGCGGGCAGAGGCCTCTACAGGAGCAAAAGCACAGGTTGCCTGGGAATCTCAGGGTGCTTTGGGGTCTGGCCCAAAGCAGGATCCCTGAGGTGGAGCCAAGACTGGCTGGGTTTGTTTGTTTTAAAGCTTCCAGGAGATTCTACCGTGTAACCCAGAGTGAGAACCACAGGAAAGGGTGTCTGAAGGGAAGAGATGGGTCAGACTGAAAGGTTAGTCTGAGATGGGCAGTCATACCTCATGTTGCAGGTGGGAAACTGAGGCTAAGAGAAATGAAGTCACGTACCCGAGGTCAGACTGAAAGTGGCAAAACAGAAACTTGCCCCGCAGCCTCTTCTCCCACCACAAGGATATTTCACCTGCTCCAATCTTAGTCCACATCCACCCTGCAACTCTGATGCAGAATGAGACCCTTAGCTGTGGGCACTGGACAGGACCAGAGAGAAAAGTGAGGGCACTTTTAGAACAATTTCCAACCCAAGGGTTGAAACTAAACAACAGGAATGTTTTTAACTCAAGGCCACTAAGGAAGTACTCCAACCCACCCACATTCAGCCCCATTTAGCCAGATCATTGTGATGAAATATTCGAGGCATACAAAAAATACAGAAAGCAGGCGAATGAGCATGCTGCTCTGTATTTAAGTCAAGATAGATTTAGTTTTCAGAACCAGCAGACTGATTACAGTCTTGGGGCCTGGGAGCCAGACAGCCCGGGTTCAAATCCAGGCTTGGCTACTTACTGACTGGGTAGCCTTGGGCAAGTTACCCAATTTCTCTCAGCCTCAGTTTCCTCAGCTGTCAAATGGGGATAATTATAGCACCTGATTCATGGGGTTAACCTGAGGATCAAATAAGTTAATACCTGTGAAACAAAACCCTCAGCAAACACTGCCCAGCACATAGGACATGTTCCGTAAGTGGCAGTTTTTGCTGCCACTGGTCTTCGGAGTATTTTTATTATTTTTTATTTGGGAAGGTCACAGACAGCCCTGAGGCTAGCTTGAGACACTTGTGGAGGTTGTGAAACCCAGCCTGGTAGCAAGTTCTCCTTGTTCCAAAACCACATGCTGTGGTGAGTGTGGAAACCCCAAACCTCATCCCCTTCATTTCTGACACTCTAGGGAATGTGTCTAGTAGCTTATGATTGAAAAAAAAAAAAACTGAAGTCCGGGGTGGGTGATGAGAAGGGAATTGCCAGCAAGGAGATGGGAATTTCCATACCAAGGTTTTCGGAAAAGACCCTGAGGAATCAGGCGTCAATCCCATTTGTCTGGGGCGGCCTTTCCTGAAGCACAGCCCCGTCCACCTGAGACTGAGCCCCTCTCTGCAATATTGTTGTGTGACCTTCAGGAATCACTTAACCTCTCTGAGCTCTGGTAAAACAGGGCTATTAAGACCCAACAGACAGGGTCTATATGAGAAATAAATGAGATACCGGGGGCGAAAGCTGTAAAACCACTTATGCCTTTGAGAGGGTTGACACCCCATGCCCCGGGTTGAATGGGCACAGAAAGGATAAGGAGGAGGCCTGACTGCCCAGATGCCCCAGCCTCAGGCGAGAGAGAAAGTGGAGGAGGGGTTGGGTTGGAGCATCACCTCTTCCCTTGCCAGCTGCTGGGAGAGGGACAGTGGTGGATCCAGCAGGCACCAGGCCCAGCCCCAGCAGCCCAGAGGTCATATGCATTCTGGAAACAGGGGGCAAAACTTATCCACCCTCCCAGGCTCTTGCCTTCCAGTCCCAAGCCTCTTCTACACATTGAACTTCACCCCAAGTGAATCAGGACTGTGCTCTGACTTACTTGGAAACCACCACCAGGGGTTTGCACACAAAACTGGAGTCCTTACAGCAGCTTCATTTTACAAACTGGGAAATGGCCCAGAGATGGGACATAACTTGCCCAAGGTCTTAGAGCGCTCCTAGAAGTGGTACCAGGGTTCCACTACAGGTCTGCCTGAATCCAAGGCAGGTCCTTTTCCACTACACCTATAATTCGCACGAAGGAACTAACGTCCAGTGATGACCCCCTGGCACGCTTTGCCTCTACATCACTATACTCTGACCTGAAATTCCCTTGGCTGTTCACTGGTCTCTCAAGACAGGCTCAACGTCTCCACCTCCTCACTGCCTCCCCAATACCCTGGCAGAGTGTTGCAGCTGCCTCCACGGCCACAGCCCTGTCATCCAATGACTAACTGCTGAGCTGAGTCCCTGGGAAGGAGTAGTCAGTTTCCATGTCCCGCCCACCAGCTAAACTGAGGGGCCAGCCTGACTCTAACTACTTCTCAGCAGAGGCTTGTGGTCCTTCCCAGCCTGTGGCCCCTCCAGAGTGAGGAGGAACCACTGCAGGGCCTGAAACCCTATTGCTTTTTGATGAGGGTCCTCTTCTCCCTGCTGAACTAGCTCCGCAGAGATTTGTCAGAACACCAGGCAAACAGAGGTCATAAGAAAGCTGAGAAAGGGAGTCTCCAGTCAAAGATCAGAGCAGGCCCATCAGTTTCCTCTTGTTCTGGAGTCTGTTTCACTTTGGATTTTCACTTTCCCAGCAGCAGCTGTTCAACATGCCAGATTTAAGTACTGTGTAGGTGGAGGAGGAAGGACAAAGTCTCCTGGCCCAATCATTCTTAGCAAATTTGGAACACGGACAGGAGAGAAACACAGACACACCAGCACTGATACTAAAGGGCTAAAAGAAACGTAGGCCCGTATGGTGGACACACAGCCTCTCCTTCCCAGAGAGACCCAGGCAGCTGCCTTAACAACTAACATCTGTCAAGCACTAAGAGCTGGGCAGTGGCATCCCCCAGGCGGGGGCGGGGGGGGGGGGTAAGGTGGTGGCCATATTCCCTGGGTGCAGACGGAGAAGGGTGTGCAGACGGAGAAGAGTGAGCTGTCCCTAGAGAATTTTAAAACAATAATAAGACACACCAAAAGCCAGTCTCCTGGTTATCACCACATGCCAGCAATTTTAAAGAACATTGGTGATAATATCCTACTTCTCCCAAAGCTATTTTATTGCTTAAGTTTTATTTCTGCAGTTCTTGCTGAGATTTAATAACATATATAGATGAGCCTCAAATTAACCCATTTTTCTTTCTTATTCTTTAAATAAACTTGTCTTCTACATGGAAATTCTGTCAAAGAGCACCCAGTTAGATAGTAAGCTCCAACACACAGACACTCTGCGACGTGTGTGTGGGGACAGAGCCCCAGAGAGCAGTTTCCAGGCTCTCGGCCTCATATGGAGTGGTGCTGGCTCGGGTGGTAGATGGCTGTCAGCTGTGGCTAGTTGGCCGTCAGCTGTAACCATTGAGCCATTGGCCACTAATATAACTGCTGCAGCTACAGAGGGAAGAAGAGCAGAGTCGAGGAGAGTGGAGGAGAGTGGTCGGTTGGTTGGCAGAAAAGCGGACAGCAGGTCGCACGTCGTGTGAACCCAGCCTCCAGTGAGGCCACAGTAGTATGACTTCCCTACCTATGGCTCCGTGGGTGTTCCTTTTGGGCCTGGCCACATCCTGCGTTCTTATGTGGGGAGCGGGAGCAGAGACCCCGCAGGCTGCCACGCACGATACCTGTGTTTTTGTGCAGGGAGCGGGAGCAGAGAACCCGCATGACACCCTGCACGACAGGTGTCTGTTCCAAAAGTCATTTTCCGAATGGCTCAGTGTGGTTGGAGCTCACTTCCAGCGGGGTTTGTGCCACCACACCCTGAAGTCCTACATTTCCTGTGTTTAAACAGAAAACAAAAGAGCCCACTCTCCCAGCTGCCAGGAGAAACTAAAATAGAAGTGCCTGAAAGCCTGGATCGTTTTCACCAAGAACTAGACTCTCATTCGAAAGCAATGGATTACACAAACATCACCATTATTCAGCCATTTTCTCTGATGTTTACAGAAGAAAAACTTGGGAGAATTTTGCCAAATAAGGTAAAAATTTATGATGAATTTTCTGGTGAATATGTTTCTGTAAAAATGTTTCAAATGTGGAGATATTTAAAAACAGTAGAATTTAGTTTTAAATATATATATATATATATATATATGTGTGTGCAGTATTGTAATTTCTAGAATTGTTATGAACTGGTATTTTTATGAATCTCTGACAAACATATCCTAATGTTTAAGGTTTTTCCTACTTGTATATCTGTTGTTTCGTATGAGAGAAGCTTTTGAAATCAAAATTAATAAAAAGTGTTCTTCAATCAAGTGTGAGCAGAGATCGATTGACAAATCTAGCTCTACTGAATATTGAACACGAATATGCAAAGAAGATCAATTTTGATAGTCATGACAATTTTTCAGAAGTTAGTTTCAAAACAGAAACTGTAATATTATTCATTACTGTGACCAAACTATATGCAAGAATAAGTATTTTTTTCTTAAAGTAATAAGTAATAAGTATAATTAAAAAACTATTTATCCATTACTTTTTTTCTATTTTTCTCTATAACATTTACTTTATTTTTCCTTTTTTAAAAATGTTTTCACTGGCATGATTTCATACGCAAAGTTCAATAGAAGAAATTTTTCAGTTTCCTTTCTGGATATTATTATTATTCACTAATTATTACTGAAAATGTTATCGGATAAAAGAGAGGGATATTTAAAAATGAACACTCTAAACATCAAATATGCCAGGTACACCCTGATGCCACGCCCCTGCAAAACTCTTTACGTGGATTGAAATAATAATAGTGAATTATAGCTGAGCGCTTCACCTGTGTGCAAAGCTCTGTTCTGAGCATTTCATAAGTATTAAGTCATATAATCTTCACTCTGATTTCTGAACCACATCACAGGTTAGAAAAAGGAAAAGTGAGAGCTGGGAAATTGCTGGCATCACCGGTCATGAGGTGCATCAGCTGAGACCAGAAAAGGCCCCTGTGGTCAGATCCAGGCCGAGCCTGCCTGCATCAGCAGGTCCAGCCCCCAACACTCAGCCCAGGAGCCAGTCCAGGTGTTTCTGTCTGACTCAGGAGGACAGCACAGCACCCTGTGCAGCAAGGCCCCCGTGCTGTCTTCCTCCTCCTGCCCCGGGGCAGGGCCTGCTTCAGGCAGGGCGGCCTCCATACCAGCCCACACCAAGTTCAAGTACTAAGACAACTCCAGCAGGTGCCCGCAGAACCACAGCTGACACCTGATGCCTAGGGGGTGTGGCCCCACATCGCCAAGGATCCTCTCTCTGAAGTGATAACTCCAGCTCCAGTCACCACTAAAACACGCCGCCACCCCCCCGCCCCGGCCCAGCCCACGCCCTTCCCACACTTACAATGGGCGCGGGCATCTTTTTTCCTGCTGTGGACCCTCAATTTCAGGTTGGAGTTCGCTTTATCAGCTTCGAAAATGCCTGAGGCGGGGGAGCAGGGATTCGTTAAGTCATTAATAGGAAGCAGCGTCCCCAAGACCGCAGGGGACGGTGGCTTCTGACTAGGAGACCGTGAACTCTCCGTCCCGACCACTCCGGGAACTACCGCCTCCTTCCCTTGGAGCCCCTCGCCTGCCCTCTCCGTGCCCAGCACTTGGCAGTAAACAGATGAACCCCTTGCAGGGGGTAGGGGAGGGTCACGCGATACTTGCGAGAAGGGGGCTCAGCTGCTGGGAGCGCGGTCTCTGTTACCTGCCAGGAGCCGGCGCCTGACGGTCAGCTGGGCCGCCCGCGCCCAGCCCGCGGTGCCAGGAGGCGGCAGCTGCTTGCCGGCTACTCCCTAACTTGTTTATTCCCGCCTCACCCAACTTCTCCCTCTCCCACCCGGGCCTCAGGGACCGAGAGAGCCACCCCCAACATCTCACCCCTACTTAAAACACAGAAAGAACTTTTCCACCTACCTCCGGACTTTGGAGGCAGCTCGACCACGGTGGCAAATGGACCGGAGTTTAGTGGCCGCCGAGTCCCGGCCAACGTGAGGTCATCCGTCCCCTCCCCGTGTGATTGGCTAATGGGAGCCTTGCAGAGCTCCCTGGCCCCGGCGACAGGGACAGTCTACTCCGCCCTCTGGGGCAAACAGGGCCGGGTGCCTCCCACCCCGCCGCCTCTCAGCTCGGCTCCTCCACCCGGAGGCGCCCACTGAACCCGCTCCACCGCCTCTCACCTCTTCTACACACTTGCTGTGGGCCCGCCTAGGGTTCAAGAACGTGCGGTTTTCTACTGGGTCTCCGGATACGTACCACACTGCCGTGTAAGCAGTTTATCTCCACCACTAGAGCGGGCGTATAGCTTAAAACTACATTACATTTTAAAGCCACTTGAAGGCAAGGGTCTAGCAGAGAGAAAGTACTTTAAACTACTGGGCCTTAAGCCATCAGATACTGCCAAAACCTGGCACAAAACCTGGCACACAGGAGGCATCCTATGAATGAATGAATGAATGAATGAATGAATGAATGAATGAATGACCAAACAGAAACCCTTCCTCTGCACTGGGCTGTCACTCCACAGGAGAACTAGCTCCTGTCCATCTCCATATTTCAGCCACTCCCAGCCAGCACTGAGTCTTGAATCAGGATGCTTGGGCCTGTCACTTGCTAGCTATAGGGTCCAGACACCCTTTCCTCTCTGAGCCTCAGTTTGTTCATCTGTAAAATGGAATGATGATGATACTGTACAATGTGTATGACAATACATAAAAATACATTCCCCAAAGGGAGAGCGACAAATGAAATGACACTTAGAAAGTACCCAGCCGGATACTGGCATGTGGTCAATCCTCACTCAGGGCAGGTTGGCTGTTAACATGAGGCAAAGCACATGCTCACTAACATCACGTTACTCACCAGCTTCCAGACAAGGGGAGTCAGAGCTTTCTGTGCATGACTATTCACCCAGCAAGGTTTGTGTGTGGAGCCAGGGACACCTGTAAGGCCATCCAAACCCCTGATGGAGAGGTTTGGTTTTGAGGCAACCAGACTGCTTTCCGCCTCTGCTCCAGAATTGCCCAGATCTCTCTCTCTCTCTCTGCCATTGCTGGGCCAGGAAAAACAAAAAGAGCATCCCATGGGGCAGGGATGTCAGGGCTCTATATTTTTACCTTTCACGCAGTTCTCAAGAGGAGCTCTGTAAGGAAGTGCCCAGTAAAGTGAAGCTACCGTATGATGCTGGCACTGTCACCAGCAGGAATGTCCTCAGCCCCATTCCACATCCATCACCACGGTATGAGTGGACAGCCACACAACGATCAAACCCACACCTGCCTCCAAAGCCTCGGGTCTTTGCCACAACCACAGCTATGGAGCCCCGTTCTTCTTGGATGTATGTGTGCACAGGGGGGAGAAGGGATATTAATTTTTAATTATTTGCAATCCCTCCATTCTCTGCCTTTCCAGGAGGATGGCTCCTCCAGGAGAATCTATTGTATTGCTGAGTCTCTGAGGAAGCAGTATCTGAGAAAGTGGGAGAAAATGGCACCAAGCTAAACACTGCAGGCAGAAGCGACCGTGTGGGAATTCTGAGCAGCTGCGGTGGGAGGACTCAGCCAGGGGTGAAGGAAAGCGGCAGGGGGTTAGGGGGAGGGGCAGGCAACAGCATCTAAGGAAGGCTGTGTGCAATGCTGCTCTAGACACAAGCAGACCCATAGGAGTATTTCGTAATAACATGAGGGTTTCTGGGGCTTAACAGCAACTCTCAAAATGAGTGCTCTCCCCAGGGGAAGGTGCTCCATCAGCCAACTGAATACAGGCTCTTCACATATACCCAGGATACTCCAGTGAGGCTTCATGAACACGCCAATGTTGAGTTTGCTCTGCACAGAAAAATGAGGCTTTTATGTAAGCAAAGGAGGGTGGAGTATAACTTCCTCTTAAAACTGCCCCCCCATCTCTGAAGCCCCTCAAGTCCTACGGAGAGGTGAGAACAAATCCCTATTGAGAGACCCTGAAGACCTTCCACTGCGTAAGTGTGCAGCATATACACTTCTACTTCCCCTTAAAAGAATATCCCTGAAACGTTCCAGGCTCTGTCATTCGACTGTTCATTAAATGGCCAGTCTGGGGAACTGGTAACTGTTGTGGACACTTGTTTTTGTCTGTCCAGCAGTCTCATTTGGTGACTCTGTGGTTCTGTTGGAACTGATGACCACAGGAACCTATCACCCTGACTTGAGACACTTGACCTGGGTCTGGCTGTTTCCAGTGCCCCAGTCCCCAGGCTAGTGATTGGCTCTAGAAGGAGCACATGACCTTCTAGATTGGAAGCCAGAACAATCAGAAGCCTTCTCTAGGATGGAACTAAATATATACACACACGTTTTTAAATAGGGAGTGGGTCAAAAGTCTCTTTCCTCTGGGGACATGATGTAAGCCGTGAGGCATGATGTAAGCCTGGAACCATTTGTGCCTGCCCTCCCCCATAGCATGGAGAATATCCTTCTGCAAGAGCAAATAATTCAACCACTGCAGACTTAATAGCCTGGTTCACATTTGAGTTCTTCCAGAACCATTTTCCTTGTTATAATTTTTTTTTTTTTTTTTTTTACTGGGGAAGGGGAAAAAGACTTTATTGGGGATTTTTTCCAAGTCAAATTGTTGTCCTTTCAGTCTTAGTTGTGGAAGGAGCAGCTCAGCTCGTTCCAGTTGCCATTGCTAGTTGCAGGCAGCGCAGCCACCATCCCTTGTGGGAGTCGAGGAATCGAACTGGCAACCTTGTGGTTGAGAGCCCACTGGCCCATGTGGGAATAGAATTGGCAGCCTTCGGCGTTAGGAGCACGGAGCTCCAACCGCCCGAGCCACCGGGCCGGCCCCTACAATTCTTTTTTCAAGCTGATTAGAGTTGGACTTATCTTTGGCAAACTGCTTTATGGTAATCAAAGGCAAAAATGTCAATGTGCAGACAGGCCGTAGTTTGCTTGACTTCTCCCCACCCACACATGACCACTTTCCCCACCTTGACTTTTCCTTCTCTCCAGTTTGTACTGATGGGAGTATCAACATTTTGATGGTAGCACCCAAGTTTTCACCGTACTCTTCAAATCATATCAACTTGTGGGTTTGCCCCTTCCACTTAACTATGATGAGCTCAGTAACACCTAGCATGGTGCCTACGGATGGAGGGATGGAGGCTACTGACCCCATCTAGTGCTTCAAACTAGGGGGAAAAGTCTCTTTACTGGAGGGCTAAATAGGGTATGTCCAGTGACAAGTCAATATGAGACATTCAATGCAACCTCCCATTGCCTCCAGGGTCGCCAGTGAAAGGGGAGGCTTCCAGTAGAGCTTTACTCACCCTACCCCCAAAGAGGAAACCATTTAACAGATGGCTCCAGATGGTACAACCAGATTCAAGGGTTCTCACAAGTCCATGTTCCTATAAATAAAAATTTGTATTTGATTTTAAGCAGCACAGCCCTCTCCAGCACTAAGCTACTGGTTCAATATTGTGTTTAGCACAGAGAAATCCACTCACTCAAACCACATTACCACTAATTACTACATTTGACACTGAGTTATCCTTAGATAGCCTATTTGCTTTGCCAAGCCCAAATCTGTTTCTTAGATCTTCCCAGACTCAAGAACTGAGAAAGAGAAAAACACAGATAACATGGTGCTGTGATCTTTATTCCATTAAATGACTTTACAATTAAGAAACAGAAACATGCTTTTAATATACTAAGAGCATAATCTTATCCTATTGCACTTTTTAAAAAGTACATTAAATTTTAAAGCCATTTTAAAAGGATATAGGAGAAAATACTTTGAATAAATCATTTTTAAAGAAATCTGAGAAGAAAATGTATATATGTTTAAAATTAATATTAACTCCTTTAAGGCTTTAGTCCATGACAGCATTTATTCATCTAAATTTGAAAGCTGTGGGAATCAAATTCAACCTTACCTTGGTCCTAAGAACACGATACTTAAATTTTAGTTCTGGCACATGAAATTCCTTCCCAAGGAAGAAAAATTTGTCAAATCTTTCTGCCCCCAGATCTGTTTTGAAAAGTTCCTGATATGGAGTACTTTAGTTGCTAATTTTCAGTTATTTATCCTCTTCTTCCTTTTCGTTCATTATTTTTATTTATGGATTAAGGTTTTCTGTGCATAAAAGATTTAGGGTTTCAAGTTACAGTGCTGAATTTTGCTTTTTAAAAGAAACACAACTTTCAAAATAGTTTGGGTTTTTTTAATCCTAATTACACCTGCTAGTAAATAGGACACTTCTACATTCATTTTTCAGAGAAGGCACTATGACATCCTAATTTAGAAAAACAGCTTTAAGGAATTTAGATAATCCTTTAGATTACAGGCATCCTTACTACTCTGAACACGGTAAACTCTCAGTGATTGTCTGGCAGGAGACCACCTAACCTGAACCTCAGTAAAAGCCCTCCACTTGCCTCCAGACCACACTGGATGGCACTTTCCCACCGCACAGAGCAGTCTCTCTCACTGTGGTCTCCGAACCACCTGTGTACTGTTTATAAAAGTGGTTCCAGGACCACAGCCCAGACCAACAGAGGCAATCCCTGGGTATAAAGCTGGGAATTTGAGTTCTTTTCAAACAGGAATCCCAGGTAAGTTGTATGCACTCCAAGGTAGATAAGAGCCACCACCCAAAACACAGCTACAATAGGATTTAACCATTAAGGAAAACTATTCAACTGCAAATTGTCTTTTACAATGGGGTTCCTAATGTCATTAAAGAAAAAAAACTTATACAAATAGTTTGTACTTTCATAACTGAAACTTGCCTTCATTATGTCCTCATTCCCTGACTAAAATTTTGTTGACTCTAAATGTAAGCCAGGATGACATAGCCCATGCTAGCTACGTTAGTGGTAGCTATCCCAAATCATCCTAAATTTCATTTCAATAGTTCTACAGGGGAGAAAAAAGTTCCATAAAGACTTCCATATAAGTTACAGTAAAAAAAAAAAAAAATTCTGGGAAAAAAATAAAACTTTCTTTTTATCGATTTTGTCTGGATTTAAATCAATTTACTTAATTTCTCTATTAATTCATACATACTTACATATACTCATCCAAACTCACCCTATCCAAAACACCATTTTTATAAGCCAGGCAAAGCACTGAGTATGACCTGCTAAAGAAACACACTTCCAGTACAAGGCAGTTTGCTTGTCTGCCTAAAGCATTTTACTTCATTAAGAGAAACAGAAAGAACAGGTAAAGCAAAACCATTATTATTCACAGGCAATTTCACTAAGTGTAAAACACCTCCACGGAGCAGCTCTCGGTATGCTGCTAAAGTAAGGAATGACTGAAGATTTTATCATTATACACGACAACATGACAGTCTGCCCCCATTTTGTCTACAAACCAATCTAGAAAGACTTCTCAGTGAAAGAATCAAAATTTTGATTCTATTATTTTTACAAAGCTAACTGGATTTTAAAAAAACCAAACAGACAAAAAAACTTAACATTTAACCTCTCCTGAAATGAGTTCTTTTAATCGTAAATTTTGAAACCCTCTTTTATATATTAATAGGAATGTGCCCATATACTATTAGGAATGTGCAAATAAAAACTGCTATCTGGAAAGGCCAGCCAGGAGTGACAGAGCAATGAGCACTACCCAAACGCAGTCTGAACTCCTAAGTAATGTCTCTGATCCACAAATTAAAGGCTGAGGGAATTTAAGAGGTAAATGACATTCTTTTCAACCTGGTTATAAATCTCTCTAGGGCTATTTAAGCCAGCAATGAAAATGCATCTTTTATTGGGAAAGCCATTATAAAAATCATCAGTTTACTGTTAAAAGAGAAAAGAAGCCAAAGAAAACTCCTAAGACTCCCCATTGAGAAAACTTTATAAACACTTTCCAGAGCCAGAATAAGTTAACCAATAAAGACAAAAAAATATATAAGGCTTCCCCAGGGTAATTAAATCAAGTTATTCCTTTAAGATCAAAACAGAAATGGTGAATTTAAACAGTAAATAAATCCTAAGATGTCATTAAATCATACATTATCATTTTTTTATTTTAAAAAATCTAATACTTCAGTATTAAAATAAGTTTTAGACATATCATCCTTCTTGCCATTAAAAGTAGGACCACTCTAGAAAGTTATTCAGAAATCTATGTGCTTATGGAATGCATTAAAAGCTAAGTATCTCAACATCTGTAGGTTTTGGGGTTTTTTTAAGCAAAAAGTAAAACACGCAAATAGTAGGTTTATTAAACCCAACTTGAGCAATTTTGTTCTGGCAAAACATCACCCATCACACTGATGTTTTCAACTTGAACTTGAGTGATTTTCTGGTTTGTTTGTTTTTAATTAACATCTGCAAGACCTTTAGCTAATAAGTATGAACCTTCAAGAAGATGAGAGGCCACCTGAAAATACCACTCAATTTTCAAAACTAAGCTTTCAACTTAATAAAGGTAAGCATCACTGAGATACAAGTAAACAGTTTTTATAACAACTTGGAACTTTTCTAAAATTTAACAGCAAGTGAATAATATAGCAAGGACTTCAGGGCAAGATGGTATGTAAATATGAAAAAAATATAAAATGCTTGGAATTCAGGATTTATAAATATAAAAAATTATTTGATAGAGTTTACATGCTAGAAGAGACTTTCTTTTTTCCCCATTCCATTCATACTTCATATATATACAATTTACTCAGATTTTGCCTAAGCCTTCCTACATCTCTCCTACAACAAAAATTATCTTAAGAATTAAGGCTCACATACCTGAATGCTTATATAAATACTTGCAGGCAAATTTTAAGAAGTTTTAAAATCCACAATAATTCACCATTATAAATCAAAGGAAAAGGTAAGCAACAGAAAAAAGATTTTTATCACACAATCAAGGTAAATAAAAAAGAATTATTAGATACTTCTAGATAATGTCCATATTTGGATGGGTCTTTGATCCTTACTAAACCAAAGCTATATTTTAAAGCTACCAGACGGGTCAAGTAAAGTTAAATAAAGGAAGACTCACTAAACAAGACAGATAGTTTTAGCTTCATTATTAAAAATATTAGTGCATAGGATAATGCAAGTAAGTATTTTGAATATTTTGATTTACTGCTAAGCCACATGACACAGGACATTAATTAAAGGCAGTAATGTTTGGTAACGTCTTTCCTCTAATTCGTAATAAAGTTCTGTTCTTACGCAGGACTCTCGAAAACAAAATCTCAGTGACAATTGTGTGTGAGTTGTGTATATTACATATATGCATATAAACCAACAAACAGTGAATCTGACCAAGGCACAAGTTCAAGTGACTTATCAGAGGTCACATGGTTCATTTAAACGCAAGCTTTTTTCTTAAATTATCAAGATCATTCCTTTCATTATGAGCCACTCTGGATTTTGAAGGCATGTTTGCTCTTTTCTAGAAAGAAGCTATAGGAAAATAAAGGCAAAAAAACAAAAAATGTTCCAACAAAACTGTGGCAAATGAGAATCTCTAATATAAGATTTTAAAAGTGTAATGACATCATTATCAGTCTTTAGTTCTGAAGCTTTTGCAAATTTTGTAAACTTTTTAAAAAGGAATCCTTTTCAACAGAGTAAGGTATAAAAGAACTGACCAACTTCACCCCAAACAGCATCCTTCACGAGGCTGTCTGCACTTCCGCCCTCTCATGCCAGCAAAAGCACAGACTCAATCTTAAAAGGCACTAAGTGGCACATAAAGGACTTAAATCCACATTCCCGTATTTTCCTTTAGCTTTTCCCCCCATAAAGTGCACAAAGCAGAGAGTAATAAGAAAACAGACACAGGCTTGGATCTACATCATCAGCAAGGAAAAGAAATGCTTCCAACAGAAATGGAAGTGGGTTGAAGAATTTGAAACCACAGGGAAGTTCTGTTCATTTACTAGTGCCATGTTCCAGCTCTTCCCAGAAGGTCCCAGATGTGCATTCCTCCGGACCTGGATGTGTGGCCGCAGCAGAAACCCAGAAATCAGTAGGGGCTGGTCGAGGTTCTTGTTGGATCCTCTTGTTAAGATGCTATTGAGCTTTTTTATCCACGGGGGATCTCCCAGCAACTGCATCCCTTACAGCAGCCTGAGTGGAATTACCAATATGAGAAGAAGCCTGCAAAAGTCCATTGATTCAACATGTAAGTTAATAAAATACAGCACAGCAGCAAGAGAGTAAGTCCTTGGAGATAAAGTTTCAAAAATCTGTCTACCTCATCAGTACATTACAGAAAACAGGGGAATGAAAATGTGGGGGGAGAGGAGCCTGTGGCAGCAGCTACCTCCCAAAAGAGTGAGTTGAGCCTCTGCTCTTATTGCGGTGAAGTGGCCGCTCTCCTGGCTCCAACACACACTTCTAACTTAACTGATCTGTGCATGTTGCTCAGAAAAAAGAAAGTAAACAGAGTCTCAAGGATCTATAAACCTGGAGATATGTCAATGTCAAAAGCCACTGGCTTTCTGGACGATTTTATGTGAAATGGATGCCATCCATTAATAGAATTCAAAAGAGAAAATTCTGTTTTGTTCATATTTTTCAAAGCTCTTGATTTTCAGTGAAGCAAATTAACCTCAGATGGGGGGAGAGAAGCATTCAGGAATTGTATGTGGAGAACATGTAGTTAGTTAGGTGTTTCCTGTGGGGAACACAGTATTTCTAAGTTGGAACTTTTTTTTGCATTAAAGCATAGTTGTTAGGAATGGAAACAAAGTATAAAATTAAATAATATCCTAAAGAAGGATAATAAAATATAATGCCTATCAGAAACAATTTGGCCAGGGAAAGTTTCTCATGCCTTCTTTCACTAGGAAGCTCTTCCAAACAGAGATACTTTACAACAGAAACACAAGTATCTATCTGTCCATTATCAACTACCAACACTCGGACTTCCCAGCTGGCACCACTTACCTGCTCTAATACATATGCTGCGCCAGAATCGATAGCTCCGCCCAGCTCACGATACTGCCCAGAGTACCTGATGTAGCCCCAGGTGAGAAGCGCTATTAACAGCAGTCCAACCATGCAGTTGAACAGCTGGGCCACAACCTCGAGCCCAATAAAGCCAGTGAGGCCCGAAGCTATGTACAAAGCCACGATGCCCGTGAAGAGCACCGCGGGGGTTCGGAAGGTGCTGAAGATGTTCTTGCTACCATTATGCTTGCAGAAGTTCTCATAGAGTTCCCTGATCTCCTCCTCCAGCTCCTGCTGGTAACGAAGGCTAAAATCCTTCCCACCCATCTTCTTGGTCTTCTTAAAATGATCCAGAGCAAGTTGCCTGAATCCACAGTGCTTCTCCTCTAGAATGTCTGGAGACAAGTAAGGTTTCTCTCCCCCACAAACCTGAAAAGAACAAAGATATAATGCAGTGAAGATCCCTTCAAAAACAAGTGCCAAATGAAAGACAGTGAAAAACCTTAGAATACTTAAAGCTATTAGAAATTAACTTTCATATGATGATGAAGAACAATGAAGTCTGGGTTCACTTCCTCTGAAAAGCACACTTAAATATCAGGGTGACGTTGATCAATGAGAGCAGATACACTGCAAAAAAGCCTGGGTTAGAAACGGCAGTAATTAGAGGGCCCCAGTTATCGGGATGGCCTGAATACAGCTTTGTTGCCTCATCATCGTAAGACACATTAAACAGGACCAAGTCAGGGCTTTGGGAGCCAGCAACTATGTCCAGGTTACAGATATCTCAGGATAAGACAGATGTCCAACGTACCTCTTCCATGTTGTTGTAATAAATGTCCTTCGCAGAGGCTGCAGCTGCTAAATTGTTGGCTTCCGCAGTAGCCTTTTAAGAAAAGGAAGCATAAGCTATAAATCATTCCTCTTTTAACATTCTCCCACAAATAGCCAAGTAAAATTTTCTCACCTTATTCCCCATTCTTTTTTATTATTCTTCTGCTATATTTTAGGCTTCCATAGAGCCCAATTTATGAAATAAAATGCACCTTTTCTGCCAAATTTTCTGCCAAAAATGTTATTATACATAAGATACATAAGAATCTTTATCATAAACTAAATCTCTGAAAAGTCATTGTTTTTGCTTCAATTTTAAATGTTAAAAAAATAGATGTAAGTCAAAAAAGAAGGTAAATAAATTATCTTTATGATGCCGATCCTAAGCTCTAGCTTCCTTTGTGAAAACGTTTTGCTGCTGAAGGAATAAATATTTGGCAATAAATGGCCTTATGTACACAGCACATGAAAGTCAGAAATTCTGTTTTAACAAAATGACATCTTGAAAAAAAGCAAAATGTTGAAAATAAAAAACCTGTTTAGTAAACAGTAAACATACGTCAGGACACGGTTTACTTAGACAACAGATAACAGGACAGTGATTTGTCTCAAATAACTGGGGACGTTATACCTGGATATAATAAAAGTGTCTTCACAGTATGTTTGGGAGGACGACCAGGCCCCAGGAGAGGCCGTTCTGTTTTCACTGGACCACCATGAATACAGACAAGAAAATTGGATGGCAGCCACACTGCTGAAAATGAACCGAGCTCAGCCTAACGGCAACAGCCTTCTCTTCTTAAAAGACTTCCTATTGTATGCGGGTCAACTCCCGGGATCAAAGGGTATCACGTAGGATGTCAAAGAACTGCTTACCTGAAGCATGGATTTGGGGTGAGGCAGATCTTCTCCTTGGTAAATTTTAATATATGCCTTAGAATAGAAACATAAAAACGATCATGAAAAACATCCTTCTGCCATATAGAATCATACTTTTAATTTTTAGAGACAGTGACCATACAAACTGCATTTTCCTGAAGACCTAGATCAACACCCAGGAATTAGCAAAAACACAACACACCTTTGAGTGCATGTTAGCATTTCTAATTAACTAAAAACGTTCTCAAGCAGCCGAGCCTACCAGGCTAAGAGGTCCACCAGACTCCCCATGCACGCTGGCCTCACCACTACCTGTGGGCAGTGACCATCGCCTTGAGGCAGTCGTGTCACATCTAGGTGCGGTCTCCTCCTACTCACAGCAACTTCCTAACCACCTCCTGTCCACACCATCTTCCGTGAGGAACAATCTTCCTTTAGCCACAGTAATGACTCCTCTAAGAGAGCAAAGAAGATCCATTTGGTTCTTAGACCGATACTGCCACCCAGTGGCCCATTCCTGGCAGGACACGGAAGTCTGAAAAGGCCTTTCACCATTTCCCCCATGAAACTTTTCCCAAGGCTTTAAAATATTGAAATTCAAGTTAGTTTGCAACCTAGACCAGTTTTACCAAAAGCCAAATATTTTAAGTAATGAAAACCCATGTTTACCTTAAAATACTCCAACAGCCCCCGACAGGTGACTTTTGAGCCATTGATCTCCTTTTCCATTAAGTTCGCTGGGTTTAACACGTACGGGATCAGTATCTGTAACTGCTCTTTGAATTCACTGGCAATATCTGTTCACAGGGCCACAAAGAAGGAAACAATGAGCCAAAAGGACTGTTCAGCCAAGGTGAGCACAGAACACAATCTTCAGTCTGTAATTGTTTGAACATGTGCTAGTTCAAAAAGGAGGGAGGGGGTTCCATGCTGTGTGTCTGTCTGACACTTGCTGGCTCTGACCAGGTGGCTAATGGACCTCTGTCCTTCTTCTGTCCCTTTATTGTCTCCTTCCCTTCTACAGTATTAAGTTCCCTCTAGCCCAGAAGAAAAGATGCAGACTGTCCTTACCCTGCTTTTCATTCTGGGAGGTTCATTCTACTCCCTGGTCTTTCAAGAAGTTTCACTTTTTAAAGAATTTAATTGATAAGGTCTTCAAAAAACTAAAGTATCAACTCCTCAAGTTCTCTCAGAGCAGGCCCTTGTCACACCACTAGAAGCCATTAGTAATCATTATTCATCCATTTGATGTTTGTTGTTTAATGTTTAAAAGCATGAGAAACACCTGTACCTCATGATATTTACTTTCTAGTGTCTCCTCAGAGGCCCTCTGGGCCGCCCCAAAGGGAACCTACAACTATCTCCGAAAGGTGACAGTTTCTTTGCAGCTTCTACAAAGTTCCCACAGAGGGTGCAGGACAGCCATTAAATAGAGCTTTTTCCTCAAGGTGAGAACCACCTGCTCCAACTCTGAAGACGCAAGGAATCTGATTTAGATCATCAAACATCTTCCTAGGTTTACCAACTAACTCAAACTATCAACTGAAAAGAAAGTGGGTAGGAAACCCACATCCAGGCAGAAACTCTTCAACACTCCATAGCCTTCCCTAACATAAAATTCAGACATTCTTATTTATCCACTCAATAGTTTTTGAGCACCTTTGTCTGGCAGACATTGTTGTAAGATTTGGGGATAGAGCAGTGAATGAAACAAAAGTGGTTTCTAAATTTTTCCAATTACAAGTATCACCATAAAAATCTATTGAAAAAAACTTCTGGTTAACTTTTATTTCCTTAGATTATATGGTTCTATGACAGGAACTACTCAATATTATAATGACAACGTAGACTCCTGGAAAACATTCAAAACTACTTTTAAAAATCTATAAAGCCCACCATAAAGTAATCACAATTAACATTTAAAATAGCCCCCTTCCTTTTTCAGTAAAATCTTTATTTTCTTTTGAAAAATACAAATGTATTTTGTAAATCAACAATTACTTTCAAATTTGTCTATGTAAATTCAAATGTTTAGGTACTAGATTTTCTTATAATACACCAGTGTTATCACATACAATTGGATGGAATAACAGTTGAAATACAGCATAGGCAGAAGTTGTTCTAGTTTTCATATTCAATTTGAACAAACAAAAGACATTAGTCACAAAGAGAGATGTCAAAAGTATTGGTATCCATATAGAAAAATACAAAACATATCTCTCCCTCACACATACACAAAAATTAACTCCCAGTGGATTAAACACGAATATGAAAGACAAAATGTATGTATGTGTGTGTGTGTGTGTGTGTGTGTGTGTGTGTGTGAACGTGCACGTGTGTATTAAAACATAGCCATGACCATTCATTTACACATTGCCTATGGCTGCTTTCTTGCAACAACAGCAGAACTGAGTAGTTGTACGGCCCACGAAGCCTAAAATATTTACTATCTGGTCCATTACAGAAAAAGTTTGTCAATTCCAATTCTAGATAATAAGTTAGGTAGTAGGTTCATGATGTTCATTATATGACGTTGCAGACCTCACACATATATATTATATGCATTCATTTCTGTATGTCATACTTTTGCATTCTTTTGGATATGTAACAGTGTATTTAAAAATTTAATGGTAGCTCATTATTTTTGTTTTCTTTTATTTATTTTATTACTAGTTAAGCCAAACATTCTCCCAAGGTTGTTTATCAACTCATTTCCTTTTCAGTGAACTATCTATTAGGAGTCTTAAGACAAGTCACTCTTCAAGGAATAAATAAACACACTATTCTTATGTGTACTATGATCACTGAAATACTGTCTTGTTTTTAAATGCGTAAGATTATTACTTATTCAAACCTATTTAGCACTTTTCCTTGACAATTTATTTTATTCATCCTTTTAATTTTAGAATCCTTCCCCAATTCCAGAAGTCTAATAAAATTAACTTTTTCCCCATGCTTTAATTTTTATAATTCAACTTTTGAATCTATCTAGAATTTATTTATGGCTTATAAATTGAAATCTACATGAGATTTTTCTCTAAATAGTAACATATACTTCTCATCTCCACTGACTCCCATCCCATCTTAAATAACTGATCAATCATAAGAGCTTTTGACATAAAAAAATGTTTAATGTTTTATCTGTCTTACCTAAGTACATGGGTACCAATCGCCACCTAAATATTCTTAATTCCAGTCACCTCAGGATGGTGCCAAAGTATGGCCTACCCCAACATTAAAAAGGGATTAATCTCCATATTACACAGTGATTAGTGGCTTACTATATGACAAAGGTTAACATTTCAATAAGTGGGGGAAAGTTGGACTATTCAATAGTGTTGGGGCAAATCGGTAGCTATTCAGAAAACAAGATGGATTGAAACTGGATAAATTATAATGTGAAAAATGAAACTGCAAATTTGCAAAACTAAAATAGGACAAATTCTTTATATCCTTGGAGTGGAAAAAGTATAACATAATAAGCTATTGCATATATTCATATTTGCTTGCATATACTAAAAAAACTGGAAAACCACAAAAATGGAAGCAACTTTTCACTTAATACTTTTTAATCCTTTTTTGGATTTTAAACACAGGAATTCCAAAAAATTCAAAAATTCGAAAAAAAAATCAAACTTTTTTTATGGTTTCAACTTTCATCATGCTGAAAGACTGTCAGCTTCAAGAATATTTTATACAGGGGCTGGCCCGGTGGCTCAGGCAGCTAGAGCTCCATGCTCCTAACTCCGAAGGCTGCCGGTTCAATTCCCACATGGGCCAGTGGGCTCTCAACCACAAGATTGCCAGTTCAATTCCTCGAGTCCCTCAAGGGATGGTGGGCTCTGCCCCCTGCAACTAAGATTGAACACGGCACCTTGAGCTGAGCTGCCTCCCGAATGGCTCAGTTGGTTGGAGCGCATCCTCTCAACCACAAGGTTGCCAGTTCAATTCCTCGACTCCCGCAAGGGACGGTGGGCAGCGCCCCCTGCAACTAAGATTGAACACGGCACCTTGAGCTGAGCTGCCGCTGAGCTTCCAGATGGCTCAGTTGGTTGGAGTGCGTCCTCTCAACCACAAGGTTGCCGGTTCGACTCCCGCAAGGGATGGTGGGCTGTGCCCCCTGCAACTAGCAACGGCAACTGGACCTGCACCCTCCACAACTAAGACTGAAAGAACAACAACTTGACTTGGAAAAAAGTCCTGGAAGTACACACTGTTCCCCAATAAAGTCCTGTTCCCCTTCCCCAATAAAATCTTTAAAAAAAAAAAAAAGAATATTTCATACAAGGAATGAGCAGGATCCACACACCACACTGTTATACCCAGTTCTTCAGAGCCTCAGCTATTAATGTGTCTATGAAGGCTGTACCAAAATATTAGGTTTAGACTCAGAGTAGACAAGAAGCGTCTCATGACAGAGACAATCTCCATAAAGACTGCATGAATTTGTACCGACACATTTGCATTGCACTTCCTTGATTATTGTGATGCTACACATATATTCATGGGTATACACTGGCCATTTGTATTTCTTCCTTTGGGACTTGCCTTTTCGTGTCAGAAAGGAAGATTTTAACCCTATAAATGTGTTTTACAGTTCAACCATGGATGAAGGAAGCAAATGGTGCAAAATTATGGGACTAAAGTTTGCTTATACAGAATTTGTTCCCTATTTTATAAATATAATATGTATATAGGGGTGGCTGGTTAGCTCAGTTGTTTAGAGCGTGGTGCTGATAACACCAAGGTTGCCGGTTTAATCCCCGCATGGGCCACTGTGAGTTGCGCCCTCCTTAAAAAAATATAGATAGATAGATAGATAGATAGATAGATAGATAGATAGATAGATAGAGATATAATATATATATCAATATAATATAATATAAAATTTATATAATATAAAACATAACACACTTAATATTGAGTGATAAACATTCATAATCTGTAAATATATGTGCTGGACACAAATGCATGTCTACCTGGAATCTCAAAATATGACCTTATTTGGAAATACAGTCTGTACAGATGTAATTAGTTAAAATGAGGTTGTACCAGGTTATGGTGAGACCTACATTCAAAGAGAGGTGTTCTTATAAAAAGAGAGAACACACAGAGATACACACAGATAAGGTGAACACGGAGACAGAGACTACCACTGAGTGAAGCAACTACAAACCACGGAATGCCAAGGATTGCCAGCAACCACTGGAAGCCAGGAGAGAAGCATGGGAGCTCTCCAGAAGGAACCAACCCTGCTAGCACCCTGATTTCAGAATTCTGATCTCCTGAACTTGCCAGCCCTCATGAATGGATTAGTGCTCTCACAAGAGACCCCACAGAGCTCTCGAGCCCCTTGCGCCATGTGAGGATACAATCAGAACTCTGCAACCAGGAAGAGAACCCTTACCCTACCATGTTGCCACACTGATCTTGGACTTCCAGCCTCCAGAACTACAAGAAATAAATTTCTGTTGTTTATAAGCTACCCAGGCTATGGTATTTTGTTATAGCAGCCCAAACTGACTACAACAGTTGGGAACACAACTGGGCCTCTAAAAATGGCAACTATTATTATTTATACTTTACAGGAAACCTGAGAAGCTCAGATAAGTTTATAAACAAAGTACTTAGTTTAACACACGGGTAAACTGAGGGCCAGCCATTAAATGACTCAAGGGCCAGCCATTAAATGATTTAATGAATAAGGAACAAAAATAAGATAATGGAACCCACGAGTTTCAACTCTGATTTCTCCAAGCTACCATCTAGTCAGCACTTCCTGATATTAACACATGACCCAGCATCAGGTTTTGTTATATCACAAATAAGATGAAAATTATAGCCATGCCATGCATCATACCTTTCTTTGGGAAGTTAATTTTACTTGATAAATATTAGCTGACTAATGTTTAGTCTTCTTTTATTTATCACTTTTATCTCTTATAAACAAATAATCGTAACATGCCTCTTAGAAAAGCTCATTAATGGATATTACCATCACCATTACAGAATGGATAAACTAATGTGAACTAATTCTGATGGTCACAGCAAGACAGGATTAAAAACAGAATGACTCTAAATACTATGCTTTCTAAGAGAACACACTGTTTCTCTTAAGTATTCACTAGATCTATAATCGACATTTTCTGGTCACTATTTAATTCCAAAGATCAAATCACATGTTTAAAATAACATCATTTGTAACACACCTTTCAATTTCCCATCAAACTCAGGGCTTGTGGCCACCTGGAGTCCTGGATGTGGCAGGAGAAAACAGGTGACATTGGAGAAACATGAATGGATGTGATTTCGGACATTCTGAATTTCTTCATGTTGATGTTCTTTCACCTGCCAATGAAAACCAACAATTTACAAAAGACCCATTTGTTTTTCTTCACTAGGAACCACTAGTATAGGACAAAGGGAAGAAGACTCAACTCAAATGGGGAGTAGTGGCCTATGTTTTGTCCAGTAAGAAAACTCAGAGCCGTAAGAGGCAATAAAGGCATAAATTTGATTAATCATGACTTGGCTTCTATAGCTGTCAAAGAATAGGTACTAAACAGTTTCTTGGTTTGTGGCCGTGAAGGAAAATCTAATCAGATAGTAGTGACTGACAAAGGACTCCTGTGTTTTAATTTTGGAGAAAAGGCTAAGCTTGTTTATAGTCATCCTAAAACAAGAATCCTGAATAAGAACAACAGAACTAAAGTTCTGAATGTGACATGCTAAAGGCACATACAGAACCTGACGTAAAATGTGAAATGGAAAGTATAATTACAGCTTGGGATTTTGCCCAGAGTTGTTCCCTGTAGTCCCTATGCATTACCGTGTTTCTCCGAAAATAAGACCTAACCGGAAAATAACCCCTAGCATGATTTTTCAGGATGCTCGTAATATAAAACAAGCCCTAATGCATCTTTTGGAGCGAAAATTAATATAAGACCCGGTCTTATCTTCAGGGAAATACGGTAGGGCTTATCTTATATTACGAGCAACCTGAAAAATCATGCTAGGGCTTATTTTCCAGTTAGGTCTCATTTCTGGGGAAACATGTATATACCCAGGTTCTTCTATCTAAAACCATAAATAATATTAGTGTGTGCTAATATTCATAAGCATTTAACACACTTAATTTTCCATAATCCGCTTTATATACAATAGCTAAGGGAAATGAGAAGTTATCAACACCTTTAGGTAATTCATCAGATTATATTTCCCCTTACCTGTAGACGCTTTTCCAAAAATGACATTCCTCCCTGTAGTCCATAGCTGTATTCATAAGGGAAACTCCAGTCTCGAACCAAAAACATTAGTGTCTATTTTCGAAAAGAGCAGAACATATTATAATGTTGCATAAATGCATTTTCAAAATAATAATTGAAATACTTCTTTGTACAAGGCCAGCTTCTTCAAAGGGGGCAAGAAGACATGAAGAATTGATCAATTCTGTAAAGTCTCAGAAACCTTATAAACACTAGAAGGACATGTATGGGGAATGTGGTAAAGGACAAGAGAGAAAAAACAAAATGGCACTAGCTAGTCGTAATCAGATCGACTTTTAACATTAGAAAGGAAAAGAAAACTAAATTAAATAGTAATACTTAAAACTCCTGTAATCTTACTGAGGTTACTGTGCATTCTCATCCTCATGAAACAATTAGCTAAAACAGGAGTCAACAAACTTTTTGTGTAAAAGGCCAGAGAGTAAGTATTTTAGGCTGTGGTAGCAAGCAGCAGCCATGGACAATACAAAGTGTAGCTGTGTTGTAATAAAACCTTAGCTATAGACACTGCCATTGAAATTTCAGAGAATTTACACATACCATAAAATATTATTCCTCTTTTGATTTTTTTCAACCATTTAAAAATGTAAACCCATCCCTAACTCATAGGTCATATAAAAATAGGCAGCTGGCCAAATTTGGTCTGCGAGCTGTAGTTTGCTGATCTCTGAACTAAAACAAAAATATGAGTGACATTTATAGTTAACACTCTACCTGGAAGGGTTTTTGGAAAATCTCATCCATTGCCAGACGACCATATTCTGTAAAGAGCTTAAAAAAAAAAAAAAAAAAGAGTTATGGCTTACAAGGGAAAATTACCTAAAGTATTTCTGTGTCTATTCTTTAGCAAAGTATTCATTTAAAAGACTGAATATTACTTACATGAAACCAAAGTTCTACAGTTTCAAAAGCCTGCAGGAGCCACGAATCTTAAAATAATCTTGGATCTGTCTCACATCCCACATCCCAATTCATCAGCGAATCCAGCATCCAACCACTCACAACTTCCTTGTGGCTCGGAATATTTCAACAGCTTCCTAACTGGTCTCAATGCCCACCCCCACCCCCACCCCCTACCCCCGCCACACACTATTCTCAACACAGCAGCCACGTGGCTCTGTTATCAATCAGGTGAGTTAGAGCACATCCAACTTCTGCTCAAAACCCTCCAGCCTCCTTTGGTATAAAAGCCAGTCCTTATAGCGTGATCCCGTCACACTGGCCTCCTTGCTGATCCTGAAACAGGCCGGGCACACTGCTGCCTCGGGCCCCTTGTTGACTCTCCTGCCTGTGTTGTTCTTCCCCCAAACATCAGCCCCTCACTTCTTAAGGTCTTTACTCAAATGGCTCCTTCTCAATGAAGCCATCCACGGCCATCTACCTAAAAAGATGACAATTCTCCACACAGTATTTCCTACCTCATGTCTCTCTAGGTTTTCTCCCTAACACGTCTCACTGTCTAACATACTGTATCTTTACTCATCTTGATTACTGTCTGTCTTCACTACCCCACCGAAGCTCCGTGAGGACAGGCACGCTGGTTCTGTGCACCACTGTACCCCTGGCAGCAAGAAGAGTACTGACCGCAGTAGGCATTCCATCCAAACGACCGAATGAATGAATGAAGGTTAGGGTTTACGCATATATTTATGTCTATTTCTTCATGAAGCCTCACTGAAAGTATGGCAAAATGAAGTTTAAAAGTTTTAAATTCAGCCAGCCCAGTGGCTCAGGCGGTTAGAGCTCCATGCTCCTAACTCCGAAGGCTGCCGGTTCGATTCCCACATGGGCCAGTGGGCTCTCAACCACAAGGTTGCCAGTTCAACTCCTCGAGTCCGGCAAGGGATGGTGAGCTCCGCCCCCTGCAACTAAGATTGAACACGGCACCTTGAGCTGAGCTGCCACTGAGCTCCTGGATGGCTCAGTTGGTTGGAGTGCGTCCTCTCAAACCACAAGGTTGCCGGGTTCGACTCCCGCAAGGGATGGTGGGCTGTGCCCCCTGCAACTAGAAAACGGCAACTGGACCTGGAGCTGAGCTGTGCCCTCCACAACTAAGACTGAAAGGACAACAACTTGAAGCTGAACGGCACCCTCCACAACTAAGATTGAAAGGACAACAACTTGACTTGGAAAAAAAGTCCTGGAAGTGCACACTGTTCCCCAATAAAGTCCTGTTAAAAAAAATAAATAAATAAATAACCAAAAAAAACTCATGTCCTTCAATTCTAGAATATCACCTTATATTATTCCTTTTATAATTTTTCCCTCCATTTTCTGTTCTCTTTTACTAAAATACCTATTATTAACATGTTACCCCTCCCCTCAACTGATCACCAAATTTTCCTTTTTCTGTGCCCTCCTGTTCACTCTCCTCCACCTCTGCCTCTCCTCTCTTCCTCTCCCCTTTCCCTTCTCTCTCCTCTTCTCTTCTCTCTTTGGTTCACTCCCTTCCCCACTCCCAATTTCTACTTTGTCTTTTTATTCAACCTGCTAGGGAAATTTTCTCCAATTTATCTTCTAACTCCTCCCCTACTGAATTTTCCATTTTTTGCTGTCATAGTTTTGATTTCCAGCTCATTTTTATTTTCTGAAAGTTGCTTTTTAATAGCATTCTTTGTTATTTGTTGGTTCCAACAGTTGCAACATCTTATCTTTCTGAGGATATGAGTCTACAAGGAATGAAGAAAAAGCCCACAATAAGGTCCATTACCTTGAAAATTCATGCCAAAAATAAGATCTTAAAAAAATTAAGCTTCAGAGAAACAAAGGTCTATATATACAAAGAATCAGGACCTCAGCAGCAACACTGGGATCGGGAAGGCAACGAAGTGATGCCTTCAAACTCTAAAAGAAAATTATTTCCATCCTATAATTCTAGGATAAAATTAGAATATTCTCAGACTTACAAGACCTCAGAAAAGTTATCTCCTATGCATCCATTCTATCTTTTCTCAGAAAACTACTGGAGAATGCATAGAATTAAGGAGAGCATGGGGCAAACGGGTGGCTCAGTGGGTTAGAATGCAAGTTCTGGGCAACGGGGCTGCCTGTTCGATTCTCACATGGGCCAGCGAGCTAAGCCCTCCGCAACTAGAATGAAGTCAATGAGCGATCACTCAGCTCCCAGATGGCTCAGTTGGTTGGAGCTTGGGCTCTCAACCACAAAATTGCCGGTTTGACTCCCGCCTGGAAATACACACTGTCCCCCAATAAAGTCCTGTTCCCCTTCCCCAATAAAAATCTTAAAAAAAAAAAAAAAAAAAAAAAAGAGAGAGAGCATAACCAAATGAAAGATTAATGGGATCCAACTTAGAAAGGAATTGAAAACAAATTGTCCGGCCCTGACTTCAAACTATATTACAAAGCACAGTCATCAGGGTGGCCGATTGGCTCAGTTGGTTAGAGCACAGTGCTCATAACACCCAGGTCGCCGGTTCAATTCCCACATGGGCCAGTGAGCTGCGCCCTCCTCACCTAGATTGAAAACCACGACTTGACTTGGAGCTGAGCTGTGCTCTCCACAACTAGATTGAAAAATTTAAAAAAAAAAAAGCAAACAAACAACAACTTGACTTAGAGTTGATGGATCCTGGAAAAACACAGTTTGTTCCCCAACATTCCCCAATAAAAAACATTTTTAAAAAAAAGCACAGTCATCAAAAAAAAGTGTGGTTCTGGCATAAAAACAGACACATTAATCAGTAGAACAGAATATAGAGCCCATAAATAAATGTACACTATATGGTCAATTAATTTACAACCAAGGAGACAAGAATATACAATGGGGAAAGGATAATCTTTTCAACAGTGTTGGGAAAACTGAACAGCCACATGTAAAAGTATAAAACTAGACTACTATCTTACATGGTACACAAAAATTAACTCAAAATGGATTGAAGACTTGAACCTAAGACCTGAAACCATTAAACTCCTAGAAGAAACTATAGGAGTAAACTCTTTGACATTGGTCTTGGTAATGATTTTTTGGATTTGACACCAAAAGCAAAGCCAACAGATACGAAAATAAACAAGCAAGACTACATGAAACTAAAAACTTCTGCACAGCAAAGGAAACCATCAACAAAATGAAAAGGCTGCTTACCAAATGGGAGAAAATACTGGCAAATCATATCTCAGATAAGAGATTAATATCCAAAGTCAAACAACTCAATAGAAAAAAAAATCCATTTACAAAATCAGCAGAGAGTCTGAGTAGACATTTTTCCAAAGATCCACAAATGGCTAACAAGTACAAGATGCTGAACACCACGAATCATCAGGGAAATGTAAATCAAAACCACAGTAAGATATCACCTCTCACCTGTTAGCCTGTCTATTACCAGAAAGACAAGAGATAATAAGTGTTGGCGAGGATGTGGAGAAGGGAACCCTCGTGTACTGTTGGTGGGAATGTAAATTGGTGCAGCTACTGTGGAAAACGGTATGGAGGTTCCTCAAAAAATTAAAATTAAAACTACCATGTGATCCGCAATCCCACTTCTGAGTATTAATCTGAAGAAAATGAAAACACTAACTTGAAAAGACATATGTACCCCATGTTCATTGCAGCATTATTTACAATAGCCAAGATATGGACAACCTAAGTGTCCATGGATGGATGAATGGATAAAGAAAATGTGGTGCGCGTGTGCGTGTGCGTGTGTGTGTGTGTGTGTGTGTGTGTGTAGTCAACGAAATATTATCCAGCTATAAAAAAGGAAACCTTGCCATGTGCAAAAACGTGGATGGAACTTGAGGACATTATGCTAAGTCAGACAAAGAAAGACAAATACCATATAATCTCACTTAAATGTGGAATCATAAATAAATAAATAGTTCCAACAGATTGGTGGGTGTGAGGGTTGCAATACTATTTAAACTATTTAACTACTTAAACTATGTATATATATTATTTTTGGTAAAAATAAAATGTTGCATAAAAAAGTACCTAATACATGTAAAAACTATACAAAACCCAAAAACCCATGATCACCTTTCTGTAATTCTGAAATCCAAAAAGCTTTAAAAAACCCAAGTTAAGCGGCAAACTCATTTGGAGGAAAATTTGCCCTGAACTGACGTGAGGCTTCTTATAAGCTTTATTTACCCCATTTCATATAATTAGTCATATATTTCACCACAGAAGCATTAATGTTTAATTAGGCGGTATGGCCTGAACACCTAGCCCTGTCCTACACTTCATGCTATATGCACCATATTATTTAGCTAAAATACAAAAATTTTTGAATTCCAAAACACATGTAGCTTCTAAGGGTTTGGCTAGGGCTTTGTCATGGCTTATATATTTTCTATAAGGACATATATGTTTACAAACACACAGAAAAAAAAACAAAGACTATATTCAAAATTGATATAGTGGTTACCTCTGGGGAGGTATCTGAGGTGTCCAATTTTTGCAAGGACGATATCATTTCTAATTTCATAAGTAATATATTAACTTTTAAAAAGAGAAAAACTATTCCAATGATACCATATTACCAATTTATAGAATTTGGTTCCACTCTATGAAGAAGGCATAAAAACTGTATCTTCACCAGGAATTCTTTCCCAATCCCCCAGACTGAACCCTATAATTCCTGGGCATCTCTCTCCTTTTGCACTTAATATGTACAGCAGTCCCCCTTATCTGAAGGGGCTGTTCCAAGACACCCCAGTAGATGGCTGAAACCAAGGATAGTACTGAACCCTCTATATATGGTACTTGTTTCCTACACATACATACCTATGGTAAAGTTTAATTTATAAATCAGGCACAGTAAGAGATTAACAATAATTAATAATAAAATAGAACAATTATAACAATATACTGTAATAAAAGTTATGTGAATGTGGTCTCTCTCTCTGGTAAGTGAGATGGCTACTAAGTGACTAAAGGGCAGGGAGTGTGTATGGCGTGGAGACGCTGGACAAAGGCATGACTCGCGTTCCAGGCAGGACAGAGCTGGATGATGCGAGATTTCATCACGCTACTCAGAATGGTATGCAATTTAAACCTTATGAATTATTTCTGGAATATTCCATTTGATATTTTCAGACTGCAGCTGTGTGTAGCTGCCAACTATGGAAGTGAAACCATGGATAAGGGGAGACTACTATATTGCACTTGGTTCAGAAGTCTTTCATTTATATGAAATCAAACTTATCCATATTTTTTCTTTTGTCTTCTACCTTTGATGTCTTGCTTAGAAAATTCTCCCTCAATATTCTATATTGGCCTATTTTCTTCTAATAATTTTATGGTCATTTTTTTTTTTTTGCATCAAAATATTTAATCCACTTGAAATTTATTTTGGTATAGTACAAGGTAGGGTTCTAAATTCTACTTTACCTAAACAGATAGGCAACTATCCTAACAGCATCTATTGACTGATCCATCCTTCCTGGCATAGCATCACATATTCTTAAGTGGAATGAAATACATGAAAATACACTATATCGGGGCAGCCGGATGGCTCAGATGGTTAGAGCGCCAGCTTTTAGCTACAGGGTTGCCGGTTTAATTCCCACATGGGCCAGTGAGCTGCGCCCTCCACAACTAGATTGAAGACAACGAGTTGCTGGTGGGCTTCCGGATGGCTCAGTTGGTTAGAGCAAGAGCTCTTAACAATGTTTCCGGTTCAATTCCCGCATGGAATGACTGCGTCCCCCGCAACTAGATTGACAATGGTGACTGGACTTGGCACTAGCTGTGCCAACTAGTTTGAAGGACAATGACTTGACTTGGAGCTGATGGGTCCTGGAAAAACACAGTGTTCCCCAATATTCCCCAATAAAGATTTTTTTAAAAAAATACACTGTATCATAAACATATAGCACTTCAATCTATTTTTCCTAGACCAGTGCCATGTTGTAATTACAGCTTTATAACATGTACTAAGTCATTTTTCTCATTTTTCCCCTACCCCTTGTAATTTTCTTGGCTGTTTTATAATTTCACTGCCAAAATGAATTTCAAAAAATTTCTGTCAAGTTCCCAAAATAACACCTTTATGATTTTATGAAGAAATGACCACTTTATAATACTCAGTCTCAAATGAGATAATGTAATACACAGCACAGTGTCTAGAATAGAGTAGGCAATAAATGTTAGCTACACATATAGATACATAATAGAAGATACACACATAGAATACAGATACATATAGAAGAAATATTTCTGCATGTGGTTGAATCTTTTATATGCTTCCTACAACTTTGAATTAATTGTTTCAGACGGATTGCAAGTTTATTCTGAGTTTTTAATATTTTGTTGCTATAGCGAATGTTTTCCTTACATTTTTAAACTGGTTAATGTTGGTAGATAGGAAGGCCTATTTGGCTTTTGGTGTGTTTTTTTCCCTTCAATTTATTGGGGTGAAAATTGTTAGTAAAATTACATAGATTTCAGGCTTTTGTATTTTGTGATGGGTACCTAATAGAGGTTTTTTTCTAGTTCTAAATAGTTTTTCTGTTGATTTTTGCAGATTTCCAGACACACAAGAATATTTTTTTTCTCCTTTTTAACCTTTATATTTATGCAATTTCTGGATTCACCATCAATCAGCCTTGTCAAGTGAGAAAAGTCCTCCGGCCATTAGGTCCAGGGGCCATCCTCTAGAGCGAATAAATCCACCAAACCTACCATCCCTATTTTCACCAACAAGGCCCTAAACACAGCCACAGCCCTGCCTCCAGCTTCCGAGTCTAAGGCACCGACACTACCGTCCACGTCCACGTCACACTCCGGACCTCCCTCCCCACTCCCAGACACTTCCAACTGCGTCTCCTCTAATTTCCGATCCACAATGGAAACTCTCCTAAATTTCCAGCTGTTCTCTGAGTGTTTCTTCTACCTCCTTGCTCTAACTAAAACCTGAAAGTACAATTTTCCCTGTAGGTATCTCAAGTAGTAGCAATTATCATCGCTCACCCCATGTGTCTCCAGACCAAAAGGTGGGGTTGGGGACTTCCTTGCTTCCCTTTATCATTTTTAATCCATTATTCTCCATCATCTTGTAAACAGCCCTACTCCTTTAGGGTTCACGCCATTCAGTAGAACCACCTCTGCCCCCACTTTACTGCTGTCCATCTACTAAGCACGTGTGCATTCCCTCTCATTCATCGAGGATTTTGACACCTGTCCCAGTCTTCTTTATCAAAGCAGGGACCTCCAATCAATCCCTGCCTCAGCCAAGAACCTAAAATGAGTAGAGGGAAGATTTTTTTCCTTTCCTACAGCAAGACATAATTAAAAGAATCAGGAACGCTTGATGTTGAAATGATTAGGGAAAGACAGGCGTTAAACACATCTTGGGTTTGAGGAAACAGGATGGTGGTGCTCTCGAGAACAGTATCAAAGGACAATTACATGACTGCAGCATAATTTCCTTACCCCGTTATGAGTTGAATTGTGTCCCCACCCACCAAAAAAATGTGTTGAAGTCCTAATCCCCAGTACCTGTAAAGATGACCTTACTGGAAATATGGTCTTCACAGATATAATCAAGTTAAGATGAGGTCATTACGATGGGCCCTAATCCAAGCTGACTGGTGTCCTTACAAGAAGAAATAACAAAGACACAGGGAGGAGAATGCAATGTGAAGACAAGAGACACAGACACAGAGGGAAGACAGCCACATGACGACAGAGGCAGAGACTGAAGTGCTACGGCTGTGCCAAGGCACGTCCAGGACTGCCGGCAAACCATCGGAAGCTGGAACAGGTACGACACGATTCTCCGCCATAGGCAGGCTACAGAGCACATGGCCTTGTCAATCACTTGATTTATGACTTCCAGCCGCCAGAACCGTGAGATAATTTCTATTGTTTTAAGCCATCCAGTCTGTGGTCCTCTGTTCAGCAGTCCTAATACACCACCCACCCAAGCCTCTTCATTTACGTATCACTCTCACCACCCAGACTACAAAACCCATGAAGAATTGTGTCTACCTCAAACACTATCGAGAGCACGTGGTCCACTGCCTCACATAAGGTGGACACTCAAAGACGTGTGTGAAAGCAAGGAGCTTAGAAAGGCATTAGTTCAGGGGGAAAGGCGTCGGTGTCCAACTCAAGTTCTGATGGAAATTTTTATGGAGCAACAACTCTCAACCCCTGAGCCATGGCACTGGTGCAGAACCACCGATTATAAAGTACAAGTACTTGTAGTAGTAACATTGAAGGCCAAAGCTTAGGAATTCTTTTCTTTGTTTTTTTTTTTTAAGGACTATAAGTTAGAACTAATTCAAGGTAATCCCTATAATCAATGACACCCTCACTCTCTCACATTCTGACATGTTTTCTTGAATGTCAGTGGGAGCAGTGGAATTAAGAAGCATGTCAGAAATTGCACCCAATTCTGGAATACCCATGGAAGAGTATCTTACAGGAAAAATATGTAAGAACCACTGCTATGGAGAACGGAAGACAATGACTAATAACAGTAGTTATAACAGTAACAATAAATAATAGCTAGCAGTTACTAAACACATACTATTTTCCAGGCACATAATTCCATGTATTTTATAAACATTTATTGATTTAACCTCACCAGGATTACTGCAATAGCTTCATAACCAAGTCTCACTGAATGCACACTTGCCCCAGGAAAAATCTATTCTAAACACAAAGTGATCCTCCTACAATATGTCAAAGAACATCACTCCCCCGCTCAGAACGCGGCTCCCCTCTCTCCCAGGGGAAACGCCAAGGCCATCCTTACAAAGGCCAGGCCTCACTGGGACTTCAACGCCTGTCTGACTTCTTCGTTCAGCCGCCTCTTGTCACACCCTCCAGTCCTACCCACTGGCCTCCTTGCTGTCCCTTGATCCTGCCACGCGCACTCCACCTCACGGACTTTCTGTCCCCTCTTGCTGTCGCCCCTCTCCTAGTCCACCTTTCCCCCACACACACCTGCAGGACTTATCTGCTGATTTCTTCAGTTCCCTTCCTTGACCACTTCAGCAACAGATGCAGAGTGTAGGGTTACTGTGAACCAAAACCTTCCTCTACATTGCAATCTTTCGCTAAAACTACTTAGTACACTTTTTTTCAGTCTTAAAAATTTTAAATGATATATTATGATGTTTTTATGGGGAATGTATAAACATACCTGTAGCTGTTGAAGATCATCTTCCTGAATGTTCTGAGACAAATTATATATCTAGAACACAAACATCCAGATTAATAACAACTCTAGGTTACTTCAAACAAAGTTCAAATAAGCCTAAAACACTGAGCAGAAGTTTTGCACATTTAAAGGTTTGCATATAAAAATATGAAGTCTGTTCAAACAGTAATTTTATTTGCCTTTTGAGAAACTATGCATGTATGGTTGAAATAACATAATTCTTCCTTTACAGTATAAAAGTTTTCTTAAATTCTTACCAAAGCTACATCTCCTATATAATTGACATAATTTCAAATTCCACTTTCAGAATTTTCTTGGAGTATTTTCTATACATTTATGACCAAAATGGAAAACTATTTTAAGCTCCTTCTTGAGCTTAACTTATATCTATAGTCAAAAAAGAACATTTACATATCACCATAGGAACTCTGATGACAGGACAATAACTAAAACAACTCCCTTTATCTTATTTCATCTTCAAACTTTCTTTCCTAGTCAAGTGGTTTTACCTGAACAGAACTGGTCATGGTACTCAGAGCAAAAATGGTAGCACAATCTTTCACAGTGGACTGGCTGTCAAATGCCCCCTGGGTATCCATCAAAACAACTGCAACCTAAAAAAAAAAAGGGAAAATACAAACAAAATACGTTAAAGTGAGAAGAGGAGAAAAAGTAAAGGAGAAATTGAAAAGTAACATTTAAATGAGACTTAAGCACCTGTTTCTAGGTTCTATCAGAAAAGCATAATTCTTTAGGTACTTTTTTTTTTTTAATTAAAGTTTATTGGGGTGACAATTGTTAGTAAAGTTACATAGATTTCAGGTGTACAATTCTGTATTACATCATCTGTAAATCACATTGTGTGTTCACCTAGGTGCCTTGTTTGGACCAGAGAGATTATCTGCTCTGAACTAATGAAAGGATATAAAAGAGAGGCTTACAGAGCAATATGGAAGGAGGGGACAATCACCCCACCAACTAAAATAGCCAAATGTTGATGCCAATTAGCTCACTCATCAAGCCAGTCATTCAGATGTGTTTCCTTGTTGAAAAAGAAACTAAAAATACTCACTGATTTAGTTTAAATTTAGGCATCATCCAACAAAATAAAACACATGGGCTAGGATATTTTGGCGTATACCTGCAAGGCTGTATTCTTCTTTCAAATTTCTAGGGTTTTCTGATTGTTTGATAAAAGAAAATAATATTTACTTCAATCTTTACAAAAGAACAGACCCCACCAAAGATGCCAAATGAAAGCAGGAGAATCTAAGTTCTCCCTGTCCTCTATGTAATACAGCTAGGCTTCATGAAGCCTCCAGGCTTCCAAAAAGGACTTCAGGACCCATTCCCACCCCAAAAGTGAGATTTAAAAATTTAGAAGCAAATAGCAAAAGACACAGTCAAAAGTACTACAAGTGGTTGCCTCTGGGGACTAGGTAGGAAGAAGGATATTCTTTTTTATTATGAACACTGCAGTACTATTTAACGATTTACACACACACACAAGAGGTCAATTAAGTTCGCGAACTCGTTGCAAAGATGTCGCTAACCTTTTTTGATACCACAGGGATTATTCACTATGAATTTGTACCAACTGGAATTTGTACCAATTTTACTATTTGGAAGTGCTGAAAAGGCTGTATGAACAGTGTGTACTTCCAGGATTTTTTTCCAAGTCAAGTTGTTGTCCTTTCAATCTTAGTTGTAGAGGGTGCCGTTCAGCTTCAAGTTGTTGTCCTTTCAGTCTTAGTTGTGGAGGGCACAGCTCAGCTCCAGGTCCAGTTGCCGTTTTCTAGTTGCAGGGGGCGCTGCCCACCATGCCTTGCGGGAGTCGAACCAGCAACCTTGTGGTTGAGAGGACGCACTCCAACCAACTGAGCCATCCGGGAGCTCAGCGGCAGCTCAGCTCAAGGTTCAATCATAGTTGCAGGGGGCACAGCCCACCATCCCTTGCGGGACTCGAGGAGTTAAACCGGCAACCTTGTGATTGAGAGCCCACTGGCCCATGTGGGAATCGAACCGGCAGCCTTTGGAGTTAGGAGCATGGAGCTCTAACCTGAGCCACCGGGCCGGCCCCAACCTGAACTTTTCACCAACAATTCATGGCTTTTGCATCATGACAAAGGTCACACGGCACTGTCTGTGAAGAAGTTTTCAGCCAGTAAACAAATAACTGTATTGGAACAGCCTCCCTACTCACCTGATCTGGCCCCCAATGACTTCTTTCTTTATCTGAAGATAAAGGAAATATTGAAAGGAAGACATTTTGATGACATTCAGGACATCAAGGATAATATGGCGACAGCTCCGATGGCCATTACAGAAAAAAAGAGTTCCAAAATTGCTTTGAAGTGTGGACTAGGCGCTGGCATCAGTGCATAGCTTCCCAAGGGGAGTACTTCGAAGGTGACCGTAGTGATATTCAACAATGAGGTGTGTAGCACTTTTTCTAGGATGAGTTCTCGAACTTAACTGTCAGACCTCGTGTGTGTGTGTGTGTGTGTGTGTGTGTGTGTATGAATATATGAGTATATATACACACACACACACAAAATGTTGCTAAAAAAAAGCAAGTACCTGATACTTATAGAATACTATATGTAAATAAAATAACACACAAGTAAAACTATACAAAACTGATGATTATCTGTAATTCTGAAAGAAGACACGTAGTGGCCAGGGGCTGGAAGAAGAGGGAAATGAGGAATGACTGCTAATTGGAGCTGAGTTTCTCTTTGGGGTGGTGAAAATGTTCTGGAATTATATGGTAGTGATACCTGCACAGCTTTGGGAGTATACTGAGAACTGCTAAATTATATACTTTTAAAGGATTTTATGGTGTAAATATATAAATTGTACCTCAATGAAAAAGAATTTGCTAACTAGAAAAATGAGGCTAAAGAGAAGAAACAGGGGCAATACTAAAGAGAAGCTCTCTAGGGAAATGGGAGTCATATATACACTTAGATGAAGTGCTGGATATTGGGGGGAAATGGTACGCCCAGATCATGCGGCAGAATGGCAAAGTGCCATAACCACTTCCAAGAACAACACGCCAACAGCTAGGAAAAGGGGAACTGGGCATTTTCAGACCCAGCAATTACAGTTCTAAGTGGCTTTCTAATGTTTCTGACTGGAACCCAGACTAAGAAATATATTTTTACATCATGACAAAATAAACACATACATAAAGCTGACACTAAATTTATATGTGTACTGCACTCTGATGCTTTCTGCTCTGTTTTAGGTGTTTTGTTTTGTTTTAAATACTGGTCACAAGCCAATAAACTGATTTCTCTATCCTTCATAGGTCACTATACAGTTCAAAAAACTGTGGCCTGGAGACACACCTGCAGCACACTTACTCAAGGAGACATTTGGCAGGTTGCTCACTGTAGCAAGGATTATAAAAATGAAAAACAAGGACACAATCTAAATGCCCTCCAGTAGGAAAATGGGTAAATGAAAATGATAAATTTATATAATCACTATATAACAGTTAAAAGGAATAAACCAGAGCTACATATTTAAGAATGTTGATTTTTAATTAAAAAGTAAGAATAAATTATCTACTTCTTAAACCAGATAATTTCCAGGCTAAAAATCTCAGCAAGTATATAAAAAAATAAGACAATCATACTGATTTTTTAAAGTACTCCTGATCCTCTTGAACATAATGTTTTTTAAAAGGGTAGGAAACACAACAATGAGATCTTCCTAAACACTCTTAAAATGGCCAAAATCCAGAAAACTGATAATACGAAATGCTGATAAGGATGTGGAGCACCAGGAACTATCATTCGCTGGGAGAATGCAAAATAGTACAGCTACTTTAGAAGACAGTTTGGTAGTTTCTTATAAAATGAAACAGTCCTAGCATACAATCCACCAATCGAACTCCTTGTTATTTACCCAAATTAGTTGAAACTTATGTCCACACAAAAACTGTACATAGATAGCAGCTTTACTCATAATTGCCAAAACTTGGAAGCCAAACAAGATGTCTTTCAGTAGGTGAATGTATAAACTGTAGTACATCCACATAATGGAATATCACTCAGCAATAAAAAGAAATGAGCTATGGGGCAGCCGATGGCTCAGTTGATTAGAGCGTGAGCTCTGAACAACAGGGTTGCTGGTTCGATTCCCACATGGGCCAGTGAGCTGTGCCTTCCACAACTAGACTGAAGACAATGAGCTGTCACTGAGCTTCCGGAGGGGTGGCTGGATGGCTCAGTTGCTTACAGCACAACCTCGCAACAACAAGGTTTGCCAGTTCAATTCCCACATGGGATAGTGGGCAGCACCCCCTGCAACTAAAAATTGAAAATGGCAACTTGACTTGGAGCTGAGCTGCGCCCTCCACAACTAGATTGAAGGACAATGACTTGGAGCTGATGGGCCCTGGAGAAACATACTGTTCCCCAATATTCCCCAATAAAATTTATTTAAAAAAAGAAATGAGCTATCAAGTCATAAAAAAAGGAACTATAGAGGTACACTGCTCAGTGAAAGAAGGCAATCAGAAAAGACTACACACTGTACGATTCCAACTACATGACATTCTGAAAAAGGCAAAACTATGGAGACATCAAAAAAATCAGTGTTTGCCAGGAGTTCGGGGAGGAGGAGGTAAGTAGAGAGAGAAGCAAATAGGTGAGCACAGAGGATTTTTAGGGTAGTATACCTATTCTGTCTGATAATGGTAGCTACATGTCATTATACATTTATCAAAACCCAGAGAATGTACAACACAAAGAGTGAGACCTAATGGAAACTATGGGCTTTAATTAACGACAACATATCAATATCGGCTCATTAATTATAACAAATGAGTCACACTAATACAAAATGTAAGTAAGAGAGGGAAACTGGGAGGGGAATAAAATGTGAGAACGCCACACTTTCTGATCGATTTTCCTATAAACCTAAAATTGCTCTAAAAAATAAAATCAGTGTTCTTCAAGGACAGGAAACCAAAATGTTGGAAAACATGGAGCTTTACAGGAGTCAACTCAACAAAATAAAAAAATAAGGGAGCTATAAATGTCAGATATCAAAAAGCAAAGCTTGCTTACTAACATTACAGAGGCATCCTAAACTATTAAGACTATACCAGATGTCCGAAAAATAAAAATTAAATACACCAGTTCTATACAAAGAGACCACATAGTTTAATAACAAAAATCTTAAAATTATGAAAACATCTACCACACATTACCAGAAATGTAGAAAGAGAGAATACTACAGAAAATGAGAACTGACATGGAAGTCGAAGGGCCTCATTGTAATGCCAGCTCTAAGAGTGGCAATATCACCCAGGGCAGGCCCTTAATTAACTCACTGGGTCTCTCATTTCAGCATTTCTACTATAAAATGAAAAGACTGGACTGCCAGTCAAAATGGAGTAATAGAGACTGATTTACTCTCCCACCTAAAACCAAAAATTAATAGACAAAATACATGAAACAACAACTTCAAGACACTGGACATCAGGTAACAGATAATGATCCTCGAGAGAACGGAGACAGGTGAGGTGAGCCCGACAGTTGTCCCGGCTTACTGAGCAAGGCTCAAAGGAGGAGGAACCATACAGAACCCAACAGGTTCCCTGAATTGAGAGGACAGAACGGAGTGTCAGCGAAACCAGGGAAAGTGGAGTTCTCAGGCAGAACACCTGAGAGAAGAGATACAGAGGCAACCCCAGCGCTGCAGAGGGTCCCCATAGAGTGCTCAGCTGAGTACTGAACAGCACATGTCCATGAGGCTGGAGTCTACCTGAGCTGGAAAAAGAACCATTTAAAGGTTTAGAGAAAACAGTACCCATTGCTCCCAGAGAGCCAGGAAGAGTGCCTGTCCCCTGCAATCAGACTGCAAAAATCCATAATTCTAGAGTACTCAGACAAGTCTTGCCTCAGTAGTGAGGAATAAATAGCTCGAGATTAAATATTGCTCTGGTCCCACCTGCTGTCCCTTGCCCACCCTTATTCCTGCGGAGCTCCAGGAGTACCCAAGGAATCCCAGCAGCCACTGCGCACTTCCATCAGCATCCTTTTCGCTGGTACCACCCAGTCTGCTTAGCTCTGTTCCTTTGCCCAAATCGATAAGGCACTCTTCCTGGACGTTGACTGCCTTTTGCAATTAGGACACTTCACAGCCCTCATGGACTTTGCCCAGGAAAAAAAAAATTAAACTGCTCTGGTCCCATTTAACAAATCTTAAAAGCAAGACCAGAAAGAATCTAACAGTTTCCAAATTTCTTAACTGCATCCCAGAACAAACTCAATATTTTACAGGAATACAAAAATATCCAGCACTCAACAAGGTAGAATTCACTCATCTGGCATCTAATCAAAAATTTGCTGGCTTGCAAAGCAAGAAAATATGATCTAAATGAGTAGAAAAATCAATTAAAACTAACCCAGAACTGACACAGATGCTAAAATTAACAGAAAATGACTTTAAAACAGTATTCGGTACAACTGTACTCCATATACTCAAAAAGTTAAGTAGTAACATAAAACATAAAAAACGACCAAACTTCTAGAGATGAAAACTACAATGTCTGAAATGAAAATACACTGCATAGGATTAACAGCAGATTACAAACACTGGTGAACTTAAAGACCTACAAATAGAAACTATCCATAAGCAAAAAGAGAGAAAAATAGAATTAAGAAATGAACAGAGCATCAATGAGCTATGAGACAACTTCAAACAGCCTGACATACACAACAGGAGTCCCTAAAGGGAATAAGGGACAAAAAAAGTTTAAAGAAATAATGGCTGAAAAATGTCTGAATTTGATAAAAATTATAAACCTGCAGGTTCAAGAAGCACAACAAAATTCCAACACAAGAAACATGAAGAGGACTATACTAAGATATATCATAATCAAATTGCTCCCCCAAAATGATAGAGAACATCTTAAAAGCAACCAGACAAAAAAGACATGCAAGGCACCGATTTCTCATCAGAAACAATGACAGGAAAAAGGGAGGGGAGTGACATCTTTACAACACTGAAAGAAAAACCTATCGGCCTAGAATTCTATACCCAGCATGTAACTATTTTCAAAACCAAAGGCAAAATACTTTTCAGACATGAAAGCTAAAAGAATTCAGCACCAGCAGAACAGCACTATTAGAAGTACTAAGTCCTTCAGACTGAAGGAAAAATAGACAAAAAAAATAGAAATACAGACAAAAATATTAAGAATAGTTAACGGTAACTACATGGGTAAATATATGGGTTTTTCTTATTATTTAAATATCTTTAAAAGATAACTGACTGTTTTAACTGACCATTTAAACAAAAATACAAACAATGTTATTAAAGTAAAATATGTGACAATAGCACAAAAGCTGAAAGGGGAAAATAGAATGTTAATTATACCTCAATAAAGCTATTAAAAAATTAAAAGGTTGGATAACATAATATCTAAAGCTCCTTCCATAAAAAAGTTTCCAATGTTATATTTCAATGTTATACCTCTTTATTCTCCAAGATTCTTTCTTTAAAAAAAAAAAGTGTGATAATCTCATTTTGTTACACATTTTTTGGTATGTGTATCTGTGCATTAAAACAAAAAAAAATTAGAGGGTTTCCCAATATACTGTTCTCCTGAAGCCTCATTCAAAGAGAGAGAGAGAGAGAGAGAGAGAGAGAGAGAGAGAGAGAAAGAATACTAAGGACATTTATAAAGGAAAAAAAATAGAAGATGTGAAAACAGATGCTACGAGTTGTGCATCCAATCTCCAGCTCCCAAAATACCGAATGACAGTGTTTAGGAAAAGAATGAAGCTAAACAACCTGAGGAGGGATTTGAAACCTTAAGCCCTACCTACAGTCAACTGTAACTGTAAAAAATAAATAATTTTTAAAAATTGACCAATAAAATTAACCATCACAGAGATATTTAGGAGTTTGTCTAATAGCATACAGTCTTTAAGTGGTAGAGCTCAAGTTTATACCCAAGTCTATTTGATGTAATAATTAGCTTTCTCTGGTCTTATAATTATTAATTTCTGTGAAATAAGAGTAGTAGATATTTAATTGATTTATTCTGATAAGAATAAACATATAGTCAAAGATTAAAAAAAAAAGAGAGAAAAATCTCAGCCCCACAAAGACTCAAAAATGAGAGGATGAAGAGGTGTCAAGGCAGGCTTTAGGAAGGAGGAGGTTAAAGTTTAAGAAACAGTGATAGCCTCAAATCCCATCTTTCACTGTAGGAGACACATGACTTGCTTCTCCTGACCCTTACAAAGGGAGCTAGAGGAAGGCTCTGATTCCAGCTTACTATTTTTTGTTAGAAGCCTTATATTACCATTTGACCTTTTAAACTACATCCATGCATTATTTTTACACCATGCACTTATATCATTTTGATAAAAATTGTTTTTTAACTAGATTATCAGAGTACACATTAAAGTTCTCATTTTGTTGTTGCTGTTAATTTGTAAGCCTTTTTCTTCCTTACCTTCTTTCCACCTGGCTTCTCTACAGTGAAAACTTCATTCCAGATCTGAATCCCAGTGGTTTCTGGGTCAGAGCCTCCTCGCCATGAAAATCCTGTTAATGGTTCTTCTGAGTCACCCAACCAATTTGAATGGCCACCTTCCTTCTATAGGACAAATAAGACATTTCCATTACATCTTAAATTTTAAGTAATTTTACACATCAAGGATAATCCATGAGCTTATTTTGCTCTTTTGGACATAAATTCTCATTTTCTAATTTGAGAGGAAATAATTCTACCTTACCTGGGAATACATGTATCGGAGCATGAAGTCCAGAAAGAAGGACTTGCCCTTTCGGAAGGCACCAGCCACTGACACCACCACCACATCAAGGTCTCGAATGTGGTCCTGCAAGAGGACGCTGGCCAAGGCTTTCTCTTCTAGCTCAAAGGAATGTTGGTCTTTCTGAACCAAAACAATCTGCACTGGGCCAGGCTTTCTACTCTCCATGGCATCACCTATGTTGTTATGGAGAAAAAAATTAGCTTCATATATTTTTTAAAAATGTATTTTTGAACATGGGAAGAGCAAAAACTTCGTAAGGTACCAAAATGCTAACCATAAAAGAAAATAATCACACATTAAACTTCATTAAAATTAATTTTTGTTCATTAAAAGATACCACTGAGAGTAAAAATGCAAGCCACAAGATAGGAGAAATATCACAATACCTATATGCAAAGGACTTATATCCAGAATCAATATAGAAATCCATACACTTCATAATATATATGTCTATAGATCTATATTTATATATTTATATAGATATTACGCATCTATACTTATGTAGATATATAGATATCCAAATGGTCCATAACCACACGAAAAGCTGCTTCCATATCATTATTTATCAAAGAAATGTAAATTAAAACCATGAGTCCACTAACCGCCCATCAGAAGAGCTAAAATTTAAAAGATGGACAGTATCAACTGTGGGAGCGATGTGGTACAACTGGAATTCTCATACATTCTGATGGGAACATAACCACTTTGGAGAACTGTTTGGCAGTATCTACGAAAACTAAACATACCTGTGACCCAGCAATTCCACTCCTAGGTATATACCTAAGAGAAATAAATGCTTATGTCCACTAAAAGACATACATGCAAGACTATTCACATCAGCTTTATTCAAAATAGTCCCAAACTAGAAATAACCCAAATGTCCATCAACAGTTAGAAAGAGTGCCTGCCACAGCTATGCCTTTTGCATGTTATTTAATCCTCAGAACAACACTATGAGGTAAATAATACTGTCCCACTTTAAAAACAAGGAAGCTAACCAAGGTGTACAGAAGTTAAGCACCTTGCCCAACAGGTCCAGAAGAGTTTGTGAAGATCTTTAGGTAGCTATGTTTTGCAGACCACTATTAATAAAAGTTGAAAGCAAAAAGAAAGCGCTTCTTTGAAATTCAAAGCCACTTAGTCGCTATGATATATGGAAAGTTTACAAAAAACTACCAGTGGGGCCTAGGGACTAAGGCAAAGCACTATTTCCTTAAACGTATGTGACACTGGTATTAATGAGATGTTTCAGGCAGTTCAAAGGATTTTTATTTTATTTTAATAATCAAGCATTTTAATGTCCATTAGGAAACAAAACCATGTTTTAATAGATTATTGCTTAGAAGGAGACTAAGTCTAAAAAGTGAATCAATTTAGGGGCGGACGGGTGGCTCAGTTGGTTAGAGCGTGAGCTCTGGGCAACAGGGATGCTGGTTCGATTCCCACATGGGCCAGTGAGCTGCGCCCTCCGCAACTAGAATGAAGACACTGAGCTGCCACTGGGCTCCCAGGCAGCCAGATGTCTCAGTTGGTTAGAGCGCGAGCTCTCAACAAGTTTGCTGGTTCGACTCCCAAAAGGGATGGTGAGCTGCACCCCCTGCAACTGAGATTGAACAATGGCAACTGGACCTGCAGCTGAGCTACGCCCTCTACAACTAAGACTGAAAGGACAACTTGACTTGGAGCTGATGGATCCTGGGAAAACACACTGTTCCCCAATAAAGTCCTAGGAATACACACTGTTCCAATAAAGTCCTGTTCTCCTTCCCCCAATAAAATCTTAAAAAACAAATAAAATAAAAAGTGAATCAATTTAAAGTAAACTGAAGGACAAACATTAAGTAAAGCATAGTACAGCTAAGCAGATAGAGCCAAAAATCACAAATATAGTCCCCAAATTACTTTTGTCTGGGAAGTATTAAAGGCTGCATAATCACAGCAGGCAAAGTCAACAACCTTTAACTGCCAGACTACTTTATAAGCTACGGAATTGCTGCTCATTTTTTCTACTTTATCAGATAGAAACAGAAGGGTTCTTGCCCCTTTTTAATTTTTTGCAGACTACTGGAAAACAAGTTATAAATATAGATTGAATGTCATGCTCTCATTGTAATAAATGTATACTAATACTTTTCTTTCTCACTATGGGTGGATGAAAAGGAGACATGTCTGTGAATAATCTCTTAGGGTTCTTCTTAGTGCCACAACAGCAGGTGAATCCAGGACCTAAAGACCTTCAGTCTTTCATATAAAAAAACGAATGGGAAGGATTTATGCCGACCTTATGGATAAACCCCAGTGTAAAGTACTGTGCAGTACTCAAAGCGCTACGAAGCAAAGTCCCTGGTTGGCTGGTTGCTCCCCCAATATTCATTTCTGCCTCCTGCTACAATAATAGATTTATAGCTGGGCACATATATAACTGCTCAATAGAAACACACTTCCAACCCAACCTTGCAGCAAGGGTGTCACCATGTGACTAAGTTCTGACTGGAAATGATACGGCAACTTCCAGGCCGTGCATCTTTCCCCTGCCTGCTGGCTGCATTAGAAGTGGGAGCAAGTCATCCTGGACCAGGCCCACGAAGGCAACACCCTAGGAATACTGGAGCAACAAAGAGAGGTAGGGCCTACGGTTCTAGGAGAACTGCCATGCTGGCTCACTCTTACACGAAAGAAAAGTAAATGTCAACCTTTTTAAATCCCTTAGTTGGAGGCTCTATCAGATACAGCCAAACCCAGAAACCAATACAACAGTCCCCAGGACTTCACAATTAAGTTCATGATACTGGCTCTTTCAACGTCATCTATTTCACTATTAAAGCTTACTGAGCCTGGTGAATGTACTGACCCAGAGCAGACACACAATAAACAACTGTAAAAAGAATGAATGATGTGTACTGCAATAGAGTTGAAGGCTTCAACCCTCAGGATGCAGGTGGTAGTTAGAGCAACAAGTTACATGGGCTACAGACAAGATGGAATAAGCCAGTGGCAAAAATGTAAGCAGCCGTGCACAATGAATTTGCACTTCAAGAGGCGCTGAAGACCACGGAAAAGGACAGTTTTTAAAAAGGTGATAAAGCCTCCACTCATCTCTTCCTCTTTCTGCCTATGGCACAGTGAAAAGGAAGAGATCCAGGCTATGTTTAGTTGGGGGAGCTGGGGTGATCCTGCCCTTCTCTTCACAACAGTATATTGCGTACACTGGATTAAAAAAGATCTTGTTCCTTTGGTTTGGGCTCACTTAAGGGAAAAATTATTTTGAATTGTACACATCACCACAATTCAACTTAAACAAATAGAGCTGCTCACTTTTCACTTTTATCTCTCACTTCCTAAGACAATAGGACTATATTACTGATCTTCCAAGGAAAAGCTTTATTTCTACTCACCCCTTTCCAGATGTCACGTAAATGTCATTTGCTGATTTATCCTCACATCTCAGACTCGCCAGTCCCTGAGACCACTTAATCAAAACCTTAGGGCCCTCCCCCTTAGGCCGTGCCACCTTCCAACCCTTCTTGCCTATTAGGTTTATCATCCAAGTCACCAGCCCCAACTGTTGCTTTAACAATGACACCTCACCTCCTGAGGGCTGAACTCCTTCATCAGTGTATACACATCATAACAGCGACTATACAAAAGGCTCAAAAACATTTCATGGACTGAGAGCTCAAAGCTAAAATCTCCATCCTACAAGTCAAAGCCTTTCACCTTTCCCCCCACTGCCTCAGTCCTTCTAATTCCTCATTCTCATCCTCCCAGGCAAACTGATTCTCATTGGTCGTCCTACTGGGATAAAGTCAGGGTTCAGGTCTTGCCCTGTCTTGATTCCTAAACTTCAAGTGTACAACTTATTCAACCATTTGTTCTCACCGCCTGAAATGCTTCTTCTCTCAAGTCCATGCAAACATGATCTCATCCTTCCAACACTCACCCTCACCCTCCGTGTGTCCCTCCCTTCCCAGCCCTTCCTGTCAGAGCTACCACTTCACATGGTATAAGAAAACAGGCTCTGGAACCACGACAGGACACACAGGCCTTCTTCAATCCTTACTTTCCCTGCTCTAGAACATAAGCTCCATGAGAGCAGTTCCATATTCCCCAAGGCCCCAGAACGGTGTCCACACATAGTGGACAGCCAATAAATATTTGTGGAATAAATAAACTCCCCCACTTAGTCACAATGTGACTGACTATGGATAAATTTCTAACCACTTGTAGCTCATTTAGAAATCTAATACCCATCTCAAAGCAGTGTCTGACACATATTAGGGACTCAATAAAGTGGATCTACTATCATATTTCCACCAAAATCTTGTACATACTATTATTCCACTCATTACAATATTACCATATTGTAATTATGATTTACCACCGAGACTGGGAGTCTCTGGGGAGTAAAGAAACTGTCACATTCAGTTCCAGTACCTAACATAGGAAGAATAATAGTTTCCTAGTATTGTGACCACTAAACCCAATAGTATAGACCTCAATAAAAGTCAGTTTCCATCCACTATCTAGCCATTCCCCTTATCACCTTGCGATCTTCTTAATCTCTGTTGAAACTATTCTCTAGTTTATTTATGACCTCTTGCTAAATCTAATGGCCCTTTTTTGATTCTCATTCAATCCTATCTGCAACAAAATACAACTGCCACCCACTTCTAACTTCTTAAAACCTATGGACTCAGTGACAGTGCACATTCCTAATTGTCTTCCAACCTCTTTATTATCTCCTTCCAATAATTCTTTTCTTCTTTTCAGGCTCCTGTGATAGACAGCAATGCTCTGCTTCAGTCTTTTGCAGTTCTGACTCACTCCCTCAATGAGCTCTTCATTCCTATTTCACTATACCTTCTATTTTGGTGATGCAACTTCATTAATTTCTAACCTGCATTACTGTCCAAATGTACACCTGCCTAAGGGGCAGATTCACCTGGATATTCCACCATCACCTCACTCTCAGGAGTAATATGTAGAAATATATGGGCAGAAGAGTCAGGAGACAAGATCCTGTTCCAGTTCTACCACTAACAACCTGTGTGATTCTGGGCATGCCAAGTCTTCAGTCTCAAGTTTTAAAATGAGGCAAGATTTAACCTCTAGCAATCCTTCCAGTACTAGTATTTTATGTCTACATTTAGTGTGATCATAATGAGTCCTCTGTTACTCAGCTCTCAGATCTCCACCTTTCAGACTCCGAATCTTTCCTGATTCTATTTTCCTATATGCAATACACCACCAATCTAGTCACTTCTTCCTTCCATGATTTAAGCTCCTGTTTTGGCAAAGGTTGTTGTTCTGGTGAAGCAATACGTATAGGAGAAAGGTCTTTCCTAATAATCAGGAAAGACCAGAGTTCAGGGCTCAGTTTTGCACTGACGGTAACAGCATGAGTAAATCATTCCACTTGTGTCTCAGTTTCCTCTGTAAAACCAGGCAGTTGGTGAAGCTATTTTCTAGCTTTAAAATTCAATGACTCTTGAACAATTGAAAATTTCCTGGATATCTAAACTGGCCAAAATTGCTAGGTAAACTATTCATCCCTTGGCTTAATTTAAATTGTACAGGCTTGGCTAAGGGACAGATCCAAAATTATGATGATAAAAACATTAAAGCAACTTGCTCAGTAAGGACCCACACAAAAGATTTGGGGGTTTAGAGTTTTCTCTTGGAGAAGTTTCCCCTAACTACAGTGAAATCACTCCCACTTCTCAGGAATCTTAAACTCTGGAGATCTAACCTCCAGGGATGGTATTAGAAAAACCTTTACGTGGCGCCCTTACACACCTTCTCCCTTTAGCGAAGCAATTATTTTCCAAGGTCTAGATATGTACTGAGACAACAGTAATGCTCACTTATGTGAACAGCTACTGTTCATTTATATGAAGAGTCAGTGTTATATTACGTTCCCTTATGTGAATAACTTGTGACATTTTTGTACACATACAGATATGGCCTGCCCAGTCACATCTGTGATCCATATACATGTTAGTGAACTTAAAACCTACGTTTAAAACAAAGATGAGTGGTAGTAATACTGTGTCATACAGCCAATTCTGATTATTGTTGTAAATAACTCATGGTAATACTGTATCAACCATCATTTTAAGTATGTAGAAAATGTTGAAAATATTTGGATAATTAAAAGTTCTCCAATAGTTTATGTGGAAGTTACAAACTTTTTCGTAATTACTTTTAAAGTACTGATTTATCCTTTACTTTTGACAGCAGAATACACCTTAATACAGACTACCAATAGGTTTAAATATGCCTGTTCAAATAATCTCTGTAATAATTGCACTCAATAGACTAGCTCTGTACTAAAATGACAAAGAAAGATAACCCAAATATAACGAAGCTGAAAAACTAACAGCTGAAAGACTAAATTATTATAGGAAGAATTTACTGTCTAGATCTGTATAAATTACAGCACTGACTCTTCCTAAAACTATCTGAATTTTTAAAGAAGTTAAAAAAAAGGAGCTGCACAGGTTAAATAAACGTAGCTAGACTACTGAATCATAATTGGCCGTTTCAGTTCTACAGAAAACATAAATTCTAAGAAATAAGTTCTATCAGAAAAGCATTATGGGGAAGAAAGTTTAAATGCCCCTCAAATATTTGAGACCACCTGAACAGTGATAAATTCAGTGAAACTAATTCATTAGAAGCAATTATACTTGCTATTTCAGAAAATTTAAACTGAATTTAGCTGATCAATTGGACAGTGTAGGCCAGGGTCTCTCAAGCTCAGCACTACTGCTATTTTGGGCTAGATGATTCTTTGTTATGGGGAACTATCCTATTCATTGTAGGATTATTTTGAAGCCTCTCTGGCCTCTACCCACTAGGTACCAATAAGTAGTACACCACCCCCCACCCCACCCCCGTCCTCCCATTATGAGACCCGAAAATGTCTTCAGCCTTTGTTAAATGTCCACTGGGGCAAAACTGCATTGGGTAAGAACCACTGGGGTGCAGCCAGCTTCAGGGCTCATCCCTACTGTCCAGTGCGTTCTGAAAAGCAAATTCACTAGTTACAGAAACATTTCACTCAGTAGAGTGCATGACTCAGGCTAAAGTTATGATCTGAGTTTTCCACTCTCCTTTTGAAACACCACATTCTCTAAAGGGAAAGAGCAACACACCCAAAAACAGAAGCGTACCATTCTCATGCCTTCTTCTTGCTGGCAGTCTTTAAAGCTCCTATAACAAGGCCAAAGAAAACACATTATCATGTGCAAGGGTGAGCACACTAAGCCCTCAGCAAACTCTACGTAGATCTGCTGGGTGTGGCTCCTTTATGGTGATGGTGACGAAGTATCTTTATATACCTACTCATTTTTGTCTTAAGGTAGGAGTATGATAGTAGATACACAAAATTGTAAGGCTGTTTTCAGTGAAAATACTACTTAAACCCAACTAAAAAGAATATTGGGGAAAATTTACATCCTAATTAATGAAAGAGTTTACGAGGAAGCTTTTTTTTTCATGTTGTAGAAAATCATACTTAAGCACAGAATGCTGAAAACCACATTTTGTCAATTAAGAATTTTGTAGTGCTTCATGGATTTATGGAGATCAATTATGACTAAATAGTACTGAAGATTCAGAAATCCAAAGACCCGGCTGAATCTAAAAATGATACCAGGCTATATATACCTGGAAAACACAAATCTTTTTAATAGGATAAGTTTAATCATCTTATTTGACTCTTCCCTAAGAATAAGAACACCACCCAAATCAACCTGACCTGATCTGATAATCTGATTTAAATTATCTGTGTTCCAGCTGAATAAGGCAATATTTATTTGCTTTGGATTCCTTACCATTTCAAGGCATAGGAGTCAATCTACTTCTTTGTTTACTTGCCTACTATACCAGTAAAGCCTGTTTCCTGCTTTGTAACATATTTTAGCTGTGAAATGTATCTAGCATGTTCTAACAATCAAAATACATGCCAATAAAAAGTATTTTTTAGAAATTTGCACTGAACAGCATCAACTTCTAATACAAATATTGATATTACAAATTACACTTCCTATATAGTAACAAATCAATTCAAATTTAAGCAACCACCTATAGGGAAATTGGATTATATGTTAGTATACAAATTAGATTTGGGTTTTTCTTCTTTAACTGTTGCCTACCCTTCAACGAATTAAATCAGACTGTGAGAGGGTCCCAAGCATTGGCAGGTTTATAAAACCCCAGGTTACTCTTTTTTTTTTTAATTAAAGTTTATTGGAGTGACAATTGTTAGTAAAGTTATATAGATTTCACGTGTACAATTCTGTAATACATCATCTATATATCACATTGTGTGTTCTCCACCCCCCAGGTTATTCTAATGTGCAGCAGTGCTGGGAACTACAGCTATATAACAACCAAAAGATTTTTGGGTGTTTTTTTTTCCCCATTAATATTTTTTCAGAGAATATGTTCCTAAAATCTCAAAGACAACTTGGGGAAATGTTTTAAAATTCAGACTAACTTTAAAATGAACAATTTCTCAATATGAAACACAAGACCATAGAAACTTTAACAGGCACGCCTAGTTTTTATAGGTAAATTCTAAACCAGTTCTCAAACAAGTTCACACAACCCAGGGTTCCATAAGGTGCTTTACTAGGAGTCTTAAAAGAATGTGACCAAAAAAACGTGACCAGTGTTAATAATGACTACCACCGGGGAATTGGGGAGCTAGAGAAGACTTTATATTTGTTGCTTCTTACAATTTTCTATTATTATATTTTAAATAATAATAGAAAATGTATCCTTTATTCTATGATTTAGAAATCATTAAAAATGCATGTGCTGTACCATAGAAAACCAATTTTTAAGTCTAAACAAGTCCTATTTAGTAAAAACTAAGAAAATTATGCTAGTACTCATCATCACATTTATCCTCTAGCTATTTTTCTTAATTTCATGTTTACTCCAATGAGATGGTAAACTGTAGCTAATAAAACAATGTGCTGTACTAGTGAAATGCTTCATTCAGTATGTAGAGATCTTTTCATACAAGCGTTTCCTTTTCAGGTGCTAAAAACCACAACACAGATTTCTAGACTACAGTACAAGCTAGTTTCTGTGGGGATTGTAAAAAAGCACTAATTTTAATTTCAGTTCACTGCAATGTTGAATACTTGCACGGATTAAAACTACGAAGGTTTTGCTTCTCCAAAATCAACCCAAATTTGAAATCACATTTTGGGTCCATTAGTTCTTTTCTCCCTTTCACAACATATTCCACCCAACTTCGTATTCAAATTGGAGGGCTCGGATTTATTTACTAAAAGATTCTTCAAGGTTCTTTACTTTTGCCTTTAGATTTCGCAAGTGAAATTTCTGGTAATTTCAACAGCACACCCATTAAACAAAAATAAAGCCAGATAAATAAATGACAGATGAAGTCGTACCCATGAATTTATGGTGACTCTATTTTTATTTCATACTTTTACTATTTTTTTTGTTTTCAGGAAAGCAAAAGAACAACGTACTGTACCAAACATACTAAAAGAACTTCCTAAAAACTATTTCAGGCCACATTCTTTTATCTCCTTTATAGCGATAAGGTGTGGGTTAAAATTCAACTTTCCTAATACTTCTTGCAGTGCCCTAAGGTCGTTAGGATAAAAATAAAGCTTCCAACTCGAAGGTGCTTCGCAGCCCTCCAAGCTCTTCTTACAAGCCTAAACAATAATAAAGCATTTGCCTTCCCGCTCCATCGGCCCGTTAACAAGCTCAAAGCCACCCGGACCCAGCGCGAGCGCGAGAAGCGCTGGAGCAGGGAGTGGGCAGCAGTCCCGGAGCGCAGGGCTCAGCCCAGGGCGGGGCCGGCGAGACCGAAACCTCCGGACACCGCCGGCCTTCAGGGCCGTCTCAGGGGGTACGGGGACGCCAAAACTGCAACAGCCCAGAGGAGCACTAGCGGCATCCCCCCGGCGGAGGGCCCAACCCTCGGGGGCGGCCGCTCCCAGGCGGGGGCCGTTGAAGGCGCCACCCGCGCCCGACCGACCGAGCCCTGCGAGCAGCCCCCAGACCCGAATTCGAGGGCTGAGGAACCCCAGCGAGGGGCGTGCGGTCCGAGCCCCGGGACGAGGAGGGACGGCGGCGCGGGCAGGCGTTCTCCTCCGAACTAGAGCAGGGCCGGCGGCGGGGGTGGTCGTGAAGCGGGCCCGAGGGAAATTAGGCTCCTCACCTGCTCCTCCCGAGGCAGCAGCTACCGCTTGCTGAGGGGTCAACATGGAGCCTCTGCCTTCAACAGAAGAAGCAGGGGCTTAGAGAGGGACGGGCTGGGGCGGGAACGAACCAGGCCCAGGAGGCGGGAAACGGGCGGGGCTTGGGCTCTAGAAGGAACTGGGGAGAAGGAGGGACGTGCGGCGCGCCAGGGAGCCAGCACCGGGCGAGCGGATGAAGACCAGCGGGAGGCCCCAGGCGCGCTGAGCGCAGGGCGGGCGGGAGCGGGAAAGCACACGCGGACAAATCCCGCCACCGCCCGACGCATGTGCGCGTGCGCGGGGACGCCAAGCGCGCCTCCGGCTACACGGTGCTGCGCACTGAAGGCGACCGTCCGTTGGGAATTGTAGTCTTACGCTCTCTGGTTCTCCCGCCGGAGGTCCAGGTTCTGCGCACTCATCCCGGGCGGGGAGGAAGCGGAAAATGCGGCCTGGGCTTCTCGCGACTCTTCGTCAACTAAACTACAACTCCCAGCAGGCCGGGAGGGAGGGAAGGGCCGGGAAGGGCCGGGCCGGGCCGGGCCGGAGCCCGCCAGAGAGCCCCGCCCGGCTCTGGGACTTGGGACCAGGCCACGGACCGAGCCGGTGACATAATCGGCTTCGAACCCCTTCCCGCTGCGTTAGAAATGATTTCGGGGTTTAACGCTGGCCGGGGACATAGGTGGACGGCAGTCTGCCTAAAGGACAGAAGGAAGCCCTCAACCCTGGGGGACGTGAGCGGCACTGTTTTTTTTTTAACGATTTTGAGTTCACGAGGAAAGGAGGCCATGACTCCATTACCACCATCATCAGCTTCACCCCATATTCCCGTCCCTGATGGCGTACCGTCACCATTCTAATAGCTAACGTAAGAATTTCCAGTGAAACCCCTTCCACCAGCTTTGACCATCATTTGTAAATCCCAGATTTACAGTTTTTTTGAAGCTACTTTTGCATTTTGTGTTGATCTACCATACAGTTTAAGCACATTCTTGCTTAAACTGTATGGTAGATCAATACAAAACAAGATTCTCCAAAAAGGCTTTTATTCACACTTCACATGTGATTGAGAAAATATCAATTGCCACAATGGAATAATATTGTTATTTTGGATTTGCTGGGGTAGGGGCGGTTCTCTTGGGGGTAAGTAGCCCCGTGGAGCTTAGCGGGGTCTAAAGCATCCATTTCACCACTGCCACGACCTCTTGGCATCATAATTGCCTCATTCATGTGACAGATTATTCACTTTTTTCTTCTGCCCCTGCCTGAACTATTACAACCTATCCAGATCCTCCTTCCAGCAACCTCTAGGCTGGGGGTGTCCAAACTGCAGCTGGCGATCCATTGTTAATTGGCCCGCAGCAAATTCTAAAAATATATTTAGTTAAATAAACCAGGTGAGGCAATAGGTACTTCACCTCGAGTGAGTGGCCCTGCTGTTTGTGTATTTTACCGCATACGGCCCTTGGTGCAAACTGTTGAAAAAAGTTTGGACACCCCTGCTCTAGGCCCTGCCAAGCCCTTAAAGTATTTTTAAAGTTAGTGATTAGGTCAGAGGTGAAGAGGTAAAGATAATTCTACCTAATCTTACCTAAAGAGGTCCTGGTTTGATTTATTTTCCTTCTGATTCGCCCCAAGTTCTCAAGATTATTGGAATACCCTCCTCCAGGCTTTAGATTTAAGAGTCTGGATTAGATCTAGACCAACTGGGGCCAGCAAGAAACTGGACATAAACATCAGGGCAAATGGTTACTGGAGTTTCACACTGGGTGTGCAGAAGGCAGGACCTACAGGATGTGACACATCCAGGGCATTATGTGGCAGGCTCAGAAAGACAGGGGCTAAAGAGCAGTGACTTGTCACAATTACAACACACAGTGTAAGAATTTAAAATTGCCCACACATCCCAGCATTCTCTACTCCCCTTCCCTGTCTGTTTCCATAAGACTTCTTACCATCTGATTTATGTTTTCCTTTTGTTTATCTCTTCCCACTAGAATGTAAGTTCCATACAGACAGGAATTTTTGTCTGTTTTTGTACACTGCTATATCCCCAGTGCCTCAAACTGCCAGGCAGATAGTTAAAACTCAAATATGTATTGAATGGGTGAATAAAGAAGGTATTATGTTACACCTAACTCTGTTCACTCACTTTCTTGTTCCTTTAATATTAAGTATCTACTTTTGCTTTTGAACAAAATACCCTGTTCTATTTTAAGAACTACCAACAGAGAACCACTGAAATCCATCCTGTCAGGAAGTGACCAGCAAATACTGACGTTACATCTGTCTCAATATAACATAATCAAAGGCAGTGTTAGCACGTCAGCCTTCCCATACCTTGTAGAAGTTTTGGGCATTTGGAACAACACAGTACAAGTTATAGGTAAACTTTAAGATTAGTCACAACTTAAAAGCAACCCTTGCAAATGAGAAACATGTTATTATTGCTGTTTCCTTCTCAACTATCCAGGGTCATCAAAACAGTGGACATTCAAAATGCTAAATATTGATGATACTGATGACAGCCTGCCTTCAGCCATCTCGTTCTGAATTAACTTGTGTGCTATGACCAGAGGCTGACTTGTGGTTTTCTACAAGTGAAGTAGGTGACATATAGACATGTTTGAATTGGCTTTGGGGTCAGACTTACCTGGCTTTGAATTCTGGCTCTGATGCTCACTAGCTGTACAAACTTGGGTGAGTTACTTAACCTCTTTGAACTTGTTTCATCTATATCTGTCAAGTGATTTGAATACTCAACTCACAGAGTTGTAGGTTAAATGAGATGTAAGTATTTGGCAATTATGACTGATGCATAGTACTCCTCAAAATTGGTTATTATCTTCACTCTGGAAAAGCAAAACAAAGTCGTAAATATTCAAGATACTCAAGTATTTTTATGAAGCACAAAAATAGCAAAATTGTTTTCTGCAGTGACATCCACGGTGACTCAGGTTCCAAAGCTTTCAAAAATGGGGCATTTGTTACGTACCAGGAACGGTGTTAGGCTGTAATGCTGAAACAATGCATAAGACACATTCCTGTTCTCACAAGACTCACAGTCTTGTGGGGTAAATAATTAAGTGTACAAAATGAGGTAATGACTTGGTGTCCTAGTTTATAAAAAGAAAATAGACAACCCCAACTCACAGGGCTTTATAAAGCTGAGTATCAGGTCCTCAACATGGTAACACATGGTAAAAAAATAAAAGCTCAAGATCCGTCAGCTGCTTCATTATTGTTATTTCAGCCAACAGCACAGCTAACACTTCAGAAAGACTAGAAAAGATCACTAGAATTTACTGTTAAGAAAAGGAAGTAAGATACCTAACAGTGTCTATAATTTGTATTAAAAAAAGTGGATGAGGATATAGAGTTGCTATATTCACCTTTGCATTTGCCACTAAAAGCTCCTAACAGTAGTTACCTATGTGTATGTAGCGGGGGAGACCAGTGGGTGGAGAGGGGTTAGTGATAGAAGAAAACTTGATAGTATACTGTATATACTTTTGAAGAGGTATATGTATGTGTGTGTATATATATATATATATATATATATATATATATATATGAACATATATGACATGTGAATATATTCCAAAATATTTTAATTAAAATACATAATTATTTTTCTAAAAGTCAAGAAAAACTGAGGCAATGAGGTGGCCTAGAAGCTGAGGTGGGAAATGAGCTGTGTAAATATCAGTCCCATAAGGACAGGGCCAAGGAAGAGAGGCCCAGCTCAGCGCCTCAGGAGTAAAAATTGCTCAACAACTGAAAAATGGATATGCTCCAGTGAGCACTTTAAAAATCCCACGGGGATCCTTCCCTGCTTGAAAACTTCCACTGGATCCACACTAGGCTTAAGACGAAGCCTCAGGTCTTTAGTTCTATATTACTGCTTCTCCACACTCTGGCCCCAAGGCATCTTCCCCATTTTCTCTCTCTTGTCCCAATTCAACCCCTTGGCTCTAGCCAACCTGGGCTAACCATACCCAAAGCACCTTATACACAATCACACTTCTGAGCCTGTAGCTACCACAGATGGTGTAGGTGTTACCCTAAGGCAGCCTGTGAAGAGGGGTCATTCGGGACCATTCTGGTAGACACACCAGCACTGACCTACATCATGGACTGGGCTGGGAGGAAAAGGTGCTCTTTTGTGACTTGTCTGCCCAGAAGGTGGTCTGACTGTACACTAGCACAAAAGCAGCCCCCGCATTCGCTTCACTCTATTCTCCCCTGCCTTCAATGACCTCCTTACCACTCCAAACTCCTATCTGACTTGGGGCTTCTTCACAAGACCTCCCCAAGCCACCATAACTTCATACTGATTCCCTCCCCTCTCAAACTCATACAGTTCACTTGCCATCTAATTATAGCATTATAGTTTTGTGTTGTTTTTTGGTTGCTATTTAATTTGTATTTTTAAACTTTACGTGACTATTTTCTAAGCCCCAACTAGCTTGTAAGCTCATTGAAGACAGGAAAAACACATTTTTTGGATTCCTCCAGATTTCCTAGGATAGTGTCACACACACAGCAGATGATCAGTAAACATTTGTGCAACAAATCATATATACCAACACCCCAGGCAGGGTCAGTCTCAGGGAAGTTTACTGGCACAGCAAGAGAGCAGGAAGAAAAGGCAGCTTCCGGAGTTGGACTTAGCACAAAGGTCTTTCATGGAAAAAATCTGAAGGGTCTGAAAAGACCACCAAGACCATATCAGTATCTTGATTTTTAACTTCTTTTGTCTACTTCCAGATATCAGGGAAACAGGCTTCCTTTCCAGCCAGTCTCCAGATTCTGGCAATTGCTGTCAGAGTTAAGGGCTAGAATCATTTATTTCCTTATCCAGCACCTACTAACGTAAACATTTCTAAATGTGTGCATATGTCGGACTGGGTAGGTAACTGGCTTGGTTATCCTGTTGGCTCGTATTTCCCTTTGCCATGTGAGGGAAAGATTGCCGCATTATCAACTGATGCTGTAAGGGCCAGAGTAAGATGTTTGCCACAAAGTTATTGTGGGAAATATTCTTCTGTGCCTTTTTGCAGAGGGTTGCAATAGCCAGGAGTTTTTTCCTGTCTGGGCTTTACATGACCTTAAAAACTGTCAAGGGCAGATGTAGTTCACTATCTGTTCTGGAAGATTTCCATTGGTCAGATCGCTTTTCCTTTCTGTAGCTGCCTGGCTGAGTACCTCACCCTTCATGAGGCAGCATCTTTACAGGATCTACTGATCCTGCAGTTGCCCTTCAGGTCATTGATTGCTGGTTTGGCAATAATAAGGCCTACCGCCTAGATTTCTATTGTTTTCAGTCTACATCCCCCTTTTTAAAATAATTATGCACATTTCAAATGACCAAATGTAGGGAGCAGGTTTTGAATTTTGCAGAACCAAAGAGAAGCCAAAAAATAAACAAAATCTAATATAAGGTAGATATCTGGTTTCAAATATATATTCTGCTAAGGACTTCTTTTAGGCTACGAATAAAATTCAATCTGTATTTTGTGCTATATTCTCAATTTTTAATACCTCATTTTACCATCCCCCCTAACCACAGCCAGGATGTTATCCCCTAGCTCTTCTTTTCTCATTAGCTGAGGTTTTCTTTTTCCTTCAAAATATGCCTTCCCTACTTGATAGCCTATCGGCAGGAAAGGACGACCTTAAGACCCACGGTGGACCCCTCTTCGGGAACAGGAATGGCATAAGACTATGAAGCAGGTCATGTGGCTGCATTGCAATGTGACTGGAATGAGTAATAGTTTTTCATTATGTACAGCATCTTCCTCCACCTACCAAATGGGAGACCGTGCCATCTATGCCTCATGGTGATGAGATATTACGACACATCCAGAAAAATTCATAAAGCACCTTACAGAGTGGGTCTATTCCACTGTGGTTTTCACTTTTTATTGGGAGTCACAGGTGGGAACGCATCAGACAAAAGACAACGGCTCTGGAATAGATGGGAAAGATATTCTCCACCTAATGGAAGCAAAAAAGAAATGTCTATCATTAAAACACATAATCTGCCGATCCTAAAATATTCACATAAAGAGTTAGCTAGAAATACTAACCCACGGGTCTCCCTCCCGGCCTGTGATGGGCGGAGCTTATTGTTTGGTCACGCCCCTTGCGTCTTGTCCCCGGGAGGCGCGGCTTGAAGCCAGTTTTGCCCCTCCTCCTCTGCTGGAAAGGAGACGGAACAGTTCTTGCGCCTGCGTCCTGCGTCGCTGGGCGCCTAGAAGCGGCCGCCGCCCGCCCCCGCCGCCCGCCGCCCGCCTGAGGGGCCCTTTGTACGCCTGCGCGCTCGCGCTCCCGCCCTCTCGCTGCGCTCGGTTGAGTCAGTCAGTCTGTCGGAGTCTGTCCTCGGAGCAGGAGGAGCGAAGGGACTTTGGAGAGCCATCTGCCCGATTATTTTCTTTCCCCTCCCTCTCTCCCGCCCCACATTTCTCTTCACCCCTCTCCCGCCCTTGCTCGCGCAGCCATGGCTGAACCGTCCGCGGCTACTCAGTCCCCGTCGGTCTCCTCGTCGTCCTCCGGGGCCGAGCCCTCCGCGCCCGGCGGCGGCGGTAGCCCGGGAGCCTGCCCCGCCCTGGGGCCGAAGAGCTGCGGCTCCTCTTGTGCGGGTGAGGCGCGCCGGGGACCCCTGCCCTCGGGAGGGGGCGTGAGGGGTCAGGGAGAAGGTAGATCACCCTCCCTACGAGAGGCTGCAGCTCTTGGGGACCGGCGTCTGCTAATGGGCTAAGGGGGAGGGGAGTGTAAGGTCGTGCAGGCGGTGGGGAAATAACGGGGTGTGAGGAAAACAGGTTGGGGGCGGGGAGATAGTCTAGAGAGTGGGCGTTAACGCCAGGACCCGGCAGGTGGGAAAAAAGACCATATCGGGGGAGCGGTCCACTTAACCCGGGTGATTTACCGGAAGATTAGAGATTGAGAGGATTGGGGCAGGGGGGTCGTAAGAGAAATTAGTTAAGATTTTGAGGGGATGGTGGTGAAAGGGTTGCATTGCAGGTTTGCAGACAGGTCTTGACATAATCGGACATTCGTGGTAGTCTTCCAAAAAATAAAATGTTTTTGGTTGCCAGTGGGGAAGACGAGGAAGTTTAGTGGAAACATTAAAGCCATTTTCTATACTGTTTTCACCTGCCTTTAATTTTTTGTGGCTAGACTCCTTAAATTTTTCTGAGGCTCTGACATAGGAGGTGGCGTGATGAGAATACCTCAGGAAAGATTTGGGAGGGAGCTGCCGATGGTCCAAGATGGATCCGTGACTGCATGTGCAACACAGCCTGCTCTTCCCTGGCGCGGCGTGGGGGTGGGGACATGCAATCAGTCGCTTATATTCTAGAAGATAATAAATAGAGTCAGGTCCACCCATCAACGTATTGTGATTTCATGGTTTCTGTGAGCTGTTATTGATTGCAGTATAACAAAAGGGGATGTTTACCGCAGAAAAGGGGGAGGGGGAGAAATTCAGACAAAGCAGGGGCTGGTGGAACCCCCTTCTCCTTCCATCTCTGAAAGACGAGGAGGGAAACTGCAGGCCGCTTTTAGTTTCCATTGTATGCGCGTCTGCCTGCTGGTGGGAGCTAGCTGGCAAGCGCCCCTCGGGCAGAGATCTGCAGTGCAGATGCCTTCTCGAGGAAAAAAAATGCACCATGAGCAGGTGGTGGTTCTTAAAGGAACTCAGTCTTCGAAGGAAAAAAATAGCTTTTTGTCAAAGGAAGGGCCATAAGCTCGGGAGAGTACTGATAATTTTGCTCTTTACTTAGTTACCTTAAAGGATTTTGAGGGATTTTAAATGCTTCATTTTCGCCTTTGCCAGAGTCTTGGGTTGATCGTTAAAAAGAACATATAATTTCTGATATTTATAACTTCATGTATAGTCTCTACGTGTTTTTCAAACTGGATTTCCCACATCAGAGCTTTGGTACGTCGTTGGGTTTTCCAGTGTGGTTATGGTCATTTCAGTAGAAACAGTAGCAGAGGAAGCTTTCGGCAAGGTCAAGATTGCTGTCCAGATAAAGGAATGAGGCAGCAAATTTAGAACCCTTGTTCCCTTGAACAATGGCAAAGGTCCAGGTGAACAGCAGCTTCCCTACAACTTAGCAACTTGGTGTTTTGGTGTTAATTTCTTGTCATTGCTTACTATTCAGTTGGCCCTTTTGTGCGTATCTTTTGATTTTTCTTGATTTAAAATTTTTGATTACCTGAAAAATAAGATAGATAGATTATGTTAAGCTCTTATCCATTGAAAATTTATATTAGTATTGTCTAAAAATCATTAATACAATTTTGGTGGACTCAATATAAGATCCTCATTTGCCGCGTCACTACTTGAAGAGTTCAGCTTAAGATACTGTCATGTATAGTCACCATTTCACTGCAAAAGCTTCCTTCTTGCAGAATGTTTTCTCCATCTTTCAGAGGAAATGTCTCAGGCTTCTGTACCACAAAAATAAGATGGACTTTGTTATTCCAAATTTAACTCATTTAAAATGGATACTCAAAAAAAAGTAATTACCTTGATTGTTTAAAAATCTATGCATGTTGATGTCAGCCTTCAGCTTCACATTCTTTCACTTAAGCTCTTCTTGGATTTAGACTTTCAAAAAGTAAAAGAAGAGTAAGTGGTCGCTTGGTGTCCTTCAGCAAACAATTTTGTCTGTCTTGCCTGTCCTGTCCAATGTTGAATGTTAGAAATACTAGTTTCCACCTAAAGGTGGAGACTGAGTGGTGGCACCCTCTGGCCCAGTGCCTGGGGTCCTAGTGCAATGAGCTTGGAGAAAGGAGGTCAGAGGCCAGGACTGGCTTCCCAGATTTCTGCCTTGAAAGAAACCAGAGATTTCAAGGCAGAAATGTTGAGGTAAAAGAGACTTACATATTTAGTGTTCTTTTCAGGATGAGTTGCCTTTATTAGATCTCAAGTATAGATAGCTTCGTGTCTATTGTATGAACTTTAAAAGTGTTTTAATTGTTTACTGTTTATAGCCTTCAAAATTCTATAACTTGCTAGAGACTGTTCTTTATTATTGCTCTGAAAATCATGATGCCAAAATACAGCTGCATTTCTTGTATCTGTTCATGGAAATTAGCTCAAAAGCAAGAACAGCTTGGGCAATTAAAAAAAAATGTTTGCTTTAAATAGTCTTTTCCTCACTCATGAAACTTAGTTGTTCTGTGTACTTTTATAGCAACATTTTCATATTTTGTTCTAACAAGTCAATGAAGTGTGAGTGTATAATTTGTGTTTTCAGTCTTAACCCTTAAAAAGGAATTTGAACAACTGTTCAAGAGACATTATAATACAGACATTATCTGTATTTGTGTCAAATAATCCGTGACAGTGTAATATGGTGGTAAACACAAATTTGAGTGCCAGAGACACCTAGATTTTAGTCCTGACTCTCTTACTAATTTTATGACCTAGTGCATGCAAACCCTGAGCCTCAGCAACGTGACCTAGACAAATTTACCCTGCCTCCTTAAATCCTAACTTTTACTGAATGTCAATATCTAATATTTGATACATCTATTTGCAGATTACAAACTTTTGCACACAGATTCAAAATAGGAATTAAATTACAAGTGAGAAATCATAATATTCCTCATAATAAAGGAAGATCTTACACCTTTTTCTTTTTTCTAAAAGTGAGTCCGTGTTTTTTTTTCAGCTTTTGACCCCTCACATTAGTGTCTTAAAGCTGCTACCCCTTTCACTCAGCTGGTCGTTTAAAAAGGTGGTGGTTGGGGGTGGGGAGAGCCAAGGTGTTTCATAAGTGGCTTGACATAACGTCAGTATGCTAAAATACTATCTGCATTCTGACCATAATACGTGTAGTTATGGTACATTATGAAACTCCTGTCAGTGGAAGCTCTAGAGCAAGGAGGAGCCAGCAAGAAGGGTCATGTCAACATAGTTTACAAATGCGTGTTGACTTGGATGGTTTTCATTCCCCAGGAATAAAAAGTTTCTTGTAATGCTGTTTTCTTTTAGAGTCAAATTTACAAGTAATTTAACCACTCTGATCAAACAAACCAGTCTACATCTATTTAACAGGCATACCTTAACCTGAACTTGAAATCTCTAGGGGATTGTTTATTAAGTTGCTGCTAAGAGCATCAGTGTTTTTATTTTTGTTATTTTAGAGATGGTCTGAAAACAAAATAAAACTAATATAATTGCTTTTATTGTATTTTGTATTGTATTTTGTGGTGAGGAAATGAAATATTTGTCTTAATGTAGGAGTCAACCATTTAATCCTGTGTGTGTTTCAAGCACTTACTTGTAAATGAAGTTTGGTAGTGAAGGAATTGGAGGGAAAGGGGAAAGTTAAGGTTTCCAGTTTTGTTTGAGCCAAGAGGTTGTTTGTTCTGAAGAAAGGCAGTTCTCTTTAGGCTAGCCGAAACCCTAGAATTAACCATTTTTGTAATTCTGCTGAGAATTACAAAGACTCCAAATAAATGATTAACTGCATATTTGTTGTGTGTACTTAGCTTATAGTTTGTAGTCATTTTTGTTAATGATGAATTTATATTTGTCTCCTAAACTGTACAAACTTGTGGAAAATATATAAATTTTATAGTAAAACGTTTTAAATAAAAATTGCCAAGGTTATACTGTGTTTGTATAATTAACTTATTCAGAAGTTACCCGGGAAACTGACTTGCCTTTTATTCTGTTCATTCATAATAGCTATTAATTCTAGAATTATTGTGGATCCTGGGATATGTTAGAGATGTTCTAGAAAAGGTGTATATGCTAAATAAGTTTAGCCATAATCAGTATTACTTGTGATTGCATCAGTAAAGTCTTTTCCTACATATCTATGACTTATGTAAGACATGTTATTCTGTGATATTGCAATTTCAGAGAGAATCCCTTTAAATATTGTATAGCTTTGCGTTTGTATTTTACATTATTGGGGGAGGTGGATTGTCAGCAGGTAGCCCACACTTGTGGTCTTTTTCTCCCGGTAAAGTAAGCACATCATCACAACCTAACCAGGAGAGGACATACGTGCTTTTTGACACGTTTCTCATTGGCAGCCTGCCCTTGAGGATGTATTGAAGGGTAAACTAATACAGAGCTCCTTTTGTCCTGTTAGCTGAAGGCATTTCAGCAGTGAGTATTGTCTTCATTTTACATAGGAGATAGAAGTATTTAATTTTTATATCTGTACTGCTCTATGGGTTAAGTTTGCCTATGCATTCACTTAATTCAGCACATGTTTGAGCATACATTAAAGGTCTTCATTAGGTGCTGTGGGAGATAGGAAGGTAATAAAACAGAGCATTCCTCTAGAGCCTATATTCAATAGTAGAAATACTTGTATTGTGTTTATCTGTAAGGTAGGCAGTGATAGAAACCTCATTTTACAGATGAGAAATCCGGCTCCGAGAGATTAAGTGACACATGCCCAAAGGTTTGATGCGGGGAAGTTGAGGGTAAGATAAAAACGAAGGGATTGAGGCCCCAGTGTAGTTCGCTTTCAAATATACGCACTGCCTCTTTAAAATTTGAAACGTGATAAAAATAGTTCAGTCACCCTCTTGAATTCAGTTATCAGTTTAACTTAAAAGCCTAATTTCTGGTCCCACAGTTTCTAAGGCAGGTGCCTTTTTGCTCCACTGTTCTACAGAAACTTCTCTTGTCAAGTTCACCAGTTATTTTCCACATTGCTATATCCAGTCGTCACTTCTTAGTCCTCGTCTTAAATGCCCTTTCAACATCTTTTGGTACAATTGATCACTCCCCCCTCCTTGAAATACCTTTTTCATTCGTCTTCCATGGCACCACACTCTCTCACTAGCTGTTCCTCCTGCTTCCTTTGCTAGTTCTTTTTATGTTTTTAATTGAAACATAATTCACGTAACATAAAAGGCACCATTTAAAAATGGTTTTTAGTATATATACAAGATTGTGCAGCCATCACTATCTAATTCCAGAAAATTCTGTCACCCCCAAAAGAAGCCCCATACGTGTTAGCAGTCACTCTCTATGCCTCCCTCCCCCCATCCCTTGGCAAACACTAGTCTACTTTCTGAGTCCGTGGATTTCCTTATCTTTGGGATTTTATGTTGCTAATTCTTTTTTTTTTTTTTTAATCTTCCCAACGTCTAAACTTTAAAGTGCTCCAGGACTTGCTTCTCAGAAGGTCCCTGTCACTGTTTTCATTTGTCTCATTTATGATCTCCATGTTGTGGTTTGGAATACCATCTATAAATTGGTGACTTCCAAATCTTTATCTTCAGCGTCCATGTCGAACAGGCATCTCAAACTTACTGTCTAAACTGAACTCCTGATCCATTCCTTTCACAGTCCTCTCCGTCTCAGTAAATGGCCATTTCGTCCATCTTTTTGCCCAAATCAAAAAGCTTGGAGTCATCCTTCAACCTTTTCTTTCCTTCATACAACTACTAGTGAATCCTAATGCTTCTACCATCAGAACATATCCAGTGTCTAACCAATTTTCTCAACTTCATTGCTACCACCCGGTCATAGCTCTGCTGGATTATTGCAGTTGCCTCCTAATATCTCCAGACTGTTTCCCTTGTCTCTCTTCAGTCTGTTCTCCACATAGCAGCTGGTGTAAATCTGTGAAAAACGTAAGTGGGATCATGTCGCTCATGGGCACGTGCTCCAGTGGCTTCCCATCACAGAGTAACTGCCCAAGTCCCTTGGGCTTAGGAAGCCCTTTGACATCTGCCCCAACCTCTGCCCTGCTCACCAGTTTCACACACACTGACCTTGCTGTTCCTCACACCAAGGACGCCCCTCTGCCTCAGTCTTACTTGGCTGTCACCGCGTAGAATGTTCTCCCCGCAGATACCCTCGCAGCTCTTCCCTGACTTTTAAGTCTTTGCACAAGAAAAACAAAACCTTAAATAGGCTTCCCCTGCTTTATTTTTATTAATAGTCTATCATAATCTACCTACTATAATCTATTTTACTATAATCTGTCTTAATCTATTTTACTATATTTATTTATTTTGTTTATTGTCTGTCTTCCACACTAGAACATAAGTTCCGTCAGAGTGGAGATTTTTCTTGTTTGACACACTCTTCTATCCCTAATGCCTGAACAGAACCTAGCACAAAGCAGGCCCTCAGATATTTTTGAATGAGAGCAGAGACCTTATCATTTTTTGTTCAGCAACAAAAATTAGTTCTTGGCTCATAATTGTTGTTCAGTAAGTCTTTATGGAATAAGTGGATGGATGAAGAAACTATTCCCAGAAAAGCCTACAAAGTATTGCATAAACTTTCACAGGGTTCATGAACTACTATGAAATCTATTCATAAACCTCAGGTTAAGAACATTTGGGTTTTGAAAATCATTACAAACTTTGCAAAAACGTTCTCCGCGAAAATTGACATATTCATTTAGGTACTGAGGAGACAGTTTTCGTGTAGGCCTATAAAACTTTAATACATATATCTCATGATTAAGGTTGGTTTCTTTTACTATTGTCCTTGCTTCTGGACGAGGTATTTTCCACTAATGCTTTACTCCAGAAAATTGTCTTTTTATAGCCACTTGAATGCCACATTTTGGTGTATTAGAAAGAGACTCACTTCCAATAAGGAGTCAATGGTAGACTAGTTTGATGTGTCAGGACTTTAAAATACGTTAAAATAAGTTTAATTTCCATCTTACTCTGAAAAAAATCAGAGATTTTGATTTAATACATTTTGAACATTATTTGGAGAAAGGTAAGACATTCCTAAAAGTAAGTGCTATTTTAGAAGTTGGATTATTTCAATATTTTTAACCCATTTCATATTTACACAGTCCATTTTGTTTCTTTCTGTTAGATTTTCTCATTTTGTTTCTTTTGCAACAAGAGTTCTGCTTGTTCTTGCTCTTTGGTTGCGTGTACCTTTACTCCACAGATGTACAAAGAAAGCTCTCTGACTAATTAACAGAAGGCAACCTTCTGAGAGGCCGCGCTCTAAAACCAACTGAACCATCCGGCCGCCTCTCCAGAAGCTCAGTGATGGTTCACTGTCTTCAATCTAGTTGTGGAGGGCGCAACTCACTGGCCCATGTGGGACTCGAACCGGCAACCTTGTTGTTAAGAGCTTGCGCTCTAACCAACTGAGCCATCCGCCGCCCATCAGAGTCTATTTTTGAAATAACAGTTTAAAGATCTCTTACACTTTGGTTTTCACCAAACATTTATTAAGCCTCTGTAATGTTCAGGCCTCCATTATACTGTGGAGAAGGCCTCCAGTGGCTTTTGCTGTGTGCTGGCCATCATATTCTGTGCCTTATGAAAGATACAGGGACTTGTAAGAGGTCCTTAACCCTAAGGTGCTTCCAATCAGGTTGGACTTCATTTCCAACAGCAAATAAGTTGAATTTCTTTAACTAGATATTAGATCTTATTTAGGTTTATTGGATCCAGAGGACCAAAACATTATTACTGATTGGTCTATTTTTATAGTAGTTATGTAAACTCTAAATAAAGAAATAAAAACCAACCTGCCAATTTATGTAGTGTAGGAAGTGCTTAGTGACTTGCTTCCAACGAGTACAATATGGAAGGGCGGGAAGCAGTGCTCCTGTGGAGCCCCCGGCAGACTCCCTCAGCCAGGGGAGCAAGGTGAAGGAGCGAGACATCAGCGAGAGTCATATTCACAGATGTACCCTTGGGATACAACAGGGATGGCTCTTCACCTAAGTATTAATAGTCTTCTTCCTCAAAACCCATAGCTCCGGTCTAACCATGAAAAAGACATCAGACAAACCCAAGTTGAAGGGCATTCTGTACAATATCTGACCAGTATTTCTTAAAGCTGTCAAGATCATCAAAAACATGTAAGATGAGAAATTGTCATAGTCCAAAGGAGACGAGATAACAAAATGTGATGTAATATCCTGGGTGGGATTTTGGAACAGAAAGGGGGCATTAGGGAAAAATGAATGAAATCCCAATGACCTATGAGGTTTAGTTACCAGTAATGTATCAATCTTAGTTCATTAGTTGTGACAAATGTACTACCATACTAGTATAACATGTTAACACTGGGAGAAACTGAGTGCTGGATATAAAGCAACACTGCATTATCTTTGGGTGTTTTCTGTAAATCTAAATAAAATTTAGTTTTTTTTAAAAGAAAGAAAGCCTTAATCATGAAATAGAAATTGCTTTGGTAGAGGCAAGGTGGTCCACTTTCTCTCCTTTTTTAGCAATACAATGGAGGTCTTAGCCAGCACAGAAAGACAAGAAAAAGAAATAAATGTCATAAAGTTTGGGGGGACAAGGGTCAATCTGCCTATCTGTGGAGCTTTGTTGGGGGGAGGGTACTAATTGGCTCCATTTAGCAGCTTCTATGAGATGTGCATTGCCATCAAAAACTATGATCCTGAGAAAGAGTAGAAAGACTGCTTTGTGTGTGTGTGGTCTAGCTATAGAGCAAAAAGGGAAACTAAATGAAAAAACTAGTTTGTTTTAATATTAGAATATTATAGTAGAAATGATGTCTAAAAGCTGATGAATTTCTAATTTTCATTATATTGTTTATTTATTTATTGTTTTTAACATTGGGGTACAGCGTGTTCCTCCAGGGCCCATCAGCTCCAAGTGGTTGGCCTTCAGTCTAGTTGTGGAGGGCACAGCTCAGCTCCAAGTCCAGTCGCTGTTTTCAATCTTTAGTTGCAGGGGGCACAGCTCACTGACCCTTGTGGGAATCGAACTGGCAACCCTGTTGAGAGCTCACGTTCTAACCAACTGAGCCATCCAGCCACCCCCATTGTGTTAATTTTAGATACAACTTCAAACACTTTACTTTTATGTATTGGAAGATGCTTTAATAATCTATAGAAACTACCACAAAGAAAAAAGCTTTGGGCTTAACCATAGAAGTCATTATACAAAGTTGTTCCTGAACGTAACTTGCTTCTGCGTCTAAAAATAAAGCCCGTATCCTGCTGGTGTTGAAGGACAGTTATCACGAAAAGGAACAATTCCTTGAAACAATATTTTTATTGGGAGTTATAAAATTTCAAACAATTAGGTGTATTTGGTGTATTTTCCCTAGATGTAAACCAAAACTTGAATCTCACGTGTAATCCAAAGCTTCTCCCCTTTCCCCTCACCCAACACAACAGCACAGGCTTGACCTAAATTTGAAGACCTGCACTGATGTGCCTTTTTGCTATTTTTCCTCCTTGTTTTTCCACTTCTAACCCATCCAGTATGCTGCTGGAGGGAAGAGTTAAGAGGTAAGGGGACAGGGTCTTACTGGTATGATGGAATTTTAAAATCTAAACTTGACTAGTAAATTTTCAGGTAAGTAGCACATAGATTTCAAATCAGCAATAGAAGGACAGGTGATCTGACTGTCCTTATATGTGATACAGTAGGTGATACAGTAGGAAAGGCACAGGATTTCAGGAAAGTTCAGGGTTAAATCTTGATTCTGACACATGAACTTCAGGGTTGGTTGGTTTGTTTTTTTAATGGGAGTTGTGAGGATTTAATTTAATATGTAGTATATAAATGTTCAGGACTCTAAGTAAATGGAAGCTCTTTTCAAAGAGGCAGGATTTTTTTTTTTTGTCGTTTTGACAGCTTGTTGCAGCTTAAAGTATTATGAGGATTGAAAATTAAGTTGTGTGACAACCAATAAGATTATTCACTAAATAGTTTTTTTGAAAGACCTGCTAAAGATCCCATTTGTAAGTGCCCGTCTTCCCCTCTTAAATAGCTAACTCATTCCACGTAGGTGGGGGGAATAGGTGTGTATTAAGAATTATAAGAAAAACGTTCATGAAAGAAAATTTAAGAAAACCAAAACATAAGTAAAATTAAAAATCAATGAGTAGTTTCACCCAGTTAACATTTTCATATATATCCTTTCAGTTTGTAACAAGAAATTAGCTCTTTTTTTGAAATGTTCATTATTTTAAAAAACTCAAACAGAAAAGCAACAAAAAAAACTCATAATTCCTGAAAGTAAATATCATGATCTCATTCTTCTTACATGAGTTTGTATTTTTTACCAAAATGCGATTACATTATTTAAATTACTTTTGTGGTGTTCTTTTTTATTCAGTGTACTATCAATGTCTTTTAATGTCAATAAATTCTCATCTACACCACAATTTTTAATGAATAGAGTCCCATTTTAAGGAAATAGCAAAACTTATTTAACTGGCTCCTCATTGACCTTTGCTAAGTTTCCTTAAAAATATATTATTTGTGATAAACAATATTATAGCTACATATTTGCACAGGTGACTGGTTATTTCTTGGAATTAGATTATCAGCAGGTCCACTTGTGCCTTTTTATCCATTCTAGCAACTTCCTGGTCCTTGTTCTCTCAAATATTGCTTTTTTATCTATCTTCAGACTTTCTCTACTTGCTCCTTCCCTTCTCTTTATCAATATGCTTAAGTCATTTCCATTCCTAAAAGTCTTTTCTTCAACTCTGCCTCTCCCTGTAGCTGCTGCCAGATTTCAGTCCTTCACTTTATCACCCATCCTGCTTTTAAAAGTCCCATTCACTCCTCAGTCCTGTGTCTGGCCCCTCCCCACCACTCTAGCTCTGGAGTTACAGGGGCTACATTACTTGATTACTTCATTTCAGTCACCCATTTCAAAGTCTTGACCACTCACTGGCTTTTGACTCTGTTAATCATTCTCTAAAGTGTTCTCCAAGTGACACCATTTTCACTTGGTGTGTTGACTCCTTTCTGTCTCCTTCACAAGTTCTTTTTTTTTCTTGTACCTCTTTAAATATTGGTGTATCTCAAGAGTCCATTGTGAAACCTCTCTGATTCTCCCTGAACACATTCATTTACTCCACTGGTGTCAATTCTCATCCAAATATTAACTGCCATGTATTTCTCTATAGCCTTTACCTCTCTCCCTGAGCCTGTCCGTGGTGGTCAACAGTTTCCACTTAGATGTGCCTTAGATGACTTATTAGTGAAAGGTAATATAAGGAATTCCTTCTCTGTTCCATACCCCATCAGTGGCGTTTCATTTAGTCCTTTAGTCCTAGACTGCTCTAGTCTCCAACATCCAAATGATTCCAAGTTCTGCCCATCGTGTCTCGTCCAATCTATCCTCTCCTTCCCATCCTCACTGCCTTAATTCAGGCCCTCACGTTCTTTCCAAAATTAAGTGCTTGTTCTACACTGCTACCAGTTCTTCAAATACATGTGATATTGTCACTCCCTTACCTTAAAACTTTTTGTCATTCCTCATGTCACACAGTATAAAACCCGGCTTTCATTACATAACAGTTAAAGCCATTGAGAATTTGGCCCGTTGTTCCTCTGCTGCAGAACGCCTTCCCCTGCCTCATTCACCTGTCCGACCAAGTTTGCCGTGTCTCCTGCAGTTTACCCTAGTGACTGCCTCTGCTGCGTTCCCACAACTCATCCAGTTTTACTAGTTTGAATTTTTCAGTTAACTTGTCATCGCTGTGTGACAGTGCCTGGACCTGGCTACTTAAACATAATGTTTGGTTTGATTAATAGCATTTGAGAATTAAGGTCATCATTCTTGGGTTCAGTTCCCTGTAGCTTAAATATGGAGTATGAGTACAGTGTTGTTTTGTAAGATAGGAGATCTCATGCAATATTGTTTCAAATTATCACTGGTTATCTGTGTTCTTTATCAGAATAGTTGCTATGCGCAAAAATTTATGTGTTGAAATTTTCCATTTGGAGGAGTTGTTAGGTGGAGGTGAAAAGGCAAGTTCATAGGCTTTTTTTGGCATTGAGGCTTACTTAGCATTTGGTTTTTCAAGTTTATTCAGATGTAAACTCATCAGTTGGCAGAGGTTTAATGTTGAAGGTAAATACATATAGGAGTGAATCCATCTGGAAACATTAAAGAAATAGATAGAAATGCTTGTTTTAAAAAAGAAAAGGCGATTTGTAGGAGTAAATGTGATGCTTCATTTTAAGATAATTGAAAAGCGGTGGATTTTTAAATTCTGGTTTTGAGTTACTGAATTATTGTTTATTGCCTACTAAATTCTGCCATGGTGTTAATATGCTCCATATGTGTTCATTGACTAGTTTTCTTAAATTAGTACTTAGAGATACAGCTATGGCCCAATCCTTAAAAGTAATCTCCTCATTTTAATATAAATACTTGTAAAAACATTTTTATAACTGCAAGGGAAAGGAGTTAACAAGATCAGTATACTTAGGAGCGTTTTCGGAGGGTGTTTTTCACATGCTATTTTTATTAATTTTTTAACATTTTTACCAAAAAGATAATTTATATTCTTGGTTTGTCTGATTTCTTTTGTTTTAAGGGCCAAAGGTTGTAGTGAAAAGTAAACCTCCCTCCCTCCCAGACCGCAAAGTCCCTTTTGTTGCCAGTTAACAGAATGGGGCATACTCTCTGCACTTCTGCAGTTCCCTTTTCTTAATTTAATGTATCAACTATATCAACATATATAGCTGTACCTCATTCTTTTTCATAGCAGCAAATATGCCATTGTTTGGATGTAACTATTTAGTTGATGGTCATTTAGATTATTTCTAGTACTTACAACCAGTGCTCTTGTGAACGTCCTCACACACGTCTTTGCACTGTTTGCAAAGACATCTCTAAGTTAAATTCCTGCAAGTATAACTGCTGAGTTAAAGAATGTGTGCGGGGCGGGGCGGGGGGGGGTATGTGCATTTAAAACTTTGATATATATTGCCAAATTTAGAGGAGGGTAATTTTAGAAGATGAAGATTTCTCATGTAGTCCTATTTTCCCAAGTATTCAGAGCCAACTTCGCATATTTACCAACTATATGTTTAAATGCTCATATTTTAGTGACTAACTCCACAAAATGCAGTTGAAAATGGTTAAAAGCAACTACCAATGAGTACTTAGATTCCTATTTTTCCTTTCCCCCACGGTGTTGCAAGGGAGCATCATGTTGAGGTTATACTTGTTTAAAAATGCTAGGGGTTCCTGTTTTCTTCCTTTGAAGGTGAGAATATGTGACCCTAAAAAATGGATTAACTTTAGAAATGCATCTCAAAATGAAGTAAGGTTTTACTTCCAGGTGAGTGAAAACAGTAATTGGAAATGAAGACTTGGGTTTTCTCCTCTTGTTTAAACCCAATGAAATTATGATGGTTGGCCAAAATAAAATAAAATAAAAGTTAAAATTCCTGTGTGAGGTTGTCATTCTCACGCTGTATATTTTCTTTCAGATTCCTTTGTTTCTTCCTCTTCCTCTCAGCCTGTATCTCTATTTTCGACCTCACAAGGCAAGTCCGTCATTTTTTTATGTGCATTAATAAAAGAAAAATGTTGAGAAAGAGGCTGTAACTGGGGATATGAGGCCCAAGTTTTCTATTGCCCCTAAATCCCTTAAAATACAAACCAATTAATAGGCAGTTCTTTATATTTAGCAATATCCAATGGATTTCCTGTAAAGGTTAGTAAAATAGAATGGCACTAGGTGGGCCCCTTGACATAGCATTAGCTTGAGATGGAGTTTTGAGTATGTTTTCCCCCAGTTATTTAATTCCGTTAACATCTTAACTTTTCCCAGTTTTTTTATTTCTTTAACGTCTTAACTTTTTTTTTCTTTTTGAGTATTTCTTAAAAATTAAAAACTCACCCACAGAATTTGGAACAGATAGAACTGTAGCTCAGAACACATGCCACCCCAAGAATGCAGTATAACTTACTGCTTTGCAGTTAGGTAACTAGTTTGGAGCCGTCATGGATTTGGGAAAACAGTGCCAAAGTGCTTGCACAGGACTGCGCACTGGTGTACCAGCTTAGCTAGGGTACTTCAATGTGAACTTCTGTGAAATGTGTCCCAAGAGCCAGGCTAATTCCAAATCGCCTAGGAACATCGAACAAGTCAGTTGACTTTTTGGCAAGCGAGGCTTGTTTTTCTACAGATTAAGCTGTGGCTTTGTTTTTTTTCCCATCTGCCAACCAGTGAGGAAAGGAGTCAGAGTGTGATCGCTCTAGGTTTGTGAAGGTAGCACTGCCAGGAAGCTGGAAGAGGGTGCTGTGTGTGCTTCGTTGATTTGCACTAATAAGAAAGTGCTGTTTCATTTGTGCTGTTGTACTCGACCTCAAATGTAGGTTAGTGGAAAACCCTTATTTTATAAAAGGTAATTACACTCATTAGATAGGTCTAAGAAGCCCTGTGCAACCAGTTTATTGCCTGGTATTGTCTGATTCCCAGCTGAATCCTCTAGATGCAAAGTCTAGATGCTGGTTTGTTAGGAGGACTTTGACCTTATAAGAATAAAAACATAATGGGATAAAATGAACATAGTAAAATTTTTGCCAGGATTAGTCTGCTTCTTAGGAAACGTGATAGATAATTTGTTGCTTTTAATTCAGGCTGCGAGCATTGGCGCCCCCTCCCCTTCATGGCTGTGTGAACCCGACTATCGTGTGGGTCAAATTGTGACCTTTGAAATTTACTTGTTTATATTAAAAGATAGGTATTTTGTGAGTGTTAGAGAGCAACTCAAACCTACAAAGTGGTTCTTGACATCTGGAAATGGATTGGATTAGTGCCAGTTGGGATGATATTTTTAAGAGGTTTTTTTTTTTCCCTCATTAGAAATGTAATAATTTAGGCAACTAGGTATTACATTTATTCTACTCTGGAAGATAAACTGGTAAAAATTCAGTGTAAGTAGAATAAATAATTATATTTCCTCTGTTGTGAATGTTTCAGATCTTTTAAAATACATCCTTCATAGTTACAACTTCCAGTCACTTTTCTTATATAGAAGAGGTAATTGATACCCTAAATAGTGTAACAGTGCAACCCGTGCACAACATACCTAATGTATGGAATGTTGAGGAGATAACTCTTTTAATCCCTGTTAGGAAAAATTACACATACACTGAAGTAGAATGGAGGTAAATAAAACGGATTTGTTAAATTAAAAAACTAATGTTTAAGTAGGCTTCAGTGTCACAGTATGAGAGTTTGTAAAAGAAAATAGATTTGTCATTCTTCCTTTTAGCTTACAAAGTTATTTTGACCAGTTCAGACTCAGGATAGTGCCATTGCTAAAGGGCGTTGTAAAGAGGCGGTAAAACATCATATCCCCGAAGGTGTTCCAGTGTAGCCTCTTACAGCATTACACACACACACACACACACACACACACACACCACAATGGAAAAGAGCGCAGTTGGTGCCCTACTTGGTTGGCAGGCCTAGAACCTGTTCAATTTGAGGTAACACCTTGGCAAGAGATTCGGTGTGTTCCGGGGTAGCCACGGCTGGTGCTTCTAGGCTGCCTAATATAAATAAGAGAAGAGGAAGTTGTTGGTGTACTTGATTAAGTGAATTAAAACCCCTGGGGAGAACAACTAGGCCTTTCAGAGTGACTGCTGCCACCAACAGGGACCTCAAGTCCGTCGCTGGCACTAACCCAACTAAATAACCTGTCTTGGGCTTCCATGTCCCTTAGCCATTTCGCCTTGGAGAATTGTGCCTTCTATATATCTAAGCCATACTAAGCAATATGTAGCAATAATTAAATGGGTCATTTTCATATTTAAGAATGACATTATTAATCCTGAAATATATACTGATTATTGAGCTTCAGGGAGATGCATGTACCAAAAACTGTTATTAATTTGGACTGAGTAGAGAAAGGCAGTTAAATATTTCAAAATTATGTAATATTTATTAAATTGTACTACTTTGAGGTATACAGCTTCTTAAGCTAGCAGGTTACCTTTTTTGAAAGCCAGTGAATAGATTTGTGATGAGAATGTCAATGGAATAGTCAGTTGTACTCCTTTGCAGTCTTTTGCTTATTGATTCCTTTTTTCTCATTAAAGATTTAAATTTCAGCCTAATCCCTGAGCATTTCAAAATAGGGGAGTAAATTTTAATGTTTTCCTGTGCTGTAAAATACAGATATTAACAGGTATAGATGTAGTATGTGGCTAATTTTTATTGAGCTTTTACGATGCTCAGTACTTTATATGAGTCATTTTACTTACTCCTCATAGCCAATTTTATTGAGGAAAGGTACTAGCTCTTTTACCAATTGAAACAAGTTTAAAATGGTGAAATAACTTGGTCAATGTCACACTGTAAGTGACAAACCTAGGAATCATAACCACTGCCTGCTATAAAAGATGATACGGTGTTAGTTGTATTTTAGGGTTTACAGGTATGTGTGGAGATGTCATTTTCAGGTTAATGTTACAATCATGTAGCATAGGCAGAAATTACTGTTTTTAACCATATTGTTGCTATTAGTTATGTAATACAGTATCATCTGGGAGAGGTACTACCTCCACCAGGCACAAAATAAAACTGAAATTTGCTTTCTACTTTTGAAACCTTTGGTAAAAGTGTAGGCTGGAAAATACATTGGGGGTGGGGAGTAGATGAAAATAAGATTGGAGAGAATCCATCCACTCTGCAGAATTGGAAGCACATTGGCAGTAATGACCTTTGCATTCAGTTTGAGTGACGCAGTAGGCATCTGGAATAGGAAGTTAAACACCGAACTTTGGGGCAAGCATTGAGGAAAAATATTTGCCAGTTACAGCCTCTTTTTGAAACAAAAGTAAAACATTTTTCTTTGTCCAGAAGAGACTTTTTGTTTAGGATCTAGCTTGGCTGCAAAGTGTCTGCTGGCTAACTTCCTATTTTGATGCTGTGGCTGAAAGTTGCTGATACTGTTTTGCACGATAATTTGTCTTGTTTTGTGAACATGAGAAAATTCAAGTGTAGGAAAACCTATACCTGAATATTTCAAGCCTCCCTTGTATGAATATGCATAGTATGTATGTATGTGAAAAAGTCATTTAGTGGCTACTACGGGGTAGCAGCCTTTCTTCACTGATGTGTATGGTTTTTCCATGTTACAGGTATCCTTTAATAGTAATGAATTTCCTAAGTGAGGGGGGCAAGTAACTAAATGGTAACTATAACAGAATTCTAAGCTATTCACTCTTTTTAGGAGGAACTCTCATATAGGATATAAAATTACTTACTGCTTACTTGTTCTAGATCACTATGTTTTCAGTAATTAAGTTATAAAGGCTTGAAAAAAAGAGTTATAAAGACTTGAATAAAAAAGTACTAGATCGGGGCGGCCAGTCAGCTCAGTTGGTTAGAGCGCGGTGCTCTTACTTAACACGGTTGCTGGTTCCATCCCCACGTGGGCCACCTTGAGCTGTGCCCTCCACAACTAGATTGAAACAACTACTTGACTTGGAGCAGATGTATTCTGGAAAAACACACTTAAGTAAATATTTTTAAAAAAGAAAAGTACTAGATCTTCTAAAAGACAGTTTGGAGAATAAGAAAGAAAAGATATTTGAAGGATAAACAGTATATGAAGTTATTTTGCAGTTTGAATGTATTTACTTGATATGTATAGAGCATTCGTGAGTTTTTTCCTGTTATTTTTAACTCTCCACCTTGTTCTGTGAGATTAAGTACACGGGCATAGAATTAGCATATAGACCTATTCAAAGCAAAATCAGAGGACCACTGATGCCCGTGCCCTCCTGACGGGCACAGTGTGCTCCTGGATGAGACGATCTATGGTGAGTAATGAGCGTTTCCGTCTCATCTGTGGGGTGTTACAGGACTAGAGTTCTGAAGTACAGCTCGATTTCTGTACTCTTCTAAAACTAATCAAATATTCGTGTAATGGTGTGGTTCTCAAACCAGGTTCATTACCTGGGAAACTCGTGATGCAGATTCCTGAGCTCCATTCTCCTCAGGAAATTCTGAGTCAGTAAGTCCATGAAGTACTAGTAGTTGCTCAAAAGTTTGAAAGGGAATGGTGCCAAAGGCTCCCATGTTTCCCCAAAAATAAGACCTAGCCGGACAATGAGCTCTAATGAGTCTTTTGGAGTAAAAATTAATGTAAGACCCGGTATTATATTATAGTAAAATAAGACTGGCTCTTATATTAATTTTTGCTCCAAAAGACTCATTAGAGCTCATTGGCCGGCTAGGTCTTATTTTCGGGGAAACGGTATTTTTGCACTAGATTGTTGAATTGTTCAGCTGGTCCTACACTGAACTCAAATATACTTTGACCTTCATAGTAGTATAGATCATTTGCTGAAACATTTTGTTCAGGAATGTTCTTTTATCTTTCAACATTGCTTAGAATTTTTTGTATATTGGGCTGCTTCAGTGTCTTTCTCCATATAGATAGAGCCTACCACAAGTCTTGGAATGTCATAGGTATTTGGTTTGTTCTAACTGATTCAGAAGTCACATCACCCAAATTTTTGAATTAGATAAAAGCTTTTTAAATTCCTTTTATTTGTGAATGGTAGGAGGGGAGGTGTCTAAAACTCTGAGGATTTTGTGTGTTATATACCCGGTGAAGGTAATTATGACTTGACAATATGTCTTTTTTTTTTTTTTTAATGTGGTGCTTGGGGATATTTATTGAGGATTTACTAAGTGCCAGATACTGTTCTAAGCACTTAATGTGTATTAAATCATTTAATCCTCACAGCAGTTATCAAATTAGGTGCTTTAGTAACCCCAGTTTTTTTTGAGATTTGCAACTTGCCAGGGCCACATGATTAATAAGTGAGATGAAAGGATTTTGCATCTTTTAATTGGAATTTTGGCTTGGGAGTGGTGTAGAAATTTAGACTATGACTGCCAACTTAATTTCCTAGTCTTATTTCAGAAAATATACTTGAATAGAGACTTGTAAGGATTTGGAGTTTAAGAAGATTTGGGTAAGCAAGGAGCTCAGTACTGGATAAAGTTGGAGACATTCTGTGACGTTCGTAGGGTTGTGACCTTGTTCACCTCTTGCCATATATTGATTCCTCTTTTAACAAATCTATTAGATGTGTGACCCGTTTGTTAATAATTAGAGTAATGCCATATTAAGTGATTAGAATTCTTGAAAATGAATGTGTACGTTAAATGCCATTATATAATAGCAAATAACTAATCTAGAAAATATTCTTGATGAGGGGATTTTTTTGACAGGCATTTGTTTTTAATCATGTTGAAAGTCTCTTGTAGTGCATGTGAAGGGTTGAATCTTTTGAAAGAGGGAAGGGTAGTGGACATTTCTTTGAGATGTAAGGTAATCCAGAGTAATTTCACCAGGCAGTTTTATAGTGGATGGTATGTGGAAAACTAGCCATCTTCAAACTCCCTGCGTTTTCTGCCATTTTGCCAGGTACGGACTTGGGCGACAGCGATGACTGTTAAGTGCCACCTGACTAATTGGAAGAGCCTTTGCTTATGGGAGCTGTTCTAAAGGCTCATTAGATTCTGATCCTTGTTCTAGTGAACGTTTTCATGCTTTTATAAACTCTTTACTTCCAGCCCAGTTTTTCCCATTGTCTTGGTACAAGTCAGCTCTGTCCATGGTTGTTAGTGTTTAACCAGCCAGAGAAACTTCTTTTTATTTGCTGAAATTCTAAACAACGTAATTAGAATTAAAGCGCAATGAGGATGTGAATCTCTTTTGCTATGTGTAGGAAAGCTTGATTGACAATCGTGAGAGCTGGCACCTGCGTCTGAGTCACTGAGGAATGAATGCAGCATCGCACTGTTTACCCCCTAAGCTTGCCCCCCAGAAAACACTATCTGCCCTAGATATTAAGTCACAAAATTATTATTAGGGGACATGATTAAAGTTATTTTTGTATCTATAATTATTGTCAGAATAAAGAATCTGTAGTTAAAACTTTTGAAGTCTGTCAGGCAGTCATGGCATTCAGTATAGGACTTGTTGGTATTGTGAGAACAAGATTTCTGACCTAATCTTCTAGCTTCACCTCAGATTATTATATACCTGACTCAAAACTTTTGGAGTATTAAGAGATCAAGGAAGATAGGAGACAAGCAAGGCTTGGAAAACTGACAAGTTTGTGTGCTGACAAAGCATAGCATTCTTCTAGCATGTTTCCCCCCCAGTAATGGGTGTATTCTCTGATAAGCATTCAGTGTTAGCCGCTTCCCTTTTCATTTATTCAAGCTCACAACCACATCTTCCTCATTTTATTTACTGGTTTTGCGTATTGTCTGTCTCCCACTCTTATTGTAAGCTCCAAAGGCAAAGATATCTTCTGTTTTGTTCACTGCTTTGAACCTGGTTTCTAAAACAATTTCTGGCACACGTGAGGCACTCAATAAATACTTTTTGAACTATTACTAATTCATTTTGCCCACTTTGGCCTGTAAAATGACAGGTATGAGTCATCTGAAATCTCAGTCTCTGAGCATTCGTTGTGGGGTGGAATCAGTTCTGCTTTTCTTCAGAATTCCATTCCTGTTTGAAGGGAGGGGTTCCCAGACAGTTTTGCCTTATTCCACATTTAGTCCATTGAATGCTTCCTGGTAGAAATAGTAACCAGTTAGTTCAGTAACAACACATACCGTATTTTGCTGTGTATAATGCATACCCACGTTTTCGGCTGAGACTTTCAGGGGAAAAAATCTTTCATTTTAATTTTTTAATTAAAATTTTTATTTGTTTACATTTAGGTACTTGTTTTCTGTATTATAAAGGAATTTTAGCAGTTTTTAAAACATATTATGGTACAAGAAATTTTATGTAGCAAATAATTACAAAACACAAGAATAGCTAAGGTACAAGAAACTATATACCGGTAACAAATTTACGACATTTATGCACTATAGAAGGCCAAGAACTCTTCCTCGTTGCAAGTTCGTCGCAAGTTCAACAAAACTGATGATTGTATTCCAGGGTATTATTTTGCATACAGATATCGTTATTGATTTCTGAGTTACACTTTTAATTTCATAAGCATAAATAAAAGAATTAAAAACATTTATACAGATATGGAATTAATACTACCCATGTATTGTGTGCACCCTTATTTTTCCCTCACAAATTTGAGTCAAAACTGTGCATTATACACAGCAAAATACGGTAGCTCAGATTGTGGAATATTTCTAATTTAAATGTAGCCTACAGTTCTTTCAGGTTTTTGAGCCTTTTAACCTACAATGCTGAGCTTCATGTATAGTATATCCTTAATCCAGTCTTGCTGAGTATCCATGCTATGTGATAGATGTGACCGTGTTTACTACATTAGAACAAAATATGAATTACAGCTTACTTCAAATATTTTCTGTCCCACTAGTACTGTTTGTACCACCAGACTTTTTCCCCTCAGTTTATAAAGACTTCCCCCACCCCATACCCGGATCACAGTTACACTATTCTAAAGGTCCGATCCTATGACATCAAATTGCAGTGATGTGTTTAAATAGAGGAACATTTTCTGGCATTTGGAAACATTTTTTACAATAGTGGAATTTTATTCATTGTAGTAAGAGATTCTTACTTCTATTCATCTTTACAAAATGATTTTGAATAAAGTCATAATTTTGCTTTTGTCTAATTATTATTCAGTTCTCACATGAAAAAGAACAGCTGCATAAGGTAACCCCAAGGCTTTTGTCTTTCATATCCTCCCAGTCGCTCATTCACGTTCAAGCCCGAGCTGTGCTGAGCCCACTTAGGTCTCACTTGCCAAGCTGAACCCTTGATTCATTCATGTGAAATAATGTAAGACCTACTTTGTTCCAACTCCAGAGAGACATGCAACACTGCAAGAAAGACAGCCACGGTAGCGCCTGCCCTTGGAACAGTTGTTTTGATCTTTTTCTCCAGCAAAAACTTGATAGATCAGGAAGTTGGAAAACAATGTGGTAAATCGTTGGTTACTGTGGTGTTGATACTGATAAGGCTTAATTCATGTGTATTTTTTAAAAGGATATTTTCTGTTTTAAAAGGATTTCTGGAGTTAACTCTGAACCAAAGAAAACACACAGTTCAGATTTGGTTATATTGTCAAGTTGGTGCAAGAGATTTTGGAGCCAGGCCAACCTTCTCAGTACCTTTAGTTTAAAACTTGGAGGCCATCTGTACCTGGGACCAATCTTTCCTGTGGATAGAAGAGAATAATTCTAGTCTGATCTTTAGGCTCATTGTCGCTCCTGAAAATCAAAAGGAACTCTGATCACTGTTTTTCCTTAGATTCTCAAACTGTAGCAGTGGAGTTACAGAAGTGGTGTGTTCAGAAATATTCAGCTTACAGATGAGAGTGTGTCAGAACTTCATAATATCAAGTTGTGTTGAATAGTTCTACCAAAAAACAAAGGGCAAAAACTTCCCCCGATTTCCCTGTCTCATTACCCTTCTTTACTTTTACAATGGAAAAAGTAGACTAAAAAGTATTTGTCATGAAAGTTTTTTGTTATTTGCAATTTGTAGCATGATGTGGCTTTTCTGTTTCACCATTGGCAATTTTATGCATGTCATACAGGACGACTGTTGACATTGTTTTGTTACATATTTATGTGTGTGTGTATATACATACATCCTGTGTGTATGTATGTATGTAATTTTAGAAATAAAAAGCATGCTGCTTGGCCTGACTAGCTAATGTGTACTTGTACCTGGTAAACAATTTTTTTCTTTCAAATTCTGACCATAGAGGGATTGAGCTCTCTTTGCTCTGATGAGCCATCTTCAGAAATTATGACCTCCTCCTTTTTTGCATCTTCTGAAATACATAACACTGACCTTACAATACTACGTGGAGAAAAAAGTGAAGTGTTAGGCAGCCAGCCTGGTTTAGCCAAAGAAGGAAAAGTTTGCTCGGCTCTTGTAGGTGTGAAAAATATGGAACAGCCTCAGCGGACCAGTAAAGACACAGCCGACCCCCCAGTTTCTGTTGCGGAAGGAGGTCGCTGTAACCGTCCTTCCATTCCAGCCAGTTTCCCAAATCATCCTGCTTTGCTTTCAAAGGAAGTTGGTCAAATGGGACAGCAAATAAATAAAGATCAAGAGTCCGAGAACCCGAATGAGGTACCAGGTAGGGACGGTAAAATCGCGTTGGATGCTGATGACAAGTTCACTTTGCTAACAGCCCAGAAACCACCCACTGAGCAGTCTCAGGTAGAAGGCATTTGTGCGTACTCCCTGTCCCCATCCAGGGTTTCAGCAGGTGGTATTACTGAAAAAGATTCTCCTGAATCACCATTTGAAGTAATAATTGACAGAGCAGCGTTTGACAAAGAGTTTAAAGATGCATATAAGGAGAGCACAAATGATTTTGGTAGCTGGGCAGTGCCCACTGATAGGGAATCAGCTGCAGACATTTCGGAGTCTAATGACAAAGTATTTCCACTGAGAAATAAAGAAGCAGGGCATTACCCAACCTCTGCACTGCTCACTAGACAGTTTTCACACACCACCGCAGCATTGGAAGAGGTGTCTAGATGTGTGAATGATATGCATAACTTTACTAATGAAATACTGACATGGGATTTGATTCCCCAAGTGAAACAGCAGAGCGAGAAATCTGACTACATCCCAAAAAGTACAAGACTTGACATGAGTGAATATAATTCAGAAATTCCAGTTGTAAATCTTAAAACGAACGCTCACCAGAAAATTCCTGTATGTTCTATTAATGGGAACGCTCCCATCACTAAATCAACAGGTGATTGGGCAGAAGCATCTCTCCCACAAGAAAATGCTGTCGTTGAAAAACCTATACCAGGCTGTCTGAATTCCACAAAGGACATCAAGCGCAAAAGTGTCCAAGGCAACGTGCAGAAACAAGATAACACACTGTCAGTGTTACCTGGATCTCTGTTTGAGAAATGCGTCTCTCTGGGTTCTGGAACAGACACAGTGAAAGTGGTTTTACCTGAAGACCACCTGGAAGATGAAATGAACTGGCAGAGCTCCGTGTTGGGAGAAGTAACAGAGGCTGATAGTTCTGGTGAGTCTGATGACACAGTAATAGAGGACATCACAGCCGATGTTTCATTTGAAAGTCACAAAATTCAGGCTGAAAATCCTATTTACATTCCAAGTGCTGTGATAAAAACAGATGAAAGAGAAATCAAAGAGATTCTCAATTGTAGTAGGGAAAACAAAACACCTGGAAACTTCGACGTGCCTATGAGTGACTCTGAGCCCCAAGTTCAGCCTGATATCCTTGAAAGGAGTCCAGCTAGTGAGGCGGCATGTTCCCAAGTACCCAATAAGAAGGTCATGCCAGAAGATGTGAAGCCCTCAGAGAGTATGAGTGAAATTGCTCCTGAAGAGCCTGTTAGAACAGAGAACCCAACACTTCCTTCAGCAGCATCTTCAAATGTTTTTAATGAGACAGAATTTTCATTAAATGCGACAACCTCTACCTATTCGGAGTCATTACATGAAAGATGTGTGAAAGATATAGATGATTCGTCCCCAGAGGACCTGATAGCAGCCTTTCCAGAAACCAGGGAGAAAAGAATAATAGATAAAGGTGAAAGAAAGTCCTTTGAGGCAACATCAGAGAAAACTATGGACTTTAATAAAACTATTCTTCCTGTAGATTTCTTGCATGAAAGTGAGTCCGGTGATTCTGAAATTAAAGACATAAAAAGTAAATACTCTGAACAAAGCAAAGAAACAAAGGGAAGTGAGCTTGTGGATGTTTTCCCCACCCAAGGTGCTCCAAGCGCATCTTTCTACTTAGAACAGGAACAGCTCACCATCAAAGCCCTTAAGGAATTGAGTGAAAGACAGGTTGACCAGTCAGCTTCTGCCCAGGATAAAGTAGAATCTCCTGAAGAAATACTCAAGCAGACTTTCACATTTGTTCCAGAATCTTCTTGGCCTCAGAGATCGTATGATGTCCTAGAACACACAGATGTCAAAACTGAATCTGATCTTGGGATTTCCAAAAAGCCCACCATTATCAAAGAAACTGCTAGCATAGATGTTATTTCCAGCCTTAGCAAGACTGAACTGGTAAACAAGCATCTCTTCGCAAGACTTCTGACAGACTTCTCAGGTAATGTCTTACATTAGAAATACTGCATGTGGTTCATTCTGCTGTGACTGATTACTTATCAGAGTGCCATTTTTTTAAATCTCCGATTTATAGCACCAAAATTACGCCTAGGATAAAAAACACATTGTATAGTGGGAAATGGTAGATTTCTTTTTAATGGTTGCTTGATTTGCTTTTCTTAAGTATTTCCCAAAGCAGTAGACCATTTGTTAAAATTAATATTCTCCTAAAAAATGTTTTTATGCTCCATTTGTTTTCAAGGTTCTCCTTTGCTTGTAGGTTGGCCGTAGGGCAATCATTGCTTTTTAAGAATATCATTAGGTTCTTAATTATTTACAAAGTTTATTTGTGAATCTCTATACTAGTAGCAAAGCTTAGCACTTGGGGTTTTTGCTGTGGACCATATAAAATCTATTTGACAATCAAAGATAAAGGAATTCCTGCTGGGATAGACAGTAAATTAAACTTTTAATTAATTTGATCTTATACCGTGGAGATTTTATGCTCTGAAAGTAGGTAACCTGTATTGTAGTACTATTTTGTGAATACTACTTAAGAGAACGCATTCATTCTGCTACTTTGGACCTTATTTTATATTCTTCAGGCCAAACTCACTATACGGTACTAGAAGCCCTTCCCCATATCTTCTGTTTATTTGATTGATTACTTTCCTAGCAATTGGCCTGGTTTAATTGCCTCAAATGCTGTCTGTTCTGGGGTCTTGGAAAGTGTAAGAAAAAAAGGATATTTAAGGCTCTCCAACGGGGACCCTCAACCTCTAATCTGATACCAAGTTCTGTACTATGTGGTCAATGTAGGTGCTATGTGGGGATTTATGGTTTTCCAAACGTTTTTGACAAATCCTTATTTCAAATGAAATCATACAGAGAATTATAATATTTAAAACAAAATGGTTTTTGTTAGGATCATTTTACAAGTGTGATTATACCACTTACCCTGTTTTTCTGTAAGGTTTTGTTTATCCACACAGTGCGGGGGTGGGGGGCTCCATCCTTAGCAGCCGGTGGTTTCCTCTGTTTGCAGCGGGAACACTGCTCAGCGCCTCCTGGGGGTGACGCTCGCAGAGTGCGACTCGCACACCTCTGGGATCTTGCCCACACTCACTTGGTGTGCTTGGTGAGATGCCCACGCCAGCAGCTGGGCCTCGGCTTCCTGACATTCTTGGTCACCGAGTGGCCCTTGTTGAGGCCCACGGCCACTGGGTGCCACAGAGCCATGGCCGCTACTCTTAAGTGGCGGCCGCGGCGGAAAGACACCATTTACCTTTTATAAAGGCATTTAAGATTAAGATTACTTAATCTTCCTAAATTTTAATCCTTAAAATCGAGCCAATAATTGTGCTTACCTTATAATAACATTGTGAGGATTAAATGTGAAAATGCGGGTGATGCAGTTCCTAGCACGTAGTAAATACTCACTTAGCACCAAGTACAGGACCTAACTTACAGTAGGTACTGGATAACTATATTAATTAGTGAATTGTTAATTAAGTGAATGAGTTGTTAGTAATTATCAGTGAAAACATCGAGGCTTTTTTATAAACTCAAAAATTTGGACTGGCAGTAAAGGATAGCTGTTACTCTCTAGTCATAGAAGGTTGTTGAACTTGGATTTGGGAGTGCTGATTTCTCCTTGTTGCTTTACTGTGTACAGAAGTGTGACCTTGGACAGTCAAGTTACATCACCTTTGGGGCCTCAGTTTCCTTATCTGTAAAGTGAGGATGTTGAAGTAGACGGTCAGTATCACTTCAATATGATTCTCTGACTCGGGTATGTTATAGGTTTCTTGGTGAGTAGTTAGAATTCTTACAGTTGTTCTTTTGAATGATGAGGCGTATAGGAATTAGGCTGCAAGAGCTGGAGTGTCTGATTCTGGCAAGTTCCTGCTCCAGTGTGACCTTAGACAACTGACCTAACTGGTTCAGCATCTTCCTTTGCTAATAGGGTGGTAATTGTTTTGCCCTGCTTTATACTGTTGTAGTAAATAAAGTTCTGTGTAAATACTAATTATTAGTAATTCTCAACTGACTTATTTAATCTAGTGTGAGAGATGAAAAGGGCTATGGAAGTTTAAGGTATTTGTCACTGACCAGATTCTGTGATTAGTAGCAGATATTTTTAGATGATTATAAAGAAAACCAGTATAATTAGATCAAGAAACTGACAGGTCTTTCTTTGCAGGTTACAAAATGGAAAACCTTTCAAATTGTCTTGCATTATGAATAAATCTTTTAAAATATAAACTACTTCAGTAAAATACACCAGTCTCCAGTTCTGAATAGTTTTCCTTTCTAAAATAAAACCAATCCTGTAATTATGTTCAGCCTAAAGTTGGGGGAAATGAGCAAAAGAAACAATTTTTAAAAATGATATTTTATTTTTCTTTTGTTGTTTTATGGTGTAATGTATACAAGTTCCTAATGAAGCTTCAGTTTCATTCCCTTTATGATGACATTTTAGTTGTTCAGTAATTACGGTGTGATCTGTGGTTTGACTAATAATCGTTTGGGGGAAAAAATTAGATCCCTGACTCACACACCTAGTTGGGTGAAGACAGTGTTTTAATTTTAGTATCCATATTGGCGAGAATTCAAGGAAATAGGCAGGTGTATAGTTTGTGATAGGTACGTAAGTTGTTATAACTTTTCTGGAAGGCTGCTTGGCAGTATGTAAGAAAGACCTAGAATTGACCTGGTAATTTTGTTTCTAGGAATTTGTTCTAAGAAAAACTTGTGTGTGAGTACAAAAGCAACTACAAAGATGTTCTTTATAGAGCTGTTTATGATGGTGGCAGATGTAGCAGTGTCTTAACAATTAGAGATTGGTTGAGTGTGTTATGACATAGCTATGCAATTGAATATTATGCAGCCATTGAATTTGTTATAAGTTTTTTCTTTAAGAAATGGAAAAATATGGAAAAGTACAAAAGGACATACACTCATATTTCTATATGGAGAATTAATTTCTATTTGCTAACATTGGTGGTTCTATTTGCTTCCAAACTAAATAACTCTTTGATTACCACCTGCCCATTCTTTTCTCCCCTTCCCCAGAGGTAACCAGCATCATGGACCTTTTCAGTTTATTTTAAATGTGTTGTGTGTGTGTGGTGCTGGTTTCTGTTTTTAAACCTTTATTATCTTTGTTATGCAACTTGTTTCATTCAACATTAGGTTTTTAAACTTCATGTTGAAATATATATATATAATTCATTTTAACATGTATGTAGTACTCCATTTTATTATTTCCCTTTCAATTAGGATTTGGGTTATTTTCCATTTTTTATTATAGACGGTGTTGAAATTAACATCCTTTACTTGTCTGTTTTTACACATGCACCTATTTCTCTAGGGTTAGTGTGCCACTGCTTCAAATTAATTTCATTTGTAGGTATGTGCATTATTTTTCTAGTTGCTGTCAGTTTGCTGTTGGAGTTGGACTTTCTGCTGCTATGTGAAAATATTCATAATTCACTAATAAAAACTGCATTATGGAACACCTAGCAGAGTTTTTGCTATATGATGAGTGCTTAAAGTAGGGGGAAAATGTTAGAAAACAAGGTAGTCAGAATATGCCTATTATGATACCATTAGAAGTGAATCTATATACCTACAAACAGTGAATCTGAAGTAAATTTTTAACAACAAGGTCACAGTGGTTTTTCTTGAAGGATGGCCAAGTAGTCTTTTATTGGACCTGACCTTTGTGCATATAACTATATACTCTGGATAAAACTGGAAGAAAACAAAAGACCCGAAGGCACTGGCAAATGAACAAAAGCAGGCAGATTCTGAAAGGGGGCTGACACTTGTAAGAAGAGACAGCATGGACTTAGTTTTCTATTTTTACTGCTTTTAGCCAGAGGACAGGCTGAAGTTGATACGTGGCAGGTTGGCTAAAACTCTCATAGAAAACTTACCAGAGGACACAATTCGAGTCAGCCACAGCCATTCAACCACCAGAAAGTGAGGGGAGAAAGAATCCTGGAAAGGAGAGACTCAGAGAATGAGAGCCCCAAATTTTGTGTATAAACTTTGCATAAGCCACTGTTTAATACCTGAACCACACATGTGCATGGAGGATGACAGCAGCCCAGCTACAGATAAAAACTGAATGTTGGGCCGGCCCGGTGGCTCAGGCAGTTAGAGCTCCATGCTCCTAACTCCGAATGCTGCTGGTTTGATTCCCACATGGGCCAGTGGGCTCTCAACCACAAGGTTGCTGGTTCAACTCCCGCAGAGGATGGTGGGCTGTGCCCCCTGCAACTAGAAATGGCAACTGGACCTGGAGCTGAGCTGCGCCCTCCACAACTAAGACTGAAAGGACAACAACTTGACTTGGAAAAAAGGCCTGGAAGTACACACTGTTCCCCAATACAGTCCTGTTCCCCTTCCCCAATAAAAAAATCTTAAAAAAAAAAAAAAAAAAAAAGAACATTTATAAAAAAACAAAACAAAACAAAAACAAAAACTGAATGTTAAGGTTTGAGGTGTTGCCCAGGAGACAAGAGTTTGCAGTTTGGGTCCCGCCAAGTTTAACTGCATACTAAAACAAACACCAGTGCTCTCCAGAGGAATACAACAGAGTCCAAAGGCTATCCAATATAATATTTAATTCCTGAATGAAGTAAAGGAAAATATGCTTGCATTGAATGAAAAGAAAGGGAATCTCAGTTGAGAAATAGAAACAAAAAGCCAAGTGGACATTCTTAGAACTGTAAACTACAGCAGCTGAAATTAAAATTCAAGTGGTCTGTCTTAACAGCAAAATGGAGATGATAGAGAAAGAGTTAGTGAACTTGATGCTAGATGAACCAAAACTATCCAACCTGAAGAACAGAAAGAAAGTATTACCAAGCCTCAGGGACCTTTGGGACAATATTACAAGATCTAATTCATATAATCGGAGTTGCAGAGAAGAGGAAAGTGAGAGACTGGAGAGGAACATATTTGAAGATAAAATGGCAAAACATTGCTCAAATTTTCTGAAAAACACATTTACTGATTACAGAAGCTTAGCAAGCACCTATTAGGATAAGGACAAAGAAAACCATATCTTGGTATTTGTGTCAGGGGTCCAAGACCACCCTCTAGCTCAGTGATTTGCTAGGTCTCAGGATTCAGCAGTTGATATACTCTCAGTGAACAATTTATTACAGCAAAAAGACACTGGCAAAGGAAAAAGACACATGGGATAAAGTCCAGGAAAGATGAGGTACAAGCTTTCAGGTGTCCATTGGAATCACACAGAGATGTCCTTAATTCTCCCATCAATGGTATGTGACAGCATATACAGCGTGTTGCTAACTAGGGAATCTCACTCACCCATGTGACTGACCTCAGCTACTCAGACCTCATCCCCCCAGAGCAAAAAGAGGTGTTTGCAATAAATCATATTGTTAGGATAAACTTACCTGGCCACACTAATACAGCATGACCCAAGGGCTCAGAGCTCATCTCCCAGCAGCCATCCAAGGGACAGTCCTGAAGACAGACCTTTCTTTGGCAGGTGCAGGGTTTGAGCATCTCAGGCCTGCTAAGTAACCCTTTCTGGCACAGAATATTATAACCAAATTGCTGAAACTAAAGATACGGAGAAAAATCTTGAAAGCTAGAGGAAAATGACAATTAAAATTAGAACTTCTTCGAACTTCTTACCAGAAACCACAGATGCCAGGAGACAGTGAAATATAGCATCTTTTGAAGTGCTGAACAGGGAGTTAATGTCAATTCAGATTTCTCTATTCAGCAAAAATATCCATCAAGAATGAATGCAAAATAAAGACATTTTTAGAGAAAAGGAAACTAAGAGAATTTGTTACCAGAAGACATGCACTACACGAAACACTAAAGGAAATTGTTCAGATTAAAAGGAATTGATAACAGATAGAAACTCAGAATTTCTGGAAGGAATGAAGAGCACTGGAAATGATAAATATCTGGGTATATATAAAAGACATTTTTTACTCTTCTTTAAAATATATAGACTGTTTAAAGCAAAAATTATAACGTGTATGAGATTATAATGTTTATTTCCGATAACAGAAAAGTCAAGAGGGGCGGCTGGTTGGCTCAGTTGGTTAGAGCGCAGTACTCATAACACCAGCATCGCCGGTTAGATTCTCACATGGGCCAGAGAGCTGCGCCCTCCACAACTAGATTGAAAACAACCTCTTGACTGATGGGTCCTGGAAAAACACACTGTTCCCCAATATTCTCCAATTAAAATTTAAAAAAACAAAAGTCAAGAATATGTGGACCTATATAGCGAGGGTTTCTGCATTTTTTATGAGGTGGTACAATATTTTAAGTAAACTGAAAATCGATGCATACTGTATTTCTGGAAACAACTAATAAAATAATACTGCAAAGACATAGCTAAAAAGTCAATAGATAAATTAAAATCTTCAGATAAACAGAAAGAAGGCAAAAAAGGAAGAATGGGGAACAAAAGACAGGAAACATGGGAATAATTCAGTTTACTTAAAATATCGTACACAATCCAGGGCTGGCCCGATGGCTCAGGCAGTTGGAGCTCTGTGCTCCTAACTCCGAATGGAGCTCTGTGCTCCTAACTCCGAAGGCTGCCGGTTCAATTCCCACATTGGCCAGTGGGCTCTCAACTACAAGGTTGCCAGTTCCATTCCTCGAGTCCTGCAAGTAGTGGTAGGCAGCACCCCCTGCAACTAGATACGGCAACTGGACCTGGAGATGAGCTGCGCCCTCCACAACTAAGACTGAAAGGACAACTTGAAGCTGAACGGCACCCTCCACAACTAAGATTGAAAAGGACAACAACTTGACTTAGAGAAAGTCCTGGAAGTACACACTGTTCCCTAATAAAGTACTGTTCCCCTTCCCCAATAAAATCTTTTTTTTTAAAAAAGCAAGACCTAGCTATATGCTGACTATACAAGATGCACTTTAAATATAAAGATATGGATAAGTTGAAAGTAAATGGATGGAAAAGGTTATACCAAAAAATATATAAATGTATGTCATGCAAAAGTAAGCATAAGAAAACAAAGGTGAGCATAAGAAATAAAAAGTGAGATGTCATGATAAAAGATACCAGGAAGTCTTGATAGTCATAAATGTGTATGTACCTAATAACAGATCCAAAATATACAAAGAAAAAATTAACAGACTTAAAGGGAAAAATAGGCTAGTCTATAATCATAATTGGAGATTTTAGTACCTCTTTCTCAGCAATTGATACACACACACACACACACACAGATTTGAACAGCACAAGCAACCACTTTGACCTAGATGATATTTATAGAACACTATATGCTACCATGGCAGAATGCTCATTCTTTTCCAAGTGTACAAGGTATATGTATATTCATCAATAGAGAATATGCTGGTCCATAAAACAACCCAGTAAATTTAAAGGATTAAAGTAATACAAAATATGTTCTAAGACCAGAATGAAATTAAATACAGTTTTACATAATTGATAGATTAACAAAGTCACAAGAAAAAATGGTAATGTTTTAAACTGAATGACAATGAAAATACAATATATGTACTAAACTTGTGGAACACAGTGTTGAAAGGGAAACTTCTAGCTCTAAATGCTTATGTTAGAAAAGAAAAATATCTAAATTCAGTGATCTAAGGTTTTGACTTAAGAAGCTAGAAAAGAAGAGCAAAGTAAAACCCAAAGTAAGTAAAAGGAAAGAAATTATAAAGGTAAGAGCAGAAATCAATGAAATAAAAAAAAATAACAATGCCAAGATTCAGTTTTTGAAGATCACCAAAATTGATTTCTTGGCTAATTAAGGAAAGGAGACCATAGATGAGCAATATCAAGCATGAAAAAGGAGTTATCACTTCAGATCCTACAGATAGTAAAAGGATAATAGAATATTATGAATAACTTTATACCAACAAATTGATCAACTTAGATGAAATGGACACATTTTTTGAAAAACACAAGTTACCAAAGTTAACACAATTTCTATTAAATTTATTATTAAAAATCTCACCAAAAAATGTCCAGGCCCAGGGTTTTACTGGAGGATTCTTTCAACTATTTAGGGAAAAATGGAAAGAAGACTTTCCCACTCATAGACTAGTATTTAGTAACACCCGAACTGGACAAAAATTAACAAAATAAATTATAAACTAATATCCCTCCTGAACACAATAAGATGAGAAATTCTTCACAAAATATTAGCAAATGAAATTCAACAATATCAAAAGGTTTAATGCGTCATGGGTAAATGGGTGGAGTTTGTTCCAGGAATATAAGCTTGTTTTAAGATTGGAAATTCAACATAATTAATTCACCATGTTAACTTAATAAGAGGAAACCTATGTGATTATTTCAATCGATACAGAAAAGGCATTTGAAAAAGCCCGACATCCTTTTCTGGTAAAAATCTTCAGCAAACTAGGAATAAAAGATAATCTCCTTGATCTAACAAGCGGCATCTGTTGCAAAGTACAGCTGACATATTTAATGCCGAAATATTGAACACTTTCCCCTAAGATTGGGTAAGACAGGGACGCTCACTCTTGCCATTTGCATTCAGCATCATACTGGAGGTCCTACCCTCTGGGTTACAAGAAGCAATAGACATAAAAGGGATGAAGACTGGAAAAGAAGTTGTTCAACTGTCTTAATTAGCAGATGACATGATTGTTCACATAGAAAATCCTAAGGAATCTACAAAGCAACTACTAGGACTAATCAGTGAATTTAGGGTTACACGAAACTATTTATTTGTATATACCAGCAGCAAATAATCAGAACATGAAAATTTAAAAAGTTTCATTCACAATAGCATCAAAAGCATAAAATAGGAATAACTGAAACCAAAAAAATGTGCAAGACCTCTATATTGAAAACTACAAAATGGCAAGAGAGACGCCAAGCACCGTGTCAGAGGAGAGCTGTGCTGTGGTCGTGGGAAGGGAGCCTCGCCACTTACGATGTCGGTCCTACACAGGTTCATCAATGGATTCAACACAGTTCAAAGTCCCAGAAGAGTTTTTCTATAGAAAGGGACAGGCTCATCCTGGAAATACACAGGACCTAGCAAATACAAAGCACCTTGAAAAACAACAAAATTGGAGATCTTGGAATACTTAATTCAAGACAGTAATAAAGACAGTGTGGTATTTGCAACAGTCAACAAACACGAGTAGATCAAAGAGAATCCAGAAATAACGAACGATCACAAATTGAGCAACTGAAAACAATACAACTTTATTACCTCCCAGTTTTCATGGATCAGGCATCTGGGCATGGGTTAGCTGGATCCTCTGCTCAGGGTCTCGCCAGGCATGAACCAGGGTTGTGATCTCGTTTGAGGCTCAGGATTCCCTTCCAAGCTCACAGATTGTTGGCAGAATTCAGTTCCTGAAGGTTGTAGGACCAGATCCCCGTTTTCTCGCTTGCTGACTATGGGGCTGGGGGTCACACTCAGCTCCTAGAGGCTGCGTTCAGATCCCAGTCTTGTGGCTGTCCTCATAGCATGGTAGCTTACTTCTTCAGAGCTATCAGGAGAATGTCTTTAGTCTGCTATGGGATCTTCTGTCACTGCAATGTCAACACCAGAGTGACTATCCCATCATAGGCACAGGTCCTGCTCACATTTGGGGGCAGGAGGAAGTATTATGCAGGACAAGTACACCAAAGGACAAGAGTTTGGGGGCCACCTTAGCATAATGCCCACCATAATCCCTACTTCACATGATATGCAAAAATTAAAATAGATCTAAAACCTGAACATGAAAACTAAAACCATAAAACTTTTAGAAGAAAGCATAGGAAAACATCTTCATGACTTGGGGCAAAGATTTCTTAGGTCACAGAATGCACTAGCCACAAAATTAAAAATTAATAGACTTCATCAAAATTACAACTTGCTCATTAAAAGGCCACTAATAGGCAAGCCCTTGATTGGGAGAAAATGTTTACAAAACATGTATTTGGTGAAGGACTAGTATCCAGGAAATATTAAAAACTACATTTCAACAATAAAAGGACAAAAACACAATAAAAAGTTGGGCAGAAAAGATTCTGACACTTCACAAAAGAAGATACACGAATGACCAGTGATCCAATGAAAATGTGTTCAACATCACGAGTCTTCACATTTTAAAGGCAAAATACCACTTCACATCCACTGGAATGGCTAAAATTAAAGATTACACCTAATGTTGGTGAGGTTATGGAACAACTGAAACTCTCTTAAACTATTGGTAAGAATGTAAAATAAAATAGTACAAATACTTTGGAGAACGGTTGGTTGTTTTCTTAGAGAACTAAACATGCACCTACCCCATGACTTAGCAACTCCACTGCTGAGAAATGAAAACATTCATGCAAAGACTTACATATGTTCATAGCAGTTTTATTCACCAGTAGTTCAAAACTAGAAACAGCCAGTTCCACCCATAAAGGAATAGATAACCTGTGGAATAGCTAGTTATCTTTTGATACTTGCAAAAATATGGATGACTCTCAGAAATTATGCCAAGTGAAAGAAGCAGCACAAAAATAATTATACTGCATAATTTCCATTTAAGTGAAATTCTAGAACAAGCAAACTTCTATGTAGGGGAAAAAATCAGAGTAGTGGTTGCTTGTTGGAGTGTTGACTGGGAAGGAACATGAAACTTTTGGGGGTGCTGTTTGTGTTCTCTAGCTTGATAGGGTTACATAGGTGTATGCGTGTGTCCAAACTCAGTGAATGTATTTCATTGTATGTAAATTTTACATTGAGAGAAAAACAATACTGAACTTCAGTTAATGACATGCAAGCTGAAGTAGATCTGATATTTGTAATTTACTTTGAAATACATTAAAAAATTAAAATGGACTAATGGACAGATAAGACAGATAGATTATAACTAAGTATAGCAAAACATTAGTGGATAGTGGTGATGGTTGCACAACAGTGTGAATGTACTTAATAACCTCACTGAACTGTATACGTAAGAATGGTTAAGATGGTAAATTCTTTGTTACATATATTTTACCACAAGAAAAATAAAAAGACATTAATGGTAAAATCTAGATTATATGGGTGTTCACCCTAACCTCTTTTCAACTTTGCTGTATGTTGGGGGGAAATGAAATATTAGGGGGAAATAAAGCAGAGGGGGAGAAAGCTGTCCCAGTTACTGATCAGTTCCCATTGTTTCCATGGGGGAAACACTCTGTAGAGCTCCTGGGGGGAGTGGAGAGGATAAGATCTCAAAAGTCAAGGGTATGTATATTACCTAAGACTTTATTTTTAGAATTTCATTTGTTTATTACTGGTAAAGATTTTAGACACTGTCAGCTTTTTTTTTTTTTTTTTTAAAGATTTTATTGGGGAAGGGGAACAGGACTTTATTGGGGGAACAATGGTCAAATTGTTGTCCTTTCAATCTTAGTTGTAGGGGGTTCTGTTCAGCTTCAAGTTGTTGTCCTTTCAGTCTTAGTTGTGGAGGGCGCAGCTCAGCTCCAGGTCCAGTTGCCGTTGCTAGTTGCAGGGGGCACAGCCCACCATCCCTTGCGGGAGTCGAACCGGCAACCGTGTGGTTGAGAGGACGCGCTCCAACCAACTGAGCCATCCGGGAGCTCAGCGGCAGCTCAGCTCAAGGTGCCGTGTTCAATTTTAGTTGCAGGGGGCGCTGCCCACCATCCCTTGCGGGAGTCGAGGAATTGAACTGGCAACCTTGTGGTTGAGAGCCCGCGCTCCAACCAACAACTGAGCCATCCAGGAGGCAGCTCAGCTCAAGGTGCCGTGTTCAATCTTAGTTGCAGGGGGCAGAGCCCACCATCCCTTGCGGGACTCGAGGAATTGAACTGGCAACCTGGTTGAGAGCCCACTGGCCCATGTGGGAATCGAACCGGCAGCCTTCGGAGTTAGGAGCACGGAGCTCTAACCGCCTGAGCCACCGGGCCGGCTCCACTGTCAGCTTTTTAAGAAGAATTTTATGTCACATACGGTTATAGTCTGAAACTATGTCACTTACCTGTATTACTGAACAGACATTGAAGCAGCATGCAAGTCCTAGAGTATCATAGCCGTAGGAAGAAATGTCATGTTGCCTGATGGAAGCACTGACTCTGGGTGGTGAACACACAATGGGGTTTATAGATGGTGTGATACAGAACTGTACACCTGAAACCTATGTAACTTTACTAACAACTGTCACCCCAATAAGCTTTAAAAAAACAAAAGTAAAAAATGTCATGTTGCCATAACCTGACTAGTGTGGAAGGTTGAATTAGACAAAAATGTGTGCAAAACGCATAAAATCACTTAAATCCTGATTGGGCTTTCACAATTATTAGCAAATAACTAGTGTTTTAATTTTACATTGGATCTAATGTCTTCTGCAGACTTAAGTCTAGACTTCCTTAGAGAATTTAGTAGTTGTCCAACATGTGCAAAGAACCAGCTAGATGTAGAAGGAAAAAAAGGATAGGAAACTTAAGCCAGAATTTTGTGCCGTTATCCATTCAATTATGATTCAGCATTTCATTTGTTATCTTTAATTATATTCTTTAGGTAACTAAGTTCAAAAGTTCACCTTTGCACATCCACCTAGCTGTTATGTTGGGGAGGAGTAGTCAGTGCCATTTTGTTTTCTGTACTTTATAAATCTGAAACTGAGAGCAAAGGGGATGTTAGGTTATTTTAGTGAATGAAAAACTTCTTTCCTGACAGTATGAGAGGAATGCTGGTTTGAAAGGGGCTCCTACAGACTACTTTGGCCTGCTGCCAGGTGCATCCGGGGCCAAAAGTATGTGTGTCTGTGATAGTGACAGTTTTGTATTCTGTCAGTGCCATTCTGACCTATCTGTGCGATTTTGATGGGAATGTTAAGGGTAAATCTGTAGCACAGCCGGCTATTAACCCAGTTTGGCAGCCACCAAATTTGGATCTGAGTTTATAAACATATTATCCAATGTCTTTGCAACTCAAAAAGTGGCTTCAGGGGTGGCCAGATGATGGCTCAGTTGGTTAGAGTGGGAGCTCTGAACAACAGGGTTGTGAGTTCGATTCCCACATGGGCGAGCTGTGCCCTCCACGACTATATTGAAGGACAATGAGTTGGAGCTGATGGGCCCTGGAGAAACACACTGTTCCCCAATATCCCCAATAAAATTTAAAAAAAAAAGTGGCTTCATTTCTTATGAACTATTTATGTAAAAAGTTTGAAAATGTCTACATATCTTTTTTACATAAATAATTGTACATATAAAAACTGCATTTATTTCCCCTTTATTAATGAACAATTTCTCTTTTGTGATCATAAAGCCTCGCTCTTTTTTAGTTATTTCAGCCACATTTAAGCTTTCTTAGCGATGCAGCGTACGAGTATATTTACAAATTTTGAAAAACTAGCGCACAGAAGCTAGAACATGTTGTATGGATCCTTGAGTTGGAGATTTATTCTTAAAAATGAAGTGAAAGGATGGCCGGTTGGCTCAGTTGGTTAGCACGTGGTGCTGACAGCATCAAGGTTGCCGGTTTGATCCCCGCATGTGCCACTGAGAGCTGCGCCGCCTTAAAAAAAAAGTGAAGTTACAGCTAATTATCTACTAAACCTTGAAATTTTCTTTCAGTTATTCCTTTACAGAATAAGCATTTTGAATAATCCTTCTTTTCATCCTTTGAGGTATATACTTGGGAAAGTAGACTAAAGACAGTTGACTTTTGGGAATGGCTGAGGTTGGAGTCAAACGAAGAGCTTTCCCCAAATTCAGTAATTTAAAAATAAAATGGGTAGAGAATCAACACAGTTTGCTGTTCTCTCTTGAATGGGCTGGGACGGTATCTTTTTCCTTTGCCTAGAGATTACCAGTGGATATGTCAGTGCCCTCTCTTGGTGTAAGAAGGGTACTACTGCAGCTGGCACCCTTTATTATGGGCAAGAGGGAGGTAGACATCCTTTAAAGTTTTTTAAATGTAATATGGTCACATTATAGAAAATATGGGACATAAAGGAAGGAATCACTCTTACTTCTACCAAAAATATAAACACACTTGGTGAATATAGAAATTCTTTGTCAGGTGCTTTATCTGCCATTAGCAAAATAAGGTAACAGATGACTGATATTACCTACATAAAATTCTAAAAAGAGGCTGTTTTATATATTGAAATGGATTTTAAGAAATAAAAGGCATCTCCGGGACCCTGCAGGGCTGGGTACTGTGTACCCCCAGGCAGGCTAGCCCTTCACCCCATCCTGCAGGATGTTGTAGACCCTGGCAGGGGCTGGGGCTGGTTTGTCGTTAACATGAGACTTAAGTACTCACTCCACAGGGAGCGTGCCCCTGTTTCTGAGTTGGAGGTCTATGGATGTACTTCCTTGTTGGGAAAGGGCAGGATAGTACCTGGGAATCACTGGGATCCCTGGGCAGCTGATCCTGCTTTTTGTGCACCCCCTCCTCCCAGACTGGCTCAGAATCTAACCTATTTATTGACTGTCCTGAGGGTCTAGGGAACAGGCTGAAGCCTGAAGGGCTTTGATTCCTTAATAGACTAGGGTGCTGCCCTGAGGGTGGGGGTTGGCTCTGACTCGGGAAACTACTGTGCCCAACCCCTGGACAGGCCCAGCTGGGCTCTACCTGCTGACACAGACTCACTCAGAGACCCTCAGACACTGAACCAGGCCTCTTCTCAACCTCTTCTTTGTTCAGGTTTCCAAAGCTGGATAAGGTGGACATTGATATGAAAAGGAGAAAGCATCTAAAAAAAGGAAAGGCTTAATTAGTACAGCACAGGACTTGAAACGTATTGAGATACAAAGTAGGTCTTTTGCATTTCCATAGCAATTTTAGAATCAGTTTGTCCATTTCTATTAAAAAACTACTGGGATTCTGATCGGAATTACATAGGATTATAGATAAATTTGGGGACAATTAACATCTTAGCAATTTTGAGTCTTTTAATTCATGAAAACAGTATAGCTTTCTAGTAATTTAGGTCTTTATTTCTCAGCAATGTTTTATAGATTTTAGTGTACAGGTCTTATACACCTTTGGCAGATTTATGCCTAACTGTTTCATAATTCTCATGCTGCTTTAAATGGTATTTTTACTCAGTTTCTGATTGGTTAATACTAATATATGGAAGTAGAACTGATTTTGTATATTGACCTTGTGTCCCCCGACCTTGCTGAACTCACTTATTCTAGTAGCTTTTTGTAGATTCCATTAGATTTTCTACATAGGCAATCATGGCACCTGTGAATAATGACTTTACTTTTTCCTTTCCAATTTGGATGCCTTTTCTTTGTTTTTGACTTACTATACTGGCTAGAACCTCGAATACAGTTTTCAATAGAAGTGGTGAGAGAACATCCATCCTTGCCTTCTTTTATGAAATATGTTAACTCTAGGTTTCTTGTAGATTCCCCTTATTAGATTCCCTTTATCTAGTTGAGGAAATTTTCTTCTATAACCTAGTTTGCTGAGAGGTTTTATCCCCAAGGAATACTGGGTTTTGTTAAATGCCTTTTCTGTATCTTTTGGTTATTCTTTTTTTAGTTTGTTGATATGGTGAATTATATTAAATGATTTATGAATGTTAAACCAATCTTGCATTTTTTGCAAAAAAAAACAAAAACCCACTTAGTCATGACATATTATATTTATATATTGTTACGTTTGATATGCTAAACTTTGTTAGGAATTTTTACATCTATTTCATGAGCAATATTGGTCTATAGTTTTACTGTAATGTTTTTGTCTAGTTTAGAATCAGGGTAATACTGGCCTTATAAAATGTATTGGAAAATATTACTTTCTCTTTGTTTTTCTAGAATAATTTGTGTAGAATTGGTATTATTTCTTGTTTAATGTTTGGCAGAATTTACCAGTGATGCCATTTGGACCTGGAGGTTTTTGTGGGGAAAGCATTTTATCTGTTTTATTTCTTGAGTAGATATAGGACTGTTCAGTTTATTTCTTGAGTAAGCTTTGGTAGTTTGTATCTTTGGAGTAATTTTTCCTTTGTTTAAATTGTCTAATGTATTAGCATAACAGTGTTGATAATGGTTGATAATGTCTGCAGAATCTTTCGTGATGTCACCTCTCATTTCTGATATTGGCAATTTGTGTATTTTATTTTTTCTTGATGAGTCTACCTAGAGTTTTATCTATTTTACTATTATTCTCAAAGAACCAACTTTGGTTTCATTGATTTTTCTTTGTTTTTCTGTTATCTGTTTCATTGATTTCTGCTTGTCTCATTGTTTTTTTTTATTATTTCCTTTCTTCTGTTTACTTGGGATTCAAGTTGTTCTTTTTCGAGTTTTTAAGGTTGAAGCTGAGATTACTGATTTTGCCAACTTTCCTAATAGAGGCACTTTCATACTGTGTACTGCTTTATAGCAAATTTGGATTTTTAGTCAGTTCAAAATACTTCTAATTTTTCTGTTGATTTTTTTTCTTTGATTCATGGGTTTAGAAGTGTGTTGTCTAGTTTACACATATTGGGGTTTTTTCCCAATATCTTTCCAATACTGTTTCTAATATAATTCCTTCTAGTCAGAAAACATGTAAAAGTGACTTGAATCCTTTTCAATTTATTAGGGCTGTTTCATGGCCCAAGATTTGGTTTATCTTGGTAAATGTTTCACATGTACTTGAATATATATTCCACTGTTGTTGTTGGAGTGTTCTATAAATATCAAATTCAGGAAATTTAACATTGATACAGTACTTCTATCAATTATATAGTCCACATTCAAATTTTGCCAGTTGTCCCAATGCTGTCTTTTTTTTTTTTTTTGGTGCCAAGTTTCTTTATTTTATTTATTAATTTTTTTTAACATTTTTTTTTATCCCAATGCTGTCTTTTATAATTGTCTTTACCCCTGATCCAGCTCCAGTCTTGATCATACTCCTTACTCAACTTTAATCTGAAAAAGTTCCTTAGCTTTTCATTGTCTTTCACACCCTTGATATTTTTGAAGAATGCAGGCCAGTTGTTTCGTAGACTGTCAACCTGGGTTTGTCTTGTGTTTTCTCATTAGATTCAGGTTATACTGTTTTTGGCAAGAATACCATGGAAGTGATGGTGTGTCCACCTGTATTACATCAGGGGACACATGGTGTCAGTTTGTTCCATTACTAAGTATTCTGTGTTGAAACTGTTCCTATACTGGTATGAACTGTGACATACGTCTACTGGGACCCCGACTGTAGGAATTGCTGTCACAAGTAGGCAGCATCCTGTTCAGTCAGGTTGGCCTGAGTCGCCTCCCAGTTCTCTCTCCTTTGCAACATCACTTCCTGGGCCTCTTGGCTTCCCGCCAGCAATCATAACACCTCCTCCTCCTCCTGGTAAGTCACATCCCCTAGCCGGAAGGTCGCAACCAGGGACTATTTCTTCTATACAATCAACATGTCTTTAGTGTTTTCGTAGTTTCAAGTTAGGTTCCTTGGCTCTGGCCAGGTTAGGCTTCGGAGGAAAGTTCCGTAGCTGAATACAGGGAACAACTAGGTGCCCGCGCGTCAACTGGAATCAGATTCAAGTTGATTTTACCCTCAGTCACGGTCTTCCAGGCTAATACTATTTTGATCATAGTTAAAATTTGAGTGTTTACTGTGTGTAATTTACAGTGCTAAACATTCTACACACATTAGCTTTATATATATTCCTTAAAACAACTCAGGAAACAGATGTCACTTTCTTTTTTTTATTCAAGTTTATTTGGGGTGACAATTGTTAGTAAAGTTACATAGATCTCAGGTGTACAATTCTGTGATACACCATCTATATATCACATTGTGTGTTCAGTTCTCTTTCCATCACCAAATATTTGATCCCCTTTACCCTCATCTACCACCCCTTTTCCCCCTTACCCTCTGGTAACCACTAAACTATTGTCTGTCTATGAGTTTTTGTTTTTTTATTTGTTTGTCTTGTTCTTTTGTTGTTTTTGGTTCATATACCACATATCAGTGAAATCATATGGTTCTCTACTTTTTCTGTCTGACGTATTTCGCTTAGCATTATAATCTCAAGATCCATCCATGTTGTAGCAAATGGTCCTATTTCATCTTTTCTTATGGCAGAATGGTATTCCGTTGTGTATATATACCACAATTTCTTTATCCAATCATCTATCGAAGGACACTTTGGTTGTTTCCATGTCTTGGCCACCGTAAATAAAACTACAATGAACATTGGAGCACATATGTTTTCATGGATAAATGATTTCAGATTATTTGGGTAGATACCCAGGAGAGGGATTGCTGAGTCATATAGTAATTCTATTCGTAATTTTTTGAGGAACCTCCACACTGCCTTCCATAGCAGCTGCACCAGTCTGCATTCCCACCAACAGTGTATGAGGGTTCCTTTTTCTCCACAGCCTCTCCAACACTTGTTACTATTTGTCTTGTTGATGATAGCCATTCTGACTGGGGTGAGGTGATATCTCATTGTGGTTTTTATTTGCATTTCTCTGATGATTAGTGACGTTGAGCATTTTCATGTCTATTGGCCATTTGTATGTCCTCTTTGGAGAAATGTCTCTTTAGTGCTCTGCCATCTTTTTTAATAGGATTGTTTGTTTTTTTGTTGTTGGGTTGTATGCCAAAGCAACCCTAAAGAAAAAGAACAATGCTGAAGGTATCACACTCCCTGACTTTAGCTTGTACTACTGGGCAACAATAATCAAAACAGCATGGTATTGGCAGAAAAACAGGCACACTGACCAATGAAATAGAATTGACAACCCAGAAATAAACGCACATAAATATGGACAGATAATTTTCGACAAAGAAGCCAAAAACATACAATGGAGAAAAGACAGCCTCTTCAATAAATGGTGCTGGCAGAATTGGAAAGTCACGTGCAAAAGAATGAAACTAGACTGCTGTCACCATATACTAAAATAAACTCAAAATGGATCAAAGACCTAAACATAAGACCTGAAACAAAAAACTGCATAGAAGAAAACATAGGTACTACTAAACTTGTGGACCTTGGGTTCAAAGAGCATTTTATGAATTTGACTCCAAAGGCAAGGGAAGTAAAAGCTAAAATAAATAAATGGGACTATATCAAACTAAAAAGCTTCTGCACAGCAAAAGAAATCATCGACAAAATAAAGAGGCAACCAACGGAATGGGAGATTTTTGCAAATAATGCCTCAAGTTAGGGGCTAATATCCTAAATATATCCAACTTCTTGTGTCTGCTTCAATTCCTTTTAAAAATGTCGTAGTTTTCAGTATATAGGTCTTTCATATTATTGGTTAAGTTTATTCCTAGGTAATAGATATCACTTTCTTCATCTTACAGATGAGGAAACAAAGGTTTAGAAAGAGTAATTAAGGTAATACGGATAAAAATTACCAGGACTCAAACTCGTTTCTCCAAATCCAAAGCCCGTGCTCTTCCTTATAAGCAAAGAGAAGCCCAGTGGAAACTTGCAGTAGGGCTATTAGTGTTGAACTTAGCCGTCACAGGTTGAAATTCAAATGTAGTGTCATTGTAAGCTTGGAGGTAATTGCTAGCAGTTTACACCCCGAGTTTTGGAGGTCTCTTTAAGTAGAACTTATATTTTTCCAGTTTGGATGTCCCCAACCATATGACCACCTGACTGGGACAGTCTTGGTTTATACTTACTTCCGAACAATTATTAATAGTGTCCCCACTCATTTTCAGAAGAATTGTGGTTGAGATAATTGTATGGTCCCCTATCCATAATCCATCCTAAGTGCTCTTCAGATTCACATAGAGATTGGAGTTTCATTGTGATTAATACTAATAGAGCTTGGTTTGTTTTTATTCACCACTCTCTTTGCCCCCCACCCCAATTTATACATTTCAGTTTAGGTTTGGTTTTATGTCTGCTGACCCAACTAATTTATAGGCATAGTTTCCTTTATTTAGTCAACAGTTACCTAGATTTTACCATAGTTACTTTACCATCTTTTCTGCTGAAACATTTAAAGTAAATGACAGTTTACCCCTTTGTATTTCAGTAGCCACCTCTAAAAAGTAAGTTCCTAAGTTTTTATAAACCTGTCCAGAACCCAGAGGAACCTTTAGCAGTGTGAACCATCACCCGTGACATACGTGATTTTCACTTAACAGATTCTCTTAAGGAGGGCTGCACCTGTAACTGCTTGTTCACCTCGGGCTTCTCAAGCATGCAGGCACAGCCAGAGGGCAGCCCTGGCCTGTGGCTTGTAGCTGTTCATATAACTTCTGTTCCCTTTTCTTTTGGCAGTGCACGATCTGATTTTCTGGCGAGATGTGAAGAAGACGGGGTTTGTCTTTGGCACCACGCTGATCGTGCTGCTTTCCCTGGCAGCTTTCAGTGTCATCAGTGTGGTTTCTTACCTCATCCTGGCTCTCCTGACTGTCACCATCAGCTTCAGGGTCTACAAATCTGTCATCCAGGCTGTACAGAAGTCAGAAGAAGGCCATCCATTCAAGTGAGTTGAAGTATCACAACTAACACTCTACAGTTTAGTGAGAGGGTTCGCTGAGGCTGTTTGGGTGTAAAAGTAAGACCTGACTAAAAATCAAAAATTGTAGGGCCTGATGCAGCTGAGCAGTGGCAGGAAACATCAACCAGAAACCTTGAGACCACCTTAAGAAGCAACTAGTGAGGAGCCACGAACTTTTTGGCAAACGAGAGTCACACTTTAAGACCAAAAGGAGCTGTCTAAATATCTGATCAGTGTAGGGCACACAGCAGCTAGAACAGTGCTCAGTTCGCTGGGGTCCCGAGTACGGGGGAAGCCCCCACATAGGTAACTTTTATGACTTTGAAATCTTGGTATTGAGGCTGTGCTCTTGGTGGTGTCAGGACTCGCTGTGTTTACTCTTGGTTTTATTACTGATTTCCTTCTTATCGCTCCTTTGGTTTTCTTAATACCAGGGGCAGGTCTTGATGAAAGCAGTGGTTCATGCATTTCTAGAATCTAGTTGCCAGCTTTTCTGAGCATGCTATAACTAAATATATGCTTCACATTTTCTTGAAAATCTTAACCCATAAAAAATTTTAACATTAGCAAATGGCAGTTGTTTTAAAACCCTTTCCTCATAGAGAAAGAAACCTTGTTGTGACTTCCCAGGACTGTGACAGGACAGGTGTCTGGCTGAGGCCCCAGTCCTCGCATTTTCTCTTAGTGAAAACAGAAGGAAGAATTTAAACTATATGTGGCATTTAAAACCTTACTGCAAATTAGTTTTACCAAGTCAATAGTTGTTGAATGAATGAGTGAATAAATTTTCATTGTTTTGCCGCCAGCAAAACAGTGAATGTCTTGGCAGGTTTTTTCCCCTCTTGCATGGCACTGCTGTGGATTTGGAAAATGTGTTTTGCTAAATTGTATTAATTACAGCATCTAATTTTTATAACTTTCATATTTGGTAGTAAATAAGAAAGAAAAACATGCCTGTTACTCTCCTGTTCCCACAAAACTGTAGGCTCTCTAAGGCAAAAGCAGTCTTACCTTTCCGATAGCCCCAACACCTTACAGGGCGATGCTCAGGAAGCACTCATTAAGCACTGAGAGAATGTACAAAGTTGTAAGCAGATGGTTACATCTCATCCGGTAGCGCATCTGGGGACAGAAGCCAAGTGTTTCTTTTTCTGTAGTTTTCAACCCTATCAAGCTCAATGTCTGTACCCGCCTCTTGGTTTTTTTAACAAATATTTTATAATGCCTCTTTTATCATTTTGAAATGAAATTCATAAGTAATATGTCTAAACAAAATTTTAAAAATAGATTATAATTGTAATATAAAGAACTGATAAAATAGAAAACCATTTATAATAACATAATATGGATTCCAACCACTATTAATCTCCAGTACAGATGTGATTTTTCCAAAATAGTTAAAAAAATCTTAGTGAAGTTTAGCATAAACAGAATACAGTTTTAGAAAATTCAGGATATGTTATAACTGTGGGGGGAAAATACTTTGTATTTGTTTGTTCTGCTCTTGATAATTATAAATAGGTTCACCTTCATGAATAGCCTATGAAGCAATAAAACTGATGCAGGACATAGGACAATTCTGTATTGCTCATGACTGGCCCACACTTTGCAGATATGTGGCATCTTTGCCTCTAGGCCACTAAAGGACAGTGGTGCCCCTACCCCACCCCATGACAGCAAAAAATGCCCCCACAGATTTCTAAAGTGTACCGTTGGGGGAATTTCCTACTCTGAACTGCTGTGGTAACAGGAAGAGGTCTCCTTCTGTATCAAATGTATGATTGTTGTTTCTTCTTCTGGAAGAGCCTACCTGGATGTAGACATTACTCTGTCCTCAGAAGCCTTCCACAATTACGTGAATGCTGCCATGGTGTACGTCAACAGGGCCCTGAAACTCCTCATTCGTCTCTTTCTGGTAGAAGATCTGGTTGACTCCTTGAAGGTTAGTTGCTTCTACAGCTCTCGGAGGTGAGGCTGAGGAAAATCAGGGATTAGGTTATAATTCAGAAGGAAAACATTAAATAGGGTTTTAGCAGACAAAAACAAATGTCTGCTTACTCTTAGTCAACCTGTAAAAATGGGGATAGGAGTCAATGGAGAAGGTGTCTCCTGTGCCTGGAGAACTAACATCAGAACAGGGGTGATGAGATTGACAGAAATGCAATCATAGTCTGTCTTTGGGCCTGAGATAGCTACAGAGTTCTCTTAGGTGCCTTCAGATGTACAGTGCAAATGGCTAACCTTCATTTGGAAATTATTTATGGCATACATCGCTACATTTATGCAGACTTAATTCGCTAGAGGAAAATGGCGTCGGTTAGCCCGAAGTTGACGTTATAATTATTCCTGCTTAACCCTCCGATGTTGGCCTTCACAGCTGGCTGTCTTCATGTGGCTGATGACCTATGTGGGTGCTGTTTTCAATGGAATCACCCTTCTGATTCTTGGTAAGGTGACAAGGAAAATGTCTCCATGCTCTTTGAAGTAATTGGTACGACAAAAAGCGAGGAGAGTGCCTAGCACGGCTCCACCCCTTCCACGTGGCTCAGCCTTTCACATCCATAGAGACCTTGAACTAGATATTGAAGGAACCTGTGTTTGTGGCCATAGGTTTATTAAATTGCCCTAACTATAAAGAAATATCAAAACAGCTAGAAGTAAAGGAGAGTTGTCTAGATTTGACTTACATATGGGGTTTTATTTGTAGAAACCATTTTCATAATTTGGAAATCACCTGTGATACAAAGATGGCAGCCTGTGTACCTATATCTATTTAACTGTCCTTAATTGAGGTCTCAGAATTTCTCATAGTGAAGATTTATGTTTCCCTGAATTTCGTGAGGAAAAATGTATGTGCTACTTGAGTCCTGAGACTTTGTGACTCTCCCACATGTACACTTGCCAAGTCCTGTGATTCTGTCTTACAGCTGAACTGCTCATTTTCAGTGTTCCGATCGTCTATGAGAAGTACAAGGTAAGCACTGGCCTGTTTCAAATCAGACATGCCAGTTGGTGTGTGACTAGTTTGGGTTCATTTTTTTTAGGTTTGAAAGTTTGGAGCAATCTTCTTCTATTTCTACAGTCTAATTTTATAAGCCAAGTGCCTATAAGAAACTGGTAATGATGGTTTCCTCTAAGGAGAGAAAGTGAATGTTTAGGAGAGATAAGGGTAGGAAGGAGACTTATACCTTATTATGGACCTTTTGTTTTTATCACATGGATGTATTTGTTCAAAAAAATTGAAACAGGGTTTAAATAAAAGCTCGTGTCTAAAAAGAAACTGAAACTGTTACAGAACTATGAAAGCAATTATGGGAATCCATAGGTGTGAACAGATGTTTGCTTATGGAGTGGTGTATACAGAGTATACTAGATTCTATCAGGTTATTATGGATTAAGTCATCTATCAGCCGACTTTTATGGTTTTTTGGTACTAAATGAATTGGTCTTACCCAGGAGCCAAAACACATTTATGATTACAGAAAATAGATTAGACAGAGTTTCTAGTATTCAGAAAATGCTATTACAAGTCCAATGTCTCTAAAGGAAACACTTTGCAAGTAAGACTTACCTCTGCAAAAGAAATGACTGATTTTTTCACTGCAACTGAGTATGGGGTATTTATGGCATAATTTGAATTCTAAAACCTAAAGTTTTTAAAATACTTTTAAAAACTGGGCATTATTTTCATTTGCCAGAATATTCAATGGTGTTTTTTTAAAAATGGTTAAACTAGACAAAAGAATATAACCTTCAGGAAAATTGTTAATGTGTGTGTTGCCACATCTGAGTCACTTTCCTTCCTTCAAGACCCAGATTGATCACTACGTTGGCATCGTCCGTGATCAGACCAAGTCGATTGTTGAAAAGTAAGTATACTTAGGTTCCACCTTTCATCGTAACATGTGCTTTTATCCCCCAGTGATTTTCAGTCCCCTGTGTGAAATGGTGATGCCAAGTTTTCACCCTGAAATGTGAATTTCACCCTGAAAAGAAACCTTGGTTAATAGTTTGATTTTTTACGAGATTATTTCATCTGCTTCTTTGCAAAAACATGCTTTGTATCTTAGATTAAAAAGGATCAATGGAATCAGGACCACTCTGTCTTTTTGAACTGGCTTTCAAATGTTAAATGTTTATGGTCGTCTTCCTCTCATTTATTTTCATACATATATCAATTTTAAGCCAAATTCTTCCCTCTCTTCAGAAATAAAAGTTTTAGTAAGTAAATGTCTTAAGGCGCAATACCACTACCTTTTTCCTAAAAACTACCAAATCCATTTTCATTTTTAAACCAATTTAATATTTAAATCAAGTACTGAAATGTTGGTAGACGTTTTTATGACTCCCTGTATTAAAGAAATGTTTTCTTTTTTAAATTTTTGAATTATTTATAGCAAACTCTATGAACCAACTCTTCAAATTAAAATGTCAACATTTTTTCGTGTTTTCTTCAGATAGTCTTTAAGAAACAAAACATCACAAACAGTAAAATCTATCCTTGGTGTCAGTCCTTTTCATACCCGATTTTAGTGCTTTTTCCAGCTTTGATAAGAGGAAACTGACTATGTCCAGACAGCTCTAGTTTGATGCCAGGTTCTTTACCTGCTTCTTTGCTCTTTGAGGTACACATTGGAGCTAAAACCAGGCAAGGACAGTTAGCACAAATACGTATCTGGTCGCTGTTCACTCTTGATTGTGAAAGACGGTCGTAGCTTAGTTAGCTTTAAACCCAGTGTCTTGACTAGCAGTGTTGGCTGACTGGGCCCTGCTGTAGGATGTAACACTTGTGGGGTGTAGCGTTGACATTAGCTGAGGGTTATAAATGGCCTTAGTCTGGGGGAACCTTAATAAACAAAATAAAGGGCAGCTTTGGTGTCGTATGACAAGCTGGGAACTATTGCCAACTCCTTTATTTTTATAATGTCTCCTTGACCCTTGACTCCTGGTTCCTTTTGTGGCCACTAGTGGATGACCTGGCATTCCCAGAGAAATGGTGTGTTGCATTGCCAGCGTGTAGAGTACAGTCAGCAGGCATTATGCCCAGATACCCCTTATTCTTCTCTGGAACCCTCAGTGAAGGACCCACAAGTCTGTGGCAGTGAAAGAGGACAGGCAGCAGGGAGAGAGTGGATTTTGGTGGACCCTGCAGCTCATCCCAGACTCCTGTCGTCCAGAGTAAGCCCTGTGGAAATGGGAGAATGTTTTTCACACTGCTCCAGCCAGTGTAGGACTGTCTTCTAGCATCGTTGTTAAAATGAAAACCTAGAACTAATATATCTGTTTTCACCTTTTTTTGTTTTTATTTTCCTTAATAGGATCCAAGCAAAACTACCTGGAATCGCAAAAAAAAAGGCAGAATAAGTACATGGAAACCAGAAATGCCAGTTACTAAAACACCGTTCAATAGTTATAATGTTGTTACTTGTACTATGAAGGAACGTGCTCAGTGTCAGCTTGAGCCTGCATTCCAAGCTTTTTTTTTTTAATTTGGTGTTTCCCCCTCCTTTCCCTTTCCCCACAATATCAAACACAAGAATTGTTGGACTAAAAAAAGAACTGATATCTTAGAACCCAAAAGAATAAACACAGAATAATAGGATAAATTTATCAGTTTAACAGGATAAATCAATACCTTAGTGGTGGTGGAGCGTTTACGTGTAGCTTGAATGGGGAAAGAGTGGCAGTAAAAGGAGGATATGAAAGTTAAACACATCTCTTGGGTTCTTCTATTTAATTTTCAAGGACTAGTCTTACAGAGCTTCCCATTGTAATTTTGCCCATATTTTTAAGTTAAGAAATAATGGTTAACTTATAAAGAAATTATCTGGGGACAAGAGTGGGATTCCGTCCCTTGAGTTTGCTTTGGTTTTTGGGGTTTTTTTGCAGCCCTTGATCCCATCTTCCTGCCCCACAATGTGAGCAGCTATTCGTCATATTCCTCTTCTTAGCTTATATGTATAACTTTCAACTCTATGAATAACTTATAGGTGATAGTAATAATTCCTGGTTCTCAGAATGCCATCTGCTAACAGAATGGAAACAGAAAGCGGGACTGGAGAGGGAGTCAGCAGGAGCGCTGCTGTGACCACTACTGCTCCCTCTCCCGCTCATCCCTAGGAAAGGAAAGCCTCCGCCACTTGGGAAGGGGGTGTCTGTCATCTCTTTGGGACACCAGTTCGGGGCTTTGAGGTTGAGTTTGAGAACTCATTCCTGAATATGCTTTCCTCCCTCTTCCCTACCCACCTCACCTCAAGTTTAATAAATATGGTTGTACTTTTCTTATTATGAAATAAATGTCTGTAACTGCTGTAAACTTGTTAGAGAAAAAAAATAATCTGCATGTGGGCTCCACAGTTATTGAGTTATTGTAATCCTATCTCAGTCCGTGGGGGGGGACATTGTCCACTCGAGCTACAGAAACACAAAAGGCTTTTTTTTCTTTTTATGTTTTCCCTCCGGCTTCTCCCTCACAGGCTGCATCTTTAACCTGTGCTCATCATTGTATGCTGAGGACCACAGCCCAGCTGGCTAGGGAGGAGATTGTGTGTGTGTGTGTATGTGTGTGCGCGGTTAAGACCACAAATGAGTGTAGGGAAGTGCATTTTGTGGTTCATATGGAGATTTAACTGAGGCTGGCTTCTGGGTGTGGATTGTTTTGAGGGTTCCTTGCATTTTCAGGCACATAAAATGTTCTAGTACCCACCTGTGCGGTGGCCCAGGATGCTCCTTGTGAGAGTGTTTTCCAAGAAGCTTTAGGTGAAGGCAACCAGGCAGGGTCAGACTGTTGACAGGCTCTGTGCACAATTAAAAGACAACAGCTCACATTGACATCTCATGGAGGGTGATTGGGAATCTTGGATTCCCATTTGAGACTGATGTCTTCCAACGTGAAAATTCCGTAAACTTGCAAGTCATTTGAGATTCTTCGGGTTGTAACCCCTCAGGATAATCCGGAGGGAACATGCACTGGTGACTTGAAGGTGTCCCAGCGCACTGCAGCTCTGTAGATCGTACTTAGTGGAGGGACATTTTCTTTCCCCTTCTGTGGGAAAATTAGAGATCTGGATGCGTAAAAGTTACCCTTGCCTTACTCCATTCTCTTATTTTCTTAGCCCCCTTTCTTTTTGAATCTTCAAACTGATTTCATGTCACAGTAGAGGAAATGCTTTCTCCCTCCCCAGCCTTTGCCTTCCCAGGAAGTCCGTGCACTGATCATCTTTTGGGCTTCCCCTCCAAAGGACCTTGTTTTCCTGCACTGGAAGCCTCCACACGTAACTCTTTCGTTTTATTACTGCTGTGTTTAGATAATTGGACAGATCCCTTGTGCCATACAGGATTTTTTTTTTTTTAAGAAAAATCTATAGATGACAAATTACTAATGAAACTGTGTGCATATGTGTGTGTGCAACATAAAAATACAGTAGCACCTACAACGCTTGAATCTTGGTTCCTGTAAAACTGCAAATTGATGTGGTATTAATAAAAAAAGAAAAACAATGACTGTGGTGTCATTCTGCTAACTTTATTCTTTATACACAGTTTGGGTTAAGAAAGAACCAAACAAGGCTTCCCCTGGTCCCCATCCCCATCCCACTTTTGAGGTTTTAAAAAGCAATCAATAATTGATACGGGTAATGATGCCCAAGATTGCAGAATTCCATAGAACAAAGGTGTATTTGGTTTCTGAAAGAAAATAAGAGCCCCTCTAAGAAGTGAGCTTCAAGAGAAAGATGAGGAATGGAAGGGGCCAGAGGGGTTTGTTGTCCCAGTTCGGTCTCACACCAACCTAGGAGGGCTCCCCGCCTGCAACATACAAAGCAGCCTCTAAGTCACACAGCCACAATGCACTTGAGAGTCACCATGAGAAATGGAAAGTACATCAAATTTTTACTGAAACAATTTGTCACCTGGGATTTGCTCTTTTCCAAACTAAGGCTGCCGTGACCCTTAAGCTGGATTTTTCAAATTTATTCAACATACCTCTTAGGAAACTTAGGCTGAAATTAAAAAAATGTAATAACTGATGCAAACTTCACAAATACGCATACAAATGTTTGAATAATGTCACTAACATGGTATATAAATATGTATTCAGAGTAACATTTACATATTGGCCATAATAGCAAGCATACCATTAACGAAAAATTCATGAACTTGACCTGTTCAGACACCCAAGGCAAGGAGGCACACCTAGAGATGAGGACCCCCTGACCCCTAAGCGGTGAGGCCACAGCTAGCTACAAAATAGGAATCACTACAGTGGCACTTCCTAGATGACTGGTGCGCAGAACTTCAGTGAGCCTAATGGTCATCAGAGGGCTTATCAAAACAGACTGCTGGGCCCCACCCCCGTTTTTGGTTCAGTAAGGTGGGGCCCAAGAATTTCCAGTTCTAGTAAGTTCCTAATGCAATGCTGCTGGTCTGGTGGCCACTTTAAGAACCACTGGAGTGCTCAGGGCTGCCTCTCCATGAAGACACCCACTCCTGTCCTAAGGTTGCTCCCTGCCTATGGAGAGGAAAACCATTCCTACCTCGCTCTCTGCCCTGGCTTACCTGAATTTCGGCAGTGGGCTTGGGTGACTAGCAAACAAGTTGCCCCGATGTGCCTACTATTTTTGAACAGGCAGAGTAGCAAAAGTGGTAGAATACTCATTCTGGATCTGAAAACAACATGCGTGAAGGAAAAGAAAAGAATGGCAGTGCCCAGCCTGGTGCCATCCATAATCCCTGTTCTCAAGCTTTTAATACTGTCTCAAAAATCCTGGAGGTTCAAACAGTGGAATTCACTTTTCAGTCAACTGACAACCCACAGTATTTCCTGACTCCCTGGTGGCATCAACAATGGACACAATGTCAGAGCCCTTGCCCTACCCGGGAGGCCTTGGGCCAGGCAGCAGTCACCCCCACTTCGGTTCTGCAAGAGAAGGCTGCTGCCCACCCCCTCCAGCTGAAGCCCGTGGTGGCAAGAACTGCCCCATACTCATCCCAGGGAAGTGTGCAGTTCTGGGCTATCCCAGGTCACAAGTGCACTGTGATGGCCTGCAGTGCCCAGCACATGCCATCTTGTGGCAGGTCTAATGGGAAATTTTAACAACTTACCAGAGATTGGGAGGCAGTGTTGTGTAGTGCAAAGAAACTGAAGTAGTTCTTTTATTCTAGTTCTTGTATTGTGCCTACCTGGCTATGCGATCATTTCAGTTTCTGGGCTTCATTTTACCTATCTGTGAAAGGGATGGGGGGCAAATACTAGTTGATCTCCAAGGTCATTCCAACTGACAATCTTGAATTATATAAAAATGCTATAAAATCCGTGGTAAAAAATCCAATTCCCAAATCAGGAAGAGTCAAGGGGACTGGGCCTGAGGCACTTGAACCTTGGGCTCTGGCCTGGGGGTATGGGGAAGCTGGGATGAGAGGAAGGGCTTCCTCTTTGCTCTCTTGGCAGAGGCAGCCCCTGGCCCCAGGTGCTAGGGCCCCTCCCCCTCCTGGCCCAGCCCTCAAGTCCCAACCGCTGACCTCCCCACTCAGGCTGTAAGACCAAAAGAAGTGACCTGGCTATGTGAAGAGCAGATACTGGGGCCTGGCGACTCGAAAGGAGTGGCCTGGAGAGTCACACATTAGTATGGGATGTTTTGGGATCCTCTCATCCCTCCACCCACCCCCCGTACTCGCTCCTTCTTTTAGGTCCTTTCTCCACCACCTCACAGCTTATCTCTGATACACGCATAATAAATAAGACATTTGCACATAAGGGTGACTGGGACAGCTCTCTCCCCGCCCCTCCCCCTTTCATATAAAAGCATTAAATACAGTTTCAAAATAAAATACAAAGAGCAAAAAGGGCCTGATGTCGGGGGCCACCTGTTCTCCACAGGAGAATCAATCTACACATCCCTCTCGGACCTGCCTGGGAGATCGCGGGGCCCCTTCCCGGCACCACAGGGCCTGGCACTGTCGCGGGGAAGAGAAAGGAAGGCCGAGGCCCGGCCCCAGGCCCTGGAGGCTAAGAACGGGTGGCACGCCCACCGCGTACAAAAAGGGACAGGGAAGGGACGGGAATATACCACCAACTACCGGGACCTCCAGTGCCCCGGGCTCGGACCGACGAGGGCGCTAAAGCAACAGCGCCTAAGCTGAGGGATGAACGGAGGCCTCCGGAGCAGGAGAGGCGCAAAGGAAAAAAAGTGCTAATCCTTTTACAAGATCTCGGTCCGGCGGGCGCGGCAGGCGCCAGGAGGCGGGTGGGGCCGCCAGCATGCTGTCCCCACGGAGCCCGCCCCGGAGGAGGGCGCAGTCGGCGGGGCCCAAGCCCAGCTCCGCCCCGCCCCCTGGCCACCGCCCGCCAGCAGTCCGACGAGCTTTCCCCGCCCGACGGGCTCCCGGTCCCCGCCTTTCGTGCAGGCCTGTGTCCCCAGTCCAGGCCTCCGAGCGGCCGCGAACACCAGTAAGGCCAAGGGCAGTCAGCCCGACTCGGGCGCCGTGCCTGCTGGCGGGCAACGCTGGCGAGCTAGGCCCCCGACTAGGGAAGGGGTCGGCCCGGCCTTCCTGCCCTTCCCTCCATTCTCCTTGGGGTCTTAATACTGACTGTCGACGCCCCCATCCCGGCCCCGCACAGAATCGCCTGGCGGGGATGCTGCCGGACGCAGGCCGGGGCTGGAAGCGCTCCGTGCAAATGCCTGGAGGCCGCTGTGGCTTCTTGGGAAACGTGGGGCCCTGGGTAGGGAAGGCCAGGGCCCGAGGTCCGACTAGCTCCGGGAGCAACATGACACTCCACCGACCCCCAATCTCCGCCTGGCCCAGCCAGGGGGGAACAGGGGCAGCGCTCTCCCAGTCCGAGGCCGCCCCCGCCCTGCCCCGCCCGCGAGTCTGCCACGCCCGCTACGCCCGACACACGGCGCCCGCCTTCAGGTCCGCGCCGCGATCGCGCGGCGCCGGGGCGGGCGGCCCGAAGCCTTCGTGGCCGTAGCAACGCAGCGCCGCCTCCTCGTAGGCCTCCAAGATAGTCTGGCGCTCCTCAGGCGTGAAGTCCATGGAGAAGGGGTGCACCTGCAGGATGTGCCGCTTGATGGTGCTGACCTTCAGCGTGGCCAGCGCGCCCCCGCACACCATGCACACCAGGCCGCGCCTGCTGCCGTCGTAGTCCATCAGGTACTCGCCCCGCCAGCGCGGCTGGTAGTTCCGCCGCTGCTCCCGGCGGCGGGGGGGCGGGGGTGGGGGAGGCGGTGGCGGCGGGGGCAGGGGCGGGAAGGCTAGTCCCCTGGGCTCTTGGCTGTCCTCGTCGTCCTCTTCTTCCTCGGCAGGCCGCTCCGACGGCTCCGCAGGGGAAAGCGGGACATCGCCTAGAAAGGGACAAAGAACCGCATTGGAGTCGGTGGGGGGAAAGCAGCCCGGGTCCTGCATCTCAGCTTCGTAACCCTTCACCTTTGCCCTTCCGTCCCATCCTTCCCAAGCTCCCCTCCAACCTTACATTCTCACCAGCCCCTCTACCCAGTGGCTCCCCAAAGCACTCTTCCTGCCTGGCTGGGTCCCTCGCCCTCTCCACCATCTCTAGCCCTCCACCAGCGTACCCCACCACTCCTCCTCCTCCTCCTCCGGCTCCTCCTCCTCCTCTTCCCCTCCCCCCTCCTCGGAGGCTGCGGCTGTGCTGGGGGCGGCAGGGTCCCTGGGGGACTCAGGGCAGGGCAGCCCCAGGGCCAGCAGGTGGGCGGCCTTCTCGCTCCACTCCTGGGCGATGAGGGCTTTGACAGGCCCGCTGAGGCGCGTGGAGCCCGGGTGGCGCTGGCGGATGTGCCGCTTGATGGTGCTCATCTTGAGCGAGGCCAGCGAGCCCCCGCACACCATGCACACTAGGCCGCGCCGGCCGCCATCCAGCTCCATGAGGTACTCCAGTCGCCAGCGCTCCTGGTAGTGGCGGCGGAGGTCGCGGCCCCGTGGCGACCGGCCTGGGACCCCCACCCTCTCGCCCTCCTCCAGCTCCTCCTCCTCCTCTGCCGGCCCGGGCCTCTCAGGGACCCAGCCAGCCTCTTCCTTTACGTCTGGGGGGCTGAGATCCTGAGAGGAGGGGGCTCCAGCAGCGGGGGCTGAGTCCTGGCTCTTTCTGGTCAGGTCCTGGGGGACGAGGTCATCATCTGTTGGGGAAGGGGTGAGGGAGAGGGGCTCAGCCTGCTGGCTGGGACGCCCTTACCCACGCCGAGGACGTCCCTTGCTCCTTACTCCAGCCCCAAGCTAGAGGCCCCAGCCAGTGTGGGGCAGGGGGAGTGATTCCCTCCCGGTTTGGGGCACAGATCCCTTTGCAGCCCTTATATGATGGGGACTCGGCCCTAGGATGGGCCTCGCACCTGGTGGGGACTGGGTGAGCTCAGACACTGTCTCAGGCTGGCCACCCCAGGCCTGCAGCAGGGCACTGCGCTGGGGGCCGCTGAGCCCCAAGGAGCTGGGGTGCACCTCCAGCACGTGGGCACGGATGTCGTCCAGGTGCAGGCTGGGCAGTACCCTGCCACAGGCCATACACACCAGCCGGTTCCCCCGCGGGTCATAGTCCATGAGACACTCTGCCCGGAACCAGTTCTGCAGGGACTCCTTCAGCCTCCGTTCCAGGCGCCGAGCGCCCAGCCCCCTGCTGCCCCCGGCCCTTCGGGAGGCCCAGAGGCGCTGACGCCGAGCCCAGGGTGCCACTGAGCCCCCTCGTCGCCGGCGCCTGCCGCCCCCACCAGCTGGGGCTTTGCCTGAAAGGGTTGGAGGGAGGGAAGGAACTGAGATGCTGACCCTCTGGGGGAGCCACACACACACACCACAGCCAGATCCTCCACAAGCCTCTCCCTCACTCTGCCTCTGAGCCCCTAGCCTAACCTTTGTCCTTCTCTTCCTCTCCCCTCAAGTCTTAACTCCTCCATCTCCTAATCCTCCCGCACACAAACTCTAAGGCCCACCCACTCCTCCGCCAGACTCCGATTCTAGCCCCTTCTCTAGTCTTCACTGTCAGCCATACCTTTCCAGCAGCTCCTGTTCCCAGTCGCCCTTCCCCTCCCTAATCTCCAGCCTCTACTCTCCTTGATCCTTCTAAAACCACAGAATGTCAAAGCTGTCTGAGATGTCGGAGAACCCCTCGTCCCACTGTTCCTCCTCCACTGTTGTACAATAAAGACAATAAGCAGACCCCACCCAAAGGAAATCAGCTAGTTGGCCGAGAAGCCAGGGCTGTCCGCACTTGGCCCCACCTGCCAGCCAAGCCCCTGCCTCTCCATGTCCTGCATTACCTGGGCCCTTGGGTGGGCAAGCTTGGAGACTAGCCCCCTCCTCTTCGTCTTCCTCTTCTTCCTCCTCCTCCTCCTCAGCCCCCTGGGTCCCCAGGCCCTCAGCCTCTCCACAGGCCCCCAGCCCCAAGTGGGCATCCCAGCTGTTGCTGATGACTTCCTTCTCCCGGGGACTCCAATGCAGGGAGTAGGGGTGCTTTTGGCGAATGTGCCGCTTGATGGTGCTGAGCTTGAGCGTGGCCAGGGAGCTGCCACACACCATGCACACCATGCCGTGCCGGGCAGGGTTGAAGTCCATCAGGTACTCCAGCCGCCAGTGGTCGTGGTAGTAACGCCGGTGATCACGGCCCGGGATGCGGCTCTTTCCAGGCCTCGAGGCCCAGGCCTCACAGTGGTCTGAGTATTTCCTGCCTGAAGATGCTGGTCCCCTGGCCCTGGAGGAGGGCAGGGGGGCACTCCCCCAGGACCCCAAGGCACCCCCTTCCAGCTGAAGATCTTGCCCTGAAGAGGGGAAAAAGGAGGCAGTTTTTCAATCTCCAATTTCCAGGGAAAGAACCCAGGGCTTTGATTTTGCATCCTGAGAAAGGGAGGGGGAAAAGGGGTCTTTCAGGAGCAGGAAAGGGATGTCAACAGCAATAAAAGGGATGTCGGAGAGCAGGGAGTCAAAACACTGGCCCTTTACAAAGAGCGAGGGCCCTTTAAGAGAGAATCAAGAACAAAAGGATGTGAGGCGCTGTTGAGGGTCTAGCTCTGACTTTTTAAAAAATAAGGTGAAGGCCAAAGAGGCAGCTGACTCTGTAAGGCACCCTTTTTGGATGAAAGCTGTAGGGGTAAAGCCAGGAGAGCAGAATGCCGGGGCGGTTACAGCTGGAGCAGAGCAGGCAGCAGCGGGGCGAGAACAAAGGGGGCATCTGTCTGCATCCAGGGCTACACACAGGACCCACCCTCCTGAGGCCCCAGCCAGGAGGGCCCCACCCAAAGAGCTTCTTCATTTTTCCAACACAGCCTCCTAAAGAATCCCATTTTAGGGAGCATTGTCAGTCCCCAAACGTAGGCACACATGGGAAGAATCCCCATGACAAAGCTGTCAACCTCCAGGGAAAGAAGGTTTTAGGACCCTGACTTCCCCAGAGACTCTGAAAAGGGTTGGCAGGAGGGCCACCAGAGTGGCTACTGGAGATTCTGTAGCAGGGAGTGGTCCCCACCCCCAGGAGTCCATTAAGTCTTTCTGGGGATTTGGTTTTTGCTCTGGCAGCAAGTCGGCCAAGGCCCAGCATCAGAGGACGGGTACCAGAGAGGCCAGGGCAGAGCCCACTAACCCAGTGGTGTTCCCTTTCACAACAGAGGTCTGGAGCAGCCCCCCACCCTTCCTACACTTTGGACCCTATTTTATTTAGAAAAGGGTCTCCTGGCCACATAAGCTGAACGGACAGGTGTGGTCATTCTCCAAGTGGAGAATCTCAGGGTCAGGGAAACAAAAGACAGGATCAGAGAGGACTCCTGTCACCATTGGGTTTTTTTGTTTGTTTTGGTTTAAATAGATCCAAAGATAAAGCACTGGCTTCAGAGTTAAAGAGACCTGGGTTCCAGTCCTGGCTTCACTGGTAACTTACTCTGTGACCTCTGATAGGTCATGTTGCTCTCTGGGCCTAAGCTCTTTGTCTGCCAAGGCACTGGATAGCTAGCTGGTCTTGAAGCATCCTACCAGCGCTGGATCTATGTGAGTCTAAGGTGGACTAGCCCTTTAAGAGCCGAAAAAAGGGGAGGAGCTGAGATTCTTTAAAAACAAAAGAGGATGGGGAGTTTCTGGGAGGGGAGCTCCAAGATTGGGGCAGCCTCCCTAACCCTGACAGAACCTTCACAGGGTCTTAAGATTTTGACCCTGCAACAAGGGAATGAAGAAACTATCTCCTTTTAGAGGAGATGGGGAGGGCTGGATGGTCCCACTATAGCTGATAAATTGTGGCAAATTTTTCTGAAAAGATAGGAGGAGAAAACACGCGGGCAGAACGGGGTGTCTGCCTTTGTGGACGAGCCCATTCCTTTAAAACAGCCCGCGGTGGGGAAGGTAGGGGTGGGGCCTCCGAGGCGCAAGCTATGCTCTTTCCCAGGGAGAACGCGGGGAAAAAGAAAAAAGGGTTCCTGTCTCTAAGCAAGAGAGGGGCAGCCCGACTTAACACAGCGGAGTTCCCAGCTCCGCTCATCTGGGGGGGAGTCCCCGAAAGGGACCCATGGTCTGGGCAGACTTTTAAGAGACAGCTGACCAGGGAGACCACCTGGGAGTCTGAAAGAGAAAGGGGCGGGTACCGCAAGTCCAACAGCCTAGAGCCCGCGCCCGGTGGTTTGTGGCCAGGCCCTTTGGGGGCCCTCCGGACAGGCTGCCAAGGCGGGGGCCGCGGGGCCCTTTAAGGGGCAGGGGATCCGCCCAAGCCCCGCGGGCCGACCCCCGGAGCTGGGCGGGGGGCTCCCCCGCTGGCCCTGCAGCCGCGATCCGCGCCCGCCAGGTGGCGCCCCCGGCCGCCCTGCCCGCGTCCCCCCCTTTGTTCGGTGGCGGAGAGGGGCCCGGAGCCGCAGCCCTCCCCTCCCCCATGCCGGGGCCCCCACCCAAACCGCCGGCCCCTGCCCTTACCGCCGTCGTCCTCTTCGGGTTCTACGCCGCCACCTGATCCGGCGGGCAGCAGCCGTCGGCCCTGTGCTGAGGCCACTGCTGGCCCGGGGCCGCCCCAGCCGCCGCCGCTTCGGCTCCGGTGGTCCCCGCCGGGCTCCATGCGCTGCGCTGCGGAGCGGGGCCCCGGGGCGGCGGGGCGCGGGGCCGCGGGGCCGACGGCAGCCCGCGCAGGGTGCTCGGTGCACGGAGCCCCGGGGCGCGGGGCGCATGCACGAGGCAGCCGGCCGCACGGACGGCAGGCTGCTCGCTCGGCGGCGCGAGCTGGACCGGGGTGGGGATTCCTGTCTGGGGCCCCTGGGGCTCCTTTAAGGGCTCCTGGGTAAATTTAAAGGGGCCGCGCGCTATTTCTTTCTGCCAGCTCGCGGGGGGCTGGTGGGGAGAGGCGGGAGGCGACGAGCCCGGCAGAGCCTTAGCAGCCGGCGCCCTCCCCGGACGTTAGGAGCACGGACCTCGCCGCCAGCGCGGGCCCCCACCCCCGCCACCGGGGCTCTGGTCCGGGCTCCTAAAGGGTCACCGAGGTGGCGAGGGGCGCTGCGTCCGCTGCGACGCGTTTCCACCCATGCTCAGCTGGCAGCCACTGTCCCTACGGGGCATCTTAGCGCACAGGCGCCAGCAGGGGGTCGCCCGGTGAGACGCCCTCCTCCCGCGCGAGCTCGGCACGGGCCCCGGAGCAGACGCGACTGGCAGGGGCCCCAGATGGCTGCGGCCCCGTAGAGAGGGTGGAGCCGCGGGGGCGGCCGCGCCCCCTCCCGCGGGAGCTGCCCCGGAGCGCTAGGAGTTCGGGCTTCTCCATTGGAGGCGTGGACCAGCGAAGCTCCCCTGGAGCCAGCTGGGGGCGGGGGCCGCGGCCGCCCGCCCGCGGAGACTCGGGCCGGGAAGAGGGGTCGCGCTGGAGACCCGGGGAAAGCCGGCTACGCCGAGGCCCGATGCTGCAGGGCGGAGGTGGCCCCAGGATGGAAGCCGGAGGAGAGAGCGTGCGCCGCGGTGACTCAGGCTCCTGCCCCCGCAGGCCTGGGGGTACCAGACGAGGCCCTCAGGCCCCCCGCCCCGCTCGAAGAGGCGAAGAAAGCTAACCCTGGACGGGGTGTTGGGCACCTGGAGACGCGTGCCACCTCGGCTGGGAAGCGCTGGGGCGGACCCTGGCTGCGACCCCCCGGGGTGCCTCGGGCCCCCCAGTTCCCGGGAAGCGGAGAGAAGGGACTCCGAGAAGCAGCCGGGGGCGCGGCAACCTGGGGTCCTTCCGCGAGGACTGACTGGGTGAGCAGGTGCTCGGTTTGTCTGTGGTTGGTCGCCCACAACAAAAGCGATTCCTAGAGGTCCAAATGACAGGGTGCTGGAGGCCCTGTAGGGTCTAATTATCTAGAGGTAGGTTATTCCTTTTGCTGGAGAAGTCCCAGCAATCCTTTAGAGAAGTCACACTTCATAGATTTCGTTAGCTCACTCGACACCTACTGTGTGTCCGCCTGCTATTGGGAGCTGGGCACACAGCACTGAAGAAGACAGAGCAGTCTGATAATGTTTATGACTTAACAGGCACCCGCGGTTTATAAAAAGGCAACAATCCCAGCCCTCCGGGAGCTATGGGAAATATTAAAGACTTGGAACACAGGAAGTCTATCGCCTAAGTGTGAAGATGGGATGGGAACTAAATTCCTTAAGTCCCTGAAGGTGTCTGTGACCATTGGAGATGTCCCATCTCTTCCTCAGTCCCCATGATGATTTGCAAGACCTATCACCTTGGGTAAACTGAGTCTCGGTCCTGCATCTGTGCTATCGGTTGCTGGCCTTGCTCTGAGAGTGGAGCTGCACTTCCTCTCACCCATTGGGAGTAGGGGGCCCTGTACTGATGGGGTGCCAGATGAGGCCATGGAATGGGAGATTCCTTCACTCATGATGTCATTCTCTTGTGCCAGGCCCAGGGACACAACGGGAAAGTAAGACATAGACCCTGGTTTTCACGGGCCCCTAAGTGCTTTTTAAAGATACTGCAAAGGTAACCCATGGTCGGGGCTGGCCACTGTGAGCCACTTTGGTAAATGTCCTTCCACTTTCTTTTTAAGTGTATAAATAGGATAATTTTATTTGTTACCAAAAGAAAGCAATCAAAGCCACCTGGAGCCGTTTTTAATAACCTCTAGCACTCCTCTCCTTGCCCACATCCTGCGGATGTTCAGGACTGGCTCCAAGTTCCACAGTTCCAAAGCATTTCCCACTCACCATCTGATCCTTGCAGCCTCCCTATGAGGATGAAGCTTGTCTTTGCAGATGAAGAAAGGGAGACTCAGAGTCAAGAGTCTCACCCAAAGCCACTCATTCGTTATTTTCTTATTCACTTCTTCAGAAAGCATTTACTGATGCAGTCTGAGTACCTACCCCTGGGCTGGGGATATAAAGATTTAAAAAAAAACATAGCACAGCCCTGACGGGTCCTAGGAGCTCTCCATCTACTGGGTTTGCTGTGGGAAGGGAGCAACAGTAGCAACCAGGGCCATATCATGACTTCCATGGGCCCTGGGTACTTTTGCCTCCATGGGCATCTTCCTCTATAAAAAGAAAAAAATATTTAATGGATTTTTGAGGACCCTACAAATTTATTCTTTTTCTGATTTGAGAAAAAAACGTATTTTCTTTGACCCTTAAAGTTCACTTTTGTCTTCTGATTTCAAAATGAATCAAAAGGTTATCATGAGCCCTTAAAAGTAGTGTAGGTTCTAGGCACTGTGTCCCGGTGCCCAGTATTTAGCCGGCTTAGATTGCAATGCAAGGTGATCAGTACTAAGGGAGAGGCCACCCAACCTAGGAAGACTTCCTAGGGAAGGTATTGCTTGCGCTAAGTCTTGAAAGACCAGGAGGTGTTGCCAGGAGGAGAAAGGAGCAAGGACTTTCCAGGCGGAGGCCAGGAAAGCTCGGGGTGAAGGAAGGTTTCCGGTGGGAGAGGCAGAAGACGAAATGGAAATGAGCAGGGCAAGAGCCTCGGGTGGGGCGCTGAGTCCTGAAGGCAAGAGGAGTGCCTGGAGCCAGTGTGCGGAGCATTCAGGAGGCAGCCCTGAGGACACAAGGGAGGAAAGGGAGAAGAAAGAAGGGCCACTGTTCGAGCAGTCCACATCGTCACGAATGACCCATGAAGAGGAGGCCAAAGATTCGGGCAGGGTCGCAGCACGTCGTGGTGCAATCTTCACTGCACACAAGGGGCGCTAGAGAGGCGAGGAGGGGATGAGATGCCGCCTCTGCCCCCAGCTGAGCCACGCAACCTGGCGACTGCCAGGAGGAAAGGATACCTCTTCTCACCAAGGAGCTATCTGTTAGCCAAACATGTACCTGAAAGCTGCTTTCGCCCAGAAAGAGCATCTTTTCCTAATTCGCAAGCCCAGAGGGAACCCCCCCCTTTTAACCAATTTCTAACAAAGGCCCCTGGGAGGCTCTCGGTGGTCCCAAATTGAGGGTGGAATCTACAGGGCATGGTGCCTGATTGAATGTGATGATCAGAAAAAGGTCAGGCTAACTCCCAAGTATCTGGATTGGAGGGACAGGGATACAAAAAGAAAAATAGATTTAGGGGGTGGAGACAATTAGGTCACAAGCTGGGAACTTTGAAGCCTGTATCAAACCCAGAATTCCTCATTTTTGCACTTCGCCTCTTCCCCTCCATTCTCTGACTCAGATGCTTAGTCTACCGTCTGGTGTCTCCAGCACCAGGGTTTCTAAGGGTGGTTGTTCCCAGGAGACAAAGGCCAGCATCTTTTGAGGCGGAATCGGAGCCTTTGTTCCATGCTTCAGTGTGATTCCTTGGGCAGTCCCATTAAAGGAAGGGCCGTGCTGATGTCTAGAACCGATGAACTGCAAACATTGTTTCTACAGGAAGCTTCTAGAGCGGTAGATACAAAAACCTCACTATATCCAAATATGCCACAAAATCTGGATTCTACTTTCCAGTATGTCTCAGAACTATAAAACTGGTTCTGAAAAGTAGCCTTTCAGCATTCTCCAGAGAGCAGAACAAAAGTTCAAAGAACAAAAGTCAATTAGCCATAGAGCCTGTGAATGTCAAAGGGACTAGGCCTATAGATTGTAAATTAAATCATACCTTGTCATATTCCAAAGGAATTCCAAACCTAAAGACTATCTCCAGGCACAAGTCGAAACTTCAAACTTTATATGTGTGTGCTGGGGAATGGGGGAGAGGGAAGGGAGACATTTCAACCCCAGTCACTTAAATTTGAAAGTAAAGCAGCCAGTAGCTTTTCTTTCTTTTCCTTTCTTTCTTTTTTAAAGAGAAAACTGGCAAGCTGTTTCCCAGTGTTAATTTAATCAAGTGTTCAGAGTGGGTGACTAGGGTATGACATCCCAAGAGGGACAGTCACATATGGGAAAAGAGGTAATTTGTCCAAAAACACAACTAGTAAACGGTGAAAAGGAGACATAACCCCCAGCCTGCCAGTCTCCAAATCCTTGACACTTAAAAACACTTAAATTATAACATATTTCGGGGCAGCTGGATGGCTCAGTTGGTTAGAGTGCAACCTCTTAACAACAAGGTTGTCGGTTCAATTCCCGCATGGGAGGGTGGGCTGCGCCCCCTGAAAGTAAGATTGAAAACAGTGACTGGACTTGGAGCTGAGCTGTGCCCTCCACAACTAGTTTGAAGGACAATGACTTGGAGCTGATGAGCCCTGGAGAAGCATACTGTTCCCCAATATTCCCCAATTTAAAAAAAAAAGTTTTAGAAAAATTTCAAACATACAGAAAAACATATTTTATATATACAGAGGGTGCCAAAAAGATGTATACACGTTTTAAGAAAGGAAAAACTATTAAAATTGTAATACTCTATATAAACAGGTAACAAAAGATGAATACAAGTCATGTGTATACATTTTTTTTGGCACCCTTGGGATATATATATATTCAGTTTCCCCAAAAAATAAAACCTAGCTGCACAATCAACTCTAATGCATCTTTTGGAACAAAAATTAATACAGGACCCGGTATTATATTATATTATATTATATTATATTATATTATATTAAACTTGGTGTTGTAGTAAAATAAGACTGGGTCTTATATTAATTTTTGCTCCAAAAGACACGTTAGAGCTGATTGTCCAGCTAGGTCTTATTTTCAGGGAAACGCAGTATGTATGTATATACATATCAGCTTTAACAAATCTAAATATTTTGACATATTTGCTACATAACATTTTTTAAGAAATAAAATATCACAGAGACAATTGAAGCTCCTACGCAAGCCTTTCGCAAGCCTTTTTGCTCCACTCTCCTCCCTCCCTCCCCAAGTGAACACTTTCTGAAGCTGGTGTTTATCATTCCCATACAAGTTCTGATACTTTTACTGCCCACGTATCCATAAACAATATAAATCAATGACTTTTTTAAATAAATCAATGACTTTCATGTTTTTAAGCTTTAATCAAATGGTATCACTTGTTAAATTAAATAAGGAGGCTATGAGACTGAGGTGGCTCTAATGTTGTGGTGCTTATTGAGCAAACCAAAATCTAAGCCTTTAGGTACATCAAGGTTACAAATGTGGAACCTAAGGACAACAAATCACAATCAGCCAACTAGAGTTTAAGCTATAACCAATCAATCATTTCCTCCAGGAGTCCCCCCCCTTATCTACAGGGGATATGTTCCAAGATGCCAAGCAGACACCTGAAACTGTGGATAATACCGAACCCAATATATGCTACTTTTTTCTTTCCCCACCCCCTTTCTTCCGCCTCCCCCCCGCCACTCCGGTTCAAGCCGTTGTTTTGCAGTCTAGTTGTGTAGGACACAGCTCCCTGGCCCATGCTGGTATTATGAGCCTTGCGCTCCCCCTGGCTGAGGCGGTCGGTCGTTTGCCGGTGGGTCGTCAGTCAGCCGCTCACAGCAACTCACGGCAGCTCTTGCCGGCTGCCGGCCACTCACAATGGCTGCCAGCCACTCATGGCAGCACACAGTAGCCGGCAGCTGCTCACACCAACCTCCAACTGCTCAATGTAGCCCAGCTCCAGGGGGAGCTGTTGTTCACAATCTTAGCTGTAGAGAGCGCAGCTCATGTAGGAATCGAACCCGCAGCCTTCTGCATTAAGAGCTCAGTGCTCCAACCACCTGAGGCATCGGCCGGCCCACTATTTTTTTTCTTATACATACATACCTCTGGTAAAGTTTAATTTATAAATTAGACACAGTAAGAGATTGACATTAAGAACTAATAAAATAGAACAATTATAACAACATATTGTAATAAAAGTTATGTGAATGCAATCTCTGTCTCTCACTCTCTCAAACTTACTGTACTGTACATACAGCATGAATACACAGGACAAAAGGGATCACATCCTGAGCAGTGTGGAGTAGGACAGTGCAAGATTTTTATCACACCACTCAGAACAGCGTGCAGTTTAAAACCTATGAATTGTTTATTTCTGGAATTTTCCATCTAATATTTTCAGACTGCACTTGAGTGTGGATAACTGAAACCACGCAAAGCGAAACTGTGAATAAAAAATTTTTCCCAGTTCCCATCAGCAGAACACTTCTAACCACTCTGGTTTGGTGCTGCCTGATTCCAATTTATTTTTGCTCTAATAAACTCCTAGAATTTTAATATGCCTCAACTTATCTTTTAACAGTTCTGGTGTCAGAAGTGGGATCTGAAAAAGACCAAAAAGCCCCACAGGAGCAACCTGCAACTAGTCGAGTGTACCTGCGAAGCCCTTTGCGCACTGTATTCTCAATGCATCTGAAGGTCATGGGTAAGTCCCACATGGATCTAAGCTCTGCAGTCTTTGCATTTAAATGAATTTTCCAAACTTATTTGAGCATTTCTTTCTCTGGACTGGGTCTGGGGATGGCCAATTTATAGGAAACCAGACTGGGTTCAGTGTCAGACTGGGTATGACTTAAGCCGGACTTGGTCCAGTGGGAGGCCTCAGGTAATAAGGGGGGAAAAATGAAAAAATGGGTTCCTCTTAGTCCAAACAATCTGGGACTCCTCCATCTGGGACCCTGACTATATGTATACAAATTATGGGCTCAGAACCTATTTTTCTGAGCCATTGGGGTAACCTTACCAAAGATAATTTTAAATTACAGTGCCTACAGTGGGGAACTTTTAACCTAAATAAACGTATCCATTTATGAGGTGCTCTAGAGAGAAAAAAGTCCCGAATTTCTCCCAAACAATAGGGTGCATTTTTTTATTGGTATGCATTGGTATATTAGCTTCTAAGAAACTAAATAAATCAAAAATTGCCTCTTTAAAAAGATTCTTTGCAAAAGGCAGATGAAAAGCTTAAGCAACAAGCTGATGGTGAATCTAAAAAAAGTGTACACTGACTAACTTGACCCTGACTGTTCTGATCGCTCCTTCTCATTACTCTCCTCTCCCTAAATATTGTGAACCTACCAATCCCTTTACTTAATTACCTTTTCACGCTGAAGGTGAACTAGAGGTTAAACTAATGCCTTTTAAAGTGAAACCTTCTGCTGAGCCTGGAATACCAGATGTAACCATCCTTTTTCCTTGGTCAGTGGCTGAGCCTAGGTCTATCATCCAACATTTTCCAAAACCTAAAGACAATCCTCAAAAATTTTATGAGGAATTTAGAATTCTAATTGGAGCTTATGATCTGGGACTCCAGATCTCTATCAAATAAATCATTCATACTACATTAGGACCTAAAGACTCCCAAAAATGGATGGCCGAAGCCAAATGGGGAGATTCCCAAGAGCAATATTAAAGACCCACATGCTCCTCACTCAGCCAGGGATGGCCCAAAAGGCTCTTGAAAAATAGCCCAAGACCTACCTGAAAATATTGGTAAGTTATTTCCTCAAAAGACAGACTGGCCTGTCATTTAATATTGCAAACAAACAAAAAAGAAGGATGAACCAGACTCAGACTATAAGACACAACTGGAAACCCTTTTTGTGAAACATCCTGGGCTTTCTTGATTGAACACAAGCACAGAAAAATCACTGATTTTCTTATCCATTAGCAGACTGTGGCCCAAACTGAATAGCCTAATAAGGAGCCACAGGCTGGGCTGGGAAGCTGCCCTTCTTGCTGAATTAACAGCCCTAGCTGAACATTTGGAAAAATCCCTGGAGCAAGATAAAATTCAACAGCCAATAAACTTATGGCTCTGCAGTCACAACAGCTCCAAGGACAGAGAGGACCTCCACATAACACGTTTCAAGCCAGGACCTAGAAGTCCTCCACTCAGAACTATTGTGCACCAAATGGCTGCCTTCATTGTAAATAACCAGGGCACTGGAAAAAGGAATGTCCCCTGCTGAACCCATCATTTAATAGACCTCCATCTATTAATTCAGACTATTTTTTCCTTAAGGGGAAGCCTTAAAACATTTGATTAGTGAAATAATAATAATAAGCATTGATGGGGCTCCAAGGGACCCTTGGGTAAATTGCTCCCCATGATACCTTTAAATGAGGAAGGGGAAATGACAATAAAAATTAATGGAGAATCCAGTGCACTATTGGTGGATACTGGAGCCACTTTATCTGCATTAAATCCCACTTTCATGAAACAGCAAATTCCTCAGAGTAAAGAGAATATTTCTGTTGTGGGAGTTCCTAACCAAATTCAAAGGGTACCTGTGTCTAAACCAGTGGCACCAGGGCCATTTTGGGAAAACCATACTTTCCTTCTGCGTGATACTCACCCAGTAAAACTTTTAGGATGAGATTTACTTTCTAAAGTGAGAAGTTATATAAAATTTAACTCAGAAGAAGAAATAAATGACCTTAGAATTTCCTGACCCTCCTGAACCTGAGCTGCTCTGCCCTCTGCAAGCAGGAATTGATGAAACTGAACCCTGTAATATGAAAGCTCCGATCTCCCAGCAGGGCCTGAAGGCCGTGAGCGTCTCCTCAACCACTAAAATTAAGAGTGCTGAACACATAGAAATCCAAATAGATCATTCCAAACCCCTGCCTAAATCTCCTCAGTATCCACTAAACCAAAAGCTATCCTAGGGCACTTACCAAATACCATGTTTCCCTGAAAATAAGACTGGGTCTTATACTGTATTTCCTCGAAAATAAGATGAGGTCTTATATTAATTTTTGCTCCAAAAGACGCATTAAGGCGTATTTTCAGGGGATGTCTTATTTTTTCATGTACAGCAATCTACATTTATTCAAATACAGTCATGTCATCTTCTTTTGGAAGATGCGTCCATCTGGCTGAGGATCTTAATTGGGGCTTATTTTTGTGGTAGGTCTTATTTTCGGGGAAACACAGTATAAAAGACTTAATTAAGCCAGGACTTATAGTTCCATGTACTAGTGCCCATAACACTCCAATCTTACCCATTAAAAAACCAAATGAACGAGGTTGGAGATTTGTCCTGGATCTGTGTGCAATTCATAAAACTGTGATACCACGGTTCCCTATAGTTTCAAATCCCATATCTTGTTACCTAATGTACCTACAGACTTAGAAAGGTTCACAGTGGTGGATCTTTGCCTAGCTTTCTTTAGTATCCCAGCTGACAAAGAGAATCAACATGTATTCGCCTTCACTTGGAAAAGCCAACAATGTAATGCCACAAGAGTTCCCTGAAGCCCTATCCTATTTTTCACAGATTTGGCAACCTTATAGTTCCCTAAGAACTCTACACTCATTCAATATGTAGATGACTTATTGTTAGGTTTCCCTACAAGGGAAGACTCAGAAGTAGATTTATCTGTGACAGCGATTAGCTTATAAAGGCCATAGGAAGAAATGCAATTCTCCAAAGTGAAGGTCCACTGCTTAGGAGTAATGTGACTGCTGAAGGCATTTCCCTCTCGCCCGAAAGAATAAATACCATCCAAAACATCCCCATACCTACAATTAAACAACAATTAAGGGGTCTCCATAGATTTGCAGGATATCATAGATCTTGGGTTCCAATTTTTACCTGATCACAACTCCCCTGTGTGAGCTTATAAGGAACTCAATTCCAGAGTCCTTACCCTGGGAAGATAATCATGAGGAAGCCTTTAACTAACTTAAATTAGCCCAGAAACAAACTCCAGCCCTAGGGTTCCCAAATTATACTAAATCTTTCACCTTATTTGTCCATGAGTGTGATAAGCAGGTGCTAGGAGTTATACTTCCTAATTCCTAAAATTTTAATATCATTCAACTAAATATAAGAGTCATCTATAGACTACTTCACCCAGTAGCAGAGTACACATTCTTCTCAAGTTCTCACATGGGACATTCACTAGGATAGACCACATTCTGGGCCATAAAACACACCTTAACAAATTTAAAAGAATACAAATCATACAATGTCTACTCTCAGTCCACAATGAAATTAAACTAGAAGTCAATGACAGAAAGTAACTAGCAAAATCACAAAATATATGAAGACTAAACAATACACTTTTTAATCATACATGCCTCAAAGGAGAAATCGCAAGAGAAATTTTTAAATACTTTGAACTAAATGAAAATTGAAGCACAACTAATCAAAATTTGTGGGATGCAGCAAAAGCAGTGCTTAGAGGGAAATTTAGAGCATTGAATGCATATGTTAGAAAAGAAGATCTAAAATCAGTAATAGAAGTTTTCACCTGAGGAAACCTCAAAAAGCAGAGCAAATTAAACACAAAGTAAGCTGAAGAAAAGAAACAATGAAAATTAAAACAGGAAATCAATTGAGAAAATCAATGAAACCAAAAGCTGATTCTTAGACAAGATCAATAAAATTGATAAGCCTCTAGCCAGGCTAACTAAGAGAAAAAGAGAGCGCACACAAATAACTAATATCAGAAGTAAAAGAGAACATCACTACAGAGCCCAGAGACATTTAAAGGATAATAAAGGAATTCTATGACCATCTCTATGTGCACAAATTTGATAACCTAGATGAAATGGACCAATTCCTTTAAAAACACAATGCACCAAAACTCACACAAGAAGAAATAGATAATCTGAATAGTTCTTATCTATTAAAGACATTGAATCAAATCATTAATAACCTTCCAAAACAGAAAGCACCAGGTCCAGATGGGTTCACTGGTGAACTCTAACATTTAAGGAAGAAATGATGCCAATTCTCCACATCTTTTTAGTGGATAGAAACAGAGAGAATACTTCCTAACTCATTCTATGAGGCAGCATTACCATAATACGAAACCAGACAAAGACTTTACAAGAAAAGAAAACTACAGATCAATGTCTCTAATGAACATAGATGCTAAAAATGTCAACAAAATATTGGCAAATCAAATCCAACATTGTGATAAAAAAGAACAGAAATTAGAATCAGGCCTACAAATAATTCAGAAATTGTAGTAACTAGACATGGACTTTATCATTAATACATCAAGGAAAGAACAGGAAGAGAAACTGGATGAAAAGATGTAGCAAAATTTCCATAGGGAGTCATACTCTATTAGAAAAAAATAGTGAAACGGACAAATATATAATTTCTGAAATTAAGAACTCTTGGATGGATGTAGTAGCTTTGTGCTGTGTGTTTGGCTAAGACGGAACTACATATCCCCAAATCCCCTTTCCCATGTGGTCCTGGGTTATGGTAGGACCAAAAAGACAATTGTGGGAGTTTGGGAAGGAAGAAGTGATGAAGCAGTCATAGCACTTTGGTTAAAGATGCCAGTGGATCGCAGATTATCCAGTCCTTCTTTCCAATTACTGGCCCTGTTAACCAACAGGGACACCCAGGCCAGCACCAGATGCAGAGGCAGCAGCCTTCCCTGGATATCTGTACCAGCTATGCTTCCTAGTCTAAGTCTGGCAGGTGGCTATGCCTGATTTCCCAGATCCCTATGGTGCCTACTCTAATACATTGCCTCTTCTCTCTCAAACTGTCTCTATAGCCTCATAGGATAGTCTTATGAGCAGCACCCTGAGGAAGACAAACCCTGGGTATCATTTACAAGTGAGATGGCATAATATTTTGGCACTGTCTGAATACGCATGGCGATGACACTACCATCCCAGTCAGGGTTGGCCCTGAAAGACAGTAGAGAAGGCAAATACTTCCAGGAGACAGATCCTCCAGAGGTGTGCTTCATGGCTTTTTTTTTTTTCTTCCCCTAGAAATAGAGATAGTCAGAGGTATAGATCTACACTGATTCATAAAGAGTTAATGGTTTGGGGCCAGCCCGGTGGCTCAGGCAGTTGGAGCTCTGTGCTCCTAACGCCAAAGGCTGCCAGTTCGATTCCCACATGGGCCAGTGGGCTCTCATCACAAGGTTGCCAGTTTGATTCCTCGACTCCCACAAGGGATGGTGGGCTGCGCCCCCTGCAACTAACAATGGCAACTGGACCTGGAGCTGAACTGCGCCCTCCACAACTAAGATTGAAAGGACAACAACTTGACCTGGAAAAAGATCTGGAAGTACACACTGTTCCCCAATAAAGTCCTGTTCCCTTTCCCCAATAAAATCTTTAAAAAAAAGTTAATGGTTTCGTTGGTCAGGGACTTGGAAGAAACAGGATTGGAAAATTGGGAGTAAGAGGTCTAGGGAAGAAATAGGTAGGGAGCATTTGATATCTTGCTCCCCAGCATATGTTGTCAGTTTGGCTCAAATAAACTCTTATAAAAATTCTAAAAAAAAGAAAGAAAGAAAAGAAAGAAAGAAATAGGTTGGATGGACCTCTCTGAAGCAGCACAGATTGTGAAGAAGATATTTTGTTTCAGGTGAACGCTCGCTGAGAAGACAATCCACTAAAAATGGGCAAAGGACTTGAACAAGTTCATCCAAAACAAAAGGATATTCAAATGGCCAAGAAATATTTTTAAAATGTGTTCAGCATAATTAGTCAGCAGAGAAATGGAAATAAAAGTGCAATGAGCTACAACTGCACACTCACCAGAGTGGCTCAAATTCAAACAACAGACAATAAAAAGTGTTGGTGAGAATGTGGACAACTGGAACCCCCTTACGTTGCTGGTGAGGTGGTAAATTAATACAATCACTTTGAGAAAAAGTGCTTAGAAGGCCCTATGATCCGGCAATTCCTCTAATGGCTAGATGCTCAACAAAATAAAAGCATATGTCTACCAAGAGATGTGTACAAGAATGTTTTTCTTTCGTGGACTCAGATGGCTGCCACAACTTGAAGCTTTTCACCCTCATATGACAATATCCAAAGAAGGAAATAAAGAAGGTGGGCAGAGGCTTCTCCTTGATGGTCTCCCTCATTTCTCAAGAGACAAATCTTCCCCAGGAGCCCTCTAGCAGACTGCCCTTTAGATTCTCATTGGCTAGAGCCAGGTCACATGCAGACCCCTAAACCAAACACTACAAAATATAGGGGATTCCGTGCTTGGGTTAGACCAATAGGATTCATCCCCTGAGTCTGAGGGAGGGACTTTCTTTCCCTTAGCACCTTGTTGCCGAACAAAATTTGAACTCAGTTAGGAAGGAAGAAGAGGGACATAGTTATCTGATAGGCAGGTGATGGTAATGCCACATCCGTCTTCTATAATAATATCATCCTAAATATCCTTTGAGAACTCCTATACATCATTCTCAAAAAAAGGAGTTCAAAAGGGGTGACCTCACCCCCGAGCATCAGAAGTGGACAAGAGTCACAGTGGTGGTTCAAGAACAGATCCTCCCTAATAAAAGGCTTTTCTGAACTTTTCTGGAATTTACTGGACAAGTTACAGTCACTCTCTGTTGAGTTTGCTAAACTAGTACTACATCTTAAACCTGAAATCACTCTGGTGTTCATCTCTACCTCCACATTGTGCATTCTGCCCACAATAATGAAGCCAATGCAGAAGATATCACCTGGAGATGAGAAGAAATGACATTCCTGAAAATATTATGTGTTCTCCCGAATCCAGCTGGGCTTGAAGTCAGTGTAGCTTAGGGCTTTTCAGATACATGGGCCAATACTTTCTCTTTTTCACTTGACTCAGTTTGCGTTTGGTTTCTATCATCTGCAATGGAAGAGTCCAAAATAATAATAGGAGACAAGCAGGGTCCAGATCGTGAAAGGCTTGAATGTGAGGCTAAGTTTGGACTTCATCCTGGGGTAACTGGGAACCATGGGTGGGTTTTAAGGGAAAGACATGACCAGAGATATGAGACGTGGTCCCTGTTGTAGGAATTGGGGAGCCCATCCCTCTGCCCAGATCTACCATGTTATACTGCTTAAAGCAGGAAGAATTACCAAACCCTAACCCAACCACTATCAACTTGATCAGAGGGAGACTCCAAATCAAAATAATTTTTTGAAAACCAGTACCACTTCGTGGGTAATAAACCAAGCAGCCATTGGAAGTGGGTATGCATTTATCATGCCCCCAAGACCCAAGCAGTGCAGGAAGGAATAGTACTCTCTGAAAAGATGTTGAGAGCCATATAAACAGGGGGGAAATGTCCTTATTGCTTCCAGAAGCTTTTTTGTGGTTTTTGAAAGATGTGCTTACTTGAAAGGAAACCTAATAAGGGAACCAGCAGGCCCTGCAACGTGCAGTCTTCCAACTAAGTTCACATTGGTGAGTCTACCACCCTCATCCGTGAGGCCATTCGTCACCCAGAGCTTGCTGGGCTGGCAGGAAGTGAACATCAGCGTCCTTCCAGCTGAAGCCCAGGACCCAGCTTTAGACAACAGGATGCAGGAAGGAACCCAGAAAGGGGTGGAATCTTCCTTAAGAGAGAAGTTGTCCTGCTTAGAGACTACGAAGGAAGTTCATGTACGCATGCAGGGTGACCCTGAGGACCAGAGAGCCAAGTCAGAAGAGAAAGAGCATTCGTGAAGATGGAGATGAAGAGAAGGCCCAAGCCATGCAGCATTTTTCTATGAATCAAGGGGATGTGTAAGTGAGCCAGAATCATAATCTCTGCTCCTCTTATAATGGAAATTCCTTCTGAAAATGCCCTAAATCTGTGTTTTGCAAACGTTTTGTGTGCATAGGAATAACCTATTGGGCTTGTTACAGGTATAGATGCCTAGAATCTTTCTATAGATTCTGATTTAGTAGAAAAAGTGGACAGCAGTTGGTATACCTATTCAGCATCCTTCACCCCTTCTTTTGGTATCCTTCGGGGAAACAACATGGGGGACAAAATACATAAGCTTCTGTCCCGGTTGGTCACTGATGGCCCCTTAGGCATCATTCCACCCACTTCTAGGACGTACGTGTGTTAGTGCTGGGTAGGTTCCCACAAGTGTCCCACGCTAAGATGTCAGAGAAACCCCGGAGCATGAAGCAAGAGGCACAAGGTATGAGCAAGGTATAATCAGGTTGTACCTTACACAAAGTTGACAAAGCCTATAGAACTAGTTATGGCAGCAGTGGCCTGAAAAACATATACGGCTGAGAGGATTCAAAGTAATGCACAGGAGGTTTCCTGTATAGTCCATTTCTTGAACTCTCAGATCGGCTCAGACCCTCCATTAAGTCAAGTGCATTCCAAGAAAATTCATGGAATAAGCTATATTCATTATCTTCCTCCTCTCTTCCCATTCACAATTTCTCTCACCTACACCCAACATTTCCTTGTCTGGTAAGTGACCCTGAGGCAAAGAAAACACCACCATTAATGGTAGCACTAGTGGGGATTTGAACCTACACAGATTGTCTCCAGAACTTGGGCTTTTAACAACTGCAACGTTTATAGAACAGTGTTGAGGAAAATTTTAAGGTAGGTGGAGTCCAGATTCAGTGAGAAAGAATGCCATTACTGCTTAGAGACGTCTGCCATGAACAAGGAGGTTGGTAGATACACCACCAAAAGCACAAATGACCAAAGAAAAATAGCTAAATTGGACTACATCAAAATTTAAAACTTTTGTGCTGCAAATGACACCATTAAGAGAGTAAAAAGACAACCCACAGAATAGAAAAAATATTAACCAACCTTATAGGGGATAAGTATCCAGAATATATAGTGAACTCTTACAATTCAATGATACAAAGACTAAAAACCTAATTTAAAAATGAGCAAAGAATTTGAATAGCAGTTTTTCCAAAGAAGGTATACAAATGGCAAAAGAGCACATGAAAAGATGTTCAACATCATTAGTCATTAGGAACATGCAAATCAAAACCTCTATGATATACCTCTGCGCCCCCACTAGGATGGCTATACTATAAAAGAAGGACAATAATAAGTATTGGCAAGGATGTAGAGAAACTGGATCATTCTTACAGTGCTGGTAGGAATGTGCCATGCAGCAGCTGTGGAAAACAGTTTGGAGGTTCCTCGATAAGTTAAACATAGAATTATGATATCACTCAGCAATTCCACTCCGAGGCATGTACCCTAAATAATTCAAAACAGATGTCCAAACAAAGACTTGTACATATAAATGTTCATAGTAGCACTATTCGCAGTAGCCAAAAGGTGGAAGCAACCCAAATGTCCATCACTGATGAGTGGATAAAAATGTGGTAGACACATACAACAGCAATAAAAAGAAAAAGTACTGATACATGTTACAACAAGAATGAACGTAGGAAACATGCTACTTAAGAGAACCAGTCACAAAAGGCCATACGGTATGATTCCGTTTATATGAAACGTCCAGAATATGTAAATTTATACAGACAGAAAGATTAGTGGGTGCTATGGGGTGGCAGGGACAATGGGGAATGACGGCTAATGGGTATGGGTTTTCTTTTAGGAAGGATGAAAATGTGCTAAAATTAAGTTGTAGTGATGGTTGTACAACTCAATGAATTTGCTAAAAACCATTGAATTATATACATTCTTACTATTTTTTTAAATTTTTGTTGGAGAATGTTGGGGAACAGTGTGCTCTTTCCAGGGCCCATCAGCTCCAAGCCAAGTCATTGTCCTTCAATCTAGCTGTGGAGGGCGCAGCTCAGCTCCAAGTGTAGTTGCCATTTTCAATCTTTAGTTGCAGGGGGCGCAGCTCACCATCCCATGGAGGGAATTGAACCGGCAACCTTGTTGTTGAGAACTCGCGCTCTAACCAACTGAGCCATCCAGCTGCCCCTGAATTGTATACTTTCAATGAGTGAATTGTTTGGAATGTAAACTATATCTCAATAAGGCTATTTTTGAACACCTGAAAATCTCACATCCCAGGAAACCCCCCCTATCACTCAGGCAAACCAGGAGGGTTAGTACCCCTAATGCGATCCTCATCCATATAAAATATTTTTCAAAAAAGGAACAAGGGGGTTGAGGGAAAAATGCATGGTCTGGAGTGTTAGCTTTTTGCTGTGGCAATGCCATATAAACACAACCCTGAAACGTGGTCGTTTATAAAAGCAAACATTTGTTTCTTGCTCACAGGTCTGTGGGTCAACTGTGCCACTACTGGGCCAGCTGGGCTCAGCTGAACTCGCGTGTCTCTGATTCTAGGACCCAGCCTGAAGAGGCAGCATTTCCCTGGGGCATGCTCTTCTCAGGCTGTTGGTGGAGGAGGCCAAGCCACCCCCTGCAAATATGCATGAAGCCTCAGCTAGGATATGGATTACTTCATGGCTGCTCGCAATTCCATTGGCCAACCTAAGTCACATTGCCAAGCCCAAGGTCAGTGTGTTGGGAAAATAGTCACTGCCGAATGAGAGACACTGAAGTCTGCAGGTAATGGAGCTGGAGGGTGGGGGGAGTAGAATCTAGGATGCTTGACTTTACAGTGCGAAAGTGAAATACATTCAGTAGAAATTTTTGAACTTTTTGAAATTTGAATTTTGATTTTTTTTCCTGGGCCAGAGGTATGTGGTACGATACTCCGTCATGATGCCGGGCAGCGGCAGTGAACTGCAGCCCAGACAGCCCAGTAAGCACGCTGGGAAATAACCAATACTCTACAGTGTACTATCTTGACACTGTTTTGTGGACATTGTGTTTTGTATTTTCACATCCCATCATGTCTATAAAATGCCTATCTGTGTCTCCTGCTTCTGGTGAGAAGAGGAAGGCTGTGATTAGAGATGAAACTCAAGGTAACTGCCTAACTGTAGGCTAATGTGTGTTCTGAGCACCAATGGCCACACCAGAGGCACATGTGGGCAGTGGAAGAGAGACAAGGTTTGAAATTTACAGAGCTAGACACTAATCTATGGGAAATAGTGGCCACATCTCCTTCTCCTGGAAAAAGGCCATCTAGAAGGAGAGAATAAGGCTGATGCACAGAAAGAGGCAGAGAACAGGGTGGAAGGAATGCCCTGGTGGCATTAGCATCCTAAGTCCGTTATTCCTAAAGCCTGCCTGTGTCCCTGACCTTCCCACGATTGGACAGTCAGCCCTTCTTTGAATTCCATAAGCCAATAAATCCCGTTTTGTTTGAACAAAATCCCAAAAGTGTGGGATATGCAAACAAGCAATTACAGCATGCTGTGCTGAGTTTCGTAACAGAGGTGTTCCAGCTGACTCATGAGCTAAGAGAAGGGGACCCCCTGACTACATGTAACTGAATAAAATTTCCTCCAGGAGTCAGAGTCTACTAAGTTTTAGGGAATCAATAGTTCAAGCAGTGAACACTACTATGACATCTTTGTTAGGTCGTTATTTTTCTTCTTTTGGATGATTTTAAGGTGACTCTTGTTAATAGGATTACTGAGCTAAAGAGCACGGGCATATATTTATTATGGCTTATGTAGACCACTACAAAATGCCAAGTAAGTTAGGAGGGAAGCGACACCCTCCCATACTTAGACTTCAAACAGCCTTCCACTCATTTCGAGCTTTGTCTAGTCTTATTTCCTGCAGCAGCCCACTCCCCATCCTGTCTCATCACTGAGGCCCTAAGATGCCTCCTACAGTAAAAGCTGTACCAAAAGGAAATGTTTCATCCCAGCTTGGGCCTCCAACCCAGGGGTCATTATGGAGAGTGGCCTCGAGCAACTGATTGCTGAAACAGAGGTAATTCATCCCACCTCTCCTATCTCGTCCATCCTTCCTGTTTTAGGAATCTCATATTTCAAGGCCAAATTTGTTTTGTTGAGTTACAGACATACTTGTCTGGTAAATCTGTACCCTCTTCCCTCCACATGGGGCTATCTCAGTAATTAAGATTCCAATTCCTTCCACAAGTATTCATTTAGCACTATGTAGCCAGTGGATGGAAATTCATAATAAGTCCATCTAAGAAAGTCTGGAGTCCCCTTCAGATGCTGGGCACAGAGAGACCACTCAGCAGCAGGTGTGACGGACGAGCCCCACCTCACAGACAGAATTGCTGTGACTTCAAGTCCTTTGATCTCAAATGACTTGTTTCTCTCAAATTCGGTATCTTTGTGTACATACTGGAGCTAGTAATATCTATCTTTTCATTCATTTAACAACTGCTTAACGCTCAGTAAGAGGCAGCGTGGTGCTATAGTGGAAAAAGCAAGGACTGGACAGACAGAACCAGAGTTGCGTCCTCCTTTTGCAACTAACCGCATTTCATTAAATCTAGACCATCACAGATTGCAAGATGAACCATTATTTTATGTACCCCTAAGAAAAAAATGCTGCCAAATTCTGACTCAGTGATTTCCTAGCTTTTGGAATTGTGTTTTATGGTTATTAAAAGAGCTCTGTTAGACTGATATTTTGACATAGATTTTTATTACACATCACTCTGCATATAAATAAAAATGAAAATGTTAGCAAAATAAATTGGTGAAGGTTGCCAAAGCCCTCTGATCAAAGACCACCAGAAACAAACCTGTAGTCCAAAAAAGTAAGGTTTATTTAACTCGCTGCAGTAGAGGAGGTTGCACCCTAAGCAAACCTTCATGTATCTGCTTCAAGTTGGGCTTTCACTCCATGATTCCATGAAGGGATTAGGCCAGTGGAGACCAGTTTTTGGACTGAATACTGCCAAGCAGCAGGTGCAATTCAGAGACTGGGTATCTTTATGTTTATTTAGAAGGCAGGATTTGAGCAGGGCTAGAGAGATCTTTGGTAAAGCAGCAGCAACCACTGAAAAAGGTGAAGTCATTTCTGTGGTCATGAAGTAACCTTATCGACGCCAAATTCCAAGCATGGTTTATGTTCTGCTGGTGACATCATGTCTGAATGGGATCCTTCCCAGACCCGACTCCAGTGTGTGTACATGTGTTGGCTTCCCCATACCAAGAAGCATGGTGTAGGAGAATTCAACTCACTTCTGACACTATCTTCCCAGAGGTAGAATCAGATTCCACAGGTAAAAGGCGCAGTCTCAGAAGATGCCAGTTTGGGCTACAAATTGGAGGTTCCAATGACCCTCTCCACTTCAGGATACTAATCGAAAGTTGTTACCTGTACTTCTGACCAATGAGCTGTAAATCAAAGGTTCCCATGATCCCCTCCTTGGGTTCGGTTAATTTGCTAGAATGGCTCATAGAACTCAAGAAAACCCATTTTACTTACTAGATTACTGATTTATTACAAAAGATATACATCAACAGCCAGATGAAGCGATACATAGGGTGAGGTCCCAAAGGAACTTCTGTCCTCATGGAGCTTGGGATCCTGCACAGTGCCAATTGGAAGTGTTCTGGTTCCCCAACACGGAAGTTCTCTGATAAAGTTCTCTGTCCTTTTTGGGTTTTAATGGAGGGTTCATTACATAGTCAATGATTGACTGAATTATTGGTTATTGGCAATTGGTTCAACCTCAAGCCCCTCTGCCCTCCCGGAAAATCAGAGAGTGAGACTGGAAGTTCCAATCCTCTATCCACCTGGTTGCCTCCTACTGGCAACCAGTCCCCACCTTAGGGTGGGGTCCAAAAGTCACCTCATTCACATCACAAAAGACACATTTATCAGTTGCAACTCTTAGGAAATTCCAAGGGTTTTGAGAGCTGGGAGTCAGGAATGATAAAGACCACATACAAATGAAGATTATATTTTGACCAAATATGTGCTTCTTATAAATCACAGTTTGCACTGTCTGAATATCAGAAGGGCCATCTTACATGTCTTAATATTCCTAAAACTTCACATTGATGTCCATAAAGAAACAATCCCCGTTTCAAAGCTGTTCAAATGTGAGGGGAAATGTTCATCCTAGATTTGATGAAATAGGATTCTTGCTGTATTACCTTGCTTAAGTAATTTCACCCTTTAAGCCTCAACTTCCTGCTCTGTGTTGTCGTAAGTTCCATCCAAACCTGTACGTTCTGAGGAATTCACTGTTAGGTGATCTCGTCGTCCTGCGAACATCACAGAGTGAGCGCACTTACACAGACCTAGGTGGTACCGCCTGCTACACACCTGGGCTTATGGGACAGCCTACTGCTCCCGGGCTACTAACCTGTACGGCACGTTCTTGTACTAAGTGCAGTACTAAGTACTGTAGGCAGTTGTAACACACTGGTAAGCATTTGTGTATCTAAACATAGAAAAGGTACAGTAAAAATACCATATTAAAGATAAAAAATGGTTCACCTATCTATAGGGCACTTACTATGAATGGAGCTTGCAGGACGGGAAGTTGCTCTGGGTGAGTCAGTGGGTAAAGGTGAGTAGATGTGAAGGCCCAGGACCTTACTGTAAACTACTGGAGACTTTATAAACACTGTACACTTAGGCTACACTAAGTTTATTAAAAATATATTTTTATTAAATATTTAATATTAAATTAACCTTAGTTTACTGTAGCTTTTTTACTTTATAAACTTTTAAATTTTTTAGCTTTTCTCTTTTGTAATAACACTTAGTTTAAAACACAACCACATTGTCCAGCTGTACAAAGATATTTTTTCAGTATTTTCTTTATATCCTTCTTCTATAAGCTTTTTTCCCTATTTAAAATTTTTCTTTTTTACTTTTTAAACTTGTTAAAAATAGGACACAGACACACACATTAACCTAGGCCTACACAGGGTCAGGATCAATATCACCGTCTTCTCCCTGGGTGCCTCGTCCCACAATAAGGTCTTCAAGGGCAATAACAGACCAGTAGTTGCCATCTCCTATGACAATGACTTCTTCTGGAATACTTCCTGAAGGACCTGCCTGAGGTTCTTGAGAAGCTGTCACTCTTTTCAGAAAGCGCTAATCTTATGGAACCATTATGGGACTACTGTATATGGCACATGACTGTCCATCATTCAGTGACTACTGATCCAGTATCATTTTAAGATGGATTTTCAGTGTCCGACATTTTCTCAACTGAACTCTCAGGAGGGCTTCTACAACAGAGGGTGATGCCCACCTGTGTCACAAAGGCAAAAGCTCAGCCACAGTAGAATTGTAATGCACCAGTGTCATGGCAACTGGACTCTGGTCTTCCAGCTCTCAAGGATTTCTGTGTAACTTTAGGGAGTCACAATCTCTGCACTCACGTTTAAAAACTGGAAATCACAAACATTAGCGGTAGGTTGCTTGTGCCCAACCTCCACTCGACTCTTCATCTTTGCACGCCCTTGTCCAGAATACTCCCCGATGTTTTTTCAAAGAGAGAATGAAGTAGTCTAAGAAAACATAACGTGTCCAAGATCACAGAGCTGGCAAATTGGTAGGAATTCCGTCTCCACTGTTCCCATGCCAAGGCCCTTTCCACTTCCTCACGGCCCCTCGCTACCGCCTCCTCCAGCCCAGGGCATCTTCTGGCGGAGGAAGCCTTGGTCAGGGAAAGGCAAAAGCAACCCCAATCCAAAGCTCTTCATGCCACCAAAATATGCCCGATTGGCATCTCAACGGGCTCGACCCACTGGACTCGACCCACTGGGCTCGGCCCAGGATGACCTCGCCTGGAGGAGTCTGGGGTCCCCTATCGCTGGCCCGCGATCCCCTCCTCCACGCTGGAGGGCAGCCGGGAGCCAGCTCGGCCCTTCCCGCCGCCCCGCGGGTCCTGGGATTCTAACGGAGCCGCGTGCAACGGGCGGAGCCGCGTGCGATTGGCCCAGCCGGGTTCGGGGGTGGGTCCGCGGCGGGCCGGCCGGGCGGGCGCCGACAATGAGCCTCCATAAAAGGGAGCAGCGGGGGGCTGGGGCCCCGGATTAAGCCCTCCCCGCTCGGGGTCCGGACGCGCCCGTCACAGGCCCGGCTCACGCGGGGCGGCCGGCAACGGGGAGGGGGCTGCGGGCGGGAGCGGCCGCCGAGTGCGCGCCCAGGCCTGCGCGCTCGTCCTCCAGCGTCCGGTCATCGAAATACCCCCCGGCCGCACCATGGCCCTGAAGGCCGAGGGCGCCGCGCTGGACTGCTTCGAAGTGACGCTCAAATGCGAGGAAGGGGAGGACGAGGAGGAGGCCATGGTGGTGGCGGTAATTCCGCGGCCCGAGCCGATGCTCAGAGGTGAGGATGGGAGGGGACCCCACTTCCGCGTCACGGTCTCGGGCTCGCTCCCCAGACCTCGTCAGCGGCCCGGGCACCCCCTCCCCACCTTGAGTCTGGTGCCCCGCGCCCCCCTTCCCCTGACGGTCTGGGCCCGGGCGTGCTCTTGCTCCGCCCCCACTCGCGTTTGGAATCTCAGGCCTCCCTGAATTCCCCCTCCCCCGCCCCCGCCCAGGGTCTGGAGCCTTCGATCCACGCCCGGCGCGCTCCGGATCTTCCGGTGCCCGAGCGCCCCCTCTCCTGGGCCCCCTCTCCTGGGCGGTGGGATCCCGGGCAACGCCGGGTGTCGGTGGCCGTCGTCTCCTATCCTGCTGAGGCAGGCCCAGGGGCCAGGCTGTGTTGTAGGCCGAGGGGCGGCAAGGCCTCCAGGCCCGAGGCCGAGCGCTGCAGCCTGGTGTCCGGAGCGGTTCCCGAGGGTGGAGGCAGGCGCCCTTCCTCCTGCCAAGAGGAGATTTTAAGGCCCCTCTCCCACCCTCGCCCCGGGCGTAAAGCTTTCATGCCCCTCGTCCATTCCCGGGCCTTTGGCTTGCACAAGCCACAGGTGTCAGAATCTTCAGGGGTGAATGGGATTGCTTACGGCACCCAGTTTCGGAAAAGAAATGCTTGTAGGGGGACCCTCAGCCACCCTAGAACGAGATTGGCCTTGGGAGGGAATTTGAGGAATGGTCTGGGGATGCTCACTCTCCCCTCCCCTTGGACCAGTTTCTTCACTCCTCAGAATCTTGCAAACCTTAAGGAAGCACAGGGCCACCTTAATGGAAGACTTGATAGTCCTGAAAATGCACATATTTTTCATTGCCAGATTCCTCTTCTCTTTGGAGGGAAAGTACCCAAGAGAGGTTGAAAGGAAAGCTGTTCATTTTACCTCAGTGGACCATCATGTCTGTCTACACTGCTGCTCACTCTTTTCGAATCAGACGGTTTATAAAACGAGAGGGAAATCAAGGTGCCACCCTTCTCTGAGCTTTCAGTCCAGCAGAGGGATTCTGTCCCTACTTCTGCTGATATTTATTGAATGCTGGACGCTAGCTGTCTCAGGCCTTTCAACGACCTGTAAGAGCGGTCTTCTTCCCCACTGTTAGGGATGAAGGAACTAGAAGTCCAGAGAAGCTATAATGGTTACTGGATGCTTACTGTATTCCGGGCCCTGTTTTAGGCGGGGCACGCTAGTGGCTATAAACAAAGATGAAACTCTGCGCTTTGGGAATATATATATATATATATATATATGTATGTATATACATATATACATATATATATATGATTGTGTATATATATATCGCTAAAGGCAGGCAAATAAATGCATAATATGTCAGGTGACGATAAGCGTTTTGGAGAACAGTAAAGCAGAGGAGAAGAGTGGAATGAGTCTTATTTGGAATATCGACTGGTCAGGAAAGGCTTCTCTAAAAAGGTGAAATGTGAGCAGACTCGAAGTACAGGAGTGAACCTTATAGATGGTCGGACAAAAAGCATTTTAGACAGAATCATAGGTACAGAGATCCTGAAGCAAGAAGCTTCTTGAAGATTTGGGTGGGAGAGAAAGGATGAAGTCAAGGTTTTAGCCTGAGCGACTGGAAGGACGGGCTTCCCACTTACTGAGGGGGGAGGCCGGGGATGCAGGATCGGGGGAGATTGGGAGTTCAGGTTGGAACGTGGCAAGTTTGAGATGCCTCTGACACATTCAAGTGGAGATGTCACACAGGAAGTTAGGCTCATGGAGAGCATGGCTGGAGGTATAAATAGGAGTTGTCAGCAAGCAGGCAATGGGACAAGACCAGAGGAAGAGGCTAGACAGAGAAGGGGTCCGATGACAGAGTCATGGCACGCTCCAGTGATTCCAGGTTGGAGATGGAGTCAGGCCCTCGTTAGACATTTCTGAGCCACTACATGTGGGGCACTGTTCTTGGTGCTGGAGATACAAGTGTGAACGATCAAACATCTATGCTGTTACGGAGCCTACAGTGTAGTGGGGAGACACAAGGAACAAATATAGCATATACTATGTTAGGTGGTGAGGTGTGCTGTGGAGGAAATGAAGCAGTGAAGGGGAATGGGGTGCTGGGTGGATGGGCGGATGCCAGCTTTCTATAGGGTGGTGGTGAAGGCCATGGTGAGAAGACAGTTCTTTAGCAACAGCCTAGAAAAGGTGAGGGAGTTGTGTGAGCACCTGGGAAGAAATGATGAGGGAAGGAAATGAACCAGCATCGGTGACTGAAAAAAAGCCCCAACAGAAGGTGGTACCTTGGAAGCTAAGTGACAGAAATCAAGATGGAAAAAGTGATCAGTCAAAAGATGAGGTTTAAGGGGTGGGCCCTGTGGCTCAGGCGGTTGGAGCTCCGTGCTCCATGCTCCTAACTCAGAAGGCTGCCGGTTCGATTCCCACATGGGCCAGTGGGCTCTCAACCACAAGGTTGCCAGTTCGATTCCTCGACTCCTGCAAGGGATGGTGGGTAGCAACCCCCCCTGCAACTAGCAACGGCAACTGGACGGCATCCTCTACAACTAAGATTGGAAGGACAACAACTTGACTTGGAAAAAAGTCCTGGAAGTACACACTGTTCCCTAATAAAGTCCTGTTCCCCTTCCCCAATAAAATCTTTAAAAAAAAAAAAAAAGATGAGATTTAAGAACTGAACACTGAGTTTAGCATTGGTGACCTTGACGAGAGCTGTCTTGGAGAGTGATGGGAAAGAAAGCCTGGTTGCAATTCGGGGATCAAGATTCCTGCCCATGGTAACATGGGGCATAGGTACAACACAGCTTTGAATGTAGATCCAAACCAATTCTTATATGTGTTTCAAATGCTACCTCTTCCATCCAGTCCCCAGGTGTTAGGGCCTTTCATATTTGTACTTTGTCCTATCCTCTCTGGTGGGAGAGAGGTGTAGCCATGAGGTATCGTAGGCCCTCTGCACAAGCACTGAGCTGCCTGCCTTTGCTGAGCTGCAAAGAATTCCTGCCCTGGCAGCTAGGGTCTATGTGCACTGTGTAAGGGCAGGTACCAGGCAGACTGGTGGGGATGAGGTCATGGCCACCGTGTAAAGCTAATTTTGATGGGATGGGGTAGCCTTCTGAAGGGGCCTCAACAGGTGAAGTCATTCACTGATCGGATCAGAGGCTCACTGAGCATCTCCTCTCCTATGTGCCAGACCCCGTTGGGACAACATGATGATAAAATTTAACTGTCTTTGTCCTCAAGAAAGTGTGCTGTGGCCTGGAAATCAGATATGGATTTTTTTTGGGGGGGAGGGAGGGGAGGGCAACAGTGTGTACTTCCAGGACTTTTTTTCAAGTCAAGTTGTTGTCCTTTCAGTCTTAGTTGTGGAGGGCACAGCTCAGCTCCAGGTCCAGTTGCCATTACTAGTTGCAGGGGGCACAGCCCACCCTCCCTTGGGGGAGTCGAACCGGCAACCTTCTGGTTGAGAGGACACGCTCCAACCAACTGAGCCATCCGGGAGCTCAGCAGCAGCTCAGCTCAAGGTGCCTGTTCAGTCTTAGTTGCAGGGGGCAGAGCCCACCATCCCCTGCGGGAGTCGAGGAGTCAAACCGGCAACCTTGTTGTTGAGAGGACTTGCTCCAACCAACTGAGCCATCTGGCACTGGCCCATGTGGGAATTGAACCGGCAGCCTTCGGCGTTAGGAGCACGGAGCTCCAACCACTTGAGCTACCAGGCCGGCCCTCAGATGTGGATTTAATCAACTGCCAGGGGTGGGAGATTAGGAAGACTTCCAAGGGGGTGAGGGCTTTAGGAGGGCCATGAAGGAAGGGGAGGAATTTGCCAGACTGATTGGGGGGTCTGGGCAGAGGCGCCAAGGCTGAAGAAATGAAGACTATCATAGCCTTTTGGAAAAACACATGTGGACCTGTGGTCTGTCTGAGACTAGATTGAAAGGAGGTATGAAGGTGCTCTAGCAGGATACCAAGGGACATACATAGGCTGTTTTATGTGACTAGCACCTCATGGGCTCAGGAAGGGAGAAAAAGACTGCGGATAGTGTTAACGTAAAACGGCCAAAGTGAGAAGCAACAAGCATTTATTTGAGATGAAAAAGAATAGTTATTCGGGAATCACTAATTCAGGCAGAAACACAAATAATGTTCTGCTTAGGAGACAAAGGCAAGAGGTATTTATGAGAAAGGGAAGGGGAACAATTACATCAATAGAAGGAAGGCATTTCTGTTGGTGCAGATAAGCTAAATAATGAATTTTTTTTATTTTATTTCAGTCTGGTAGTCATAATATCTGCTTTCTTGTTATCCATGCAAACAGTTCTTTAGGACACAGTGTTGCTTTAGGTCCAGTCCAAAGGTTATTTTGCCCTTTTAACATTCCAAAGGTTTGAGGCGTAGATGAGCAAGGCAGTTCCTCTGGGATGGAAGCTCCGGCTCTATTTTAAAGTGACTTTTTTTTTAACAGTGGGCATGCTCCTCCTCCAACACCATACCACCAAGTTTGGGGACTTGTGTTCTAAGTATTACTGGCCATGGGTACCTTTGTTGATAACACTGCCCCCTCTTCTCTCTCAATAGTGGCCCAACAGGAGAAGACCCCACTGCCTCGGCCCAGCCTGCTGGAGGCAGGCAGTGACGGCTGCGAGGAGCCCAAGCAGCAGATGTCTTGGGAGCAGGAGTTCCTGGTGGGGAACAGCCCAGGAGGCAGTGGGCGGGCACTGTGCATGGTGTGTGGGGCCGAGATCCGGTCCCCCTCTGCGGACACGGCGCGCGCGCACATCCTGGAGCAGCATCCGCACACGCTGGACCTGAGCCCTTCTGAGAAGAGCAACATCCTGGAGGCCTGGAGCGAGGGGGTGGCCCTTTTGCAAGACACCAGAGCTGAGCAGCCGTCCCCACTCAACTCAGGTAGGTGGGCGTGGGGTGGGCGGGGCAGAGTCGAACCTGTGGGAACACCTGAAACTCATGGGGCGTTTGCCCCCTTCAGACTCAGGCCAGGATGTGGATGCAGACCCTGCGTCCGCCCCAGATCCTGCCAGAACGCCCGCAGAGATTGTCGTTCTCCTTGACTCTGAGGACAATCCATCCCTCCCCAGGAGAAGCCGGCCCAGGGGACTCCGCCCCCTCGACCTTCCGGGTCAGTCATGGGGAACTAGTGAGGCTGAGCTGGGGAGGCGGGGAAACGTGCCTGTGTTCTGGCGGGGAGAGGCTGCTGGGCAGGTGGCTTCAGCAGTCCTGAGGTTCTGGGGTTCTGGCATGTCCCCTTAGAAAGGTATGAGGCCTTTTCTTTTTGCAGCTGCCCCTGTTGCAGAGCAAGTAAATAAGAAGCCCCGTGGTCAGAGATGGAAGGAGCCCTCTGGGGAAGAGCCAGTCAGAAAGAAAAGAGGCAGAACCGTGACCAAAAACCTGGACCTGGATCCGGACCCAGACCCAGGTGAACCGGAGGCCTGGGGGGTGGGCAGGAGGCAAGGCCCATGCCGAGGGCACCTGCACCTCACCTGAGGCCTCGGGCTCAGGCCTGTGGATTCTGGCCTCAGTGGTGTTAGGCTGCCCAGCGTCCTGGACTCACAGTTCCATTCTGTCCCCCCTTCCAGACCCTCCGTCACCTGACTCGCCCACAGAGACTTTTGCAGCTCCCACTGAAGTCCGTCACTTCACTGACGGCAGCTTCCCTCCCGGCTTCGTCCTCCAGCTTTTCTCCCACACCCAGCTCAGGACCTCAGACAGCAAGGCCGTGCCCAAAGACGGGAGAGCAGCTGAAGGAGGCCTTCCCCAGCCGGAAAGCCCCTCTCCAGGTGAGCTCCTGAGAGAGGACAACGAGGGGGGCAGGCAGGGGCTCTGACCTTCTTGAGGCTGCTGCAGCGGAGCTCAGGATAGAGGTGGTTGATGCTCAGGTCCCCTGGGAGATGGGGCCAGGGGCAGGCGGACTTGGAGGCTGGAGGCTGGCCAGGCAGCGTGGCTTTTCTGAGAGCTCCTTGGGGGTGTCCTGGAAGGTTGTTAGCTTGGGCTAGGCCAGTGCTCCCCAAAGCTTGCCACCCATCACCACACTTAGGTTGATTCTAGCTGGAGCCTGAGAGGTGCCCACCTTGCCCTGGTAGAGCAGGGGCCAAAATGGGACTGTTAACAGGACACTAGACCAGTAGTGAACACTTGGCAGACACCTCTGTGGGGAAAGCAGCTCAGTGAGCTGCCTGATGAGAGCAGTAAGTGTGTGTTTGTGGCGTGTCCTGCCGATTTTAAGGAACTTGAGCAGTTCATTTGGTCCTTATAAAAAGACCTTTTCCAGATGGAGACCCTCAGAGAGATAGTTCCTTCTTCCCCATGGTGCTTGTATTTTCTTGTGGCTGCTGGCACAAGTTACCACAAACTTAGTGACTTACAACAACACAAACATACTACTTTTCAATTCTGGAGACCGAAAGTGTGGAATGGGTCTCACTGGCTGAAATCAAGGTGTCGGCAGGGCCGCATTTCTTCTGGAGGCTCTAGGAGGAAGTCCGTTTTCTTACCTTTTCCGGCTTCTAGAGGCCGCCCACATTGCTTGCCTCGTGCTCTCCCGTCTTCAAAGCCCACAGTGGCCGGCAGAGTCTTTCTCAGGCTGCTGTCTGTGGTCTGACTCATCTGCCTCCCTCTTCCCCGACGTAAGGACCCTGGTGATTACACTGAGCCCACCCAGATCATCCAGAAGAATCTTTTATTTTAAAGTCAGCTGATTGGTACCATTAGTTCCATCTGTAGCCTTAACCCCTTGTGGTGGAGCAGCCACATTCACAGGTCCCGGGATTAGGACGTGGCCATCGTTAGGGGGCCAGTGTTCTGCCTACCACTGTCCCGCAGCCAAGCAGGGGCAGAATTCCGATGAGACTAGGTGTTCCCGCAGGGCCGAGGCTGAGCCCGGCTCTTCTCTTGCCATGCCAGGCTCTACTCACAGCATCTTGGGCTCAGGAGATGGTTCTTGGAGGAGTGAATGAGTGACACAGAGCGTGCCTTTGTCCCCTCTTGTCTGAAATGTGCATTTGGAATTAGAGCCTGAGAAAGATCACACACGAAAGAAAAACGCAAGTGTTGCCGCTTCTCCAGCCCATATCATGCCCCAGCGGTGACCACTGTTAGCAGTGTTTGCTTAGTATCCATCAGACCTTTCACAAGCTGTGTGTGTGCGTGCATACGTGCCCTTTCCTTTATTTTTTTTTTACCAAAATGGGCTCCGCTTTTTCTGATCTCGAGGCAGGCCTCATCCCTTCGTGTAGATCACGTTTTTAACTGTCTCAAGTTTCAGCTTGAGTCACATTCCAGTTCTGCCTCCCTGAGACTGTGCTCTGCTTGGACTTGAGCGTTTCCGAGTCTCCTCATTCTCTTCGGTGGATCACTGCTCTAAATGGCTGACCTCTTCCACTGTTCAGTGGGTCTTCTGGGTTCATTCTCGGAAGGGAGCCTTCATTTTGAGACCTGGGGTACCCTGCACCCAAACTCCACCTATCTGGAGTGGTGAGTAGCTGAGAAGGAAACCAAGCTCTCAGGTTGCTTTGGGGTGAGTGGACAAAGCCTGAGACTTTGGGGTTCAACAAGCTGATTGAGTAACGTGAGAGAGATGGAGGGGACTAACAGGTATTCGCAGCAGTGGCAGGATCTATGGAGGTTGGACATGGCCCGGAAGCCAGAGAAGACACTAAATGGTGCAGCAGCAAATGTTCCTACAGCCCAGCCCCGAGCAAAACACTCTGGGAAATGGCATGAGTGAGGCAGCCTTTGTTCCCAAGAAGCTCACAGTCTGTCTGGGGTACAGGGCGGAGACATTGCAGCAGAGAATTGTGGGCACCCACACTGGCTCTGCAGAGCGAAGGCTCCACACCGCTGGTTTCAGGCTGTTTCAAGATCCCAAAGCTTGGACAGATTTCTCAGAAACCTGTGAAGCTTCAACCAGAGTGTCTCTACTTTGAGTTGTTTTATTTGAAGACTTTATTTGAATAAAGATCCTACCACTTTAAAAAGTTTAAAAATCGAGGCTTTAGAAATTGGAGAAGTTCACTGTGGTCTGGTCAGCTGAGCTGATGGATGTGACTTTCTGGAACTTCCCAAGGGCCTTGCAGGATGAAGGTTGGGAGGGTGCCCAGGCCAGCAGAGAAGGTGACCCTGGGCGCCCACTCACAAGTAGTTGAAAAAAGAGCATCTTGTCTTGCTGGTGATTAATTGGAGTAGGACCTAGAGACCTGGCTTAGGGTCCCTTGGCCAGACCCAGTGTGTTCCCAGGCTGAGGAAAGAGTGAGTGTGCGTGTGTGTGCAAGAGCGTGTGAGCTTCAGAAGATTCTGTTCACTGCTGTATCCTCAGCACCTAGAACAGTGCCTGACACAAACAAAGCCCTTAGTAAAGATTTGTTGACAGATGAGTGGATGGTGGCTGCCTTCACCTGTCCTTCTGGTGGTGACATTTCCAGAGTTGCTCGGAGACAAGCCTTAATGAGAAACAAAAGAACTGGATTCAACCCCCGCCTCTGGAGAAGGTGTACACATGTACACACACGTGCACAAATGTGGAATGGGTGGGTGAGGAGGGAGGCCGTTCTGGGCTTGGGTGCTGATGCGACTAAGCGTGATCGAGTCCTCCTGGCTTGCTCCTGTGGCCCTGGGGCTCTGATCCCTCCCAGTTTTTTTTTAAGATTTTATTGGGGAAGGGGAACAGGATTTTATTGGGAACAGTGTGCACTTCCAAGTCTTTTTCCAAGTCAAGTTGTTGTCCTTTCAGTCTTAGTTGTGAAGGGCGCAGCTCAGCTCCAGGTCCAGTTGCTGTTAGTTGCAGGGGGTGCAGCCCACCATCCCTTGTGGAAGTTGAGTTGAACAGGCAACCTTGTGGTTTGAGAGCCTGTGTTCCAACCAACTGAACCATCCGGGAGCTCAGTGGCAGCTCAGCTCAAGGTGCGGTGTTCAGTCTTAGTTGCAGGGGGCACTGCCCACCATCCCTTGCGGGAGTCGAGGAATTGAACTGGCAAGCTTGTGGTTGAGAGCCCACTGGCCCATGTGGGAATCAAACCAGCAACCTTCGGCATTAGGAGCTCGGAGCTCCAACCGCCTGAGCCACTGGGCCGGCCCCCCCTCACAGTTTCTGAAAGGACATCTCTATGATGTCTCGGGCCTGGCTCTCCTGATGCTCCCCTTCCCTCTCCACCCCACCGTCACCCTTCCCTTCCTTGCTGCCAGGAAGGATTGGTACGTAATTCCATTGTTTTGTGTTCTCTAACTTAGCTCTTACTATGTTCCAGACTCTCTTAATGTGTTATCTCCTTAAGTCCACACAGCTGTCATGTAAAGTATTATGATTTCCATTTTACAGAACAGGACACTGAGCCTCGGGGGGGGCGGGGGGGTCAGGCGCCTCACTCAGCCCCTCACCAATAAGCAGCAGCCTATGTGGGTTTCCCCTGTGCCCACGCACACACCCTGCCCACAGTGCCAAGAAGCACATCCACCTGCTCCTACCCTCCCTCCAGCATCCAGTGTCCCAATTGAAAACCCAAGTCGTGTCCTGTTCCTGCTCTTCTCATAGCCCTTCCATGCTGTTCCCGTCACTCTCCAGATGAAAAACAGTCCTCATGGTGACATGATCGTCACCCCAGGATCTTTGCCTCTTTCCCCGAGCTGCTCGCTCTGGGCAGCTACTGGCCTTGCTGTTTGTTCCAATGGCAGCAGACGGGCTCCACCAGGCGCCTGCACTTTCTCTTCCTTCCGCCTGAAATGCTGTTCCCCCAGCTCTCCGAGTAGCTGATGCCTCACTTCCTGTCCATCTTGTTCACTTGTCAGCTCCATGAGACCCTTCCTGTCCCCTTCCCTGGCATGTGTTTTTCCTTTGTTTCTGTCCATATATATCATATTGTGTCTTTTGTTTATTCCGTGGATTGGCTCTTACCACTGGAACATAAATTCCGAGAAGGCCACTCGGTGCGCGCCAGACGCTGCTGTACCCTTAGCGACTGGAATAGGGTTGGGCACTGCGTAGTGGCCCCATAAGTTATTATGGAATTAAGGAGCAAATGGGTGCGAGTCAGCCTGCCCTCAAGGAACTTAGTTTGTCAGGGAGACAAACCAGCTTCAAATACAAAGCAGGATTTGCTCAGTTGTGCAACCCTTGGTGGCAGCCATGCGGTCATTTAAACCCTAGCAGTCTACAGCAAAATTATACCCATTTTCTCTGCCACGTTTGAAATCACTGGGTCTCCAAAATCTAGAAGAAAACCACACACAGCCCCTTCTCAGTACAGGATTGCAGCATTGCAGTCTCCATTTTCTGATTTGCTCCTCAATGTAAAGTAACTTGGAGGTGCCCGTGTCAGCGGGCGTTGTGGTAGCTGTGCAGTGGCTGTCAGCACTCTGCTTTTTCCTACCTCGAGGCCCAGTTTGCCCCTGCTGAGTGGCTTGTGCCCCTGCTGAGGTGGCATCTGGTTCCTGGGTGGTAGGCACTGACTCTCAGGAGATGAAGCGCTTGTCCAGGGTGAAAGCCAGGTGCCGAGCAAGGTCTCTCCATCTATGGTTCTCTTCCCTACCCTGCACATTCACTCAGGAGCTCCGTGGTGGGCAAAGCCAGGTCTCATTCCCCACCCATCCGTCACCTCTGCCCATACAGGGCACAACCCCTCAGGCCAGGATGCCCAGTAAGTTTGGGATGAAAAGGAGCCAGCCTAAGGTCAGACAGAGTTGGGGGAAGGGGACAGCATTAGCATCCATGTGCCAAAATACATGCACAGGAGAAAGGCAACGTGGGGTGTCGGCTTGTATCCGACCTTGAGAGGTGACCTTGTTTGCTGGTTGGTAGTGGTCCTGGGGTCTGCCAGGACTGGAGCCTCCCACTCTCCTTGGACCTCCCCTTGCACCAGGCCCTGGGCTCTGGAAATGGGGGTGTGGTTTGCAGAGACCTACAGGGAACGCCCTTCTAGTGGGCTTTCTGCAGGGCCCTGACTCTGCTCTCTGCTCCCGTTCCTGCCCAGCTCCCCCTCCGGGCCTTCGAGGGACGCTGGATCTCCAGGTTATCCGTGTGCGGATGGAGGAACCCCCGGCAGTCAGCCTCCTGCAAGACTGGTCCAAGCATCCCCAGGGCACCAAGGGTATGGGAGCAGGTGACACCCCAGACTGGCCTGCGGTTCTGTCGGAATCCAACACCACTGTGGGGGGAAAGCCAGAGGCAGGGAGTGCTGTGTAGGTTCTTGCTTTCCTGGGGCGGGGGGAGGGGAGGCAGCAGCCCCTTTTGGCTTCTCACTGGGAGCTGCCAGCTCTGCCACCTGATGGAGAGTTAACCAGGTGCCGAGGCAGGATGGAGGAGAGGGAAGGGGGCAGCATCTGCTGTTAGTTGACGGCACTGGAAAATGTCTGCCTGGCAAGGTGGGCAAGGGTGGCTGAGGCTGTCGTGTGGTGGGGCATTGGGCTTGTGGAGAACACCTACCCCGATCCTTCTGCTGACCCAGACCTCTCTGTCCCCCACCTCCTCCCACCCTCTCTTCACCCCCCACCATTCTCCCTTGGCACAGTGCCTTACACAAGAGGTGGTCATCACGGGGTTTGAACTGAGTCCCACTACCTCGGGGGTCGCCTCTCCTCCCCCCACCCTCGTTCAGGCTCCTCAACCAGGAGGCCTCCATTACCTCTTCCCACTCTGTCCCTGCAGGAGGCCCACGCAGCCCGTCTGAGGGCTCCATTCACTCCCATTCTCCTTTCTCCTGTTTCTTGTTGTATATATCTCCTTTGTTGACAATAAATTATTTTTTTTTATTAAGAGAGTTCCGTCTGGGCCATCATTGGGGGAAGGGGTTTGCTAGCAGGATATCTGGCCTCCTGGAACAACCTTGACAGGAAGGCTAAAAGGTTGTCTTGGTGGGAGCCAGAAAGCCCCCCACGTACCTACCCCCTGCCCCAGAAGGTGGAGCAGGGCCAGGGCAGGGCTTTGTTGGGCTAGAAGGTGAGGGCTGACTTGGTGTCAGTCACAGAGGAGCCCCTGGCTCCCTTCTTCCCTGTCCCTGGAAATGGGGTCAGAAACACCTATTTAACATACTGTACTTTCTGACTCACTTGAGAGACCACTGTCCAAGAGAGGCCATGGTGGGGGCGCCCAAGGCCGCTTACACCGTAGAGCTGAGACTTAACTTGGCCTGTCCAAAGTGGAACACTGTGGCTGGCGTGCACTGAGAGAGATGCCTCCTGACCCCCACCCCAGACGGGGAGGTGGGCACGGGGTCCTAAATGCAGCCCTGCCTTCAGCCTTGCAGCTCCACACACTCAGCTGCTCAGCTTTGTCCCGCCCTCTCCTTGGCTTAATGAAACCCAGTCCTCAGCCTGGTTTCCCCATGCCCCAGACCAGGAGAGGGCTGCTTTGGGTCTCTTCCCCAGATCCCTTACTCTCCTAAACTAACCATCACAGGCCAGAAGGTTGTGGCATTTGTTTTTCCCCTTTGGTGATGTGGAGCTCTGAAGAGGGACACGGAGCAGTGGACCCAAACCCCACTGTCCCTTTTAGAATCCAGGGGCAAGTGGGACAACTAGGACAATGCCTCCTTGGCACCTGCTCCTGATAGATGCTGAGCGTTCAGCAAGAGGGGCACCGCTAGGACTCGAGGTCAGTGGTTCCCGTATGACAGACTCAACCAGGCTTTGAGACCATCCAGGAAAGCTCATCTCTAAGTCAGGAAGGATCTAGGCCCGACGGTGCCGTGTTGTGTGCTTATCAGAGCTGATGTCACTCGTGGGCCAGCGTGGGCCAAACCAGGGGTGCGTGAGTGATCTCTCAGTGTGGTTGACTCATGGGACATGGTCCTTTTTCCCCTTCTGACTCAGTTATCTCCAAGGATATGTGGGCCCCTTGTCCAGGGGAGATTAGAAGACGTACGTGGTGGAGAGAAGGCCGTGGGCAAAGATTCAGGATCCCGTGTGTGTCTAGGGCGCTTCCACCAGTGTGGTCAGGCAGGCCACGGAACTCCCCCATGTCTCTACTGCCGTTTCTGCAGATGGGTAAAACTCGTATCCTCCCTAATACAAAGGAGTAAATGCTGAAAAGCTGGCTCTGAAACACAAATATGAATTATTGCGGGTGATTTCTGTCTGTCCTTTCAATCGTGTGACTGTGTTTACATTTATGCCGATGTGCTTTTAAACAACGTGGCTGTGTTGCTGGATGTTCACAATTGAGAAAACGTATATACAAGCTCGTTGTAAAATCGTGACGCTAAATGCACCTGCACTGCTGTTAATTTGATTGATGATTTGATCCACTAGACTGTGAGCTCCTTCCGGGCAGGGATTAGGTCGCCGTGACTTTGTTTTCCTAGAGCCCTGCATAGGGCCTGGCACATAGTAGGTGCTCAATAAATGTTTGTCAAGTGCCCTCTTGGTGTGTATTCCTCTGCGACATTTTTCAGTGCAAGCTGGTCCATGGAGTGCTGTTCTCTGGACAGGGTGGCTACCATGGTGACTAGGGGTGGCCTTCTGTGCCTTCAGCCCCACATCATGGCTGCAGGGATCTGCCCAGCCTCGGCCAGGACCCTAGGGACTATATGAGTGTGTGTGGCTGGGAGCTGCTGCTGGGTACCTCGGCTTACAGGGAGAGTTGGAGAGTGTGGAGGCAAGGGCATGACTCCACCCGGAGTACAGAAGGAAGTTTCTGAACAGATGTGACTGATGGCTTGAGGTCCCCCACCTGGACCAGAACCACCATCCTGGAACCACCAGCAAAGCTTCCCATACAAATATCAGTGTTTCCCCCGCTCCAGGGCTGGTAGTGGCAACGCTATCCAGGTGTGATGCTGAGACCCAACCATGACTTGGAGTGAAGGGGTGGGGGAGGAGGGCGCCACTGCCCGTGGCTCCTGACGGCCATGCCCCTAGTCCCCAGTACTCCTTTGCACTCTGAAGCTGGCCACCTCCTTTCCCTCCCAGTTACCCTCCTTGGGGACCAGGTCGAGGAGATCTTTTTGGATGGCAGTAATAGCCCTGTGGGCAAAGCCAGTCTGAGACAAGCGAAGAAGCAGCCCCTTCCCTCCTTGAAGAGAAACTGGAATGTGTAAGAGTGTGTTTGGGAAGGGGTGGGGACACTGGCTGGGCCCCCATGCGGCTCCCAGTTGCATCACTGGTCTGGCCCAGGCTCTGCAGCTCCTCCAATCTGACTTCCCTCTTGTGCAGAAAATGCGATAGTCAGCCTCGCCTCCACTGCCACCCACACTGCTGGCGTTCAGGGCCCTTTGTAAACTGTGACGCGCTGCGCACCCCTGAGGTGTGGGAGAAGATGGGAGACTGAGATAGGAAAGCATCTCTGATGGGGTTGCAGCCTCGCTGTGTGCCCCCCACCGGATCTGTTGGGAAAGGGGCACCCAGCTCCCTCCCCGAGGCAGCACAAGCAGGTGTGGCAACAGGTGAGGTGGCTCTGCTTTCCCACCTCCCTAGAACCAGCTGCCTCAGCCCAGAGCCTTGACAGCGAATCTGCTCAGTCCTTCTCCCCTAAGAGGAACACCATTCCTCACAGAATGTACCAGCCTCCAGAGAAGGAAGCAGAGCAGGCCTTTTGGCCTCCCCAAAACCAATGTCAATGTCTCAGACTTGGACCCCACACCTAGGAGGCCTGAGAAATAGGAGCAGCAAGGGGGGGCGGCTGGGCTGACCACCCCGTGGGCTCAAATTCCACAAATATGAATGGAGGCCCCGTGGGCAAGTTCTGCTAGGAACTGCAGAATGCAGACCGGACATCAGCCCTGGTCTCCACTGTGGGTCACCCCACATTGTGCCCATTATATGGGTGAGGAAACTGAGACTGCGAGATGAACCAGGTGACTTGCCTGCCATTCCAGAGCTGGTAAAGGAGCAAAGAGAGGGAGGCCAAGCCCAAGTCTGCCTGACTCCAGAGCTGTCTCCTGCACTAATTGGCCTGTTTCGGCTTTAGGAAGACCGTGACATCTTTCTGTGACAGTCCAGGCACCCATGGGTTCATGGGGCGGGGTGGCCGTGGACTCAGGTGGGAGACTGGGAAGGTAATTCGAAATGACAAATTCTCAGCATCCTCCCATCCTGCTCCAGCACTCTGATGGTGGTACTCAGTTCACTGACTATCCCAGTTTCCAGAGTCCCCCCAGGTCATGGAACCTGCTGGGATCATGCCCTGTACCTAGCAGTGCCAACTGGAGAGGCTCTCTGCACACGTGGAAGGGTGATCATCTCACACCTGTCCCAGGTGGGAACCAAGCTGAGGGCTTTGAGGGTGGATGGAATCTAGCTCCTCACCTGCCCCTTTTCTCCGGAAGTTGGCTCCTGGGCCCCTGGGTACGGGCATGGCCTCCCTCAGTGACCTGTGACCCTGGCTCCAGCCAGGCTCGGTATTTGGAGGCTCCAAAAGCAGTGACTGGTACAATTATGTCCATATGGGGTTGGGCCACTCTCGGGGGCAGGGCATTGGGGCGGGGAGGGGGGGGCTTCTGTCCAGACACGGCCCTGTCCCCTCACTGCCTCTCCCTGACCTGGGGCAAGTCCTCTTGTCCACCATAGCACCCACATCTTCCTAGGTGAGTGGTTTGCCTCTAAGAGACTCACCCATAGCCCTCCAAGGTCAGAACTGGGGTTGAGACAGCTGTACGTCGACAGTTGTTCAGAGCTCAAGCTGAAGAGGCCACACCAACCTGGGCCCACAGCTGTGAGCTGGGTGATACGCACGCACTGCTCCAGGCCCTGGGAATACAGCTGTGAATGAGACACAGCCCTGCTCCCTCAGCACCCCCATCCAGGGGAGACACAGCAGACAAGGCTCTGATATGGCCAGCAGGGGTGAGTACTGGGAAGAAAAATGGCATGATGGAGGGGCGCGAGTTTTTCCTTTTTTCTGTTCTTTTGTTCTTTTTTTGATCATGGATATTTTCAGACACACCCAAAAGAAGAGAGAGAATGGCGTAATGAAGCCTTATGTACCCAGCTTCAACAGATGTGGTCAGTTTTGGTTTATCTTCATCTCCCCATGTCTCTGTCCCTTCTAGATTATTGTAAAGCAAATCCCAGACATGTCATTTCATCTGTAAATAGATCTGTTGGTATCACTGAGCGATTCAGACTCTGTTCGTATCATTGTCACACTTTAAAAATCATTAATGCCTTAATGTCATCTAATATATAGTCAGTGTTCACATTCCCTAACCAGTCCATGAATATCTTAACATTTTTAATTGTGGTAAAACACACATAACATAACATTTACCATCTTAACCACTTTCAAGTGTGCAGTTAAGTCACAAGTACATTCACGTTGTGCAACTAATCTCCAGAACTCTTCATGAATATCTTTTTTTTTTTTTTTTAAGATTTTATTGGGGAAGGGGAACAGGACTTTATTGGGGAATAGTGTGTACTTCCAGGACATTTTTCCAAGTCAAGTTGTTGTCCTTTCAGTCTTAGTTGTGGAGGGCGCAGCTCAGTTCCAGGTCCAGTTGCCGTTGTTAGTTGCAGGGGGCGCAGCCCACCCTCCCTTGCAGGAGTCGAACCGGCAACCTTGTGGTTGAGAGGATGCGCTCCAACCAACTGAGCCATCCCGGAGCTCAGCGGCAGCTCAGCTCAAGATGCCGTGTTCAATCTTAGTTGCAGGGGGCACTCCCCACTATCCCTTGCGGGAATCGAGGAATCGAACTGGCAACCTTGTGGTTGAGAGCCCACTGGCCCATGTGGGAATCGAACGGGCAGCCTTCGGAGTTAGGAGCACAGAGCTCCAATCGCCTGAGACACCTGGCCGGCCCATGAACAGCTTTATAGGCCGTTTGTTTGAATCAGGATCTAATGAGGTCCACACATTGCATTTAGTTAATATATTTCAACTTGTAACAGCCCGTCTTTCCTCTTTTTTTTTTCCTTCTTTTTCCTTGTTTAGGAACACAATGACTCGTCCTGTAGACATAATTTCCTCCGTTCTGGATTTGGCTGATCGCATCCGCCTCATACCATCAGCGTGTTCATCCATAGGGGGATGCAATGTTGAAAGGGGCTGGAGAGGGTTTCCTCGGGAGCAGACCTCTAAGCAGAGAGAGCCACGCAGTTAAATAAGATAAGGGAGTTCTGAGCAGAGGGGACAAGGAGGGCCAAAGCCCTGTGGCTTTCTTTCCCCAGGGATTCACGCCAGGCACTGTTAGAGGCACCAAGGACACCATCGGGAACCAGAATACTATGTCCCTGCTCTCCTTGGGACTGGAGACCTCACTCACTGCCCTCCAGGGGCGGATGGCGGTGAGGAAGGCGAAGTATCCCCCCGCAGATAGCCTGCCTTCCGGCTCCGGGAGCTCCGGTACAGCTTTGGGTACGTGGGGACATCATCTTGGCACACTGGTGAGTCATTGCCCGGCCTGCCCTCCACCTCCTCCAGGAAGCCAGTTAGAGCCCTGGACGCCAGCTGGTACCGACTCCCCTCTGCCAACTCCAAGTCGGGGGCTGCTGTTGGCCTGTCTGACATCCCCCCAGATGGGAACTCCCTGAGGGCTGGCCTCCTTCATGCCTCCATGGGTTGCTCCCATTCCCGCCTGTCCTTCCTTGCAGCCCTTTGCTTATCCTGGGGATCAGACTCAGCATCACCTCCTCTGAGAAGCCTTCCTTGCTGCTCCCTCCATCCAGTTCCCATGCTCCCACAGGTCCCAGATCACCTCCTTTGGGTATCTCCCTCTAAGCCCCATTAAAAACTGCCCACTTATGCTTCTCATAGAGCCTCTGCCAACATGGCAGCCTGGCTTTCCATCCAGAATGTTCGGCCTTCTCAGCAATGGAGGTGGCAGTACCTGCTCGTGGAGAGTGACCCAGTGTGGGAGTGTGGGTTGGTACAAAGGACACCCCATCCCAGGAAAACAGACTCTGAAGGTGCCCTGCCGTCCTGGTACCCTTTCTTCTCTCCATCCCTTCCCCAGGTTGGTGCAGTGGTCTCCATGGACAGCCAGACCTTCCTACTGTACTGTAGGAACATATGAGCAAGGCTGGAAGGGACACTGTCCCCTCCATCCCAGGCATGGGGCCAGGTCATGGGTGAGGAAGGGGGAGACAGGCGTATTTGCTGGGTTAGGATTTTGGAGTGTCTTAGTCCATTCAGGCTGCTGTTACAAAATACCATAGACTCATGGCTTATAAACAACAGAAATTTCTTTCTCATAGTTCTGGAGGCTGGGAAGTCCAAGATCAAGGCGCTGGCAGATTCAGTGTCTGGTGAGGGCCCTCTTCCTGGTGCGTAGAAGGCAGTCTTCTTATTGTGTCCACACATGACGGAAGGGGCAAGCAAGGGAGCTCTGTGAGGTTGCTTTTCTAAAAGCACTAATTCCGTTATGCCCATTAAGTCATATGGAGTCTTTGAGACCTAATCACCCCCAAAGGCCCCACCTCCTAATGCCATCACTTGGGGGATTAGGATTTCAACGTGAATCTTGAGGGGATACACATTCAATCTATAGCATTATAGAAGACCCCATAGAGAGCAAAGAGTCCAGCTCCCCCTCATTGTACAGACAAGGAGCCTGAAGCCCCAAGGGGGGAAGGGAATCACCTAATGGCTTATGTGATCCATTAGGGACAGAGCTGGGACCAGAATGGGCTCTCTTACTTCTGATCCACTGCTGTTCAGGGAAATGGGGTGGATATAGCAGAAAGCCTTAAAAGAAGACTGGGAGGCTGGCTAGAGTACGCTAATAACAGCAGCGCACACTGAGCGCTGGCCATCCATCAGACTCTAAGTTTGTTTCATGTATTAACTCATTATAGCCTTGCAAATTATCCCCATTTGACAGTTGGGAAAATTAAGGTAGACAGAGGTTCAGAGGCTTGCTAAGATCGCAGAGCTACTAAGAAGCAGCCTGGCTGGAGGCCCCTGGATAATATTTGGTAGCCCGTCGTCATTGCCTACTTCCCACCTTTCGCGGGCTGAGTCCCCTGTGCTCACTCCCCTAGCACGGTGCCGAGCTTCTCTATTCTGTGCTTTCCTTGTTAGTAGACCAGGGGTAATAACTGCTTCCTGCACATTGTAACTGATAATGTCTACACAGCACACACCTGCACGTGTGTTAGCAAAACCAGGAAAGGAGAATGAGACCGGCAGTTCCTGTCCTTGTGTAGCTCATGGCCTGGTGGTGGTTGGGGAGGGAGCACCGATAACAAATGTATTCTAGTCTAGCAGTTCTAAGATGCACGTTTTTTCCCACTCCAGCGTCTCTGGAACGTTCTAAATTCAATACAGTATGTGGCGATGGTGACAAAGCGCATGATGGAAATTCAGAGATGCCAAAAAAAATATAAGGCAAAGCTCCTCGAGATGGGAGAGTCTCTGACAAGTGAGAGGGCAGGAGTGGGTCTTGGCACTCCTTGATCAGAGGCCAGTTCTGGACCATTCCTCCACCCCCTGGAGTGGCCTGTCCAGCATGAGCTGTACTCTGGCTGCACTGGTTGGGAGGAGAAAGATTGAGAAGAGTTTCGATGTTTCAGAGGGGAGAGAATAAGGATGGCTTCCGCTCGCTCCAGCACCCTGCCTCCCTTTGCTTCTTTCCTCCCTTCCTGCCCACAGGGGTGGGTGGGGGTGGGCAGTGGGGTAGATTGCTACCCTCAGGCCCCTTCCCTGTGCTGGAGCTGGGAATCCCATAGCTCCGCCTTCCACGGTTCCAGTGGCCTCACAGCTGCCCTGGACCACTGGTCATGTTGGTTCCTTTCTACCTGGTCTGGAGCTGCGGTAGATGCCTTTATTTTTGTGTCTGTTTTGTTTTCAGTTGTTCAGGTTGGAAAGCTTGGAATTATCTTTAACTCCTCTCTCTCACACCCCTCCAAACCAATCCATCAAAATATCCTGTTGGCTCTACCTTCTGAATATAACTCAAATCCAACCACTTCCCCTGCTGCTGCCCTCTCCAAGCCACTGTCATCTCTCTCTTGAATTATCGGAAAAGCCTCCTTCCTGGATTCCAGGCTTCTGCTCCTTCACGCTATCCTCAACCCAGCAGCCAATCAGATCACGTCACTGCCGAGACTCCCTGTCTGACTCTCAGGGAATGCCAAAGCAGTGGCCCTCCAGGCCTGGCCCCTCAATACCTTTCTGCCCTGTACTCCTACTACTCTCCCCCTCGCTTACTCTGCTCCACTCTCATTGGCCGCCTTATTCTTTAACTAGCCAGGCCCGTTCCTGCCTCAGGGCCCTTGCACTGGCTATACCCTCTCCCTGGAATGCTCTTCCTCCATATCTGCAGAGCTCACTCCCTCATGTCTTTCAAGTTTTTGCTCACATGTCACCTTCTCAGTGAGGCCTATATTGACCACCTTAATACTGCAACTTCTTTCCCACCCCAACAATTCTGATCCCCCTTATAGCTGCCTGTATATTTTTCCCGTGGTATTTCATACTTACTATTTTGTTTATTGTCTGGCTTCCCCACTTGAGGTGTAAATTCTCCGAGGGTGGAGATCTTTGTCTATTTTGTTCACTGATATACTTGAAGATCCTAGAACAGGGCTTTGCACATAGGAGGTGCTCAACAGAGATTTGTGGATGAATGAATTTGTAAATTAGAAAGGGGTAAATGTGTGGCAACACATAATTAATCTTTGAAGAGAACTAGGAGGTTTCAGGAATTTGAGAAGGTGATATTTGAACTGGGTCTTTAAGTACACCTGGAAGCTGAGGTAGGTGACTGGCTAATTGATCAACCTGAACAAAAAGCATGGAGGTGGCAGAGCTTGGTGGCAGGGCAGGAGCTGGGGGGAGGTGTCAACCAGTGATACCTAGTTGGAGAGGATATTAGCAAGATAAGTAGAGGCCAGATATGCAAAGCTTTGGATGCAGGCTAAAGGCTTTCCTACCACCAGGAGCAGCTACAAAATTTGTCAGACCCAGTGCACGGTAAAGAAGCAGGGCCCTTTTGGTAAAAATTTCAAGAGAGTGACAGCAGAGCATTAAATCAAGCGCAAGGCCCTTCTAAAAGTAGGCTCATGAAGCCAGTCCTGCCTCTCCCACAAGGGAAATTGTGAGAGCCTTCAAGAAGGACAGAGATGTAATTGGAGGTGGACTTTAGGAAGATTATTCTGGTGGGGTAGGTTGGAGGGAATCTAGGCAGAGAGACCAGTTAGGCAGCCTTGTGTGGAGAGAGGAAGAGGAGGAGACAGGTGGGGTGGGGGTGGGGCTAAGAGGCAGAAGGCTGGGGTGAGAACGTGAGTGCGTAGAAGCATGGAGGTGGTAGAGTTTACTTATGCAGGAGCATGGGTCGGAGAAGACCCCTGAGTGCACCTTCCTTTGCTACTCCAACCCCCTTCCTCTTTTCTCTTCTTTCCAGACCCAAGCCTTAGAAGTGAGATCCAACACGAATCGGCAATGTGTCTCTCTTTGGCCACCAGAGGGCAGATCATTCTCATGGATTTTCAGGATTAATTTGGGGTGGGGGGGAGTGGAATGGCCTCTGTCCTCACCTCTTCCTTCCTATCTCCCTAACCTCCTTCCGCAATTCTTCACCAACTTCTTCCTCAATGGCTGAGTGCCTGAATGGAGCTGGTGCAGAGCATGGGGAGGTGTTCTGGAGTCCAGTGTATTTACTACGACTGTAGAGAGTACCTGTTACCTTAGGAAGTACCTTCATACCACCCTCTCATTGCATCTGTCCGACTCTGTATTTCTCTGGTTGACTTGGCCAAGGGCTCTCTGCTCAAGATGCTAACGCTGGGAGTTAGAAGTCAAGTGTCAGAAGTCCAACCAGCACTTTTCCCCTCAATCCCTGGGGCCTCTCTGCTCCTGTACCTTTGGGGACTTGGTTGAACCTGGTCTCTGGCTCTTGTGGGAACACTGGCTTCTGCCCATCTTAAGCTGTCTTTGAGCCCTGGGGCAGGGGCAGGAAGGCAAGTTCCAACATGTCTGGGGTAAGATGGATGGGACAGCTTGGAGCCAGAGGAATCAGATCAGCCTACTGCTTTTCCCTGCTGAGACAATTTAGGGGGAAGTGAAGATTGGACCCAGGTTGCCAAATGGACTTCCTGTTGGATCAGAGGCTCTCCAAGGATGAGAGGGAGCTCAGAGCGGACGACTCCAAAGACCTCAGTTTATTGATGGGGAAACTGAGTCCCAGGGAAGGAAAGGAACTTCTCCAGGTGCCCATTCTTTGTGCCATCCTGAGGAATTCTCATTGTCAACCAATGTCGGTTTTCCACGAGTTTCTTTGTCTTAGACGGGATAACTCAAATGTGAATTAAGATGAGAATGTCTTTCCTGCCTTAGTTTGCAAGAGTATTTAAAAAAGTAACTGGGAGAACTCAATATTACCATGGTGCGATGTTGTTTTGTGCTATTTTGAACAATTAAGACTTTTTTTGGGGAAAAAAGGTAACTAGAATTAAAAGCTGTTATTTAGAATGTCATCACTGGAACAAAGGCATTGACTCGTTCAATACAGGGACATCTAGGAGCCTAAGCTCATGTGATCACGTTATGTGATTTTTCCAAGATCACACAGCGTTTTCATTCTACACACTGGGGCTGGAATGCAGGGCTGAGGAGACCTTTGCAGTTGGGAACCACGGACGCAGACCTGGTGCTTGCCTGGGAGCTTGACAAGAAGCCAAGATAGACGATGGCAAGTGATGAATAGTAGATGGACAGGTAATAGAGTAATGCTACATTTGACAGATGACACATGTTGATAGACAGGTTGGATGATAAACGAGATGGACTTTATGAGCTGACCGACCACGAACAGACACGCAGATGGGAAGTTGCTTTAGAACCAAAGGATGCCAATGGCAGGGACGGCTAACGGCCTTATTTTCTATTTAGTTAAAGACTAACACGCTCCCTGTTCAAGGTTTGAAAATATCCGAAATCTGACGGAAAGAAACGAAGTCAGACTCGGTACCACCCGAGGGAATGACCCGGGGCTCGCCCGGCCTCGGGTGTTGCCGGAAATGGCCGACGATTGCCGTCGGCTGCGGGGCTGGGCGGGGCGGGGGCGTGGCCGGCTCGCCGCACGCGGAGCGGCTTCGGGTGTTTCCGGAAACTGCCGAGAACCAGCTTGAAGTGGGCGGGGAAAGGCCTGTGGGCGGGGCTGGAGTACCCGTTGTCGCTTCGTGTATTTCCGAAAACAGAGCCGAAGCTTGGTCTTCACAGTCGAGGAGGCGCGCGCGTCCCTGGAGGTTACCTTCTTCGGGTGTTTCTGGAATTCAACCCATAGTCGGTGGCCAGGAGGAGGAGGCGCGGCCCCCTCCCGTTCCTGGCCGCTTCGGATATTTCCGGCTGCTGCCGGCGGAAAGAGCCGAGGGCCGGCGGTGGTGGCGGCCATGTTGGGAGCAGCAGGTCCGGCGGCGGCTGCCTGTGTGCCGGGCGCGGAGCAGTGCCGCTGAGGGCAGGGGAGGAGCGAGGCAGGCGGCCGGCTGCGGCGGCAGAGAGTAGGCGGAGCGGCGCGGCCCGGCCGAAAGGCGGCACAGCCCAGCCGGGGGTCGGGGGGGTGCGGTCCGGAGCCGCTCGGAGCCGGCGCGGCCTAGCCCGAGCGGCGCATCCCCGGGCTGGCGTGAGCGGCTGCCCGGCCTCCCCGCACCCCCGGCCGGGGCCCATGCGGCGGGTGCCCCTGCTGTGAAAAGCCCCGCCCGGTCGGGCTCCGCGCCTTCCCTTCCCTCCCTTCCTCCAAGCTTCTCGGTTCCCTCCCCTGAGATACCGGCGCCATGTCCAGCGCCCGGACCCCCCTACCCACGCTGAACGAGAGGGACACGGAGCAGGTAAGGAGCCCCGATGGCTCCCCGAATTCTCTGGCTGGGCCCCTGCACCTTGCAGAGCCTCCTCCCTCTCTGCTCTCCTCGTGCCCCTGCTGCCATCCTGCAAGCCTCGGCTTCTCTGTCATCGGGCTCTCGGCTCCGCACAGCCTCCTCCGAGTCCTGTCCTAGGACCCACCTCGTCCTGACTCCAAGCTGCACACTTGCCTTTCTGTTGACCCCCCCTCTCCCTTTACCGCCCTCCCGCGCTCTTCCGTGTTACCTCCCCAGCTTCCCCTTCTCTTCCCTTTTTCTCTCGGGCTTTTCTGGTCTTCCTCCACCCACGCTTCAAGCAGCCACCCTCCTCCTCAAATAGTACCCAGCGATTTGCCCCAGATGGTTGTCCACATCTTCTTACATCTCTTTACCCTTTTCTCCTCCGCCCGCACCGGTTCTCCCAGTCCCTGGTCATCACCCTCAGGGTCCTTGCCCCGGACTGTGTTCTCGGTCTCTGTTCCCTTCCAGTTCCCCAGCTTTTTTCACCCTGCTTGTTCCTTCTCCAAATTGTGTTCTCCCTCTTGCTTGCAACCCACCAGCTCCACCCTCATCACCTTTCCAAATCGTTCGCCTACTCTTTGCTCATCACTTTCCCTTCTTTTCAACAGGAGCTCCCTGGTGCCTCGCGCTGGCATTTGTTGCTTCCGTGTTTCCCATACAGCTGTCATGCGCGTAGTTTTCCCACAGGTTGTCTTTGGGGTTCCAGCCTTCACTCCCTTCAGTCTTTGCATCCTTCATGTTCTCTTCCCCTGGGCTTTGTCTTTTAAGTCTCTTGGCCTTCTGTTTCTCATGTGAGTGCTTTGCCAGCCTTCTCCCTGGGCTCTTCCTACTAAGGGAAACACTACTATTTCCTCCCACTCCATTATCACAACCTGTTGCTGGGGCCTTTCCCAGGTCTCGCTACATCACTGTCCCTGCCTGTCTTCTTACACTGCAATGCAAACCATGCTGCCTGCTTGTCTCTCCACTCCTGGCTCTGTCACTTTTCATAGTATCTTCCTCCTTGCTTGTTCCCTTCTGATTTCTCTACCCCATCTTCCTTACTGTGCCTCTTAACCAGGATTGCCTTTCATGTCCATATTAGTCTCCTGTCTTTTTCACATCGTGTTTTTCCCCCCATATGCTCCTATCCATTCCCTTCCTATTGACTAGTCTTTGTAACTTCCCATCCAGGCATTTTGCGTGCTAGCTTCTCAGTCCCTCTCATCTTAACAAATCACTGCTATGGTTTGTCACCCAAGCCTAAGCCTTTTTTATGTCATCTCACCTCTGAACTGAGAGACGTCCAACTTCCACCTCTCCCCTTTCTTTCACCATCTCCAGTGTCCCTTGCTGACTGCTTTGTGGAGTGTTCCCTGCCTGTCACACCCTCCTTGGTGGAGAACTTTACTAGGCCAAAAAAACTTAACTTGAGAAAGGAGCCCTTCTCCCCTGGGGCTGCAGTGCTTTTTTGCATCCTTTTACCTCATTATATCCTTTATGTTTTCCTCTTGTTCCATTTGTTTCTTTGTAGCCCAATGGAACTGTTGCAATATTCTCTTGCATGTTAACATCCTTCTCTGAAAAATCTTCCCTCTTTCCATCACTCCTAAGTTTTCCTTGTTTGTTACTCTCACCCCCCCCCCCCCTTGCTTTCTGTCACCTGGGCAGTCAAGAACTTAGGAGGAGTTCTGGACTGTTTCTGTGCAGTGGTTGACCCTTTCGTTACTGATGGATTGATTGCTTCTGGGGGTGAAGCCGGGGTTGAAAGGGAGGGAGGGATGATTACCATTGTGTCCCCGGGTTTGGCCGCTGGTTCTGCATGGGCTGGGCCTGAGGGCTTCACAAACAGGAGCGCCTCGCTCTCCAGCTGTTTCTCTCCTTACTGGGAACCACTTTCTCTAGGTCCTCTTGAGGTTGCCTGTTCCATTTCTTTTCCTATCACAACCTTTGTTTTAGCAGGTAAACCCTGCTTAAACAGAGAAGTTTTCCCAGACTGCTGATTATGAGCTGGTAGGAGGAGGCCAAGGGACTGACTGGCTGGCACCTTCAGGCATTTGGGGAGTGGCAGTGGATGCCTGCTCCCAGCGAGGCTGTGGGGGGCATTGTGTTGAGCAGAGTAGAGTAACAGACCGCCTCAGTGTGGTTCCTTTGTGCTGTTTGTAAATGTAAATGTATTCTTGCCATGGTCTTTTCGTAGTGATGTGTGTGTTGATTTCTTCTCTTCCCGACATGCCTAACATACTGCTGAGCATAGTGGGAACTAGGCGCACACCCACTGGTTTTATGATGGCCGGAATCAGTGAACCATTTGGGAATGGAAGCTGTTCTTTGATAACTTTGTCCAGAGCCGTGGCTGCATGCTTTGCCATCCTGTTCCAAATTAGGAATTATCCCATTTCTACTCTTTGTGAACTTAAGTTCCCCTGAACCATTCATAGCTTCTGCTCTTCTCATGGTAGCCAGTCTCACTATTGACTTGATATTAAGTGTCATCCTAGTAAAAGCATGGACTTTGGGAAACCTTGGATACACCTATTACAGTCAGGTGCCTGTATGTTTAAAAACAAGAAGAAAGACAAGTAGCATCTCCTTTGGTCCCAAGACCAGCGATGCCGGAAGCATTGCTTCCTTTAGAATCGATCATGTCCTCAGGTGAGAGAGCAAAAACAGCTCTTCTTGGTCCTGTTGCGATTCTAACTAAAGTCCTGGAAGCTCAGTCATTGCAGCAAGCCTTCGTGCTATGAAAGAAAAAGCAGAAAAGCAAGGGATTTGGTTGGGCTGATTCCTGCCCCCCAAAGGTCCTCTATCACCTTATTTAGATTTAAATTATTTAAATTGGTGTCACTGGAAAAGAGATAAACAAACCCCACTGGTTGTCTTCAAGCTCCAGTCTCCTTTTGCTCTTCCTCTCCTCCGGGCTTTAAAACATGTGGCTGATGAGAAGCTGTTTCCAGGAGCTCCTTGATCACATCTGAACTAAACACACATAAACACACAAAGAAATGTTGAAGCATAAAAATAAACCTTGTGTTCTTGCAGGGAGGTTGCCTGTTTGCTGTGGACTCTGCTTCTGACAGTGAAAGTAGGAGATAAAAGAAAGTCAGCTCTGTCTTTAAGATGATTTTTGTGACACCTGGTTCCAGATGTGCTTTATCACAGCCAGATTCTTCTTCCCTCTTCCTTTTGCAGAAGGAAGACTGTAACCAGGGGCTGGTAGTTTGGGGGATTCTTAATCTGTGAGCTGAGCTTTCTGTTCACTTTTCCAAATGGCTCTTCTGGCCTGGAGGCTTGGCAGTGGTGAGTGCAGTCAGCAAGATGACTGTTTTCCAGCCAGCAGCAGCAAATAGGCAAATGTGGAAAGGGATCCAACTTCGAGAGTTTACTTGCCGCTGCCTACAGCTGTCTGTAACACCTGGTAGAGGGGCTACATGGCTTCAGGCCTGCCCCATCTCTGGCCTAAGGAGCCACCAGAAAGGGCTCCCAAGAGAAAACAGGAGCCTTTCACAACTCCCCCCCCACGCCACTTCTGCTACAGTGGGCTAGGGAGGGCGTTGCTGTCATTCTTCTGGTGAGTGAGTGACATTGTTCATTCTCAACTAGATCTGGGAAGAGGAGTTTGGAAGTCTGGGTGAAGAGGAAATCTAACATATAGGATCCTGTAAAGAACAACTGAGCCACTCCAGACACATGTATCGCTTGGCTCCCAGGGTTGGTTCTGGCTGAATGCAGGACTGCATAGTTGGTTTTAGTGTCATCTCGTGAAGAGCTCGGTTAACTCTCATTTCTCTCCATGCCCTGCGAGTTGTGCGGCACCGGGCTCTGGATGCTGACTCTGACCTCTGCCCTTTGGTTCTGGCCAGGGGCTCCTTATTGGTGCTGCCTTCTGGTCAAGAATGTGGCTGTATCAGACCGTATACAGTGGTACCTCGGTTTTCGAACATACTCCGTTCTGGAAGACCATTCGAGTTCTGAAACATCCGAAAACAGCCGACAGCTAGGCCTCAGGATCTTGCACTCAGCGGAAGCCGGTGACATGTTCGACTTCCGAGGCGTGTTCGAAAACCAAAGCATTTACTTCTGGGCTTACGGCATTCGTAAACCGAAATGTTCGTCAATGGAGACGTTCGAAAACCGAGGTACTACTGTATTCTCATTTTCTGCTTGGCTCTAGAAATCAGGAATGAGGTATTATTAGAGTAAGGGCTTTAGGAGTCCCTGGAGTTCACAGAAGTGCCATACCATGACGTTTGAACCCAGTAAAGGTAACTGCCGAGGAAATTGTCATAATTTCTCACTAATCTGTGGATTTGGGGAAGGAGCTAAACAGATGGATACAAGGCAGTCATTGAAACTTGGCTTGCCTCAGATTAAAATCAAGTTTGCTTAGAGATAACTGAATTTTTCCAACGGTGACCAAAGATGGGGCCTGAGGTTTTTTTTCAGTGTAAATGTCTTAAGCAGAGTGGATGCCTGCGAGGCAGGAACAGGTTAAGAATTTGTCTGACTGAGAGGCTGGCATGGTTAGGTCTCTTGGGAGTGGAAGGCTTCTCAGACTAGACTTCTTCCCTTTTGAGCAGAACAACCCAATTGTCAGTAGCCACTTGACCAGTACAAACCCAGGCCTTCAGGAACTCTTCCCATTGAGCACTTAGCCACCTGGCTGGCACCGCCCTCCTCCCAGGAGCTTCCGTGACTTTCCTACATATATATTACGTCGACTTGAATGAATATTTTATGCCCAGAGTGCAGCCAGGCCTCAGACTTTGTGGCCCATTATCGACAAGCGGGATGGGGGCTGGGCGCCACCTTTGGCCCCCTGATTGCGTCTCCACTTAAATGGACTCCCCAGCAGCACTTTGAAGCCCATTAATGGATTGGGGTGAAGTAACCTCAGCAGATGGAAAGGGCAAGGAGGGTGGTGGTCCTTCCTTCTCTGAGACTGCCTGATGAGGCTTTCCTGTGGAAGCCAGGCCCAGCCCCAAGTCCCTCTGCTTGGTTAAGCTGTAGACTATGGCTACTAGACCGCTGCTTTGGAGAGGAGGTGTGGAAAGGGTTTCATTTTCTCTTAGCTGTGGTGGTGCTGCCAGGTTTGCCACTTGCCTGTCAAAGCAAAAATTGAGAGGGATGTGGACGGCGTGGGAGGAGTTTAAACCTGACCCTTTCTCCTTCAGCGGAAGTTCAGCAAAATGACAAACCAGATAGTGGCTGAGTTTTCTTCTCTTGATGGGAGATTCCAGCATTTGTACATTTTGCGCTTAAAGCTGGGATTCTCCAGGCTTTCTCCCAGCCTTCATCAAACACGAGTGAGTCACTGAAGTGTTATCTATGCCTTTTCCCCTTCTGTCTCAGCAAAGGGAAGAGTAAGCCTTTACAAACCTTGGGGTGGAGGACACCACCCATGTCCTACTTCTGGCGTGGGGAGAGACCACCCATCCCCGTGTCAAATCTGGCGCTCGGAGCAGTGTCACTACCCCACCACAACCCGCCGCACATCACTGCTGTCTTCTAGACTTTGAGATGGTGCATCTGATTCTGAAACAACACCAGGAAAGAGTCTGGCCTCTTGGTTTCTAGCTCTCTCTCAGCTCTTCTCTTGCCCACTAGACCTACTCTTCCTTTTGGGGGGAGAAATAGGCTAGATCCCTTCATCTGAATGAATGTTTTTGTCTAGAGTGTTTGAAGTTTCTGGGGTCCTGTGGGGAATTCTTTCTACAGGTTTCTGTCTTTGGGTTAGCACTCATTTCCCTTTACTTTCTTTTATTCCTTACATTTCTCATTAGAAAATGGTGAAAAGGACAAAAACAAATGCATTTCTCTTCCTGCACCATATGATTAATTTTAGGCTTATAAAGCCTTGTAATCACAAGGTTTGATAGGAGAGAGGGTGAGATGGACGCTGCTCCTGGTGGCTTGGTGAGTCCTGTGGGACGGTGGGGGGGGAGAGAAGAGGAAGGGTGTGTTCAATGGCTGGCTCCAAGCCACCTTTTTCTTTTTAACATAAGGAAGGCGGAGCAGACCTGAGGCTTCTCTGTAGAACCAGTCAAGCTGGTTTTGAGCAGCCTCGGCCTATTTTCCTCTGTGTTCTTTGGGAAATGGGCAATACAAAGGTCTGCCTCCTCTGGGGCTCTGCTCATTGAGGCATGAGTTTGGACGATGTCTGTAAACAACCCCCTCCCCCCAGTACTGAATGGGTCTGAGCTGGGCCTCTCCACATGAGTGGGCTTTCTCTACACCCCGTGCACCTCAAGGTAACTTGGTCTTACACACCTTTCACCGGAAGCTCGAAGATACAACTCTTTCTCTCGAGCCCCGTTTGCAATACATAGGTTGGCAAAAGCCCCTCAGCCTGGCCAGGAGGGAGGGACTGGGTCTGTGATTTTTCTCCCCATCAGTGGACCTGGAAGGGAATCTGGACTCCTGACTGCTGGCTGTCGTGATCTGCCTGCTAAATCCAATGACACCCCAGACCTTGTGTCTTGGTGCGGTGAGACTGTCTGTCTGTCCAGGCCTGCTGGGGAAGAAGGAAGGGAGAGTACTGCAGTAGTTTTCGGTCTTTGGCAGCTCAGCAGGTACTTCAGCCATGGGGAACAGTTTGAGTTTGTCCCTATCAAGGTACCTGTAGGAAAGGTGGACGCCATCAGTCACCACACGCTGGCACTTCTTGAACAGCAGTAGGGAAAAGACACAGCAAGACTCAGGCTCCTGGACCATCAGCTCTGAGGGAGCAGGTTGTTTTCCCGGCAGTCTCCTCTGAGCAGAAAACTCCCCAGTCTGAACGTTTGGTAGTGAATGAATGAGTGAGGCTGCCTCCCAACAGCTCTGTCCGTCCGCCCGCCCGCCCGCCCGTCCGCCCGCCCGCGTCCTTGGGGGCAGGCTGCCCCATTGCTACCACAGTGATCTACTCAGTGCTTCTCCTGAGCACCATTTCGCTGCGGGTTTTGTTTTGGTGACTGATAATCCTGTACGCAGGGTGGCCCCCTTTTTCCTCCACCTTTTTTAGACCCAAGGGTCTGTTGGCCTTCCCTTACCCTGTCACTTCCTCTCCTCCCCTCCACAGATGGCCATCATTTGACTGTTTCTGCATGTAGTGTTGGAAGCACTTGTGGCTTGTTGCTTTGTTTTTTGCCCACAAGAGTTTGAATTACTGGTTCTCCAGTCACAGGAAGTGGGGCCCCTCTTGGTCTACGTAGCTTCTGATTGAGTTGAACTTGTGGCAGAGTTGAATTGAGAGCCCAGCACTCACTTTTGGACATTAATAAGTGGTTTTGTTGTGGTTAGAGCAGGCTTTGCAGCTTGATTCCCTGTACTGGAATCTTGGGTCAGCCCCTACTGTGACCTTAGGCTTGCTTGATGGTTCTAGGCCTGTTTGCTCATCTGTAAAAAAAAAAAAGACAAGGAGTAATAATCGTCCTTATCTTAGAGATGTAGTTTTTGTGAGTATTAAAAGAGTTCATGAATAAAAGCACTTGGAATAGTGCTTGCCAGTAATCAGCAGCAGCGCATTGCACATGCACAGCTCCGTGGGTTTTCTCTGAGCACCACACAGCTCCAGGTCGGTATTAGGGGGACCCATTGGAGTTTCTCTGTGATCTACTGAAAGAATCTTGGCTCCCATAGGTGCTTTTTCTAGCATTTCTGGGTTGTTGTTTTTTTGTATTATTTTTTTTTAACCAATCAGCTATCTGAAAGAAAACAGAATGCTGTTGGAAAGGTTTACGTACTTTTGAGAACACTTTTTAAATTAAAAAACAAAGGTAGTTCATTTATTCATGAATATCAATATTAGGCAATTTTCTTGATTAAAGAAAAAAACTACCATCTGCCCGCCCATATTTCTGTCGTTAATGTTGGTAGTGGTGGTGGGTGTGCAGCCTCATTATCGATGGCTAGAAGGCCAAATCCAAAGTCACCAGAGCATGGGCTTTTCTGAGCGATGGAGGAGGCCCCTCCAAGTGCAGGGATTTCTTTCATGTTCCTTTCTTCAAGTGCAGTATTTACCCTTTGGCAACAAGAGAAAGCTCCCTGCTTCTCTTAAAGACCACATGAGAACTCTGCAGCTAATGATTTTAGGTTCCTTTTTCACTAGCAGAGGGACCTTCAAGGGCAGGTTCTTGTTACCTCTGTTGGCTCCTCTGAAGTGAGAAGAAAGCCTCCCCTTTCTGAGGCCTGGAAGGGTCGCAGCCATTTCTCAGCTGCTCCTGTGAATTTGTGGGCTCTGAATCTGGGGCTGAGATTTTGGTCTCAGTTGCTTCCTTGTTTGTCCTCATCTCTTGCCACTTCTGGAGCCTGAATGCCTGGTCAGAACAGCAAGTGAGTTGCTTAGTTTTTTCACATTGCAACTGTGGCCAGGGAGAGAGGTACCAGTGTCACCTCAGAGCTCATCAGGGAATATTTCCTTCACTGTATTTGCCTCTTCCTTTTGACCCCTCTGCTGACTTGTCTCACTTCCTTTTTTTTTCTGTTTGGTTTCTTTGAATTCCGTTCCTTCATTATCACTGCCCATCTCGGGTTTTCATCTCCGTGTCCACTCTGCTCTACCTGTTTCTATGCCTCTTTTGTGGCATGGCTCAGGAGAGGAATTCTGATAGTCTGAGATCTCCTTTATGTATAGAATCCCAGAACCACCCAGTCCTTTCTTTCTCCTATTCCTCTGATTTCTATAAAGTTAAGGATTCACTGCTTTAGAAAACATTTTCTTTTTATGTCTCTGGAGCCACCTTCCTCAGTAAAGCCAGGCTTGGCAACCTGACAGCTTATTAGGGACGGCATCCCGGTTTCCCTGGTGACAGGGTCTAAGCCGTTTCCTCTGGCCTATCAGGAATGCCATAACTCTAGATCCTGTCTTGGGAGAAATCTGAGGAAGCACTTGCTAATTTTGGTAGTGCAGTATTGAACTTGTTTCCCAAGGTGTGGTCTGGGGACTCCAGGGGTCCCTAAGGCCCTTTCAGTGGCACATGAAGTCAAAATTATTTTCATCGTAACGTTAATGCAGTATTTGCCTTTTGTTCACTCTCACTCTCTCAGTATACAGTGGAGTTTTCCAGAGGCTGAATGATGTGTGCTGACGTCACTCTTGACAAATGAAATGTGTGTTTTTGTATTCTTGGGCTTTCTAGAATTTTTAAGGTATAAATATAGAAGTTTTCAGTGATGAACTCAGTTCTCAGTACTTCTGCTGTGCCCTTACTAGCTTTCTTCCGTTGTAGCTACGATAATGTCTGTAAACCTCGTTATTGTTCAATAAGTCATTATTTCAAAATCCCAGCATTTGCCTGGCACCTTCAAGGAAACACAAGAAGTAAGTACAACTTGTAAAACTTGTAAAAACTTTTGGGAAAACTTACAATTTTTAAATTTTTATTTACAACTTATTTTAGCACTTAGTTCTATTTAATTCTAAAATAGAAGAAAATTTATAATATTTCTCTTATATTTAAGGATGGATTGTTGGCTTTAAAAAGCTTAGAAGACTCGCTTTCTCAACACATACTGCAACCTCTATTTACTGAAATGGATATATCAACAAGTGAAAGGGAGGAATCTACTCCAAAAAAGCTGGGCAAAATTGTAAATAAGAAGTGGAAAAAAAAAAACAAACTAAAAGAGATGGAATCACAATGAAAGTTATCTTCTCAGCTTTATAGATGTTAATAGTGTATCTTACTGTGTCTCACGCAACAGAACATTTTTGTATCCTATTATAGTGCCAGTTAAGTTGCAGCATCATTTCAAGACCCATCATTTAGAGTTTAAAGAAAAAGGAATTGAATATTTTAAGTGTACACACCATGAACTCTTTCAAAGCCAAAATTTGTTCTAGCTTTTCAACCTAGAAATGAAAAAGTCAGTGAAGCCTCTTACAGAATAAGTTATCACATTGCTTTGGCTGGAAAAGTGTCCCCAGAAGCTGAGAGATAATGGAGTCGTGAACAGCTGACATTCTTGATGCCCCCTGGATGAAAAGTTAGTGAAATTCAGGGCAGGGCCACTTCCATGTTACCGTGACTTGTCGAATTAAAGATTGCGCTGCAAACCTGAAGACTGAGTTAGTATCTTGTTTACAGGACTTGACTTTCACCTTACAGGTGAACACATTTACAGACGTGGCTCAACTTGTACCAGCACCGACTAGGCTTCAAAGAGTATTTTCTTTATGTGAATGCTCAGCAGCAAACACACGTGCTGATAAATATGAAAGGGTCGAATAACTTTTTTGACTCTGATGGTTTGCCCTGGAACAACTTCGTTTCCATTTGCTGTGTTGGTGCAGCAGCAACAGCAGAGAAAACTGTCACCTAACATGAACCAAGGCAGTGGCACCAGACTGCCGGCCGACGGACGGAGTTCCTGCTGCACACTTGTGGTTAAAAAAACAAAAGAACCATTTTTACTTAAGGATAGATATCCTGAATGAAGCACTAAAAATTACTAATTTTTATTAAACTCAATGCTCTAGTAAAGGTTTCTGTACTGTGCTGAGGGATGACATGCCGTGTCTGTGGAGCCCTGCTGTTACATGCCACAGTCCGGGGACTGGCTGGAGAAAGTGCACTTGTGTCGGAATGGAACCAGCTGCATGGAGCGTCATTTTTACTTGAAAGAACAACTGATGGGACATGGCTATTATCCATACCTGGAGTATTTCGTGGACATTTTCTTGAAATTGAACACATTTTCTTGAAATTGAACAGAGTTAAGTATCACCATTGCTAGTGATAAAATTCAAGTTTTCAAGCGAAAAATCACAATTTTGGAAAGTTTGTATTTGTCAAGCTTTTTTGATGAGATCGATAGTAAAATTAATGGAATGCGATTTGTCAACATTATGTGAAGTGCCAGCATTTGGAAGTTCTGCATGAGTCAGTGAAGGACTACTTTTCCAGATAGCCAGTGGGTAAAAGAGCCATTCAGAGTGCAAGATGACCAGTGGATTTTAACGTAAAAGTACACAAAAGGTTCATTGATAAAATTTCAGATTGCACATTGCAACAGGCCTTTAAAAACTACCACTTGTTGAGTTTTGGTCTACTATCAAAGAAGGAAATCCTCCTCAGTATCTGAAGGGCTGTTAAACTCCATTTTTCAACGACAGGTTTGGGTGAAGTGAGATTTTCTTCATTTCTTTGAACCAAAGCAACATACCAAAAAACATTGAAGGCAGAAGTATATACGAGAAGTCGGCTCTTTTGCGTTAAGCCAAGACATTAAAGAGGTCTACAAGAATGTAAAACAGCGCAACTCTTGTTGTAAATTTCATCTTGTTTTAGAAAACAGTTTCTTCATTAAGAATAGGTTATTTGTGTAAACATGTAATGGGTTTATTGTTATTTTTGAACGAATTAATAAAAACGTTTTTTAAAAATTGTCCGTGTCAATTTCTAATTAGCTAACTCTTGATAGCTATAACCCACATGTTGTAGACAAAACTTGAGTTGATGGTCCGTCCCTCTTGGGTTGGATACTTTCGATGACTTCAGAAAGAGCCCTTGTTTGCATTTCCCAGCTCCTATATAATCACTGGTTACCTCTCAGAGACTTTGACCCAAGTTAGTTTACTTCCTTCTTCTAATACATATAGCATTGGTCTTATGAGGTGTTTGTTTTTGCTGTTTTATTTGTGGTCGGTTTGTTTATTCATGCCCCCTCTTTTTTCTTTATTTTTTCCTTATTTTCGTTTTCCCTCTTTATTCTTAATTTTTCCCATTTCTTTTCTGTTTCTTTACTTTGTTAGTGTTTTGTTTGTTTGTTTGTTTGTTTGTTTGGGGGGGCTGTTGCAGAACGACAGGAATTAGGTGATGGTGTTAGTGGTTTTTTTGTTTTTTTTGGTCTGGCATCATGTTTCGATTGCATTATAAGATCAGTTTGTCAGGTGGATTTCCTTTGGTATGTGTGAAGTTGTGGTTTGCAAAATACAGTTTTTTCATAAAAAAAATATGTTTACATATAATGGGTTTACTAATGTTCTTTTAAAATGAGTGGATACATATTAAAATCTTTCTCATATTAATTTCTAATGCATAAAATGTTGATAGATGTAATACATATAAACAAAAGCTTTTTGGGGACCCAATTATTTTTAATAGTACAAAGGTTTTCTGAAACCAAAAAGTGTAAGAATCATGTAGACAAAACTTGGGTTAATTCTCTCTGGCTTTGGTTGGTCAGTTTCTTGGTAATTTCATAAAAATCATTTTGCAATTCCCAGCCCCTATTTAGCCTTGAGTGGGCCTCAGGAAGGCACGTGCTGCCTTGGTTTGCTGTCATCGTAGCTGAGGAAGCTGGCTCTCAGTGACCCAAGGGACTTTGACGATGTTGGCTCGTTTCCTCCTTTGAATATAGCATTGGTCTTGTGAGTTTTTTTAAAGTTAAATTTTATTTTTTAAATTTGAGATAATTTTAAACTTAGAAGAATTGCAAAAATAGTCCAGGGAGTTCTGTACATTCTTCACCCAGTTTCCCATTATGTTAACATCTTATGTAACCATAGAGCATCTATCAAAACTAAGAATTAATCTGGTGTAATACTGTTAACCAAAGTACAGAACTCATTCAGATTTTACCAGGTTTTTCACTGATGTGCTTTTTCTGTTCCAGGGTCCAGTCCAGGATCCCACACTGCATTTAGTTGTCATGTCTCCATAGTCTCCTCAAATCTATGACCATTTCTTAATCTTTCCATGTCTTTTGTAACACTGACTATTTTGAAAAATACTGGTCAGTTATTTTATAGAATGTTCCTCAGTTACGGTAGTCTGAAATTTTCTAATCTGAGGCCTTGTGTTGTAATTCCTTTTTTTTTTTCATTGTGGGAACATACACATAACATAGTTTACATTTTCATAATTTTTAAGTGTATAGTCCATTGGCATTAAGTCTATTCACAATGTTATGTAACCATCACCACTATTTCTAGAACTTTTTCATCATGCCAAACAGAAACTCTGTGTCAGTTCAACAGTAACTCTCCATCTTCCTCCCCCCAGCTTCTGGTAGCCTCTGTTCTACTTGTATGTGTTTTCCTATTATAGATGTCTCCTATAAATGGAATCATGCATTATTTGTTTTTTTATGTCTGACTCAATTCATGTAGCATAGTGTTTTCAAGGCTCATCCATGTTGTAGCTTTAATTCCATTTTAAAAATTAACTGCAATAAAAAAAAATTAACTTAGATTTTCTATGATGATATGTATTAAGTTTACATGTTGGAAAATATACTTAAGACGTGTAGTTGTAATAGGTTTAGTAATGTTATTTTAAAAGAATTAATAGTTTAACATTTTCCCAATTTTAATTATAACACAGTAGCTATAACCCATGTAAATGAAAGCTATTTGAGGTCCTTAATAATTAAGAGTGTAAAGGGTTTCCAGACAGACGTGTGAGAATCGCTTTTGTAGACAAGTATGGGGTTGATAGCCTTGTCCTTGATTGGTTTGTTACTTGCTATGACCTCATAATGAGCCTTTGTTTTGCAATTCCCAGAGTCCTGGCTGGGCTGCTGGAAGGCACTTGCTGCTTTGGTTTGCAGTTGTTCTAGCTGAGGAAGCTGGTTCTCAGTGACCCGAGGGACTTTGGCCAAAGTTGGCATTTTTCCTTCTCCTAATACAGAGCCTTGGCCTTTTTTTTTTTTTTTTTTTTTTTTTTCCATTAAAAAGATCATTTGGCTTACTTGGATTTCGTTATGACAAGTTTTTGTTTTTTTAAGCTTTGTGTTGGCTATTGGTCAATTCCAAATTTGAAAACTGCAAAGCTTGCTGAGCCTCCAACCTTGAAGAACCTTGGTGCCTACAATAGCTGAAGGCCGGGGGTTCCAGTCACTCACTAAAGCCAGAACATCCCCAGTCTGTTCTCTGGGTGGCTACAGCGTCTACACACTTTGTTCCTGTTTCTTCTGTACTTAACTCTTTGTTGGCCCTGCCAAACCCACACTTCTGTAGGTACACTTTATTTTCTCCTGTAAGAGGTAAGCACATTTGGTGTATGCATATAACAGTGTATGAACTTGATCATTGTTTGATGACTCTTTAAGAGACAGGTGAAATTGCATTGGATACAGAGTTCTAAATTACGTTACTCTTCTCAACCTTCGTTCTTGTCTCGATTTATCCTCCAACTTCTATAGCACCTCTAACTTTTGAAAGCTTCCCTTAATACCGTTAATAGTAGACCTTTGGGCCTTCTCTGCTAGTCACTTGGACCAGCTTTAAGCAAATCTTTTAAACTGATCTCATTTGCTCAGAATCATTATCGGAATCATTAAAAAAAACTGTTTAATCAAGTGCTTAACTTACATCAATTTGAATCTACATATAGACTTACAGGATTATAGATCCTTTCCCCCTCACTCAGCAAGTCCCATAATCCTGTGCGTTTTACACAAAGCATTTCTTTTCAGATTCACATGTGGCTTTCATTTCAATTCCAGAATTGAACTTGATGTGCGTTTTTTGTCTCTCTTCGGCCGCTGGTCTATATGCAAGATGGACTTTTGCTTTCAAAGGGGATTTGTTCTCTGTTAGCTAAGGCAGTGACTCAGTGTAACAGTGCCTCCTGGATGGCCCTCTAAGTACATTACTCTGTTCCAAGTGGTTGGGAAACTCTTAAATGGAGCAAACTGAGTACTTGAAGGGTAGACAGTGCTCCCACCCATTCTCATTCTTGGGGCACAGTGTGTGCCCTGAGGCTGTGTCTTTAGCTATAGACACAATATGTAACAGGCAGCATTTATTGAGCACTTACTTTGTCCCAGACACTTGTTTAGGTATTTCACATTATCAGCTCATTTAATCTTTGTGAGATAGTGGGTCTTATTATTTTCCCCACTTTACAGATAAGGAAACGGGCGCCCAGAAATGTTGAGTAACTTGTTTAAAGTAACAAACCCAAGTGGGCCAGCATGTATTAGTGTCAAAACCCAACTGTCAAGACTGGCGAGCCCTTTGGCCCTGGTTCCAGCTGTGTCCAGGTGGTACAAGATGGAGCGATCCTTTAAGATTAGCTCCCCATCGGTGGGGCAAAACCATCTCCCAGGTGGGCTTTAGAGTCGTGTGAACTGTCTTTTTCCGCCCTCGGTGGTCTGTTGCCAGGGTGGCTCACGTGTTGGAGGTGCGGTAGTACAGCTCTCTGGCTCACTTCCCTGGTCTTGCCTGCGCCATATAAGTGCTGTGGGAAACGTGAAAAAAAAATTTTAACCCTGGCTTCTTATTCTCTTTATCTCTTCTCATCTTCTGGAATTTCAAGAACCCCTTTAGAAAAACCAGAGTCCTGAGATCTAAAGTCGGTAACCAACAAATAAGTACCCCACAGCATAGGACAGTTTGGATTCCTAGTTTTGACCGTCCTATACTGTGGTACCCATGAAATGCTGTGATTCTGGAAGCCTTGTGGTAAGCACTCCCCCTCCTTCCCACCAAAAAAAAAAGAAGAAGAAGAAAGATTTTGTGTGCCCATCTTAACTGTACCTTTTATCCTTATGAAACTAACGTTGTCTCTTTACAACCTTCTATGTGCCCTTACACGTGCAGAGGCCCAGAGCTACTTGCGTTTAGCCCTGAGTGCCAGGGGCACTGAGCACCGACGCTGGTGGTGTGCATTCGGGACCTGCCAGCTCCCCCCTGGGAGCTGCACTCTGGCTGTCCTGCTGTCTCTATCCCATTGTAATATGCCACCAGCTCCTGTTTGTATTTGTTCAGTCCTTTTTTTTGGTTCGCCTCTCCCTCCTTAAGCCGTAGTGCCCACAGTTAAGTACGTGGTCCTCCTAGACACCTGTAGTTGTTTCTTAATGAGAGTGATTGCTGTGTGCGTCTCTGTGGGTTTTTACTTGGCTTGAGTTTATGGCTTGATTTACTTGCTTGTCTTACTCTGGCAGTAGTGCCTTATTCTGTTAGAGGTTTTGGTTTTTATTAGCAAAGTTCTAAAATTTTGAACCTATTTTAAGATACCAGCAATGGGGTGTGGATAGAGGGGTGAGCTGCTGCTCTTGGTTTAAACATTACTTTCCACTTGTGCCCCTCTGCTGCCCTAGCAGAGAAAGAGAGGGAATTCGACTGTATGATGGTATTTGTGTTCAAACCTGATTCATTTCTCCAAGATCACGGTTATATGCCATTTCTAAATTACTTTAGAACCCATCTTTTTGTTACAGTGGAAAAAGCAAGGTCCACATAAATTACTTTGACAAGCACAGCTTTCTCATGAGTGGTTCTCCCTGCTCCCTGCTTCCATCTCGGCACATTTTTATCTCAGCAGAGGTAGCTGCTGTTCACACATAGGTATTTGTTAGTGATGCGGGCCACTGCTTCCTTGGAGAGTGTATGGAGGCATTTTCTTGCTAATGAAAAGGCTGTCATAATGGGTTAGGTCCATAGAGGCTCTGCCCTTCTGTACTTGTATTCCCAGGGAGGAAAATGTCTCCCTTAATTACCACATCACACTGGCAGAGAGGAGTGGCTGCTAATTGGTTAGATGGCAGCCCTTTGCATTAATGTGGAACTGGTAGAGTTGTTTTGTTTTGTTTTGCTTTTAAGTAAACAAATAGATTTGAGCCAGGTAAGTTTATTTTGGAGAGACGAAGCTCTGTATAGGGATTTCCCTTTATGAATCTCGTGTCTTTAGGACCTTTCTGTGTCCTGTTTTCTAACCTGACAGTAAAAAGCACGTAGGTAGCTTTTGTTGCCATTTAGGTTCAGGTGATGAATGGCGTCTCTTCTCTTCCTCCCCGTGTGCTCCCTTTCTGTTTGGTAGCACCAGATTCCTTTATTTGGTTGGGTTTTCATTCCCTCCTTCTGTGTGGGAATGATTGAACCCTATTCTGAAATATATTTTTCAGACAGTGTTTAAAAGCAAACACCCTGCCTTTCTTGAAACCACAGAAACTGCTTGTGAAACAGCCGATAGGGCAAGCTGCCAAATCCACACTGTTAAAACCAATCCCTTAATGACAAAATGTCAAACACTGATGTTAAACCTTCATTAGGATTGTGGTGTGAGGATTTTTCTCAATAATAAATGTTTAGGTGCCGAGCTCCCAGTTTCACATTCAGCATGCTTACATTATAAAATTCTTCATGGTAAACCATTCCAGAAGAGTCTTGTGTAGCTAATCAGCTGTCCACTGTACAGGAAAGGTTTCAAACAAACCAATTCCCATTCCCCCTCACCTACTTTTTTTTTCTTTTTTTTTTTTTTCAGGAAGTGGTTTTCTTTTGAGGTGATTTGGACCAAGCTTCTCACCAGCTTTTTCTTTTTTTAAGCTAGAGCTAGCTTCAGAATTGTTTTTTCCCCAGCGGAGGAGGACTTGGGCGTTAATCTTTATCTGTAGGCTCTGAATTAACTGACTTTTTTCCTTTTAGCTGGCATAGAATCTTCTCTGTTTGTCTGGGGAATTTGCTGTCTTTCCACGACCTTCAGGAATGAGTATCTCTTCCTCCCTACTGCCTTCCCCAAGAGCTCTGGCGCTGCTGGTGGCCTGGTGGGTAAGGGTGCAGTTTACAAACTGGTAACGGTGTGCACTGAGCCGTAACACCGATTCAAAGGAATTAAGGAAGGAGACCAGGCTTGACAACCAATAATTGGGAAATAAAAGGAAAAATACATAAACGTGCCCCCTGGGCACCGCCCGCACTGAGATGCGTGGTTCCGCGTGCAGGGCTTCAGGGCTCTCCCAAATCTTTCCCTCTTCTGTTCCTAGCAGCTTTTCCTGACTTCATTTCTATGACCTGAGTCCTGAGTGACTTTTTTTACTGTGTTTACGCTCTTCCCATATCATCTTTGCTGGCAGTAGGTCCTGTCCCTCGTTTCCAGATGGGTGTGAGCTAAGGAAGGCTAAATGATGGATTCTGCAGTGAGTCTCCGTGACTTGGCTTCCTCTTATGTCAGCATCGCAGGACTCACCATGGTCGACTCTGGATGGGCCTCCCCATTCAGTGAAGCCCCAGGGTCGACACAGAGCCCGCCAGCACTCATGGACCTAGCTAGCTAGACATGAGACCTGGGGTCTTCTGATCTCTCAGCTATGGTTCCTCTGAAAGAGAACAAAAGGTGCAGACTTCTAGAAAATTGGGGGGAAATAGGTGGACTGTAACTTTATTTCCTGGATTTGGTCCCATATTGAACTGTGTGCTTTGTGCTATTTCTCCTACAAGGTAGTCAACTCTTTTTTTAAAAAAAAAGATTTTATCGGGGAAGGGGAACAGGACTTTATTGGGGAACAGTGTGTACTTCCAGGCCTTTTTTCCAAGTCAAGTTGTTGTCCTTCCAATCTTAGTTGTGGAGGGTGCCGTTCAGCTTCAAGTTGTTGTCCTTTCAGTCTTAGTTGCGGAGGGTGCAGCTCAGCTCCAGGTCCAGTTGCCTTTACTAGTTGCAGGGGGCACAGCCCACCATCCCTTGCGGGAATCGAACCGGCAACCTTGTGGTTGAGAGCTCACTGCACTGGCCCATGTCACTGCACTGGCCCATGTGGGAATCGAACCGGCAGCCTTCGGAGTTATGAGTCGGAGCTCCAACCGCCTGAGCCACTGGGCCGGCCCTGGTAGTCAACTCTTTTGAAAGATGGGCTGCATCTTATCCTTCTTTGTATCCATTCCTCCCCCAGGGTCTTCAGATGCTTTGTGCATTGTCATCTCTCAATTATTTGTGAAATAAAAAATAAGAAAAATTATAACATGGGCATAGTCTTCACTGGCACCCACCCTTGGGGAAGTATGTCCATATTGATTTGTAAATTAGACATCTGTCTATCCAATTTTTGGCTATATAAGTCACAAGTCTTAATCAGTGTCTTAATTGGTGCAATAATGACTAAAAAGAACAAATTTTCAGGATGAGAGGATAAAGGGGCAGTTTTACACTATTACAGGTTGTGATAAAAACTCAGGGCAGAAACCACAGGGGGAGAATGAATGCTGCTTAGGAAACCCTGCCTGGCCTTTTGAAGGAGGGACCAGAGCCAGAAAGCCAGGCCCTCCTGGTTTTGCCAAGTTCTGACCCACAGTGTCTCTGGCGACGTTGGTTCTGGTTAAATTGGCCTCATCCTTCCTTCCCTCTTTCACGATGGCCGGACAGAGGTACACTGAGTGTGGGAATGTTGGACAGGTCACGTGGTCTGTATCGGAAGGCTGGAGTTACTTATAGTGGGAGAAGAGCTCAGGATCCCGGCACAGGAGGAACTGATGTCACAGCACCTCAGCACCTGCTGGTCTGAGGACCCACATTTGTCCTCGAGCATCTCAGGGGAGATCATTTGCTTTTCTGAATGGACCAACAGCTGTGAAATCAGGGACCACGTTTTCCAGGACCATTGTGGGTGAGGAAAGAGTGACAAAAATGACCGTTTTCTCCTTTCTTCTTGATTGCGTGTTCTTTGTGACTCAGGGTGTGCAAGCTCCACCTGACTTTTGAATCTCCTGTTTTTGAACGGGTGTAGAAGGCACCAGCAGTGCAGGGCGGTGGAAAAAGGACCCGTTGGACTGGTCTGCTTGGACCCGCCTCCCCTTCCCCCACGCTGGGCAGGGAGACTGAAACTGCTGCTGCTGGGCTTTGCCAAGTCACCTACCCATTGGCATGCAGGCCGCAGCTCCCCACCCAGGAGCCCTCGGAGGAGCCAGCTGCTGGGGAGTCATGCTGCGGGTGAGGCGGGTGCTAGGTGTGGCATGGCACCCGGCAGGCACCGGGCCGGCTCAGAGCAGCTCACACAGCCTGCAGAGCCCCAGGGCCTGCTGGAATAGACTGTGTCATGGTGCCTGTCCCTGGGCCGTGTGGCCACGTCCATGATGTGCAGAGAGGCTGGGAAGGGCGAGGAGCTGGTAAATTGTGGGTAAATGAAGTCGAGGGAGGGAAAGGATCCTTCCCGAGGGCACACTGAGTTCAGGATTGTAATGTTTCTACGTCCGGAGTTGTCATGTAGGTTAATTTTAATTTGTTCAGCCCTAGGCAGAAGAGATTTTCCAGTGTGTGAGCCTGGCATCCAGGGCAGTTAGATGAGATTGACCTGTGGGAGCGGACTTGCTGGCAAGGTCTCCAGGACACACAGACCATGGCCATCTCAGGTTTCAGGCAGGGCTGGAAGGCTTGTGAGCACAGAAGCATTGAGAGCCCTCACAGCCACACGACAGCCCCTCGTTTCACACGTGGGGAAATGCAGGTCCCAAGAGGGTGAATGACTTACTCAAGATTATGTAAGTTGCTTGGGCAGAGCCGGGCCTGGAATCACTCTCTCTCGGAGACCTTAGCACTATGATTGCTTCCGCTTCAAAGGCAGTCCTATTGCTTAGATAGCCTGTGTGCGGGCCACCTGCAGACCTCACAGCAGACAGGAGACTGGGAAGAGGCAAGTGGAAGGGTAGCAGGCCCCAGCCCCATGGCTGGAGATGAGTTCTGAAATTCCGCCAGAACTCAGGCGCTAGAGAATGGATTTAAAGAAGTGGGCACCACATTCCAGCTCTGACCTCAGTTAGAGGAGTCACAGGGAGCAGAGTTGTGCTAAGAGCTCTTGGGGTTAGGAGTCACTCCAAAAAGAGCGGGAAGACCCTCACCATGACTTTCCCTCATGAATTAGGAAAGACTTTCTCGAGAGCCAGTTGGATACCAGGCACTGTGCCTGGGCATTGAGGACACAGGGATGACTTAAGTCCTGGAAATTTCCCTGAGGCGGCTCTCAGTCTTGTGTGATGGTGAGCGAGACAGCCACCGAGAGTGGAGACAGGCTGTTCAGCAAGCAGTGGCGGCCTGTGCAAGGGCTGACTTGCAGATGCCTCGAGACATGTCAGGGACCCTGAGCACTTCCTGGGAAGTGCTGTCTGAGCTGAGGCCAACCAGGAAGAAAAATGGGAACAGATGATGGACGGAAAGTGTCCCAGCCAGTAGGAGGTTGTAGCAAAGGCCTGGAGGTCTGAGAGAACAATCTTCACCTGAAGACAGGTGGCGGGAGCCCAGAGTGAGACTCCAGGAAGGGACTAGAAAGGGCTGGAGCTACAGGCAGAGAAAGGGAGCCAATCAGCTCATAATGCAGCTGAAGGAAAAATCCAGGAACCATGTGTGTCTGAAAATCAATTTTACATGTATGTATACATGCATAGACATTTACATACGTATGTGTACACGTGCATATGTATATACACAGATAGAACTCGCCTGTGTATATATGTATGTGTGAGCATTTAAGGGGTGCTGTGCATGTGAAGCCATCACTTCCTGTTCCCAGTGCTGCGTGCCCTGCTGAGATGACCTTAGGTGTCTCCCTGCCCCACGCCACAACCATGCTGTAGAGGAAAAGGGACTGGTTTTTCTGCGTGTGGCTTTGGGTGAAGAGTAGGCTGTTGTAGGTTTCTGTCCTGGCTGGTGGTAGCTTTGGAACAGGGCTGGCCGAGGACACTGGGGCTTCTTCGGGCCCAGGGTCAGCACCCGTTTCCCCATCTCAGGGCAGTGACTCACACCCGTTGCTGCCACAGGCGGTTCTGCAGGCTTTTCAGAGGCAGCCTGTGGAGGCCTGTGGTAGCTGTTGGTGAGAAAGAGGAAGTACCTGCTGGGTATCCCTCCTGCCAGTCCCGACGTTTCTCGCGCTAAACAGCACCTCTCCGTGGCGGCCTTGGGCTTGGCTCTGGCGGAGGAGGAGCGCTGCCCTCCTCATGGGAGGGGCCGTCATCTGTGGCTTCTGCTCTGCCCTTGCTCACAGACTACATTGCACGACACGGCCAGTGAGAGTCCCCCTTCCCTCCTGTCATTGGCAGTCAGGGACACAGTGCTTGAGTGGCAGACCTTAACTTAGAGGCTTGTGGAAATGACCGTGCTCCGAACTACACGCAGGGTTCAGGGCGCAGCCAGCAAAGCGTGTGGAAATGGGCCCGAGGGAGTGTGGCCTGTGCGCCTCGGGAGGGCATAGTGGGACAGCGGTTCACTGCTGACTCCATATGGGTGTTGCCTGTAGACAGCTGGGCTCCCCTCTCCTGCCAGGGAGTGAGTTTTGTTCCCATGCTCGTCTGGCTTTTACTGTTTCCCCTCCTGCCTTTCCCCAGAGACCATAAACCTGCCCACCTCCTGTTATGTTCTAGTTCTGATAGGAGTACCATTCAGAGTTCTTGGCAGGAGACCAACCCACTTCTCCCTGGGCTAGTTCCCCTCCTTTTCCCAGTGTGTTTGATGTGCACGGTCCCCAGAGTTCTCCTGCAGCTGGTTGGCTCTGTAGTGGCCAGTGATTGGAGCGCTCCTGAAACGGGAACCCAGCTGCTTCCCTCCTTGGTTTTAGGGGCGGGGCTTGGAAATAGAGAATCCTAATCTCCCTTCCTCCTCCTCCTCCTCCTCCTCCACCTCCTCCTCCTCTTCCTCCTCCCCACCCCCCTAACATTGCCAAGCAAACTGGAGTGACTGGCTCGGAGCCTCTGAGCCGGACTCAGCCCGCTCCCTGCTCTGCATGACAGCAGCCATCTGGAGGAAGATTCATGGACGTGTGAGTATGTGGGCTCGAGCACATTGCTGTCTCGGCCTGCTCCTCTGCGGCAGGTGTGGACGCACCCTGGTGTTAGGGAGACCAGGGCTCCTGAGAGGACATGGCCACCTGCCCAGGTGTGTGGATCTGCCCAAGGCCACCCTCTTCTCTAAGGCGTGGAGAAATGGAAGGCGCTTCTAAACACCCCTGCTCTTCAGAAGAGTTTGGTGGGTGGTCGGGAGTTTATTCTTGGAATCCCTTGCAGCACAATATCCCTTTTTTTCCTAAGCCGGTTGCTTTAGTTCCTAAGCTGGACTTACTACCTTCAGTTTTTGTAGGAAGGTTAGGAAATTGGTAGCTGCTCCTTTGCTAGAAAGGGGGTGTTGAGAGGGAGGGAGCACAGATGGCCAGCGGGCATATCATGTTTCCCCTCTGGCTGGCTAGAGAAGGGGCACCACCCCAGCCCCCTTCTGCTGACCTCTTCAGCCAGCCGCGGGAACCCCCACATGGAAACATCCTCTTGCTGCTAAGGCTTGAGTGCCTAAGGCTGAGACCAGGCTGGAGCAGCGCGAGCTTGCTGGGCGGGGGGGTTGGTTATTAGGGGCTGTGATGAATAGCTTTGCAGCAGAGCTGGGGAGAAGGACTCGGGTTTCACAGAACGGGGCAGCGTCTCTGTCAAGAGCCTCGATTGCTGACCCACCACCTTCCTATCTTCCTGTGTCTTGAGGCCAGTGCTGACACCGTCAGGTTGACCCTCTGGTTAGAGAGGACGGGCCTGACCTGTCTCTGGGCTGCCTGCTGCCTGAGCCCCTCTGCCCGGAGCTGCACCTAATTTGTCTCCCAGTTCAGGCTTTGAGTAGGGCAAGAAGTGGTCATACGAAGTCCTGTCTTGGGAGTTTGACTTCTGACTGGGCATTTCGGCATCTGAGAACCTAGTGCTTTCTTCATGCAGATGTACCCTTGAAAGCGCCCTCTTTCTTAAGCCCTAAGTCCCATTTCTTGGTGGGCCAGGAAGGCTTTGGGACAGGGCTGGCCGAGGACACGGGGGCTTCTTCAGGCCCAGGGTCAGCGCCTGGGTATTAATTTAATTTGGAGCTCTTTATGGGGTCTTGTCTTGCTCATCCCTGTAGTCTTCCCCCCACCCCCTCAAAAAAAAAAACCCAAACCTTTCATACAAAGAACATTGGAAAAAGTGAGCAGTGCCTCAAGGTCACTGGATCATAAGTGGTATTTGGCGTAGGTAGCTGGTTTGGCATTTGGTGAGCGATTTCTGCTTTATATTTGAGCAAAAGATTTCTTGGCGGGAGGCCTCTGCTGTGTCCCCAGAGCTTGCCCTGTGTAAGGGTTTGCCCTCTTCCCTCCCCGACAGGTTGTTTTAATCCTCTTGCCTATAAACAAGTACAGCAGAACGTGTCAGGCCAGCTCACATGACCTTGGTTATCTCTTCATGGGGTAACCAGCATCAGCTTGAGATACCACAGTCACTTGATGTGGTAGAGCTGTCAGGGTAAAGAGGTGGAGACGCCAGGGGGAAGCCTGGCTCTGCCAAGGAAGGTGAATGCAAGTGAACGTGATCCCTAGTGGGGAGCACCAGGTCGGAAAAGGCAGCTGCCGTTGACAGGAGGAGACAACTAGACCGTCTCATTCCTTCTCGCCTTTATTATCCTCGAATTCCTACTCCTTGCATCTCATTTATCTTTCTCCTGTATCTCACATCCTGTCTGCAGGGGCCCAGGACATGCAGCTGTTTCAGGAAACTGCCCCGGAGACAGATGCATGCTAGTTCATGGGATATAAAACCCAACACCAAAAATCTCATCTTCCCAAACGGTGATCTTGTTATCTAGTGTGAAGGACAGCTGGTGGTAGGAGCTTCGCTGCCTCAGAAGGCTGCTGAGTGTCCATGCCGGAGCCGCTCAGGAGCTGGATGTGCAGCTAAGCTTTCACCACCAACCCCTCTTGGGCCCCTCCCCCCCCACAAATACAGGTTTCCCTCATCTCACAACTGAAGAGGCAGCGCTCTTCAGTACATAGTCCCTCTTTAGGGACTGTAGCCACACTGTGTGTGTGTGTGTTTCTTAAATGCTAGTCACATTTTCCATTGTGACTATTGATTTGCAAAGTTCCTAGATTCATATATCTAGAAAATTTTGGCACGATTGCCGATATTGTATATCTCAGGAGCTGTGTTGTGTACTCTGGGTTTTTCTAGGGTGGGATGTGTATGTTTAAAGTGCTTATTGGGGGAGAATAGTGTGGCCTTTTATGGGGGAGATAAAACATTGGAGCTGCTGGAGAGTTCTCTGGTTCTGTAAGAAGCCCAAGTTCAAGTCCGAGCTGTGCGAATAGATGACCAGAACTTGGCCTTGACTCTAGAGCTCTCCTAGGCCAGCTCAAAAAGATCCACTTCTTAGAGACAGAGCGTTTGCAGTGTCATTGAGGAAAGAATTTAAAGCCCAAAGCCATATCTTTTTCTGTTAACCTACAGAATAAGTTAGGAAAGCATTTGGAATTGTAATAGCTAGCATGTCGTGAGCATGTAGTATATGCAGGCCTTGTTCTAAGTGTTTTGAATAGTGTTGGATATTCGTTAATTTCTGACTTTACACCTTCTGTTTTCTCTTGGTCGAGACCCCTTTGTGCCTAAGGGGTCTTTGTCCTTGGTGGTTGTATGAACTAGACAGAACAACAGAATGTGTGGCAGTGGCCGCCTGCTGCCCAGCTAGTTCTGCTTGGAGGTATTCTGGGTGGTCTTTTCTCTCCATCTTCAAGTCTTTATTTAAGCTGCCATGCCTAATGGAGTGTTTGGGGAGGATCTGTGTTCCTTTCGTCGCCATCCTTCCTTCCCTGTCCTCGCTGAGTGAATTTGGAGGTGAAGAGCTCCAGAGATGGCTGCTTGCCTTCTTCAAAATAACCAGCATGCTCTTGTCTGCAGTCTGTGTAATAGAACATGTAACGGGGCCCACAAGTAGCCTCCTTCCTCCCCAACACCACCTGTTAATTGGTGCTTCTAGTTCCTGAGGGCTTCCACCAGCACTTGAGCTAATCGGTACCAAAGAGCCCTGCTCCCAGGTTCTTATCACAGAGGTCAGAAAGCTCAGAACCTCCAACACCAGTCTGAACCCACGTCTCCTACTGCCTTGGCCAGGGCTAACTAGGCTGGCCGTTTCTGGACCACTCCCTTCTCTTAGAAACCAGGACAATCACACTCTTTTTCCTAGGATTCTCTCTGAAAAGATGAGTATAAAAAGTGCTTTTTAAGAAGGCACTTGTAATGGAAAGTGGCTGTCATCTCATTTACCGTACTCTGCTGCTAGGCCAAGTGCACAGACAACTAGGGCGTCCTGGAGTAGAATTATCATTGCCACCAGAAAACGAACAGTGTTTGGCTTCAGGAGGTGGGGGCATGGGGAGGGGAACCTAGGCCTAAAGTCAGAAGCTGACATATACTCAGGCTTACTGAGAAGCTTGTGCTTTGCAATCTTCTCCACCTAACTTCTGACCAATGAGCCCTCCTCTATTTATCTGGCAAGCTAGCCAAGGCATCTGCTTAGGTCATGGCCACTTAGTAACAGGATCCAGCAATCTCTGCCCTTGGTCCAGGTTTGGGACTGCAGTGGCAGCGGCAGAGCAGGTGAGGTAGATAAGAGACATATCCTCGGCCTCAGCTGCTGAGCAGGGGAGACTGATCTAAAGAACATTTGCTCCTGATGTGTCACGGGACTGTCCTAGGCTCCCTTTTCTCCTTTCTCTAGCTGGACGTTCTACCTGGTGTTCCTTAATTAGCCCTTCTCGCCTGTAAGGCAGCACCCAATCAAAATCCTTTTCTCCAGCCTCATTCCTGTCTCCCCCTGGGATCATACCTCCTTAGACCCTCCCTCCTACCCAGCCGCCCCAAATGCTTTGAAGTCCGGCTCCCTCACCTCAAGTCCTCTTGTTTCAAGCCTTCACCTAGGGTTTGAAGGTTAGGGAGCCCCCGTTTCTGCCGTCCATCGTAGGTTTCACTTGGGAACACTGAGTTAATGTCCCTGATCTGGACTATGGTTAAAACCTTAACTCTGGTTAATATACTACTTCAGGACATGGTGGGCCGCCACGGGGTGCTGGCCTGAGGACACAATCTCCATTTGTAACATGTTTCTATGGCTAAATAGTTCCTTCTCACAGCGGAACTTTTGGTAAGTTGGGGATTTCTTGGCTAATATGCTGCAAAAGATTTGCATGCGTCTTGTGGAAGTGTTCTCATTCCTTTGTAGTCTAGCACCATCTATCACAAAAGTAAGTTGTCCTTCTGGGTGCCAAATGACAATGACAAAAACAAATACACACCACTTCCTACCAGAAAGGTCGCTGGAGAGCTGTACTCATCTCCTGTGATTGTTTTGAGGGGCAGGAGAGACTGAATTCTCAATTTTGGCTGATTTGACCCATTGTCAGGTAGCACTGGAAACAGGTGCCCCCCATTTTGCAGCTCAGGTGCCCTGAGCTGCTTGGGTTTTTAACGATCTGCTATAGAAGGAAGCAAACACCTTTGCCTGCAAACACCTCTGCCTGTGAGCAGGAGCAGCCCAGCAGGGGTTTGCTTATGGAAAGAGCAGCCAGTTGGATTTTTACTGGTCACTTAAGTGGAGCAGCCACATTGCAGTCTGGTTGAGTGGGCACAGTTCTGAGGTGAGAGTGGCAGTGATGGCTTTAGGTAGTGTCTATTTTTCTTTCCTGCTTGAGCTCTGACCTCTGGTCATGGTGACTTCTGGGACAGCAAACTTTGCCCCAGTGTTTTTCCTGACAACTCTCTCTTTGAAACTGGAGGAGTAGGACGGGAGTATTTTCTCCACTCCCAGAGGAAGATGCAGCGGGAAGAGGCACAGTTCAGCACCTCCCAGTATGGAGCTGGCCTGGGGAGGGCCTGGCAGGCCCAAGTCCCACCATCCCAGCGCCAGGCGGTCACTGCTCAGCAGGAAGACCTTTTCAGGAAACCACATTGGAAAGACAGAGACAAAGGGTTAAGTCTGCATCCAGGTACAAAGTCTGTTGCATAAACACTGAGAGAGTTTTCTGTTGTTGTTTTTTGTGGGGTTTTTTTTAAAGATCGTGTGCTTCTTTTTTACTTTGTGTTGGCAAAAACCCTAGGAGAAGATGGGAGATTCTGGGAGGAGATGATTATGCTGGGTGAGTCAACTGAGCTCCCCAGCTGCCATTTTTAGTTCCTTTGCTTTTCTGTACCAGGAGGCAGTTTGGGGAGGGGTGAAGGGCAGGATGGGAATGCTGATTTGTGCAGCGGGACAGGAGGCAGGTGTGTAAGGGTGATTTTTCTTGGCCCTATGGGTTTGACAAGGCCGTACAATCAGTACATTGGTTCAAGGAGAAACTATTAAACAGAGGTCTCAGTGTGGCAAACACTAAATAAACGTTTCCTACAAGTCACTGTCGCTTCCCTAAATCAATGGATCTTAGAATGGCTCCAGCAACATTGCATTGTCACAGCAAGACACAATGGTTTTGATAGCAAAGCAGTGGAGGGATTGAATGTAGAGAAGCAGAGAGAACTGTCTGAAGTGGGAGGTCCTGGTGGTTGGGCAGCAGAAAGTTCAGAGGAGAGGCTTCCCTTCTGTGATGAAAGGAGGGCTTGGACTTGATTGACAGGGGCCAGGGATGGGGGTGGGGGAGGGCTGCTGGTCCTGTGCGGTGCCGAGCCTGTATTCTGACTCTGTCTCCAGTTCACCTTGGTCACACCTCAAGCTCTGTGTCAGGAGAGAGCACCAAGGGCCTATCACCCACCACCTTAGAAAGCTTGTCAGAACTAACGCCCCATAGGTGTATCCATCCTTGAGAGAGGGGATCTCATGGCCACTGTCCCTTGGATATTGTCTGCAGTGGACACTGTTGTCGGTGATTGGTGTGAATCCCAGAGGTCACGAAGATGCCCCAACACGTTTTCTCACGTATTCCTTCATACACATGGATTTGTTCCATGCCTTATTCCATACCTTCTGCTCTGTGCTTAGGCGTTGCTGTGGGCCGTGAGGAAGACAGGCCATGGCCCTTCCTTTGTAGTGTACTCTAGTGGGACCAAGCAATGTCAGAGTGCAGCAGATGCCTTGAAAGACAGGAAAGGGGTCTTGTGGCAAGAGGTTTTGATTTTCCTTCCTTTGCCCTTGTCTGGGGTGGGGGAGGGAGGCGGGGAGCAATTTTAAGGATCAGAAAGTTGTACCCCTTTGATTCCGTAAGTATTTAAATGTGCGCCAGCTAGGTGCAAGCTCTGTTAGGCCCTAAGGGTGTACCGAGGAGAGAGAGACACTGTCCCTGATTGCTCAGAGCTGTGCAGACACACAGAAGAGGTGAATGGGCACAGATGGGGTGGGTGAGAGTCCAGAGAAGGGAGAGCTCACTCAGCTAAGAAGGTGTCTAGATAACTTTGAACAAAAGGATTTGGGATCAACAAGGAATAGGAGGGTTTACTCACTTAAAAGAAGGCATTATATGATAGCTAGCGCTTTACTTTTCGTGTGTGTGTCTGTGTAGCGCTAAAGACCGCAGTTCTGGTGCGTTTCCTGCGTGGCAGCCCGTGCGAGAGCTGGGGTCCCACCACAGGCCTGTCCAGGCCAGAGGACGCCCCTCACCACCACATCAGCTACACCTGGACAGTGTGCTAAAAACATCAGTTACTCAGCAAAGGCAAGTCAGGGAGGCCGGCACCTCAGCTGCACTCGTCGGTCTCCATCAGCTCCCCACAATACTCTGTAAAAGGAGCCGAACCTTTCTGCTGCAGGCCGCCTTCTGCCTCCCCCAGAGCCCTGGGCTCTTGGCTGGCTGGCTCTCCTGTGATATGGAGGAACTTGTTGGTCTCCATGGTTACAGTAACCCACTGGTAGGGGAGGAGCCGAATGGAGTGCGAGGCTGGCAGTGTGAGCTTCCCCCAGCCCTTGGCACCATGTGGTACGGGTATGTCAGCTGTTTCTTGGGTCTTTTCTGGGTGGAAGGAGTTAAGGAACCGATGAAGGGCAGAACCAGGCACACCGTCCTCCTCGGGGCTCCTGGGGCACAGGCAGGGCTGCCTCCTCATTCACCCACACTCCTCTTGGCAGGAGCGATTTCATGTTAGGAAAGGGTCGTTTTTTGCTTCACAGCTCAGCCATGGTAGAAATCTGACCTTTTCTGATTCTAGAAGGAATATCAGCTTGGCTACACTGGTGCTTGGCTCATGTACTTTGTTTGCCCCTTGAGATGGCAAACAAAGGTTTCTACCCAAAAGTGGAGATCATAGAAAACATCAAGACCTTACTGCGCACCAGGCACTGGGGTCAACACCGGGGGGTTTCCTCATTTCTGAGTCCCACTAACCTGTGAAATGGGTAGAGCTAGTGCACTCAGGTCCCAAAGGAGGACGCTGAGACAGAGAAGTCAAGTAGTCTGCTTGTGTTCGGTCAGCTCCTAAGGAGCAAAGGCAGGCTCCCTCCCCAGGTCCCTCTGCCTGCAGAGCCTTGCTGTGCTGTCCCGCCTCCCCTAATGCAGCAAGCAGAGAACTGGAGTGAGTCTGATGTACAGTGCCCCTCCTCTGAGTGTCTAGAAGGCAGGACCAGATCTCTCTGAACTTGGCAACTGGCCCTGGCTCCAGAGGTAGGCACTCAACAAAGGTTTGCTGAATCTACAGTAATTGGGGAATGAGATAGACACCAGACCCCAGGGAGCAAATTCTCAGGGGTGAAGTGGTGCTGAAAGCTTCTGAAGCCCTGGTTGCTCAGTAGAATGCCCCGTGTTTGATGAGGAGCCCAGCGTTTCAAGTGGTTCTGAAGACGGGACTGAGGGGTGCTCAGTGCATTGTGGCTTCATGCACGAAGGGGAGTGAGCTGCAGGTGGCTGGGTTCTGAGCTCATGCCAGGTTGGTCCTTGCCTTGTGCTCTTCCCAGGAGGCCCTAGCTTCAGCTGTGGCCGCTTTGAGGCCCACAGGTGGCTCCCCTCATGGCCCAGGCTGCAGGGCTGGTCTCCCTGCCTTGGGGTGAGGCTTGCATTTCAGAGAGCTAAAGGGCAGAGAGCCTACCCTTGCTTTTAGCTTTGTGCTTCAGTTGCGGGCTCTGCTGGTCTCCTTTGTCAGGAAGGCACCCACCCTGGCTGGAAAAGGGGAGTAGCCTTTTGAGTTTGACACAACCCCACCTCCCCTCTGCAACATTAAGGGGTGTTGGGGGGGCCCCCAGGTGAAGCCGTCACAGTTAATTTCAGGGGTGGAGAAGTGTATCCAGCCTCTCCACTGGTCAGAGTTTACCACAGCCTTAAAAGATCTCTCCTACCCAGAATGCTCCACTAGTTTATTGACTCTTGGCAGTTGAGAGTGACAGTTGCTCAGGATCAAAGGATGCAAAGAAAGCTCCCAGATCCAGTGAAGGAGGAAGGATTAAAGAAGGAGTGACTTGCCAGGGCCACGTGACTTTTCAGCTCAGTCCTACCCCATCTCTCCCCAGCCTCTCTTTGAGGTACTTCCTCAGTATAGAAAACCCCTTACTGCCTCCCACAAGGAGGATTGAGGAAAACAATCCTTCTGTCGCACTGCAAAGCCCTAGAGACCAGAAAAATACAGTTATCTGATCCTGCTGTGGCTTCTGAGGAACGGGCAGGTGGTCCCAGGCCAGCCTGAGCCCAGGGTCCAGAACAAACCCTGACCTCTTTCACTGAGATCAAGGCCCACTTTGGGAGGGAGGGAGAGGAAGGGTCGCTGCAGGGTCCCCTGAGTGGGCCTTCAAAACAACCCTCCACCAGTGGCCTTAACCGGACATTGGCATTCCTGCGGTCCCAGGGACCTTTCCTCCACCTTCACACCTTTCCCCTCCTTCCCGCCTGGAGGAAGAGCCCTGCAGAGACTTAACTTCTTTGGGGGGAAGTAAGAGCAGGTTAGGCATCAAGGAGGGCCAGTGAGCTAGCTGGGAAAGGGGACAGGGTCCTGGGGCGGGCGGACGCCCTGGGCTCCAGCCCGGCTCTGCACGGGAGGCTGTGGGACCTGGGGCCAGTCTCGTCACCTCTGTGCTTCAGTTTCTCATCTGTAAAATGAGGGGTGCTGCCTACCCCATCTGCCCTCAGAGGAAGAACACAGGAGGTACATGCCAGCCGCTGGTGGTATCAGAACTGTCGAATCTTGTGTCAGGCAAACACTGAAGTCGTATGGTCTCCAGGTGTCTGCCCAGGGACAGGGAGGGCACAGAAGAGGCTTTGCCCTTCCCTAGAGGGGCCCATGGCCAACGTGCGATGTTGAGTGAGTTGCTTCATGGGAAAGATCCAGCCTAGAGTAGTGGAGTGAATGAATGCAGGTGAGTCAGGAAGCAGCACAGGCCAGGGAGGGCTCCACCTTGCCCTCAGTCAGCAGGGGCTTTGCCGGAGGAAGGTGTGAGGAATGGCTGCCCTTAGGCCCTCATGGCTGTTGGGGGGTGGGGTTGATAGACACTGGAAGTGGGTGGGAACCTGGGGATAGACTCCCAGAATCAGGGCTGGAAGGGACTTGGGACTTTTAGTTTGTTCCCCAGCTTTGGGCAAAATTTACAGTTACACATCTTACTGTCTATCAGTGACAAAGGTTCTTAATCTAGAACCCACAGACCTCTAAGGAGCTTCACAGTGTCCCCCGAACCTCCTGAAATTATGTCCAGAGTATTTTGTGAGTAAGGAAGATACACATTTTTCTAAGGTTAAACGCTGCTTTTTGTGGAGTAGGAGATCTGTGTGCCACTGCTGGGTGGCCGGTTTCTGCTTGCCCCCTCCCCCACCCTGTTCTCGGTGGGTGGTTTGCTGGTCTTGCCCCTCTCGGGGTCAGCATGTCTGATTCCCACTACTCCTCCCCGCCCTGCCTGACTGGAGCCCAAACCCAGGTCCCACCTGCTGCAGGTGCGATAAGGACTTGATGACAGCCAGCCCTGCCGCCTTGAGTCCCCTCCTTACCCTCTCCCAGCTGTTACCCTGCACTGCACCTTGGGGAGGGTGGGGCAGCCCACTTCCGGGGAGGGGGAGGGGAAGGAAGAAGGAAGTTCATCTAAACACGCCTCTTTCTCTCTCGTCTCCCTTCCTTCCTGTTCCCCTCCAGCCCCTTTCCTCCCACCTTGCTCCTGGTGCAGTATCCTGAACTGCATGCATTTCCTGGCCACCAGGCCCTGGCCCAGGCGAAGCCACGGGTTTGTCTCCGTTGCTCTCCTTGCCAAGCCCCGTCTCTCTCTCTCTGCTTGTGGTGGTTTCGGTTGCGACATAGTCCAGGTTCCCAGGCAGGAGCCGCTGGGCCTGGCTGCTTTGCTGCTTCTCACTGAGGAGGTGGTGGAAGGTGTCGCCGGCTTCGCCTGAGTAAGGGTGGCTGGCGGAGCCCCCGCCCTAGGCCTGGCTCTCCCCGGCCTCTGTACTTTGCCCTCGCTGCCTGACAGGTTTCGCTGTGGCTTCTGCTGAATGGAAGTCGCCGGTACTCCTCGTCCCTTTCTCCAGCCGGGTATGTTTTCCCCTTTTTCTGGTCTGTGATTGCCCTTTGCCGTCCCTCTCACCCAAACTCTTTAAAGATTTGCAAAATTGAGCCAGGCACTAGCCCAGGGTAGTAAAATTCATGGGAAGGGTGATGTGGCATTGGCTAGGAAAGGAGGGGTAGCCGCAGCAGCCGAGGCTCCCTTACACTGCGTCCACGGGCTCAGCTAGGGTGAGAGGAAGGGGCTGGTGACAGGCAGGGCCCGGGAGCCACTCCCGCACGACAGTGAGCGGAGACTGGGATCTGGTCGCCCAGGGCTTGTACCCCAGGGACATTTGCTCCCTCCGCTACACAGTGCCCAGGCTGACTCTGCCCCTGGCCAGGGGGTACCTGCTTGTCACCCCTCCCAGTCTGGGCCCTTCCCAGCCCTGAGGAAGCCTCAGGACACTTGAGGCCAACCCTGAATGCAGAGCCCCAGAGCGGAGCTTTTCTAGGGGAGAGCTGACAGGAGGAGCCTCCAGCGTTAGGGAATGGGCCCTGCCTACCTGAGTCAGCGCTGGCCGCTCAGGGTGGAGGCTGTCTTCCGGGCGAACCTGGCAGCATGCCTGGCCAAGCTGAGGTCCCAGGTTGAAGAACCCACTGGATACAAGACTCCTTTTATCCCGTGTCCTACATTATCGCCTCTTCTCTACTGAGGACCCCGAAACTGCTTAGGCCCTGCTTCTGAACCAGGCCTGTGTGGTCTGCCACTTGGTTCCAAATACTTCCTCAAAGGGTGACCCCCTTGTTCTTTCTGAAGCCTGCCTGAGGGCCATGGGATTCCTCAGACATTTGGGGCCAGCCTGGGATGTGATGTCGGCCAGAGCTTTGGGAATGTCTGCTGTTCCATATCCCGTGTAAGCAAGGAGGATGGAGGTAGAGGGCAGAGAGCATGGCTTAGCTAGACATGTTTAGTTGGCCCGAAGGACAGCTAGTTCTCAGCCCACCGTCCTGTTGGTGAGATCTGGGTCCAGGCTGAATGGGCCTAGTCAGAACCATAGAAGGGACTCTCTCCGTAACAGTCACCCTCACCCTCACCCTCGAGCCTTCCCGGAAGCGCCTCACGTGGGGCCTTGATCCAAGAAGCATTTTCTACTGGAGAGTTTCTCCTTTCTGTATTCCCCATGGGCTGTCCTCACCCTGCCCCGCATCCTTGCCCTGGGAAACACCTTACAACTTAGGACAGGCGAAGGGGATAAGAAGCACCGCACTCTTTGAGTCCTGAGAGTTAGGTGGTTCTGTCCTGAAAGGGGGTGGGTGACTTTTGAAGCAGGGGATCACAGAGCATGTGGCAGTGTTCTCTGGCTCCTGGATAAGCTGAATCTTCTCTCTCTTAACTCTCCTGGATATGCAGCTTGGAACCAGCCCTTCCCAGCGTCCCGTCTAGCCCCTCCCATAAATGCTAGGGGTGCCTGTGTAGGCTGGCAATGGGGCCGGAAGGGAGGGTGGCAGACGATGGGCCTGGACCGCTCCAGCGGGTAGGGCCATAGCATCTCTTGTCGGCCTCCATCTGGGCTGCAGCCACCTTAGGAGGACTTGACTAGATGTGGAAGTCTTGTTGACAGCGAGACTTGGCTCTGCAGACGGTAGTATTTGGGAACGAAAAATAATAGCAGTAATGGTTGCTCTTTGCTGAGTGTTAGATAAAGCGTCTTGTGTGTGTTCTCTCTCTTACCTAATGTAAAGTCGGGAATATTTTATCGCCACTATACAGAGAAGGAAGCTGACACTGGTAAGTGGAAGCCGAGTTCTGCTGGACAGAGCGCGCACATCCACTAGACCACCTCCGACACAGACGTGGGCTCAGCCCCACACCACTCCTGTGGATGCTTTCTTTTCCCTCCGTGCTAATCTCCTCTCCCTCCTCAGGACGGTGTTACTCATAATAAAGTTAACATGTGTTGAGTAAGTGGCAGATTTAGGATTTGAACCTGGCAGTTTGTCTCTGGCATCTACACTCCTAAGCCCCTCTTGTGGTGGCTGATGTTCTTTGAAGTCCAGTGTGTGGCTGACCCTGGCAGGGAATGCTGTCCTGCCGTGCTCCTCACACCAGCCCCTCGGGCCAGAAACAGCGAGGGGCACGGGCAGAGCAGAGCCAGGACAGGCAGTAGGCGGCCCCGAGCGATACGACTTCAAGGAGAAGAGCGCCCGAATCCTCGGGTAGACGCCGAGTCCCTGTGCCAGTTTTGAGGACTTGGAGATTGCCAAGTCCTGTGCTCAGAAAAGAGGGGTGTGACAAATTTAGAAGGTGAGTAGAGCTTGCTAAAGAAATGTCCCCACCCATCTTCCTCTCGTGGGAGTTGGGGCAGAGGGGAGGTTTTCCCTGTTCGTGGCCCCTTAGGCAGGCTGGCTCGGGTGGTAGGCAGCCCAGCAGCAGCCGCAGGGAGATGGGGCTGAGGAGAAGGAGGCCGGGCCTTCGGGACCCTGATGGATGGGACTCAGGGTGCCCTTTGGTAGGTAGACTGAGCCAAATGCAAGTACCAGCAGGGCCTAGAAACAGTCTTCTCTCCAAGAGGTGTGAACCCTTTAGGAAGAAAAAAACAAGTATTTGAAAATCTGCTGTTCTAGCAAATGCTGTTTGAGTACCAACCAGGCTTGGGTGAGCTGCAGAGTGTCTGGAGACCAGAGGGCCAGAGAGCTCCATAGCCTGGATGGACAGACAGCAAAGCGTTTCGGGACTTCCACTTGCAGAAGAGAGAGCGCTCCCGGAAGGGCCAAGGAGGTAGAAAGATGTCAGGAGCCTCTGCCTTCAGAGCCAACCCTGCACATGAGATCTTTCTCCTCGAAGGTCCCGCCCCTTGTGCTTCTGGGATCTGAGTCAAGCAGCTCACCCCAAACCAGCCAGCAGCTACTGTTGGCCCTCCACTGACACCGGAAGAGGGGGGGACATCAGTAGCAGATACTTACTTTGGGTTATTGTTGTCTTCCTGTCTGAGGGGCAGCTGGTTGGGGAAGCAAGTCTTGCTCAGGAACCCTGGACAGTTCCTTTGTGGTGGCAAGTCATTCCTTTCTCTGTGGTTTTTGAGGGCTTTGTTTAGAGCCACAAGGGGCTGTGAAAGGAAGAACTTTGACTCACTCTCTTCTGGTCACGCTGCTCCTCTCCAGACTGTCTCCTTGAATTTTCCAAGGCAGCTCTGGGTGGTTATGGGACGAGGCTCTGGCAGCAGCTCTGTCCCAGTATGCTGGAGTGATGGCATCAGGGGTTCTTCGAGAGGTAAATCAGGGCTCCAGACAAGGCTTAGACCAGACTCGTAGGAGTTTTACTGAGCTATAATTCACATACCGTACAGTTCACCCATTGAAAGTGTACAATTGTCTTAGTAAATTCACAGAGCTGTGTATCCATCACCACAATCCCCCCACCTTCCTCTGCCCTCCTTAGCCCTCGACAAATCTCCTTTCTGTCTCCATGGATTCGCCTCTTCTAGACATTCCGGAGCGATGGCGTCTCTCTGTAGCCTTTGGGACCAGCTTCGTTCACTTAGGAGCGTCATGTTTTTAGAGTTCATCCGTGTTGTCGCGTGTTAGTCCTCATTTTTTAAAATTGCCGGTGATGGTTCCACTGTGTGGATATTCGAATTGGTTTATCTGTTCACCAACTGGTGGACATTTGTGTCGTTTCCATTTTCTGGCTCTTATGAATATGGTATATTATGAATGAACATCGGTGTACAAGGTTTTGCGTGGATTACAGTTCTGTTTCTCTTGGGTGGGTACCTAGGAATGGAATTGCTAGGTCTCACAGTAATCACGTGTTTAGCCCTTTGAGGAATGATCAAGTCTTCATAAGATGTGTGTTTTCATCTGGACCGTACCCTTCCTGTGAACATTTATATACCTGTTCAGTGCTGTTGTCGTCATTTCTGCTTCCTCCCACACTTATTGGCGATGATGGGGTATCTAAGTAGGGCAGACTGACTGTTGCCTTGCTCAGACCCTGTCATTCAGTTCGTTCATTGCACAAGTATTCATTGAGCATCTACCACAATCCAGTCCATCTAGGTGCTGGGATGTCTCAATGAGTAAATGATATGTGCCTGCCTGGAGCTTCCATTCCATCTGGATGGGCAACAAATCAATGCAAAGTGAGAACTAATAAAGGTAAATGTGAAGTGTTGGGTGGCAGTGAGAGCTTTGAAGTAATTCTGATGGTGTTGCCCCCGTGCCTTTGAGCTGCAGCCTTCTCACAGTGTGCACAGGTCACACGTGAGGTGGAGGGAGCCGTTGGGTTGTTCATGAGGGGTTGTATTGCCGGGCAGTGGAGCCAGTGATGGGACAGCTTAGGTCCTAAGCTCCAGCACCCGCAGGATATTGGCACTGGGCCGTAGGCTTTGGAGGGAAGACTGACTGACTCTCATCTCCTTCTTTTTCTTCCCCTGCCGTATGATTCTTTGCATGCCTGCCAGCCCCCTGGAATCTGTCCCTATACCCCTAGCGTCTTACATTTTTTGCAGAGAGCTAAGGACGAAAGTGTGGGGGACTGGAAGGGCAGCGTACTTACAGGTGTGCGTGTTTCCACCCTGCAGCCCACCTTGGGACACCTCGACTCCAAGCCCAGCAGTAAGTCCAACATGCTGCGGGGCCGCAACTCAGCCACCTCTGCTGACGAGCAGCCCCATATTGGCAACTATCGACTCCTCAAGACTATTGGCAAGGGTAACTTCGCCAAGGTGAAACTGGCTCGGCACATCCTGACCGGGAAAGAGGTGAGCACTGGGCTTGGGAACATGGCAGCCTCTGCCAGCTGTCGACACCCCCATAGGTAGTGGTAGGGCTCCTACCACACCCAACCTCTTGTTTGTCAGACAGAAATGGGATCTGAACAGATAGGGGTGGTGAGAGGGATGGGACGAAAATGAGGTGGAAGTAGATTCAAGCCCTGGGTTTCACTCGGGCAAAGCGGTAACCTTGGGCTTTTCGTCTCGTGTTCAGGTGGCTGTGAAGATCATTGACAAGACCCAGCTGAACTCGTCCAGCCTCCAGAAAGTAAGGCACAGCCCCTCCGCCCTGTTTGAGCCTCTCCCCAGGGCTCAGGGATGTACTGACCCTTTTGAGCGTCCTCTTAAAGCTCTAGTTTAAACTCGGGGCATTTCACTGTCCCCACTCCCCCTCTCTGTGGCTCTGCTGCCTCTGGGACTTTGGTTGGACCCTGTGTGTGGACGCCCCCTGACAGGGCTGCCTCTTCGGCCTACCTCTCTGACCTACTTCCTGTATCTTGTGCCCTTCTGGCCTGTGGCCAACCCTATGCAAAAACACATGTTTGTAGCTGTTACTAGAAACACATTCTAAGATCTGGAATGATCGATCCAAGGTGGTTTCTTCAGAAGTACAGGATAAGAGGAGGCAGGAACCTGCCACTGGAGCCTGTGCCAGCTGTGTTTTAGAGAAGGAGTATTGAAGACGGGGATTTTTAGAAGCTAATACACTCGTCTCATGCCTCTGACAGTGAGTGCAGACTAAGGACGGGTGCCCCCAGTTTTCCGTCTCACTTCTAGGCTCCTCTTAGCTACAAGTCACAGTCATCTGCATGTAGTCTTGACTAGATGAGGTCGAACCTTTCCCTTCCCTCCTTGACTTAACAGTGGGAAGCTACGGTCTTAGCTGGTTGGGGAAACCCTCTGGGTGGGAACTCATACCCCCGCTTAAGAAACTATGCAAAGCTGGTGGGAGGGAGAAAAGGAGACTTTCATTTGCAGAAGGGTTGTTACAGAGCTGGAAACGCGGGGCTCTCCTCCCACCCTGGGCTCGGCGGTTGGGGGAAGGAGGAGATCGCCCATTGGCTTCCAGAAAACTGCCCCTGTTCAGGTCAAGTCAGATTTCCTTTGTGCCCTCATCCTCCAGCTGACCCTGGTTCAAATTTCTGACCTGGATTAACCTAGTGCTTTTCTCATGGCAGATTGAACTTTTCTCACGAGCACATTGTTGTTTGAGTTGGGAGAAGGCATAGCCTCATGCTAACAGTCAGTGCCGTGACATTGGGAAGCCTGGGCCTCGGGCTGGGGGCGGTTAGGGACACCCTTGGAGTTAGAGGGTTTGAGCTGAGGTGCTCTGGCAGCGCTGACAGCCAAAACCAGAGTGTGTCCTACATTTGTTACCCGTGGGATCCCTTAAGGTTCTTTGGTTCAGAGGAAACATTGCTGCTATCACCAGGGTTCCCTGCTTGGAGCTTTCCAGAAGAAAGGGAAAGAGGGCTACTCTTGACAAGTTGGCTCAGACTCCACCAAGTAGAAGTTAGCATGGTGTGGGCCATTTGGTCTTTGGAGTGGTCCAGCCTGCCGTCGCAGTGATTGCCAGCCAGCCAGGCCATCTTACTTCCCACCCACTTCGTCTCCCTGCTTCTTCCTGACTAGCTGGAATGTACCAGTCCCAGACAAATGTAGCCATTTTAAAAGCCTTTCAACACACTCTGTTACCAAGGCCAATCTGATTCTGGCCAAATCACTCTGTTTAAATTTGATCTCAGCAATGCTCCCTCAATGAGGAACACTGAAGACACAAGCCCTCTCAGGGTTCTAGACAAGCCCAGAAAACTCCACGCTCTTCCAGGAGAAAGCCCTTCCAGGCCAGGTGGCCACACCCTGAGGAAGAACCCTGGCCACTGTCTCCACACCCCATTTCAGTGCTGCTCCCCATGAGTGCCCCTGAGGCGGTTGGTGGCCAGCATTATTTGCCTCTTCATCCAAGACAACTGCTGGGCCAGGGAAGAAAGCAAGGGAAACCTGGGCTCTAACAAGAAAAGGGATTCAAGGTCAGAATCAGGTTCTTGAAGACTGGAAAGACTGTCTCTTCTCCTTTCCAGCTCACGAAACCTCTGGGATCTCATTAAAGGGGGGAAAAAACGTGTTCACTTTATTCCATAAACTATACTCCAGACCTCCCCCCCGCAAAAAAAAAAAAAAAGAAAAAAAAAACCCAAAAAAAACTTAGTCCTGCTCTCAGTGCAAATAAGTGGTGAGGCCTGGAAGTTACAAAAACCCCACCTCCAATTCTCTGGCCCCTGCAGAGGGGATGGAGTTCATGTCTGTCATCTTTATGGAAATGTATGGTTTGGAGTCCCTGATTTGTTTCACAAAGAGAGCGTGAGTGTGTGGAGGTGGATTTGATTAAAATTGGCATCAGCTATATATAGGAGTGGCTTCTTCTGTCCCCACCCCAGAGAGCCAGGAGAGAGAGGCCTGCCCACTAGTCAGAGCCCTCTGCCTTCTGGAAATCGGAAGACACCAGGGTTCGCCTTCAGCTCTCCCCACCCCTTCACACCAACCAAGCTGGAGTCTGTTTTGTCACTGAATTTCAGTTCTGAATATTGATGTACATGGGCTTACACTCCCTCCTTCAAAGGCACTCGACCAAAACCCGTCTGCTGGGCGGGAGCTGCTTTGGGCAGACGGGCAGAGGGCGCACTGCCAGGCTTACCCAGGTGCTGCCCCTGAGAGTACAAGTGGTCGGGGCCCCGCTTTCCTCCCACTGGCCCTGCCTGCACTCCTCCCCCTCGCTACCTCTCAGCCATCGGGTGGCCCCAGGTGACCCGGACAACTGCCCTGTTTTTTTCTCCTTGCCTGTTTTCTCTTCTGGAAAAAGAATCCCAGCAGTGGCTCTGTTTGGAGGGGACCCGAGGGGAGCAAGTTGAGCAAGCATGACCCCTGGCATTTTATTTTCCAGCTATTCCGCGAAGTAAGAATAATGAAGGTTTTGAATCATCCCAACATAGGTGAGAACCAGCTGTCATTCCTTTCTTCTTCCCCCACCACAGGGCTCCACCTCCCCGCAGGGAGCCCAGCATGGAGCCCTTCTCCCCAGGCCCTTGCTTTCTGGAAGGCAAGCTCTGCCTCTGGCACACGGGGCTGTCCTTCGCGTGGTGTGGCTGCTCTAAGAGGAACTTGTCCTTGGGAAGGTGGACTTGAAAGGGGGAACTTTTATCCCGAGGGTGCCGCTGTACATGTTGGGGCTACTTCTGTGACTCATGGTTTGGCCTTTTCTCTTGTAGTTAAATTATTTGAGGTGATTGAGACTGAAAAAACGCTCTACCTTGTCATGGAGTATGCCAGTGGAGGTACGTATGGAACTGCCTCGTCCTCCTGTGCACCCACTGCCCCCGCCCCAGCCAGCTCTGACTAGCCCTGTCCGTCTCTTGCAGGAGAGGTGTTTGATTACCTTGTGGCTCATGGCAGGATGAAAGAGAAAGAGGCTCGAGCTAAATTCCGCCAGGTGGGTGTGACTCCCTGGAGTATGGGCCTGACCTCAGCCTTTTGGGGTCTGGCTTACAAGGAGGGGCTGCCTGTCTGTAAGTGGCCTTTTGAGGGTCCTTTGGGGTTTGTGATCTGTGTGGCAGCTTAGAACTAGGCCCCGGGGTCACATCTCTGCCAGCCACTGTGGCCTACCCTCAAGTGGCCCTGGGCTGACCCTTCTTCCTTCCTTTCAGATAGTGTCTGCTGTGCAGTACTGTCACCAGAAGTTTATCGTTCACAGGGACTTAAAGGTAAGGCATGCTCTTGTCCCCTGTGCCTCTGAGTCAGGGCCAGGCTCCATTCACCATGGCAACCACCAGTCCTGAGCGTTCAGACAAACTCGAGCCTTTCATTTTTTGGAGACAATAAGGAAGCCCCGAGGGCTGCTTCCGGTCTGGACCTTACAGCTGGGCTTAGGGTCTCATTCCAGCCAGCGAGCAAGGGGGCCTGCCATTTCACCTCTCTGCCATCACCTCCCAATGCCGCCACGTGTCACAGGAGCACTCCAGGCTTTGCTGGTCCTTCAGGCAGCCTGGTGGCTGACGGAGGGAAAATACTCAGTGTTGTCACAGCTGCGTCACAGCTGCTTTGCAGACGTGCGTGCACACTCATCTCTTTCACTGAGACTTTAGAGTGTGAGACTGCCTATGAGCTTCCTGGCCCCTGAGTCCTCATAGGATGACCAGGATTTACCTGGGCCTGACACACAAGCTTCTGCAGCTCAGAGTGTCTCTGAGCCTTCAGCTCGCAGCTCTCCGATGGCTGCCTGTGTGAGGAATGGCCTGCTCTGCCCTCCTCCTGCCCAGCCTTTCACACAGATTGAAGGCCTGCCCTTGGAGTTGGTGGAGAAAGTTCTGAGACTGGAGCTGACTTCCTGTTTGTTTCACACTCCCCTCAGCTCCTTCCTGCCTGGAGCTGTAGTGTGGGCCACTTGGTGTCCTTACAGTTTCCATCTTACCTCCCAGGCAGAAAACCTGCTCTTGGACGCTGATATGAACATCAAGATTGCAGACTTTGGCTTCAGCAATGAATTCACCTTTGGGAACAAGCTAGACACCTTCTGTGGCAGTCCCCCTTATGCTGCCCCAGAGCTCTTCCAGGGCAAAAAATACGATGGCCCTGAAGTGGATGTGTGGAGCCTGGGAGTCATTCTGTACACACTGGTCAGCGGATCCCTGCCTTTCGATGGACAGAACCTCAAGGTGGAGTAAAGCGCCGGCTGAGATCATTTCTGTGATTTCTCATTTCCTCTCTTGACCTCCGGTCTTACCCCTGACCTCTCACCTTTGCCACCTGTCTACATTTCTCCCACACCAGAGCTTCAGAGAAGGGCTTGCAGAAGGTAGCAGCAGTTGAAAGGTCATCTGCACCCAGTATAATAACCTCACTTCTTTTCTCAAGGGATGGAATCCGTTGTGTGTCCATTCGCCCCACAAGGCACTCAGGCTGGGCAGGCCAGAGGGCCCAGGGTGTTTGACTTCACCACGTCTCTGGGGAGGGGCCGTGTCTCAGACTCTCTGCCTCCTACTGCATTTCACTTTGCTCTGCCTGGCCAGTCTTTAGCTCTCAGGAGCCTGGGTGTTAGGTTTCTTCCCTTGGCCTTAGGTGATTTCACTTTTCACTTTCCCTCCTGCAGGAGCTGCGGGAGCGGGTCCTGAGGGGAAAGTACCGTATCCCGTTCTACATGTCCACGGACTGTGAAAACCTACTTAAGAAATTTCTCATTCTCAATCCCAGCAAGAGAGGCACTTTAGAGGTGAGCAGCCGAGAGCCCAGCTGGCCGGAAGGCCCCGGGTTCCCAACGAAAGCTTCAAGCTGAGTATCCCTCCTCTCTGCCCTTCCGCTTCCCTTTGCTCCCCAGCAAATCATGAAAGATCGATGGATGAATGTGGGTCACGAAGATGATGAACTAAAGCCTTACGTGGAGCCACTCCCTGACTACAAGGACCCCCGGCGGACAGGTGACGCTGAGCTGGGCCGCGAGGTTGAGCCTGAGTAGTGCTCAGGACCAGCCTTAACTGAATGTTTCCCCCGTGCAGAACTGATGGTGTCCATGGGTTACACGCGGGAAGAGATCCAGGACTCGCTGGTGGGCCAGAGGTACAACGAAGTGATGGCCACCTACCTGCTCCTGGGCTACAAGGGCTCCGAGGTGTGTGCCCCTGCTCCATTCCCCGCTCTGGCTGGCCCTGCTGGCAGCGGCACCCCCTTGCTTCTAGCCCCCTTGAGGGCAGAAGCTCATCTGAGTAGTTGTGCTGACAAATGTTAAGCCTCAGCTCTGGTGGCCAAGGTCCTCTGGTCTTTGCTGTCACAGATCTCCATCAGTGAATGGATAGGGAAGCTGATGGGGTCCGAGCCTGGGCCTGGGTTTCCATATGGGGGAGCAGGTCTGGCTCGGTCTGTGTTGGTTGGACTGGGTCTGGGTCAGTCTGGCTGGGTCATTTCTGTGTTGATCCAGAAATTTTGTTTCCCTATGTTTGTGTGTCTGTTTCTGGAAGTGTGCATCTCTGGGTCTCTGGGTGCGGGAGTCCCTGTGTCTTTCTTGTAAGAGTCGCGAGTCTGTGTGTTGCTTCTTCCTGGTGCTTGTGTCTGCGGATGTGTAGCTCTGCATGTATGTCCATCCACCTGTCTTTGAGTCTGGAGGCTTCATGAGTAGTGTTCTGTCCATCTGGGTCACCATGTCTGAGTCCATGGGTCTCTGGGCAGGGGGTCTTGTTCCCCATCTGTGTCCCCACATGCACTCGTGGCCTCTCCACCCTGCTCTCCCACCAGTGGTGTTGGGCTCCCTCTTTTAATTCTCGCCTTAGCCTACTCAGGAGGCTTGGGGCTCCTGCGTCTGGATGTCTCTGCATCTGGATGTGCGTTCTCATGGGTGTGTGTACCCCTCTCTGAGGGTGGGGGTCTTTGCCGGAGGTAGTGTGTCTCTAGCTATGTTGGTCAGGGTCTGTTTCCAGGCTTGTGTGTCCCCAAGAGTGTTCAGTCGCACGTGGGTCTTGCAGGGTGAGCCCTATGTCTCATGTGAGCCTGGGGTGGGTGTGTGTATCTGCCTGACTTCTGCCCTCCTTTTCTGTTCTTGCAGCTGGAGGGTGATGCCATCACCTTGAAGCCCCGGCCTTCAACTGATCTGACCAATAGCAGTGCTCCTTCCCCCTCCCACAAGGTACAGCGCAGTGTCTCGGCCAACCCCAAGCAGCGGCGCTTCAGTGACCAGGGTGAGTGCTTTTGGGAGTTGCAGGTGGGAGACTCACCCCTCTGCTGAGAGGTCACAAGTTCTGGGGGCTTTGGATGACAGCTGACATTCACTCCCCGTTCAGCCACTTGTTTGTGGCATGGCCTTGGGCAAGTCCCTTCCTTCGGCCTCTGTGGGGTTTGCTGGGTTGCTAGCAAGACAATAGGAGAGCACCATGTGGGTGGGGTGGGCCCTCAGTGGGCGCCCGCCCTGACCCATTCCCACTGTCACTCTGGCCCAGCAGCTGGTCCTGCCATTCCCACCTCGAATTCCTACTCTAAGAAGACTCAGAGTAACAACGCAGAAAATAAGAGGCCTGAGGAGGACCGGGAATCGGGGCGCAAAGCCAGCAGCACAGCCAAAGTGCCTGCCAGCCCCTTGCCTGGCCTAGAGAGGAAGAAGACCACCCCCACCCCCTCCACGGTGAGCCATGTCAGCCCCACCCCCACCCCCTGCAGCGGGTCTGTCTGTCCTCTCCAGGCAGTTCTTCTCTTGCCCCAGACCACTCCCTGTGCCTGCCCACCTGGCCTTCCCTGCTGGGCCGCTGATGCTCCCTGTAGAAAGCCTAGCCCCTAGAAGTAAAAGTGAAGTCCGTTGTTTCCCTACCCCCACCCCTCCTGGCAGGTGGCGGGGGCAGGTGCTCTGACCCTGCCAGTGGAACCCTGGCATTCCGTGACACAGCCCTGCCCTTCCTTCCCCACAGAACAGCGTCCTCTCCACCAGCACAAACCGAAGCAGGAACTCCCCGCTTTTGGAGAGGGCCAGCCTTGGCCAGGCCTCCATCCAGAACGGCAAAGACAGGTGAGCAGGCACGGGCCCTGCCCCCCACGCTCCCCGGGAGCCTCCGCACCACGGGGACGTCTGTCAGCAGCACCACCCCCTCCCTGCTCCCTGGAGTTCCGTCCTGGCTCTGTCCAGTCCAGCTTTCCACACACCAGCACCTCCTCTCTGCCCTCCACTCCCCCCACCCCGTCTCCTCTTCCCTGTGTTCCTGTGACCGACTGTTCCTTGCCTGTACCAGTATGACTCCATGGTCATCTCTGCTGCTTCTTGCTTCTTGACTGCAGCCAGGGCATGGCAGCTGCGCTCCTCTAGGCATCAGTGCTGAGGCCCCAGCTCAGGGCAGAATCGAGGTGCCCACCTGAGGGGTGTACATTGAGGGTGACTCCAGCTGTGCCCACGAGTGCTGAGCTACCCCTGCCTTGACCGGCAGCATCTCTTGGTGTGTTGTGTGCCTGGCTCCGCCTCTTCTGAGCTTAATGAAAATTCCCCTTAGCAATACCCTGCTCTTTCTGGCGAGGAAACATCCTTGTTCTTAGAATTCCTAGGAGACCAGCGCAGCCCGGAGCCAGTTGCCTCCTGTCGGCTTTCCTTCACTCTTGGTTTCCTCCCCCAGGCTCTGGCCTGCCTTGCCTCCCTCCCCCTGCCCTCCGCTTCCCAGCCCTGCTTTCCTCAGCTCGGACTGGTGTCCCCCTTGCTGTGGCCCGGCCCGGGCTAACCTGCATCCTGCCAAGCTCCCAGCCCTGGCGCTGCCTGCCCCGCCCTTGCCTCCTAACACGAGCCTCCTGCCTCCACCCACCCCTAACCCAGGCCTCTCCGCTGCTTTTGTCTCCTAGCCTAACCATGCCAGGGTCCCGGGCCTCCACGGCTTCTGCTTCTGCCGCAGTCTCTGCGGCCCGGCCCCGCCAGCACCAGAAATCCATGTCGGCCTCCGTGCACCCCAACAAGGCCACTGGGCTGCCCCCCACGGACAGTAACTGTGAGGTGCCGCGGCCCAGGCAAGTGTGCTGGGGCAGCTGGTGCACCTGCTGCCATCTGCCTGTCCCACTCCCTGCCCCCAACAGTTTCTTCCCACCTGGGGTCCTCTATTCTGGTCATCTTAGCCACAAGAAATGGCTTTGTCCCCTGCAGCCAGGAAGTAGAAGGAACAAAAAAATAGCTTAATGCCCCTCTTTTCCTCCAGTTCTCCCTCTCAGAACAGATATGCCAGAAGCCGTCCCGAGGCTCCAGAAGGAAGCTTTTTTGTTCTGAGCCTTCCTGGACTTCCTTAGGACCCCAGGGACAGTCAGCATCACAGGGACTCAGTCCTTGAGGGTTGGTCACCATTGTCCCCTTGAGGTTCCAGTCTGCCTAGCTCCCAAGGAGCCACTTCTCTCCAGCCTGTACTGCTCTCCACACACGTACCTTCCTTGCCTCGCTCCCTCTCCCAAACCATCTCCTCCCACCTCCCCTAGACGTCCTCCTTACTGGTGTCCTCAGTGGTCACACCCTTCCTTCTGTGTCCTCCGTGATGGCTGCCTCTGCCTTAGCATCCCCTCCCTCTTCCCACCCCAGGGCTCCAGGTGCTTGGTGGTGATGGCTTTCTTGTGCCCTGATGCATTTCCCCACCCCCACCCCTTTTTCCCACAGCACAGCCCCCCAGCGTGTCCCTGTCGCCTCCCCCTCCGCCCACAACATCAGCAGCAGTGGTGGAGCCCCAGACCGAACTAATTTCCCCCGGGGTGTGTCCAGTCGAAGCACCTTCCATGCTGGGCAGCTCCGGCAGGTGCGGGACCAGCAGAACTTGCCCTACGGTGTGACCCCAGCCTCTCCCTCTGGCAACAGCCAGGGCCGGCGGGGGGCCTCGGGGAGCATTTTCAGCAAATTCACCTCCAAGTTTGTACGCAGGTGAGTAGGGGCCTTAGGGTGGCAGAGTGTGAGGCCAGGCCTTCCTTACCCTCCTGCGGGTGGGGACGAGGACACCTGGGACTGGGCTTGGGTCCTGGGGCTAGAGGAGGCCTTGGGAAGCCTAAGCAGTTGGGTCTGTGTCCGCACCTCAGGTGCCCAGACCCTTCCTGTCCCTCTCAGGCCTCCCTAACTCCTTATGCACACCCCTGGTGTACCCCTCTACCCGCACCCCCAGCAGATGGCCTGATGATGCTGATGCCGCCTCCTCTCTAGGAGTGTGAACTCAGATGCTAAAATAAAAGCCCCCCTCTTCTCTCCTGGGTTCCCATGGAAACTTATATTTGGTGACGCAGCTGCAAAGTCATGAGGCCTGAGCCAGGCTGGGCCAGAAAGGAGAGTTTTCCTGGTCTCTTGTCTCAGCCCTCTCTGACCGCCTCCCCCACACACACACACACACTCCTCCACCCAGTTGGTTAGGTCTGACTGCAGCCACTCCCCTCTGCCGCAGCCATGATCTTGGGCCTGGGGTTGCGGGATAAGGGCCATAAATGCAATGGCTGGTGGGGGCCCAGGGCGGCCTCCTCCCTTGTAGCCCCATGCACTGATCTTTCCTGCGTGGGAACCAGGGTGAGGATTCTCTTCATGAGGTTTCTCACACTTGGCCCGACCCCCCCAGAGAGACAGCTTTGATTCTTGAGGTACAGTCAGCAATGCAGCCTCTCGGATGCCCCCTGACTATCCCACTGCCTCCTCTCCCACCTAGTGTAGCTCAGGAAGCAGCGGGAGGCTTGGAGAGAGCAGGCGGGCCTGCCCTTCCTCCCGCACTGCACCCCCTTCAGCTGAATGCCCCTCTCCAGCCGGGAATGCAGGTGTAGGCTTCAGGGTGGGGCGTGAGCGGGTTGGATGTCTGGGGACTCTAGTCTCGCTGAGCGGCTCTCCCACAAATGGGGTGATCCTTGAACCTGGAAAACCCACTCCCCACCTGCTTATCCACATACCGTCTTGTTGGTTTTTTTTCTTTGTTTTTTGTTTTTTTTTATTTTGTCTTTTTTTGTTTGTTTTTTTAGAAATCTGTCTTTCAGGTTTGCCAGAAGGTAGGCGTTGAGCCCTCTGTGTGTGTGTCTGTGTCTGTGTCCTGCCTCTCTCACTAACTTCCCTTTTCTGGCTCCTGCTCCCTCCTCCATCTGCTAACCACGTCTGTGTGGTCCTCTCAGCCATCTTAAAGGGACGAAGACTGCTCTGACTGGGCGGTCACACAAGGCCACGTTTGCCCACTCAGGGCAAATGGCTTTGAAAATGATGGGCCTGTCCCCGAGCAAGGGGGACATTGTCAGGTAATTCTCCCTTTAAGATTGTCTTCTCCCCTCCACCTTACCCCACCCCTGGGTTTTGGTCTTTGGTCACAGTGTTGGGTTCCTTTTCTGGCCCTTTGCCCTGTCTGTGCATGTGCTCTGAAGAAGCCCTCCCACCAGGCGAAAGTGCATCTGGGATGGTATCTCATTTTGGGTTTCCTGGGCTTCCCCATGTCTGGTCCCTGGAACTTCAGGGCTTTGTGACCTCTTGGCCCTGCCCTACCAGAAGCCAGGACTGTGGAGGTACCAAAGGGACCCTGGATTCCCAGGGCTGCAGTTGACAGCCTCCAAGCCCTAGGAGCCTCTGCCTCACGAGTGCGCACAGCACCCCCTTCTGGCAGCTGCTGCAAAACTAGGCCCACCCCGACCCCAGCACACCTGCCTCCAGCAGTATCTGGATGGAACCCGCCACCTCCGCTCTGGGCTGTGGCTTCACAGAGCCGGGAGCTGGGATGTTCAGGGCCAGGGCCATCTACCCCTAAGCCCTGGCGAAACAATGGGAGAGTCCCCACCCCACACCCCCAGGCATCTCCTTTCATACACTGGGTCCTTGCTCTGCCACCCCTGGCCTGGACTCATCCTCTCTGGAGGCCTGGCTGTGCCAAATACCAAGCTGAAGACCAAGGGCCAGGCTGGGAGCCCTGGTTCCCCAAGGCTGTCAGCCCAGGCCCTGCCCTAAGGCTGGGATGCCTGGCGGGCACGTTAGGGCCCCAACTGTCAGGGAAACGGCCAAGACAGGGTCTTCAGCTTTCTCCCTCCCCCACACTGCTCCCCACCCAGCTCTTCCCTGCATGGCTAGCTGTTGACTCATGGGGCCCCAGTGGGGGCCTGCCATGCAGGGCACCTCCACCCACAGGGCAGGAGCCAGGTGGGGCTGCAGAGAGCAGCCAGGCTCCTTCCTTGCGCAGCCCGGGCTCCCGGCTGACAGTGCGTTTGTCTGCGTTCATGTGTCTGTGGTGTCTTTGTGTTCCTTTTACATGTGCTGCTGCTGCTCGCTCTCACTCTTCACACCCCTGCCCTCCTCTGCAATCCCCAATTTCCCGGCTCCAGGCACCCATCTTCCTGCCAGGAGCCAGAGAAGCCGCTCAGCGGGGGCCAGACCTCTTCCCCACCCACCCTCCCGAGGTGTCTGCCCTGCCCTGCCCTCCGTCCTCCCCTTCTGTACAAGCAGATGGCCTGGCAGCCTGGCAGGCAGGGGAACTATCAAAGAATGGGGGAGGCGAGGCTGCAGCCAGCCCCAGGGCCCTGCTCCCCACCCATCCCCAGGCATGTCAAAGCAGTTCCAGAGCTCGGTCCTTTGAGCCTCCTGAGAGAGGCCTCCATTTATCCCCACCCCCTTCCTTCCAAGAGGACTGCGGTTCTGAGACCGGGTACAGTGGCACAGACGACCCCCTCACAGCGGGAGCACTGGCTGGGCTGCTGGGGATGCTGCCTCATGCTGTGACGGCTCCATCCGTGTGCCTGCGCACCCACACCCCACCTCCCTCCCCAGCACAGATCTCTGAGAGTGTGGGGAGGGACAGGCCCCTGTGCTGGGCTCCCTGTTGGAAAGGGACAATTGAGCTGCTAGTGTGAGGAGCCGCTAGTGTGAGGTGCCACAGAGCCGTGTGGGCCTGCCAGGTGATGGGCAAGTGGCCTTTGGGCTTGGGTCTGCCCACCCACTGACGGCACCTCCTCGGCTCGCCCTTACCCGGGTCTGCGGCAGCTGAAGGAGCGAGAGGTCCCAGCACTAAACTCTCCCTCGCTCTGTTTTTTGAGGAACCTGAATGAACCTGAAAGCAAAGACCGAGTGGAGACGCTCAGGTGAGAGGGCTGGAGCCAGCACCGGCCCTGCCCAGGCCACCGGGCTTGCCACGCACCTCCTGCTCCTCTCCTCCTTCTGCCACCTGGCTCTTCCTCCGGTGGTTCTGCCCTGTTGCCACCCTCTTGGGGTCTCCCTTTCCTCAGAGAGTCCCCACACGCCAGCTCAGTAGGTGTGGGCCCTTGTCCTCGGGTCTGGGCTACTGTGGAAGCAGGAGCCCTGGGTACCTGTTTGTGCCTCGGCAGCTTCTTCTGTCCAGTCTGTGAACTGGTCAGGGTTATTGAGCACGTGCTCCCCTTTCTTCCCTGAGCCCCCCACCCTCTTCAAAGGAAAGCATGGAACTGCTAGCCCCGCCCCCACCAGGGGCTGGCGCCTCAGCTTCTCTGTCCTGAGAAGACAGAGGTGCAGGACTGCTCTCGCCTTGCCCTCTGCTCCTGGACTGGGTCTGACGCTCCCTCTGCCAGCCTGGTTGCCGCCTGGGCACCCTCCCACTTTCCTCTCTGGTCTCGGGGTCCGTGTGCCAGGGTGGCTTCCCGTGGGTGGGGTGCCTCGGGCCCCGCTGACACCACCTCTGCCCTCTCCGCAGACCTCACGTGGTGGGCAGTGGAAGCAACGAGAAAGAGAAGGAGGAGTTCCGGGAGGCCAAGCCCCGCTCGCTGCGCTTCACGTGGAGCATGAAGACCACGAGCTCCATGGAGCCCAACGAGATGATGCGGGAGATCCGCAAGGTGCTGGACGCCAACAGCTGCCAGAGCGAGCTGCACGAGAAGTACATGCTGCTCTGCATGCACGGCGCGCCGGGCCACGAGAGCTTCGTGCAGTGGGAGATGGAGGTGTGCAAGCTGCCGCGGCTGTCGCTCAACGGGGTTCGGTTTAAGCGGATATCAGGCACCTCCATGGCCTTCAAAAACATTGCCTCCAAAATAGCCAACGAGCTGAAGCTTTAACAGGCTGTCAGGAGTGGGGGGCGACGGAGGCGGGCCCGCTGGACTTAGCTGCTGGGCCGCCGCTCCAACCCGCCGGGGCGAGACTGCAGAGATGGATTGGCGTGTCTCCCCTGCTGGCACTTCTCCCTGCCCGCCCTGCTCAGTTTTTCTTCCATGTTTGTGGGGATGGGAGATGGTTCTTTCCCCCCACATCTACCCCTGCCCAGATACTCCCCTTCCCCCTCTCTCCCACAGGAGGCAAAGGAAGGGGAGGGGGTGGGGGGGCAGGGCTCCCCCTCGGTACTGCGGTTGCACAGAGTATTTCGCCTAAACCAAGAAATTTTTTATTACCAAAAAGAAAAAAGAAAAAAAAAAAATCCCAGCGGCCACCTTTCCTCCCTGCCCCATTGGGACAGTCGAGACTGGCTCTGTGGGGTTTCCCGGGAGGGTGGCTCAGGGCTGGAACACTCTCAGGCAAGAGTGGTGGAGCTCCCTGTCAGGCCCTCCGCCAGGCCCACTTTGGGCTTCTCCCCTCTTCCTCCCCTCCTTCCCCTCCAAGCAAACCACCAGAGGTGGCCTTCCCCTGACCTCAGGCCCCTGGGCTGGAGCCTGGGGGGCAGGGGCTGGGGCGGGGGTGCTGCACAGCCCTGAGGTGGGTGGGTGGGCTGGCAGCGAGGCACGGGGCTCTGGCCTCCCTCCACACTGTCCTCTGCCCCCCTTCCCCAGAGCTGGGCATTTCCTTCCACAAGCTGCTGTGGGGACTTTTGTTCCCCTCCTCAAAAGTCTGTGCCATCTTCTCCCACCCCCTCCCAGGTAGAAGGCGGGGCTGACCCCAGGGCTGGAGAGGGGAGGGGACTGCAGGGCAGATGGGCTCCTGGGCCCCCAGGGGGCCGCCTGGGCTGCTAGTCTCCGAACAGGGACGCCAGGCATTCTCCATTATGGGAGAGCCTTTGTCTGAAAGCACAGCCCCCCTCGCTGTTCCTCTCCCCTCCCCACTGCTCCCCATCATTGGCATTAATCTGGGCACCAGCTAGTTCCATAGCAGTTGACTTCCCTCACCACTCATCTCTCGGCCTTGCGTTTTCTTCCTGACACTGTCGCCCCTCCTCTCAGGAGACACTGCCCAGGGCCTCCATGGCCACCTGGCAGGAGGCTGGATAGGGCAGCAGGGCCGGGAGCCTCTGCCCTCCACAGGGTGGGGGCACAGATAGGCCAAGTGACTCCCAGCTTGCCGACCTCCGTGGCCAGTGTGGGAGTGGCTGGTTATGGGCGCTTGGCTGGTGGCGGCCGCTGCATCCCTTAATTTATTTCTCTGCTGTTTCTGTTCTTGAGAAATTGGGGAAGGGGTCCTGCACAGAGGCTGGCCCTACCCTCACCTGAGTTGTACATTTTTTTGTGATGGGTTTTATTTTTTATTTTATTATTTTATTTTTTTTGATTTATGATGACCCCACCCCTACTCATCACCCCCACTCCCAGGCCAGGCTCCATGGCAAGTCGAGCCCTTGGGTCCCAGGAAGGCTCCTTGCCAACCTCAGCCCTCCTGCCCCAAGCCCACTTCGGGCTTGGCTCAGACCAAGGGCTCCTCCTCCTTCCCTCCCTCCCCCCACTCCTGCCCTATGGAACAGCCCGGGTGCTCCGAGGGGCTGGGAGGGCATGGCTTGGCTCCCAAAGGGGGTGGTGGCCAGGGGGGGGCTCCCAGGCAAGGTGGCCCCTCCCCACCCAGACTCCCCCCACCCCCTGCACTTAGTTTCTCCTCTGGATCAAACACGTAATAAAGAGAATGTTTGGAATCTGAGTTGCCTCCTCCTTTCTTCTCCCAACTAGGCAGGTACCCAGTCCCCGTGGGCAAGATGTGGCCCAGCCACCTTCCTTGCAGGAGAGAACGGATTCTGGTCTGGGGACCAGGGGAGAAGCCAGTGCTGGGCAGGCGGGCACACCCTCCCCCCCCCCACCCCCATGGCACAGTCAGGAAGCAGAGCCAAAGGTCCGACTCAGTGAGCTTGGAAGGTTTTATTTATTTTTTAAAAACATTGAAAAATAAACCCATGTCTGCATATGTTCCCGACCCTCAACCCTCCTCTAAGCTTTTGGGCGGTGGGCATAGTGGGCACCCTCACAGCCCCTGAGCACTTCCCACTCGGCCAGAAGACAGCTGCCGCTCTAGTCTCTGCTGCGATCAAGCCCCAGGGACCTTTCTGCCCACCTCCCCCCTCCAGCCCCCTCCCCACTTCACCCCAGGCTTATTGCTAAAAGAAGGGAAAGAGGAAGAACAGCCAACAGGCCAAACTGTCCTCTCCCCTACCCCCCAAGCTACGGTCACTACCCCCTCTACACAAAAGGCAGGGCCCAAAGGCCAAACCCCAGCCAAATAGGAGGCAGCCATTCCAGTCCCATCCAGGAAGAGAAAGTACTCTCAGGCCAGCTCAGAAGGCCACCCCCAGTCCCAGCGCCTGGCCGGGGTGGGAGCAGAGATGGACTCAGCTGCCAGAAACATGGGCAGAACCCACAGGTCCAGGCTGTGCCAATCAGCAGCTCTGGTCTTCGAAAGACCTGGCGAAAGCTCTAGTCCCTTGTCCTCCGTGAAGCCACAGGTGCCAGAAGATGTCCAGCAAAGGCGTCCTGGAGCCTCTGGTTGGTGGGGGGCCTCAGGGCTCAGAGTGAGGGTGCCGGAGGCTCCAGAGGTGCTCCAATCAGGGTGGGTGGGGGCTGAGGGCCGGGACGAGCAGTGTGGCGGGAGGCAGCCAGGACAGGACGGATGAGAGGTGGTGGGGGCTGGTTGGGGGACAGCCGGGGCTGGAGGAAGCGGCCCTGCTGGAGTGGGGGTGGCTGGCGAAGCAGGGTGGGAGCCGTAGGCAAAGGCGGCCTCAGCAGCGGGGGTGGCTGGGACAGCGCGGTGGGAGGTGGAGGGGGCGGGGGCGCAGGGGGCACCGATCTGGACACAGATGTTGAGACAGATGTGATCTGGACCTGAGAGGAGAGAGACGAGTGAGAAACGAGGCTCCACCACAACCCTAGCGCAGCCTAAGGACGCGGCCTGAGGCGGTTCCTCTCCTCTCTTCTCTGAAGGGTTTCTCTCATCCCTTCTCACCTCATCGTCTTCCTCTAGGGCTGGGGCTGGCAAGGGAGCCCCTCTCCTAGCCTCCTCCGTGGGGACCGGGGCTCCAGGGGCCCCATCCTGCTCGGCCTCCCATTCCTGCAGCACCTCCTCCAGATTGAAGCGGCGCCGGTAGCTCACAAAGAAGGTCTTCACCTGGGTCAGAGTCTTGTTCCCAATCACCTCTGCAATAGCCCCAAAGTCTTTGCCATACCTACGGATGGCTGCAAGGGTCAGAAGGGCAGCAGAGTGTGAGTACCCCTGAGAACTAGTTACTTCCTGAGCCTTTCCCTCTGCCCCCAGCTCCTTGGAGGGTGGGGAGATTCCTGGGGCCCTCTGCTCCCCTCACAGTCTAACCCACCTTGTACAGCCAGAAGCTGCTCATCTGTGGTCCAGCGGGAGTTGAACTTGGTGTTGGCCTGGAGAGCAAAGAAATACGTCCTTTACACCAAAAATACGGAAATGGAGGCCCTGCTCTCCAAGCAGAATTCCCCTTTCTGCTCTGCCTCCAGAGAGAACCCCTTCCTGCACCCCAACCCTTACCTCAGGAGGGCGGAGGGGATCGATGCCACCCTCCAGGGCTTGGCGAAGGCTGCTATTGGTCTGCTTCATGCTTTGCACCTGGGGAGGTCAGGAAATGAGGGAACATCAAACTCTGCCAGGGAGGCTGTCAATACCAGCCTTTGCCAGGGCCCTACTTCTGCAGACACGGTGCCACTTCCCAACACAGCTCTTTGCCACCCACCATCTAACTCATTTACCCCTCACAACCACTCAGTAGGGGAGACTCTGTGGTTCACCCCTTTTCACAGACCAGTTTTTCTTTTTTTTTAAGACCCAGAAAAAAAATACCAAGTTACCCAGAAGCCCAGAGGATGGGGCAGGGGCAGGGACAGGGGCAGGCTTGGCACCTGCACCATCTCCCTTACCCCCAGCTGCCCCCAGTCACAGTGCCCAGCTGCTGACTGCCCCCTCTGCATGGCCCCTTCTTTTCTCAGGCCCTCACCTGGCGCTTGAGGGAGATGAGCTGGGAGTCAAGGCCTCGAAGAGTGAGGTTGGCAAGATCCGGGCTTCCTGACACGGCAGTGAGGCCCTCCGGGCTCAGGTACATGCCCTTGGGTGGGCGCCGCCGGGTTCGAAGTGGGTGGTGGCGGTACTGGGACACCTGGGCCTCCTTCTTCCCAGGGCCTGGGCGAGCATTCAGGGGCCGAGAGGGCAGAGGCTGCCATAGAAAAGAGAAGGGGGAGAGTGGTGCAAAGCCCAAGGAGAGGGTGGGTGGGCCAGACCAGCTCTAGCACCTCACCTCTCTCTTGGGGTCTCCAGCATCTGGCTCTCCCTCACTCACTGCTCCTCGTCCCTCTTCAAGCTCATCACTGATGACACAGGGGACAGGGAGGGAGTGAGGAAGGGGCAGGGCCCCCCCCACCAAGAACTTGGCTTGCCCCCACCCACTTAGCTCCCCCTGGACCCCCACCTCTCTTCTTTGTCCTTTCGGCCCCCCAGCCGCCGAGCCTGTCTGTCCATCACGCTGGTCCGACTGCGCGTCTTCTTCCAAGAGTAGTAATACTTCACCAGGCTGGGGATCAGCTTGTCAGGCAGCTGGAGGGGCAACGCCAGAGGCTGGGGCCACCCAAGAGTCTGGGCCCCGGGCAGGCTCGTCAGAAAGGAGGGGCGGAGGTGCGATGGCTGGGGCGGAGGGCTTTACCATCTGCTGGATCCGCTGGAAGCACTTGCCATGGAAGCCAAAGGCCTGTTCAAACAGCACCTTGTCTTCTACTGTCCACTCGTCAGGGAAGGGGGTGAAGTTGGCCAGGTCGGCCAGTGACTTCTCCACGTCATGCTTATGCCACAGGAGCATGCCCAGTGCCTGGCCCGGGACAAGGGACAACTCAGGTTCAGCCACCCCCAGCTCTGTCCATTCCCCACCCCGAACCCCTGTGGGGCCAAGGCTCACCTGCTCAATGTTGTAGCCATGCTTCTCCTTGGCCATTGCAATGTACTTGTCAACTGCAAGGGTGGGAGGAGCCAGGTCTTGGAGGAGGGGTTACAACTCCTAACCCAGGCCTGCCCCAACAGAGGTATGCTCCCCACAGCCTGAGCCCACACCTTAGACTCCAGTCCACTTCTGAGAAGAGCTGGCCACTGGCTGGCATGAACCCAAGCCCCCAGCTCCCAAGGGTGTGCATGAACCTGGGGTCCCACCCACTCACGCTTGGCATCCGACACACAGTGGTTGGGCGACCACACCAGCATCCCCTTCAGCTCCTTGTTGCTGTAGCGTGCAGGGCTCTCTGAAAAGCAGAGGAGCAAAGGATGGGGAGACACTCAGATCAGCATGGTGGTGTGGGCCTGGACCCATGGCCAGAGGGTGGCAGAGGGGGGCCTCTGAGGTGAGGCCCAGAAAAAGGGAGGGGCTGAGACCCAGACAGGAAGGCAGAGCAGGAAAACTAGCCACGGGGCCACCCACCCCCACCCGCCTGTCCTTCCAGTGGGCACCAGCCAAGGGCTCCCCCAGGTGGGGCTCAGGGCCAAGCCATGGGCCCTCCACTCCCCGCCCTTCACAGCCTGTCCTGCCACTCACCAGGCTTGCACTCCGGAATTACGGCCTGGTAATTGGTTCCAACACGGATCATGCTGTCTGCGGAGCCAGGGGGAGGCAGTCAGGACTCCAGGGAGGGAAGGAGGGAAGGAGGGAGGGAGAGAGGATGGGAGGAGGTGGCGGGGGAGGTGGCTGGCCTGGAGTTCTCTTTCCTGAGCACCCAGGGCCCCCACCTTCCAGGAGGCTCACTTTTCTCTCATCTTCTCCCTCAGTTACCCTCAGCCACAGAAAGAACTGGAAGAGGAAGCGACCCTGCCTAGTTATAGACTATGGGGGCCTGTGGGGGGGGGGGGGACAGAGAACAGGGGCCAGTTTTAGAGCCCAGGCCAGGCAGAGCCCTTTGTTCTGACTGGGGGGTGGGGGGAGGTTGGAGGGCTGCCCCTAGACCTGGACTACAGCCCTGCGGGGAATCCAAGGCTCCTCCCCACCGCATGAGCCTCACAGCTCCGTGTGGAGGTGTCCTTCCAACCCCTGCCCCGGCCAGACCTCATTCCCCTGCAAGGTGGCAAGGTATGCGACGCCTAATGTGTGGAAGGCAGGGACACCCGAGTCCCCAGGGACTGAGTAGGGCGCGGCGGGCAGGACCGCCTTTTCGGCAGCTAGGGGCTCAGCCTCCAGAGTCCCGGTGCCGGTAGCCCCAGGCTTGGGGCAGAAGCAAGGCAGAGGCTCCAATCCAGGGCTGACAAGAACCATTAGTATAATACGCCGGAGGTCGGCAACTCTCCCCCACCCCGGCCCCGCCCCGCCCGCCCATCCCGCGCCCCCTGGCCTGTGCGCCTTTAACCCGAGGCCGCGGGGCTCACCGTGCGAGTGCTCCTCCTCGCTGCTGTCATCCTCCGAGTGGGGCTGTCCACCGTTGGGCGCCGTCTTGGCCCGACTTCGGGACAGGATCCCGGAGCCCGCGCTCGGCTTCTCCATCACCGAGGGCATTACCCCGCCCGGCTGCCCCGGGGGGCGCAGGAGGCTTCGGAGAGCAACCGGGGGTTGCCGCGCTCGCCTCAAGTGCCGTGCCTGGCCCGACCTGGAGAGGTCGCCACTGAGACTACGAGAGGCAGGAGGTCAGCGAGGCTAGGGTCCGTAGGGGCGGGAGCCCAGAGGGCAGCCCAGCGCTCTCCGCGACCCCCACGGGCGAGGGCTCGGAAAAGTTTGTGCAGAAGTGGGGTGCACGGAGGATGAGCGCAAGGTCCAATGTGGCTGGGGGGGGCGCGCTCGCTCTATGCGCTCTCCAGGATTGGGGCTCCCCCAAAGAAGTCGGGGCGCCCTGCCCTCGGGGCGCCCGGGAGCCTCACCGCCCTCCTGCCCACGCAGTTCAGTGGGCGGGCGCTGCAGCGCAATTGGCGCCCCCCACGGGTTCCGTGCCTCTCGGCTATACGGGGATGCCCCAACCGCCGGGCGGGGACCCCTGTCCCGACCAGACCCCTGCCTGCGACGGCAGCCGGCGGGGCCCCGGCGGTAGCGGTGGTGGCGGGACGGCGCGCACGGCGCGCGGCGCTGGGGCAGAGTTGCAGGGAGGCGGGCGGAGCGTAGCCGCGGGCGCCGCCTCGCACCCTCCCCGGTGCGCTCGCTCTCCCTCTCCCCGGCGCGCTCGGGCTGCTGCTCGCTCGCCCGCCAGCTCTCCGCCGCCGCTCGCTCCTCGCGCACACAATGAAGCTGCTGGCAGGGAAGTAGTACCGGCTGCGGCCTCAGCACCCCTCCCCCAGCCGATGCCTCCGCCAGCTGAACATCTGGCCCTGGGGTGGAAAGGAGGGCCCGGGGGGCGGGGTCTGGGGGCCGGGGCTAGACCTCCAGGGGGTGGGGTCAGGACCCGGGTGGAGAGCGCTTCCCTCTGCGGGCCCCAGGGTCTCCCAGACTTGCCCCTGGGGGAGACCCCGTTGCCCCCCCCGCAATAGCTGGGGGTCAGCCCCACCCACGCGCACACCAGCCCCACACACCAGTGGGCTCGGGTTACTGCCGCCTGCCCTGGGGGCCCTGAGGCCGTCTGCCCGCCCGCCCGGGTGGAGCCCAGCTTTTCCTTCCATTTCCCTTCCTGCCAAGGAACTCCCCGCCCCCCCTTCCGCAGGGGGACCCCCCCCTTCAGGCGCCCTTGGGGGCCAGAGCGGATGGGAGGCCGGACAAGCGAGGAATGAATTTCTCCAAGAGCTACCCGGGCAAAGCCTAGCTTCTAGTGCATCTGCGGGTCCCCAGGGGTCACCCCATTCCCTTTAACTGCTGCAGTGTGCGCCTCAAAACAGTGGCATAAGGGGTTGAGGGATGGGGAATGGGAAGTGTAGGGGAAGGTCTGGACTGCAAGGAGAGGGAGGAGCTGGGTCTCCTCCCCACTGGGTTCACTATCACCCCAGCTGGGAGCAGCATCCCCCTCCCCCGGGACAAGCATGGGCAGAGTGACAGACCGGGAAGCGGGTAGAGCGGCACAGACGGAGATGGGGGAGGGGGGTGGGCAGAGACTTTCCAAGCCAGACCCAGCCACCCTGCCAGGCACACAAAGAACCAGCGCACACACCGGCGGTGGCTCTGAGCCGGCGAGCTGCGCGGGTGCCCGTCCCCGCCGCCCCGGGCACGTGCGGCAGCGCACACAAGCCCAAGCCCCCGCCGCAGCCCCTCCCACCTGGAGCCCCAGACTCCTAGACACACCACCCGGGCACACCCGCTGTGCCCAGACTGAGTCGAGCCTGCACTCGCACCGTCCTCTCCCTTCCCTTCCTCGGCCACTCTGTAATCAGATTCCTAAATTTAGAAGCAACCCAGGGCCCAGCCAGGGATCCCCGCCCCCACCCGCTGCCTGCGGCGGGCCGGCCCGGGTCCTGTGGTCCATCGAAGACCCGACTAGGGCCTCTTGGTCGTGGGAGCTCCTTGGGGGCTGCCGGGCAAAATCAGCCACGACCCCACCCAGCTGCGGCGCTGTCGGGCCACATGGGGCCACCCTGGGGCCACCCAGCCCGCAGCCACGTTGCCCGCCACACCTCAAGCCAGAGCTACAGGGCCTTTTTCCTCCTCTTAAATCACGGATTGGGCACCAAGCCCCAGGGTGGGGAGGTCTGGACAAAGGAGGAGAATGAATGGGCCAAGGTTAGATCTGAGCTAAGGGGGTCTGCTACAAGATGAGAAGAGCTTCCCCGCCCTGACCCCTCCCGAATGGCAGGGTGCCACCCTGCCCACAGCACCTCGGATCTTTAGGAAAGCTGTCATCTCTGTCCCCTCCTGCCTGGCAGACAGCCATCACTGCACACAACCCTCTTCTATGATGGAGTCTTCCATCTTGCCCACACCGACCACCCATTGGGCAGGGCCTCAGTTGGGTCCCCAATAGCCCCACCTTTGCCTCCTTTCAATACTCGTATCTAGGGTCCAGGGCCCAGCCCCTGTTCCCTTCAGCATCATACCTTTTCTGGCCTCCCTCCCCCAGGGCTGCCCCAGGTACCCCCAGCCCCTGGTATCCCTCCTTCCCCAGCATACCCCACCACCACCACTATAAGAACCTAATTCTGCTTTCCTGTCTCCCTAGAGCCTGGCACTCAGGGCCAGAAGAAGATTCTGTTCTGGAGGTAGGGGAAGAGAGGGAGGTTTATTCCTTGGAGTTGGAGGGGGGAGTCCCTAGGCCCTAGTTTAATGAAGCTTCTGCCTAGGAAGTGGGACACGACACGGGAGGGGTATCCTAAGAGTTTGGGGGTGACTGTAGGGGCCACAATATCCAGAAAGGAGGGGTATTCCTAGTGAGAAACCCCCTCCCCAAGGGGCAAAGGCACAGGGTTGGGAGGGGGAGGGGCAAGGCCCCACCCTCCCACCTGCTGCAGCCGCCCCTCCCCAGCTGGCCCCCTCTTTTGTGCAAAGCCACACAAAGGACAAGGGGCCCCGGCCGGCCTGGCCATCTGCTCCCAGCAGCCTGAAGGCTCTTAAAGAGACAGCACCCCCTCCGTGCCGCCCTGGGGCTGTGGGGTGGGGTGGAGTGGGCTGCTCTGTGGGACCTCATCTCAGTGATACCCCAAATCCCACCCACTTTCCCCTGCCTCCCCCAACCCCCAGGTCAGGAATCATCCTCCCCCCAGGCTGGGGGTGCAGAGGTGCCACGTGGCCAGAAACAAGGGGGTGTGGGAGGAGAGAGAAGGAAAGGCAGCCTGGAACCAATCCCTCCTCCCCTTCAGCCTTAGGCAGCAGAGGGGCCAACAGAGCTCGAGAACTCAGCCCTAGAATTGGGGTCCCTTACCTCCCTGAGGCCACCTCTGAGCTTGGTGAGAGCTGGAATGCCCTCCCCGCCATTTTCACTGCTGAGCTCCCCATCACCCTTCCTCAGGGAGGTTGACAGCTCCTTCTTTCTGAGGGCTGTGGGCCAGGATGCAAGGCCGCCTTGCAGCAACCCTGTGATTGGAGGCACGTTTATTTCCTGTGTTTTCCAGTTGAGGAAACTGAGGCTTTGCTCAGCCCCCACACAGGCCTCCACAGAGCCCTTGGCCATGTCTGAAGCCTGCCTCTCTCCCTAGTCCAGACCAGGCTCCTTACCCCGAGATCCCCCCCCCCACCAGATGCCCGCTCAGGGCCTTTGTCACCTTGCTAGGGACACAAGTTTATATTATTTGTGTGACTGTTTATTTCTTGTCTGTCTCTTCGCTGGGCTGTGGGCAGGGATTGTATGAACCATGATCACTCTGTGTTCTCAGCGCCTGGCATACAGTAGGCACTTAATATTTACTGAAAGAATAAATGTCAGGAGCCCAGAAAACCTTTCTGTTCCCTGGGCTCTTCCGTCCGTCCTCAGTCTGTTGGGCAACTTGCCTCCTCCCTCCTCAAGGTGAGGCAAAGGGACAAAGGTTGAACAGGGATGCTGGGAGAGAAAAGGAGGGTGACCTTGAGCGAGCCACCAGCCCTCCCCTCACAGCTCCCTCCTCCCAAAGGCAAGGGCAGCTCCAGCCAATCCTGAACCCACATCCCTGCCAGACAGACTGGGACTGTCCCGAGCTCTGGCCGCTGTGGTGTGGTGCCTGGGACCCTGGCCAGGCCCTCAGTGGCCACAGCCAAGGGGCTAAGCTTGGGGAGGGAGGGAGGCAGGCAGGCAGGCAGGCAGGCGGCCCTGGGGTGGGGGAGGGAGAGGGCAGGATCTCAGCAGAAACCTGGCTGAGCTGTTGCGGGGAGGTGCGCCCCTGGACTGAAGGCCTAGGGAGAGGTGAAGCAGGGATGCAGGAGATGGTCTACAGCTTGGGAGGAGCTTGGGGAGCTCCCTCCAGGGCCCCCACTCCCTCAATCCTGCCTAGACAGGAATGCAATTCCTCCTTCCCTCCCTGCAGGGCCCACTGGCTGGCTGTGTGGCTCAGGGCGCTGCCCTCCCCCACTCTGGGCCCAGTTAGTAATCCCCTGGACTGGCCCACACTCCCACTCAGGGTTGTAAAGAGGCCGAGAGAGGTGACAATCTGGTCTTGGCACTGCTTCAGCACTGTGGCCCTGTGAGGGCTAAAGGAGGTGAGGCTGGCACATGTGAGTGTTGCTGGGGGAGGGCAGAGCAGATCCAGGCGGGAGGTCAGCAAGGAGACCCCAGGCTTCCTGACACCCACACCGAGGAAATCTGACTCCCTGAGCAAAGCAGGAACTGGGGAGGAAGGGTCAGCAAGATATTAGTTGAGGTAGACATGAGAAGGCCACAGGGGCTCCCTGGACCTAGCAGGGGGCAGTTTCCAGACAGGGGAGTCCAAGCTGTTTCTCCGGAAGCCTTGAAGGGGACCTCCCCTCGCCTTCACCTGGGCAATGGCTGGCGCCCTCTGGCGGTGACAATGTGTATGAGGGGGTCCCACCTCAGCCTGGCCACAAATGTCCTCCCAGGGAGGCTGAGCCTGGCACCCTAAGGAGCCCGTTCTGGGCCAAGTGCATGGGATCAAGGAGCCCTCAGGCCGTTTGGAGTTACTGAGTTTTAGATTTAATCCTCAGCAAGTCTCCTTGGCCCAGAGCCACCCAGAACAAAGTCAGGTGGAGCAGAAACCCCTAGAAAAATGGAAGGAGAAAGGAACAGCAAGAAAAACGCAGAAACAGTGCAGGCCAAGGAGCTCAGATCTGAGGTGAATCCTGACTATGCTTCTCACTTGCTCTGTGGCCTGAGGTGAGTTACCTGGCCTCTCTGAGCCTTAGTCCCTCCATCTCTCAAAAGAACAATAATTGTGACCTCATCTGATTGTTGGGAGAATCTAGCATCATCTCAGATGGAATGTAATTGGAGCCTCCTTCAATGCTGCTTTCCTTCTGAAGCAGGGGTCCCCTCTTGGGCACCCCAAGCAGGGCTGGAAACCCCTTCAACTGCTCTGTGAGGTAGCCCGTGCTCTGTGGACCAGCAGAAGGCCATCCCCACCCAGTGTTCCTGGGTCTGACCTCTGAAACTAAAAGTTCTTTCTCTGTGACATTGACATCTGACACTTGACATCCTCCCTTGAGACTTGTCAATGGCTCCAGATTCTTGCCTTCAGTGTGATCTCTGCAATCCACTATGCACACCTAACTGGATACAGAGTCTTAAACTCTGCTTTGATCATATCCCAATAATGTCCTACTCAATAATGTCCCATGGTTCCCTATTGCCTTTCAGGAAAGGTTGGAACTTCTCTAGCCTGTTTCTGATCCAACCAAACAGATCTGCTCTCCATCCTCTGAGCCTTACCTGGTGCCCCAGAATGCCCCATTCCACCTTGCAAACCCTGGCCTGGCCCACCTGTTTGCATGCCCCATGCCCAGCTTGGTCCTTGGGACTGCTGGCTCCTGCAGGAGAGCTCTGCTCTGACTGGGCACATCCAGAGTTCCCAGGGTGGCAGAAAGCATCCTTCCTGCTGCCCACTCAGGCTCCTCCTGCACCCCACCCCCAACCCCCGCCCACCTGCTGAATGGCTCTTAGCACATGACCTTGCCTCCCACTTTCAGAGAGAATTGAGGCCATCTGGCAGGAAACCCCCCCACACACACCCAGAGATTCAGCTCCTTCCCTCTCACCTCCAGGTGTAGATGTAGCCTCCCGCTTCAAGGCCAACCTGTCTCCCAGGCTCCACATCCTCCCCTACACACACACACACACACACACACACACACACACACACACACACACACACACGCTCTGTCTCTCTCTCTCTCTCTCTCTCTCTCTCTCTCTCTCTCTCTCTCTCTCTCTCCTGAGCACCTTGATCCTCCTTTATTTCTCCTCCCTCATTATTGTCTTTCCCTTAGCACACCAATCTGCTAAGTCCCTCCATCCTAACCCCCCAGCCCCCCCACATGCACAGACACACCAACACATACGGGCACCTCTTCCTCCACCATGGTCACTTTCAGCTACCCCTTTCAACTAAAGCTACTGCTGCCTTTTCTCTACTTATTTTTGAAGCTGGGCTTCTTAAAAGACTTGTTCACACCCTTCCATCCTCGTCCTCACCTCCCACTCACTCCCCAACCACTGCAATGCCACTTCACCCTCTGCCACTCCATAGGGACTGTTCTTGCCAAGGTCACCAGTGGCTGTTATCTGTAAACCTGAGGGGCCTTTGGCAGGCACTGGAGGACTCCTCTGACCAGGGCTGGACACGGAGGACCTCCCTTGCCCCCAGACATCAGCTCCCCGCTGGCTGCCCTCCTGGCTGTCTCCAAACCCTGCTATTGGTTCTTCAGACCCATCCTTAACTCCCTGAGCTGTGGACATTCCAAGCTCCATCCCCAGCCCAGAACCTCGCCCTGGGCTTCAGACCCCAATATTCAACCAACTGCATTCTGGACATCTGAGCTTGGTTCTCGCTCAGATACCTCAAGCCCAGCCTGTCCAGATTTCAGCCTCTTGACCCTCATTTGCACTTCCTGCCCCTCTCCCAATTCCCCTTTACACAGGTACCAAAGGTAGAAACTTAGGAGCTGCCCTCAACTCCTCCCTGTGCTCCACTTCCATGTGGGTCAGTCCCCTCCTCCACAGCCACTCCCCCTCACCCACTCCTGAAGCAGCCTCCTAGCTGGCCACCCTGCCCCCTCTCTTGCCCTCCTCTATTCGTGGTTTTTTTTTTAACTTTTAAAATTTATTTAAGTGTGTTTTTCCAGGACCCATCAGCTTCAAGTCAAGTAGTTGTTTCAATCTAGTTGTGGAGGGCACAGCTCACAGTGGGCAATGTGGGGATCGAACTGGCAACCTTGTTAAGAGCACCGCCCTCTAACCAACTGAGCTAATCGATCATCCCAATTCTAATCTTTATTCAACAACCAGGGTGATCTGTCTCAAATCCAACCTGATCAAGTCAATCTTCCGCTTCCCATTATCCTTGAATTAAGTTCAAGTTCCTAAGCACGATTTATCTCCTCAAAATCTGGCCTCCTCACCTCTATTCCCCCTTAGCCTTTCTCCTCTGGGGATCAATGTGGTGCTGTGGGGTTGATCCCACCCCAATGTCAGCCATTCCCTAGGCCTTGGACACGATGATTGGTTCAGGAAGTGGACCAGTGACTTAAACTGGCCCAATCAGCATGTTACAAATATGGGACAAAGTCCAGGCAGCTGAGCCAGGAGTGTTGGCTGCCATCTTTGATCCTCAAGGAAAGCCAACACACTGTGGAGGGCACCATGAAGAGATGGAAAAAACCTAGTTTCTCGGTGACATCATAGAGCCATGGGATCAATTTCATCTGAAGCCACTGAACCTCAGAACAGTTTAGTCATATGAGCCAATACATGCCCTTGATTTTTTGAGCTGGTTGATTTCAGTCTTCTATCATTTGCGACCACAACCTCTGACACAATGCATCTGTTGACACCACCCCACTTGAACTTATGCTTTAGACACGTTCAACAACCTGCCATTCCTGATAGCTGGGAAGTGTTCCTCCTTTTCTCATGACTAATTCTCATTTGCCTTGCAAAATGAAGCTCATCTATTACCTTGCCTAGGACATCTGCCCCCTTCCATTTCAGCACTAGTCACACTCTGTTGTAACCACCTACCTGTTTCCCTTTCTGTCCTCTCCTCCAGGCTGTGAGCCCAGAGAGGACAGGGCACCTGTCTTACTCACCTGTGCCTCCACGCTCCTCACACAGCTCCACAGCAGCTGGCACACAGTAGGTGCTCAACAAATGACTGCTGGTCTCAACAAATTGGCGTCAGGCCTCCCAAACCTCACCTTGTCAGGAGAGCCCTCCTAACTGTCCCTAGCCCTTCTCACTCCTCAGGTACCTACCCTCCCAGGTCCAAGAAAATCATGCCTCCCAAATTTCCCTTGATTTTACCAACATACTAGGATCCCCTTGTAGACAAAGATCTAGAATAATAATGGAAAGAGCCAAGTTCTTATGATACTATAACAGCCAACTTCTTTGAGTGCCTATTATTTTTTCTCAGCTACATCCTCAGGCCCTACGTTAGTACAAATACATAGATTTTTCTATAACTGTTGTGGAATAAATTAGTGAATGAATAAACACATGAATTCATGCTTAGAGGTACCAACCCCTGTGTGCAAAATGTGTTACCTACGTTATCTCATTTTCCCCACATTAGCTCTATGAGGTAGTTATTCTAATTCTTTTCCTTTTACAGGTGAGGAACTGAGACTTCAGAAGGTGACCTGCCTAAGTGGCAAAGCCGGGATCCATCCCAAGCCAGCTGATGCCAGAGGCCTGTTTTTCACATCCCTGTGACCACATCCTTTCAGTGAAGATGCAGTTGGCTCTTCTTCCACTCAATGGTGCTTTGAGGAAAGCGGACATTTTATTGTCCCTCCTGAGAAGTGTGGAGGTTGGTGGTCACCACGGACAGAGCTCAGTGGTCATCAAGGCCTCAGGTCCTTCTCATCTCTCACCTCTGCCTCTTCCATGTATCAGAAGATTTCTCCTCATGGCACTAGGTGGCTGCAGCTGCTCCAAGCATCCCACCCTGAGAGCCCAGTTTCCAGAGTGGGAGAAGAGGGACATAGGGCAGAGGGTTTCTCCTTGCCAGCTCTCTTTTATCAGGAAGAAAAACCTTTCCCAAGAATCCCTGAGCAGACCCATGCCCCTTAAACTAATCCCCGTCAAAAGGGCATAGGATTCCCACGCTGGGATTGGGCCCATGAGGTTTGTGCTCCACCACACCTTCCATGATATCCCGGGACCTCCACCCATCACTTGAGCAGAATTGGGCTCGGTTAGCAAGGAAGATGGAAGCAGGGCTTTTGGGTAGACAGAGCAAGCCTGGCGCCTGCTGCCCACTGCATCTGCTTGACACAGTGCCCTCCTTGCATCAGAGCATTCAGAAATGCTTGTTGGCTGAACTGCAAACAAGAGAAGGGGGTGGGGGGGTCTCTTCCTTGGCAGACATGGGCTCTGGACCTGAAGCCATGACCCCAGGTGCCCACCTTTCCTAAGATGAGAACCAGCAAGGAGAGCTGTGGCTCCTGCTGGAAAACAGGCTCATTGGGCCCAGTGGTGAGTCTGCAGGGGCAGATAACCTAGAACAGACAGACGAGTCGATGGATTTTGAACTGTTTGTAGTTAGATGCATTTATTGTTCATCATCTCCTCCAACTCCTCCCTCTCCTCTGCAAAGTCTTTTTCTCCCCCCACCCAGCTGGGGAACGGTGTGTTTTTTGTAGGACCCATCCGCGGGACTTGAACTGGCAACTTTGTTGTTGAGAGCTTGCGTTCTAACCAACGGAGCCATCCGGCAGCCCCTCTTCCTCTGCAAAGTCTTAACCAGCCATATTGGAGGGCAGGTTGCCTGGAGACTGCTGAGGAGAACTCTGATCTGCACCTGGCTTCCTCAGAAAGGGTGCCAGCAGGGATTAGTAATGTCTGTCACGAGCACGAAATGGGTGGCAGGGAGGCAGAGAGCAGGAAAGAAACTGGGAAACAGAACCAATTATGGGCAGAAAGACCATGGCCCTAACGAGGGGACCCTAGGGTGTTATAGGGTGAATGGTGTCCTCCCCAAAATTCATATGCTCAAGTCCTCTTAGTACTTCAGAATGCAATCTTATTTGGAGACAAGGTCTTTCCAGAACAATCAAATTAAAGTGAGGTCATTAGGGTGGGTCCTAGGCTAATATGACTGGTGTCCTCATAAGAAGGGGAAATTCGGATGCAGACAGCCATGAGGGGAGAATGTCATATGAACATGAAGCTGGTCATCTACAAACTAAGGACAGCGGCCCGGACAGTTCCTTCTCTCAGCCCTCAGGACCCAACCCTGCCAGTCCCTTGGTTTCAGACTTCTGACCTCCAGAACTGGGAGACAATAAGTTGCTGTTGTTTGAGCCACCCAGTCTGGGGTCCTTTGTTACAGAAGCCCTGGGAAACATATATAAGGCAATGGCCTCTGGGCACAGGGTCTGTTCAGATTGCGCATGACTTACCTGGACAAGGACCCGAAGAGGCTGCAGGCCCCAAAGTCAGGACATCTCAACCCCCTCCAACCTTTGGGCCCCTTTCGGGGCCTTGGTTTTCCTGGCTGTCAAGGAGAGAGAGACTCAGTGACTACTTGGTCCCCTTTCGGGGCCTTGGTTTTCCTGGCTGTCAAGGCGAGAGAGACTCAGTGACTACTTGGTCCCTCCTAGCCCTGACAGTCTAGCAGCCTCTCACCTTCCTGAGGTCAGTGAGGCCAACTGTCACCATTAAATCCAGCCACTAGTTGTCTCCTGTTGACTTCTAGTACCAAGGGTGCGGCCTGAGGATCTTGAAGATGAAAACAAGCATGACATTTAATTGGGGCCTTGTATTAGTTATGCAGTAATAGTGCTGCCTAACAAACATCCCCAAAGCTTCTGTGAATGAGAACCTCAGGAATGATTTCACTGGGTGGTTCTGCCTCCGGGGCTACCATGAGTTTGCTACCAAGATGCTGGCTGGGGCTTTAGTCATCTTAAAGCTTAACTGGTATGGGACAATCATCTTCCAAGGTTGCTCACTCCCTGGGTTAGCAAGTTGGGGCTGGCAGTTGGTGAGAAGCCTCAGTTCCTCACCATGTGGACTCGTCCACATGCCACTTGTGCATCCTGACAGCATGGCAGCTGGCTTCCCCCACAGCAAGCAACCCAAAATACCAAGGCAGAAGCTTGGTCTCAGGTTTTATAACCTAGTCATGGGAATCGCACACCATCACTTCTGCAGTATTTTACTGTCACACAGCTCAGCCCCATTCAATGTGGGAGGGAACTATATAAGGGCAAGAAGGCCAGGAGGTGAGGATCCTAGGGGCCATTTGGTGGCTGGCTACTACCACAGGCCAAATAAGAGGACTGGTAATCTAGGGGGCCCTGGGGGCAGGGGTCATGCAGGAAGAGTCTTACAGATTGAACTTGGGAAAGATGGAACCTTGGGAACATATGAGCTTCCTACAGCTGCCATAACAAAATACCACAAACTGGATGGCTTAAAGCAACAGCAATTTATTTTCTCACAGTTCTGGATGCCAGAAGTTCAAAATCAAGGCATTGGCAGGGTTGGTTCCTTTTAGAGGCTCTGGGAGAGAATCCTTTCCCTGCCTCTCTCCTGGCTTCTGATGGCTCCCGGAAATCCTCTGTGGGCCTTGGCTTGAGCTGCATCACGCCAACCTCTGCCTCTGTCTTCACATGGCTATCTTCCCTCTGTATGCGTGTCCTAAACCTCCCTCTCCTTTCGCTTATAAGGACATCAGTCACTGGATTTAAAGCCAATCCTAAATCCAGGATGATCTCATCCTGAGATCCTTAATTTAATCACATCTGTAAAGACCCTATTTCCAAATAAGGTCACATTCACAACTAGGGGGTTAGAGCGTCAATATTATTATCTTTTGAGGGAACACCACTACAGGAGGTGTCCCCATGGAGGGGCTGGCTCATGCCATAACCTAATACCGCCATCTGTGTGGGCTCAGGTGTCACCTCCTCCAGGGAGCCTGCCACCTCTCCTTTGTATTCCATAGCACTTATGTCACTGCCACTATTATTCATTCAACTAACAGTTACTGAGCATCCACTCTATGTCCCACACCGAGCGGGGTCCTAGGGGTACAGCAGTTAAGGTTGCCAAATTTAGCCTAAGAAAATATGGGACACCCAGTAAAATCTGAATTTCAGATCAAGGGTGAGTTTAAGTCTGTCCCATGTATTGTATCTGGCAGCCTAAGGGCAGCAGAGGAGAGAAGCACAGGCGCCAGCTGCAAGGAGCCTTCAGTCTTATGGGGGAGATGGCAGGGGCGAGTGGGGCGAGTGATCTCCATGCTGTGTGACATGGGACAAACAAGGCCTTGGGAGTCCCCAGGAAGTGTGCCTGGGCCAGCTACATAAGAAAAATCTTCCAATGTTTAAGCTGGGACCACAGGGGTGAGGAGGAAAGAGGGTTTCAAGCGAAGGGACCAGCAAGGCCAAAGGCAGGTGTGGAGAAGGGGTCCCCAGCCAGGTGGACAGCGGCCAAACACACAGCCCCGAACCCCTACAGAGTCCAGAACCTTGGAGGGCTCTAAGTGGCTTGACCAAATGTGCATTTCAGAAAGAGGGGTGTGTGGTGTCACAAATGACAAGGAAAGAACAGCGTTTCAAAGAAGAGGGAGTGAATAACAGGTCGGATGTTGCAGTGAGGTCCAGGAAGAAAAGGACCCAGATGTGTCCCTTGGAATTAGCAAAACTGCTGGAGGCATCAGAGAGAGGATTCAGTGGGGTGGTGGGAACCCAAGCCAGGCTGCAGCGGTTGAAGAGTTCTCGGCATGAGAAGCAAGGAGATAGACAGGGTAGACCACTTTTTCCTAAAGCTTTTGAGTAGGAGGGAGGCCCAGCCTAAGCTGGAGCTGAGAGGAGCAGGGCTGCGGAAGGGGGGTGGAAACGGCGGGAGGACGGCAGGGAGGGACCCTGAGGGGACCAGGCCCTGGGCTGGTGGGTGGAAGAGGAGGGTGGGGCTCATTCAGATTCTTCTTGGGAAATCAAGGGACTCTCAGGGCCAGCTGATCACACAGTGCAGAGTTACCTCTCCCTAGCTGTGCGGTGACACGCCCGCCCTGGTCAGGGGTAGTCTCCCAAGCCTGCTCTCCAGCTCAGAAGACACCACGGGGTGCATGGTGGCCCCAAGCCTCTGCTGAGAAAATGAACAAATGAATAGCTGGGAGCATTTGAGGGCTCTAGAGGGAGAGGAGTGCAAAGTACAGAGTTTAGGGGAGTGGTTGCCTTGGAAGGTAGGAGGGTGCAGGAAGGAGGTGGGAGGGGCACAGGGCCTTGGAGGGGGAGACAGTGTCCCTGTCCAGAAGGGTCGCAGGAGAAGAGTGGAGAAGCCCCCTCCCAGGCCCCCTGCATGGGAGCTGGCGGGCGTGTCTAATGAGGCAGTATATACAGCCTCATCAATAGGAACTGATGTTTGGCAGGAAAGGGAGGAGGGAGGGGTGGGGCAGTGGCAGTGAGGGTGGGGAGATGGACTTTTGTACTGTTGGAGGGGATTCCTTTCCAGCCCCAGGCTATGCCAGGTACTGTCCACCATCCCATCTCCTTTCATCTCATTTAGTTCTCATTTAACTCCCATGCAAGACAATGATGAAGACGATTGCTATGGGTAGTCTCACTGTGGAAATAAGGAAACTGAATCTTAGAAGCTCTAGTCACCTTGCCTAAAGTCACAAAGCCCCTAACGAGCAGAGAAGGAGTTTAAACCCGGGCTGCTCTGACTCTAGAGCAGGCTCTGTCCATTACCCCAGTAGACCTGAGCAGGGGAGAGGCCATCATTGAGGGCAATCGCCAGGGACACTACTGTGGGGCACAAATAGGGGACTTGGGCCTTCTCAGGCCTCCTGGGGACCTAGATGGTGTCACCTCCTGTAAGGACCACTGAACTCACCTCTCAGGCCTTGTCTGGTATCCAGCAAATTCCAGCAGCCTGGGGGAGGGTGGGCAGACCCAACAGTGGGGAGAGGCAGAAGAGACAGAGTGCAAGGCAATCAGGATGGCAGGTATCTGTTTTCTGAAACAGCTGACCATAGAGTTCAATGTGGGTAAAGACAGAAGCCAAAACAGGGAGCAGGACTGTGCTGGGGTGGGGGTTGAGTCTTTTCCTACCTTGCCGCACTGCTTCACCCTTCTCTGACTCTGCAAATACTGTTTCTTCCCCTGGAATCTCCTTGCCTCCTCCTCCTTCAAGGGCAAGTTCAGATGTCCAGTTTTCCCACCTTGGTCACCCTCCTCCTGCCCTAAGCTCCCTCTTTTCACCCCCAGAGTGCTAGCAACCAGGTTTTCTGACCGAGGAATAGCAGGCTGAAGATTCATTCTAGTCTTCCTGCATCCCTTCCACGGTCTCATCCAGCCTCATCCAGCTTTAAACACCATCCACACGCTGACTGCGCTGAAATTTATATCTCCTGCCTGGACCTTTCCCCAGAGTTCCAGACTCTGATTACTCCACATCTCCACATGAATATCTAAACGACGTCTCAAACCAGACACGGCCAAAACTGAATTCCTGATCTTCCCCTGCCCCACCTCCACCTGGTTCCTTGTAAAGTCGTCCACATCTCAATTGAAGCCACTCCATTTTTCCCACAAGGGATGGTGGGCAACTCCTGTTGGCGTGACCTTCAACATGCATCCAGGTCCTGGCCCGCTCGCCCACTTCCACTGCCAGCACCACCACTTTGCCTTGCCTTGATTATAGCACTGACTGTTGCAGTGTCCTTCCTTTGACCTTGTCCCTACACTCGTCTCAACCCCCAGCCAGGTGGTACTATGAGCACATAAGTAGCCCCACTGCTCCTCCACTCAAACTCTCTGATGGTGTCCCTCTAGCCTCCATCAAAGTCTTTCAAAACTTACCAGCCCTAAATGATCCTCTCCTTACTTGTATGATTTCACCTCCTACTGTTGTGCTGGCTCACTCTGTTCCAGCCACACTTTACCTACTTCTTGTAGTTCCTCAAACATTCCAGTTATGCTTCTGCTTGGGGGTTTTTGCACTAGCTGTACCCGCTGCACCCCTCCCTGGAATGCTCCCAGATATCCCCCCAAATATCCTCATGCCTTGCCCCCTCACCTCCTTCAGATCTTGACTCAAATGTCACCTCATGTTTGCCTTCCCTGAGCACTTTTTTTTTTAATTGGGGAATATTGGGGAACACTGTTTCTCCAGGTCCCATCAGCTCCAAGTTGTTGTCCTTCAATCTAGTCGTGGAGGGCGCAGCTCAGCTCCAAGTCCAGTCACCATTTTCAAACTTTACTTGATGGGGGCGCAGCCCACCATCCCATGTGGGAATTGAACTGGCAACCTTGTTGTTGAGAGGTTGCACTCTAACCAACTGAGCCATCCGGCCGCTCCCCGCTCCCCCAGCATCTTAATTAAAACTATAAACCTGCCCTTCCTTGCTTTTTTTTTCTCTGTAGAACCTATATCATCTAACATATTTTGTACCTGCCTCCTCCTTCTAGAATACAAGTTCTATGAGAGCAGTGTCTTTTCTGTTATTGTTTTCTTTGCCGCCCAAAACAGTGCCTGGTATATGGTACATTCTCAGCAAATGTTTGAGTTCCTGTTTGGGGGCCTTCACGACACTAGCACTGAAGATAGGATAACAAACAGAACGTGACAGTCTATGAAGCTTAAGCCTTGGGCAGCATTTCTCCAATTTTCATGTGTTAGACCCTACCTGGGGAGCTCTTAGAAGCGAAGACTCTGGCTCCACCCTGGATTTTCTGGGGATAGGCCCCAGGGGTGTGCACAGTGCACAAGCTCCAGTGGTGTTTCTGATGCAAATCATGTGGGGGTAACATTCTGGTCTTTTGGGATCGACTGAACTACTGCCCAGGATGCCTGGGGTCTCATTTTCACAGCACCGTCCACTCTCCATTAAACAATTGTTAGATGCCTGTCTCCTTTCTAAACAGTGTTTCCGACTGCTAGGACACCTTTCTCCTCTCTGTGGCCTCTGCGCTTAGCACAGCGTAGGTGCCAATAAATGTTTATTGAGACAGTGAATGAATGAATGAATGGTGACAAGATGGATGGGTGAATCACAGGACTCTGGTTAGAAAGGAATCTCAAGAATTCACAGTCCAGGGCTCCCCAGCCGGGTGGCAGTTGGAGTTCCGTGCTCCTAACTCCGAAGGCTGCCAGTTCAATTCCCACATGGGCCAGTGGGCTCTCAACCACAAGGTTGCCAGTTCAACTCCTCAACTCCAGCAAGGGATGGTGGGCAGCGCCCCCGGCAACTAAGATTGAGCAAGCACCTTGAGCTGAGCTGCCGCTGGGCTCCCAGGTGGCTCAGTTGGTTGGACCGCATCCTTTCAACCACAAGGTTGCCAGTTCAACTCCTCCAAGGGATGGTGCCCTGCAACTAGCAACCGGCAACTGGACCCGGAGCTGAGCTGCGCCCTCCACAACTAAGACTGAAAGGACAACTACTTGACTTGGAAAAAAGTCCTGGAAGTACACACTGTTCCCCAATAAAGTCCTGTTCCCCCTCCCCAATAAAATCTTTAATAAAAAAAGAATTCACGATCTAGAAGGTGGGAAAGTTTCCAAACACTTCCCCAGTGCCCGACAGTGACGTGTTTGGTTGTCTGTGAAGGTGGCTGCTCCTCTGGCTGTCTGGGGCCCGGCGTGGCCGCAGAGATGTGGAACGCAGGAACTGTGAGGCCACCCAGCCGGATTCCCAGAGGCTGGTTTCTCCTAGTCCAGCGCGGCCGTTGCCATAGCTACAGACGCAGCCTGGCGAGGAGGGGGCGGGCCCTGGGTTACGTCATTCCTAGCGCGACACTGCTCCGCGCCTCCCGCCTCTCAGCTTGCGAGACCCTCGGCCCGCCCCCGGAGCTCTCCACCTGCACGCCCCCCCCCCCGCACGCCCCCCTTCCCGGCCCTGCGCAGGCGCGGTGTTGACCACGGCGCGCGGGGGAGCGCGCTAGGCGCATGCGCGGTGTCTAGTTTTCCCCCCCTCCACACACACTGCTCTGGTGTCGCCGCTGCCGCCGTAGCCACCGTTGCCGCCTCCCTGCCGGCAAGTGTGGGAAGGAGGAGCCGAGGGCCGCCGCCGCCGTTGCCGCCATGGGGGTGAGTGAGGCAGGAAGAGGAGAAGCGAGGGCCGGGAGCGTTCCCCGCTCCCCTCGTCCCCTGCGCCCCCATTGTTACTGAACCCCCTCTCACGTGACCCCGACCCCCTCCGGCCTCACGTGACCCCCAGCCCCCACATGACCCGATTCCCCAGTTCTAAGTGTCCCCACGCTCGTCCCTGCCCGAGAATCCCCTGGGGAGCCCTCTTCTTGGGGCCCCACCCCCTTGGGTGCTCCCCGCCCTTCGTGTCGCGCCCGCCCTGCCTTCCTGCCTGACCTGTTATCTACTTGGTCTTCTCCCTCCCCCGCGCGGACCTTGGGGTATCCCCCCTACCCCCAGGGTTCACCATTACCTGGTTGTCACCGACTTCGCGGCTTCCCACATCTTAGGCCATCTCTGGCCTGCAGGTAACTGAGGCCCAGAGAAAAGAAGGCGCCCAGCCAAGGTCAAATATGCAGTGACTGGGGGCCAGACCCCGACTCCACTCGGGAATCCCCGGCCGCTGCACTTCCCGCTACTCAGATTCTTAGTGAAGCCAATTCCCCAGCTCTCTTTCGAAACATCTCCACCAGGTTCCTCCTGTTCCTAAAACAGCCTCTTCCTTTACAACAGAGGCCTGCCTTCGCGGCCTCCTAGATGCAGTGAGATGGTGCTTATTATTGCCTGACTTGCAGGTGGCTTTGCACGGGGAAGCTGTGCAGAAGGTGAGCAAGGGGCGGATGGGGGGTCACTGGTCATGGCCCCAGCCGCTGGTGGATAGTGACCACCTGTTCTGTGCAAGGCCACCTGAAGGTGCATTTTATGCCCTTCCCTGGCACGTGCTGATAGAGGGTTGGCAGAAGTATTGCTCATGTTTCTATGAGTTGACCTTCCTAAGTCCCAAAAATACATAGAATTTTCCTCACCTTTAGGGAGCCCTAACTTTGGAGCCAGAGCTACCTCAGTCCAGCCCCATTCACTGGCTAGCAGCATGCTATTGTGCTAGTGACATGGCCTTCCAGAGTTTGAATTTCCTCATCTATGTGATGGGGATGATGGTACCTCCCCCTTAGGACAGATGTGAGGAATCAGTGAAATAGTGGATGTAAATAACCACATAGGTGCCTCCTGAAGAGTGGCTGTTATTTTTGCCTGTATTCTCAGCCTTTACTTTAGTTATCTAAAGTAGATTTGTGCTATTTTTAACCTATTGGGTTTGTCCCTGCTGTTGGTAACCTAGATATTTTTTCTCATTCAAATAGTTATTGACTGAACAAATCAACTTGTTAGACAAAAACACTTATCTAATCCATGTCAAAGCACTTTATGTAATCCATGTCAAAACATCATATTTCAACAAGAAATTTGGATACCATGTGCTTCATATGTAGAAAGTTAAGTCTAGAGACTTTAGACACATTTAACCTAGGCTTGGGTGAAAGGTCCCAGACCCAGCTCTTGTTGAAACTAAATGAAACCTGTGAGCCAGGTATCACTCTGTAAGTGTCTACCCAGCGTTGGCCACTATAGACAACGCAGAAAGCAAGAAGCATGACATGGCCATCCTGGCTCCACACTTCCTCATTGGTGGAGTAGAAATAGCAGGGCCTCAGAGGTACCGCGATCCTTGCTTCCTGTAGGGCCCCAGTCTATTACTCACACTTTGCAGATGGGTTTCTCAGAATGGCCCCTACCTAGTCTCTTCTGGCCTAAAAGTCACTGCAAAAGAGATTTGAATTTTCCTCCCTAAAACAAAGCTGGAACCCTCTCATTATCCTCATTCCTCATGGGTGGGGGCTGTGGACACCCCACTCCAGAGGTGTCAGGAAGGTCATCCTAGTGGTTTCCTCTAGCAGAGGGCTCTGCTCCATTTGACAGCCTGATCTCAGGCTGGGAGAGGTGGCATCAGATGGGGCATCATTCTCCAAGTACTTTCGCCCTTGTTGCTGCATAGGTGTTGCCTTTTAGGAATTAGAATTTAGATCTGTCTCCCTTTGCCCAAAACAGATTCTTTTTGGATCCTGGATACTTTGTGGGATGGAGACGGGGACACTGAAAATCTAGGAGATGCCAAATTCCTTTTCTGAAAGGTGCCTCCTGCCCCCATCTGGTGTTTTTGTTTTTAAATTTCTCCATGTGATCCCTGGCAGTCAGAGTCCTGCACGCAGAGATGCTACTGGATAGGAGTAGCAAGGGGAGGAGTCTCACATGCGAAAACGGCGTTTGCGTCACACTGTTCTAACCAGTGCCATATAAATGTAACTGATGTAGTGGAAGGAGCATGGACGCTAGGGTTCAGATCTGGATTTGAACCTTGGATGATTCATTCATTCTTCAGGTATGAATTGAGTGAGTGAACACTGGGTGTACACTGGCAAATAAAGCACATGTGACCTCTCCCTCATGGAGTGTACAGTCTGGTGGGAGTGGAGGGAGGAGGGTGATAGGAAGAACTCTTTGAAAATTCTGTTCTCTGGCTCTGTGACCTTAAAAGTTGTCTAATCTCTCTGTGTGTCAGTTTTCTCACCAAAGAAGTGGGCATATACCTTGCAGAGTTATAAAGATTAAAATAAGTCATCTTTAGTAAAGCACTAGCAGAGGGTCTGACACTAGTGGGTCCTTGTAAACACAAGTCCTTACTATAAAGAATTTTTATATCTAGTACTTTCTACCATTTTGTCCTCACAACAGTCCTGGGAGGTGGAGGCATTGTTAGCCCCATTTTATGGATGTAGAAATTGAGGTTCAGAGAAACTGAGTAGCTTGCTGAAAAGAGATTAAATAACTTGCCCAAAGTCACACAGCTATTAAGTAGAAGAGCTGAGAATCAAATCCAGGTCTCTTGACTCAAAATCCCACACTCTTTTTATTATATAAAGCTCCCTTGGGAAAGACACTTAACCACAATGAGCTTTTCTGTTCACTGTGCTTATTTCCCATTTTAATTAGGAGAGTTTTCCTGTGTCCCTGCAGGATAGTCTTACCTCCTCAGGGCAGGGCAAAGCTAATTGGAACAGTAGGAGACCACTTTTCCTAGTGTGTGCTGGGCTTGGCGGGGAGCCCCTGCCTGTCTGGGCCAGCCTGCTGCAGCCTGCCTCAAACCCCGTGTGCAGGCTGCAAAGCGCTGAAGGGATTCATTCATTATCTGTCGTCTGGGGCCCTGGCGGCCCCAAGCCTTCCTCCGAGGGTTGCCGGCTCGCTTGTCCCGCTGCGTGAACGAGCCCAGAAACCTCCTGGAGTCCCAGTCTTGGTCCTCCAGCTGCATGTGCTTAGGGATGGCTTACCTGGTGTGCTTCGGAACGAGGTGCTGTGCAGGGAACCCACGTTTCCGTGCTGTCTAGGTCCCGGGAGTCAGACTTTCTGTCCGCCACCTTTGATCCCTCAGCTCTGTATCATGTTAAGAGCGAGCTAGCATACCTGGTGGGGGAAGGGAGCTTGCCACTGCCGGGAGGGTGTGCTGCCTCTGACCTGTCCTTAGAGCTGTTCTGTGAGGCCAGTGCTGCATCCCCCTTTTCCTAGAGATGGCGTTGTTTTCACAGGTCATGCCAGGGGTGGCAGGAGGAGATGGGCCTGGCCTGATGGATGCCAAAGCTCCTGTTCTTTCTGCCCTGTCACACAGCCCTGGGCCCTGCTGTGTCAGGTTTCCCTGTTCCTTAGCCCTACCTCAGGGTGGAGGTAGGGCCTAGGGTGGCACAGTGTTGGCACGTCATACCTGCCATTACCAAGTCAGAAGAGTTCTGAGAAATGAGGGCTCCCGAGGTCTCATCCTGACCTTGCCTTGGCCGGGTAGGAGGTCTTTGACACTGGTGTAGGCTCTCCCGGAACCAGCATGGCTGGGGGAACCAACACTGGATCTGTGGCCCAGCCCCTGGGAGTGAGTCTCCTCTCTACCACTTACTCTCTGGGGACCTCTGAATGAGTCACCCCGTCCCTTTGAGCCTCAGTTTCCATGTGTAAGGGAGGAGATGGTTTCTGCCCTGGGAATTGAACCAGGTAATGTTTGTGAGAGCACTGTGCAAGCTGAGTGTGTCTCAGTGCTGTCTTGAAACCCAAATTCCCAGAGGAAAAGATGGGTGCCCTAAGACTTATATGTGGTAAAGAGGGACTAGTTCTGTCCCCAGATCCCAGCGTTATGAAGACAGTCTGTTCTCTTCTGTCTATTCCTTCCCAGGGGGTAAGGAATGAGACCTAGCCTGGCTTCCAGCACGGTGCTCGGCCTGCACATAGTGCATAGCTGGTGGTGGGCGAGTTTATACCTGGAAGAGCAATTCCTGTGAGTTCCTGGTACCTGAACTCTTGCCTCCCAGGTGCTTAAAATAGGAATTAAGTGGTGTCATTCCTTGGGGAACCAAAGGTAGAATTTATCCTCAGCAACTTTCCAGCCACTGGTGTTTCAATTCACCGTTCCTGGGGCCAGTCAGTACCTGCTAAGGAGGTAGTAGAACCTCTCTCTGGTGAGCGCAGGGAGAAGAGGGGGCAGCTGTACAAAGCAGAGCCATCTTTCCAGGGCCGGGGTGCCTCTGGACTTGGGCTGGGTGTGCTGCTCGGGTCCTGGGGAGTGAGAACGAGAACTGTCACATCCTGTCATGTGCCATGTTACCCCTCATGAGTTTAACACCTCCATGGCGGCCTAACCCGCTCATCAGATAAGGAAAGGGCTCAGCGAAGGGCTGTGGTTTGCCCGAAGGCCGCAGGAGAGCAGAAAGAGGCTTTGGATGGATACAGTTTGTCAGACTCCAGAGCTGGGCTCTTTCCCTGTGTTACTAGCTTTTTACGGGAGGACAAGAGGGTCCATTTAGGTCCGAGAGAACCCCACATGAGCCTCAGGATAGGATCTGCTCCAGATGCAGTTGTGGCCGGTTTGCCGGTTGCCCCGCTGTGCAAGGACGCCTCCCTTTGCTCCTCCCTGCTGCTGGTGTGGCTGCAAGTTGGCCTTGCTGATCACGTGTCACCATGGCCTCTGTCCTCAGGTGAACCCCTTGGGGCCCTTCACGCTGCTGTGTGGCGACTAGGTGCACTAGTTGGCCTTGGCTGAGCAGCACGTCTGGGGTCGGCTGCCTCCTTAAGCCAGAGGGCCTGGGCCCTAGCTTAGAAAGGGGCCCAGCTCCCAAAGCGGCTGCCCCTAGAACAGAGCTTTGTCTCCTGCAGCTGGAAGACACTGAGAAGGCTCTGAGTAAACTTCTACTTGAGAACAGCTGTCAGCGGCCACCTCAGATGCTGTCTCCTCCCTGAAAACTGCCCTGAATGTGTCTAAAGTCAGTTTTTCCCTCCTTAGGAGGGGATGGGTGGGTGAATATTTATTAGGCACCTGCTGGAGGCCAGGCTCTGCTGCAGGCGCTGTCACGGTCTCTCACTAGGTCTTCACATGATCCCAGTCCCGAGGGTCGGTGCTCTTCCTGACCAGGAAGCTGAGGAGCCCTAGGACCTTACCACTAGAACACTCTTGGGTCTCCCACCCCAGCCAGTCTGCGGCTGCCAGGATGGGAAGTTCCTGCTGCTGAGCCCAGGCCTGTGGACACAGGGACAGACTTTGGTTCCTCAGAGTGAAAGGCAAGCTTTGGGCTGGCCACAGCCCTCCTAGCCAGCTTTGCTTTTCTCTGTTGCAGAGGAAGTCAAGCAAAGCAAAGGAGAAGAAGCAGAAGCGGTTGGAGGAGCGAGCAGCCATGGATGCTGTCTGTGCCAAAGTGGATGCCGCCAACAGGGTGACTCTCTCCTTCACAGTCTCTTCCTCCTAGAACTTCAACGTGGTTTTTAATTTGACTTCTGTTGGCGCCACCTTGTGGCAGAATTGTGTTACTACCCACCCACACCTCCGCTGCCTCCTTGTGGGGAGGGGAATGAGCTGGAATGAGCCAAATTGACAGGGGTGCGGGTTTGAGGAGGGCCAGTGATTGGCCCACGTGCGTAGGGAAATGTGAATTCGTATGGAAGTGTCTGCTACTCTCGGTGGGTCCCCTCACCGACAGAAGAAGGTCTGGAGAAATTTTTGTTAGGATTTTGCATTTTGGGGAGGAAACCTCCCTCATAAAATGTGATATAATTTTCTTGTTCATGCCTTCAAACATTCACTGCCGCCCAGTGAAGTCTCAGAGGCTGTGCTGGGACCGGGAAGGTGCAGTCGCCTGGTTTCAAGGGGCCGCAGTCGGGAGGAGTAGCCATGCAGCTCAGGACCAGCCCAGCCCAGCTTCAAGCTGAACCAGAGAGATTCTGGTTGTCCTTCCTGTCCCCTTCGTGCTCCAGTTTTTTTATTATTCCTTTAGCCCAGTCAGTAAACAGTCCACATTTATAAGGATATGGCTCAGAGACGTGATCGTTCCGTTTTGGGTTTTGACCACATGAGGTTGGTTGGGGGCTTCTTAGAAGGATGCAGGTGGGTCTGCTGGCCTCTCTTCTCCGGGTCCTGAGCAGGTTGTGTGCCCACAGGCCTGTAATAATATTAGGCTGGTAAAATCTCTTCTTACCCCGTGAAAGGAAGCTCACTTATTAAAGCCTCCCTTCTACATGTGATTTCAGCACTTAGGCGGGTAGGGAGAGCTTCTGAGGGTGTTCCTGGGCCCAGGAGCTAAGACGTGGGTCTGACCAGGCTTGGGCTTCAGGGCAGAGCCTGCGACTGCCACACGTGTGTTTGTGCTACTCTTTTCTTTCCCTCCGCAGCTTGGAGACCCTTTAGAGGCTTTCCCAGTGTTCAAGAAATACGATCGAAATGGGTGAGTGTTCAGCGTTCCTAACGTGCTTGTTTGAGTGTCTTCAGGAATTCACCTGTCCAGAGTAGGCGTCATCAGACTCAAATGTTTACGTTTTTCTTTGTTAGAAAAAAGCAGAAATGGTGGCCAAGTACCCTGTTGATAGAAAATCCCCCAGTTAGGGTGACAAAAGAATCCGCAAATGATCAAAGATTGCGTAATCTCAGACTGGTGTCTCTAGGGCTTATTCTCTCTGCACGAAGAATCATAGAGCTGAGACATTTGAAAAGCCATGTAGGCTGACTCTCTCTTTTTTTTAAAGATTTTATTGGGGAAGGGGAACAGGACTCCATTGGGGAACACTGCGTACTTCCAGGCCTTTTTTTTTCCAAGTCAAGTTGTCCTTTCAGTCTCAGTTGTGGAGGGTGCTGTTCAGCTTCAAGTTGTTGTTCTTTCAGTCCCAGTTGTGGAGGGCGCAGCTCAGGTCCAGTTGCCGTTGCTAGTTGCAGGGGGCACAGCCCACCATCCCTTGCGGGAGTCGAGCCTCATCCCTTGTGGTTGAGAGGACGCGCTCCAACCAACTGAGCCATCTGGGAGCTCAGCTGCAGCTCAGCTCAAGGTGCCGTGTTCAATCCTAGTTGCAGGGGGTGCTGCCCACCATCTCTTGCGGGAGTCGAGGAATCAAACTGACAACCTTGTGGTTGAGAGCCCGCGCTCCAACCAACTGAGCCATCCGGGAGGCAGCTCAGCTCAAGGTGCCACGTCCAACCTTAGTTGCAGGGGGGCAGAGCCCACCATCCCTTGCGGGAGTCGAGGAATCAAACTGGCAACCTTGTGGTTGAGAGCCCACTGGCCCATGTGGGAATCGAACCGACAGCCTTCGGAGTTAGGAGCATGGAGCTCTTTAACTGCCTGAGCCACCTGGCCGGGCCCCGACAAGGGCCTGCCCCGACTCTCTTTTTTATACAGGGAGAAACTGAGACTCAGAAGTTGAATGAGATTTCTGAGCTTAGAGTTTCTCTCTGGCAGCCAAGGGGGCTTTCAGTTCTCAATCCAGTACTCTTTCCCTCAGTGCATAGTATAATTGTTAAAAGCCACTTACTGGCTTTGCGACCCTGGACAAATACTTCACCTCTCTGTGCTTCAATTTTCTAATCAGAAATGGGTCTAATCCTAGTATCTTCCTAATGGAGTCGTCGGGAGGATTAGATGTAAAGCGGCAGTGCCTGGAGCGTGCTGATAGCTAGACCAGGGTTAGCTGCTGCTACCACTGCTGTTACCAGTTCAGGTTACTGCAGGATCTGGGTTAAAGCCCCTGTCCCCTTTCTGTCTTCCTGGTTTATAAAGTGGGAATCATAATCTGTCTTACCAGAGATGCATTGGCTGAGGGGTAATGAGGGTTATGGTTTTAGAGAATCACAGATACGGGTTTGAATCAACTGTGCCTTTTATTGACTGTACTTGGATGCGTCAGCCATACTCTGCAAGCCTCATTTTCTAATCTGTTCAATGAAGTGAAGATGCCAAATTTGCAAGGTTGTTTTGAGGAGGAAAGAGAATGTATCCTGCTCTGTAAGTAGCAGTTGGTATGAGTATTTTAATGACTAAGGTAGACTAATGCAAATATTTGAATTATGTAGCAAAGACTGTAGTAGGCAACATGGTGTTTGCTTTTCAGAGCTGTATCTGGATTTCACAGTCATTTATCCATGCTTCTTCCTGCCTGTGAACAGACGCATTATAGTACCTCAGGTAGCTCTGTCTTCAGCTTCTGGGGAGGCCTTCACATATGCTTATGTGCTACTGTTAGTGTCCGTACCCCACTCCCCCGAGCTCCACAAAGGTGAGGCAGCTCTGAAGCCGTCATGGCCAGCAGACTCTGGGCTCTTCAGGGCCTGGAATTTGGTGTGGTTTGTGTGGCCGTGAGCCTACTGTCAAGAACTTAAAGAACTCAGATTAGCAGAGTTTATACCTACACACCGCCCTTTGGAAAGCACGTAGCTAAGCAGATTCAGTGTTGTGTTTGGGCATTTCTGCTACTGCATGGTCACTCCTTACAAAGAAAGGAAGACTCTTCCGAGTCAGGAAGTTCCCGAATTGACCAGGCTGAGCGCATGTGCAGCTCCCATGGCGTGCTGCTCAGCAGAGGTGAGGTGGATTCCAGGGGGAACATCCTCCAAGGGTCGTGTCAGAGGTCACTGAAAGATCCTGGGATGGGAGCTTTATAAGGACTAAGGTTGCTGGCTTCAGTCCTTTCACAATGTGGCACTTCCTAGGGAATGTGATTTTCCAGTTTGGCCAAGATGTTTATCCATAATTTACTCAAATTTCATTTAGAAGTAAGTACCAGGTTAGGATACCTTAATGCCTACAGCATCTGTTAGTTTAGGAAAACAGTGTGGGATTGTTTACTTCGCTGTATCCTCAGAGGAAGCGGCAGACAGGACTCCACAGAGGGGGTTGGGGGCCATAGTCTTCTCGGAGAGCCTAAGGTCAGCCAGACACTTTCAAAGGAGCGCAGTAGATAAGAAGGAAAAGGTCCCAAGGAGCCCAGTGAGGAGTCAGTTCAGAATTAAAGTTACAGTAAAAATGCCTAAGGGCAGGAATTAAGGGAACAGAGCCGACTGGAGTGTTTATAACAAAGTACAGAAGAGAGGGTGGTAGCTGAGAGGGACAGTTTACAAAGTGCCAAGTCTGATAAGGGCACGTAGGGGAGGCAGGAAATGGGACTTGCGGTCAGGGTGGTGGGCCTGTGATGACAGTTGTTAATCTCGGCCCAAAAGGCTTAGTTCTTACACAGGCCCCTTCTGTAGTCGTGTCCGGGAAGGCAAGGCTGGGCTTAGCCCTTCTGTGTAGCTTAGCTGAGATCAGGCACGCCTCGCTGCCAGGCTCTCAGGCCAGCGGCAGCGTGGGGCTGTGGCCGGCTCCACAGCCTCCTTTCCTCTCCTCAGGCTGAACGTCTCCATTGAATGTAAGCGAGTGTCTGGACTGGAGCCAGCCACCGTGGATTGGGCCTTCGACCTGACCAAAACCAACATGCAGACCATGTAAGCACGCCCTGGGGGCGTCTCTTCCCGAGGCCCACTTTCCTCTCCCAGAGTTCCCAGGCCTGACTGCCCCCAATTTCTCAGGTATGAGCAAAGCGAGTGGGGCTGGAAGGACCGAGAGAAACGGGAGGAAATGACAGATGACCGAGCCTGGTACCTCATTGCTTGGGAGAACAAGTCGGTCCCGGTGGCATTTTCTCACTTCCGGTTTGATGTGGAGTGCGGGGATGAAGTCCTGTACTGGTAGGAGCCCTGGCTTGGGGGGAGCCCCTGCTGCTGCCCTCGGCACTCCAGCAGGGGGCAAAGGCCACTGTGCCTGTCTGGGTCTGCGGGCCACTGGGGCTGCAGGCTCCTCCGACGGGCGCCGCAGCCTCCTCACGCTCACGTCCCTGCTTTCTTCACCCAGCTACGAAGTGCAGTTGGAAAGCAAGGTGCGGCGGAAAGGCCTGGGGAAGTTCCTCATACAGATCCTGCAGCTCATGGCCAATAGGTAAGGGCCACCCCACGGGTCACCCAGTTGGAAGGAGCTGCCTCTGAAGCGTCCACTATGCTTTGGCCTCCGTGGAGGACAAGGCTCATGGGACTGTTTTGAAGAAGGGCATCTAGAACCCTCTCAGTAAGATAGTCCCTGTCCTGCTGTGACCCTAGATTTTGTGCATTCAGCTCAGTACATAATGGGGACACAGAGGAAGTGGGGTAGCCAGTCATGTGGGGGCCTGCTGCCTGTGCAGTCTCATCCGCCCCTGAGTGGGAAGCGCTGTGAACGCTGTGGGAGCCCAAGACGAGGCTCAGGAGTGCTTCTCGGGCAAGTGGGAGACAGCAGGCCCAGGCACGGGAGGAAGCAGGACGTAGCACCTGTCTCTTTCTGAAAGGTGTGCTCTGCTTTCTTCTCAGCACACAGATGAAGAAAGTTATGTTGACGGTATTTAAGCACAATCATGGCGCCTACCAGTTCTTCAGAGAAGCGCTGCAGTAAGGAGCTGGGCCCCTGTGGGACTCTGGGTGCAGGGGTACCTGCGTTGGGGCCTTTCTTCTGGTCCTGGCCCCCATTCATCCTGACGCCTGAGCTCCCTGTCCAGTGGTCGTAGGGTTTGGGGATTGGTGGGATGATGTGGGAGTGCCCTCTGGCTTGGTCCCCGCCCTCCTCGGGGTGGAAGACTTCTCAGGCCCGGTGGGGAGGCAGGCCACTACCTGCAACCCATCCTGTCGCCCTGCCTGCCTTGCAGATTTGAGATCGACGACTCTTCCCCCAGCATGTCTGGGTGCTGCGGGGAGGATTGTTCCTACGAGATTCTGAGCCGGAGGACCAAGTTCGGGGATAGTCAGCACTCGCATGCGGGCGGGCACTGTGGTGGCTGCTGCCACTGAACTCCCAAGCCAGAACACTCTCTCCAAGGCCTGTCCTCTCCCCTGGCCGCACCCCACTCGCCAGGTGCCCGCGGAGCCGTGGCCTCCTCAGCCCTGCACAGGCCCGGCTGCACCCTGAGAGCATAGACCCTGGGAGGAGTGGTCCGAGCGGTCCCCCCGTCTCCTGGAGAGCAGAGTGCTGCGGGGGAGCAGCGGAGAGGATGCTGAGGGAAGAGCTGGCAGAAGCCGGGGCATGAAGTCATTCTCGCAGAGAGGCTGCCTTCTCACTCCACTCTCGAGCATAAGACTCCCCAACTTCTCAGTAGCTGGATCCTCACAGCCACGCCCCGTCCCCCTGCCCTGTGTGCACGTACACACACACACACACACACACACACACATATGCTTGGACAAATGGAGTGTTTATACCCACCTTTATGAAAGTCCTGGAGCCCTGGGTCGGGGTCTGGCTGGTCCCCGAAGAGGAACGGACTGTGTAAGGTCTGGGCATAGAGAGGCTTCAGAGACTCGTGCGCTGTGGACGGAATGCTCTGATGGAGACCATGGGAAGATCTTTGTGCCACGACAGGGAAGCACGGGTGCTCTTTCTAGCTTTTATGGATCCACAGAGGAGTCATCCCAGGGGCCTAGCCGGCTCTGGGAAGAAGGTTGCCTCCCTCTCCATCGCTGTGAGGGGCTGAGAGGACCAGGAACAAAGTCGAATGGAGCCCGCCATAGGGACAAGTGCTGCTTTGGGCTTTTGGACTTTGCTGCATTCTAAGCAAACCTCTTGATCTCATGGCAGTGACTCGAGGTTTTCATTCATAGAAAAAAGCCAGAGGTCCTGCCTGTTCCTGTCCCATGCGCCTCATTACTCTTTCTCCCCGTCTCTCACCCCCACCCCAGATACCTCTATTCTTACTCTCAAGGGGGGAATAACATCAGGGAGCCCATCGTCTTCCCCCAGGAGGACCCCTCGTTCCTGGCATGTTCAGTGCCGTTTCTGCTCATATCTTGGTGCTGATAGCTCTCTTTGGAGGGGCTTCGCTCCCTCTTCAGAGAGGCCCCAGCCAGCAGCAGGCCCTCTGCCTGCGCTCCCCAGCCTCGCCCCTCACTGCCTCACTGGGGCACTAGTGCCACTGCCCTGGCTGGCAGCACAAGCTGCAGCAGGAACGCCTAGGTGGCCACATTGCCCTGTGGCAGCAGGCTGGAACAGGGAAGAAGGCCTTCCTCTTCTCATAGGACAGAGGGGTCAGAGCTTACACTCACCCTGGTCTCTAGGCCTTGTTCCCCCTCTAGGGGGAAAAAAATGACCAAATTCTTATTCAGGAGAAAGCACCTAACACCTCCCCTTAGACATCCTTGAGACCTGCTTTAGGGAGTGTCTTCAAGTTCTAGCCTTTGAAGTTGCTGTCCTGGAAGTCTGGGTCCTTCTGACCTCAGAATCTGCTCGCAGCCCGCCCTCTGTCCTGACTCAGGCATCTGCGCCCGGGAGCTCCCCGTTGCTGTTCCTGCTTTTCCCCCAGACTCTGCTTGTGCAGAGGCCTGTGCACAGCCTCCACCCGGCCCAGCCCCCACGAAGCACTCAGCGTGGCATTGCCCTTGACCCCGCCAGCTGTGGTCTGGGTCACTCCCTTGGAGAGGGCCCTGCAGCTTTACACTGGAATAAGCCCACCTGTGCCCTTGTCCTGCTGGCTCCCAGGGGATTTTACTCAAGGGGGAGAGTTTCAGTTGTTGGGAGGACATTGGTGGGCTCCTTCCAAGAATCATGGAACAAGCATGCTTAGGAAGAGTGTTTCCTCTAATCCCTGTCTTTCAAAGGACACAGAATGGTAACTATTTATTGTCTTAGATCATGGATTTCTGATACTTCCCATTCAAGGGGACCAAAAGGAACCCCCAGTGTAAATCCCACATAAGGTGAGTTCAGTGTATGTTGTCTCTTCCCAGTAATTGGACACCTGGCACTGAGCCCATTGGTGCCCGGGGCGCTTGGTGCCATGCCCTGCCCGTCCAGCCTCTGCCACCTCGGAAGGGCTGCCCGGGAGGTCGGGGCGGGGGCGGGTGAGGCGCTGCCCGAGTCAGCACGTTGCTCTCGTTGATGTTGAGCCCGTTCAGTTCTCAACCATCTGTCTTTCTCAGCTTCCCCAGGTCTTGGTTTTGAGAAACATAGGCCTTTACTAGGCTTTTTTGTTCTTTGTTTGGGGCACGTTAAAATATTTTTAAAGATTTTTTCTTTATAGTTGTATCCACTCTTATTTCAGGTTATTTTTGTTGATGTCAAATGTGCACATGACGTGTGTGGTTCTTTTTAACCCTTTATGTTTTTTTTTTTTTAGAGGAAACTTTGAAGATAAACTCCTTGATATATATTTTTTCTTTAGCAACTTATCACTGGAATCAAAGGAAAAAAAGATCTCTTTTTGCATTGGTTGTATTTGTATGTCACAAATAAAAGATACTTTGTTCAGCTGTTGGGATAGCTCCTGATGTTGGGGTGCCACGGGTAGTGTGGGCTCGGGATGCTTGGGCCCTCAGCTGTCACAGCGTTGGGCCTAAACCCTGGAACGCATGTAGCTGTGATGGCCCCGCACTCCTTGTGAAAAAAGTTTCAGGCCTGAGAAGCCTCAGCGTCGGGCAAGGAGCCAGAGGTGGGAACTGAGACCAAGTGCATGTGTTTGTGCCACTTCCCAGAAGCCCAGGTAGAGGTCGAAGGTCTTCTGAGGTGCACCAGCTTTGCATCGTGGAGCGTCCCAAGCCGGGCATTGTGACATCTGACATCTGTGGCTGAACATGAATTTGAGTGTATTTGTGTGGGAGTTAGATGAGAATGTCAGTGTTTCTTTTCTCCCTTTCACTTTGTTGGGTTACTCAGAATATTCTCTCTTTAAAAAATACCAGCCCCCTCTTCTCTCCATTCACAAAAGACAAAGGCTCAAAGGAAGGATAACTCATGTCAGTCCTGACAAGGCGGGAAAGTTATGAGCTGGGGAGGCTCCGTCCTGCCCCTCGAATGTGACAGCCGGAGCTGTGCACCTTCTCTCCAGGGCTGGACTCCTGCCAGTCCTGTCCCAGGGTGAGCCAGGAGGAGAGGCAGGAAGTGGGCTGGGAGCTAGGGCAGAGGCACTTCCTGTGGTGCTCCTGTGTGGTGAGCACATCTGTTGGAAGGTGGTGAAGGAGGCCAGGGTGGAGCCCCCCAGCCATATGCATTTGTGCTCTGGCTGGAGAAAGAGGAGCAGGGTTAATAGCTGCCCAGTGGGTGCCAGCATGTTGTGGCCTCAGGCCTGTGAGTGGGGGCAGCTGTCCTATCTTTGAGGCACAAAGGAAAGCAGCCTAGTCCTTGGGGAGGGACAGCGCATTTCACTGGCTAATCAAACAACAGATTTCTCATGTGACAAACTTCTGCCCCCAAGTTCCTTGTTCCTTGAAGGCTGTTTTAATCCCAGGCAGGAATTCCATGGGATGGCAACTCCTTGCTACAGGGTAAAGGGCCAGAGTGGGAAGGGGTGGGGCCCTTCCTTTGTCGCTGCTGGCTGGGTCTGCATCTGCACCTTCCACCTTCCTAAGTGGCCACCGGGCCTCTCTGGTCTCCGCAGTGACCTGCCTCCACAGTGACCTGCCTCCACCCCTCCCTCCAGCTGCAGCTCAAGCTTTGCTCAAGTGGCATTTGCTGAAGCCAGCAGGTGCAGTAAAAGGCATGGTTACTGTGCCAATGGTCAGAGCCAGAGCTGTTTCCCCAGTGGGGGGAACCTGAGCGCCAGAGGGTTTCTACAGCCCGGCTTTGAAGGTGGCCCGTTCACGCAAGGGCAAGTTTACTCTAAGTTCTTGTGCTTCCTCCCCAAGTGCAGGAGGCAGGGTCTGGGCAGAGGGAAGGTGCTTTGGGGGAGCCTTGCAGACTGAACAGCCCGATGCAGATGTGTTGCTCCGTGGCTGTGACAGGGAAGGAAACGCATTTGGTGAGCCCCCGCTATGCCCGTGACACGTCACACTCGGTGTTCCTGTGTGCTGGGCACGGTGGCATGCTTGTATCAATCCTTACAACCCTATTCCATCACAGTGGAAGTAGTCTCAATTTAAAGGTAAATCAAGAGTCCGGGAGTGTAAAGTAACTGGTTCATGGTCCTGGTAGGAAGTGGCAGAGCCAAGATTTAACCCATTTAACAGGAGACCTGAAGCTTGGGAGAGCTCAGTAAGACACAGCCAAGGAACTCGGCCTGATCCTGCAGTCCCTTCCCTCCCCAAGCTGCCCCCCTCCCCCACAGAGGCTGAGAGACTGGGTTTCTGCTTCCTGAGGAGGAGCCATCTGACCCCGCAGCCCCCAGCGGTTAGGAGGCCCCTTGCCCCTCCCCACCTTGATCTGCCTGGTGCTGGGGGCCAGCGCAGCAATCTACATCCAGTCTGCAGTGCCCAGGTACACAGTGGTGCTCCAGACAGAACGGGGCTGGTATACAGGTCTCTGTGGATGTCATCACACCTGCTGATGGAGTTGTAGGTTGTCTTGCGGATCCTGGCACCTATTGGTCCTGAGTGGTCCTGCCCTGGCACAGGAGGGCACTGTTGCAGGCAGTGGGCCCCAGGGGTGGCTCATCCACCCCGCCCCTCACCAATGGTGATGAAGTAGCCCAGCTCAGTGAGAATCTCCATGAGGTTATCAGTGAGGTCCCGGCCCCCTAGGTCCAGGTGCAGGGTGGTGAGGGGCAGCACACAGCCCTCAGACAGGCACATTGTGAGTCCTGCCATCCCCGAGTCCAGCATGATGCCTGGGGAGTGGGTTCCACAGGGCCTTCAGGGAAGGGGAGCAAGGAAGTGGCCTGCACTCCTGGGCAACCTATGTCCTGAATGTTGGATACAGGGAGTGGGGGAGGGGTGGGGAATGGGGGGTCCAGGGATGTGGCTCTCAGGTGCAGGCCCTTAGCCCTCTCTGGGGGCCTGGTTGTGAGACAGGGTATCCAGATGGGGTAGTGAAAAGGAATTGGGGGGCTCACCCTCGGGTTTGGAATTGTGAGTCCATGCTGGGGACCCAAAAGGAAGAGGGGCCTGGAGGTGGGGGTCACAGCAGGGTTGGGGTGAGACTGGGGCCCAGTCCTCACAATGGCACAGCCTGAGGCGTACAGCAGCAGCACAGGCTTGGATGGCCACCTACGTGGCAGCAAAGGTGAAGGTCTTGAACATGACCTGGGTCGTCATCTTGAGCTTGGCCTTGGAGTTGAATGGGGCCTTGATGAGCACTGTCTGTACCCCTCCCAGGCCACACATGGCGTGTTGTAGAAGCTGTGATGGCACAGCCTCTCTCTGTCCTCCCAGCTGATGATGATGCCGTGTTCCATCCTGGTTGGTACTTGAGTGTCAGGATACCATGTTTACTGGAAGCCTTGTCACCCACATAAGTTCTTCTGACTCACGCCCACCATGATGCCCCCAGGAGAGATGGGAGGCCTTGGGTGTGCTTGGGAGGCGGTCCAGCCTAGCAGCCCCGCCTCTCTCTGGGTCTCAGTTTACTCATCTGTACCATTGGGGCTGTTGGGGGCGGGTAGTAGCAGCACACTGGCACTCGGAAATCTGTCAGCTGCGAGGAGTGGGTGGACCCTCCTTCCCATGTGAGGCTGGCCTGTGCCAAGCCCGAGTTGTCACACATGAGGGAGGTGATCTAGTCCTCATCACACATGGCCTCTAGCTGTGGGCTGCAGGCCGGAAGGGGTTAACCACCACCAGCCCACAGCCTCACTGTGCCACGGCAGCCCACCTTTCCTGTGGGCTGCAGGACCCTGGGGCAGAGCCAGGCAGCTGTGTCCCACTGGGGGGAGCAGCACCCTGCCTCCTCTCCTCCCCCATGTCGCTCCACCTGACAGCTACTTCAGGGCCCACCCCCTGAACGTCTGGAACCTGGGGACAGCTGAACATACTTCTGCTTCATTCCTGTCCCACCTCCACCCGGGAGCCCTCTTTCTCCTTGTCAGGGACATACAGATCAATGCTGGTGTTTCCCAAACCAGTCCTTTTCTTCCAGTGAGGCCGACCCTCCTGCCCCTTTCTCTTGCTGGACTTTGCAGAAATGCCCCCATTTTGCAGATGGGGAAGCTAAGGCCCAGGTAGGGAAAGGGAGGTAATGCAGCAAATCAGTGTTGGGCCTGTGACCACCCCGCTACCTCTCGCCACCCCTTCTTGAACCCTTCTCCTTTGGATACAGGGCCCTCCATCCCTTCCCCTGGATAGCCCCAGGGCTCAGTGCCTAGCACCTACTTGACATGCCAGGAAGAGAATCGAGGCCAGCTGGGGAAACTAGAGACCCCTAGCTCAGGTTTGTACCAGCTCTGTGTCAGATGCTCTGGGAGGTGGCAAATTCCAGAAGGTGTAGGGGGGAGGGCTGCTGAGGGATTTCTATCTACTGAGCCCACAGGGCTGGGGATCAGCCTCCTCCCTAAGACTCATAAGCTCCAGATTTGGACAAAGTGGTTACTGGGCTGGATCCTTAAATGAACAGGGGCCAGGCCTGGGGTGGGGGCACCCAGGGTTTCTCTCACCCATGTGTGGCGAGTGGGTCTAGGGGCCAGCTCTGGGGGCACCTAGGATCTCCCTGGTCCATATATGATCAGGGCCTGGGGGCCTGGGTTGTGAGGCTGGTCTCAGCAATAAAGACCAGCTCCCCTACCATCCCCAAGGCTTGGGATTTGTTCCTACTGCCCCACTCAGGGAAGAGGGAGTGATGGGGCAGCTTGGGCCCGCGGGTCAGAGCCAGGACCCCGACCAGGACCTCTGGGCCTCCCCTGATACAGGGAGAGACTCCCAGCAATCTGAACGTGGTGCAGTCCCGGGGTGGGAGAGTGGGCTCCCCAACTTTGCAGGCAGCACAAAAGTTGCCAAGGTGTTAGAGGAGATCCCTGCAGTGTGGAAGCCTGTCCAAGGAGTCTCTTACTCATGGGGCACACCTCCCTCATTGGACCAGCAAAGCCCCCCTCTTCTTGCTTGCATATTCTAATGGCATGAGAAGTGCCCAATGGTCAATCTTGGAAAACGCAGGAGAAAAAGACCAAAAATTTTCCCACCATTTAGACAACACCTCTGTTCACAATTTGTGCAACCTTCCAGACTTACCTGTGCATATCTATTTCTGTAGCTATCTTTTCTCTGTTTTAGAAAAACAGGATCATATCACACATGTTTTCCTTGCTTTTTTTCCTTGTGTTTAAAAATTTTTTTTTAACAGAAATGTAACAGGAATACAGAAATGTGCACAAGTCATGAATGTCCAGCCACTTGTGATAGAATTATCACAGAGTGATCACATTCGTGTAACCAGCAACCAGAAGCCCCATCACGCCTCTTCCAGTCCCTATGCCCTCCCTCTTCCCCCAGGATCCCCACTACCTGACACCCCTCCCACCCACGGCTTAGTCCTGCCTGCTGCCCTTCATGTAAATAGGACCACGCAGTGTGCTCTTCTCTGGCCTTTCTACTCGACACTGTGTGTGGGAACCATCCTTGCTGTAGCTGTGGTTGGTGTGTTTCACAGCTCTATAGTATTTGGTTGTATATAACACCATAGTTCTCTACTCTCTTGTTGAAGGTCTGTCTCTGCTTTGTGGGAGGGCTGCTGGGGGAAGAGCAGAGATGTTAGAATTAATCCCACAGACCAAGGTGCAAATCCTGCCCTGGCAGTTGTAAACTCAGTCGGGATACTTAACCTCTGCTATATTTCTCTCCTCCTCTCTGATGGGAGTTCTTCGAGAAGCCACGTCACAGGGGTTGTGAGGAAAGCTCTGAAACAGAGCACTTATGTCCTGCTCCACAAACTTCTCCTCCTTTTCCTCCAGCCACTGGGGAAGGAGATGACTGTGCGGTTCCCTAGGGAGTAACCCAGAGAACCACAGAGAGGCTCATCCCTTTTCAAAGTATCTCTCGGCCTCTTGCTGGCTGTGCTCTAATCTGGGCATTTGTTATTACTTTGTCCATAGGGCAAAGGCCTGACAAAGCCCAGTAGGGCAGCAGCGAGGTCCCTGCCCCTTCCCCCAGGGGCAGGCAGCTGAGGCCTGGGGCCACCCAGCCCTGTGACCCTAGGCTGTGCCCCTTGGGATGGGGGTGGGGGGTGGGATTTAGAAGTATGTGTCCTGGGCTGTTTGCCAGAGTCCAGGGTAGGGTAAGGGCAGGGAGCCAGGTAGCTGGGGGTAGGGCTGGGCTGAGACTGCTAAACATTAGCAATACCCACAAGTGGGGGGAAAAATGAAGAGCCCTGTGTAGCTAGCCTGGGGACCCATCCCTCTAGAGGAAGCTCGGGCATAGCCCACCCTCTGGAGCACTCTGTGTCCATTGCCACCTTTCTGTGAGCCTCTCTCCCTGCCTCCGTGGGGCTGAGGCTTCTCCTTTAAAGCTCCTGTTATCCCAGTCTCTTGCTACCCAGCCTCACCTCCACCCCCTGTGGCAGCCTTTGATGCTATTGACCACAATATCAAAACTGGAACTTCTGGAAACTCTCCCTCTCCACAGCAGCTTGTGTGATGGTTAAAAGCATGGGGCCTGGAGCAGACAGGCCTGCCCTGGAATCCTGCCCAGGCAGCCTTGTAGCTGCATGACCTTGAAAAGGTCGCCCACTTCTCCAGGCTATTTCCTCATTTGTAAAAAATTTGAAATAATAGCATCTCACTCGTGACACTGTAGTGAGAATGGAATGAGATTGTACAGGTAAGACCTGGTTCAGTGGCTGGCCCCTCACCCCTTTCCTGTTTGCCTTATACCTACTGTTCAGTCTCCTCCAATTCATAGACATCCGAGTGTCTGATGTGTACCAGGCCCTTTGGACACAGGGGTGAACCAGACACAGACAGTCTAGGGACAGACACTGACCCTGTGGGTAGTGCTGTCACAGGGGCTGCTGGGTGCAGAGGCAGCACAGGGTCTAGGGTGGCCAGTGAAGGCTAACTGACACAGCGCCATCCCTATCACATTACGGCACTTTCACTAGCTTCTCGTTAAGTGCTTTTCTATTGTCCATCTCTCCCCTCTGTTATGTCAGAGCTGTGATAAGGGAGGCCCTTGTTCACTAGGGGTCCAGAACAGTTCCTGGAATACAGTAGGGGCTAGTAAATATTTGTTGAATAAAGTAAGCTGTATCAGTCAGTGGAGGCCTGTAACTAGGAGTTGGAGTGGTGAAAAAGGAAGGCTAAGTACGAGTTGAAAGTGTTCTAGGTGGAACACAAGATACAAAGAAGCAAAAGGCTTGGGGCGGGGCAGGGTGGGGAGGGAGCGAACCAATGAGCAAGGAGGAAGGTAGGGACTATTTAGAGATGAGGCTGGAGAGTGACATTCAGAAATTGGGACTTGGTCTAGTAAGCATTGGGAATCACTGCAAGTTAAGTAGCTGTATGACTTGGTTAGATTTACGTTTAAAAAAAAAGGAATGGAGGGAGGAAGGGAGAAAGGTCGGCTGTCACTGCGTGGAGACTGGAATTAAAGAGGGTAATAGTAAATGAGAGAGTTCAATTACGAAGTCAGTGTCAGGCGTTTCCTTCAGAAATAACGGAGGGTTGGCGAAGAGGGGGGATTTGTGAAGAGAGATTTGAGTACTGTATGAATGGAGGGAGGACTCAAGAGTGCCGCCCAGGTTTCTGAGTTATGTGATAGGGTGGCCACAGATGTCACTCACGAAGACAGGCCTCTTTGGAGGCGGGGCATAACTGAAAGACACGCCCTTCCATGCCCCGCCCATCGCCGGTAGGATGGCGTCGATTGGCTGTTTCGAGAAGCGCGCCAAAAACTAACAAGGGTGGGAGGGAGGTGTATTCTTGCGTCATCTCCGGGAGGTTGCCGGGCAGCCCTTTCCCCGCCTCCCTAGCTCCGGAACTTCCGGCCGGGGCCGCCATTTTGACTTCCCGACCTTGGGCTCCTGCTGGCGGTTGTGTGCAGTTCACTCAGTGCTGTCATGTCTGTGCTGACGCCGATGCTGCTGAGGGGCCTGACTGGCCCGGCCCGGCGGGTCATGGTGCCGCGTTCCCAGCTCCATTCCAAGCCGCCGCGGGAGCAGCTCGGAACCATGGTGAGGAGCGGGCCGGACCGTGGGTTCCGCGGCAGGTTCGGGGCCGGCCGGGTCTGGCGCGCTGGACGTCGGAGGCCTTGAGAGGGCTCTGCACCTCGCCCCCCGCGGCGTAGCGGGGCGTGAAAGTGCTGGTTTGGGCGTGTTGGAGGGCGCTAACGAGGGGACAGTGCTCGGGCGACAGTCGTCCAGTCAGCCCCAGGATCTCGGGTAATACCGTCAGTCCCAGTCCTGTCGCTTATTTGCTGTGCAGCCTCGAGCAAGCTTTTTAACCTCTCTCTGTCCCCGTTTACTCATCGGTTCATTGGGAGCACCTGACGACTGTTAGCTACCTCTGTTAATTGTTAGGGGAGGGGAGGCAAGAGGACCCCAACAGGTCTTTGTAGTTCCCCGAAATGTGGGCGGGTTTAACCCTTACTGATAACTTGCACCTCCTGGGCACTTCCCGTGCGTTGCCTCAGTGGCGGAACACGGCCTTGAATGCAAAGTCTTCAGGATCCATGTTAGCGGACCGGGAGTTAAAGCAGAGCCGGGAGATGGCTGCGATTGTGGAAATAATAGTGGTAATGTTTGCAGCTGGCAGCTGCTGAATGCTGCTGTGTGCAAAGCACTATGCTAAGAGTGCTGTGCTGGTCTCATTCAGACCTTGAGAAGAAAGGGCCATCATTTCTACCTCGTGGCTGAGGAAACTGAAATTTAGGAGCAGTGTATTGACTTGTCAAAAGTTACACCGTCAGTGGCAAAGAAGGAATTTGAATTCAGGTGTGACTCCAAGTTTTGCTGATCTTACCTGCTATGGGGACTGTGGAAATGGATATAAAAAGTCATTTATCCCTAGCTCCAAAGGTTGAGGAGCAATTCTGAAAAGGCAATGGGAAGGGAGGGGGTTTTTAAGACAAGAAAGGGAAGGCTTTTTTTAGAGTTATCAGTCTGCTTGCAAGGTTCCTGGGTCCCCACAGACCAGCTTTAAACAGGTTTAAATCCTTGTTCCTGTCACTTCACTTTGTCAGCTGATGGTGGCTTTCTTCCTGGATCCTCACCCAGCCTGGCCCCCGCCTCCATATCTGACACTTTACCTCAAGGCCCAGTGTAGGCTTTGGGTCTGCTATAGCCCTCTTCTGGAGGCTGAATCTTGACTCCTTAAGGGGGGCTTTCGGCTGCCTGAGAAGGGTGCTGGGACTCCAGAAAGCCTGGGGGATTCCTTACTGGGGGGCCTTCTTTCTTGTGCTCTGTGTAGGATATCGCCATTGGGCTCACCTCCTGCTTCCTGTGTATCCTTGTGCCGTCGGGCTGGGTCCTGTCTCACCTGGAGAGCTACAAGAAGCGGGAGTGAAGGGGGCTGTCCTCTCCCTCACCCTGGGACCTGACCAGCCCCAGCCTGTCCTGATCATGTTTGCTGCATTCCTGGCCAGCCTCCCCGACCATGGCCTTCAGTTACAGTGAGCTCTTCTGCAATCATGACCTCCTGATTTCTCCATTGTGACCTCCTGGGACCACATAAATCATTTATAAAGCCCTGTTCGGTAGGGCCCCTTGGTAACAATAAAGTCTATTTAAACATTGCTTCAGAAACGCCTCCTGGCTTTGACCTGGGCTCCTGCCTCCGTACTTGAGCTCAAGATGGTGTTGGGTGGGGGTGTGGAGAAGAGGTGGGTGTCCCTGCTGGCCGATTGCCCTGTGGTAGGTCCTGTGTGCTCAGCCGTTCTCCTTGCTGCCTGGGAGTGGTGACTCCTTTGTGTGCTTTCGTGTGTTAAAATGTTTTCTGGCTTCTTGGGAAAAGTACACGTGTTGTGATTGGGCAGACTTTCCTGCTCATCCCCTCCAGCACTCTTGGTTGTGCCAAGCTCAAGGCTGTGCGAGTGTGTCTGTGTCTCCTGCTGGGGCCCAGCTCTGCTGCTGGAAGCCCTTCTCTATGGGGCCAGCCTTCCCTGTCCTCAGTTGGTGGGCTCCACCATTTCTCCTAGTTGAAGGGTGGGGCACTTTACAGTGTCCTGCTTTTTTATGTCAACTCCAGGGTCCCTTTTAGCAGTATAACTATAAATGCTTATGGACCGACTGGCTTCCTCGTTCTCCTTGCATCCTTCCCTGTCCCCTCTCCTGGGCTTGGGGAATTTGCTGCTGCTCCATGCTTAGGGCCCTTCCTCAGTGATTGTTCCTGGGGGGTGGGAGCGGGGCCTCCTTAGCTGGGATGATGCGTGTGAAACGCTCCACACAGCTGGAATCCTGACTGCCAGTGTCTGAAAGGAACGTTCCAACCCGCTGGCCCCAGCCCTAGAGGACACCTCAGCCAGCTCTCCTTTTCATTCTTTTCTGTGGTGACGTGGGTGACTTGTGAACAGACACAGGTTCAGTGTCCCCTTGGGGGAGGCTTCCAGGACTCCTGGGGCCCACATGGTAGACAAAGCTGTCAGGAGAGCTGAGGGGCTCTGGGACGTGGTTGACTTTAGGCCCTGGGTGACAGAACACACTCCCCAGCCCCTCTTCTGCAGGGCTCTTGTTTCCTGATTTACATAGAAGCTGAAAGTAGACCCTGCTCTCCCTCGCTTTGTCTAGTCCTTCCTGGCCTTTTTGTGTGGTGTCCAGTGATGCCTGTGGTGCTCAGTGCCTGGATACTATGGCAAGTTCACTTCTGCCCAGGGCTGCTGCCCTGAGGGCTGGGGAAGTCGGCTGCCTGCCACCTGAAAGGCTTGTTTCCTTACACACAGCCAGCCTTTGTGTCTGGGCCTGAGGAACAGTCTAGAATGCTGGGAAGTGTGTACAGGTTGGGCTACTAGCCAGGGGAGGGGTAGGGCCCATGTTGGATCTGAAGGACTGACCTGAGCCAAGCTGCGGTGCCGAGATCCACCTGTCACCTGCAGGTACCTCAACAGTTCCCCTGTCTCTGGGGGAAGGGGCCTCATAGCTATCTCCTCCCGAACAGTGGGGTCACTCCTGTTCCCTGCCTCACTCTGGGAGGCTTTGCTGTGGACACTAGCCGAACAGAGCGCTCTAAGCTGCTTGGTCCTCGGCTGGCTCAGGTTGCTGTGGGCACAGGTTAGGCCACGGGGCTGACCCCTAGCAAGAAAGTGATACCGGAGAGGAGCTGTTTCTCTGGTAACTCCACTGCTTTGCTGAGGATTTTGATTGGGTAGCCCTCATTTTTGTGCCCCTGGAATGCAGAGACAGTGGCCCCCTGTCCCAGGAGGACTGTTCCAGCCCTAAAGCTGTGCGTCTCAAGCCACCCCTTGCGTGATGGGAAGCCAGCGGCCACAGGCAGGGCCTTGAGAACCCTGAGCTGAGAAAGCCTCTCCAAGCCCAGAGCTCCTCCAGCACTTGCTCTCCCACAACCTGCTGGGCCTGGAAGCACTTGTGGACATGGGCAGGGTACATACACTTGGGGTGGATGGCAGAGTTTAGGGTGCAAGTGACCTGTCATGCTTGAACCCCATCACCCTTTGGTTCTCAGTGTGGCCACTAGGCCTGAAACCTGGTCACCTTTTCAGTGTCCCTCTCATCCCCAACCAATCAGGGGCCCTGAGGCCATTCCCTATAGAGAAGATAAGGTGCTCTGTACTCCCGACAGCATTTCTGTGTCTGTCTGAGGGTGTCTGTTGGAACCTGAGTCTGGAGGGGTGGGTGTCTGCCCGGCTGTGCACACTGGGTTGGGAGAGGCTGCAGTCATGGCAGATGCTGTAATGTCAAAAACAGGACTGGGTGACAGAGGCCTGGGTTTGAGGCCTGGCCATTTACTGTATGACCTTGGGCAAGTCATTTAACCTCTGTGAGCCTCAGTTTTCATGATTATAAAATGGTGTCAGAATAATGTTCCCCTGAAGATGTCCATGCTTTAATCCCTGGAACTTGTGAATAAGTCACCTTACCTGGCAAAGGGGATTTTATAGATGTGATTAAAGTTAAGCATGTTGAAATGGGAGATTATCCGGTGGGCCCCATGTACGCAGGAGTTCTTACGGTGGATGGAAGAAGACAGATCATGCACATCTCAGCGATGCCACCTGAGAAGGACTCCACCCGCCTGGACTGGCTTTGTAGATGGAGAGAGTGGGCTAGGAGCCAAGGAATGCAGTGGCTTCTAGAAGCTGGGAAAAGACAGACAGCCCTGTTTACAGCCAGCAAGAACATGGGGACCTCAGTCTCCCAGCTGCCAACCTGCGTAATAAAGAAGCAGATTCTCCCTGAGAGCCTCTGGAAAGGAACACATCCGCACATACCTTGATTTTAGTCCCGTGGAAGCCATACCAGACCTCTGACCTCTGACCTGCGAAATTACACATTTGTGTTGTTTGAAAGCCACTAGATTTGTGGTGATTTGTTTATGGCCGCAATAACAGGAAGAATACGTCATTGTCTTGGTGCTGCAAGGCTCCCCCAGGAGGGGCTGGATCCTGAACAGACTTGAGGTGTTTTGGAATGTAGGGTATTTGCAGGACAGTGTGAGAAGTGTGGTGGCGTGAGTCTGTGGAGAGGCCTGTCCCTTTGACGCCTCTGCTTGCTTTTTGCCTTAGGTGGCCTGCACCCTGGCTGCAAGTAGCCACCCAGCCAGCAGCCTGGAAGTACAGCCCTTGCTCAGCTCATCAGTCTGCTCTCTGCACCATCAGGATTTTGGAGCCAGTGGCCCATGGACCATCGTGGGTTCCTGCAGTGGCAGCTCCAGAGCTCCATTTGGGGCTCAGCATGCACCCACTCTTCCCATGTGGGCAGCTGCCCATCCCAGGCCAGCCTTGGGAAGGATCGCTGAGCCCTCATTTTCGGCCCACTTTCGAGGCTTTCTCTTGGCCACGGACCTCCCTCCTCATGAAGACTGTGGCTGTCCCAGGGCCCAGGCCGTGTCCTTTTTGCTTGACCCTCTCCCCTGAGAGGTAGAAGAGGTTGGGTGGGCCTGGAAGCCATGTGGCCCCCTAGGGCCTGTGTGCCCTTTTGTAAAGCCTCTGAAGCAGGGGTTTTGCAGTCCCTGGGTCCTGGTATGGGGTCTCCTCTCCCTCTGCCTGACAGAATCTGATGGACATGGATGTGGGTCAATCCAGACACATTCTGGGCCAGCAGGGCTGTGAGGAAGCATCTGTGGAAAATAAAGTAGGCTGCTGCCTGTCACCTCTGTGACTGTATCCAACAGCAGCCCAGTGACAGTGCTGCCTGTTTCGTGACAGGCCTTGGCACCCAGGGACAGTAGCCAGAGGCTGTTTCTGGGTTGGCAAATTGGGAAGCAGAGAAAAATCTGGAGATACACTGGTGATTCATGACAAATGTGTAGTTGGGTTTTAGATGCTTTAGGATAGAAAATCACCTCCCCCATGGTAAAAGTAACATTTACCATGGAATGAGGGTAAGAGAACTGTTATTAACCACCAAATAAATTGGCCTGGAAAAGAGTGGGGCAAAAGTTGGGCACCCTGGTATGGATTAAGAGCCACAGCTTCCCTCCAGCCATTTCCGGCCCATTCTGCCTGATGAGATGGGGAGGGCTGGGCAGCAGGTAGGAGAGAGGACTCTCATTGCAGGCCCTTGATACAGGGCGCGGGTCTGCTCTTCAAGCCCCGAGCCCTTGGGAGGGAAGTGTTGGCGTTGGCAGCTTGGCTGTGGTCCAGCACTGGACCACAATGGATTCCTCGCTCTCCAGTGCAGCTGTGTTCCCTGTCCTGACCTTTAGTCCCAACTCCAGCTCCCCCTGCACCCTTTCCTCCACCATGGGCTCCCTAGTTTAAGTAGGAGTGGGGGGTAGCGGTGGAGTTAAAGCTATTTTCAAAATTTTGAAAAGCCAAATAGAAATGTTCTTATCATCAAATATCTTAGCTCTTCATTTGGTAATACCAATTCTTTTCCACTGACTGAAGATCTAATTGGCATTTATATTTTTCATTGTTAAAAATCCAAAAAGGAATGAACAGTTGGTAGGCATGGGGTCCAAATAGGGTGGACCCTTTCCTTTCTTGAGTTTGGAAAGAACCCCAAGGCTCAAGGACCCAATAAATAGTAATCTGTAGTTTCTGGAACACAGATTGACACTTGAAGCATTGCTGTGAGGCCACCACCATGGGCTGTGTGTGAGCCCAGGCACCAACTGCACCTGCTCCAGGACCGGACAGAGCTCACGAAAACCTTCGGTCATACTGCACTCCTGTACTAGCACAAACTGGGATCTGACTGGGACGCAGGCACAGCCTCCTCCAGGGCTAAAAGACCACTGCACTGTCATGAAAAAGGCCTTCAATCGTGAAAAGTCAAGAACTAGAGACCCAGGTTGCAACCTCTCTAAATAATAGCATCTTATTTAGAGCAATAATAGCATGCAAGGCCTTGCCACTTTCAAACCTTTTTATTTTTAGATAATTCACAGGCAATTTAAATAGATTACACAGGAAGATCCCGTGTACCCTTCACCCAGTTTCCCCATTGGTAACATCTTGCGTCTTCCAAAACTATAGTAGAGCATATACTAGGATATTCATATAGTCAAGAGACAGAACGTTTCCATCTCCATAAGGATGCATCCTGTTTCCTTGTCACAATCACCACTTCCCTCTGGCCCCAGCCCCTCAACCCCTGGCAACTACTAATCTGTTTTCCACTTTTATCAACTCTCTGCTTTTAAAAAGGTCGTGCTTTTCTTATAACCAGAAGTGCACGGTGTCCAAAGTTAGATCCCGAGACTTTGCCCCGGACCCCGAGAGACGTGTTCTTCCTGCCGGAAGCAGGACACCAAAGCCCGCTCAGGACGGAGGCTCGGGGACGCTGGTGTCCCGGGCTCCGACGTGAGCTTGCGTCCCTGTCTCCTCGCTGCAGTCGCCTGCCGTGAGTTCTGGAGCCCGCCGCAGGAATGTTATCTTCGGTGGTTTTTATTTCACCTTCCTACTTATCTCAATACAATCGGCGTTTCAAACTCCAGAGAAAAGAAAACTGAATTGGCTCCAGGAGGCTCTCAGCACCGGGAGCTCAGGGAGCCCGGGAAGAGGGAGCTAAGCGGGGGGAAGGTGGGCGGGACGGCCGTCTCCCCTCACTCGGCCTGAACCCCTACGCCCGCCCCGGCCACAGGAACTGCGAGCCCCTCGGGTGACAACTTCCGAGGGGGACCCCGTTGCTAAGGGCGTTGCCAAGGAGGGGCCACGAGGAGGGGCTCTCTTCCGGGAGGAGGGCAACGGGTAACCCGGAAGCGGTCCACAGTGCGGCGCTGTTTAAAGATGGCGGCGGAGGAACCTCAGCAGCAGAAGCAGGAGCCGCTGGGCAGCGACTCTGAAGGTACTGACCGAGGGAGGGCCGTCCAGCCTGGGCAAGCAGGGGCGGTGCCGGGCCTCCGGTTCCCGGGGAGCTGGGGGCGGGGCGGCCGGGGGCGAAGCGCACTGACGGCCCCTTCTTCCCCCGCCGCCGCCTCCCCTCCCCCTCACAATGGAAAGAGCCCCCGCCGCGACCCCCGGCCGGGCGGGCGGGGCGGGCCCAAGCCCGCGGCCCTTCCCCCTCGCGCGCTCCCGGGGCGGGGCCTGGGGCGCCCCGCCCCCCGCCTAGCCCCTCGTCCCCGGGCTCCCGGGTCCCGAGCCCTGCCATCCCCGTCCTTGCAGCCATGCCGAGGCCTAGGCCGGAGTTCGGCCGCCCGTGTTCTCCAGAGCAGACTGCGCCCGGGAGGGCGTCGAGTTACTCTGGGCTGCAGAGCACAAAGGACTGGGCGGCCACTGGGGATGCTGCGGGCGGCCGGGGGGGTGTGAGCAGCCGCGGGTGTGCCCTAAAAAGTGCAGCCTGCGTTTCCGGTAGAGCCCCCTCTTCTGGCCTTGTCGCCCCTTTCCGCCTGTCGGGGCATTGTTTTCTTAGACTTCTGAAGAGTTGGGCCTCTCAAAATGGTGCCACCTTCTCCTTTTTCACCCACGAGTTAGGCCCTGGGGACTGAGTAGGTCGTTTGGGTTGGAAGGACGGCCCCGTTGCAGGGCAGTGAAACGGGATCCGGGATGCTCAGGCCCCAAAGGATTGGCCTTAAAAGTCATTCAGCATCCCCCCCATTCTAACAGCACACTTGAGGGGCTGAGCACTGGGAGACCCAGGCCCCCAGAAGGGACTTGTTTAAGATCACGTAAGTTAAGAAAGAGCCAGGACCAGAATTCCTGCCTCCTCACCGGTGGCTGCTCAGAGTGGGGTCCCTGCCCAACTCACGGATGAACCCTTAACAGTATAGCTCTAAGGTACCACCTCCTCCTGACGTTTCAATGAGGGGAGGAACATGCTGGTATTAGCCTCCTTTTAGGAGGACGGAAGTTCTGAGTGAGGTGGCGGAGGAGAGGTATGGTGAAGAGCTCAGCCTGTGGAATTAGACCTGGGCTTGACCACAGGTCTTTCCTAGTTGTGACCTTGGGCAGATTCCTTCGCCAGTCTACATTTGTTCTTATCTGTAAAATGGGCACCATGAAGAATACCCAGGACAGCAGAAGGAGGAAGGGTGTGGTCTAGTAAAGTGGAGGCTTACAGGAAGCTCTCCTCCAGCTCAGGACTCCACCTCATCATACTTTCCCCAGGAGATCCCGCCTGGCCCGGGAGCATTCCCAGACTGCTGGGAGGTGATGTTAGAAAGCCAAGGGGATGGTAGGAGAGCTGCAGGAGCACACCTTGGGGGCAGTCACCTCTCCCCCTCATTTTAAAGATGAGGACGCCAAGGCCTGGGAGGGGAAGGGACTTTGCCAAGATCACACGGTTGGGGTGGAGCAGGGTGTGAGCCGCATGCTTCCAGAATCTACGCCTGCTCTCCTGGCTGCTCTTGTCTTCAGTCTGGCTGCCTGGAGTGGACATAGCCAGGACCCACTGCAAGCCTCGGTCTCTTCCTTCTTGCAGGTGTTAACTGCCTCGCCTATGATGAAGCCATCATGGCTCAGCAGGACCGTATTCAGCAAGAGGTGAGGGGCTGTGGTCATGGCCCTCTTGTGGGGACACATAGGCTGGGCCTGAGGCCTGTTGTTTATTTCCGCTTTGGAAGCGTTCTCCTCCAAGCTGTTCTAGATACTGGATGCCTTTGTGTGTGGGGGGCGTCACTGTGCCACTGGGTGACTGCCCAGCACCCCTGGTTTAGGTGTTCTGGCTGTTAGGTGTGGGACGGCATCCACCTGCCAGAGCATGATGGCCTCCCTCCCCTCTGCAGATTGCCGTCCAGAACCCTCTGGTCTCGGAGCGGCTGGAGCTGTCCGTCCTGTACAAGGAGTATGCTGAGGATGACAACATCTATCAACAGAAGATCAAGGTGGGAGCCTGGCCCAGGGGCCCGGAAGAGGCCTGGGGGCAGGACAGGAGCTTGCCTGCCTCAGACCTGCTCCTTGCTGGGCTGGCCTCCTGGAGGGGAGGGTGTTGGGGAGCCCTCTGGTTGCGGGTTCTTAAGTGTGCAAACTCGGGAATCAAAAGACCTCGGTTCATGCAGCAGCTTTATCCTTGGCAGAACCTTCAGTGTCTCTGAGCTGTGGGGTCCTTAGCTATAGAATCAGGGTGATGAAAGCATGGGCCCGTGGTTGTTGAGGGTGGTGGTGAGGTTGAGAGAGATGAAGGCTGTGGAGGCTGGAGCTGACACCTCGGGGGTGATCATCTCTGCTCAGTGCTCACTTTGGGGCTGAATGGGCTGGGGCTGTGTGGGGCCGGAGGGTAGTGGCAGGGGAGTGTCTCTCAGCCTGCCCCCGGGATCTTTGTGGAGAGGAGGCAGCAGTGGGGAAGGGGGCCTACAGACCTTTGTGCCAGGCCCTGCTGCATTTACAAACAGGTAAGTCCCTTATCCACTCACTTTCTGCTCTGTGAGCTGGCAGATTGAAATGTGACAGTGGATATATGTAAATAGTAGCCATTGGCACAGCCTGGGGTTTAGTAAATGTTACTTCTCCCTTCCCCCCTGAAAGAGCAGAGATGCTTAGAACCTTCCATCTGAAAGGAGGGACCTTTGGGGCTATCCATGTCAGGGGTTAGGCAGGTAACCCAGGTCATTAAAGGTGGTCAGGTGGTGAACAGCGGGCATCAGCCAGTAGCAGGAAGTGGAAGCACCCAGGGCAAGTGGGAGTGTCCATGCCTGTTACCCATTGTTGCCAGATCTGTTTTTCCAAGACAAGCCAGAAATTATTTTGATGTGAAATCTCCAGAGTCCTAACAGTTGACAGCTAGTTCAAATTGAAAATGTTGTGTGGAGCAAACAACACACTTGTAGGCCAGATCAGCTGTGTGTGGCTTGTGGTCTACTCAGACCCTTTGTTCAGGGTGTTTGTGATTTACCCAGGAGGCCTGTGGAGAGATGAAGGCACTGGCTCTGGAGCCTGACAGACCTGGGTTTGAGTCATGGCTTCACCACTTCCAGCTGTGTGATCTCGGGCAACACTGAGCTTCTTGGAGCCTGCGATCGCTCATCTGGGTGGAGAGGTCTCTGCCTTACAGGACGAGTGTGAGGCGTGAAGGAGACGGCAGTGGTCAGGTGTGGAGTTCAGTGCACAGCGCTCAGCCAGGGCTTAGGAAGGTGTGGGTCCTCCTCCCCATGTGCTGGGTTGGCGGAGTGGGGCCTCCATTTCAAGGCCTACCCGTCACACTTAGACCACCCTGCTGAAATCAACGGGGGCCTCTTGGGTTCTTCCCATCGAGTCATTCTGTCTGCGCAGGAGGTCTGACACCCCCACTCTGCTGTGCCTGAGCCCCTTTGCTCCCGGGGAGGAGCCTAAGCCTAGATGGCAGAGCCCAAGCGGAGCTGGGTGACGGTGAGCTCGGCCCCTGTGAGGATTAATGGACATGCCGTCAGCAGAGGGCCTGGCACAGTAAGCGCTCAGAAGGATCCTGGCAGCTATGGTAACCTCAGTGGTTTGGGCTCTGCAGTGGTAGGCGTGTGAGCTATTGATCTAACAGGTAGGAGCACATATTGTGGGCCAGGCGATGACCCCAGGACAAACTCCTGCCCTCATGAGGCTTACAGTTCCTACTGGACAGACAGTGAGCCGGGGTAACTAAAATGTCTGTCAGAGGTGCTGGGGGCTGTGAGGGAAGGGAAGCGGGGCAAGGAGCTAGGGAGTGCGAGGGTTTGCGGTTCTAAGGGGGTCAGCGACGCGCTCCCTGAGAAGGTGGTGTTGGAGTGAGGAACAGACAGGCATGGGAGTGGGGTGTGGCCCCGGGGCCGAGCAGTGCCCCTGAGGTCTGGGCTGGGGTGCAGCGTGGAGGCCAGTGTGACTGGGAGATGGGGAGCTGCGGCCAGAGAAAGGACTTGGAGGGAGATGAGTGTCAGCAGGTCTCTTGGGTTGTTCTGGGTAAGAACAGACTGAACAGAGGCAGGGAGACCCGAGTGGGAGCTTTGTGTTTATATGCTGATGGGTCTCAACCAGTAGCGAGAGGAAAACTGATGACGCAGGAAGAGGCAGAAGACTTCATGGGACAATGTCCTTGAGCCCAGGGGTGGGGACTGGCTCTGGCAGCAGCCTTGGACCCTCAGAGGGTCAGGAGAAAAGGCCGAGGGTGGATGTGTGGGTGGCGGCCGAGGGGTTCTCAGTGAAAATATTTGGAAAGGAAGCAAGGCCATCGGGAAGAAGGGTGGGGTTTAAGGAGAATGGAGAAGGTAAGAAGTAGATGTCGGAGCAGGGGAGGGTGCCCAGGCCAGGCAGCACTAATGGCCCACTCGTGTGGGTGGGTTTGACGGAAGAAATTCCATGGAGTTTGGGGAGGAAACCGGAAAAGATCACACAGAAATGGTACCTATGAGGGAGGTAGCTCTGAGAAGGAGGCTGTTCCCCGCCCTGGGCTGCGGCGTGGAGCCCGTCCCGCACCCCCACCTTGACCAGTTTGCCCTGGCCTCGCGTGGTTTGAGGACTCTTCCCTGGAAAAGCTGCACTGGTCAAGGAGTGACTCACTCGCGCATTTCTATGAGTAGACAGCCCTGCAGGCCCAGGCACTGTGTTGGGTACTGGTGGTAGACACGGCAGTCGGGCTGTGACTGCTGTGCGTCCCCCACGGTTTCCTGAGGCTTTTGAGGCTCTCGACAGTGGGTCACGAAGTGATTCCCATCACCAGAATCAACAGCCAAGGATGGCAGGTGGCTGCTTGGAGCTCATCTCAGTTGCCACTGCTGTGGTGTGGCCTTTGTGGGGGCTCCTTGGCCTGCCTGGTTCTGGCCTGATGTTGACAGCACGGGGTGGGGCGGGGGCTACCTCTCTGCAGGACCTCCACAAAAAGTACTCGTACATCCGCAAGACCAGGCCCGATGGGAACTGCTTCTATCGAGCCTTCGGCTTCTCCCACTTGGAGGCGCTGCTGGAAGACAGCAAGGAGTTGCAGAGGTGAGGAGGGTGGGTGCTTGGCACTGAAGGAGGTGGACCATGGTCCCATGAAGGGCTTGGGCTCCCTCCTCCCCCAGCTGAGGCCAGATGGTAGGCTGGGTTGCTGCTGGGGACTTCCCTTCTGAACTGGGGGTAAGGGCCAGCCTTGTCTGACGCTGGCCTCTGGGCGCCTGCTCTGCTGGCTGAGGAGCCCATGCTGGCCTCCCTTTCTCTCCCACTGCCAGGTTCAAGGCTGTGTCTGCCAAGAGCAAAGAGGACCTGGTGTCCCAGGGCTTTACCGAGTTCACAATTGAGGATTTCCATAACACGGTGAGCCCAGCTGTCCCTGCCACCCACTAGGCCAGGGTGGAGGGTGTGTGGCCTGGCATGGCGGGTGGCCCTGCTCCTCCGTCATCTTGCCCTCTGTCCCCCTGGTGGCAGTTCATGGACCTGATTGAGCAGGTGGAGAAGCAGATCTCAGTAGCCGACCTCCTGGCCTCCTTCAATGACCAGAGCACCTCGGACTACCTGGTGGTCTACCTGCGGCTGCTCACCTCCGGCTACCTGCAGCGGGAGAGCAAGTTCTTCGAGCATTTCATCGAGGGGGGGCGGACTGTCAAGGAGTTCTGCCAGCAGGTACCGCCCCGCCCTACTTCTCAGACTGGGGGTCCTGGCTTTTCTCTCCCGCCCGTGGGGAGCCCCAGGGCTGGGGGAGGAGGTGCTGAGACCCAGGCCCTGACCTGTGCTGCAGGAGGTGGAGCCCATGTGCAAGGAGAGCGACCATATCCACATCATCGCGCTGGCCCAGGCTCTCAGCGTCTCCATCCAGGTGGAGTACATGGACCGCGGCGAGGGCGGCACCACCAACCCGCACGTCTTCCCCGAGGGCTCGGAGCCCAAGGTCTATCTTCTCTACCGGCCTGGACACTACGACATCCTCTACAAATAGGGCTGGCCCCGCCCGCCACTGCCCTGCTGCCTCCCCTCTGCCAGGCGCTAGACATGTACAGAGGTTTTTGTGTGGTTGTAAATGGTCATATTTCACTCCCTCTTCCCTGTCATACAACCTTCCATGTTTTATTAAAAGGGGATGCTGGTGGTAAGCCGCGTGTGCGTGTCCCTGCTCTGCTGCTGCCCGCCTGGCTGCTATGTGTCTGGCTGTCCGCCTTCCCCCCAGGTGGGTTCCTCTCGGCCTTTCTCCTGTCCGACACCCAAGCTCCCTACCAGCAGCAGTTTTGAGGGGCCAGGCCTCTTGGGGCCCATTCCTGGTTATTGGGGTCTGCTTCCTTCACGCCTCCCCCCTTCCCTCCTTAGCTGGCCCAGGGGTTTCCATGGAAATTTGGAAGTTCCTTAGGGATTTGCCCAGGGACCCAGGACCATCAGAGCTTCAAGCTGCTTCCTCATAGGCCCCACTGCCACCCTGCTTTCATGGCCAGGGCCCCAGATCCCAGCTGCCTGCCCTCCTGGCCTTGGAGTCCTGGGTGGAGAGGGCGGCCATGATGGTGTGGCCTGCTCAGGGCAGGTGGAGGAGCTAAGACGTCCAGGTGCATCCCAGGCGGCCCCAGTCTGGTGGGGGAGGGGCAGCTTTCAAGCCTGTGCTTGGTCCAGTCCCCAGGTCCGGGCAGGGCTTGACAGGCCGCCATCCCCCTACCCACCCCAGGACCCCTGCCTGTGCCTGCTTTGCACCCCCTTTGCTTGGGCCGCGGTGTCTGCATTGCTTGCCTTTTTGCTTTCACCTCCTTTCCTCCCCCACCCTAGCACATGTGGGAGCTGGGCCCCCAGGCTGTGAGCTCCTTGGGGGCAGGCCCTTAATAAATGTGAAGTGCTGCTGCCCACCTCTGCCGTCTGGCCCGTGCCTCCCTCACCCGGCTCACTGAGAGCCCTCACCAGCCTCTGACCAAAGCACCTGCCCACCCCCTGGGCTGCCTCCCTCACCCCAGCCAAAGCTCGGACAGCAGGAGCTGCAACAAAGGTGGTCTTTATTAGGCTCCCGGGGGAGGGTCTGAAGGGCAGGATGGGGCAGCCAGGCCCAGGCACAGCTGCAGGCTTCGGAGACCTTTCAGAGCTGGGAGCGAGGTCTGGCAGGCCCCGGCGAGTCTGCGGGCAGAGCAGAGGTCAGAGGAGGTGGTGGGCTGTGGGCTTCCCTGGGCCTCCCAGGCTGCCGCCATGTGTGGGGGTGAGCACCGAGGGCGAGCGGGTGTGTTAGTGGGCAGTCACACAGCGGGCCAGGCCCTGCTTACCAGTCCTGGACAGGGTGGGCGGTGGGGTGCAGTCAGGCTGGAAGGTAGAGGACACTGAGAACCTGGCGCAGGGTGGGTGGGGAGGGGCAGGGGCTGGCCGGGGTGCTGACACCACAGCAGGTACATACCCACGGGGAAGTAGTGGGGGAGCCGCTGCAGGTAGATGTTTTCGTCCTTCTCCAGGAACACACAGATGATCAGCCGGTCCACCTGCACCAGGGCCTGCTCAGTTTGAACGGGAGCCACCCTCTCCCGAGAGGGTCCCAGTCTTATCACTGCCCCTGGTCGTGCAGGGTCACCTGCCTTGGCCTTGGGACGTCCTTGACCCTGAGCTTAGAGCTAGGCTTTACGGGAGGGCTGCACTGTGTGCGCATTAAAGGAAACCGGCTAAGGGAAGGAGAGGGCATGCAGGAAGGGCTGGCATGGCCAGAGACCCTTGGGCCAAGGTACTCTGCACCCTTGCTCTCAGCGATGACTGATGGGGGCCGGTCAGCGGGGCCGGAATGCATCCCACTACCCCACCTCGTTCAGTCCCCTCGACTGGGCACGGGTCTCACCTTGTCCTTGTGCTGCTCCAGCCATTCGCGCAGCGCGGTCAGCACTACCTCGGCCGCCGCCTCGTTGGGGTAGCCTGGGGACCCGGCGAGAATGAGTCCGGGCTCTGGCCCGCCCCCTCGCGGCTCCGCGAATAGCCAAGCTCCCAATCCACTGCCCCTCCCCGCTCCGCCCCTCCCCGTGTCTAGGCCCGCCCACTCCGCCCTTCCTCCTTTAGAGGACCCCACTCACCAAACACACCAGTGGAGATGCAGGGGAACGCCTGGGAGGGGAGAGGAGAGGGGATGGGGACACCGTCACTTTCCGCCTCGGCCCCGCCCCCTCCCTCCGGGCCGTCAACCCCGGCTCTAGGCTTCTCTCGCCCCGCCCCCGGCGCTCTCACCGCCGAGCGGAGCCGGTGCTCCAGCAACAGGTCGAGGCTGCTCAGGTAGCAGCTGCGGAGCTCGGTAGCCTGGCTGGTGCTGGGCTCCCCGTGGGCAATGGGCCCCACCGTATGGATGACATCTGCAGGAGACGACGGGGTCAGGCCGGCCGGAGTCTCCCTGAGGTCCTCGGCTCTCCCCCTGCCGGCCTGGGCCCTGGAGGGGACAGGAAACGGGCCTTCTACCCCCCAAGTTCCGAGACTCCCCAGAGGAGGACTCCACCCATGTGGGTACACAGGTGTGCCCCGGAGCCCAAATCCACACCTCGATAGACACGGGCAGGCCCGCTCTGGGCTACTCTCCATGTCTGTGCACAATTTGTGCGCGAAGGCCCCGCCCCCTCAGTTCGCCCCTCCCCTTTTAGGTCCTTGCCCTTCCCCAGCCTCCACGGATCCCCCCTTCACCTGTTTCCTGGGGTGTACGAGGAGGGGCAGATCATGGAACTTACGGCTAAGAAGTGCCCCCTGAGGAGGCCCCCAGCAATTCTGTGGGGGTCTTATCATTAACTTCCCCAAATGACACAAAACGCCCTGTGTGCTCCCCACAGAGCTAGGGGATAACTGGACTCACACTTAGCTGGCAGCCGATAGCCGCCAGTGATCTTGGCCTTGCCGGTCTCGCAGTTCTGCAGCGTCCGGCACTCGTCGGTGAGCAGGGGCCCGGCGGCCCGGTGAATGCAGCCGTCCACTGCAGAGGAGGGGGAGTGAGCCATGGGCTCCCCGCGTTCCGCCCAAGCCCACATTACAGAGGAGAAGGCTGATGCCCACGACTGAAGGGTCCCAGTCCCCTCGGCTGTGTGGGACACACCCGGCAACACGCCTTTCTCCCGCGGCCTCCAGCCGCTAGCGTCACTGCCTCCCCACATTGTTTCCCATCTGGGGAAACCTGTCCCCTCCAGGACACAGAGGGGCCGCCGCGGACCCCGACGGGAAGAGACGCGGGGCGGCCGGCAGGGGGCGCGCCCAGCCCGCCCTGCTCTTTGCGGGCTGCGAGGCTGGGGCACTGCAGGGCAGGGGCCTCCCGGACGCCGAGGTCTCTAGGAGGAGGGAACCGCCACCCGCGCCAGGCCTGGGGGAAGTTCGTCCTCTGGGCTCCGCCGGGTTATGCCAGCCGACCCATGCACCCAATCCCAAGGCCGACCTCCCCAGGCGAGGCCCCTCGTGGCCGCGCAAGCTCTAGGATCCACTTTACAGATGAGGAAACTGAGGCCACTTAGTTACAAGAGGCAAATTGAGTCAGGCCTTGAGTCTGGTCTTCCAGCCTCTTCCCTGCTCCAAGGCGGGGAGGTGGGCGGGCGGGCTCCGGCTGCACAGGAGTCTCGGGTCTCCTTAATGAGCCGCCTCGTTAGCGAATCCGGCTTAATTGGGGCCGGGCCTGGGCTTGTTGATTCGAAGGTGGCTCCGGGACCTTGCCAGAGACCCTGGGGACCTGAGCCCAGGTAAACAACTTGGGCGCTGTGGGAGGCGTGGAGGAGATGCTCCTTCAGCTCCATCTTGCCCTGGTGCCAAGGCCTAAGAGGCCCCTGCTGGAGAGGCGGGTCTGGGTCTCAGGCAGGCCTGGGTCAAATCCCACCTCCTCCCTCATCGCCTGTGGCAATGGGGCACGTTGGCAAGTCCTTTCCCTTCTCTGAGTGCCTTATCTGGAAAATAGGGACAGTGACCCCTCCTCAGGGGTGGAGTTGGTATACTGGCCAGGAGAAAGTGACCCACCTCTGGTAGCTCCCCAGCTCCCACTGCACCCCAGGCCTGTGCCAGGAGCTCCATGGGCACCAGCTGCTGGGTGCTCATAATGCTGGGCAGCAGGAAAGGACCACCATTTCTCCATTTTACAGATTTGCAAACTGAGGCCCTTCTTCCTCCATCACAGCCCCATCCCCAACATCTTGGCACAGGTCCAGGGACACCAGCTGGACTCTCCTGTCTTCTTTCGTACCCTGTGGGGCCCAATTAAACCTAATTTTGTGACTTCACTTGGAACTAGCACCAGGTGATTTCCCAGTGTCCCATGGGTGGGGGTGGAGGGGGTAGAGGAGTTGGTGGAACCCTGTTAGAGGCTCTGGGACTGGGTCCCCACCCCCTCCTCTCCAGTGCAGGGATAAGGGCAGCTATAGCCCATGGGAGAGTGTCCTGGTGCTGCACAGTGGTGTACGGCCTAGAGTGTGCCACGTCCATGTGCAGTGTATCTGCTTTGGGTGGGGGTGCCAGGTGACCACCCAGCATGGTGTGCAACAGCCAAGGCTGTGGAGCTGGGCAGTCTGGGTTCAAATCCCAGCCCCACCAGACACAGATGTGTGACCCAGGGCACATCACATATCTCTCTGGACCTCAACTGCCCTATCTGTAAAATAGGATAATAGTAGACAGCCATCTCATAGGGCTATTGGAAGGATTAGGCCTGTTCATTCCTGAAAGGTGCTTACACCTGTGCCCAGCATGAGTGAAGGCCATGTGCATGTTGGTTGTCATTTTATTAGTGTGACAGTCTGGGCATGTGCCTAGTGTGGGTACACCCGAGCGTGTGATGGGAGGCGGGTGTTCAGGCAAGATGTGCTCAGGGTGTTCAGGACGTATGGGGATGAGCACAGGGGGTGTCTGAGCTGGCTCTCCTGGGGGCCTCTCAGCCCTGTCCCAGTGGTGTCAGCCACTTGGCACCCAGCTGCCGGCCATCTCCCGGTGCTGTCTGCCCTGCAGGTGACCTCGGCCCAAGGGGGGAGCATGTGGAAGTGGAGCTCACTGAGATTTGTGTTCCAGGGAGTTAATGTTTCCTGCAGAACTGGATAGGCCTGCAGCCAGGCTTTTGGGGCTGACCTGGGGGCATGAGGTGGGAGTAGGAGGGAGGAACTGGAGCTGGCAGAGGCCGGGGCTGGACCCCCCAAGCAGCGTCCAGAACAGGGCCAGGCCCTGTGACCACTGTGCAGTTCCCCCAAAGCAGAGATGAGGGACGGGCCCTGGGCACCAGCCTGGCCTGGCAGTCAAGGTCTTAGCAGCCTGGCCCCTCCTGCCTGCCCCCTCCCTGTCCACACACCAGCCTTGTTGCTGTCCCACCTCTCAGTGCCAGAGGGACCTCCCAGCTCTGATGCCTTAGCCAGAGGCCAAAGGGGTCGCACTTCCTCTGTTCTCACAACCAGACCAGCAGCTCCCCTGGCTCTGACCCCAGGCTCTGTCCTGGGCTCATGTTAGGCTAAGCTAAGCTTTAGAGACTCAAGGAGGAGGCTTCCTTTGGCTCCATCCAAGAAAAGGGTGATTCCCCTTCCCACCTAACCCTGGGCTGCCTGGTGGGAGGGTGGTGTCCCCAGTTCATATCAGTTAACCCTCAGTTCCTTCCCTGGACTCCTCGGCCACATACATCCAAACGAACCTCAAACCTCCAACTTAACCCCCACGCACCCTGGCCAGCAGAAAACCTGGGGAGACCGAGCCATGAAGAGGGTGGGGCTGTCCTCAGAGTCTGTCCAGCAGGTCAAGGCTGGGTCCTTCCTCCCCCAGAAGACGGCCCAGGGCTCACCCTGCCTTGATCCTCACCGCTGAGCTCCCGGATCTGGCTCCTGCATTTTGGCCTCTTACTGAGAACCTGCCAGGTGCCGAGCAGTTTCCATCCACCCTCTTGTTTGAGGCTCACAGACACCTAGGAGGTGCTATTATTTTTCCTGCTTTAGAGAAGAAGTTGAGGCACAGAAAGGGTGAGAAACTTGCCCAAAGTCACACAGCTGGGCCACTCTGCATCCTGTAGGACACTGAAAGGGCCTATCTCTCCCCACCCCACCCTCCTTCCCGCCCTGGCTGTCTGGCTCCTGCTTGCCCTCCTTACCCACTCTGGGAAGATGCTGTTTATACCTGCTGTGTCAGCGTCCCCACCTCACTGCCAGCTCCTACAGCCTGGCTCCTGTCCCCCTCCCCATGTCAACACTTCCCCCTCCCAATAGTGGGACCCCTTTGGGACCTCACCTTGCTAAGACGTCTGGGGCCACTCTTGCTTGACTATCCAGCTGCATCCACAGGCTGACCGCTAGCTACCTCCACCCAGCACGGCTGCCTTGGGGACCCTCTGCCCTGGTCCTCTTGCCACCCTATCTCTTCTGCCTCCTCCCTGAGCTCCTCAGATGCTGCTGCTGTATGGGAGTCCTGTCTGCCCTCTCTGCTCCAGCCCTGACCCTCCTGGTCCCAGGCACCCCTGCAAATGAGCCCAGGGCCCCTGCACGGGAGCCCACCAGCCCTCCTGCCAACAGCATGGCCTCACACCCCACAGTCAGCCTCCAGGGCTTCAGCTCACACCCAGCCCCTCACATGTCCAGGTCAGGAAGGACACCAGGGAGGGCAGAGCCAGCAGAGGTGGAGGCAGGCAGGCTCTTGTGGGGGCCATTTGCCAAGGCGCTTAGGATATGTTGGCCGCTATTTAGGGTGCTGTAATATTCATGAAGGGAAGATTAGATATTTAAATTTATTCAGCAATAAATGCATCTCAGTGGGAGAGCATTCCTCATGCTAAACAAACAAGCAAGCAGGGCCTAATTAATTATTTACAGGAACAGGAGGAGGCCTATGGCCTGGGGGAGAGGGGGCAGCTGTGCCCCACCAGAGGGCAGGAGACCCTGACGGGCCCTGGGCCTGCCTGTCCATCTCCCCCATTCCCCCGTTCTCCCTCCACTGTCCAGTGGGTCTGGCCCCTGTGTGCCCCTTCTGGGATTTCTCTTCCTAGAAATCCTGCCCACAAGCTTGCTGGTGGCTTTGGACAAGTCACTTAACCTCTCTGAGCCTCAGAGTTGTGGGGAGGACTGAGATGTTGAGAGGTGGCAGGGGGTGGGGGTAGGGGGAATGGAAGGCTAGAGTGATTTAGTAACTTGTCCAACATCTCCAGTTAGAGGACAGCAGAAGCTAAGTGCGGCTTCAGCAGCCGCGTCGCCAGAACAGGGATTCGAGTTCCTGGAGGCAAAGCCCCTTTCAGCAGGTGCAGGTCGTGAGGCCTGTGCAGCCCTCCCCCTCCCCTGCTCTTTCCAGGCTGACAGCCCCAGAGCAGGGGAGGGAGAGGATGGGCCTGGGGGGGGGTCCCCTTGTGGGGGGGTGCGCCTCTGACTGAGCTTGCTGGGGCTGTGAGGGCTTGGCTCCTGGTGACAGAGCAGACCCAGCCCAGTGAGACCCAAATCCCCTCCCCCAGTTCCTCCACCCTTTTGCTGTGTCACTTCACCTCTCTGCACCTGTTTACTCATCGGTACAAGGTCAGTGACAGCACCTCCCTCCAGTGCTGGCATAGGGTTCAGTGAGAGACTGCCCCAAAGTACCCTGCACTTTATCACACTGTCACCCCGTTTTATAGATGGGGACACCAAGGCCCAGCCATAGACTGTAGACAGAAGACTACTGTGCCCCTCATGCTCTGGGGCCTCCTTTACCAGAGGGATGGGGTGCACTGCATGGGGGAGATGTCCCCGAGAAAGCCCTGGGCGTGAGCGGGAGGTGTCGGGGCTGGAGGAGGGCTGTGCCTGAGTGTGCAGGAAGACCCATGGGTTGGGCCCTCAGGGCAGCTCCCGCCCAGTCACCGGGAGCCGGGTGGCAAGCCCTGCAGTCACCGCGATGCGGCCGAGGCGCCAGCGCTCTGCACAACACAGATGCAGGGCTGACAGGGGCCAGGCCTCACTGGGCAGATGGGGAGACTGGCCCCCTGAGAGCGTACCAGTGGGGTCAAGAAGCCTGCGCTCCTGCATCCCGAGCCCCTAACCCTGAAGAGAGCAGGCCCAGCCATAAAGCCTGGATAAATGACCTGCCCCAGGGGCCTTGTGCCCGCTTCTCTCCCGGCCCGCATGGCACTCTCCATCTCTGTTCTCCTAGGCTCTGGCTGAGTCTTGGGAGATGCCCCAGCACCAGAACGGCTTTTGTGCTTCTGCCCACACCCTTCTGGTCACTCATTCAATCAACAAACCTATGCCAGCCCCTGGCTCTGTGCTAGGCTTGGGCTCAGCCCATCTGTCCATCAGGGGATGTAGAGCCCCACCCTCACCAGGCCCCACCCTCATGGTGCCAAGGCGGGTGGGCGCCCCAGGGAGAAGATGGATGGACGACAGCGCCGTGATGTGATCTGAAATTCATTACGGGGTGAGATCAGCTCCTTAAATGGGGATTTGAAAACATTAGGGCTTCATTATGTACACAACGGCAGCGCCTCATTCATCATGCAAAAATCACTCCCGTTATTAAAAATCCCCATGGCAGCTGCATGCAGGGGCTTGGCGGCATCTTGCCCACTGGGGGCGGGGCACGGGCTCCACAGGCCTCCTAGAGTCCCTGCAGGAGACTGAGTCCAGTTAGCCCTTCTGCCCAGGGAGCGCCAGCCGAGGGGCAGGGGTGGAGAGCACGACTCAGCTCTAGGGACCTGAGGCCTCGATGTCCTCACCTGCAGCAGGGGGATGCTAATGGTACATCCCATAGCGCGTGGTGCAGGTATGTGAGATTCCGCAGGGAGAGAGGCTCAGCAAGGCCCTGGCATCCACGCAGGGGTGGCAGGGAGGCCTGGAGACTTTACTTGGGGAGGGCATTGTCACTCCCCTGCTCATAAACCCCCAGGGTTCCCACAAGTCCATGAAATAAAATCCTCAACTCCAAGCAAGGCCGGGGCTCCCTCCAGCCTCCACCTTAGGACTGCGGGCCCTCCCGCGCACTGGCATTCAACAGTGGGAAGGGTCTGTAGGGCATACCAGGCCCTGCCGGAGGGAGGGGAAGCAGGGCTCCAATGTCACCTGTGAGAACAGAGCTGACAAGAGGGGGAGGGGTGGGTGCTGTTTTGTGGTTGGGAAGGCCCCCCTGAGGAAGTGGCATCTGAGCAGAGATAAGAAAATGACAAGAAAGAACTGCCTTCTGGAAGGTCAGGGGAGGAGGGGTCCAAACAGAGGGCTCAGCAGGGCAGCGGGACCTGGTGGGCAGTGGTAGGAACCTCAGAATTGACTCCATTGAGATGGGAAGTTTTGAGCAGGCGAGGGGCATGGTCTGAGACACCCTCTGGGCCTCTGGGGCCCTTTGCTGTTCCCTCATCCCAGATGCCTTTCCCAGCAGCACAGCCCTGTCCCAGACAACCCCCTGGCCACGCCCTGCCCCATATACCACCCGCCCCAGCCTGGCACATAGTGGTGCTCATTGAGTTTCTGGACTGGCTGGTTTGCCCTTAGGGCCACCTGCTTTCTCTGAGCCCAGCCCAGCCCTGAAAGGGGCCGGCCACATACAGCCTGGCCTTGCGGGGGCTTGGAGGCCACAAGGTCTGCCCACGGTGCCAGGCCCGGCTAATCGGAGCAGCTGGAGCAGAGCCCTGTCCAAGCGGCCTGGGAAGCAATCACAGGGTGATGGGAGACAGTGCTGGGCAGGGGCCCTGGGATGGCAAGTGAACAGGGCACAGTCCTTAGGGGCCTTGCTAATCCTCCCTGGCCAGCCTGTCTGAACAGAGAGCGAGCGAGAGCAGGAGAGAGAGAGCAGACAGAGCAAGAAAGAAGAGAGAGCAAGAGAATGAGAAATGGAGAGAGTGCACGTGCCATAGACAGCATGAAAGAGAGGAATGGAAAGAAAGCGAGAGACGAGACAGCAAGAGACAGACCCCAGCGAGCGAACTGAAGAGAGACACACAGAGGAGCAGGTAGAGCGAGGAGGCAGGGACAGAGAGACAGAGTAAGTGAGAGACTGGGGGAGAGAGAGAGAGAGAGAGAGAGAAGAGCCACTTGTCCCCAAGGGTCATGGGTGCCTGTGTGAAGAAGAGAGAGGTTCCATGGCAGGTTCCGCCCGTGGTGAGGGACCACTGTGGTGGGGGAGAAGGGATTTGTGCGCATGTGCACACAGGCCTGGGCACAGCCGGTCCACGCGTAGGTCTGAACCAAGCACTGACTCTTTGCCAGGAGGTGGTCAGACAGGTGCCTGTGCATGCCCCTTAGGGGGTGGTCTGATTGGAAGCAGCTGGTACTTAAATAACCACACAAGTGGGAGTCTGATTATCAAGGACAACAGAATGCCTCAGCATGCTCCAAGAGGGGCAGGGCCTGCCGTGTCCCAGTACTGAGGACAGTGCCAGGAGTGTGGCAGGCCCTCAGTAAATGGAGCAGGGGTGAGGGGTGGTCTGAGAGGAAGGCCTGCCATGGATAGAACTCGGCAGGAAGATTGTGGTGGGGAGGCAGGGAAGCCCTCAGCACAGCAGCAGCATGTGCAACAGCCCGGGGCCAGGAGAGAGCTGTGAGGAAGCTGAGCCACTCAGACTCCTCTGGGCAGGAGATACCTAAGACCCTGGGGTGATGCGACACGCGCACGGACATGCCATGTGGGCATGGGGAGCAGAGTGGGCTGCACCCTCATAGGCACGTGCTGGCTCCTGCAGGTTTGGGTCGGGCGGACCTCCGGAACGGAGGGGTGTCGCTGGCAGTGAGTGTGTGGGATGGGTTGGGACTCCATTCTGCCCTGCCCACCTGCGCCTGCCAGGAACCTGCCTCACCTCAGCCCAGCCGCCCCTCATGCCGGCCCTTCAGGGCAGTGACCAGGCGGGAGCAGAGATGGCGGCCACGCAAGCAGAGGAAGGAGGCCCTGAATTAATCTGTCACTAAAGCTTGGCCATGGCAGGCGCAGTCATGATTTAGATGAATAATTGAAACGCTCCGATACATTTATTATCCCTTTAGTGCAAAAGTGGCAGAGAAAGACGAGGGGTAATTGAAAAAGAGCGCACAAATCTCCACGCGAAAGCCGGCTCCTTATCGCCGAGTAAACATTTCAGTCCTAATAAACAGGAGAGACACGCGTCGGGCCCTGTCGATTCCCATGCTGATTTAGGGCCCGCCTCCCTTCTTACCATACAATAGGAGAATGTTGAAAAAAAAATTTTTTTTATCCAGCCAGTGAAAGGCTCTCCAGAAGGGAGGTGGGGGAGCCAGAGTGGGCCTGGCGGTCTCTAGGCCTAAGGGTTTGGCCAGAAACCGGGTGGCTGCCCCAGCGCCATCAGGGCTCCTTGCCACAGGTCTCTCACCCCGTTGACCTGCTGGGCTCCTATTCAGCCTTCATGGCCCAAGTCAAATGCCCCCTCTACTGGGAAGCCTTCTACCACAATGGGTCTCTGAGGGCAGAGCCAAATCCGGAGTCTGTGTTTGACATAGGTCCCCCCACCATACACACACACTCAGAAAGAGCCCTGGGAAAGAATGGGGAGTAGGGGGCTTCCCCAAGATTCACTGTTGCCAGAACCACCTAGCTTCCAAGCTTGGCCCTAGGAGCTGGTGGGGGCCCAGCCCCAGGGTGAGGCAAGCCCAGGAGCCCTTGGACCCTATGGATTAAGTCCTTTTTGCCCCAGCAGATTCTGGGGGCTTTCTCTGAGGTTAGGGGTGTCCAGCAGACTCCCTTCCCTGCTCCCCAGAGGCCACAGTCCTCTCCCACCCTGAGCCAGCACATACTTGCAGTAAAAACTGTAGGCTCACTACACGAAAGCCCTCTAGGCCAGGCTCTGGCTCTGCTTTTGAGGGCCCCTTTCTGAGCTGATAGTTGCCACAAGCCCCACTGGTTTATTGCCTGCTGTCCCTCTACACCCAGGACTGGAGGGGCACCCCGGGGCAGTTAGACCTGTGTCCCAGCTAGGGCCGGGCCCAGCACACAGAGCATGCAACTAACTGCCCCACAAAATCCCTAGAACCCTGCTCCTGGGGAGAGTACATTCTAGTGGGGAGACAGACAATGAGAACAAACATAAGACAAGTCCATTAAAGGGGATCATGATGTGGAAAAAGGCAGAGAGCAGGTGAGAGGAGCAGTAGGTGGGCGGGGCCGGCCATGCAATTGTAAACAGACTGGCCAGGCCAGCTGAATGGGACTGGTGCTCATTAAATGCCTCGAGGGGTGGTCAGGAGGATGGGTCATGATGGGAGGAGGCTGGGTAGATGGATGGATGGGTGTGGGGGGGTGAGTAGGTAAATGGGTGGTGACGGGTGGTGGGTAGAGGCCTGAACTCCTCAGGGTGGACTCAGGAGAAGAGGGCAGAACATTAGGGGATCCCATGGGAAGACGGGTCTATCTGGGCGGTCAAGTGAGGACCAGGGACCCTAGTCCCAGGCTACTCCTGCCTGTGTGCCCCACCCTGGCACGTCAGTGGGTTAAGGCTGGGTGGACTGGATGACTGGGGGCAGTGCAGGGCACAGGTGGCAGACGTGAGGGCAGAGATGCCCGGGAGGTCTGGGGCCCTCTCCCTTCTAGCCCCAAGCAGGTTTCAGGCCCCTCCCAGCCCCAGCCTCACCCCTACCCCAGCCCCTCCCTAACACCTCCACCTTGTTCCAATCACATTAGCGGAGTGACAGCCTCAGCCAGTACTTGCGGCGGCTCCATAAATCTCAGCCAGCGTTAAAAGGCTAGACTCCGGGCCCACTTCCTCCCAGGTCCTGGCTCACCCCATCCATCTCTGTGTCAGTCAGGCTGCACTTGGGGCCTGCTCGAGCATCCTCTCACCCTCAATGACAAAGGAAGGGGAGCTAGAAGGACCCCCAGGGGGCCTCCCCCCTCAGTCTGGCTACAGCAAGTGCCCTTTGACTTCCCAGAGTGAGGTCACCAGGCCATCTATGAGCCACTCCCTGCCCTGCCTAAAACCTCAGTGGCCCCCACTGCCCTCAACAGCAAGTCCTTCTCTTAACATGTAAGGCCATCCCTGCCATCACCTGAGTTCATTCATTCATTCAACAAACATTTATTGAGCATCTGCTGTATGGGCCCGACCCAGTTTCAGGTGCTGGAGATACAGTAGTGCCCTCAGAGCTTTTGTTCTCAGTGGGGAGATGGACAGTAAACAATGAACTTAGTAAACAGGTAAATTATGTGGCAGGTCAGGAGAGAGGTGCTCTAAGAAAAATAAGAACTAGAGCAGCATGAGGAGCCAGGAAAGGCAGGATGGGGCAGAGCAGGTAGGGTGGGCCTCAGGGAGAAGGTGGCATACAAGTAAAGACTTGTAAGAGGTGAAGGAAGCAACCATATGGCTATCTGAGGAAGAGTATTCTGGGCAGAGGGAACAGCCAGTGCAAAGGCCCTGAGGCAGGAGCAGACCAGGCCTGTTTCAGCAAAGGCCAATGTGGCTGGCACAGAGGAAGGGGTGGCAGTGCGGTAGGGAGTCTGAGAGGTGGCTGGGGACTATGTAGACCTTGGCCTTGGCTTTGAGTGAGGTGAGAGTCCTGGCAGAGTTTTGAGCAGAAGAGGGGTGTGACCTGACTTAGGATTTAGAAGGCCCACAACTTCTTGTGGTCCTTTGTCTTCGGGGTTTGAATGGCTAAAAATCCTCATATGGTCTCAGGCTCCTGTATCGCCTCCTGCCTCCCCTCCTCCTGGCTGGGCTCCAACCTCTCTGATCTTCTGAGTCTCCCCCAGCCCTCGACACTCTCCCTGACTTCAGGCTTCACCTGCACTGTTCCCTCTGTTCCCTCTGCCCAGGATACCCTTCCCACCGCTCTTCACTGGCTCTCTCCTATCTATCCCTCAGGTCCCAGTGAAGGCGCCACCTCCTTCCAGGAGCCTTCCTGAGGCCCAAGCCAGGTTTGGTGCTTCTCGCTGAGCCCCCATCATGCCTGCGAGCAGCCCCCCCCCCCCCGCCCCACACAGACCATCCTGTGTAATGGTGGGTGCTCTCATCCGGACTGTGAGCTCTGGGAGGACAGAGACCAGGCCCCTCTAGTGCCTGGAGGATCTGTCCCCACACCCAGCTCAGAGCCTGGCACGCAGTAGGAACACAATCATTGGGTGATGAATGAACAGACAAAGGAGAGGGGTAGCTGTGGGCAGCACATGGCAGGTACCATCAGATCAATAGGGTCCCCAAGTCCTCCATAAGGACAGGCTTCAGAAGAGGGTCCCAGGTGGTCTTTCTATGGGCCCCTGGCCTCCAGTGAAGCCCCCTCACTCTGTGAGGCCTCCAGTGTAGCTGTGACCTCCACAGGGACGGCTGGAGGAGAAGAGGGGAGGGAGGGAGGGAAAACATCTCCTGCCACAAACAGAAAGCCCCCACCCCCCGCATCCTGGCCAGTCACTGACAGCTCTTAGTGTTGCTCATATTTATTCCTGACCTTCACTGCCCCTTTTATTTTCCCCCCTTTTAAAACCTGGCCTGGACCCCGCCACCGCTGCCGTAAACATGGTCCCCGGGATTTATCCGACGGCACATTAACCCTTGCCCCCTGCCTCACCAATCATCCTGCTGCCTGTGCAGACAGCCGGCAGCCCAGCCAGCGCACGGCCCAGGGGCTGGGGTAAGGGGCGGGTGGGGCAGCCTGGGCAGGGCTGGCCAGGGAAAGCAGGCCCTGCGGGCATAGTCACTGCTCCCCACCCTACGGCACCTGATGACCTTGGCTTGACCGCACAGCCCACCCTGACCTCTGACTTCCAGCCCACCTGGCCCAGCTGAAACGCCTGCCTCGTTAACAATTGTGAATACACAAATGTTCTCGAGGGCTTAGCAGTTGCCAGAGCTCTCCCTGATGTCACGAGACCTTGGCCTGCGCAGTTTTGGGGGAGAGCAGAGATAACAATTTTGCCCTCACAGGTGGGGAAACTGAGGGCAAAGGGGCATAGGGCATGCTGAGGGCATGTGAGGGACATGGGCAGGGCTGGGCTTTTCCTTATCACACCTGTGACTTCCTAGTCCCCAGCCTGGGCCCTTTTAAACCTCACATGTTCCCCCCAGCCCCTAGTTATAGGCCAGAAGGCCTCTGTGCAGAGGATGGGGACCTGCCTGGGTCACCCAGTGGTGAGGAAGCGAGGCCTGTCATCCAGATGTTCTGCTATGTCTACACTGATGGCAGACCAGGCAAGGCCGAGAGGGTGGGAGACAGAGAAGAAGGGCAGAGATGGAGAAATGGGGAGGGCTGTGGCAGTGAAGGACAGTAGTGAGCTGGGTCAGCGGGTAAGGGGCCGAGGCAAGAGAAGCAGCCGCGGAAGGAGAAGCATTGCCACCACCACCCCCATCCCCCGTGCCCCCAGACCACAGGGAGGGTCCACTCACCGCCTCCGCCTCCAAGCAGGGAGCTGTTGGCTGCAAGAGAGAAAAAAGGCCAGTCAGTTGGGGAGTGGCTGGTAGGGCAGGTGGGTGTGTGGAGAGAGGGGAAATGGGGGGCTGGACATTCAGACTCTGGGTATAGGGTCTCCTCTGAGGCAGGGTCAGATAAGGGGGAGGGGGAGGATCCTTGGACTTCCTCTCCCACTGAGTCTAATGGGCCTGGCGTTTGTATGGTGGTGAGCGAGGGCCAATGAGCCACCACGGTCCTGCCGCTCACCCAGGAAGCAGCCACATACGGGGTCTAGCGTGGCAGATGACCCGCGGCCACACTAGTCCTTCCATTCGATCATTCTTTCACCCAACAGTGTCTCCTGAGGCCCGTCTATGCTAGGCATGGTGCACAGATATGGGGTGTAGGGGGCAGCCCGGGTCCCTGCCCTGGGGGCTCACAGGCTGCAGAGGGACACAGACTTAAAGTCACTAGGAAACAAATAGCCATGGTTAAGTGCTGCCCAGGGAATGTGTGGGGGGCGAGGACATGAGACTGAACCAGGGCTGGGGCGCCTAACAGACGACCAAGTGTGATGTAAAGACCCCGACCCCGGGCAGCACAGGGAGGGCCCAGAGCACTGGGCCTGGACCCAAAGCTGGGTTCAACAGATGGCTGACTTAAGCCACTTTGCACTGTGCCTCAGTTTCCCCCAGGAAGAATAGGCCACCTTACAGGGTTGGTGTGAAGTTCAAGGGAGAGATTGGAATCCTCAGCTCCGGTTCCTGTGGCTGCCCTGTCCTGCTCGCTCTGCCTGGCCGGCCACCCCCTCCTGCCTTTCCATGGGGCTGACATGGGGACAAAATGAAGCTGGCAGTCTCTCCTCCAGAATGTCAGGACTGTGCAGGTCAGTGCCCCCTCCCCAGGGGGGGCTCCAGCTTCTGGTCACACAGCTGCTCCTGCGTTAACTGAAGATGCTAATCAGTACAGGTGACGGTGAGACAGGCTAGGTCATCCCCACGCCCAGGTGCTGCCCAGGTGGGGAGACCAGCTGGGCCACAGCCCGTCTGGCCCAGGAGCCCTGGCTTCTAGGCAGGGCCTTCAGCTCCTCACCACTCTGGCACCCTGTGGGGGCAGAGCCCCAGAAAGTAGTTTACAGACTCTCGGCCTCACGTGGAGGGGTGCTGGCTCGGGTAGTAGATGGCCGTCAGCTGTGGCTGATTGGCCGTCAGCTGTGGCCATTGAGCCATTGGCCACTAATATAACTGCTGCGGCTACGGAGGAGAGAGGAGGAGAGCCGAGGAGAGTGGAGGAGAGTCGTGGAGAGTCGTCGGTCGGTTGGCAGAAAACGGACAGCAGGTCGCACGTCCAGTGAACCCAGCCTCCAGTGAGACCGTAGTGGTATGACTCCCCTACCTATGGCTCCGTGGGTGTTCCTTTTTGGCCTCACCATATCCTGCGTTCTTGTGTGGGAAACGGGAGCAGAGACCCCGCAGGCCTCCCCGCACGACAAATGGCGCAGTGAGCAGGGTACGATGCCGGCCAAAGCTCTCCGAAGGATGGCGGAGCAGTTTGTGCGTATGAACACCCAGTCTGAGGAAGACCAGGAGGAGCAGCTGCCGGAGAGCTGGACCCCCGTGGAGGGGTGGGAGGACGTGGACGGTTCTCCCACCAGCACAGGAAAAGCCATGCAGCTGCTGGAGAAATGGAGCCCCGTGGAGAGGTGGAAAGATGTGGACGGTTCCCCAACCAGCACAGGCCGGAGAAAGCAAAGGTCGTTGCGGCCCTGTGGGCTGGGAAGTTCCTGCTCAGGCAGCCCGGATGCAGGACTTGTCCCAGGAGGTAACGCTTGCTGAGTCCTCCATGGGAGATGCGGGTGAGGTCAAGGTCGTCCCTCACCCCCAGGACAGCCCTGGCAAATGACTATGGACTATGGGGAATTGCCTTCCATCCCTAATTTAATGGACAGCTTGACTGTTTGTTTGGGAACATACCACCATATAGTGGAACTGGGGGATGTTTGCTTTTGTGTCTTGACTGGCCGCCATTGAGAATATGTAAGCACCTTGATTGTGAGTCACTGTTGTTCCAGCAGGGTACCCTGAGAGGCCCAGAGAGTGGCAGTGCCCAGAAGTACTGGTGGTGCCCTGAGAAACCCTGGCTGTGTCCGGGAAGACTGGTGGTACCCTAAGAAGCCCAGGAAGTCTGGCTGTTCCCAGAAGCACTGGTGGTGCCCTGAGAAACCTTGGCTGTGCCCAGAGAGCCTGGCTATGTCCAGGATGTTGCATTCACCTCTAGGCTCCTCGCACAGGGCCCTTCGCGGAAGACACTTGTCGCGTAGATTGTGAGGCGAGAGCCTGTAGGGGTGGAGTGTGGGGGCAGAGCCCCAGAAAGCAGTTTCCAGGCTCTCAGCCTCACATAGAAAGGTGTTGGCTCAGGTAGTAAATGGCCATCAACTGTGATTGGATGGCCATCAGCTGTGGCTAGTTGGCCGTCAGCTGTAACCAGTGAGCCATTGGCCACTAATATAACTGCTGTGGCTACGCTAGCAGAAAATGGGGGCTAGCAAGAAGATGGTGGCTGAGCCTGCAAGTGGTGCAGTGAGGGTTGCAAACACTGTGGCTCCTGCTTCCTGTTTCTCCAACCCAGGCGCCAGCGGGACTATAGTGGTATGACTCCCCTACCTATGGCTCCATGGGTGTTCCTTTTTGGCCTCACCATGTCCTGCATTTTTATGTGGGGAGCTGGACCAGAGACCCCGCGTGACTCCCTGCACGACAAATGGCGCAGCGAGCAGGGTCCCCTGCACGACACACCCACCCTACCTCCCCAGGTCATGCTGCAGTCCCTGTATATGGGGCGGAACACACAGCAGAGCCAGGGCCAGGAGTGGGGGCCATTTCCGGCCAGCCAGGCTGCAGGCCCCGGGTGCCGTGCGGAAGCTACGGACGCTGCTAAGAGGTATCGGCGGCTCTGAGTGGCTGGTCTCCCAGAGCTGACAGCTCTTCGCTTGGGGAATAATTAATTCCACAGCCCAAAAACCCAAGGCTGTAAGTTGCCACGTTACTTGCAAGACTAATACAAGCAGCTAATTAAGATGGAGCGGCTGGGAGCTCCCAGAGCAGGGCTGGGGGTCTGCAGGGATCTCGGGTGAGGTGGGTGAGGCAGCCAGAGCCAGAGCCGAGCAAGACCAGGGGAGGGACCACAATAGGACCCCAGGCAGATGTGCAGGCCGCTGAGGAGCTGGGCCTGCAAAAGGCCTGGCTGTGGCCACTGCCCCAGGAGTGCACATTTCAATGACAGAGTGAGGGTTATTTGCCAGGCACACACTGAATGCTTCACACAAATGATCCTGTTCACTGTCATAACAAAGCCACAAAGAAGGGGCTATAGCTCCCATTTTATAGATAAGAAAACCAAGGCTCTGTAGTTGAGTTGTACATGGCAGTAGCAGATCGGACCTGGGTCTGACTCCAAAGCCAAACCGAAAAGCAGGCCGACCTCAAGGCAGACTGCCAGAGGGACGGTCACAGGGAGGCTCTCCTCCAGGCCAGGGCGGGGGGCCTGCCTACTCCACACCCCCTGCAGAGCACACAGTAGGTCCCATCCCCACCCCAGTAGGTCTAGCTGCAGAACTGAGGGGCTGGGCATCTGGACAGCCCTGCCCTGGAGACAGTGGGGGAGGTCGGGCATCTCAAGTCGCTGGGGTCCAGCTCCCGAACCCCTTGGTCCTTGGGGTAGTCCTGGCAGCTGTTGGAAGCTGCCCTCTGTGGCCCTTTTCCACCTCCCCCATCACCTCTCTCTCTCAATTAACACCCGTGGCAAACGAGCTGGCTCCTGCTCAGAGGGCTTAGTGCCAAACGGGCTGGCAGCTAGCCTTGAAGGGGTGGGAGGGGAGGGGGCGCTGACCTGCTGCTCTGCAGGCCCCTGTTGGAAGGAGATGCCAACCCCCTACCTGCCCAGCACCTCCCAAACTCCAGTGTGTGGCCCCGCCCAGATGAGGGAACTAGGGTGAACCATCCCATATGTCCACCAGGCCAGGATATCCAGGGTCCAAGGTGTTGGGCCTGGGGCAGAGGAAGGATTTCATCGGGTTGAGCTGGAGGAAGGGCTGGCCAGGTGGCTTTAACTGCCACAGGTGGGGAAGGGCAGGTGGGGCTGGCATTGGGGCTCAGACTTGGGCTGCACAGAGGACTCGGTCACGGGCCTGTCCCCAGCTCAGCAGGTATCCTAGGAGGCCAGTCTGCAGTGTCCCCTGCCCCCAGTCCACCACATCTGGCAGTCCCATGGAAGGGCAGCGACCCAGTGGTCTGGACCCAGTTCCTCCCATGCTCTTTCCCCTGGGCCCCTGTCTGGCCCTCTCCCCAGGGGCCGGGATGCCTGGCCACATGGTGCCCCCATAAGGCTGCCCAAGGCTCTCACAGCTGGGCTAGGCTGCCCGGGTGAATGGCCTGGAGGCTTGGGGAGGACACTATAAAAGGGGGGCAGTGCCAAAGACACCAACAGGCCATCTCTTGGGTAAATCACCCAGACTCTTACCCTAAGCAGGATGGTCCCAGGCCTTGCTGCTCTGCTCACCAGGCTGGGGCTGGCTCTTCCCACCTCACCTACCCCTAATGCTGGCTTTGAGTGTCCAGCTTCTGCCCCTTCTGCTGTTAACCCTTTCATGCTCCCCTCAGTTTGGTTTGAGGCTCTAAATCACAACTGGTCATTAGTCCATTTCTCAGATGAGAAAACTGAGGCTCACAGAGTGGCTGGGGAGTGGAGAAAGGGGCTTGGACAAGACAGTTGGTTGTCAGTGTGCATTTTCTTCACCCCTGCTCTCTCTCCCTGTGTCTGAAAGGGTTCCTGACACCTTCTTGCTGAGACATGGTGATGGCTGAGCAGCCACATGGCATGATATGGGGACAAGCACTGGACTTCCAGTCCAAGCCAGGGCTTCTGACTCAGCCCCACCCAAGGGAACCAAACCTGCCCCAGCAAAAAGCAGGGATCTTTGAGCTCTTGAGGGGCTGGGTGAGCTAGGCCCAGGCCTCGCCTTGGGGGTCCAGGTACAGGCAAGAGGCTTATTCGGAGTTTGGGGGGTGTAGACAGAGAGAGCATGTTGGGGGCTGGGGGCGCCTGGTCTAAAAACTGCCATTGAGTCCACTTGTTGGTCCCCACCGCAGCGTGAGGTGGCCCAGCCCAGCCGCATCCCCTCCAGAAGACAGGCCTATGCCACGCTCCACTAGACTCGATTAACTGGCTCCAAGCCTCAGTGCTGGGTCTATGACCTTGGGGTGGAAATGAGGTTTGCACCCCGCTTCACCAATCACTGCCGAATTCTCTGTCCCCTGATGGCGGTCTACTGGGCCAGGGCCTGGGGGGGCCCTGGGGCCTTACTCCCCATCCCCCACACATTCTGCCAGGCCTTCCTTGCTCATGCAGCGCACACCCCCAAGTCCCCATTTTGCCCTCTGTCCACTCCACACCTCCTCAGGCCTGGTGCACCTCCGAGGAAACCCAGCCCTTCCCCCACCCTGAGCACTTGCTGTCCCTGTGGGCAGGGTGGAATTACTCCCCCTGTCTGTGCCCCAGCTCCCGACCTGGTTCAGGGGCTGGCATGTGGCCACCGCCCAATGAAAGGGAGAATGCTTGGCCATTGTTACTATAGGTCAAAGGAGGCCCCAGGGCGAAGGCAGACCCAGGTGATCCCCTCTTTACTCTACACAAAACATTTAATTGGGTGCCAACCATGTGCCAGGTGCCACCAAGCATACAGAGATGAACCAGATACCGTCCCTGGGAGGGGGAGGAAGGAAACAGGTAAACACCATGGCGAGGAAGTTACCAGAGCTGTGCAGCCTGCAGATTGGTTAGGCTTCACAGAGGTGGCCTGGGAGCTGAGGATTAGGGACGCTGTGCACCTTCAGAGAAAAGACAGAAAGGCATCTGGGGAGGGCCGTGGATGGTGCAGGGCCCAATGGGTCAGAGCACTTCCCTGGACGGGATGGCACCACGGTGTATTTAGGCTGGGGAAGGACAAGGTCAAGGTCGGCTGGGCCTGACTCTCTGCAGCTGGAGGGGACCACAGGGGCTGTAAGAACTGGGATGAGGGGAAGGCAGAGGTGAGGGGGGAGGAGGGAGGCCCTGGGGCACACAGACACCTCTTCCTCTTCTGGTTGCCCACCCTGTGCCCCCTGCCCCTGATGATAACACCTCATTGGAGGGCCTAGGCATGTGTCTTGGGCCCATAATGCTTTTAGGGACCCACAAACATGTTATAATTTGTTTTTAAATTAGAAGAAAAAAAAGAACTTTAAGGTTGAAGAAAATGTTTTAATATATAATGTTAATATATTTGTCTTTATACCAACAAAGTAATAAAATCTAACTTTAATTTTTTTATGGAGGAAGGGCCCACAGTAGCAGAAATGCCCAAGCAGAGGCCGGGTAATCTCCAAACTCACGTGGGCTCATTTAATCCTCACCCTGTGCAGACGATATCATTGCTGGCCCATTTTACAGACGGGAGAGCTGAGCCATGGAGAACAATTTTCTCACAGTGCAGATTTGAGCATCTCCTATTTTATCCCAGTGTTCTGATCAAACCCTCCCACAGCTCCCCTTGGCTCTCAGGGTAAAGAACCGGTCCCTAGCATACCCAGGCCCATGGACCCCACTGACTCATCACCTCATTTCTTCCCTTCTCCCCTCCATCTCTTCCTCAGCCACACTCCAGGTGATCAAACTTGCTCCATTCCCTCCGGCCCCATGGGTTGGTACCTCTGCCTGGAAGATACCCTCACCATGCCCCACCCTGGGAGTCAGCCTTGAGGAGTACATCAGGTCTAGAGCTAGTTAGTCCCTGGTTACGCCCTCCCAGGGGCTATGAATCACTGCCTCCAGCATCTTCACCTCCCAGATGAGTGCCTACCTCACTACCCCATCCCTCTACTCTGTGTCTCATCCACAGCTGTGTCCCCAGCTCCCAGCACAGAGCCTGGCGTACAGCAGGTGCCTGCTAACAATTACTGAACACACTGAACAGGTTATATATGGATTGTGCCCAGAATCATTCAGCTAGCCACACGGGGTCTGCCTGCCTCTGAAACCCAGGCTCTCATCCACTGGGCCTTGCAGAAGAGCCCACCCTGCAAGAGCCCTCGGGAGGCAGGACGTGGGGTGGGGGTGTGTGCAGGAGACAGCGCTGGTCCAAGGACAATGGCAGGAGGTGGTGTAGGAGCTGCCTCAGCTTTTCCCTGATGTGGGGGAGCACTGAGGGAGGCGAGGGGGCACCATGCGGGGGCTGGGCCACTAGTGAGGAGACTCAGTGACCTGAGGAAAGCGCTGAGCAGGTTACTGGGCCAGGGAAAGGCCTGCACTCAGGCACAGCGGTGACAGCAGTGACTTTGAGCAGGCACAGCCCTGTTGTGTGCGTCTGGGGGCCGCTGCTGACATATGCCCCTGACCTCCATTTACCTCATCCTGGTCTCAAATGCCTGAGAGGCCACCCACCAGGCTTGGGGAGCTGGAAGGTGCTTCCCCAACCCCCAGCCCCTGGGCCTGGCCCTCTTTCTTCCAACCTACCTTGTGAGGCCAGATCTCAGCTTTTTGTCATTGGACAAATATGCATGCGGCCCCTACTATGTGCCAGGCTCTGGGACACCAAAGGGGAAGGCCCTCCAGGCACAGAGCTCATCATCTAGCAGGGTTTGAGAAACACTAGAACGAGAATAAACTTAAACAAAAATTACACTCAGCACCAGAGTTTGTGAAGGGAACAAAAGGGAAGAGAGAGTGGCAGACAGTTGGGTGGGGGCTGATCTAGGAGTCACGACCTGCTGAACAGAGGGAGCCAGCTGTGAGGAGCACATCCTGGCAGGGGCCAGCCTGTGCAAAGGGCCTGAGGCAGGGGCGAGCCTGTGCAAAGGGCCTGAGGCAGGGGACAGCCTGTGCAAAGGGCCTGAGGCAGGGGCGAGCCTGTGCAAAGGGCCTGAGGCAGGGGTCAGCCTATGCAAAGGGCCTGAGGCAGGAGCCAGCCTAGTTTGAGGCACGGGAGGCTGCTGCGGCTGAAGCAGAGAGAGTTGGGGAGGGAAGTGGAAGAGAAGGTCACAGGGCAATGGGGGCAGGAGAGGGACCTGCTGGCTACCGAACTGTCCAGGCGATCCCTTCCCAGACCTCCCTGAGGGAGTGGGAGCCTCCTTGGCACACCCCCAATGCCTGTGCATCCCTGTCACATCCCCTACTGGTCCATTGCAGCTTGGCCTATCTACCTCTGGCTGGGCCACCACGGCCCCCCTGCACCCAGAGCGTGCCACAGAGCCTGGTACCTATGAGGTGATGATGGTTGCCCCATTGGCAGGTTTAGGGGAGTGGGCTTTGGTCTTGGGACATCAGCGATGTTGCCTCCCCCACTTCCCGCAGGCCAGCGGTTGGTGTCTGTTACTGAGGGTGAGTCATTTAAAATGTTTTAGATGAGAAACACCCCACCGATGGAATAAAATATAAAATGTGCTGAGTTTTTGAAGATAAAACAAGAGACTTCAAAAGCATCTCAAGCTACAAGCAGTGGCCATGTTTGATAAGCTATCCCCTTAGGCCAAGGTCACTGTCCTCTGAGGTGGGGCTCCCGTGAATGTGTGAGGCTTCCTGGACAGTCCCCAGGCTTGGAGGCGCTCATGGGGGAAAGGGGACTCACCTTTATCGGTACCAACTGCAGGCTGACACCCACACGGGACCTCTGCTGGCCATGTGGACATGTGCGTACGTGTGTCCACACACTCCTTCCTGCCCTATTTACAGATGGGAAAACTGAGGCCCAGTGAGGCCAAGCGACTTGCCCAAGGCCACAGCCCTTAGGGGGAGGAGCCAACGTCCTGTGTTTTGCAAGGCCTGGTCCTGAAACCCCCAGCTGTGAACTTGAGCCAGTTGCTCCACCCCCTGGGGCCTCGGTCTTCTCATCTGTGGGGTGGGGAGGTCAGTTAACTGAGGCCCTTGTGGGCATAGATGATAAAATTTAAAATGCCTGTAAACTGTTATGGCCTCACAGAGCATCATGGTGGCAATGGGAGAAGAAGATTGGGTCCTCAGGTGTCCCTAGTCAGCCAGAGAGAAGGGTGAGATCAGCCTGCTGACAGGTTGGATTAATAACAATGATAATAATGACAGCAGCTTCTCATCAAGGTTTGTTCCCCAGCTTCCTAGGGAGAGCCATGGAGACCTTGCGAGATACGCAGCTCCATTCTATAGATGGGGAAACTGAGGCTCAGGTAAGTGTCTGGCCAAGGCCACACAGGTTAGGATGGTGTAGATAGGATTTGAATCCTGCTGGTCTGACTTGGGAACCTGGACCATGAAGTATCCTGCTCAGCTAGACTTGGCTTGTTTGCCTCCAGGACTGAGCCCTTCACTCCCTCTTCTCTGAGTGGAGGCCCGCAATTCCTCAAATCTGTTGGGAGTTGTACCCAGCTGGGCCCCCACTTCTAGAACCCCCATCTCCCACTGGCCCTGTGCTAGGCCCGCCTTCCTCTGCTTCCCCTGAACCTCGGATCGGCCTTCCTCAACCCTGCCTCACACCTTCTAGCTCCCCACGCCCATTCACCCAAGTCCATCCAGCTCTGCAGCCCCTACGCTGGTCCACCGGGGGCATCCCACCCCCAGGCCTCTCCCTAGAAAAGCAGCACAGTCAGCCATTTAAGCTCAAAGCTGGTGACTTATCTGTGGCTCCTGCTGGCCTAGGCCTCTCCTTTGTCCCCTCCTGCCTGGGGTCCTTGGGCGCTTCCCCTGGAGAGTCCAAGCCCAAGCTGGACCCCAAACCCTTGGACCCCTAGTCCCCCTTAACACCCACTCTCCAAGCCCTGTTGTCCCCAGACACCTTCCACGTATTGGTAATTTGTTATGCAAGAAATTCATGTGCATTGCCCCAAATTGGATAATATACATAAACAAAAAGCAAAAGAAAAGTGAGTCACTCATTAGCTCATCACTCAGATTCGGCTAGCCCCTGTTCACATTTTCCTATAGGACCTTTTAGACTTTAAACATAAAATAGTTAATAACGCATTTATCGAGCAAATTCTTTGTGCTAGGCATTGGGCCAAGTCTTGCTGGTGGATTCTTTCATTTCCTTTTTCTCTCCCCCGAGAGCCTAATGAGAGGGTAATATTATTTTTCCCACTTTACAGATGAGGAAATAGAGGTTCAGAGAGGTTGAGTGACTTGCCCAAGGTCATGCAGCTGGGAAGTGGGGGAGCAGGGTTTGAATCAGGCAGTCTAATTTCCAAGGGACCACTGAGTGCTACCGCGCTGTGGGACCCTGGCAGCCTGGGCCTCCCCTCCCCCAGGAGCCAGGGGACAGTCGCTCAGTGTCCCACCATTAGCATAACCACGAGCATGAGCATCCCTGAAACCCAATTACCAGGAGATGGCTTGGGCCCCAGCCAGCCGGGTGCAGTCTCCATCTAAGCAGGAATGAGGGGCTGGGGCCAGGGAGCCCTGGCAGTTGGGAGAGTGGATGGCTGGGGGAATGTCCTGGGGGGAGGGGCCTGGAGAAGGCCCCTGTCCATTGCTCATAGTCAGTGTGGGCGGGTCCTGAAGGCAGCCTGGACCCCTCTGCTCAGCCCCAGCTGGACAGGCCCAACTTCCCCCGAGGATGGGTCACAGGTTCTTCTGCCCCTAGCTCTCTGGGTGACCCCAAGCATCCCCGTGTCCTCTGAGCTTCAGTTTTCTTCCTGAAAGGAGAAAACCAGGGGCTGTTTGAGCAGAAGACAAACCATGGATTTGAAGGAGGAAAGACTGCCAACTCTGAACAGCCAGACAGACTGGGCCCCTACTTCTAACTCCCCCTCGAGGCTCACCCACTGTCTCCTCCCTCCTGGGCCACTTGTCCACTGCCCCTCACCCTCCACTCCAGCAAGAGGGGATCCTTTTCTATTGACTTCATGTACAAGCAGGCACACGCACACACACGGCCCCTTGACCCACGACCAGCCCAGTAAATACACCATCATAGAAGACTTGAAAACTCCCCTCTGCCGCCAGAGGAACCCACCACCCTGCATTCAGCATGTGTTTTCCTTAGACTTTTACTGTGTACACCCTTCAGCGGGAGAGCAGTACCTAGTTCTGTGTGTCTTCGTTTTATGTAAAGTGGAGCTCCTGGGATTGGCTGCTGCCGTTTCCGGCGATGCTGGGGAGACTGACCCAGGCAGCCCCTGCTGCTCTCGTCAGTATGTTTTCACTGCGGTATAATGTTCCAGGCGGGGACACCACCCCACACTCATCTTCCCATCGTCCCACTGACCAACAGTCAAGTGTGCCCAATTGTGTCTCTTGCAAACAGCTGCGGCAGCATCTTGCACACGCCCTGTGCACACACGTGCCGGAATTTCTCGGGTGTACGCCTGGAAGCGGGACTGCTGGACTGTGGTCTATGCACATCTTTAACTTTACTAGTTATTGCCAAATTGCTCTCCAAAGTGGTTGTTCAGATGATCGTTTTAAAATATAAATTAAATCATGTCACTTCCCTGCTTAAACTCTCAAATAGCTTCCGATTACACTTAGAATAAAATCCATATTTCCCTCCACGAATGCCTGGCTGCCTCCCACACTGTGCTCCCCCCAATTTCTTGGCCTCCTTTCTCTTCTTCTAATAAGTCCAGCTCTTTCATGCCCCAGGGCCTTTGCACACACCGCTCCCTCTGCCTAGCATACTCTTTCAGTTCTTTCCAAACTGGCTCCTTCTCATCCTTCAGGTCTCAATGAAAATGTCACCTCCTCTGAGAGGCCTTCCCTGACCACCCAGCTAAAGTGCCTCTCACCCTGTTCCTCTCAACACCCTATTTATTTCCTTTGGAGCCCACATGGTCCTGTAATGGTATTGTCCTCAGATTGGTTTGCTGGTGTATTACTAGCATGGTAGCTTGTGGGAGAGGATCTAGTCTGCTTTGGTCATTCCTGTACCCAGAGGCCAGCATAGGCTCAGGACTGAAGAAATGTTCTTAGTGCCACTCACTCCTTCAACAGATGTTGATTCTGGCCAGTCTGATGGCAATGTCTGGAGGGGAGAATGAGCTGGTTGTGTCAGGGAGGGTGAGCTGTGGGGGAGGGGCTCTGCAGAGGGGAGTGTGGCTGAATGGAGGGTAGAGGAGCAGCCGGGCCCTGGAGCCTTCTCGCACAGCCATGGGAGCCATGGCAGGTGTTGGAGCAGGGGACCAGCAGAGTCAGGCTTGCACTTTAAAAAGACCCTCCCCAGAGCTGAAGGGGAGCAGACTGAAGGGGATGGACCTGGGGGTGGAGGCTGGAGGATGGTGTTGGCAGAGCATGGGTTGACAGAGGGCCAGGAAAAGAGGCAACGCTGAACCCACAGGGATCAATTAGAGGACTGGGAGACAGGATGGGATCAGCTTCCAAACGTGGCTTAGTTAGGTCAATGGAAGGGGCACTTTGTGTGTGAGCCCCCCGCCCTCCTGCCCCCTGCATCACTGCAGGCAGCTGGGAGGGAGCGCTCCCCCTGATTTCAGAGAGGGCGGCAGAACTCCAGAGGCTCCTCCCTGGACCTCTGAGATGCATCCTTGACCTAGTCCAGCCCCTCATGTACAGATGGGAAATTGTGGCCCTAGAAGGAAAGGAACTGGAAAACCACGCAACTGAATCCTCACCCTTCCTGCTTGTGGAATATGAAGTGTTGAACTGAGACCAAACAGACTTCACCTTCTTCTCAAGAAGAACAGAAGGAAGGCGGCACCCACTTGCTGAACAGAGAATTTAAGTTAGACACCAGGAAGGACTTCCTCGGACACTCTGCCCACCAGACACAGCCTTGTCTGGCCAGCCTCCCCTGGGCAGCTGGTGACTGATGGCTCCTGCACCTGACTGAGACTCTCAGGACAAAAGGCTTGTGATGGGGGGGGGGTCGCTTGTTCAAGGTCATTCAGTCTGGAAGAGGCAGTTTCATCTGGCTCTAAAACTAGTGCTCCTTCAGTAAGGGTTCCGGGGTACCATTGGGAAGGCCAGGTAGGGTGGGGGTAAGGCGTCCCAGCTCCCTCCTGTACCTGGGCGTCTGGGAACCCAGGACAGCGCCTGTCCTGGAGGCAGCAGGGAGGCCATCTTACCCCCTCCCTGGCTGTGTCCTGTGGGGGACAAAATAGGACCCCAGTGTTGTTCCTGTGCCGACTGCCTCAGGTCCCCCGGTTGGGTGCCCCCTCCTCTCTGTCTTTCTGACCTCCCAGCTGGGGCTCCACTCTGAGGAGGGTGGAGGAGGAGGAGGAAGCTGGCAGTAGCAGCCATTGGTATGCGAGGCTGTGCCTCAGCCCCTCCAAGGCCCAGCCTTTCTGCTCAGCTCTTTAAGAATCCATCCTCGGCAGCATAGTGGTTGCTGGGCAACCCCATCCCCCCCCCCATCACTGGCGCCCTGCCCCTCTCCCCCTCCCCCTCCTCTGTGCCTCCTCTCAGCAGTGTACTTAGCTCAGAACCTGCCAGGCCTGGCTGCACCTGTGCCCAGCAGGTGGGGAGCCCAGTGACCCCACCCAACCTCAGCCCTGGACCACAGCTCTGTGCCATCAGGACTTGGGGAGGGAGACCCTGGGCTCAGGATACCCATCTGTAGGCTCCCACTGCCTCCTGCCCCCCACTATCTTTAGTGGCTTCCGCTGCCCTGAGGTATTGGAGCCTGTTGGTGGGGGGGACAGAGAAAACCCAAGGGGAAAGGGCCAGGAGCTGTTTGAGTCACCAAAGAGGTGGCCTGCTCAGGGCCTCAGGAGGCCCTTGGTGGTGACAGTCAGAGGTGGTCAACTTGGCCTGGGGCAGGGGTGGGAAAAGGGGGAGGTAAGGAGGAATACAGAATTCTGCGCCCCTGAAAACAAGGTCAGCAGGGGGTCAGAAGAGGCACAGTGATGGGGTGGGGGGGTGTCCCTGGAAGCTGGGCCCCAACAGAGGTCTGAGGTTCCATTCTTCCAATTCCACCATCTGTGACCCTGCCTTCCCCTTCTCCCTCTTCGGGCAGTCACGGGAAGCTTGCCCTCTGGCCCCCCAATATCTTGGGCATGTGCCCTCTCCCACTTCCTTCCTGATCAGGCCTGCACTTCTGGACTCACCTGCTTCCCCTCTTCAGGATGTTCTGACCAGGAGCTGCTCACCAGCCACCCCTCTGTGCCTTGGCACTTTCGTGTCCCTCCACATGGACTGTCCTTCAGGACACAATTCATGTCTCCCTTCCTGAACTTGGGATGTGTAACAGGTGAGTGATAGCCAGAGTCAAAAAATGCTTAAATCACCATAAAAAGCATTACCTCTGCTGGGAATAATGGTTGGGGAGTGAGTGGGTAAGGGAGGGAGGGAGTGAGAGGCAGCCCTGGGTGTCTGGCAGAGATGGGGGAGGGGCAGGGGGAGGGGGGACAGTGATGTCATTTGTGGGGAGAAGAGGAAGCTCCTAAGGGAGAGGAAAGCCCATCAGAGATGAGCTTGGGCAGCAGCCTCTGTCCTGCCAGGGCCAGGGAGGATGGGCTGGCATGGGACCCTGGCCCTAGGGTGGCACAGTCTTGCCTCTGCCCAGGCCCGGTTCAGACCATCTCTGACGTCTTTCTCCCCCCACCCAGGGGCTTCAAATTGTAACTGTCAGTTCTGGCCTCTCCCGCTTCATCTCCCCATCACCCCTTACTCATACACACACCCAGACCCCACCCTGCCATTGCCCAATAGCTGCAAGTGTGTCTGACCGGCTCGAGCCCCTGGGACCATCATCTTGGGGTAGGTCCCAGTTTGGAGTAGCTGTCACCATTGGCTGGCAGGGCTGTTTCAGTGTGACACTCAGCAATATCGGACTATTGTTGCCACACACCAGGCCCTGTGGCAGGTGTTGGGGACATGCAGGGACCACAGAGGCCCTGGCTGTGCCCTTAAGGTGTTCACTGTCTGTTGGGAGAGATGGATGCCAACAAAACACGTCACTGAACACAGGCTCTGTCATTTCGAAGTCTTTGCCACTGTTTCCTGTACGACAGAGGAAGAAAACGAGCCGCCAGCCACACCCTGATCTCAGAGATGTTAAAGTGTTGTCCAGTAGATGAAAAATGTCGTCACACAAGTCACATGCAATCACAGACTGAGCTAAGCAAGGAGAAGCTGAGGGAGCAGAGAACAAAGCAACCTCACTAGGGAAGACAGGGTTACGGGCGGCCTCTTGGAGGTCAAGCCCTGGACTGAGGGCTGAGTGGGAGTTGGCTGGGCCCGAGAGGGCGCAGAGTACAGGGAAGTGGGACCCTTATTTCAGTGCCTAGGGCAGGAGTGTGCCCAGGCAAGTGGCAGGGAGAACTGACGCAGGCATGTGGAGCAGATGTGCTCCTCCCTGGCCAGCGGCTTCCCCAGGCCAGCTGCCCAGGCTGACCCCTCCTTGGTTCCACCTGCTCCCAGCACTCATCCTCAGGGGTTGTTGGCTTCTTCCTGCCTGGCTTTGTCCCTGCCATGCCCACTCTCCAGAGTGCCCTCTGTGGGATGTCCTCTTGGGCTGGGGACCTTACTTCCTGCTCTCCCCGATATTCTGCGCTGGGGCCCACCCAGCTGCTCCTGTACCCTGATCCTGTGCTTTTGGGGAGGAGCCCCAAGCCTCTGTGCTGCGCAAGACGGAAAGATTTAGTGCAGAAGGGGGTGGGGGAATGTGGTGGCTTTATGACTTGGATCAGAAAAGCTGCAAGAGCATTCTGGTGAGGGCTGTGTGCCCGGCCAGGTGTGCACAGCCAACCTGCCCACCGGCCACATGTCCATGGTTGATGGAACCATCGCTGGGTACACCAGGCATCACTGGGGGTCACAATTGGGGAGCCAGGCAGGCCAGGTATTCAGTGACTGAGGTGCCCCTAGACTCAGAAGACCCTGGGGATCTTGGAGGGCAGACATGAGATTCCCCTGCTTCCAGACCAGAATAGGCCTGAGCAGGGCCAAGGGTGGCACAACCTTGGTTGACAACAGTTTAATAATGGTGAGTTGTGTTGTCACAGCACTTCACAGTATACAAAGCACTTTCCTCTTGGGACCTAATGAGACTGTCACATTAGCCCTAGGAGGTCGTGATAGCCCCATTAAGATTAGAAAACTGAGGGGTACTGAGGCTAAGATAGTGCCTGGGCTCACCAGAGGGGAAGTGGGGCATTGGTGAACAGAATCCAGATCTGGAGACTGCTGCGAGGGTAGGCGGGTGGTGGGGAGGCAGGGATGCTGTGGGCAGAGCTGGGGTGACCTTGGCTGCGCAGTGGTAGGGCCCGCCGCACCTAGTTTCTGGACACTTTCTGGGTTACTACGTCCAGGGAGTAGGAGAGCTGGGGCTTGTCAAGCCCAAGGTTGAAGCCACAAATGGTCCCCAGGTGACTTTGCTGCCTCGGGCTGAGAGCATCTCCAAGGATGCCCAGCTAGAAGACTAGCTCAGACCTCCTGGGCCTGGGTCCCACCACCGTCACTGCGGACTAGTGCACATGGGGGCTCAGCAAGTGTTGAATGAACAGGCGATCTTTCTGAATGTCATAGCTGATGGTGCTCAGGCTGTACTTACACTACCTCCCTGGCACCCTACTCCTTCCAGGATAAAGGCCAGACTCCCCAGGCTTGTTCAAGGCCCTGCACACCTGGCTTGGCTGACATCAGTCACCTCATCATTACCATGGCCCCCGATCCCCCTCCCCAACTCTGACCAAGAATTCCTCATCTCCAAACCTCGGGATCTTTCATGTCACAGCTCCTGTGAACAAACCGGAATGAGCTTCTGGAGTCTGCCCAGAACATTCCCCCTGACCCTCCAAGACCCAGCTCAAGAGCCACCTCCCTTGGGAAGCTGTCCTTGCATGTCCCTGTGGACTTGGCCCCTGGGTCCTGGGGTCATGTGGCACTGACAGGTGTTTCAGCATGATCTTGCTAAGCCCTTAACTGTCTGGGTGCCCATCCCCACCCTGCTGGATTCCCAGCTTTGTCAGGGTGGGGTCCAATAGGGCCCGATTCACTTTTGGTCTTTGGTGCCCCAAAAGCACTCGGGAGACAGTAACTGTATGCAGCCACCAGGCACGGCTGAGCGAGTTTACAGTACATCAGCCAGAGGGAATATCATGCAGCCATTAAAACCACAATTATGAAGATGATATTTTGATATCTAAGAGCAACATGTCAAATAGAGCTATATCCATACCATCCATTCCACTCCACGGCACCGAGTGCTTCTCTGTGCCAGCCCTGTGCTTGGCATGTGGGCAGCAGGGATGGAAGGCGTCCCTCCTTCAAGGGATCCAGTAAGAAGAAGAGGAAGACATGCACATAATTCCTGAGCAACATGCTAAGTGCCATGATGGAGAGATGAAAGAGCCCCAGGGCCCCCACATTCGTCCGGGAGTCTGGGCCGGTGGACCGGAAACCACAGCTCTGTAAAAATGACAGCAGACAGTGCATGGACAAGCCTGGAAGGGCGCAGAGGAATGAAGACAGTTGATGCCACTGCGCCGTGGCACTGTGGGTGATTTTTCTTTCGTTTATTGTTGGTATAATGTCATTTGGGCAATAAATAAAAATTGGGAGAAAAAAATAGCTGTTTGGTGAATTGAGTAAAGCGGAGAAAGAAGAAAGGGAGTCAAGAGGAGGTAAATGGGAAGGGAGAGGTGAGGAGGGAGAGGCAAGAAGGCCAAAGGCAGGGGTACTCACTGTGAGGGCAGAGGCAGCAGAAGCCTCCGCTCCTGGGCTTGGAGAAAGAGGGCGGGGAGAGCACAGGAGGGGGTTCAGGTATATCTGACTTGACCTTCCTCCAGGGGGAATCTGGGCCGGCATCCCAGAGGAGAGGTGGTCTGGCCAGGCCTTGTAGGACAGCAAAGAGTAGGATGTGTTGGGCCCCTGCGAGTGCCTGACACAGACCTGGGGTTGGGACAGTGGGTGGGAGGGGGGAGGGGTCCCAGCCAGACTGTGGGGAGTCTGGGTGTGGACCTGCAGGCAGTGGGGCCAGGAAAGGGGGGGGTTTCTAGGCAGAGGCAGGGACTCAACTCAGAGCAGCCCTCCAACGCCCCTCCCAGACCCCACACAACAGGTGCAGACATTTCCCTAATGTGTGCCAGACACCGCCCTAGCCACCTTTCTATTCAAAGTCTCCTTCAACCCTCATGTCAACCCTCTGGGGTCGGTGGTTAATGCTCCCATTTTTCACCAGAGGATGCTGAGGCTTGGAGAGGTTAAGTAACTTGCTCAAGGTCAAAATCCGCTAGTGAGGGGAGGGGCAGGGTTGGGATGTGACCTGGGCACTGCAGGCTGAGGCAGCTGGGTGAGGCACAGCACAGGGAGGGCTGGGTGTTTAGAGAGCAAGTGCAGGTGAGGGGGTCTGCATGGGGAAGGGGCGCCAGGCAGGGAGGAAGGGGTTACCTTGGCACACAGAGTAGGCGGTGGGTACCTGGTAGTGAATGAATGCATGGGTGGACAGACGAATGAATGAATGGATACTTGGAAGAATGGATGAATGAGTGGGCGCAGAGAGGAGGGGTGTAAGGGGAGGCTGCGCGTGAGCGAGAACCCGTTTCTCTCTCCCCCGCCCCTGAGCTAGAGGCTGGCTTTGGGAGCCTCCTTCCTCGCCCCCCAGGGGGGCCGGCTCCCTAAGCTCCTGCCCTCGCCCCCCAGCCATTTTCGCCCGGGGCAGGGGGAGGAGGACGCGGATGCCGTTTCTCCCGGGCTGGGCCCCAGTCCCCGCGCGGCGGCGCAGCCTCCCGCTCCGGGTCCCGCCGGCCAGTGCGCAGCGCGGCGCCCCCGCCCCCGTCGCCTCCTCCCCGCCCCCCGCGCCCGCTGCCTCCCCCTTCTCCTCCCCTCCCTGCCGCTCCGCGCCTGCAGGCACGGCCCCCGCCGCCGCCGCTGCCGCCGCCGCCGCCGCCGCGAGGGGAGAGGCGGCCGCCCAGCCTGGTTCCCCGCGCCCTGCTCGCCGCCGCCGCTCGCGCAGGCACTGCTGCCGGCCCTCGCCCCGCCGAGCGCACCCAACCGGGCACACGCACCCGGCCGCCTGCGCACCCCCCAGCGGCTCCGCCGGGCGCCCGAGCCGGGCAGATGCGACGCCGCGCACCCCTCGCCCCGGGCCCGCCACCGCGCTCCGCTGCGCGGCGGGGGCTCCTCTCTCGGCCCCCCCTGGGCGCCCTCCGGCTGCGGTTCCTGCCCGCTCCTTGGAATAACCCCTGAGGCTCCAGCCGTCGCCGCAAAGTTTCCCGAGGAGACCCGCCTCCTGGCCTCAGCGCAGGTAAGAAAGATTGCACCGGGCGGGGGCCGGGGGCTCTTCGAGCGGGACGGGGCGCCGGGGCCAGCGGGGCGGGGGCTGGGAGTACACGAAGGAGCCGCGGGGTCAGGCTGCCCGGCTGTGCCCCAGCGCCGCGGGCACCACGCCGCCTTTGGGATCTGGGGTGGGGGGCCCCCGAGTCGACAGTCGAGCGCCGGCGACAGTGGCTCCGCCACCGGGAGGCGCGGGGTGCGCGCCCGGCGGCTCCACTCTCTCCAGCCGAGGCTGGAAAGGGCGGGGACTCGGCCGGAGCCCCAGTCCGAGCCCTCGCTGCGCCCCCAGGGAGGCGGCCCGGCCCGTGAGGGGCTTCAGGTTGGGCTGGCTGGTTCAGGCTCCAGCCTCGCACCCAGGAACCCGAGGGCTTGGGGTACATGGAGAGAGGCAGCCAGCCGGCCCAGGCGCGGCGCTCCGGTCCCTACCAACCGCGTGAGTCACGGTTGGAGCGAGGTTTTATTTTTAAAACGACTTCAAGGGGGCCATAAGCAGCCTCCAACTTCCCTTTCCATGCGCGCTGTGGACTGTCAGCCGTGTGCGGGCCAGGGGGCCGGGGTGGTGCACCTGGCGCTGGAATGGTGGGACTGCCTGGCTGGAGGCCGGGGCAGCAGGTCCCCCCCCCCCCCCCCCGCCCAAGCCGGAGGCCAGGCTCACGCCCCTCCTCGCGGAAGGCTGGGGAGTGTCGTTGCCCAGCTGCAGGGAACCGTGGCTGATCAGAGCTCTCGCAGGAGGAGAAAGTTGTGGAGCAGCGACATCAGGGAGCTGCCCCAGGCTTCCTGGTGGCTCCTCAGGGCTGCGAGGCTCTCTGCGTGTGTGATTTTAAGAGAAAAAGCCCAGCTGGGGTGTGTCAGGCCCCTGCAGCCCATGCCAGATCCCTGATGTGAATAAATAAAGCCCAGGCTGGGGGGAGGTTGGGGGCTGCTGGGGTCCAGCCTTGCCCCACCCTGGCCCCTGCGCTCTCAGGGTGGATGGAGACCTGCCCCTCCTGGCACCCTCCCCAGGTGGCTTAGGAGTTGGTGAGGTGGCTGCTGTGTGGGGCACCAAACCCTGCAGGATGCAGGATGCCCCTAGCAGAGGGATGTGTGCTGGGGCATGACCCTCTCTGCCCAGCAGGCATGAGGAAGACGGCCACGCTCAGGGCTCAAGTCTCGGTTTCTGGAGTAAAAGCCAAGTGCATCTCTTCCTGCCAGCCCCAGGAGGAGAAGCGCAAACATCACCTGTCAGCTGGTGCCGACTCCGTGGGCGACTGTTCAGGGCTTCCTCAGAGGTTTAAAATGGAAATGGTCTGAGCTGCCAGGGCCTGCGCCCGGGAGGGGGTGCTGCCCAGCGGGGTGGGCATCGAGGGGGCCCTGGTGGGTCTGAGGGGCAGGAGGAGCCAAGAGGCTGTCTCATCCTGGCTGAAGAGCCAACCATGGGCAGGTTTGAGAGCCAGAGAGAGAAGGGCAGTCGGGGTGTGTGTGTATGCACCCCCAGCCCCGTGACCCCATCTAGACAGAGACTGGACACTTCCGTTAAAAGCCTCCCCAGCGTGAGTTCAAGCCAGGCATGCCTGGGGCTGCCGCAGCCTGCAGGGACTGTGAGCCCTCGCCCTACCACTTACTGGTTGCCAGTCCCTTCACCTCTCTAAGCCTGTTTCCCTTGTTGGTGAAATGGGGTTGACTATACCCACATCCCAAAGCTGAGTGTGTGGGGTTGAGGACTGCAATATAAAATGGGGTGAAGTGGACTAAACGGGTCCCCGAGGACTGAGGGCAACTGCAGAGGCCTCAGAGGGTTGGGGGGGTCAGATTCTCCCCAGCCAGGGGCTTTGGGTGGATTTCAGCCTGATGCTGACCCGTAGAGGCAGTAGCACCTTCCCTCACACCTCCTCCGGGACCTCCCATCACGAGCCCCTGGGAGGTCCACCCAGCTGGTTTCTAAGGCGGCGGTGCAGAGGGGTACTGCCACCCCATCGTATAACCTGCTGCCAGGGCTCTGTGGGGAGGCCGGTGGCCTGAACGATTCGGCTCTGTGCAGACTGAGGCCTGGTGGCTGAGCCTGTGTCACCTACTGGGTGACCCCAGGCCTGCAGCCTCTGGGGACCCCGCTTCCTTGCCTGCACAGGGGGATACAGCAGCTGTTCCACCACGTGAGGATATGTGGGCACAGAGTGTGGCAGGGCAGGGCAGCACACAAAAGACGGGCAGGTGGTGTGTGTTCGCTTCTAAGTGAGCTGAGAGACGGACTGGACCGGAGCTCTAGGTGGACCTGAACGGCAGGTGCCTCGGGACAGACAGGCAGGCCTGGAAGCGGCTGACTGCCACAGAGGTCCAGTGCAGGGGTAGTTGTTAAGAAGTGGCTGACCTGGCACAGGGGAGGATGAGGCCCCTGGGGTAGTCAGGTAGGACAGAGGCAGCGGGCAGAGGCAGGGAGGAAGGGAGCTCGGTGCTGGGTGCAGCATGCTTGGCAGGCTCTGGGCCTCTAGGGGCAGCCTGCCCCCAGCCAGGGGAAGGGGCAGATGGCTCAGGAATGACAGTGAGCAGGTTTGTGGATGGTTCCACTGTGTGTCTCTGGGAGCTGGGGACCTGCTGGCAGCTGCCATCCCAGCCAGCCAGGCTGCCCTGGAGTCAGGGCTGAGAAGTGGCATGGTCTCTGAGATGGGCCTGTCTGGGGCTGTGGGAGCCTGGCTGGGCCAGCCCTTCTGCCCCAGGGTGCTGGGGTCTTGGAGGGTGTCTCTATCTGGCCTGCTGACCTCGAGCAAGTGACTGGATGTCGTGGGGCAACATCCTCATACATAAAGTGGGGTAACAGCAGTGCCCTTCTTGGGGGTACCCACTATGAAATGAAGCCTAAGAACCTTCTAGCACAGAATTTATGCCTGGCAATGTGGGCCCTCTGTGTTCCCCACCCCTGGGTCATGCTGGGCCAAGGGCCTCCAGCTTCTTCAGGCCTTGGACTGGCAGGAAGGACTGACTCGGCCCTCAACCCAGCCGCCGAAGCCCATTCCCAGTGAGAGCTCACCCGGCTGCTGGCCGGGGGTGTCAGCTTCAGTGCCGGGCCGCCAGGGACAGTGGGGATGTCCAGGACTGAGGCATTGTAAACGGAGTGAGGCTGGGGTTTACCCTCGGGGCCCTCCTGGGATGGGCTGAGTGAGCGTGTGGACAAGAAGTGGAGGGAGGGACGAGGGTGTGACTGGAGGTCCGAAGTGCCTGCAGTGGGTGGGTGGGGGTGGCACCATCGGGAGAGGCTGCCAGGGCTCTGGGAGGAGGGTGGGGCCGGTTTACTGCCCTTGATGCACAGCCCTCTGTGTGGGTTTGGTGGGGGGCCCTTCCCAGAACCTGGGTTCTTCTCCCCAAGACAAAGTTCAGGGCTGCTCCGGCTTGTGCCAGGGCACCAGGCAGCTGCATTCTGTCCTCTGCCATGGGGCAGTCACTCTGAGAAGGCTGGGGTGGGGGGAGCGGACCGGCCGTGTGCCCACCCCGCCCGTTGGCCTGGCATTCCCTAGCAGCAGCTGGAGCAGAGGGCTGCACGGAGAAGGGTAGTGTTTGTGCAGGCCTGTGTTTGCCTGAGCGGCCGGTGGATGCCTGTTTATGCCGCGGGCAGCCCCCAGAGCCCAGCTGCTCCCCAGGGTCAGCGGCTCTGCAGATGATGGCAGCATTTGGGGGCCTCAGCTCACCTTGTGGAAGTTGTTTGCTGGATTTGCTGCAGCCCTGGGGTTTGAAACTCCCACCGTTGGGCTTGTGTGTGGTGCCCCACACCCCTGAGAGCTGGGGCCAGTGAGTGTGGGGCCGGGGGAAGGCGGGAGGGGACGTTGGGCTTAGGCATTGCTGCAGCAGGTCGGGGAGGTAGCCCACAAGGCACTCTGCCCACCACCCCTGGCTCTTCTATAGTTCCCTTCCTTCCTCCTTTCCTGTTCGTTCGTTCGTTCGTTCGTTCGTTCTTTCGTTCATTCATTCATGCACTCATTCGATAGGTGTTGAGCACAGGTTATGGGCCAGGCAGCGTGCTGGGCTCTGGGAGAAAAAGGGGAAACGAAAGCAGCCGTAAGTCTTGCCATCAGGGAACGTGTAATTGGGAGTGGGGGGTCAGACAGAAGTCAGATATTTCCCTTCCCACTACAGAGCCTTGGGCTCTGAAGGTGAGAAGGCAGCCCTGTGAGCTTGGGTGACACAAGAACCTGCTACGCCCTGGATTGGGGGAAGGGGTGCTTCAGCCAAGCTGTGAAGCAGGGGCAGGAGTCAGAGAGAAGGGACAGGAACGAGGGGCCTGGTGGACAGAACCAACAGAAGGGGTTCTGTGCAGACACCTGGCCGGTGTGAGGAGCATGAGGGGCTGGGGCATGTAGCACGTGCAGGCATCTGGACTATGGTCTGTTCAGAGCTTGTGGCCTGTCAGTCTCCCTGGGGCCCTGCTGGCCTGTCCATCTCCATATCTCAGGATTCCTGGGCCTGCCTCAAGGACCATATGCCAGTCCTCCCGGGTGCGCCCTTGGAAGGGTGGGCTTCCTGGGCCTAAGGCGTGGGGTGTCCTGTTCCTGAGAGCTGTGTAGTCACCTATGTGGACAGGCTAACCCAGTATCTGATGGGGCGGAAGGGAGAATATTTGGGCTTGTTTGTGATGGGGGCAGTGGCTCTGGTGTAGACTGAGGGCTGCTAGTGATGAAGGGGGTTCCTTAGAAACCCTCTCCTGGTTCTGAATGTCCCCAGTATGGAGATGGGGCATTGGACAGAGGGGGTGGTGCTGGGGGAAGAGGGAGTGAAGGTGGGGTGTCCTGGAGGCACCAGGAGCCAGCTGTATGGGGCTCAGCTAACCACTAGGGGACACTGCCTCCCACGCAGAGTGCAGGACCCAGGCATCCAGTGGCAGCCGGGGCCCAAGTGCTACAGGCTTGCTCAGGAGGGGGGACTCCCTGGCAGGGAGGCAGTGGCTGGATTGTTTTGTAGATGGCTTTGTACTTAATTAAAACTGGGATTAAAACTGGGGTCGCAGAGGCGCTCGTCCTGGCTGTTCCTGCCTGCACAGATCTAGAGAAGCAGCTCTGTGGCAGCAGTTTTTTTGCTCCCCTTTCCCTCCTTCTGCCTGAATTAATCGTTGGCACCAGATTACACAGATTTAGGGGAGAGAGAGAGAGAGAGAGAGAGAGAGAGAGAGAGAGAGAGACTGACTTTAGAGAAGAGATGGCATTTATCCACAGAAGCAAATTGCTTTTGTCGATTCGTCCCCCATCATCCCCCACTTCTCACCCCCATGACGCCTGGGAAATGCCTGGAAAAAGGTCCTCAAAATGCTGCTGGGCACTGGTGCCAGGATGGGCTTTCCAGGGGGTGGTCTGCCAAAGGCTGCCTCATGAGGGAGCAGAGGGGAAAGCTGAGTTTTCATGGGCTGTGGGGGGTACCCAGGGCCACTCTGGGTGGCAGGGAGACGCCTGGCTGGCTGGTCCTGAGTCGTGGCAGGGCTGGGGATGAGGTCTGGCCAAGGGCAGAGGTCGTGTCTATCTTATTACCTGGTGCTTCCCCAGGGCCTAGTGTAGGGCAGGCACCCAGTAGGTGCTCAGTGCCATGCACGGTGAATGAACAGGTGAAGGAAGGATGAAACTATGATTGAACAACTACCTCAGCTGGTGTAGGTGGCAGCAGAAGGTCCAACCTGCCACCTGGGACTCCAGGGGATGCAATTGGCTGGGCTGAGCTGCCCTGAAGGGATACGTCCTCCTGGGTTCTGGATCTTGTGGACCAAGGTTCCCTGTAGGTCCTACCCAGCAGCTGCCTGCTGGCTTTTCTGGGATGACCTTGATTTACAACGCACTCCTCTGTGGTCGAACCTGAGAGGCCTGGTTCTAGCTCAGGTATCTGGCTGCTCGAAGTCCCAGGATCCTGGGATTTGTTGTGGTCCTGAGGGCAGTCGTCCCATATAGAGCACAGGGTGGCTCCAGTTGGCCAGGGCCACCAGTTCGGGCTACCCCTGCCCTGAGTGAGGGGACTTAGGTTCGGAAGCTGCCCATGGTGGGCCAGGCCCGGAACTGGCCACAGATGGGCTATCCAGGGTCTGAGTCCTGACAGGGCCAGGTCAGAATGGGGCCACAGATGTGCCTTGTGCTCACCCCTCTCACATGCTCACATGCACTTTTGCACACACAGGCTCACACCTAACCCTCCTAAGCTGCCTTCCCTGAGCCAGCCCAAGCCAGGCTATGAGGTGAATGAACCTCACACCCCGCTCCCCAAGACACTGCCAAGAAGAGGCTTGAGGACCGGCCCGGTGGCTCAGGCAGTTAGAGCTCCTTGCTCCTAACTCCGAAGGCTGCCGGTTCGATCCCCACATGGGCCAGTGGGCTCTCAGCCACAAGGTTGCCAGTTCAATTCCTTGAGTCCCACAAGGGATGGTGGGCAGCGCCCCCTGCAACTAAGATTGAACACGGCACCTTGAGCTGAGCTGCAGCTGAGCTCCCAGATGGCTCAGTTGGTTGGAGCACGTCCTCTCAACCACAGACTCCCGCAAGGGATGGTGGGCTGCGCCCCCTGCAACTGGCAACGGCAACTGGACCTGGAGCTGAGCTGCGCCCTCCACAACTAAGACTGAAGGGACAACAACTTGAAGCTGAACGGCACCCTCCACAACTAAGATTGAAAGGACAACAACTTGACTTGGAAAAAAGTCCTGGAAGTACACACTGTTCCCCAGTAAAGTCCTGTTCCCCTCCCCCCCCCCCAAAAAAAAGAAGAGGCTTGAGTGGTTGCCCCTACCCAGACTAGGGCAGCTTCCTGTGCAGCCCCCTGCCTGTCCTGCCCCCCCACCCCCCCAACACACACACAGAGCCATCTGTTGCCCATGTGCTCTCCCTAGGTCCCTCTCTGGGGTGAGGGTGGGTACAAAGGAATGGGAAGCCGGGGTGACAGCCCCTCCACAAACCCTGCTCCAACCAAGGCGGCCTGGCCATTGTGAGCCCTGCAGCCAAACCTCTGACCCCAGGGAAGGAGCAGGGCAGTCAGCTGAGCAGTCAGGCGGGCACTCAGCAGGGCCACTTGCCTGGAGCTAGCAGAGATATGGCTCCTAGGAGGACAGCGGGGGTCTTGGAAGCCCTTCTCCTCACTGAGGCTGCACACTATATAGACTGCCCACCTGTCTCAGGGAGACAGACCACACACTCCCTTGCCCACCAGTCACAGCGGAGCTCTCTGTGCCTCAGTTTCCAGACTACTGTTGGCCAAGGGTTTGGACCACAAGGTCCCTAAGGACCCAGCAGCACAATGGTTCTGGGACTCTGAACCCTGAGTCCCCCAGGCTTGGGCTATTGAGAGGGCTGAGCAGTGCCATGTCCCAGCTTCCAGGAGCTTCTGACGGACAAGCTCTGCCTGGCTTGTCTTCTTACCCCTGTGAGAACAGGGAGACGGAGGCAGAGAGGAGACATGCCTCGTCCAGGGCCATTCAGAAGTTAGGACCCACAGCGAGGCAGTGGGCTGTGGGGTGACAGTGCCCGGGCTCTGGAGTCTGGACTTGGATTCGAATCCTACCTCTGTTACTTATCAGCTGGGTGCCCATGGATGCCTCACTTCCCTTCTCTGTGCCTCAGTCTCCACATCAATGAAATGGAACAACAGAACGCATGTCCCAGGGTCAGTATGAAGACTAAATGTGACAGTGCCCATGCAAGGGCTTTGTGGGAACCAGTAGTTACTGCACTTGGGCAAATAGGACAGGTTCCCCCAGATGCAGGGCTGAGGTGCTCGACTGCCCTGGGACTCCAAGGAGCTCAGGGCCTGTGGAGGGGCTGCACATACTAGCCCCTAGACCTCGGGAGTACACCATCCTTCCTGGAAGGCATGCTCTGGGACATTTGCTAAGCTCCTGCTGGTCCTTCATTGGGCAGAGGTCGGGCCCTGAGGTCTGCAACCATGCAGGTAGTGGGTGGACAAATGGGGGAAAGAAGGGGACTCTAGATAGCTCAGTTGTGATAAGGGGCAGGTTGGAGTGTGAGTAACTCTGGGGGCATTGAGATTGGGGGTGGTAGGAGCCACTGGTCAGGAACCAAGTTGTGGAAAGGGAGAGTGTGGGGATCAAATGTCACCTTTTCCCAGGATGGGTCCCCTGGGATCAGGTCAGGCAAAACCCCCTTGGGTATTTACTGGGCACCTCCTGTGTGCCAGGCTTCCAGGAGGAAGCTGGGCACAGGAACCAGTATGACTTGACTCCTCCCATGAGGGTGGCAGAGAGGCCTTTTTACTGGAGTCAGACGGGACGGCTGCCTTTATTGAGTCTTTACTGTCTACACTGCATGTCATGAAGCACCATACTAACGACCCTACCTGTGCTGGATCCCCTTGCGGTTTTACAACAGCCCACTTCACAGAAGAGAAAACTGAGGCACAGACAAAGTAATTGGACCAAGGTCACTCAGCCCAGACATAGCATCACATAAGGAGATGGCCGTCATTGTCCCAGCAGTCATAGCCCTCTCAGATTGTACTTGCTACATGCCGGCGGTATTAACTAGATTAATCCCCCAACAAACCTCTGAAGTGGGCACTCTTATCCTGATTTTACCCCAGGAAACAGACACAGGTGAAATGACTTGCCCAAGATCACACTGAAGAGGGGTAGCCTTTGAGGCACACGGGTCCCAGCCCCACCTGGGTCCTTACAAACACTCTCCGAGATGGCAAACTGGGGTGCAGAGATGGTGGGTAACTCTGAGGTCTCTAGGGCCTGAGGTTTTTCTGTCCTGCTTTCCCCTGAACCATGCCCCTCCCCGAGCTGGGGATTGGCCTGGGCACATGAGCAGTTTCCTCTGATCTCAGAGCCTCAGCCTCCTGCAGGGCCTCTCCCTGCCCCCACACCCCTAAGGCCCCACTGTGTGCAGGCCCAGCACTGGCTTTGACAACATATGACGTCATTTAACACCAGTGGGGGGGAAGCATCAGGAAACGGCTCACAGCAGAGGTGCCATTTTAACCCCAGAGGGAGAGCCAGGCGGGGTCAGCCTGGGGTTGGGAGTGGTGTGAGTGGGTCTGGCCTGTCGGGCTGAGGGGGAGCAGTCTGGGTGGTGGGGGCATGGCGCTTCTCTCCAGGCCCAGACGCTGCTTGTGACGTCAGCGGGTGGCCCAGCTGGGCCTGGCTGCCCTGCCGGTGCCCTGGTGCCCCAGGAGGAGCTGGGCAGTGACGCGGGGTGTGTGGGGGGGTGCCCAGGAGGGCGAGAGCGGCCTGTGGTCACGGAGCAATCTCCATTAGCGAGTGGCTGCAGCTCCTGGAATCCTATTAAAAGCTTTTTCATTGTTCCCTGCGATATGCTCCACTCCGCCGGGACCTGGGCATGTTGATAATTTATTTGTGGAAGGGAAAGGGGCGCAGAGTGCAGGACAGAGGGAAATGTCATTATTTACTCAGCCGCTCTCTGCAGCACGAGCCCTTCCTGGGGCAGCTTGAGTGGGGAGGCACACCATCCTCCCCCAAGTCAGGAGGGGGGGCAAGGCAGGGCGCAGCTGGGGTGGGGGGGCTGTGGCCAGGGTAGGAGTGGCCTTGGGGAGATGAAGACTGCATCCGCTAGTGGCAGTCGGGGCAGAGGCCCCAGGCCCAGAACTACAGCTTAGCGGGGACTCTCAGAGGCCTCTGGTGCAGACTGTGGGGGGGTTCTTGCTGCTGTGACTCTGGCTTGGGTGGGAAGGGTGGCAACCTCGCTGGGTTCTGAGGGTGCAGAGTCCAGAGATGGCTCCTGGGGTCTCCAGGGTGGGGAGAAGAAACCAGTTGCTGGGCGGGGTGACTGGGGGGCCCCATATCCCTGCAGCCTCCAGCCGTGTGGCTACTCAAGTCCCTGTACCGCTTTGTGCTGTAACACAGGAAGAGGCCTCGGCCTCTCTGGGGGACGGGTGGAATTCAGAGCTAACAACAGTATTGGCCGATTTACCAAGTTCTCAGTATGTGCTGGGTGTCTCATGGATATCATCTCATTTAGTGTTCACAATCTCTGTGCAGTAAAACCTTATTACTGCCTTTTTACACATGAGGAAACTGAGGCACAGGGAATCACAGTCACTCAGCTTCTAAGTGGCAGGGATGGGATTTGAATCCCGGCCTCTCAGCATGGTTACTGAGAGGTGGGGGCTCCACAGAGACCCAGCTCCCCCTTGGTGCCCAGCCTGCCCCTTCTTCCAAGGTGAGGAAGGCCTGAAGAGGGAACAGGGGTCCCCTTCTGAAGATGCCTTAAAATGTCAAACTTAATCGTCACAGAGGCACTGTGGGGCATGGCTATGGTTACTACCCCCTTGCACAGATGAGGAAACAGAGACTAAGATAGGTGATGGCATTTGCACAAAGGAGGAGCAGAGTGGGATTTGCACCCAGGCTGTCTCTGGTTTCCCAAAGTATCCCTTGTACTGGGTGCAAGGTTGCCCAGGGGGGCGGGGGAGCCCCAGGCGGTGCCAGCTTTGGGACTAAGACTGCAGAGGGTCAGGCCCCAGTGGCTCTGCTTGGCCTGAGTCCCCTTCACACACTCCTGACTGGCCGACACTCTAAGCTGTAATAATGGGACAGACAGTCGGGATGCTACATCGATGTCCCCCCACGCCCACCCCTCTAGCACAGATACTGCCAGACATTTAGAGAATTTATGTTTAATCAAGTCACTCGCTGGCTCTGAGACCATCAGTGGCTCCCTAGTTCCTGAAAAGTTGAGTCCAAGGCCCTTGGCCTGGCATTTCAGACCTTCCCAGCCCAGCTCGGCCCTGGCTGGCCCCATAGCCTTTCCTCTAGTCCCTCCCCCACTAGGCCTGTGGATGACACAGCTCACACCTCTGAGCCTTCGACTGTGCTGTTCCTTGTGTCCAGAAGGCCACCCTCACTCCCCACATTAGGTGAATGCCACCTCCGGAGGGAAGCTCTCCCTGACTGTGAAGAGGAACCCGCCCTTCCTGCCTCCCAGGCTTCTCATCTGACTTGTGACATACGATGGTATAGGCGGCTGCAGTTTACACCTGTGCCACCTCCACGAGCCTGCACTCCTCCTTCCTCACCACAGGCGCCCCGAGGTGCGAATCTGGGATTCATTCATTCATCCAAGGCTTCCTGAGCCCCAAGCTTGTCGATCAATAGCTTTCTCTTTACAGCAGCTCTGGGAGCGGGTAGCGTTATCCCATTTTATAGAGGAGAAAGCAAGACCCAGGGAGGTTCAGTCACCTGGCCAAGTCTGAGGTGGAGCTAGGGATGAAGCCGGGCCCCAAGCAGGAGCAATGATGGGGTGCTGATCAGCAGCATCCCCTGAGCCCTTCCGCCTCCACCCAGACAGAACTGAGTGGAGAGTTAAATGCCCGTCTCATTTGATTCTCGCAGTTGCCCAGGGATGCACTTGGAGGCTCCATTTTACAGATGAGGAAACTGAGACTAAGAGCGGGAAGGAGGCACAGCCTAGCTCTGTGACTTTGTGAGAGCCCTGGGTGGGAGAGACAGGCTTTCCCATATCCTGTGTGCTGGGCCTGGAACTGTCCCTTCAGAGAGGGGACAGGGGGAGGCCCTGCCTGGCTCTCAGGCCCACAGCCTGCCCTGCCCGGAGGAGGCTGGGGAGATGGTGTGCCCAGCAGCAGGACAGGCGCGGGCCCTGCCCCCACGGCAGCTGCCTGCCTGGCCCAGTGGCCTCACAGACAGACAGGGCTTGTGAGAGCCGGGGGGCCTCCAAGGAGAGCCTGCCTCCTGCAGCAGCTGCTCAAAGGCCTCATTGTGGCCGGAGGGCCCTCCGTGGGCAGCTGCCCCCACCGCAGGCACAGACAGAACCCAGCCTTTGTGCCAGCGCACTGCCCCTGCCCTGACCCAGGGCCTTGTCTGCGAGAGGCTGGGGGCCTCCTTGGGAAGGGGCTGCCCTGGATGGTGGAGCATGGGTGTGGTCTGTGTTGCCAGGACCTGGGAACCCACCCCTCCCAGCTCACCATGGAGGGGGCTGGTCCCTGGCCCAATCCAGGCTGGGGAGGGGGTGCAGAAGCTAGAGAATAAATTAATAGTAATAACAACAGCAGCAGCAATAATGACAACATCTGCTGTCATTCGAGGAACTCCTGACATATGTCTGCTGAGAGGTATTTATGTGGATTATCTCATTGATCCCTCAAAGCAGCCCTACAGATGGTGCAGTTATTCACCCCATTTTAGAGATGAGAAAACTGAGGCTCTGCGAGGTTAAGACCTTCATCCCACATCACATAACACTAAGGGGCATGCTGCGTCTCACTCCAGAGCCCATTCCTTTTTCTTTTTAGGATTTCATGATTTCTTCTTTTTCTTTTCAAATTACAGTTTATTGGGGTGACAATGGTTAGTAAAGTTACATAGGTTTCAAGGGTACTATTCTGTAATACATCATCTATATAGCACATTGTGAGTTCACCACCCAGACTCAGTTCTCCTTCCATCACCATATATTTGATGGAAGCCGAGCCCATTTTTTAGCACCAGGTCCTGCCATCCCTGGCAAGCCCCCAAATGGCCACTGCGCTGAGCAGAGGCCGAGCCACGCTGCCCTGCCCCTCAGAGCTCCCAACCATCTCACTTGACTTGAACTGCAGTCCTGGGTGAGGGTGGTCCTGTCACCCCATTTTCGAGCCAAGAAAACTGACACTCCGAGAAATGGACAGGAGTGCCTGGTCATGGGCAGATTCCAATCTTACAGTCCCCACTGCGTCCTTCCTCAGGCTTACCCTTCGGGGTAGGTGCAATGGTTGCCTGACCATTGTGGGTGGGGCAACAAGTTCCTAGGCCGGGGATGGTGGAGTAGGTGACAGAGTCCCAGCTAGAGACTTGAGGGATTTCGGGGCTGAGCCCCCCCCACTGATAGTCACTCCTGGAGGACCCTCCGAGACCATGTATTACAACCCCACTGTGTAGTCAGGGAAACTGAGGCACAGAAACGGCAAAAGGTACTGGCCCAGGTCCCACAGCCTTAGGGATTGACCGTGGGCCCACTGTCCCCAAAAGGCTGTGCTGTTCACCAGGACACCAGCGCTGTCCTGGGCGGGGAGTGAGGGGCACAGCCAACTCAGCACTTCCTGCGCACCAGGCCCAGTACTAAGCATGGAGCTGCATAACTAACTAATCTGAACAAGGACCTTATAAGGGAGGTGCTATCAACCTCACGATACAGGTGAGGAAACTGAGGCAGCGGCCTCCAGGCCACACCCCCGAGGGCAGATTCCCTGGGTAGTCTAGGTTTCCTAGGTCCACCAGCCCGTCCCCTCCCCCAGAGGTGCCTGCTGGGGGAAGGACAGGGGCTTTGCGTGGGGCCAGACAGACAGCTTAGGGACTTTCTGTAGGGCAGGTTGCAAACCAGCCGTGTCCTGCTTTTGAGCCTGCCTTCTCATCCTCAGCTGGATGGGCTTCCCCATCTGTGAAATGGGCGCAGAGCCTAGGGGGCCCACAGGTGAAATCCTGTCATTGCTGAGGCTGGGCTGGGCCTCCCTCCCCTACCCCTCCCTCGGAGCTTGGTGGCCAGCCCAGGCTTGGATGTCCGATTAGAAATAATGAATGCTATTAATATTTATAATAAGTGGCCTAGTGAAATGATGGGGTGATCATCTGTGTCTCCTGGCCAGGGCCCAGGTGACCCCTGCAGGGAAGCCAGGTGCCAGGCTCTCAAGTCCCTCCTCAGCCCTGCTGTCTGTCTCCCTGGACCCGCACACCAGCCTGGGCGACCGGATCCCCAGAGAGAAGCAGCTCCTGGAGGACTGGCAGCCACCAGGGCTCAGCCCCGGGGCTTCACGCTGAGTCCAGTGCTCTGCCTACATGCCCTTCTGTGCAGGCTGCCCGGGGGCAGCTGGACAAGGCCTGCCTGCTGCCCCGGGGTGTTTGCTGAGCCATGGGCAGAGCCTGACGCAGCCCTCGGTAGGACCCAGTAGTCCTGGCTCTGCTCCTTCCTGACCATGTGGCTGTGGACGTTTCTGTGCCCACACCCCCTCTGTGCTTGTTACCTGGGCTTACCTGGGGAGGAGACTCCCCCTCACAGGCTGTGTGCAAGCCTGGCCCAGTGAAGGCCATGCGGCGGTTAGCAACATCACCAGCCAGTGGACTGAGCAGGTTCCTCTCTGCCACACTGTGCTGGGTTCCAGGTGGGTGCCTCGCCCCTGCACCTAAGGGTGCTAATGGGAAAGACAGGCAGGGTCTCGGGGGCCCAGGGCAAACTGTTGAGGCAGGAGTGAGCACACAGCTGCGCTCAGTGTGCCGAGGGCCACTGGCCCTGGGCAGCGTCCCAAGCAGGGTGCTGACTCGTAGGGCTGACCCTCCTGGGCCCCATTATCTGAGCCGCGCCTCCCGCACTCCCAGCCGCACTCTTGTATCCCCTCTAAGGCCTCCTCATTGTAAGTGGTCTTGCCTAGCCCCTCAGACCCACTCCTAAATCCTCCTCACTCAGCCTTGCCAGGGGGCCAGTCTGAGTCCCCCACCATGCACTCTAGCTGTCTGGGCCCAAGTATTTTTGCCCTCCTCCCTGGGTGGGGGTTGACTCCTTCGATGCCATCCTTGGGGTGCAGCTCCCAGAGACCTGGGCTCCAGTCCCCCGGCCACTCACCTAGCCACCTCCCTAGGCCTCAGTTTCCTCATCTGTAACATGGGGCCAGCGATGCCAAGATAGGATGATGTGGGCAGAAGCTTGCCCAGCACGGGTGCCCGGTCAGGGGAGGGAAGGGGCTGGTCCCTCTGGATGAAGCAGCTCTGGGAAAACTCCGGTGTTGACAGCCCTCTGGGTGCCCGAGTGGGTGATGGGGTGGGTGCATGGGTCTGCAAGCCAGGGAGGAACTGGGAGGAGGTGGAGGACTGGCGGCTTGAACCAACTCCGTCCATGGTGACAGCCTCATGGTGGCCCCTCCCTGGAGCCTCACTCTGGCTCCCGAGCGGGCGGTAGAGCTGACGGCCGAGCAGGCTAACAGCTGTTTGAGTGGAAACTAAATCTGTCCGGGTCTGACAGTCGGCCACGCACACCACTAATGCAATTTCAGCGTGGGAGAGGCCTGGGAGCTGACAGCTATGTGTACACCGGCCCTGGGCCCAGATAACACTTTTCTTTGGGGCCCAGATAATACTTTTCTTTGAGCTCAGGCTCCCTGAGCTCTTGGGATGCAGAGAGTCGTGGTTGACGATCTCCCTCACAGTGGGCTGGCCAGACTGCCCTTAGGCCAAATCCATCAGGTGGGCAGGGCTGGGCCTCAGACGCTCATGGGTGTCTCCCACCCTCACAAACCCGAATTCATCTTAAAATGATGGACAGAGTGCCCATGGCCTCTCGTTTCACTCCCTGTCCATTCCCCAGGGACTCTAGGCCCTAACTAGGCTCCTTTGGACCCTGGGGCCCACCCCCACCCCATCCCGAGGTCCTGTCTTTCCTCTCTGGAGGAGCTACGAGAGGGGCAGTGAGTGGATATTCTGGGGCCACTCGGTCCCTAAACACTGTAATGTGTTTATGCCATTTCTGCTCAGACGAGAGGTTGGGGCTGCTCACGAGCTTGGCTGGCATCTTGGGCAGGGTTTGGGGGAGGTGGAGGGCAGGGTCCCCACACCAGAGCACATTTCTCCTTGAAGGATGTCCTCACTGTCTTCCTTCCAGTGAAAAGGAACACCCTGAGGGCCAGGGAATGGCTCTGGATAAGCCACCCCAAGCCTCCATTCTAAACTAGAAATGCTCAATTCCAAATCTTGAAAGGTGGCGGGAGGCACCAATGAATATTGTCTGTTAAAAACCTTTTTGAGCTGTGAGACCTTGTAAAGATGAGAGGAGTTGTAAGAACTGTTTTCCTCCAGCTGTGGGAAAGATTTGAAACGTTGACATGGAGACTTGGCCTCTTCAGAGGCTGGCAGGATGGGCAGGAGCAGAGTGGCACACAGACCTGCTGCCCTGGGCAGACATGGCCAATCAATCCCAGCACTCTCTCCTGCTGAGCTGGGGAGGGCAACCTGGGAAGGGAAGCTGCCACGTACCAGGCAGGTGTTTTGCAAAGGAAGAATGGGGCAAAGCAGCTTGCCACGACCACCGGCCTCTAGAGGTGGAGGTGGGATTTAAACCCAGTTCTGACTCCAGAGCTTCGTGATCATGGAAGCTGGTGGTCCAGGGGCTCCGTGCCCAGGTGGAGTTCTGCCACAGTGCCAGCAGTGCCCCTGCTAAAGCTCCCGCAGCTCCCCTTGGGACAGGTGCAGTGTGGTCAGGCCATGCTCTCTCCAAGCCTGTTAACCTTTATTGGCTACAACTGGTCTGTGCTCGGTGTAATGGTCTAATTTCGGCCGGTGCTTACATTCTGGGCTCTTAACTGCAATCAAGTGGTGCCTGTGAGTGTGGGATTTGTGATTCCCACCAGCATGCTGAGCCCCACTGAGAAGCGTGTGAGGCAGGAGAGGGTCAGCAGTCACCAGGCTGATGGGGGCTGGGGGCTGGGGGCTGCAGGAATCCAGGGGCTCAGCTGGGCTCAGGGCCCTAGGAAGGGCATGCTGGGGATTAGGCGGGGGGGTTGGGGGGGGGCCTTCCCTCTTCAGCTGTGGGCTGTTTCCGCACAGCCTCGGGCCTCGTTAGGAGGTAGTTCTCCTGGCTTCCAGGTTACCCTTTTAATTAAGCCAATTAATTAGTGCCTTTAACAAAGCAGATTAACCAGGCCAGGCTCTGCAAATGGGCTGTCACAGCTCATAGTTTCCTTCAGGTCAGGATTTGGAGGGGCTGCTAGGCCAGGCGTGCAGTCCTGGGGGGCTGAGGTGCTGGGTCAGGCTGGGCCAGGGATATCTGTGTCCCCCATGGGAGTGTGGCCAGGAACTCAGGCCTGGGGGGCGGGCAGCAGGGCTGATCTGAGGCTGCAGGGACACCTCTAAACCCAGATGCCTCAGCACAAACAGCCCAGGGCTGGTGCTGGCAGTGGAGAGATAACAGGCACCCTGCCCTGAGGGACGTCGCTCAGTGGGGTCCTCTGCAGGTGTGATTGCCTGGGCAAAGGGGCTGAGGGAGCATGAGTCCCTGCCCCTCCCCCTTGCGCTCCCCGCTCTGGCTTCCAGCTCAGAAGGGGCTGCATGCTGAGCTGGACCCGGGGCTGCCTCCCGCTCCAGAGCTCCTCGCTTGCCTGCACATGGAGAAGGGAAGGGACCTGCTCAGGGCCACCCAGAGCTAGTGGCCCAGCTGAGAGATGAGGCCACATCCTAGGTTCCTTCCATGCCATCCTGCCTACCACCTGACTCGGCCTGGAGTCAGCTTCCCTACCAAACGCTTCCCATGTACTTATTGGGCACAGTGCTGAGCACTCCACCCAGGTGATGCCAGTGAATCCTGCCTCCAGCCCAGTTCAGGAAGGGAGGCCCAGCCCTGGGGCAGGAGGTGCCCCAGCCTGTGAATGGCCCCAGACTTCTCCCACCAGGCAGGAGACAGGAGCGGGGAGCCGGCCAGAGTCTGAGGGAAAGTCCCCACTTAGAGAGGAGCCGCGGGCAGTGGCCTGGGAGGTCCCCAGCTCTCCGGAGATGTCTTTATGAGACGGGGACCCACTGAGGTTGTGGAGAGGGTGAGGCCTCAAACACTTTCCTGCCCTTTGTGTGCCCAGCAAAAGGCACTAGAGAGAGGGGCCAGATGGCAGCCAGCTCCAGGATGGCTGGGCCGCACAAAGACAGTAGGCTCAGCCATGACCAGGGAGATTTAGGTTAGACAGAGAGGAAGGGCTGCCTGACACCTGGGATTATTAACAAGTTTGTGAAGGAAGGCAGCGGCCGACTCCCTAGGAGTCTGAGTGCCCTAGGCAGCGGGTCTGATGTGAGCGCTTTGGAAAACATGCTTCCCTATAAATCCAGGGTGGCCTATCTGGCTTATATCAACAAAGTGGGTGTGGGGACAGAACCCCAGAAAGTAGTTTCCAGGCTCGCGGCCTCACATAGACAGGTGCTGGCTCAGGTAGTAAATGGCCATCAACTGTGGCTAGTTGGCCATCAGCTGTAACCAGTGAGCCATTGGCCACTAATATAACTGCTGTGGCTACGCTAGCGGAAAATGGGGGCGAGCAAGAAGATGGTGGCTGAGCCTGTAAGCGGAGCAGTGAGGGTTGCGAATTGTGTGGCTCCTGTTTCCTGTTTCTCCAACCCAGCCGCCAGCGAGAATATAGTGATATGACTCCCATACTCATGGCTCCGTGGGTGTTCCTTTCTGGCCTCACCATTATCCTGCGTTCTAGTGTGGGGAGCGGGAGCAGAGACCCTGCTGGATTCCCTGCACGACAGTGTGCGTTGGGCTTCTCGCAGGGTGCCCTTGGGGCCTTCACCCCTCCTGTCCCCTCAGCCCAGAGGCGCCTGACAGAGTGCAGGCCAGCAGGCAGCCTGTGGGCGCCATGTGGGCTGTGCACCAGGGCAAACCGTGGAATCTTCCTGGACCAGTTTTCTCATCTTTTAAATGGGTGGGTGTTTCCTGGGGAGAGAGAGAGGACCTCGTCTCTCACTTCTCAGAGAACAGAAATTCCCTTTATCTTGCTACCCAACCTATAAACATTCTTGGTCCTGGCCTCTACCCCCACCTGGCCAGCCCCTTCCTGCCTTGATGGGTCTTCCCTTTGGCACTCATACTCTCTCTTCTTGAGTGGCCACTCTCCTCCGGTGGCACTTTCCAGTCAGCTTTTAAGGACACTTAGTGTCTCCTGTTAAAAACAACCCCTGAATCTCCATTTCCCCTCTAGCTACTGCCCTCTCTCTCCTCTCCTTCACAGCCACACTTCTCAAAATGGTTGATGAATTTCCCACCTGCCATTTCCCAAACTTCTGCAGTCTGGCTCCCACCTGCCTTTTCTTCCTTTTCTGTGCTGACATGACCTCCTCCAGGAAGCCCTCCTTGCTTCTCCTAGCCTGGTCTAGAAGTTGACCCTCATCATGGCCAACCAGTGTGTTCTGAGAGCAGCCCTGGGCCTTAGTTATCCCCCGAAACTGCCGTGCCCAGTACAGGACCTGGCACAGAGCCCAGCCTGGACGAGGTGCTCTGCTGGGCCCAGAGTGGGGGCGAGGGGCAGCCAGTATAGTTTTGCCTCTGATTTACCTTGAGAGGAACACTGTGGGGGGCGGGAGACAGGAACTGGGAACAAACGCAGTCATCACACTCAGAGACACCTCTTTGAGTACCAGCTGGAAGCAGCCGGGTTTCTGGGTGGGTGGAGTTGCCCTTCATTAGCAGGCACCACAAGGGAAAGGAGCTTTGCGCAGGCGGGGGTGGGGGCGGGGGCCTGGGGGGATGGGTGTGGATGAGGATTGGGCAGCTGAGGGTCTGCCTGTCCCTCTCCCTCAGGCCTCCCCCCACCAGGGCCAAGGAGGAAGTGGGAGGCATCTCACCCGTGTCCTTCCCAGCACGGGGCACAACGTGACATTTTCTATCTATAGCCTGTCCCCACCAGACAGTGAGCTCTGCGGGGCCAGGAGCCTCAGTGCTGTCTGTTCCCCAGGGCCTGGCACGTTAGACAAGCAGGGAATATTTACAGAGGGTGGGCCGTGGGGTGAGTGCCAGGTGTGTCCCCTGCTCCTCTGTACTGCCTCGGTTTCCCCCTCCGTAGAGAGGGCATGAGTCTGGGTATAGTTCTTAGCACCAGGCCTGCCTCGTGACTGTTGGGTGTGCTCCTGTCCCTTTGGGACTGCTGGAGCAGGCAGGAGACAGCAGGGTGGGGCAGAGGCCACACTGGCTCCTGCTGACGGCCACGTGGGCACTCGGGGAGCTCATGTGAATGACAGGCCCCCAAGATACGTTGTCAGTTCTCTGGGTCTCGGGCCACCCATCCACAAAATGGGAGAGCAGTTTGTCCTCACTGCTGGCAAGGTTGGCAGGAGGCTGTATTAGGAGAGGAAGAAGAGGAAAGGGGGCTAGGAGTCTACTCTGAGCTCCCCCTGCTGATATGCAGTCAAGACAGTTGGGACCACAGCCTGCTTTGCTGTTTTCTGGGCCATCCAGGCCTGGATGCAAACACCTGTGTGACTTCGCCAGAGGATCTGTGGCAGCTGAGCCCACAAGAGAGGCCAAGACAGCCGGACCTCAGCCATGGTCTGCAGGGTTCCAGGGCGCAGCCACTCCTGCCCCCTGAACCCCCCCCATGGCTTCCAGCTCCCCTCCACCCCAGGCTCTGCTTCAGTACCAGAAGGAACAGGCCCCCTTTCCCGGTGGAAATTCACACCTACAGCCCAACCAAGCTGTCTGCAGGGAGGAGGATGGTGAGGAAGGGGGAGCAGTTGTGGGATACAGGAGGCTGTCAAGAGGATGGACAGACAGATGGAGAGACTGAACCCAGGTTTCCATCTGTAAGTGACAGCCAGGGGCCAGGTGGGCCACCAGCCCGACTCCGCCCCCAGCCCTCACAGCCCAGAGTGATGGGGCTGGGTGATGAGTCCTGAGTCTGGGAGGCAGCAGGCAGGACTGGTTATGGAGAAGATGCAGAGCCAACAGGCTGTGGGAGAGAGGGACCCCTGGGGGCTCTCTCCACTAGTAGCTCTCACTAGGGACAGTTAGGCCAATCCTGGGGCTCTGTGATGTGAGGTGGGGGTGGTATGAAACCCAGGCTGAAGTCAGGGGTCTGAGGCACTTGGGGAGGGTGCTGTCCCATCCCTTAGGGAAGGCCCCCTGTCTCTCATCATGTTTATATCCCCCAGGCTCCAGGCTCCAGGCTCCTGCCACAAGGACAGCCCCTCCTTTCCATCCTGGCATCCCTACCCAGCGAAGGCCTGCTCTGGCATTCCTTTTGGGCTTTGCTCCAGTATCGCTTCCCCTAAGAAGGCTCCCCTGGCCACCCCCACTGTCCGGCCTCTCCCTGCAGGCCAGTCTTTACCACGCCGGCTTTCACTAAACAGGGCTTTCAGTATGCTCGTCTGGTTCCTGAGTGCCTGGTGGCCCTGGTGGCCCCTGCGCCACTCCGCGCCTCAGCTAGCCCAGGTGTGTAAGGCTGGGGGAAAGGGCTCTTGTGGGAACGAAGTCTCTGGGGCCAGCTGGTTGGGGGCTGGATTTAGGGGAGGAGCAGCCCCAGCCACCCAGTCGCCCCCACCTGTGGACTGAGAGCAGGTGGAGTCCCTGTGCTCCGGCCGGCCGGAGGGAAGCGGGACTCCTCGTCTGCCCTGTTCGGGCACAGCTCCTGCTTGGTAAGTAGTTTCACCTGCTGAGATGGAATTAGAACCTCGTGGGGAGTGACCACTTGGTGCCAGACTTCGTGCCAGCACCGAGGACAGAGAGGAGCCAGATATCACAGCCCCAGCCCTTCCCAGTTAGTGAGCAAGCCTGGCACGGAGACGAGTCAGTGTTCTCCAGGGCCAAACAGGCCCGAGAGAGGGGCAGAGGAGCTGACTTCCTGAGGCTCTTTGGCTGGTGAAGGACCAACCAGGACTCGAACCCTGGGGACCTTGACTCCAGGTGCATCTCCTCTCGGCCTGCTGGAAGGGGGTCTTCAAACAGAAAGGGGACTCTCACATCTCTGTGGCCCCCGGAGGGCACGTAAATGTGCTGTGGAAGGGGCAGCCCCGCTGAGCACCTGTCACCCGTGGGCCACAGAGGAGGGCCAGGTCAGGAGAGGGGGCTGCGGAAAGGTGCCCCTCACGCAGGGTCTCCCTCTCTCGGTCTACAGACCCGAGAGAGACCTTCCTAGGAAGGGGGGTCTGACAAGGCTCTTGTGAGAAGAGAAGGAAGGGGACAGTCATTTGTTGAGTATTTACTCTGCTCATGTGGTGCTAAGAGTTACGTTCACGAACCCATTGAGTTCTCACAGCAACCCCCAGCAGGCAGCAGCTCCCCCACTTTACAGATGCAGAAATGGAGGCACGCATGAATTGGTGAAGTCACAGGGTTTGAACTCAGGCAGGGCCAATCCCAAAACCAGCTCTCTTTCCATCTGGGTGCCTCACCATTTCTGGTCAGGAAGGGTAGCCCAGCGCTACCCTTGGCTCAGCCCTCTTGGGACAGCCGTCCCCTCTCCGATCTGTGAGCCACAGTATGATCTGCTAATATTGGGCTGCGTTCTGTGCAACTGCAAACTCGTTATAGTCCTATTTATCTAGTAGATGACACCCTGTCACAGCCCCCGGTGGTGCTGCATTTCTGAACGTTGTCCACCCACAGAATTATTAATCCTCTCATGTGGTGGCTGGTAGAAGGGGCAGGGCATCTGCTCCTCCTGCCCTGAGGGAGCCCTGGGCTGGGGCAGCTGGGGACCCCTGACAGCCCCACTAAGAGCCCCTCACTGCTCATCTCAGTTCCCAGCCTAAAGGGGTGCCTAGGAGAGGAGGCAGCCTGGGACGGGGCTCAGCCTGGACAGGCACCTGCAGGTAGGGAGAACCTAGGGGGTGGGGCCTGTCACTGCTCCCCTGTATGCCAGGCTGGGTTGGGAGGGGCGTCTCCAGCTGTATACCTGGAGCAGGGGAGTACTAGGGCAGGCCTCTCTGGGCAGCTGTCTCGTGCCTTCCAGAAGGGGCAGCAGATGCCCCAGGCCTGGAGATACAGTGAGGACACTGGGGAGGGGGCCGCAGCTGAGCCGGCAGCTGCTGAGTGCAGCGGGCAGAGCCCTGTAATTGGGCAGCCTGTTCCCAGATAAGGCCGATGACACTGAACAGCTTCCCGCTCCACACGCTCTGCGGCCGCTCATTTCCTGCTCCTGTGGCCGGCGATGCCAATTACCTCGCCTTCTGCTCGCCAGAGGCGGCTTCTGGGGCTGCCAGACAATTCCTCTGTCATCAGCCCAGCCTGCATCCTCTCTGGAGGGTGGGATGGCATGGCAAAGGCAGCATCAGGGTGAGTGGGACCAGCATGGGAAGACTGCACTGGGTATGGCAGGAGGCAGGGGTATGACACACAGACCCGAGCCACCTTGGGAAGGCCCCATTTTCTTTCCTGACCCCACCCCCAGAATGGGGTTCACTGTTTGCTGGATGGGCTGAGGAACTGGCAAGTGGGTGTGTGAACAGAACAGACAGACTGAGTTTTGCCCACCGCTGGTTTTTCAGTAGCTTTCCAACCTTGTTCCCCTTCTCTCTGCTCCCCTCCCCCCTACGCTGTGGACGCAAGGCCCTAGGGCCCAGTGTGGGTCCCTGGACAAGTCGTGGAGCACCTTGGACCGGCTGCCTGTAAACTGGAGTGATGAGGGCAGTGCCCTTGTGATGTGAGTGTGAGGATGGGACCTCAGGGCGCTCAGCTTGCCCAGTGGAGAGGACGCACTCCTTTTTTCAATTTTTAAAGCATTTATTTTAGTATATAAAGATGGGTCCAAATGAGTGATATAAAAAGTAAATTGGTGCGAACAATCAAAGATGTAGAGGTAGTAGCAGTGGTGTGCTGGTTTAAACACTGGTTCTGGTGGGGGGCACACCTTCTTTAGTGCCCAAAAGACATGTTCTGCTTGTTGGATGAGGACAGGCGCCCATTTTGCACTGGGGAAACTGAGGCTCACACAAGGGTTTGGCCAGTGCTGAAAGGACAGAATACCTCTGGCTTCTCCACTGCAACCCCGGACAGACTTGGGGGAAGAGGGGAAAGGGGTAGCCTGTCTGCAGGGGCAAAGATTGGCTCACCCTTGGGGGAGGTGGGAGAAGCATGGAAGAGGTGCGGGCTGTAAAGAGGGAACATGCACGTGCCACCTCCACTTCGCATGGATGTGGCCAGCCACTGGCTTGGGGGTTGTGAACACCTACTCCAGGAGGGGTGCAGCAGAGCGGGCTGCCTTGCAACCTGCAGAGGTGGTGGGAAGAGGTGCCCCCAGGATGGAAGGCTGGACAAAGAAAGTGGGTTCACCTACTCTGAGGGGGTATTCCCAGGCCTTTTCTCGGCCGGACCATGAGGGCTCAGGGGGCCCCAGGCCATCCCTGCCTGTAAGGCACCTCCACTCCTGTAGGGGGAACAGATAGCACAGAGGCTGTAAGCAGGGAGGTGTCTGTGCCAGGGGGCCTGTGGGGGCCAGCCCTGCTGTGGTGCAAATAGGGAAATGGAGGCCCCAGCCCAAAGAGGGGTGGATCACTCAGCCACTCCAGGCCCAGTCAGACTCAGCCTTCGCTCAGAGCCTGGGTCCATTCCTTCTCTGAGGGGTCTCAGTAGAGCCTTTTGAAGTGCATTTTGAGGTGGAGGGCAGGGGAGCTAGACTTTGAGAGGTCCGCCCCTGGGCGCTGATTGGTTGCCAGTCCCAACCTGACCCAATGAGAGGAACCTTGGCGACCCTGGGGGTGGGGCTTGAGACCCCAGGCGCCAGGCTCAGCGTTAGGACTGTAGCAGGGCAGGGAGCCGGGGTGGCACACATGCCAGCAGTGAAGGGCAGCACAGGGAGTCTAAGGGCCCCCTCTCACTCAGCGGGGGGAGCGGGCGAACAACTCCCTAAGGGGCAACTAACAGACCAATTAAGCTGCCAATAAAAAATTTAATCAAGTAATAATGCACCTTACTTTGTTTAATTAGTGTTCTGTCAAGTGAATGAATATTTAAGGCGCGGGTGTCAGTGCCAGCATCTGCCCAGCGGGCAGAGAGGCCGAGCCCACATTTCAATCCGCCTGACAGTTCCCCACACGGGCACTTGCCGCCGCTGCCCAGGAGGCCCAAGAGCTCCCGGCGAGGCGGGAAGCTTTCCGTCTCTAGGCAGGCCCACACAGCTGGCTGGTCCCTGTCTGGGCCTTAGTTTCCTCATCTGCAAAATGGGGGCAGGAGTCCAGGGGAGCTCTGCCAGTCCTGAAAAAAATTATTGTACTGATTTTGTTCCTGAGACCCCAGCGTCCCAGGTGGGTGCGGAAAGCATGTGGAGCCTGAGGGTCCAGTCTGTGCTGCTGCTGGTGTCCCCCTAGCCTACTCCCCCAGGATGCCCAGCATTTGTCAGCTCCGTGGCTACAAGGTCAGGGCTGTGTGCCTGCAAGGGGGGTACTTGGAGAAGACCCCAGACCAGCGATGCCCTGGGAGGTGCTCCTCCATGTGCCCCCGGCCTGTGTGACCCTGTCCGGGCTATCCTTCCATTTACTCGGCCTTTCATTCATTCAATAACTTGGGGGCTTGTGCTCTGTGCCCAGCCCAGGGTTTCCTTCCCTGGAAAATGTGGGACTTGCACTGCCTCTGCGAGGCCCAGTCTAGGAACCCTGTGAACCTCAGGTTGCTCCCCTTTCCGCTTGCATCTCCCCTAGCCCACGGGTGTGGGCGGTGGCCACAGCCCTCCCGGCCACACGTGTAGCCCCCCGGGGCTCGTTTGCCTGTTCCTGACCTGGGTGGGCCTGCACACAACTGAGGCGGCAGGCAGGGTCTTCCCTCACCCCCAGGCACCCTCAACTGCAGCGTCTTCCTTTCCTTCCTGCAAAGGGCCAGGCGCCCCCCTACTCCCCAACCACCTGAGAGCCTTGCGCTGGAAGGACTTTGGTAATTATTTGTTTCAGTTGAGCTGTTTTCAGTCTAGGCTAGGCTGAGTCTTGTAATGAGTATGGATTTGCCAGTAAATAAGTCCCCCGCTTCTAACCCCTGTAATAAATGCATTTGGAGTAATCTGGCGATCACGCGGTGTAATTGCTGGCTGTCAGGGCAGATGGATGCGCGCGCTGACTTTGCTGCTGTCCGTCCTTCCTAAACGCTGGGCCTCTGTCCCTGCCCCCAGCTGGAGGGGAGGGCCCTTCCACTAGGGGAGAGGAGTGTGTCTGGTCTGCTCGACCCAGTCTAGCCCTGGGGTTCCTCCTGCTCCCAACAGCAAGGGGTTTCAAGTCACCTGCTTCTGACCCCATAGTGCCCCTGGGCAACTAGTCTCTGGCTGTGCACTGCAATAAAATATGCATGGTCAGTCCACAGTGCCACCCCGGACTTGTTAAAATGGGATTATCTGTGGGTGCGGTCCCTATTCTGCATGTGCAAATGTCTCCTTCTGTCCCCAAATTAGGCAGCTAGAGCACTTTGGGGAGCAGCACTCAGTGGAACATTAAGTTCCAACTTTGCTTTTCAGAGAAGTAAATGAGATATTCTTGGACTCCGCCCCCCCCCCCTCCATTCCCCTTGCTTTTCTGGTGGCTACTTTTTCAAACAAATACTGCCTTGTTCATGTCTCTGAGACTTTGTCCAAGACTCTGCTTGGCGTGCCTTGGCCCCTTCTCTGCCTGGAGGATGTCCACTTGGCCTTGCTCAAAAGCCCCCTCCTCCATGAAGCCTTCCCAAACTTCCCCAAACAGGGGTCCCTTCTCTGCACTGCCCTGGCTGGCATCACAGTTGTTTTTTTACACAGGGGACTGGTCCTCTCACACTATGTGGGCTGCACCTCCCATCTGCTTCTGTGAGCAGCCTTCTGTGCTTTGCACAGTGCCTGGCACATAGTAAGTGCTCAATAAACCTGAGGTACATGAACCAATGAGCAAGTGATGAGCGTCGGCTGCCTCCCAGAGGGATTCTTGAGTTTGTGGGCTGACACAGCTAAGCTTATGCAGAGATCTCAAATCCTGAGGTCTTAGGTCCGACAAGCCCTCTGCCCATACCCTGGGACCCCTTGGGCACTCTAAATGTGCGGGGGTGACACCGTCCCACCTCACATGGGGCTGACGGAAACATCACAGGTTTCAGCTAAATCAGCTCTGCCGCCTCCTGCACGCTGGCACCCAAACTGGGGTGAGTGAGATTCTTGTAACAACTTGGTCAGGGTTGACTGAACACCAACCATTTGCAGACATGGGTCCTAGGTGCTGGGGGTGGAGCCACGCTGACAGATGCTGACATTTGACAAGACTGACAGACCTCTGCTGGGCAGGGAAGGAGCCCTGCTCCGTGTCTCCCACTCAGCAGTAAAGCTTCTCAGGGAAGCCACTTGTGCTAAAGGCTCTCAGTGCACTTGTCTCTGCCTTGCAGGGCCTGACCTGGGTCAAGGCCCCAGATTGCTGTACCCAAAACCAGGGCAGCAAGGTCTGGGGAGATGCCGGACGAGCCCTCCACCCTGGCACCACCTCCCAGGCCAGCCTTTCCGAGCCCTGCACCTGGGCCCTGAGCCACTCCTATGCTCTGGCCTGGCCTGGAGCTGGGAAACGAACTTCCAAGTGTGAGAGATGAAACCAGATAAGTGGAGGGAAAACGCTTGGCCCAGTGACAGTACGATGTGAAGGTTCAATCTCTATAGTGCAGTCGCAACAGAATGAAGCCCCTGTAGAGTAGACAAGGGCATGGACGCAGGAGCCAGGTGAACTCGTCTGGCTCTGTGTGCCCTTGGGCTGATCACTTGACCTCTCTGTGCCTCAGTTTCCTCAGCTGAACAGTATGGAGTGTGCTCCTCAGAGGGTCAGTATTGGCTCCAGGAATGAACAGTTGTAAAACACCTAGAGGATTGCTTGTGCACTGGAAGTGCCATACTTGTGTCAACTGCAAACACAGCCCCTATGTGTACCAGACACAAGGGAAGCCCAGAGAGCGATGGAGGAAGAGGTGGTGATGGTGAGCTTTGGTTCGGTAAGGGGTGGGGGAAGGGCAGTCTCGGGCACCCCAAGAAGCCTCCATTACTGGCCAGCACCCTTCCTTGCAGCTTCTTCCCCCTCTGCTGGGTGAAGCTCATGTAGGAATAAAGTTACCTCTAGAGGAGCGAGGTTTGGGTGACATGGGGGTGTGCGCTGTAGGGGTGAGAAGCAGGGACACACCTCAGTGTGTGCCGAAACCCAGTTCCCCCCATGACAGCCAGGCTGGCTCTCTGCCGGCTGTCAGCCAGCAATCACGGTTAATAAAGGCCCCAAATTAGCCAGCCAAGCGCAAGCACCTTCGCTCTAACAATGCAATTAGCACAGACAAAGCCTCCCGCTTCCTCCCGAGCCCCAGAGAGGGTGGCAGAGGGCGGGGGATGAGCCAGGCCCTCCCCCGCGAGCTGTGGAGAGGTTTGAAAAGGAACTGGTGATAGACCAAGAGGTGACAATGAATCGCATCCGAATGACGGCTCTTGTTGTCAGGCGGCCGTGGGGAGAGCACATCTTCAGTGGCTCTTTCTAGGTTACCCGGCTTTGAACAGTGACACCCACACATACCCAGGGCTCCTTCTCTCCAGCCCCTCTATCTCTCCCTCTCCTGCATCTTCTCTCGTCTTCTGAGGACAGATGCCGGCTGGGTTTACATGAATAAAACATCAGTGAAGGGGGAAAAAGTGCCAAACTGCACAGCCCAGGCTTGGGGACAGAAAGTAAGCAAGCCACATTGCCGGCTCCACGTGCCACCCTGCTTGTGCTAGGGATGGGGGGGGTCACCCAGGGGAAGGCCTGCTTGTGCAGGGTAGACCTGTTCAATGCCTCTGGCCCCAAGGGAGGGGGACGGGAGGTCTGGGAGGCTGAGCAGAGGGTGTGCACTGGGGCCAGGACACCGGGGCCGTGACTCCTCCACCTTCCTCTCCCGGCACCAGGTAGGCAGTCCCTGTCTTGGCTGGGCATGCGCGGCGGGTGTGTTATATGCATGTGCAGGGTCCTCACCCGAGACCTGCCTGCTGGCTGCCGAGGAGCTGGCTTCTCCTCTTTGGCCTTATTAAAACCCAGAGCATGTCCTGACAACACCAGAGCAGGGTGCAGAGGGTGGGGCCTCTGGCCAGACATTAAACAGCACAGCATAGGGGGCCTTTCTCTGAGTTCTGCCCTCCCCTCCTCCCTGCCCCCCAGCAGGCAGCCAGGCCTGGCACCCATCACCCAGTGGAGAGGCTGGCAGAAATGGGGCTGCCAGCCAACACCTTGGGCACTCAGTGGCCAGGAGCCCAGAGTTTCACAAGGACCATAATCATTCATTTGCTCGCTCATTCATTCATTTGTTCATTCGCTGAGTGCCTCTGGAGCCCACCTACAACGCATCAGGCAGGAGGACACCATGGTCACCGAGACAGACTCGGGACCTGCCCCCACTCCCACTCCCTGAGTGTAGTCTAGTGAGGGGACAGGCCAGATGCACGGCAGTGACAATGCTGCGGAAATGAGTTATGACGAAGGAGCCTGGGACAGGCGCCTGACCCAGATTTGGGGGCCTTAGGAGGTTTCCCAGAGGAGAAATGGGCTGGACTCGGGCCTGGAGGTAAGCATGGCAGGGTGTGTGCTTGTCCTGCGATAGAGGAGGTTTTAAAAGATGAAAAGGAGAGAGTCCACCCTCCCTCGATGCATAGCCAGCCGGGTAGGAGAAGGCTGTAGGAGGTTGGAGAGCACAACTCATCTTGCCTGAGGAAGGCTTCCCAGGGAAGGCCGCCTTTGGGTGGGCCTTGAGGGATGAATAGGAGCTTGCCAAGTGGCTACAGAGGTGTATTTAAAGAATCACTCTCCTTAGGAGATGTCTGTGTCCAGGCGGGAACATGGTGACGCTCACTGCCTTCCAGGTGCTTTGGACACTGCCACCCATTTAATCAGCACGGTGATCCTGTGACAACCCCGTTTAGACAGGGGCTGCATGATTGAAAGGCACATGGCCTGAGGTCACAACTGGAAAGCCACAGAGTTGGGACTGGGACCAAAGGGTCCAGCCCTATCCCCCACAGGGATAACCAGCGTGCTGTGCTGCCCCCAGTGCCACAAGAGGCCAATATGAATGCTTGCTGTGTGGCAGGCCCTTGCCAGGCACCGGAGGATGGGCACAAGTGCCGCCAGGGTCCCGGCCTCCTCCCTCATGCTGGACAGTCCCTGGGGAGACTGATGAGGTGTCCAGTGCCTCCCAATGACCAGTGTCCTGGTCCATTAGCCAGGTCCTAGGCAGCTTCCCGGGGACATGAGGGTTGAAGGGCAGAATGCATGTGGCCCCTGTGTCCCCAGGCAGGGCTAGCTTGGCCAAAGGCTGCTGGAGGCCAGGTGTGTCAGCTGGTGGGCTTGGGAGGCCAGCGTGCTCACCTATACGAAGGTGCAGCTCCAGGAAGCGGGCAGGGAGAGGCCTTGCTCGGTACCCACTCTGGCCGAACAGCACAGCTGCGTCATTAATAGGACACTCAGCCCCCTCCCCACTTCATTCTCCCTGGAGAGTGGTGAGGGGGGAGTACATTATTTGGCAAATAGCAGCTGTTGACGTGAAAATGAAATATAGATTCAATACCTGCGCCTTTCGGCTCGCAAATCTTGCCCCCAGCCCAGGTGACAGCCAGCACAGATGCAGACTTAGATAACAGAATGAGGGGGACAGACCTCACCCCAACTCCCCAGCACTTCTCCGTAGGGCTCAGGGACCCAGAGCAGAGACCAGGCTCTGCCTCCCTGCTGCCCCTCAGGGGGTGACACACACATGCTGTGGTTTGTGCACACACCACCTGGGCTGGCTGCCCCAGCCTGTGGCAGCCTCAGACTTGCCCCAGGGGTGGCCTGGCAGGTGCAGCCCAGCTTGGGAACTGGGAGTGGCCCCAGAGCTGTTAGCTTTCCTGACTGCAGGAGGCTGTGCTACCCACCCCCCCACACTCCCAAAACGGCCAGAGGGGTTGCAGGAGGAGCTGGGCAGCCTCTTCCTGCTCCCAACCATTTAGCCAGCAGTTCCCCTCGACTTTTACGACTGGGCTGGCAGTGAACTCATCCCTGTTACAATGCACTCAGGGACCCTGACAACTAATTCAATTTAAAACAGCCTTGCAATAAAAGCTCGGAACGGAAAACCACCGAGTCTTGGGGGTTATTTAACAAATTGCCTCACAGATAAATACATTAAAATGATTCTCAAACTGGAATCGTGCGAAGTTGAAGTAAAATTAAGAAAGTCGAATCAAAATGTAAATTAATGGCGTTGAGATGCAGCGTTTGCATTGGCAGGAGTCACGCGTGGGGAGCCTGGGCGCGTTGGCAAGGGCTCTGCCTTCTGTTCAGGTGACGTGGCACCTCCAGGCAGTGCCAGAAACCCCTTCAGTACCAGGCAATGGGGAGCTGGGGACCAGGCTAGCTTGACCCGCCTGTCACCTTCCTGGCCCAGCCTTCTGCCTTCAGGGACCCTCACACCTACAGCAGCAGCTGGGACCCTGCGGTTTGTTTCCTGCCTCTGGCCCAGCTCCCAGCACACCACAGCAGTTATAAAATGGGGGTGCCCGCGGCACCTACCTCACCGGTGGCAACAAGAAATAAAGGAGACTGAGCATGTCAGGGCCTGGCGCAGACCAGAGCCCACCATACCTGTGAGGTGCTAGGATGACGATGGCTGTCACTGTCACACATATTTACTGCTGAATGAGTCTTATGGCGTGTCTCTGCAAAGCTGACAGAGCTGGCATGCCCATTTGACTGACAAGTAAACTGAGGCCAGGGAGGCACAGAAATAGGAAGGGCCCCAGCACTGAGGGGCTTTTGCCTCCACCTTGTCCAGCCAGCACGGAGGTCCTGCTTTCAGTGCTCTGTCCATGTGTCTCTCTCCCTGCTGAGGGCAGAGAAGCTGGGGCTGGGCCGGCTGCCAGCCTGGTACCCAGATGATGGGCTCAGAACCAAGCTGCACCCCTTTAGGCATGTGCCCCCCACACATACACACCATGGGCCTATGCCTCTGAGTAGCCTTTCCACCCTGGCCAACCTCTGGGCTTCACTGGAGGTGCTAAAAACTGTAGGGGGCTTGGCAGGAGAAGTGCATCCATGTGACCCCCCCCCCCAGGTGCCAACAGACAGCGTTGGGAACATTATCTAGTGCTGCCTTTCTTGATAGTGCCAGAGCTCATCAGTCTGGGAGAGAAAAGAAGAGGGAATCCCCAGGGAACAGAGGCAGGGAGGGTTGAGGAAGGATGGGGCTGGACTGGAGCCCAGGGAAAGTGAGAGGGTTCAGGTGACCTCCCCTGTCCCAGCCTGGGATTGCAGGGCAGTTAAGAGAGGTGGACGGAGGGAGCCTCCGCAGGAAGGAGCTGTGTGTGTGTCGAGCCCCACCCCACCCCCCTCCTGGACTGGACGGCTTCACCTGGAACCACAAGCCCATCTGACACCCGAGACAGCTCCGAACCGGGAGGGGAAGGCGCTGCCAGCTCTGCCTGAGGTGCAGGCTGTCAGCTGTCTGCACCGGGTGGGGTGAGCAGCCTCACTGGGCACGCCAGGTTGGCTGGAGGAGGAGACGGGTCTCAGGGTGAGCACAGCCACTGGAATTCTGGGTGGGGAGGGGTGGGGCTCTCCCCACCTAAGCAGTTCCCCCAGTTGTGGGGCCAGTTGTGCTGGGGGGCTGAGGCTGCTGGCTCTGCTCTGCAATGGCCTGACCCTATCCAGGGCACGGGGGAGGCAGTCCCCTTCCCTGTGGGGACACAGTAGAGCTGGGCACTCATGTGGGAGGGGATACGGTGACACCCCGGGGCCTGGCCTGAGCAACTGCATCACCTCAATGCTTCATGGGAAACCTCTGCAAGCTGCAGGCGCTGTAGACGCAACAGGCTTCTTATTGACAGTCATTAAGTCTTTAGCAAATAGTTTAGGGAGAAAAAATAGCCATGATGAGGATTTATCTTGGGCGCCCATCCCAGGCCTCAGCTGTGAAGGCACGTGCTACAGGGACCCTCAGGGCTGGATCAATGTCGAGCCACAGAGGAGCAGAGCAGGGGCTCCAGGAGACCTGCGGAAAGCTGGGGGGCTGCGGGAGGGTCCTGGTGAGAGGCGTGGGCAAATACTAAGCTCTGGGCAAGGTGAATGTCAATTTCTTAGGGAAGGAATGCTATTGTTATTATTATATCCCTTCTACAGATGTGGCAACTGAGGCCCAGAGAGGCCAGGTCGAGTGCTCAGGGTCACACAGCTGGTGGGTGACAGAGATCAGAACTGAGTTAGTTCCTACTTCACTAAGTGGGGCGACTGAGGTGGATGGTCAGAGCGCAGCCCTCCCCCTCTTCAAGGAGGCCAGGCCAGGCAGAGCTCCCTGGGGTCCCGCAGAGCTTCCACTCAGGGTTAGGGTTCTCCTGGCCTCAGGCAAGTCCCTGAGCCTTTCTGAGCTTGAGTTTCCTCTCCCATGAAATGCAGCTGCAATGGCAGGGCTGGGCCTCAGGAGGAAATGCGTGGGAAGTGTTTAAGAAACTATAAAATGCCAAACAAACAAGAGGCTAGCAGGAAGCTTCCCCTGCCCTCCTCACAGGCAATTGGAGGGCCACCTGATTGGGGTGGCAGGCCAGGCAGGACCCAGCGCGGCCGCCGCCGCCACCACCACCGCCATAACAAACTTGTAGGCGAGTACGCTGGGGCCTCGGGGCCGCCCAGCTGATCGGGGGCAAATTTAACAGGACTTTGAAAAATAAAAAGGTAAAACAGTAAACCGCTGCCCGCTCCTCCCGCTGCAATAAAAATGGATTTATTTGTTCGTGGAATGAAATTTAATAACTTTGGCGGGAGATGAGGCGTGAACAATAATAGTTTTTTGCTCTTTCTCGATGTGGAAGGGTAGAGAGGAGGAAGGAAGAATGATGGGGGGACCCGTCTGGGACGCTGTCGGGCAAGGGGGCGCTCCGGGTCCGTGTCCTCCAGGGATTGCTTAAGTAAACCGAGAGGGGCTGTCTATTCACTGCTCCCAAAGAAGTCCGTACAGTTCCTCACACCTTCCCGTTTCCCGTGCCAGCCGGACTCGTCTGTGCTTCCCTGTACCCCTGTGGGACACCAGGCCCCTCGTGCTGCCCCCCCCCCCCCCCGCCTGGGCTGCCTTTCTGCCCTTGTTGTCAAAATTCTCTTCACCCCCCAGCGCCCCTTCACAAAAGTCCTCTTCTCGGGCTCCCATGGCGCCCCAGCTGGGAGCAGCCTTCCAGCCTCCCCTGAGCTCCCCCACTCCCCGTGAGTACCCCTCTCAGGGAACCCACCCCATTCTCCACCCAGTGCAGGGCCGTGCAGGGTCTATTCCTGGGGCCCTGCACACAGCAGCTCCCTGGCAGTGCTGAGTGAACGAATGAGCAAAAGTCGTGGACAGAGACCCAGTGCCTGCCTTTCACTGGGACCTGGTCGGGGTGGGGGCTGGGCTGAGGGCAAGGAGAGTCCCCTTGCAACCTTCCCAGGCAGCCACTGCTCCTGGACAAGCTGGGGTCAACCAGGGGCCTACCCCAGACCCCAGACGAGGAGCCTGCTCCTGGAAGCTCCTGCTCCTCCAACTACTGCCTGTGTCACTTCACCTCTCTGGGCCTCAGTTTCCCTGTGTGTGGAGTGGTTGTGGGATTGCCGTGAGACCAGGGCCCTTTGTCAGGTGTGGCAGGAGACTGGGCTGCTCTGCCCTCAGGGCCTGTGGGTCCTGAGACCATGGGGAGTGTGGATCTTTAGGGGCCCTGAGTCAGGACTCAGGCTGTGTGCAGGGGTGCGAGTGGTGGGGGACCTGGGGGGAGCCTCAAGGAGCTCCCCCAACCAGCCCCATGGCACTTCCAGGTCCAGGCTGCACAGCCTGAAGAGGCCTGAGCGGCCGAGGGGGGCTGGCCGGCTCCTGTGCCGCGCTCGAGGGTCGATAACAAAACAAACGCACTATTGACCGACTGCCGCTCACTAAATCCTCCCGGCAGACAAGATGATGTGAGCCCGAATCGACTGCTGAACTCATAACCCGCTCAGCCCTGCCCGCTGGCAGTAAGAGGAGGGGGCGGCGGAGCAGTGGCTGGGGCTTGGGGAAGGCAGGGGTGGGGGGCAGCGCCTCACTTCATCCTCACACTGCTCTGGGATGGAGGGGCTGGTCCTGCAGCTATTGCACAGGCTGGGCACTGCTGGGAGTCAGGCCTGGGGACAGTGGCTTGGTGGGTGGGTCAGGGCTGGCCATTGGGGGCTGCCTCTGGCCCAGGTTTTGGAAGCCCAAAGTGCAGGAAGCCCAGAAGCTAAAATTAGGATGTCAACTGATCCAGGTCTTTTATTTTTAATTAAAATAATTACATAACGTCAGATAAGTACAAAAAAATACATGTGGCATCTCTGTAAGTTATGCAGCATGATGGTAAACCACACACGCTGAGCCTGCCATACAAATTAAGTCCAGTGGTTCGGTGCCCAGGCTGCTGGGTTAAAACACCAGCTGTGCCACTTCCCGCTGTGTGGCCCTGGGCATGTTACTTCACCTCTCTGTGCCTTGGTCGCCACAACCATAAAATTGGGATAATAAAGAGCACCCCCTACCCCCACCCCAGTTATAGAGTTGTTCTGAGGATTAAATGAGTTAAGCTTTCTAACGCATTAGGAGCGCAGGAAAAGATAACGGCTCTTGGAATTTGGGGTTTATTTCTTCTTTGCTTCCTGTTGCAGTTTCACCTGACATGTGGCCCAGGGGGTCCCTCACCTAGCCTTTTGAGGGTCTGTGGACCCCAAGACTCCCATGTAAATCTGAATGTCTGGACAGGGGTCGTATTCCAGCAAGAGGATCAGATTTCCAAGATGAGCCCCTTCGAGTAAGGACCCCTGATACGCTCCAACTGCCCCGTCTTATGAAACGTCCTGTGGCCCAAAGAGGAAGAGAGTCCCACCCGAGGTTAGCCAGTGGCAGAACGGCAGAATGGCAGGTCCAGCTGCTGATGGCTCAGAGCCACTTATCCCTGTTCCAAGATGCCTGGCCCCATGCAGGGAGCCTGGGGAGGGACCAGAGCCACCCCCACCCCCCACAGGTTCTGAGGGCCAAGGCACCATGCACAGACCTAAAGGGCTGCATCCGGGCATCTCCTCTGAGCTGATGGTGTCCGGTTGTGACCAATGAGCCTGGACGGTGGCCTCTGCAGATCTACCGTCCCTATACCCACCCTCACTCCTCTCTAAGGCAGCCAAGGCCAGACTTGGGGTCCCAAACATCTGCCACCTTCTAGCTTCTGCTCTGGCCAGGTTACTTAGCTGCCCAGAGCCCCAGTGTGGGTGTCTATAAGATGGGCAGAATAAAACTGGGGGGTTTCGGAAAGGATTAACTGAGGTCATACGTGGCACTTATTAACTCGTTAATTCAAAATTAGTGGCAGTTCCCTGTTGTGCCAAGGCCATGGGCCCCAGGCCCAGGCCTAGGAGGTATAGCCCAGAGCCCAGAGATGGCGCTGGGGGTGCATCTGTGGCTGGGCTGGGAGCCCGTGTGGTCTGGCACGTCAGATGGTGTGTGAGTGTGTGTGTGCATGTGGTTCTCGCCTCCTAAACACACTCCTCAGGGAGTAAAAGCTGGGCCTCGGCAGGGTAAACACTGCAGCTTCCCAAGGAGACACCCAGGAGAAGCGGCCCAGCCCTGTGCTCAGGGAGTGGACGCCCCGCAGCCCCAGAACCTTGCAGGGGCCAGAGCCATAGCTGGGACCTGGGTCCGGCCCGGCCTCCTCTGGGCTCTGCGATTGGAGGGCTGGCTAGACTGACAGCGGGGTGGGAGGCCAGGGCTCTGACCACCAGGACTGCCTTGGAGGCATGAGAGAGAGGGGTCTGACCAGCTGACCACATTCCCATCATGTCAACACCTGGGGTGACCTGTCAGCCCAGCCAGTCAGAGGGATGTTGGGCGGAATACCCCCTCCCCACCCCGTCCTGTCTCCCCCATCCCCTAGAAAGAGTCACTTGAAATGGCACAAGTAGACATGAAACTGGCTCAGGATAATGGTCTCCTTTTATGATTCAGAAACTGAGGCACAGAGACAGGAAGGGCTTCCCCAAGGCCCCAGAATCCAGTCTGTGGGTTCTTTCCTCCCTGTACCAAGGGGAGAGGCTTATGAGGGAGGTCCAAGGCTGAAAAGGGAGGTCTGGGATCCAAGACCCTGCCTCAACCACCTGCAGGACAGAGGAAGGGTGTGAGGATGGGGTTGGGGGTCTTGGCCTTGGGAGGCTTGGATTCCAGTGTGGCCCCAGGAAGCAATTTGTTCTCTCTGCACCCCTTTCTTCTACTCAGAGAAAATGGTAAGCAAGGAGTTCATTCTGGCCCAACCTGGACTCCTTTCCCTGGACCCCACAGGGTGGCTTGTGAGGGCCCTTCCCAGAAATCCTGGGCCACATCTAGACAGGCTAGGGGGTCCTGCCTTCCCAATGACCCCCCCATCGCCCCATCTGGAAAGAACGGTGCCCCAGGTGGCCCTGCTGAGTCTGAACCATTCCCTGGACACCATCCAAAGTCTGGCACTTGAAATAATTCATTTCTTTGGGTCCTCATCACAACCTGCTATTGTTCCCATCTTACAGGCGGGGACACTGAGGCTCAGAGAGGCTAAGTAACTTGCCCAAAACTGCCCAGCGGGTAGGTGGCATAACCACAGGCAGGCTTAACCTGAAGGTATGGGTGGAGGTGGATGGATTATGTGGCCCCGCTGCCCCTTCCTCTCAGTGGCTGGATTCTTGTCCTTTTCCATCCTAACTTGAAGGGACAATCTACACAGTTCCTGAGGAGGGGGAAGTGGAGACTCCAGACAGGCCCTGAGGTGGAGAACAGCTGGAGGGAACACCCCCCCCCCACCGCATTGTTTTCACTCCTTTGGCTGCCTCCTTACTGGTGGCCCAGCCCCCACAACCAGAGGCATCTCCCTAAAACGCAATTTGACGCTGCTAGTAGCTTGCCCAGCTCAGGGGCCCTCATGAGACAATGGACCCTGTCATCCCTCCCCACTCTCTCTCTGCTCCTCAAATAAGCCACCCCCGTGCTCCCTGCCCTCCTTCATCTCAGCCTGCATGCTTCTACTTCCTCAGCAAGGCCCTCTGACCCCCTCACCAGGGGTCCCCCACTTCACCTCCTGGGTCAAAAGAGCCCCCTCACTGCACCCTGGTTTAGTAGCTCCCAGGTGCGGAGGCTCCCGGGTGCCGAGAGCAGCCTCGTGCTCTGATCCGTGGCCCGCCTCCAGCACCCCGGAGCAGTGCCTGGCATGTCACAGGTGGGCCGTATGCACTGAGTGCATGAATGAATGAATGTCTTCTCTGCGCTGGGCCCTGTCCTGGCACTGGGGATCTAGAGATGGCCGACTTTTATGTCACTGCTCTAGTTCTCAACCAGTATCAGCTCATTTAATCCTTACAACAGCCTTATTCAGTTGGTGGATACTATTATTATTCCCAGTTTCCAGAGTGGGGAGCTGAGGCACGGAGAGGGAAGTAAAATTGCCCAAGGTCACACAGCCAGGATTTAGCAAATAAAAATACCAGATGTCCAACTAAATTTGAATTTCAGAGAAATAACCAGTAATTTCCATAATGTACGTATATCCCATGTAATCTTCGGGACTTGCTTATGCCAAAAAAGTATTTGTTGTTTGCCTGACACGCACATTTAAGTGGGTTCCTGTATGTTATCCACCAGCCGTACACAGAAGAGGTAGAAAGGACCTAGGAGGTGGGAGATTAGAGGCAGATTGAAGCCCAGAGCAGGCCGGGCCTTGCTACTGATGGAGTGAGGGCAGAACCCAGGCTCTGGACTCCCATCCCTCCTCAGTGGGCTGCCCCAGACAGCCAGGCCTGGTGCCACCCCACCTCCACCTCCACAACTCAGCAGAGCTGCCCGGTGTCCCTCTGCCAGGTGCCCGCTGCAAGTCACAAACCACGTGGCGCACGGATCTCCTCCTCTCCAACTCACCCCTCCACCACCCCTTTCCGTCTCATGCTCCTGCCTTGCTCATCTCCTCGGCTTGGGGCTAAGACTTTCTCATGTGGAAGGGATCTGCACGGAGTGAATTTTCACAGCTGGGTTACCACCTCCTAAAAATAGGGCTGAGTGATGGATAGGAGCTGTCACAGGCCCTCCAGTGGTGGGGAGTGGTGGGAGGGAGGGGGATGGGTGGGGTGAGGGGTCCACAGATCCCAGCCCAGTGCTCTCACCCCAGGGTGACTCCCCAGCCCTGGGTGGGCCTGAACCCCCTCTTACTAATGGGGGACAAGCTGCTCCATGTCTGAGGTCTTCAGAGCTGGGTCTGAGCCTCTGGGAGGAGACTCCTGCACAGGCACGAGCCACACCAGGCCAAACGATTCACCTGTCCAACAGGTGTCCTCCTGCCTCCCCACTGCCAGAAACATCCCCATCTGGGAAGCTGGGGCAGTGTCTCCGCAGGGATGTCTGGGAATCAAGGACCCTGTCACAGGGCTGCCCTGTCCTCCTTCCCCCTCCCCAGCTGTGCCCCATCCTCGATTTTGTTTTTCAGTTTCTTGGTTTTTAAAGACTCATCAGCCTGACCTTGCTTATGGGCATCTGTGGAGACATAGCCGGGCTTCCGGCTGCGGGTGGGCAAGAGGAGACAAAAGGGCTCCTTGCTCCCAACACACATACAGACACTCAGCTCACACACCAGGGACACACACACCACAGATGGACACACACACACACACACACACACACACACACACATCTCTCCCCCTTGGTCTCTGAAGACACTAATATTTAAGTACAGGTGGGAAGGGGCTCCAGCTGGTGTCACTGCCCAGTCACTTATCGGGCCAGCAGTGGACCGACACTGCCGAGGGAGGATCCCCCCAACCCATGGTTGGGCCTCTGGCTGCCCAGGAGCCTGAGAAGTCTGCTGCTCGGCCACATGGCAATGGGTGGGCTCCAGGAGCCCGTTCTGGCCCAGCCTGGCGTCCTCTCCCCCATCACTCCTCTACCTGGGTCCCAGGGGCTCTCCCCACATCCCAGGCCTAGGTGGTCCCATGTAGGCTGAGCAGCCGCTCCCTTCCCCAAGTATGCCCTCGGTCGACAGGTATGCACAGAGCGCCCTCCGAGGGTGCTGGAGACAGCCCCTCCCTTCCTCACGCCGCCCCCGGCTTAGCCTCCCGCCCAGCCCAGAGATGCTGGCAGAACAGGCCGTGCCCTTAGCCCAGAAAGACGATGCCCTCCGGGAGGGAGTTGGACACACTGGATCTCGGCGCAGGTCGGAGACGTGAGACCCCACCCCGGCCTCTTCTCCAGCCCAAGGCCCCACCCAATCCTATCTGCAGTGCCGCTCTCAGGGGGCTAGGCCGCCTTGGAATTACATATTAAATGCAGCTGCACCGAAACATGGCCTCAATCCAATTACGCCAGGAAACAAGAGGAGCGCTTAGGCTAATCTGGTTATTCCTGCCCGGCCTCCCTCAGCGGCCTCGGAGGGATGCCCAGGAGGGCAGCTGTCTGGGTGGGCATCCGCGTGAGCACGGCCTTGTGCCCCCTGGGTCCCAGGGGGTGGCCGCAGCACTGACTGCCTGTCTCCCGAGGCAATCTGCCTGCAAATTCGACTCCCACTGGCAGGGAAGCCATGGGGCTATGGAGAGACTTCTCCGCTGGCAACCTGGCGGAGTCCTTCATCGATCACCCTACAAACAGTAGTTAACTGAGTGCAGAGCGAGGCACCGCCCGATTGGGCAGGGGGACCCAGCAGGGCAGGGAGAGTGGACTGTGCCTTAGGGAGGGCACCCCGAGCTGTGGGGATAGGCAGGGGAGTAAATCTGAAAGATGGTTTCAGATGGGGTAACAGTCAGGAGAGAGGTCCCTCTAAGGAGGAGGATTTGGGGAGGCCACAGAAGACAGGATGGGGGGCCAGGAGCAGTTGAGGGCTGGGGAAAAACCAGAAGTGGATGGAGCCCTAAGCAGCTAGGCCACATTCAGGGCAGGCTGGGAATTGCCCCCTGGAGGAGGTGATGGTTGGGGCTTGGGGGCAATTAGGAGCTGGGTCCAAGAGCTGGTCCTGCGGGGTGAAGAAGTCCATGGGGATCAGAGCTCAAGGCCAAAGTGGGGTTCGGATTCTGGGTAAGGCTCAGAGGCCAGGGCTGAAGATCCCACTTCTGGGTGGAGGCACTAGGTGGGAGGATAAAGTCCCTGACCTGGAACCCCAGACCTCTGTCCTCCATCCTGCAGGCTCTGGGCACCCCAGGAGGGGCAGGCAGGGTTGGGGTGTCACCCAAGGGGTTCCCCTCCAAGAGGAATCTGGGAGATTCCTGGCCGTCCGCATTTGAGACTGAGCCCCCTGCCCAGGCCGCTTCCTTCAGCTCAGATTTGCCAGGATCTGGAAGGCACGAGAGTTCTGAGATGGGCCCCAGCACCACCTTCCACTCCACCCCCCACCTGTCCTGCCCTGACTTCTCTCTCTGAAACACTCCTGTGCTGTTTGCACCTCCTGTGTGCCCAGCGTTCCCTGGCATTTCTTCCTTTCATCCCATTAACACCTCTTGGGTGGGCACCATCTTACAAGTGAGGAAACCAAGGCTCAGAGAGGTGAAGTGACAGGAAAAATAAGTAAATAAAGATCAGGTTGGAATCGAAGCCTGCTGCTCAGAGGCTGGGTTGTCCCACCCCCACCGTGCTCCCTCTTCTTAGGTTGTATTTCTGTAACCTGCGGCGAACCCTTTAGGCCGAGGTGGGAATAAATAAATACTACGTACATAAGTAAAGAATGAGAGGCTGCAGGAGATGTTGACACCAGGTCAGAGCTGGGTGGGAGACAGCGTGGACAGGACTGTTCCTGGGCCCTTTTGCGAGTGTGCAAGTGGCGGGTGGGGAGCTCCCGAGGTCCCCCAGCCCCAAGGTCAAGAGTGAGTCAGCAGCTGACACATGGCACCCGCTGGGGCCTGGGCCAGAGGAGGACAGCTGGGTAAGGGTGAGGGGCAGTGTGGGTGGCAGTGTGGGGGTGTGCGTGCCTGAGTGGGCTCCTCACCTGTCGCCACTTAGAGCCCAGAACCTGATGCTCCTGTTATAATGCAAATATGTTGACACATTAATCCCTCCACCCTTGTGAGCACACTGGGAGGATTCACTCAGCAGTTGCAAGCGACAGAGCTGAGTCCCCAAGCAAAAGGACGCAGGGCCCTTTGACCCAGATTGGAGCAGAGAGTGGGAATGGCTGGTGTAGCTAGTGGAGGCTCCCAGATCCCAGGGGGTCTAAAAGAAGGACCCCAGATTCCTGGGGGGGGTGACTAAAGGGTAATAGAGACCCTCAAGTGTACCCTATCCCCCCTCCACAGCTTGATCCTACCTCTGTGCGCCAGGATGCTGGGCAGCCCCGGCTAAAGACCACCATTGGGCAGGAGCTGGGGACCACCTACTCCGCAGTGCAGACACCCCCCAGCCATTGCCATGGGTGGCGTAAAGAGTTGTCACAAGTGGAGAATAAACGTGCTGGGTTCAGGCTATACCTTTCCTGGCCCCTCAGGAGCCCAGGCTAGCAGTGAGGCCAGGCCGATGGGGTCTGAAGTTTGTCCCTCCCCATCCCATGTGAGTGTGTGTGGGAGAGTAAATGTGTACAGAGGTGCATGTATGCATATGTGCATACACACACGCCTTGTGCAATCCTGGGTTGTTGCAGCCTCCCCCTCTGAGCCTCCTCCCCAGGCCTGGGCAGAATAGCCAGCAATAGGCACTCGGCCTCCAAAGGTGACACGGCCATTTCCGGGCCTGGATTCCTGCAAGTGGCAGTGTGAAGTGTGTGCACGGGCATGTGTGAGCACGTGTGTGTCAGAGTGCTGGAGTGGGGTGCTCCTGTACTGAGCAACACTGGGCCCCCCTCAGCTTCTCCCGCCCTGGCTGAGCTGTCTCAGCTCCCCTTCTCTCCACAAGCGCCTGCCTTGGACAGTAGCTGGGAGGCAGCAGATAAATCTCAGGGGTAGTGGGAGGAGCCTGAGCTCTGGGGTCAAAGGGCCTGTACTTGGGTCATCCCTACTGACCTCATTCCTGGCAGTTTCTTCATCTCGCTGAGCCTCACTTCTGTATCTGTAAAATGGGAGCACAGTGCCCACTCAGGAAAGCCCCTAGGAGGATCCCAACACGTGGTAGCGGGGTGAGTGGTATGGGGCCGCTCAGCCAGCAGGAAGCAGGTTTGTGCACAGGGAGCAGGGGGCTTGGCCTGGGGGACCCCAGCATTGTTCCTCATCCAGCCAGATTGGACAAACCCAAAGAGGTGATGGATGCCCTGTCAACTGTAACCGAAAAAAAAATTTTTTTTTTTAAATGAAATAAAAAGAAAACAAAGAGGTGACGCCCTGGCCCTGATGGGGAACCAGACCAGATTACTAGAAAGTCAAAGACCCCTCACCAGCTTTGCAAACCCCCAGCTCCCCCCACCCCTTGCAGCCTGGGCACTGCCCCGTGACAGTGAGGGGTCCACGTGCAGGGCCATGGTTACATTATCACGTCAGCTAAAAACAATAGGTCCTATTTTACAGACTGTCCCATTTTACAGATGAGGAAAGTGAGGCTCCGAGAGGGATAGTCGCTTGCACAAGATCCTCCAGTGTGTCTGAGATTCAAGCCCAAGCAGTCAGGCCCCAGGGAAGATGAGGGTGCTGGGGACAAAAGGCTGCTGGGTGGGGTCCATCTGAATGGACAGGTCGGGGTATCCAGGGCCACCTCCCCCAGAGAGAGGGTTGGGGTTTGGCAGGGCTCCTCGGGAGGCAGCGCTGTCCCTGGACACGGCAGGGAGGCCCTGGCAGAGGCAGTTCCCGCCCAGAGCAGATTCTGTCCTGTTCAATTTAGAGCTGAAGTGCCAACAAGGCTCAGAGTCCGCTGCTCCCACCCCAAATCAAATTCGGTGCTATGATTACTCTGCGGGCAGCGGCGGGCGGCCTTCCGGGGAGGGGTGGGGAAGGCTGGCACGGGGGCTAGGCCCAAACATCGGGCTGGTGGCGGTTTCGGTGGGGGCCGGGCCATTTGTCTGGGGCAGCCAGCTCAGCTGGCCGGGATCTTCCACCCAAATTAAATTTTAACCCAGCTCATAAATCTTCCAGGTCCTTCCCCTGCCACCTGCTGGGTCCAGCGGCAGCCACAGCCGGGGCAGGCATGGGGATAGCCTCATCCGATACTCAGTGTGGCCCTGGGGCAGCAGGACCTGCCTGCCTTGGGGAGAAGGAACAGTCATGCACGGACAGGCCTGGGGGTCCCGCCGGCCACGGGCCACTGGGGCTGGCTAAGGGCCCGGCCTGGCTGTCCCAGGCAGAAGTTCTGTGTCATCAGTTGGGGGCCTTGAAGGCTGTGGGTGGCTCTTCTGTCAGAAAGGCCCGGGTTCAATCACAGCTCCGTCTCTTCCCAGACTGGCCAGCTTAGGTGGGTTCCCTAACTTTTCTGGGCCTCCGTTTGTGCAGCTGTGCAGTGGGGAAAAAACAGCGTCCCCTGTAGGGGCCTAGGGAGGAATAATGGAGGTGGCGCAGATAACGAACACATTGGGGGCAATGAAAGTGGGCTCCTCTGGGGCCACTACCAGCCTTGCCCATCAGGGCGGTAGGCTGGGCGCTCTTTCTCGTCCCTACAGCCCTGGCCCCCAGCAGATGGGGAGTGGCCTTGCAGGCCCAAGGGAAGTGCCCTTACTTATTTGCCGTTTTGTGGCGGTGCGAGGTATGCAGCCAGCCACACCAACGGCAGGGCACAGCTCATGTCCGTCTTGTGCCCTGTGACCACCCAGCAGATCCAACATTGCTGCTCAGCCCCAGGCCTCCCCCTGCCCCCAGCTTTCTAGTCTCATCCCAACCCGCCCTTCCCCTTCTGCCCTCCCCATGACACACCCAGCCTCAGGGTGAAGTCCAGACCCCTCCCCCCCAAAGCCCCCACACGGCTTGTCCCAGTACTGCCCCAAAGCCAGCCTTCTCTCTGCCGGCAGGTCCTGCTCAGGCTTCAGGTATCGGATGGTACAAATTCAATCCACGTGTAGGGACGGAAGAGAGAGAGGGAGGAAATCATGCCCTAAGTGCAGATGATGGTACCGAGGGGACTCTGTGACACGCCCAGATCCCCAGACAGTGGCAGCGCTGGCATCCTCCCCTCCAGTGATGTCTGCAACCTGTGCAGGGTGGTGCTGAGAGGGAGCCCGCCAGCTGTCCCCTGACCCTGTAGGACGACTGCTGTTGTCCTCTCTCCTCCACGGTTAGCGGCACAAAGAGGAAAAGCTTTCCTATGTTGAGACCCCTTCCCTGGCCCCCCACATCTCCCTGGAACATGTAGAGTCCTAACACACGGTGCCCTGCTCCCCACCCTTCACGACCCCCTGCCCTCGGCCCACCGCATCTGCTGGCCTTTACCCACACAGCTGCCACACGGCCACCGCCCGAGAGGCTGTCACTGTGATCTATGCCCCACAAATGCATGTTTCTCCTCTACCAGGACAGCACAATGAACATCCCCACCAGTTAACGATGCGTGGCTATATTTCACCTGCACCCAAATGTGGGCCATGAAGGTAATAAAATCAATGACGGCGCAGCTCAGTGAGGCCCGGGATTTGTGGGTCTTGGAGGAAGCCCCAGCCCCATGTCAGTGCCCGGAACTGGGCCCTCTGCAAAGATCCCCAGACATGAGGAGGGAACAAGCCCGCTGCTGTCCCCCCTGAGAGTGGCTGCCAAACGGGTGCTACTTCTGCTGCCCAGGGAGGAAACAGGGGCAGATTAGGGCAGGGGAGTTGTCCCTTCTTGGGCACCACCATCCAGACCTCCCTCCTCCCTTCCACCCTCTTGCCCCACCCTCCTAGGCTGTAGGTCAGGCCAGCCCCCCAAAACCGAGCCCCTTGTTCTCCCCGGGGCTCCTGCTTAGGGCAACAGGGATGACCTAGGCCAAGAGAGGGGCCCCTTGGGTATGTCTGGCTTCCACCCAGCAAGCTGTGTTCCCTGGGAACTAGAAGGGCAGAGTCAGGCTGGGCACACCCCCAATGTCACCACCCTGTGATGAAGCTCTGGGCTGGGAGGCAGGGATCCAGGTCCCAGGCTGCCAGGAGCTGCCACTGATGCCCCAAGGTGACGGTGCCCCATGGAGTGGGCACAGCTAGTGCCAGCTTCCTGCCAGCCTCATTCCCACAGCCTGGATGTGGATGGCTGGAGGCTGGACCTCTGGCCCAGGACGGCCTTCTCTGCATTAAAGCAGTCACTGACCACTTTCCTCAGGGCTGTTTCAGAAGACAAGGGAGGACAGAAAGGGCTTAGCTCCTCATTTCTGGGGCAAAGAAGAGGCAGGAGAGGCCCGGATTGTCAGAAGGGGACTCCAGGCCACCTGAGCCAGAGGCAGGGAGGACCTTGCCCCAGGTCACCAGCGTGGTGACAGCCAGGGCCCACACGAGCGCCGTCCCCATCACTGTCTCCTGGCCTCCTTCTCTCGCTCCTCCCATAGATGCTTGGGCTCCCGAGTCTCCTGCTCCCACCCCAGGCCCCAGAGGACTCTGTTACTCAGAGAGTGTTTGGCAAAAATAAAGTTGAGCCACCTGGGGACTCCTCCAGGTAAGTAGATAAAAGTCACTGCCTCCCCTGGGGAGGACCAGGTGGGTGCTCCGGGAACCGTAACCAGGAGATGGAGGAGCCCTGCGTCAAGACGCTCAGCTGCCAGGCAGAGCTGGGGAGGGGCAGGAGGGACTTGGGGCAGAGGCTGGTCCAGCCCCAGCTCTGCCCCTCTGAGGCCGACAGTTTGGAAGTGGCTGCTCTGGGCCTCGGACTGCTGACCTGTGAAAGGGAAGCACAAGCGTGATCCTTGCGGGGCTGCCACGCGTGAAGGTAAGCCTTCGCAGATCAGGCAGCGGCCCTCAGTAACCACCAGCCTCACCTTGGACAGAAGGTTGACTCTACTTTCATTTGCATGTGGCAGCTGGGACCACAGCCATCTGCGGTGGGACCATGTGACACCTTAGTCCCTGTACTCTCCTGGGCATAACTGTCCAGCTCAGGGGCTTCTCGTGATGTATCTGCATCTCTCCTCCTGCCCTGGAGGGCTCAGCTCAGCTTCCTGCTTTCACCTTGGCCCCCAGAACCTCCATGCCAGCCCCTTGGCCTCCGTACCCTGTCCCCAGCATCCCGCTCGGAGGTACCCACAGGGCCCGTGCAGAGGACACCTGCGAAGGGCTGCACGTTGCTTGCCTGGCAGCCCGACAGCACTGCTTCGAGTCCCTATGGCTCCAGGCTGTACAGCCCTTTACAGTTTGTCTCTCCTGGTCTTCAGCACATCTCCCTTCCTCTCTAAGTTTTTGTTTTTCCGTCAGCACAGACTCAGAGCCAGGCTGTTGTTATCTCAGCTGTGTGACCCAAGGCAAGTCACTTAACCTCTCTGGGTCTCTGGTTCCTCGTCTGTGAAATTGGGACAATATGCTTCCTCACAGGGTCATTAAGAGCATAAAATGAGTCAGTGCAGACAGTAAAAGATGTTGAACGTGCCTGGCACACAGTCGGCTCACAGTAGGTGGAAGCAACTATTCTGTTACTTGGCAGGGGTCAGAGCGTATTGTAGGGGCTGTTCACACAGTCATGGGCGAGGTCAGGGGAACCAGCAAAGGAGAGCAGGCTCTCTGGGCAACAGCGGGGAGCTGTCATCGTACAGGCCTGAGGGGCAGGGGAAGCAGTGGTCACTCGACCCACAGAGAGGGTCGCCAGCAAGGGAGGGATGCAGAGGACAATCCACACTCCGCCTGGCTCTCCTCCTTCCCTTTGAGCTGCCGCTGGGGCTCCTAGTGGCTATGCCCAGCCAGAAGCCAGGGGTCCAGGGACCCGCTGGTGACCAACAGCCTTCTAGGCCCAGAGCAGCTGGAGAGAGATCTGAAGGGACAGCTGCACAGCCCTTTAAGGTCCAGTGGGCCTTGGAATAAGATGCAGGTGGGAATGGTCAAGGGGGTGGCATTTCACAGAGGTTAAGAGCACCCATAGACTCTGGGTCGGAAAGAGCAGGGTCCCTACCTTGACTCTGCTACTTACCTGCTGTGAGATCAGGGTTGGGTGACCAACTATCCCAGGTTGCCTGGGATTTGTGCTAAAACTGGTCAAGTCCTGTGGGTCACCCTGGACCTGGGACAGGGACCTAAAGTCTCTGAGCCTCAGTTTCCTCATCTGTAACACAGGAAGGAACCCTCTGTCTGGTGGAGTAGGGGTGGGACACCACACTGGACAGGTCACTGGGAAAGTCAATTCAGACCCAGCAGGGCGGCTGGGACGGGCGTGGGTCTCCAGCCCTCACTTGTCCTTGCAAAATGGATCCGAGGGTGTTTCTTCTCGCCCAGGGGATTTAATAGTCAGCAGTTATTTAACCTCGCGTTTGCAATAGGTAGGAAAGCCACAAATAAGTAAACTCAGGCAGCAGGGCACAATTATTGAGCCGGTGCTCTATTTCCCCATCTGGTCTCCAGCCCAGGCCAGCAGCCGGTCGATAATAATTGATGACACAACCCCCACAGCAGAGGAGAGGTGGCCAAAAAGCCACGTTCGCTTGGAGTCACCCTCCCATACCACATCTGTGCTCACAGGTGGCCGTGACACTGGGATGGGGACGAGGAGGGAGGCCAGCCGACCAGTGCACAGGGAGGAGGCAGAAAGTGGAGGCCGTGGGCAGGCATCCTGGAGGGATGGAGGGCAGCCAGTGAGGCTGCTCCCAGGCCTTGTCCCTGACCACCAACCAGGCTCACTCCTGTGGCAGAAGCGTCACAAGACTAAAATGGGGCATGGGGACAGCAGCGGGTCTCTCCACCAAGCAGTTTGGGTTTTGTCTCCTGTGGGAGCCCAGCGGAGCAAGGCCTGAGACAGGTCCTGTGCCTGAGCTCTCAGGAAGAACCTAAGGGACGCAGGGAGCCGGGAGAGGGCAGGGGACAAACCCAGTGGGAGTCTTGGTCAGGGAAACTCAAGAGCAGAAATCACACTACAGTGGCAGCTCACTGAGGCAGGCAGGTCCCCGCTGCCTGGAGGACGAGGAAGAGGGAGAGAGCACACGGGGTGGGGCAGCTGGAGTCCTGGGCAACCAACACTCTCAGTGCCCTGGTAAAGGGGTTCAGGGCCCCCTGGGGCCCCCACCACAGGGTCTCCAGCCTACAGAGCATTAGCCAGCATTTACCCAGCCGCGGAAAGAGCGGGACTGTGATTTGGTTTCATAATTTACGCAGCTGATTTCATCATGTTTCATGTTCTGTCATGTTTCCTGCTGTTACAATTTCATCCTTCCCTCTGGGGGCCTTAGGATGTTAAAGTGGGATGCTGGGGGGGAGGTGGCACCAAGCTAAGCTGTCAGCCCAGCTGGTGAGAGGGGGAGGGCCGAGGAAGGGATAGGGGTTTCCCAGACAGTTGGGCTGAGGGGCGGAAGCCGGGGAAGAGGCTTTACTGAGTATGCTTGTCTCCCGGGTTATAGTAATAACAGCTGACGCATGTGTGCGGAGAGTGCCAGCCTGGTCCTTAGGGGGTTCACGTGGTACCTCCTTTGATCCTCACCACAGCCTTTGAGGGCGCTTCCCTAGTGACCCCGATGCACAGAGATAACACACTGGCCCCAGGTAGCAGAGCTTTTGAAGCTGCAGGAGGGCGCTCTGCTCAGACCTCTGGCTCCAGGCTGTGAACCACTTCTTCCTGCATCAGCCCTCCTAGCCCTGTGGCCACACCCCAACGCCCAAGGAGGCAGCTGAAACCCCAAGAGGTCAAGGGCTCATCCAAGGTCGTCCATCTCTGAAGTGCTCTCCCTGAGTGCCCTTGCCCTGCACTGACGCTCTCAGGCCAAGTCCATGCTCCCACTGCCCCAGCCCTCCCTCTATTTCACTGTAACCCTAGCCCCATCGGGGGAGGCCCCAGGCTCCATTTTCTGACAGGAGCTGGGCAGAAACCTAATTTGCAAACAATGGACAGGGGAGAGGTAGCCTGGCTGCCCACTCTTAAGGGGACGACACCCTTCCGAGGGCCTCAGAAACAATTCTCCCTGTCAGGGCCTACAGCATGCACTGGCATATTCAGAAGGCCAGCCTGGGCCCCTGCCACTGCCCCCCACCTACTGGATAATGAGGCTACCCCCTCCTTGGCCGATGTTAGGGGCAGCATGATTGTCCTGGGGTGGCTGGTGGCACTGCATAGGGCTGAGCCCCTCCCTGGCCCTCATCAGGGACACTGTGACCATCCAGGGTGGCTGGTAGCACCACACATTCTCAAAGCCAGCCGCCCAGAGAAGGGCTCCAACTTCCACCCACTGATGCCTCCCCTTTTCTTGTCTTTTCTCTCCGCCTGGCTCTTAAAAAAAATTAAACACGGATGGTTTCATCTTGGGAGAATTAGTATTCCAGGCAGGGCTGGGGGATGTGATCGGAATGGCAAGTCTGGAGCTACAGAGCTTCCAGGGAAGGGAAGAGGTGCTGCTGTGCCTGGCGGGGGCCCTGGGTTGGGGACAGAGGGCTCCAGCCCACCAAGGAGCCATGGTGGGCCTTCAATGCCATAGGAAGGCTGAGGCTGGGGGTGGCATCAGGTCCAGGACTGGAGGAGGAGGAGATGGGGGTGGCTCTGGCCAGGACATGTGGCTTCCTGTGGCCCTAGCCTAGCTCATTTACCCCATCCATTCTCTCTCTCATTTGGCCCTCACTTGCTAAAGGTGTGTGTACCTACTGTGTGCCAGGCACTGAGCTAGGTGCTGGGATACAAAGGGCAGGGACACGTTGCAGTCACAGGGCCACTGCTCGGCACACAGCAGGCACTTACCAAAGACTGGTTAAGCGGATGCGTGACCATCGTGAGGCATCTCCCAAAGCCTACTTTGAGGAACCAGCCAATCCTGGGAGGTTAACAGGTAACCACTGAAGTGAACAGGGTTAAACTGGTGTCTTTGAGGCAGGACTTCTCAGAGCCTTTACCATGTTCATGGGGGAACCTGTGGAGGGAGCACCAGCCCCTGGCCACCCGGGAGCTGCTACTGTGGGCACAGAGCCGAGAAGAGAGTGGGTTTGCGTTCGGGCTCTGTGGTGGACACACTGTGTGACCTTGGGCAAGATCCTGAGTAGCTCTGCTGCCTCAGGTGGAAAACTGAATGGCAGACATGGTGTCTGTGGGTTCAGTGTGGTGATACCTCCGACTGAATATGGGGCTGCGACTGCCGTTGTTGTTGTATTGTCCACATCCAACATCAGCTCTGTGCCTGGGCCATTGTCAGAACTCAATTGTGTTAGCTGTGGTTGCTGTCACTGCTGCTGACACAGGCTTGCCTGTAAGAACTGGGGGTGGGGGAGCCCTGAGGCGGAGGCTGGAGATGGGGGGGGGGTTAGCAAAGGGGGTGACAACATGGCTGAATGAGCAGGCCTACGGGAAGGAAGCCTGGGTCATCTAGGCCCCACTTGATGTGTTCACCTTCATCTGACCTCTCTGCCAAGTGGCCATTCCCCTCTGACCTGGGCGCTCCTGGCAATGACAGCCTAGCCCACCTTTGGGCATCTCTGCCTGTTATAGATTTCTTCCTTAACTGAACCCTTCCCAGTATATCCCTCGTGGTCCTTCTGGTTCCTGGGCCTCCCATGCAGGTCGGCCTTCCTTTCTGGGTCAACTGTCCAGAAAACTGAGGACAGGGGACCACTCTCTTCCTCGAATAGCCCCACACCTGCTCCATCACTGCCCTGACCACTTCCCACTGCCCCCCCCCAAGCCTCCCGCCCTGCAGTGTGGCTGTGCATCTTGTGGGGTTCAGACTGAACAGGGTTCCTGTTTGATCTGACCAGGGCAGAAGCAGGGAGGGGGGCAGGGTGGAGAAGACCTCCTTTGATTTGCAGTTCGTCCCTACTTTATGCAGCCTATCCAGCAACAATAGGGTTCAGTCAGCCACGTTGCTCTGTAGACACAAGACCAGGCTGATAAAGAGCAGGATCCCAGGAACATTCTAAAGTAGGCTTGGCACAAGGGAGATCAGGGAGGTCTTCCTGGAGGAGGGGACACTTGTCAGCCAGAACTGAATGGCAGGCTCCCGGAGTGAAGACCTTTTGAGTCACCCAATCTGCCCTGTCTAACCACAGTGAGACTAGCCGAGCTGTTGGTCCCTTACAACATGGGGCAGACTCCAGGCGCAGCAGGGAGGGTCACTTCTTTCTAGGAAAAGTGGCTCGGGGAGGCCGACCGCAGAGGCCAGAGACCTGGCAATGCCGGACCTCTAGCTCCTTGTCTACCAGGATCCAGGAAGCCCCCAACCCCCATCATGGCCACTGCATTCTTGGCTGTCCCTGGAGGCCATGGGGAGACTGAACCTAAATGGTTCCTTGAGGTCACATCTAGGTCAGGGGCCAGGGAATTGCTTTAGCCCAACGCACTGTCTGGGCCTGCATCCTAGGAGGCAAATGCCTGTGTGTTGGTGGCGACAGGTCAGGGGAGCTCGGGCGCCTGCGGCTGCCGGGCAAAGCCAGGTCCGTGAACTCCAGGAGCGAAGGTACCAGGGACCTCGCTAGCCACAGCTTCAAAGAGTCTCCTTATTAACAAAAGTGCTCTGCAAATCCTTTCTTCCCCTCCCTCTTTCCTTAAGGCAGGCTCCCAAATGAAAAGGAAAATACACAATGAGTGGCAACGAGGACACCTCAGAGGACACCTCAGAGGAAAGCCAGGCGTCTGCAGAGATGGAGAAGGCGCATCTGTCCACCCTCGCGTGGGGTGTGGGCTTCCTTTATTTATTTAAAATAGTCTCTCTCTCTTTTTTCCCTTCCTCCCCATTCATTGGGTCTCTCAGGCTGTGCTTTAAGTCCTTTTGAAGTGTTACAACCATTTTCTCCTCTTTCAATTAACAACAAGAAAAGCAAGCTAATAGCTTCCTGAGCCGCTCACTGTAAATATTAGCAAAGTCTGGCCACGGGGCCGGGTGTGCAGGGCTGCTCCCGGCCAGACAGCGTGTTTACCGGAAAGCGGGGAGGGAATGGGAGATTTCCAACACGGAGGCGAAAATCCCTTGGCACGGGCTTGTGCTGGTGTAAGGAAGCCAGAGAGATGGGGGAGCTGGGCAAGAAGGCAACTGTCCCTGGGGGCCAGAGGCTGGCCCAGTTGGCGGGAGGGAAGTGGACACTCCTAGAAGGAAAGGCAGGTCCCCCGAGCTGCACCTGGGTAACTTGGAAGACACAGGTGCGTGGCCTGGAATCCCCAGCTTGTGGCTTTGACTGTGGTCAGTGGCAGAGGCCTAAGGAGGACGCGTCTGGAGGGGTGCTGATGGTCCCCAGGACGCTGGCACCTGCTTGTGTCTATACGATGTAGGGCTCCTGAAGGAATCTGAGGCTGGGGAGTGGACTGAGGGAAGGGGGTGGCGGAGGAGGGGAGCTGACACCCTGTGAGCAGGGCCCTGTGGGAAAGCATGCAGAGCCAGGGTGGCCAGGAGGGAACCAGGTCTTCCGCCTCCGGGCTCCCACTGCCCACTTTAGCTCTGGGTGAGGAACGAGGAACGCATAGCCACCATTCTGCCGGCAAAAGCAGGCCAGTTTCCTGAGAAAGGTACAGCCTTCACTGGTGGCACCAGAACCACCATTACTGATGCCTCTCCCTGGGCTAGACACAGGCCCTCTTGTACAGGAGCTGAGTGACAGCAGCCCCGCTGGGTGGGGCCCGGCTAGCAGGTGGCCTCCTTCCTGGGAACCAGCTGGCAGAGGCCAAAGCAAGAGCAGGCCCAGGACTGCCACTCCTGCCCCTATCATGTGTGGGCAAGCTCTGGCCACTGTACCCCTCCCTGCGGGCTGAGGGGCAGGCCTGTGGAGGGCTGCGAGCCCCCACACCTCCTCGGTCCCCTCTCAGCGGCTGGGCGCCAGCTGGCTGGCCCTGCCCCCTCACCGACTCTCGCAGCTCACCAGGCCCTGGAGTTTGTCTCGCCACCACCCTTGCTGAGCGGAGAGGTCAAAGGCTCGAGAGCACCCCAGGCGAAGGAGGCCTCTCCAGATGCCTGCCCCCTCTTCTGTCTCACAGAGGCCCCGGGGCGACCGTGCCCACTCGGCAGCCTTGGCTGCACTGTGGGGGCAGCACCCTAAAGTGGTGGAGCCAAGCCTCCGGATCCCCCAGATAGCGCAGGAAGGGACTGCTGGGCCCAGTGGGTGAGCAAATGCCAACTGTACAGGCAGATTTGGCCCCTGGGCTGCTCGGCCAGCCCAGCACCAGGGGATGGGAGTGAATTCCCAGGCCACTTCCAGCTATATGACTGTCCTTGCTCCCCAGGTCCTGGCTCCAACCCACACACATAGGGAGGAAGAGGAAGAGGGACATCTCGTCATGGCAGAAGTCCCACAGTTTATCCCCTGTTCAGGAAGAGCTGCCCCTTGGACCCCTGGAGCTATTGGCTGCTCTGCTCTGGGCACTGCCCACCCAGGTTCCCAATGGTCTGTCTCTGAGGGTGGGTGCTGGCAGTGGCCCAGGCTTACCGGCCCAGCAATGTGGGCTCCTGAAGCCACCCACGGACTGGCTCACACACTTGCTCGCACACCCATCCCCTAAAGTCTGGGTTTTGTCAGGAAACGGTTTAATTAGCAGCACGGAGGCTTGGCGGGTTCACACTGCGTTACGCAGGCTCTCTCGCCTCCTCCCCTTCTCACCCGCCATGCGCCATGCGGGTGCTGTGCTGCGGTGGTGCCAAGCCCGGGGGCCAGAGCGAGTGAGAAGGGGGCAGGGGGGCCGTCTCATCTCGTCTCGTCTCGCAGTGTAGGAGGGAGGACTGGTGCCTCCAGCACACGCCCTCCAGAGGCCTTCCAGCTGCCCCTGCCCTCGGCACCTAGAACCCACAGCTGTGGTGCTCACGGGAGCACTCAGCCACCCTCTGGCGAGAAAGAGAAAGGGGAGGGACCCACTCAGCTCCAGGCTTGTCTTCGGGGAGGCCTCGCAGTCAGCCCCTTCCCCTCAACCCACTGCTCCCCACCCCCTAGCCCTGGCCACCACCCCTGCTCCTGGAGACACTGTCCCAGCCTCCCCTCCCATGTACCCCAGCACCCTTCAGTTCTCCACATGGCAGCCAGTGTGACCTTTCTAAATTGCAGACCTGGTCATGCCCCTCTCTGCCTGGCACACTTGCTGTCTCCCCACTACCCTCAGTATGAAAACAGGGCCCTCAGCAGGGCATTCAAAACTCCCCCCAAGGCCAGAATCCCATCTTTCACTTAAGCTCATATCACTACCTTCCATTAACTCAGAGCTTTGGGACCCCAGCCTTCTCACCGCAGTAAACCTTCCCACCTCTGAGCCTTTGCGTATGCTGTTCCCTCAGCCTGAAATGCCCTTCCTGCCCCACTCCCTACTGTGCTGACACTGTAACAGGAACAGTCCACACTCCCAAATGGAAAAGCTCTCCCTATTACCCTGGCCCCCAGCCCTCTGCCCCCCAGAGAGAGGGAACCTCAGGTCCGTGCTAGCACGAGAGGAGTGACCCACACACTGCAGTGGCGGAGAAGGAACAGGCCCTGTGGATGGCCATCCTGGTGGGAGGAAGTCGGCAGCCACGGAACAAGCTCCAGGTTTGAGTCACAAAGAGCCTTTTCATCTATAAAGGTCAGATACAGATGCTGACCTCAGCCTGGAAGTCCAAAATGAAAAGAAAACCCTGGGTCTCCTAGCTCTCGCCAGCTTTGACCTGCTTACAATGGTCTAAACTCTGCCCTCTTTGTCTAGGGAGGGGGCAGGTGCGGTGTTCATTTAAAATGCCACTTGGCTAAGTCACCAACCATAAAGCCCACCTGGTTTCCAGAAGCACACCCCAGGCGTCTGATTAATGATACAGACATAAAAATCCGTCCTAAGAGCCATAGGTTGAAATGAAGCAGGAAGGCTAATTGCTAATATAGAAAATAATATCAGTGAGGAGTGATCTTTCAGTCAGCTAGGAGTTGACACGATGAAGAGTGTTTCCACTGCGAGGGGAGCTCTGAGGTCCCAAGGTGGGGCAGTGCCTCTGGAAATGGACGGGGTCAGGGGAAACCGGCCACACCTGCCCCACTCAAGCTCGCCACTGAGCTCACATGTGACTATCATGACATGGGAGTCTGGAGGACCCCTGAACCCACAGCACAGGGTCACCTCCTCCAGGAAGCCCTCTGTGACCCATACCCTCCCCCAGGCTGGGCTTTTTGCTCCCATAATGCCCTGTGTGTCTCACACTGTGGCCTCTCCACTGGCCCGTGAGCTCCTGAAGGACTGGGGCTCCTCTTTAGATCGTAGTGTCTTGCACGGCACTGGGAGCATGACTGGACTCACTACATTTTCTGGATGGATGGACAGATGGACAGATGGATGGAAAGATGGACAGGTAGATGGATAGAGGGAGGGAAGGAAGGAGGAAAGGACGGAGGGAGGGAGGGAAGAAGGGAAGGAGGTATAGATGGATAGGTAGATGGATGGATGGAGAGATGGATGGAGGGAGATAGGAGGAATGAATGGATGGATGGATGGCTGCATGAGAGGGCCTCAGGAGCAACCCAAGGTTTCTCTGTGCAGTGGGCCCAGGGGCCACCTTGTTTGGTTGACGATGTGTTTCTGTCGTGCTAAGACTTGGTGATGTGCAAGCAGAAGGGATTGGGCCTAGAGTGGAGGATCTGGCTGTCGTGGAGGTCATACAACCTTGGATAAGTCCCCCCTTCTTGTGTTACTGCCCCGCCCCGTGGGGATGGCCCTCCCTGCTCTGCCAGCCATGGTGGATTGTCCCAGGGCTCAGGGGAGATGGCAAAGCAGAAACGATCTGGAAAAGGATAAAGTACACTGTCCCTTTGTAAACGGTGTCTATGTACAGGCAGATCTGGCCAAAACGCAGAGTGGTGTAAAGACGTGGGATTGTACACTTGGCTTTCTTCCCCCCTTTCAAATTTCTTTTAGTACAGTTATGATGTTGTTATTTATAACGAAAAGTAAAACCGTGTAAGCATCTCAGGCAGTTACAAATGGAAGCTTTTATTATGTTGACCCAAAAAGTGGTTCTTTGGCACCCAAACACAAAGACCAGACCTGGAGCCTGTGGGAATTGGAAAAGGCGAGGCGAGGTCAGGGTGAGCAGAGGCTGTCTTGTGGGGAGAGTGCCCACAAGCAGTTACTGAGCCCTTGGGACCCCACAGATTCATTTCGTTCTTGGCCAGTTTGACCACATAGAAAGTCTGCATGCCACCACTTACTTCCTTTGCACTGTGTGGTTTCGGCTTACTCGATCCAATCACATGCCTACCGGGGACTCGACAGCTCTGATGGTAGGTGTTTGCCAGGAGGGCAAATGTACGTATTTATTCGTGGACTCAGTGAACGCAGGAGGCGACTGTACTACTAGTCATTATTACGCACCCACATGTGCAGACTCACACCTCCCCGCCAGGCTGACCTCGGAATACAAAACACACCCAAGATGCCCGAGAGGCAGCCACTCACCCAAGGCAGAAACACTCAAGGAGCCCAGTAGCCTCAGTGGGGTCTAGGGCATGCAGTGTGCCTGGGGCTCCCAGGAGGCTTTGCGGGACCCCAGGGAAAGCTGCAGCGGCGGGGGGAGAGTGGGCAGCATGGAAGGCAGACCCCGGATGTACAAAGCTAGACTAGCCTGAGCCTTGCTTGGCCCCTGGGTTTTCTAAATGAAGAAGCAGAGTAGGGTGTTCACTGAGTGCATTTATTAGGCACCTACTACGTGGAAGGCACTGAGCCAGGCGCTATCTCCGTGATCAGCCTCAGTCAAGCAGATGCGGCCCCTTCCTTGAACCAGGGAGACAATTCTTTTCAAGATACTGTCACTGCTGCCATGGTGTGTGCGACCACACACAGAGAGAGTAAGGCAACTGAATGCAGGAGGTGAGGGGTGATGTGGGATAGATTCTTGCAGGAGGGGAACAGCTTGGGGCAGGACCCAGCGGGATCCAGCTCGGGGTGTTGGGGGAAGTGATAGGAGACAAGGCCAGTAGAGCGGGCAGGGCCAGGCCTTGTGCGGCCTTGGAGGCCGCCGCAGGAGCGCTGCCCTGAGCCTGAGGGCCAAGGGCAGGGCCTGACGCCAGCAGGGTGGGGCTGCCCTCCTGGATCATAATTTCAAAAGCAGAGCTCAGGTAGTGTCTCTCTGTCCTGGGGGACCAGCGGCCATGGCTGGTTGGAGCCTCTGGGCTCCGAGGACACTGCCGCCTCTGCCCCCACCCCCGGCGGTATAAAACAATTTCCTCGCCCCAATCAGGGAAGCAGATGACCTCATTGGATTCTTTCCATCTCTCGCTTTCATAGAGAATTACAATTTATAATTGGATGAAATCCCACGGGTGTAATAGCAATAAGAGCCCAGGCTGGAGCCCAGCATCACCCCTCATGTGGCGGTTCTGCCCTCCTATCCACCCCCACCCTGCCTCTTCCCAGGGGGCCGCACACCACCTGCCTGTTCACACCTCAACTATTTACCAGGTTCTGGTCACTCTGGACGGATGCCCCCTGGGGCTGGCTGGTTCTTCAACTTCCCTGCTCCTGAGGAAGCTCCTCCCAAGGCCTCCCCGCTGTCCTGTCGACCCCTCGGCCTCAGCAGGCGCGCCACCTGGCCGCACCTGCTGCTCTTCCTGGATGCACTCCCCACCAGGCTGAGCACGCAGCAGGCAGGGAGCCCCCAGCCCGGGTTCTGGCCTTCTTAAAACATGCACCCTAAAAATCCTTGATTTTATTTGGAACAGCCCCAGACAACAAGCATTTCTCAAACCAGCCACCTTCGGCCCTACAAAGAAAAGTGCCCAGATGCAGCTGAGCCCATCTGGATCCGATTTCAAACCAGAGCTGACACTTTCAGATGTGTAATGAAAGCCCTTTTCCAAAGAGGGGCTCCTGCAGGGGGACTACGGACACCGGGACACGGGGCCCTCAACACGCCACACTAATGAGAGGCAATGGAGGACTCTAGGCAGCCAATAGCGGGCCCTGCGCCCTGGTCTCTGTGGGAAGGCAGCTGGGGATGTGGAGCGCTGACCCGACCTAGGGTCACAGGAGGGAGGGAGGGACACAACTTCCCTGGTTCCCTGATGCTCCTGCTTCCCATGGAGGGGAAAGGCAGTGCTTGTTCTGGAAGCCGAGGCCACGGTGGCCCAGTTGGATCTTTTGAATGACATTAGCAAGAGGAGCAGGTGCTGGGGGGACGCGGAGCCAGCTCTGGGCCGGCGGCGGCCCCTGCAGGGCCAGGAGCTCTCAGAACTTCCTTTCTCTGTTGCCAGGCCTCCCCCCCCCCCCAGGGGAAGGGGAACCAGGGCCCTGCGAGGAAGGGGGCTGCACATGGCCAGCTGTTTGTTATCTGGATTTGAAAAGAGAAGGGAGGTGGCAGAGAATAATCTCAGCCCCCTCCCAGCTCATGGGAAAGTGGTCCAAGAAACAGGTTCCAGGGATGAGAGGAGGGGCTACAGCCCAGGCTTCTAATAACCGGGGGCTTAATCACGCGTATTGTTTTGACAGGTGAGGAGGCAGGAGTGGGTGAAAGGACTCCTTTTTGGACAGACAAGACCAGGGGGTGAAGCAGGAATAACCTGTCCCCCCCCTTACCTCCCCAGCAACAAAACCTCTCTACAAACAGGTGCAGCCAAGCGGGACTGAGCCCCTGCCACCCCCACCCCAAGCATCTTCCCAAAAAGGGGCCCGTGGGGCCTGACAGCTCAGCAGCGCATGTCAGCAGCTCAGCCCCGCGGTGAACATCTGAACTCCGCAGCGGTAATGGACCCCCTCGGTCCCCCCGGAGACGCAGCCTGAGTGGCAGGAATACCGATTCTTTGGAGAGTGGCTCCCTCTCAGCTCTGTCACACAAGAACACTCTCTGTACCGGAGCCCATTCTGCCAAGTGATTTAAAAGGATTAAAGAAAAAAAAGAAACTTGGTAAAGAAAAGGGGGTAAAAGCCACACAGAAGCCTTTCGGAAGAGGAGGTGGCGGCCAACAGACAAAAGGGTGAAAGTTGAAAGAGGGCAGCGAGAGGCCAAGCTCCCGGGATGGGCGCCAGGCCATAGGGCATGCCTGGGGAGCGGGGGCCCAGAACACGCTCCGGCCGCACACAGGAGTCTCGGGGCCGCAGGGGGACGCCTCTGCAGGCCCCGCGTTTGGGGAGAGAGGCCAGCAGTGCGCAAGGCCTGGGGCGCGGAGGATGCTCCACACCCGCAGCCACGTCTGACTGCGAGGAGCCCAGCAGAGCGAGCACAGGATCCCTTCCCTGCACCCCGGGGCACCCCCAGCGCCTCCCAGCTTCCTAGGTCTGCAGTCTGCACCCTAAGTGCCAAGGCCACTGGCCGGAATGTGAGCACGGCCCAGGCCCCCCTGGACCTGAGCACAGCATCCAGAGCAGTGACCCCAGCAAGACCCAGCAGGCTCCAGCGCTGCAGTGAAGGAGGTAAGGTGGGCGGCGAAGGGCTCCAGTGGCAGGAAGGCCCAGGGGCTCCTGTGCCCAGAGAGGGCATACATGGCTCGAGACAGCTGGGGCCCGCCCTCTTCCCGGGCTGGGTGGCACTGGGGCCTCACGGAGCTCCCCAGGTTTGCAGCTCCATGCCATCCACCCCTCACGTGGAATTCAGGCAACTAGAGGCTTCTGCTTGCCAGGGGAGGGGTCATTTGCTATGTGGTGGCCCCCAGGCTGCTGGGCTCTACTCCAGGGTGCATGGTCCCAGAGTTTAACGGAGTGGACTTTCACAGAGTAAACTGCTGCACCCCACCCATCCCTCTGTGCCCGTTGTCCTCGGAGGAAGGTCTCACTCTGAGTTATGCGCAAAGGGGTCAGCAGTGAAGTCTTAGGGAGGAAGGACCTTTGGTGGCCTCAGCCCTGGCCAGGAGGACTCAGAGTAGGGTTGATCTAAAGCTACCAGCCAAGGCCCTGCTCCTGTTGGCCTTGGGGCATCATCTGTTCTGGCTTCCAGTTCAGCCCTTTTGTTGGTGAGAGTGGCATGTGGGGCCCAGAGAAGGGCAGGGAGTGCCCTACGGTCACACAGCAGGCCATGAGTGCTCCCTCTAAGGCAACATTAAAGAGCTGGGTCCAGTGAGGGGCAGGGTCCTGCCTGGGGGTGAGGCCCAGTCCTCCCAGGCTCCCCAGAAGCCAGGAGGGAGGGCTTGGGCCTCCCCAAACACAAATCCCAGGCAACTAGGAGCGGAGGCAGTACCCTGGGCCAGGCAGGGAAGCCCCAATTCATTACCAAGATGGAAAATGACACTTCCCTGTGCGTTTTCCCGAGAGGGGGGCTGATTTATGACTGCACCCGGGCTGGGACATTCGTCAGCGCCGCCCGGCATGAACGCGTCTGCAGGGGCACTAATAGCGTGTTATTAGCCACCGGCGTGAAAGATGCCCTGCAGATGGGCTATTTGCTGTTATTTATTAGAAAGGCACCAGCCTGGCAGCAGGGCCCCTGCCCGCTGGCCTCTCCACTCCCCTGTCACTTGTCCCTACTCTCCTCGCAGTCCCTAGAAGAGGTTGAGGGGTCATTCCTGGGGCTGAGGCCATGCCGGAAGGAGTAGCCAGTTATGGTTCCCCAGGCTTACACCCGAAATATTCATGGAAAATCTACTCAGTGGCCAGCTCTGCCTCAAAATTGGGCTGTGGGGCCAGTCAGATGTGGGTTGGCGCCCTGGCCCTCCAGTTGTAAGAGGTGTGACCTTGGGCACGTCCCTTCCCCTCCCTGAGTGTGCTCCCCTCTGTGCACTGGGGGCATGGTCTCCACAGGGCAGTGGCCAGCGGGAAAGGACAAGAGGTTGTGAAGGGCCCAGCATACAGCAGGCACTCAGGTTGGGCAGCTACGCAGGGTCAGAGGGGCTGCAGACCCACTGGTGGGGGGCCCTGCTTCCGCCGGACACTGTCCATCATCACATGCCATGCCAACCTCGGGAAAGGATTTGAGCTCAGTGCCAAGGCTGGAGGAGGTGGGCAGGGAGAGGGCTGTCTGAGGCGGGCTCTTCGCTATGCGCTGGGCCAGGCCTTCCTGCTCTGGCCTTGAGTCTTTCCTCCTTTATAAAGTGGGTGATCTCTGAGATCCTCTCCCTCCCTGAGTCCAGGGGCCTGTGCCGGCTGTACTACCCTGTGCGTTTCTGTGGGGGTGGGAGGGAAGGGACCATCTCTAAGAATGGGGTCAGCCTCTGATGCCTTGAGGCGGGCCTGCAGCTGGGCAGTGCCAGGCTGACGACCCCATAGCAGAGGAGATGGGTGAGGACAGCAGGGGTCTTCCCGGAGTTTGCTACCTCCCAGGCTGGGGAGGCCCCACCGGGCAGCTGAGAGGATCAGGTAAGAGCACTAGACAGTGAGTCCAAGGTGTGGATTTGTGTCCGGCTCCTGCACCACACACTCCACAATTCAGACCAGTCCGTTTGCCTCTCTGGGCCACCGTGGTAAGGGAGCGGGCTTATTGTTACCTCCTGGGGTGGGGCTGAAGGAAGGCCAGCTTCCCTCTTCTCTCCTGCTGCCCAGTCCTGACATTCAGGCTCTGGGGCCTCCCTTTTGGCATATGCGTTCATTCATTCATTCATAAAACATGTTATGAGCGCCTCCTGGACCAGGCCTCATGCTAGGCCGAGCAACAAGATAGGACGTATCGTGACTCCCAGGAGTTTACATTCTAGAGGGAGGGGCTGGACACCTGACTCATGAGAAATAAATAGGAGGTTTCCCCCAGGAGCAGGGCTTGCTTGTGGCGGGTGCCACCCAGCATTAGGCCCCCACCCCCAGCTCTAAGCCTGTGCTTTATTATAAGTATCTCCAGCCCCAGTCTTTCCGGTGACCCTGCTCTCTCGGCCCCTGGCTGCCAGGAGCCCGCTGGCTGCTGAGGAGACCAGCAGCGCAGACCTGGGGTTGGGGGGACCCCTGCCTGCCCTGTTCTCTGGGGCTGTCACCAGCTCTGCAGGTGGTGCCCTTCTTCCTCCTGGCCCCCCAGAATAAAAGTCCTCAGGCCTGTCTGCTACCTTCTGAAATTCCCCAGCCTCTCCTTTTTCCTTCCCAAAAGGAATTAAGCCTCAGCCTAGGCACCTTTACTAAAAATGCACACAAACGAAAATATCAGGTGCAGAAACATCTTATTAAATAATGCAGGCAGAGAAAGACACAAAATTACATGTGTCTCTCCTCTCACTTCCCCCACTCCTGGCCCTGAACAGTTTACTATCAAACACTATTATCAATATAATTAACCTCCTAAGACCTGATTTGAAAGTCTTGGTTTTTAAGGTGATTTGCATTCTCTTAAGTTGGGGATATCTGGGCAGCAGGCACCGCCCAGACAGCCTCCGAGGGGAGGTGAGATGGAGGTACATTTTTAGTGGATTTGCATACCTGCCTGCAATTACTGCCAGTGATAACTGCTGATGCATAATGCATGCAGCATGAAATTAGAAAAATAATTAACTTTAGGTTTTAAAAGAATCTCCCCCATCCCCCATTCCCCACGCATTACAAGTTCTCAATGGCACCAGTAGACAGACCAGGAGTAAGTTGTGCAGCGGGGTTAGAAGGGCCTGAGGGGCGTGGCATGCAGCCCCCAGCTTCTTGCTCTCGCTCTGACAGTCCAGCTGGATGGGCTCTGGGGAGGATACCAGGGCAGAGCGCCAGGAGGCCTCGGGTCTCCAACAGGGAGCTGCCTCTCCCCAGTTGGCAGATATTTACAGATCCTACTTAGCACCTCCTACCACCAGTCAAGTGGGTGTGGCAGCGGAGCCAGGCATGGCCTCAGCCTGTGGAGGGTCAGGGAAAGCTTCATGGAGGGGATGTCTAAGCTGAGGCCTGGGGAGGAGTAGAAGCTGGCCCGGCAAGGCCCAACCAGGGAACGGTATGTTGATGTCCAAGGAGCGGGAACAGCACGTGCAAAGGCCCAGAGGGAGCATGAGGGAGCGTGGGGCCTCAGGAACCAGGGGTGGGCTGTGTCTCAGAGTTCCGGGAGGCCCAACCCACTCACATCCCCTCCCTGGGCCTGATGCCCTTGATGAGGGAGGGGCTGGAACAGGCTGCGGCCACAAAGGAGGGGCCTGGTGCTGCTGCGCCAGCTCTGTGGGGCCCAGATGTGGGGTCAGTACTTCCACCCTAGCTCAGGGGGAGGGGATGCACAGTGTGAGGTGGGGAGGACCCAGGGTCACAGCCATGGACAGAGTCCTGCCAGGAAGTAGCATGGCCTGCGGGCTCCCAGTCTACCCTGGAGGCACCGCAGAGGCAGGGGAGTGAAGAAGGGGCAGGGGAGTGAAGAAGGGGCAGGGGAGTGAAGAAGGGGCAGGGGAGTGAAGAAGGGGCCATGGAGAGCAGAGGAAGGAGACAAGCAGTTAACACAGAACCTAGGCCAATGCACCTAGAGCAGTTGGAGAATTACAGTAGCTTTTCAACCTCATGCATATGTTATATACAGGTGGCATCTGAAAGGGGGTACTTCACACATGTTATTTCATTGAATCCTAAATAGTAAGTTCCTCTGTAAGGGGAATTATTGTGACCACATTCATAGCTGAGAAATCTGAAGCTCAGAAAGGGAAAGGAACTTGCTCAAGATCACACAGCCTGGAAGTGGCAGAGGCAGGACTCAAACCCAGATTTCTCTGTCCTGGAAGATGGCGGGAGCTAGTGACTAATGGAGAATGCCAAGAATGATGCCCCAGGTACCCTCTCGGCTAACAGGGGTCGGGCTACCTCCAGTCTGAGCCACCTCACTGCTCCCCTCCCCCATTCCCCCACGGCATACCAAGAATCCTGCTGTCAGTTGTGGAGCTGACACCATGCTGAAGTCTGCAGGATTCGTGCAACAAGTGACCCCGTAAAAGACGGGCGATTTACCAGGTTTAATTTGACGGCCACATAAACCATCAAACACACAACAAGAGAATAAAAAGCCTGCCTGGCACCCGAGCAATTAATGGGCTCCTCCGGCAAGGCGTGCTCCTTCCTCCCCACCCCAGGCCCTGCCTTGCTTTTCCGGAGCCAGAGGCTCAGCATTTGAGGCCTTGAGGAAGGGGTGGCAGGGGAGACTTGAGCCAAGATGGATGAGACCCACAGACAGAGGAACGGAAAGGCCTTGGGTCCCTGCCTCCCAAGTGCTTCTTGGTTATCCATCAGGCATCTCTGAAAGGTGCAATTTACACTGTATTATGATGCCAGGGCCTCTGGAGGCTGAGGGCTGTGGCCGTGAGCTGAGCAAGCACCAGGAACTGACGTCCGTGCCAGAGAAGGCAGTGGCTGGCCTTGCCTTTGGCCTTAACAAGCCTGCCCCTGCTCAGGCCCCTGGCCGGGAAAGGCCGAGCTCAGGGGCCACCCACATCTTTGTGCCAGGACTCAGCGTTGACAGACCAAGGAGGGTGTGCCTCTGGCCTTTTGCTGGGGGCCCAGGCAGAGGCTCCTGGGCTTGGACTTGATCCCTGAGACTGAGGCGAGGTGGCCTTTGGGCAGGCCTGTGCCTTTCTGGCCCTGACTCTGCTCACAAGCAGCTTGAGACAGGACCTCCAGGCTCTATAACCTTCGTGGTTCTGACTCCTTGCAGAGGAAGGTGCAGAGAGACGTGCAGCTGGAAACCTGGGCTGCCTGTGACCCTGGACAGGCCCGAGCCATAGGCTGCTCAGCTGTATAATAGGACAGAGGACCGTGTGATTGTGACAGGCGGGCACAGGTTCAAACATGTGCCTGTGAAGGGGGTAGGAGGTGAGGCCTGGCTGGAGGGGTCCTCCTCACGCCTGGGTTCATTCCTGTCCTCTGAAGGCCAGCACGCCTAGAGCTGCATGACCATCCCCTGCTTTAAGCCTGTCTGCCCTGTAGTCTGGGCCAGTGTCCTTCCCAGTCCCAGATATAATGAGGGTGGGAGTGTCAGTGGTCAGATAAAGACCAGGCAACCTGGGATGCTCATATTCCACCTGGACCGTACGAGGTGACTCAATGCCGCTGAGGGCAGGGACAGGCTGGTGTGGTGCAAGGCTCTGTACAGGAGATGAGCAGAGGAACGGCCAGGGTGCCTGGTCAGGGAAACAAAGATGACACCCCAATCGGCAGAGGGCAGGGAGCTCAGTGTGCAGGAAGCAAAGACCAACTCCACATTCCAAGGGACAGGTGTGAATGGAATGGGCAGAGCTCCGAGGCAGCAGGCAAGTGTCCCCAGTCCCTCAGGGCAACGGGTGCAGGTGGGAAGGGGCCTGGAGTGTTGGGCTCAGCCTCATCAGCCCCCTCCTCTGGCTTCCCCTTCTGGGTCCAGGCGCAGACCCCATGTGCCCTTCCCTCTTGCCCTTACTTGCTTCCAGCCAGGTGTCCTTGGACAGCCCGTGACCTGCCTTGGGTCTACCTCACGGACAAAGCTTTGTGCCGCAAACAGGCCCTGAGTGAGGTTAGTGCATTAGCCAGGAGCAAAGCCCGTGCTCTCCAGCAGACTTGGAGCTTCGGGCTGGGCAAGGCCCCCGTAAACGCGAATGGGACGTGAGTGTGCGGGGCACGCGGGTGCTCCCGCTTTTTCAGTCCCTTCTGGGCTTGGGTGGTCACTGATGCCAAGCCACACCAGGCCGACATGGCCCACGGTCCCCACCCTCCAGCAGCAGAAATGTAGTGAGGGACATTAAAATACCAGTCACCAAACAGTGCGACCTGCAGCCCAGGGACATTGCAGCGAGGGCTGTGAGCCCAGAGGTCAAGATTCTGGCCTAGCTTCCTCCTCACCGCCTCTCACTTGTCTTGAGTAAGTTCACATCTCCGAGCTTCAGTTTTCTCATCTGTTAAATGGGAATAAGAAGGGCTCTGACCTCGTGTTTGCTGGGAGGATTAAATGACTTGAGTATTCATAAAGCTCTAGGCAAGATCTTTATTATCGTGTGACCTCCTGTCCCACCAGAATGGACTGCTAAGTGGCTAGAACACAGGTTGGCTCACGGTAGGTGCTGGATGGATAAGTGGGGGATGGATGGATAGGTGAGTGGGTGGACGGACGGAAGCATGGACGGAGCAGAAGGAAGCTTTATCTGGCATCAGGAAACCTAGCAAAGGAAGGGGACATTTGAGCCCGATCCTGACGGATCCTGAAGGATGAAGAGCAGTTTGCTAGATGGGGAGGAACAGTCCTGGAATAGAGAGAGAGAGGGAAGAGAGGTTTGACGTGGTTGAGAAACGGAGACGCTTGGTCCCTCGGGCATGGGAGTGAGGCCCCCACTGCCTCCTCTGGTGAGCAGTCCCAATTCTGCTCCGCACGTCAGGGCTGCCCTCCAGGCGGGAGCCTCGCTCAGACTCCAAGAGGCCATTGTGTCCCAACTGAAAAGCCTTCGTGAATCTAGAATTATATAGCAGACCTTTGCCGGCTGCATGAAGACACCTTCCCCACTGAGGTTGAAAGATAATTTCTCTTTAATTGATTTTTTTTTTACCACTATGAACAGTAAAATAATATGAGAAAAATCTATGCTGCAATTTTTCCATTTGTGAAAACTGAAATTACACCTGCAAGCAATTCCCTCAGAGCATGGACCCCTCCCTCCTTTTACTTGTCTCATTTCTTTAAACGCAAGAAAACAGATACACATATTTTTCAAAATAGCTGAAAGTTTCGTGATTTGAGAAGGGGGCAAGGTGTGGAATCATTTCCCACACGACACGGAATACAGAGCTAGGGAGGGCACCTCTGATGAAAAGAGATTTCTGTAAATACATGAGAAAGCAGTTCTGTCGACACCTTCTTCTTCTGTCTATAAAATGCACGAGTGACACACAGGACATGTTTTAACACCCGACAATGAAGCTTCCCGCTCTCCACTGCTCACCAGTGACGACACTGGCAGCTTCTTTTTTGCAGGTTCTAGTGAAGCCCCCCCTTTTGAGCGCGCAGGCCTCCCAGAAGCAACCCTTCCCTTCAAACCCCGGGTCTGAGCCAGACAGGGATGTGTGTTCCCTGTTCCAGTGAGAAATGGTGGCTCTGAATCCATAAAACATACCCTAAATCCAACCCATCGACATCGACCAGCCACTTTTAGCATTAGCTTTAAAGACTGGCTTAACGTGAGATCCTGAAAGAAGAAACCGAAACTGCGGCGTGGCTCTCACTAAATTAACCCCGCCCGAGGCACAGAATCATGGTCCAGGAGGGCAGCACCTTTGCTTCTGATGAGATTTAGAGTCCGACCTCGGCCCGAGCGATCACATGTGATGTAAAATTGGCACAGAGAGGGCCCTGGTGCGTGCGCCTGGAGGCTTGACCTATGCCCTGTGACCCCGACTGCAGCAACCCCTTGGTGGCAGACAGGGGCACCGCGAATCACTCTCACCGCACGTGTCTTGTGCTCCTTGCAGGTGTTGAGGCCCCAAATCAGGTGAGACCCGACTTTCCCAGCCATCCACCATGGTGGTGGCACACCCCACCGCCACCGCCACCACCACGCCTGCCGCCACTGTCACGGCCACCGTCGTGATGACCACGGCCACCATGGACCTGCGGGACTGGCTGTTTCTCTGCTACGGGCTTATCGCCTTCCTGACGGAGGTCATCGACAGCACCACCTGCCCCTCCGTGTGCCGCTGTGACAACGGCTTCATCTACTGCAACGACCGGGGACTCACCTCCATCCCCGCCGACATCCCTGACGATGCCACCACCCTGTACCTGCAGAACAACCAGATCAACAACGCGGGCATCCCCCAGGACCTCAAGACCAAGGTCAACGTGCAGGTCATCTACCTGTACGAGAACAACCTGGACGAGTTCCCCGTCAACCTGCCGCGCTCCCTGCGGGAGCTGCACCTGCAGGACAACAACGTACGAGCCATCGCCAGGGACTCGCTGGCCCGCGTCCCGCTGCTGGAGAAGCTGCACCTGGACGACAACTCCGTGTCCACCGTCAGCATCGAGGAGGACGCCTTTGCCGACAGCAGGCGGCTCAAGCTGCTCTTCCTCAGCCGGAACCACCTGAGCAGCATCCCCTCGGGGCTGCCCCGCACGCTGGAGGAGCTGCGGCTGGACGACAACCGCATCTCCACCATCCCGCTGCACGCCTTCAAGGGCCTGGACAGCCTGAGGCGCCTGGTGCTGGACGGCAACCTGCTGGCCAACCCACGCATTGCCGACGACACCTTCAGCCGCCTGCACAACCTCACCGAGCTCTCGCTGGTGCGCAATTCGCTGGCCGCCCCGCCCCTCAACCTGCCCAGCGCCCACCTGCAGAAGCTCTACCTGCAGGACAACGCCATCAGCCACATCCCCTACAACACGCTGGCCAAGATGCACGAGCTGGAGCGCCTGGACCTGTCCAACAACAACCTCACCACGCTGCCCCGCGGCCTATTCGACGACCTGGAGAACCTGGCCCAGCTGCTGCTGCGGAACAACCCCTGGTTCTGCGGCTGTAACCTCGTGTGGCTGCGGGACTGGGTGAAGGCGAGGGCGGCCGTAGTCAACGTTCGAGGCCTCATGTGCCAGGGCCCCGAGAAGGTCCGGGGCATGGCCATCAAGGACATCACCAGCGAGATGGACGAGTGCTTTGACACCGGGTCGCAGGGTGGGGCAGCCAACACCGCTGCCAAGACCACGGCCGGCAACCACGCCTCTGCCACCACACCCCAGGGCTCACTCTTCACCCTCAAGGCCAAGAGGCCGGGGCTGCGCCTCCCTGACTCCAACCTTGACTACCCCATGGCCACGGGCGACGGCGCCAAGACCCTGGTGATCCACGTGAAGCCCCTGACGGCAGACTCCATCCACATCACATGGAAGGCCACACTCCCCGCCTCCTCCTTCCGGCTCAGCTGGCTGCGCCTGGGCCACAGCCCGGCCGTGGGCTCCATCACAGAGACCCTGGTGCAAGGGGACAAGACAGAGTACTTGCTGACGGCCCTGGAGCCCAAGTCCACCTATATCATCTGCATGGTCACCATGGAGACTGGCAATACCTACGTGGCCAACGAGACACCCGTGTGTGCCAAGGCGGAGACGGCAGACAGCTACAGCCCCACCACCACGCTCAACCAAGAGCAGAATGCCAACCCCATGGCCGGCCTGCCCCTGGCGGGCATCATTGGTGGTGCCGTGGCCCTCGTCTTCCTCTTCCTGATCCTGGGGGCCATCTGCTGGTACGTGCACCGAGCCAGCGAGCTGCTGACACGGGAGCGGGCCTACAACCGGGGCAGTCGGAAAAAGGACGACTATATGGAGTCGGGGACCAAGAAGGATAATTCCATCCTGGAAATCCGAGGCCCCGGGCTGCAAATGCTGCCCATTAACCCTTATGGCACCAAAGAGGAGTACGTGGTCCACACCATCTTCCCCTCCAATGGCAGCAGCCTCTGCAAGGGCACGCACACCATCGGCTACGGCACCACGCGGGGCTATCGCGACGGCGGCATCCCCGACATAGACTATTCCTACACATGAGGGCCCGCCGGGTATGCCCGCCCCAGCTCCCGCCTCCTCCTCATGTGGCGACCCCATGGCTTTGCTCAGCCTGCTGCCATCCGACAGAGCAGGAAAAAGAAACTCCATGACAACTTTCCCAGCAAAAAGCAGTTTGGGGAGGGTTGACAATTTTCTAGAACACCACAGTGAAAAAAAATTTTTTTTTAAAGAATAGAAAGCAGGAGTATTTGACGTTATACCAAATTATGCCAGTTGGGGAGGGAAGAACTAAAAATAATATTGCAGTAAGGGTTGGGTCGGGGTTTTTTTTTTCCTGAACTGGAAAGATACTACCTGTACAACGTCTGTGTACGCCTCATGCTCTGTTCAGGGCCGTCATAAAAGGACCGTCAGAGAGAAGCAGCCGATACGCGAAGCCCCCACGCAGCTCTCACTGCCGCCTGCTCGCTGGCAAAGACGTGATAGAAGATTTTCAGGCTCCTCACAAAGGAGAGGGGGAAGAAAAGATCTTTTGCTATGGAGATATTGTCCTGAAATCTCTTCCCTGGTTCTTTCCATACCATTTCCCTTCCAGATTTTCAGAAATATTGCGTCTTTCACTGCATTCTTTGAACAATGATATAGCCAATTAAAAAACAAACTTTCTTTTTCCTATCCTGAGACCCTCTTCAATTCCATGCACCATACTCTGTGGAAACCCCATAGAAGCTGTGGCTTTCCCGGCCACTCGGAGATGCATCTATCTACCTGTCTATCTCGATCTATGTCATGTCTAAATACAGACTGGTAGACAGAGCCACACAGATGGTCCTTACAGTACTTCTTGGGTCAGTTCATACCATTTCCTGAGACAATAGAGTTGCGAAAACATTGTTTTCTCCTAGCAATCATTGAGTAAGTAGACATAGTGTGTTGGGGATGGGAGTGGGGTGGAGGACGACGCTGTTCCTAAAGGTGGAGGTGTGTCTGTCCTGGACAGGTGGCTGGGGGGACCCTGGGCAAGGGGTACTTTCAGTTCATCCTATCTCAGGTTGGCCAGAGCTGAGCCACACTCCTTTCTGATGATATGGAGAAACTTCTTTTGACTGCCAGTGTCCTCATCTCCCCACCGCCCCACATTCAGTCACTCAGTAGCGACTTTCTCTTTGCTCTATGCTGCCTCCTGGGACAGGTGATTGGCACAGGGATGGGTTTTGTGTTTTGTTTTGTGTTAATACCAGCTGATTAGACCTAATGGTTTCCATGGCTGCTCAAACAAAGCCCAGAAAAAGACATGAAAATTCTCAGAAAAGCCCTGGCAGCTAGCACCCCCAAATACAGAACACTCAGCGTGCCCACCTTTGGGTGGGTCTGGAGATGGAAGCCCAGATCACCCTCTGAACATGCCAGCCTCCAAAAGGGTACTGACCGGAGCCCTCAGAAGAGTAAAGATTTTATTTCCTCCCCCTGGAACCAACGTTGTCATCATTTATCAACTGACAGTACAGTGTGGCGAGCCATGAGATTACAACGATGATGAAATAATGACAGCAAATCTGGAAAGAAGAGAGGAGAGGTGCCTGGGGTTTGGGTATCTCCTGCGTCCCAGCACTCGGGGGACCCCGGTCACCATCCATCAACGTGCCACCTGTCCTGCACCGAGCAGGTCAAAGGAGAGATGCTGGTCTGAGGACAGGGAGGATGAGAAGAGGTCCAGTTCCTGGCAGCGGTGTTTTCAAAAGGCCTCAACTGCTTTGACAAAAGCCAAAGGCGGGAGGACGAGACTGAACAGCAGTCGCAGGGCTGCCATGACAGGCTCGGGGCTGGCCACCCACAGGACATGAGAAGATGCGACTGGCAGCCTTCAGTGAATGGGGCGGTTTGAAAGAAATGGACACAACAGCTGCATGAGAGCAGTGGAGAAGAGACACGGGCTCTCCATGGCCTGGCCAAAGGGACAGTCTCACCAAATGGAGACTCCCAACTCTCGAGCCCCAGGGAGAGGCCAAGGGGCGTGGACGTATCTCATTCTAAAACAAGCCTTTTCTCCCTTTTCCCACTTGAATCATTTTTCTCATACAGTGAGGTCAGGAGAGAAATTTTTCCCAGCCTTAATTTCACGTCTGTGTAAAGACAGCCCTCCCTTTGGCCTGCAGTGGCCCCAGACACAGGTCCGTTCCCAGCAGCTCAGGGAGGAGGAGACGGTGCACCAGGGTGTGCGGGGCATTGGCTGGGGCACAGAAGTCCAAGGTCTCTGCTGTTTCTGAAAAGAGGGCCCCTCCCTCAAGGCACCACTCCTGCCTTCTGTCAGTGTCCCAGGAAAATCAGTCCCTGGCCACCGCACCACTGGCCCCCAAGTCCCCACTGCCCACATGTCACTTCTCCAGCTCACTCTAGGTCCTCCTTTCTCCTTTCTCCTTTCCCCATGACAGGCAGAGGTCCGATTATCCCCGTAGAGGCTACAAAGGCATTTGGGGAACAGCTGGTGGCCCGATGCAGAGGGCTGTGGGGGAGAACCTTGCCACCAGTGCCCTCCAAGACCAGGCTTAGGGATGAACTTTCCTTCCCCAGAGCACAAAGCAGGCCCAGGCAGGATGACATTGGTCACCAGCTCCCGGCTCCTGCACTAACTGAGCTCAGGCAGGGCTCACAAGGGGTTGCAGAGCCAAGCCCTGCCCGCCTCCTCCACCAGTGTAGGCACAAAGGACAGTGGAAACTCGCCCAGCTAGGGCCCTGGGACCCGCTCTCACCTTTTCTGCCCTAAGCATCCCGACATCTTCCCAGTATCCTTTCTGAGCGCGGGCTCCCAAATGTCTGTGATCTCACGTCCCCCCCAAGCCTAGAAGTGGGCCTGAAGGTCTTACTCTGAAACCCCATCCCCTCCTGGTCCACCTCCTCCGAGCTGGCCACACAACACGAGGGGGAAGGTGATGTTGCAGGATATGCAGCCTCCCCCACCCTGGACGCATGTGAGGACACGGGGCCCAGGAGACAAGTCCCGGGCCTGGGCCGCCACTTCTGTCGAGAGTCTCCCTCTGTGGGCAGCCATCCTGACCCTTGCGGCCTCTAACTAGTCAGAACCACCTCACTGGCCTCGGCGTTGATGAGTGTATTTTGCGGCATTTAAGGCAGATCTAAAGTTTTTGTGTGTGTTTTTTTAAAAAGCCCACGATAGGTCTTTGGTTAAGTGGTTTACCCTTCGTGGTAATTAGATGTAGTGACTGGGATCTCTTTTCTATTACATGGCAATTTTCCTTTAAATTTCCCCTTGGAAAAAAAAAAAAAAAAAGAAAGAGAAAGCAAGGAAGGAGAGAAGGCAGCAAGGCCAGGCGAGTCATTTGCATTTTGCGAATGAGGCCTGTTGTAAGCTCAGCTCAGGCGTGGGGCCCAATGTATGGGATGCTTAAGAGATTACTAAGAATAAAATCTATTAATTAGTCATACTCAATTCCGCAGACATGATGTGCATCAAAAGCTTCTTTTCTTCCCTTTTCTACTTCCCGCTTCCTGCAGCCTCCCGCGGAAGCTTCCTGGATCGCCTCCATGGTAACATGGCGCCCAGTGGCTGACTAGGGGGCCTCCCCACCCAGGGCAGGAGCTGGGACACTGGCTTCTTCCCACTCTGGGTGACGCTACCAGGGGAGGTGATAGCAGCTGGGAAGATGGCAGTGGCTGGGGGGGCCCAGGCTTCCCCACCCAAAGCCTACAGGCCATGCTGCCTTGTGCCTCTTCTCCCTCCCGTGAGGGGTACAGGGAGGCCCACCAGCCCCAACAATGGGGAGGCTTAGGCCCGGCGGAGAGTGAAGAAGGAGCAGGGAGGGTTCCCAGACGAGTGCAGGAAAAGTGTTTTGCGAATCCACGGCCTCTGTTTACCCTTCTGTAAAGTAGGGGAGGCTGAGACAGGGTTTAGCTTCACCCAGAAAAGCTGGGTGTTCCAGAGGCCAAGTGCTCCTCCCCTCCACTGATTCTGGAAAGTTCTAGTTGGTCCAATGCAGGTGACGGAGGCCCAGAGCAGGAGAGACGGAACAGGTGAGGGATCCCTATGGATCTGCGTGGGCTGACTGGGGCCTGAAGAAGGGGCTGGCAGCGAGCCCGGGACTGCATCTGAGCCTCCCTCCTTCATCCTGGGAGCCAGGGAGCCAGGGGAGGACACCACCACCCCTCACAATGGCAGCGCAAGTCCCAAAGCCAATCCACTCTACTCCAGAAACCTGCGACCTGCTGAACGTGCCAGGGAGAAGGACAGGGCATCTGAGGCTTGGGCCTATGAAAAAAAAGTACCAGGAAAACTGGATGCAGCAGGCAGGGAGAGACGGAGCTGGGCATCTGCTGAAAGGAGGGCCTGTGCCCCCCAAGGACCCGGCCAATATGAGCGCCCATGTCCCCTCCCGCACTCAAATCAGTGCAGGTGACAGGCGGCGGATGCCTGGGGCTGGATTGGCAGGAGTTGAGCGCTAACAAGCAATTCGCAGCCCCACGCAGATCTTCCAGAACGCAGAGGCGGCACCCTTTTTCCTAAGGAGGGATAAAAAGGCTTGAAAATGCAAATCATTAGCATTTACAACCAACCGAGTCTGCTAAATTGATTAGGAGAGATTAAACTCCTTGGAAGTGAAGGGAAAGGGGGATTTTTTTCAAGTTTTATGAACCTGCCCCCAGTGGCCGTGTGCAAAGCACAAATTTTCCGGGCTTGGCTCAGGGGCTGCCCCATTGCAGCTCCCAAGGAAGCTGGTCTGTGAGGGCTGACACCACATAGGCCAGAGCACTCGGGGGTACACTGGGCTTAATTAAGGGGCACACTGCCCTTGAGGAAAGCAGTTCTGCCTCCATCATGGGGCTTGTGCTTGGGACTCCAGGACAGGGCAGGTTACTTGGTCTACACAGGTCATTAAGCCCCCAGCCCCCAACAGAGACCCTACTCTTGCCCTTCAGATTCCGTTTGCCTTCAAGGGTCACAAGTGAGGGGAAGTGGCTGGTTCAGTCGCTTAGAGTAGGACTCTAGAGCCATGAGCGCCTCTGCTTCCTTACTGTTCCAGGGTCGGTCTGTTTCTGATCCATTCCCTGCAGTCAGTAAAAGGGGAGTGGGCTCAACTATGAAGGGAAAACTGAAGGGCAGGAAAGAGAAACTCTGGCCCAGAAAAGGGATCAGACAATGAGCTCTCCGTCACTAGGATCATTCAAGCACTTGACAGGGATATGGCAGGTATTTTCCAGCCGAAGCCAAGGCCTGGTTCTTTGACTAGAGGATCCTGGTTCCCACCCTTACTGTTTCATCTCCCAGGACCCTATAAGGAAGATAGCAAGAGACGATCGCTGTGCTGCTCAAAATGACCAGTGTCCCCTGAAAATCCCAGGGTAGGGCCGTCCTATAGCCAGGCCACCCAGCCTCGTCAGAGCTGCTTGTGGTACCAGAGATGCCGCAAAATTCCCATCCTCAATGTCCAAAAGGCAGAGAGAGAGCAAGTGCACACATGTGTCACTCCATCCCGGAGTCTGGACAGGGAGTTGGCGGGGAGGTGACCACCCACTCAGGCTGGCTTGCCGGAGGCCACCTCTGGGGCCTGGGGCTCTGGGGCCCAGGCTGCCTCCTGGGCCTGCTCCAGGTTCCAGGGCCCCTGCCCCACCGAGCTTCGCCGTCCCACCGGCCCTTTTCCCAACTCAACACACTTGATACTGGCAGCTCAATGCATCCGTCCCAGCCAGGTTGATGGCTGCCTGGGGCACTGTTCACTCTGCCTTTTTAAGCATTTGCCATTTCTTTTGAAATGTTCCAAGTACTTGCCTGAAAAATCCACATTTGCTTCTTTAAAAACACTCACAAAAAGATTCCCCAGGCTCTCGATCCCTCCTCTCTCTACTTTCTCCTTCTCCCTTTGCATTTTTAATGCTTTGTTTTTCTCTGGTTTTGTAAATTCCATTATCGCTGGGATCAGGCCCACTTTCCACCATAAATGGGATTTGCAGGTATCCCAGACGCCCGAGGCCATAGAGGCAAAGCCTTCTTTTCTCCCATCAGCGCAGCAGAGCCTGGGGCAGCTCCTGCCCTGCTCCCCCCCCCCCACCACCACCACAGTCATTCCCCTTCCACCACTTGTTACTGAAGTGCCGGCTTATGTGGGGAGGACAATGTGGGCAAACTGAAGGCACAGGGTGCCCTGCAGGGGACTCACATGGACCTGACTTCCTCGCAAAGCCAGCCCGAGGCTCTGTGGGCACCAGAGCCACCAGTGTGCTCGGGCCCATCCTTCCCACACCCACCCACACTGCCCTCCACACCTGAAAGCCCAAAAGGCCGAGCCTGGAGCATCCCTGCAGGAAGGTCTTTGCTGTCACTGCTCCTAAATCTCTTTTACAGCTGTCAGGATGGACAGCCAGTTGGGCAAGATGACAGGTCCCCAAGCTCCTCTGTGCTGGGTCACTGAGCCCAGCACAGCACTTGGCACACGGTGCTCGTCTCTTCTCTAACCTTCCTCTGGCCTCCTCGTCCGCCCTGCTTGCTGTCTGCCCCCACAGCTCAGCGCAAAGGGCCCAGGCAGGTGTTGCCAATGGCTTTCCTCCCGTCCTGCACCTGGTCTGCTGGCAGCCTGGCACAGGGAGGGGCTCCCTCTCTGAAGCATCTCACTCGGCTCTCCCTTGGACCCACCGATCACCAGCTGTGAGCTTGATGGGGAAATCCAGCCACTCTGCGAGATCCGGTGGCTGGCCTGGGGGTCTCAGTTTCCTCTCTCCAAGCAGAGCCTCAAGTGGATGACAAAGGGCAGAGAATTGAATGTCCTGCCTTGTCTGACCACCCTGTCAAGAGTCTCCACACCCTGAGTCAACCACCTGGAGGAACTAACCAGGCTTTATCTTCAAGACAGAGAAAAACAAATGCAACATGAACCGACAATCAAAGCCACAGTGGACACGGGCTGCCACACACTCATCTCCCTGAAGCTGGGAGGTCCAGAGTACATCTTACCTGTCCTGTTCGCAGGACAGGCTTGCAGAGTGGCCCAGAGACCACCCACCTCTGATTGGTCCAGTTTTTGAAAGGTTCTGGGTACCTCGGAGGAAGACACAAAACCCTGAAACTAGCCTTAGCTTTTTTTACCCCATCCAACATACCACCTGCCAGCAGGCCCGTGGCCTCACTAAGCAGCCCGCCCAGCGTCCAGGGCCTGGCGCTGGGCTGCAGTGTGTGTGGGGGGTTTCTTTGGACGGAGGACCCTGGTGCCTTCCAGCTCACAGAGCTGCTGAGAGCCATGGGGAGGAATCTGGACGGCCCAGCATTGGAGGTTTGTCATCTGAGAGGGAGAGATAGTGTGGAAGGTTGGGAGAGGCTACAGGTTGTGAACACAGGCGAGCCAGAGAGAGGGTGCAGTTGTGTGATCTGCAGACTGGAGCGGCCGACGCCTGCTAAATAGGAATGTCACCAGGCAGGTGTGAACAGAGAGGCAATGGGAAAAAGTATAAACTCAGAGAAACCCCACGCATACGCACTGCAGAGTGAATGTTTTTTAAGAGCCACCAACAGCAGCCTTTCCTGATGGGAAAGGTTGTTTGTATCGCATTTGGTATTGTTACACACTGGGCTCACCGGTGCTTTGTTCAGTCATCCATTCCCGGTGAGCTGAGGAGGAGGAAGCCTGGGAGGGGGCCTCAGCCAGACCCTGGAGAAGGGGTGGGTCCCTCTGCTACAGAAGGCGGGGTGCCCGGCCAGCTGAGGGCACAGGGAGCGCAGGCCTGGTCTCTCGCAAGCCTATGACCAAGGTCCCTTCTGGCATCTGAGGGATCCCTGCCCAGGCACCCCCACCTTCCCCTGAGCCCCTGCCCTTCCTCACCTGTAGAATCAGCCCCATGGGGCCACTTGGCCGCATGCTCCTTGCCTTTTATCCTTTTTCTGTGAAGGGCAAAGCAATCTTGGGGGCCTGAGGGATGGGACCACTCCCACTGCTGCCTGCTGCCACCTGAGACCCAGCTGGTTGACCAGGCCTGGCTCCGGGCCCACCTGCCTCACTCCCAACCTCACCACTAGATAGGGGATTTTGGAAAACGAAACACACAAACACCCACGACGGCGACAACACAAACCAAAGTGCACTGCGAACCACCCTCGGCCTCCTTCTTGTAGGTGCCTTGAAACTTCAATGTTGAGATGAATGTGATGAACTATTTAGTCCTATTTTCTGTTTGTCTGTTTTCATATAAAATGTCCAAGTCCACTTTCCTTGTCCTTTCTTGAAATAAATAGATTTAACTTTTACAGCCATCTCGCTGCTGACTCTTGGCTTGGGGCCCAGCATGCCAGGGCCAGGCGTCTGTCACACACACACTCAGCCACCTACACCCCATCCCCAGGCCTCGCTCCCAAGGGACAGCTCTACTGCCGGGTCCACTGGCCCAGAGGTGGCGGCCAGAGGGGAGGGGGGGAGAGACTCTGAGTTAGTAAGTTCCCCAGGGCACCATCGAAACCAAAATAATGATTCTGCTCCAAGACAGAGAGGGACCTCTGACCCCATCCCACAGGCCCCAAGAAAGGCAGACCGCCAGCTAAAGGCAAACTCCGAGAGGGTCTCCATGTAGAGACGTATTAACAGAAGCTGTGGATTATCCCATAAGAGGCCCAGGCACCCATGTGGTCACTCAGATAAGACTGGAACTGTACAGGACTTGGGGACACGTGCCATTCCTCCACCCGGTGAACAATTGCCTGGGTTCCCCCCATTAGATGCCCCTCATCCCCTAGATGTCCCCACTGAATTCACAACTCCCTAGGCCTTATCTGATATCTCAGATAAGGAAAGGAAAAAATAATTCTCCATGAGAACAATAGCAATTTCTACTAAATTTAACATAAAATAATTACTCATTACTTCTGTCTTAGATCTGATTTCACGTCTGGATACAGGTTAATGAGTTTTTCCTTATATTCCAAGAAAGCAAAGTTATTTCTCCGCGTGCCTTGGTGGTGGGTAGCCTGTCTGGGGTGATGCAGGGCGCTCTGACCCCACAGGCACCCCTCTCTCCCCTCACCTCTCATCCTCACCTCCCGCGCCCTGGGGGCAGGAGCCAGCCCAGAGTGACCATTGTAAACAGCGGCACATGAGGTGATCCCCCCAGAGCACCCAGCACACAGTAGGACTGCCCCACTCTTCCTCACTTGAGACCCTGGCACCAGGGCTGCCAAGGGCTCTTTCAAGAACACAGTCATCCAGCCTGTCAGTAGGTGTTTACTCAGGGCCTACTATGTGCTGGGGTTGGGGCTGAGGCGTCCTTCCTGCCTCATGGAAGGAGAGACGGGGCCCTGCCCTTGTCGGGGGTAGGCAGCACTCTGGAGATGAGGAGGACCTGGAGAGCGAGGGAGCGGGCACACCGCCCGGCAGAGCCCTGAGGCTCAGGCAGAAAGGCCAAGGCTGACTGAGCCTCCCTGTGGCAGGTACCACTTACCCAGTAAACGTACAGGACCCACCCACTGGCCCAGGCTCCGGTCACACCGCCCAGGCCCTGCCAGCTGATCGCGGCCACGCCCTTGAAGGCCCAAGGGCAGGACTGGGGGGCGGGGGGGATAGAGGCACAGACAGGCCTGCCCCCAGCTGGCCTCACCCTCTACGTACTGGCAGGCGTGCACAAACCAGGGCGCCCCTGGGGCTCTCCCCAAGCCAGGGCAGGAGGACTGGTTTCCCAAACTGTGTTCCTCAGCCCCTACAACTAATAGAGGTTCTGCGAGGAAGGGTTCACTGGGAAGCACTGGATTAATGCCACTGCTGTCCCAGAGGGCATTAATCCCGGTCCCAGAGGGCAGGGCCTTGGAGGCCCTTGGAACTAGCTTAGACCCACGAGCTCCAGCACTTACTCCCTGTGCCTCAGTTTCCACCTCTGTAGAATGCATGCTTAATAAGAGATCACTGTTCTTACAAGGTCTGACAATTAAGTTCGAGAACTCATCCTAGAAAAAGTGCTACACACCTCATTGCTGAATATCACTACAGTCACCTTCGAAGTCCTCCCCTTGGGAAGCTAGGTACGGACGCCAGCGCCTAGTCCATCCTTCAAAGCAATTTTGGAACTCTTTTTCTGGAATGGCCATCAGAGCTGTCGTCATGTTACCCTTGATGTCTTGAATGTCATCAAAATGTCTTCCTTTCAATATCTTCTTTATCTCCAGATAAAGAAAGAAGCTACTGGGGTCCAGATCAGGTGAGTAGGGAGGGTGTTCCAATACAGTTATTTGTTTACTGCCTGAAAACTCCCTCACAGACACAGTGCTGTGTGAGCTGGTGCATTGTCGTGATGCAAGAGCCATGAATTGTTGGCAAAAAGTTCAGGTCGTTTTCGTCTTTTTCACACAGCCTTTTCAGCACTTCAAACAGTAAACTCAGTTAACTGTGTGTCCCATTGGTACAAATTCATAATGAATAATCCCTCTGATATCAAAAAAGGTTAGCAACATCACTGCAGTAAGTTCACAAACTTAATTGTCAGACCTCGTATTTCTACCATCATGACAACACCGAGCCTGCTAACGTGTGCTAGGCTTTCTGGGTTTCCCTCCACTTGTCCAGGGCGTGTAGGCCCCCATCCCTGCACATCCAGCATCCCTGGTCCTCAGGCACGACGGCAAGCACTGAACTGACCGGCATTTCTTGCAAGGAGGCCCATGTGTCTCAGCAGAACCCTCAGGTCAGGACAGCAAAGTGCCCCCAGGTCTAGCACAGAGGAGAGGTGTCCCGGGGGGCTGGGAACTATTCCCCAAACCATCCCGACCACACCCAAGACCTGTGGCCTGCTCTCCAAAACCTGCCAGAGACGATCGCAGCCTGACGCAAGCTTCCAGCTTCAGGAGGAGGTCAGGGGGGGGGGGGGGGGGGCAGGGGGCGGGGATCTTAGGTTTAATAAGTGCCCACGGGGAATGAGAGGCCCAGACAAAGTTGGGCCACACAAGAGGGACTCACCAGAACCCCTGAGAGAGTTTCCAGGATCTGTATTTGTGGTCAATGGAAATAAGACACTCCAAACGTAACTGATCCTTTCTAAAAAGGGGTAGGTGGCTGACAGGCAGCGAGCCCCACCCCATCCTCAGAGGACTGCCAATAGAGCTGGCCAGTCCCTCAAAGGCACGAGTTCTGTGAGGCAGAAGGAACCAATGAACCTGCAGTGCCTCCGTCTGCCTACCATGTCTTCAGATGGACCCCAGGAGACGGGTGGTCTCCCTGCAAACCTGGGACCCTCCCTGCTGCAGCTCCTGCTGTGCTGTACTCCAACCAAGCAGCTTCCGGCCCTTTCCTTCACCAAGAAATCTCAGGACATGCATATCACTGTGGTTACAGACAGGTGTGGGGTAAGACCCCAAGTGGCTGCCCTGCAGCCAAGGGGTACCCCAAAGCCCAGGGCCCCTGCTTCTTGTATTCAACTCTGCCTGTTTGGTCAGAGTCAGAACTAAAAATTTGTTCAAATGGGAGAAAGAGTGGGTGGCTGCTACCCCCTGTACCTAGACCCCACTCTCACCTGGCAACCACCCGTTTCCAGAAGCTTCCTTTCCCTTGCCCCCACTTCCCAGGAGGAGTCTCTGGCTTCACCAAGCAGCCTAGAGAAGAGGTGATCAAATCTGGGAAGGTTCTAATACCCCAAACCGCAACCCCCCGAATTCTGTGGCCTGTTCTTAGTGCTCAGCCTGGGAGATCCCAGAAGGACCTGAGGTCACTCAGCCAGCCCTAAGGCCTGCCTCAGTAGGTCTGGGTGGAACTTGCTCATCCACTTTCAGGTGCCCCAAACCAAATGTGCTCCCGGCCCGCTGGCCGCATCCCCTTCCCTCTTCCACAGCCCTCATCCTCTTGTCCACAGCACCTCCTGCCCCCATGTCAGGCACCTCTGAAGGACCCTCTGCTTCCGAGACTCAATAAGGAGGCTCTCTTGAGCCGCTAACTGACAGCACAAATGAAATCCCGGTGCTCCTCCCTCAGAGATTTACAGGGGAAGTGAAATCTTATTTGCACTGCTGCCAAGCCTGGGACGCGATGAAATTATGCTTCGAGAAGAGACCCAGCCAGCTTCTCACAGAAGCGGCTGCATCGGAGATGGGCTTATTAAAAGCCACAGTGGCCACATTTCAACCTGTTTCAGGTGTTAAGTAATTTACTGCCACCCAGAATTCAGTGGTAGGTTTTTATCATTTTTATTTCCACAATGCAGGTGAGTGCCCCCAAGAGGTCCCTGCACAGGGACCTGCGGGTCTAAATGCTCCCTGCCTCCCAGCACTGCAGAGGGAAAAGAGGAGCAGGAGTCTGGGAGGGGGGCGAGGATGGGGGCCGAGTGGCAGCAGATGGCCCCGCTCTCCCCAGGGTTACACCAGGCTTGTCCAAAGCCCAAAATGACAGGCAGGGGAGGTTCTAATACCCCCATCCCATATTTGGGGGACCAGTGATCCCCTCAAGACTCTGCAGGTTTTTCCCAAAGGCAGAAATAGTATGAGCACTGTGAAAGCAGAGACTATCTCTGTCTCAGCACATGACTGCCAACCACAGGATCAACAAGTCTTTATTGAGCACCTACTGTGTGCCAGGCCCTGTTCAGATAGGGGACACAGCAGTGAATAGGGACCCCAAAGGTCCCTGCCCTCACGTTGTGCTGTTAAATGTTGAATAAATATTTGTGGTTGGTTGACTGAAATCTCTGTCACTGACGTGACACTGAAAAGACACTGACGTGGGAGGCACCAGTGGTGGTGGTGGGGGGGTAAGGAGACAACTCACTTTACTGAGCATCTGCTACGTGCCAGTCACTGTCGCAGCCCTGTCACAAACGAGGCACAGAGCTTTTGGGTGCCAGTGCCCGGTGCCTTTCATTGCTCTGGAGAAGTGTGGTAAGGGGCCCAGGCTCTGTCTTTCCCCTTCCCTGACCCACTAAACTCCTGGGGAATGCACAGCCTCCCACTCACAGAAAGCTAGGGGCAAGGAGCCATGCGGTCTCGGACTCACAGACACAAAGGGTCACTTCTCAGCAGTGCCGGGCCCAGAGCTGTTTGGTACCTGCCAACATTGGGGGATTAAGCCTATTATGGAGGCTCCAGGGCGCTAATCCAACGCCCTTTCTGTCGCCCCATTTCTCTACCTGTTTTCAGATACTCCAGGAAGACCAAGGGGAATCTTCAAAGTCCAGGCTGAGCCAAGAACAGAAATTCTTTAATTAGCTTTCCCTTGGACCGGGGCCTGGTGAATGGATCAGTGGTGAGGGGGAGGAAAAAGGGAACAGGGACCTCCCTAAAACTAAGATTACATACTGGGGGTGACGGGCTGAGGGGCCATCGTGGGTCCCCAAGCAGGCCCTCTCCCGTCGGCGGCTCCCCAGGGGCTGGCAGATGGAACCTGTCACCAGGAAGACATGGGACATGTGCTCTCAACAAGTCTGCGGTCCCCGGGAAGCTGGCGCAGCGAGACGCTTGGCACAGCTGGGCTGTGCGCCTGGGTGTCCTAATGAGTGCACTTCCTCCCACGTGGCTGCCCAGATCTGAACCTTCGTAATCAGGGCAGATTTCCTAAAGGGACACCCATCTGTGAGAGGCAAGGTAGTGTGGCCTGATGGCTCCAAGCACCAGACATCTGTCACCATGTTCCACACTCTTATCCCCATTTTCATGCAAGCAAACTGAGGCCTAAGAAGCTTGCCCAAGGCCATGGTGACATGAGTTAGCATTGCAGCCAGGTCTGTCCAGGCTGGTCCCACAGCCCTGAGTCCTGGTCCATGAGGCCTCATGAAAAGGCCTGACTGGGAGTCTGTGAGCCTGGAGGGAAAGGCATAGAGGAGCTCCCACCAGAAAATGTGGGGAAGTAGGCCTCCCAGGCAAGCCTCCTCCAGGAAGCCTTCCCTGACCTGCCCACCAAAGCACTTACACACCCAGTGCTGTAACCCTGTTGTCCCTACGATGCAGCCAGTGCCTTTTAGAGGCAGGGACTGGGTCTTTATCATTTCACACTCTCCGAAAGAAGGATCTACAGCCACCTCAGCCTGGGGAGCCTGACTGGGAGAGAGGAGCCTGGAGGAGGCTGGGCCCTGGGAGCAGGATGACAAGAAGGAGGGAACCAGAGAGGAGGCTGCCCAGCACCCCAGGAGCTGAGCTCCAGGCCAGCGTCCCCCTCAGGTCCAGGCTCTCCTGCTGGTTGGCTTTGCTCAGGAAGGTACAAGAGAGGTAGGCTGGTAGGAGGAAATTCAAGAACTCAGAGACCCAGATTCCTGGGGTCTGAAGCTGTTTAAAGTATGACGTGTGCTCCCCCCGCCCCCAACAAAAGTAGTTCTGCTCTCTGCTGTGGTCTGGCCATGCTGGGCTCTGAAAATAAGGGCTGCCCTTGGGCGCAGGCAGAGAAAGGGCCTGTGGGGCCCCCCGCCTCCCTCTGGCGTCCCTGCTCCTGGTGCAGCAACCTGATCCACGCCCAGGGCTCCACCTTGGGCCCATCTGGGATGCTCCCCCTGACTCCCCCTTCCTGACCCTCCGGGCAAGTCTGTCCAGGGTCAGGTCATTACAGGCTCTGCGAAGCTCCCTCCGGTGTCCCAGCTGCCTGTGCCACATCTCCCTTGCTCCTGGCTGCAGCCCCAGCATCAGCAGCTGCTGAATGAACGAACACAAAGCTGAACGAACAACTGTGCCGTGGAGCACACAGGAGGGATGCTTAACCCAGGTCAGGAAAGGTTCTTGGAGGAGACGACATCCAAGTTGGGACCCTAGAGCATGACCAGAGCCAGCCAAGTGCCAACGGGAGGAAAGGGTAAAACCCAGAGTCACCGCAGAGCAGCAGGAAGCAGCATCCACCCCACCAAAGGCCAGGCCCAGAAAGCCCATGGCCGCAGCCAAGGAAGTGTGTGGACTCCCAGGGCAGAGGGCAAGGCCAGAGCAAGCAAGGGACGCGAAGGTGGGGGCGGTGGCCTTGCCAAGACTTACTGTGAGCAGAGAGGCATTCTAGGTGTTTTCTGGCACAAAGCAAGTATGTCCAAGCACCTACTATGTGACGGATTGGTCAAGCCGCTGGGGGTGAGCCGGGAAAGGGCCCGCCTCCCTCTGCGCCTGCGTGCAGCAGTGCTTCCAGCCTCGCCTCGCCAGCGAGAAGAATGATGTCTCTTATTTCAATTAGCCTTTTCTTGATTACTAGCGAAGGTCTGCATCTTTTCACTTGTTTACTGGCCATTTGTTTTTCCCCTTCCGGGAATTGCCTGTCCATATCTTTTGCCCATTTTTCTTATTGATTTGTGAGAGCTCTTCGCATATTAAGAGAGGAGTAGAGAAGCAGCCTTCTCCTGGGGCAGACCCTCAGGGCCTCAGTCCCAGGAAAGGGGGAAGGATCTGAGTGCATTGCTGAGTGCTCCCACTGAATCTCTACACCCCCGCCCAGCTCCCAACAGTCAACTCTGCCAGAAGATGAAGCACCTTCTGCAGGTGGGAGCCCCCGCCAGGCCTGCGTCTCATCTGGCAAAACCCAGAGGGCTTATTTTTTACTTATGTGTGGCTGGCAGGGTGCCTCCGATGGCACCCGAGGGAAGCCAGCGGTGTTGCTGGGCATCTACTAGGAGGAAGGGATGATTTTCGCCATCCTAGGCCAATTCAGTCGGGACCATCTGACAAAAAAGGCAGGTCCCAAAGCCCCAGGCTGACTCTCCCACCAGAATGCCAGGACCGCTCTGTCACACACCATGCCTGCCCCCTGCTTCTAGCTATGATGGGCCCTAAAGAGTGACCCAGGACCAGGAAGACACATCTGAGATCTGCCCCTCGCCCTCTGCCACCTGACCTTTCAGAGCCAGAAGTAACCCTGCAGTTTATTTTCCCTGCCACACTTTCCATATTTCAGCGGACAAATAACGCAGGCCATAAAACTGATTTCCAAAGACTATAAAGACAATAACATTTAGGGAGCCAGGAAAAATAAAGCCCCTTCTTTCCTGGAGTAATGGCTGCCAGGAGCCCTCATGGGGCCTTTTCTGCACCTGGGGGTGGCACGGCTCAGGGCCAGCCCACAGACTTCCCTGCACCAGGTGGTAAATGGCTGCTTGGCACATGTTTCCGAGGGGCCCATGGCAGCCAGGGAAACTGCAAACTGCCTATTTACCTCTTCCCTGACTCCCCTGCTTACAGCTGCACCAGCTCCCCAAGAACCAGGGACGCACTGGCACCCCATGCCACCCCCCCTTTCCCCATTCCGCACACCAGATTGCAGATCGCACGCCACTGTCCTGGTGCCAGCCAAAGTCACCCCACTACAGCCAGAGCAGGAGAGACTCCCTGCTGAGTGTGGCCTGGTGGGCTGCCTGGATAGCCAAGCCCATCGTCCTGCTCTGCACCACGCTTGGGTGAGCCCTCCAGGAGGGCAAGCAACACGAACACAAAGGTGGCCACCGTGACCTCTGGGTGACAGAAGGGGATGGGGGCCCTATGGGGACCTGGAAAGCTCAGCTCTCCTCCAAGCTCTCCAAACACCCATTCCTGGGCTGATACCATGCCCACTAACCAGAAGGACACCTACAGCTACAAGTGGTTACCACATGCCCCCTCCCCCCATTCATTCACTCACTTATTCATTCAAAGATGATGTGACAGGGGCCACCGGATGGCTCAGGTGGTTAGAGCGCGAGCTCTGAGCAACAGGGTTGCGGTTCGATTCCCACATGGGCCAGTGAGCTGCGCCCTCCACAACTAGATTGATGACAACGACCTGCCACTGAGCTGCGGCTGAGCTCCCGGGCGTCTGGACGGCTCAGTTGGTTAGAGCAGGAGCTCTCAACAACAAGGTTGCTGGTTTGACTCCCACATGGGATGGTGGGCTGTGCCCCCCCCCCAACTAGACTGAAAACAGCAACTGGACTTGGAGCTGAGCTGCGCCCTCCGCAGCTCAGCTGAGATTGAAAGGACAACAACTTGACTTGGAGCTCATGGGTCCTGGGAAAAAACACATTGTTCCCCAATCAAGTCCTGTCCCCCTTCCACAATAAAATCTTCAAAATTAAAAAAAAGGTGATGTGACAAAGTAGAGAGTATGCAGGAAACACAATGAGAAGATGTGGTTCAAGCTTCCTGACTTGTCCGGAGACATGTCAAATTACAGCCCAGTACCAGAACCTCCCAACCTGAAAAGTGGGAGGGAATACTGAAAGCTACCTCCCAGGCCATTTTCATGATGATTTTCCTGGGCTCAGAGCTTTGCTGGACCAGGCTGGGACCAATATCTGCTGCTGTGGGGCAGGAGGCTGGGTCAGGTATGAGGGCAAATGACCCAATGGACCAAATGACCCTGACAGTCCTTTCCAGGTAAGGAAAGGTCAGCAGACAGCGCATCTAAGCAGTAAAAACCCCACCCTCAGGGAAGAGCCACTGTGCAGCCAACAGATCCACAGCTGGGGGTGAGAGAGGGCCCCCCCCCCGTCTGTAGGGGCACCCAGATGGCTCTCAGGAGCCCCCTCTCAGAAGTCACTCCTCCTCATTCTCCTCCAGGATTAAAACATGTCAGGACATGGAATTAGCCGCAGCCTCCGCCTCTGGCTTAACCACAAAGATGCAGAAGGAGAATCTTCCAACCAGGACCAACCCCCTGCAGAGGGTATCCCCACAGTCTCTGTGGGAACACCACGCGTGGGGAAGTGGGGTATCAGCCCCCAGGAGCCCCGGAGTGGGTTTCGAGGGGTTCTCAGGCTGGCTGTAGGGCTGTAAACCGGCATTTGCATGGAGAGCGCTCGGTGATTCTGGAATTTATGCAGCTGCCTGTGTGATTCCTAAGGCGAAACGAATCTCTAGGCCGCTTTTCTCAGCAGGAACAAGTCTTTTCTTCAAATCGATGGTGACACATTTTTAAACTGCCATATTAAGGAGGGAAAGATTTTGCCGGCCCCCCGTGGGCTACCCTTATTAGTCACTGGCTCATCTGAGAGGAATTACAGTGGCAGACCCAGTGGGCCTGGGCAAGGCAAGAGGCCCAGAGGCCAGGCTGGCAGACATGGGAAAGGACAGCAACAAATAAGAGGGCAGAAGGCACCTCCCAAGTTGCAAGCAAAACCGTGTGAGGGAAGGTGCACTTAGGGAGGGAGACTGGAGAGGGCTCTGGAACAAGGTAAGAAGCATCTGTAGGGAAAATAAAGAACAGCTGGTAAGGGTAATACAGGGAGAGAATGGAGAAAAAAGGGAGAATGTAGAAATAAAAAGAGTCATTAAGCTGAAGTTTAAATTTATTTCCAAGTATGGAGTTATAGAACCTAAAATCTTGTTTCCCATTTCGCTATGGCTGCCAGGAAGCTCAAAGCCACATTTTATATTCATTTGTAATAGATTTGCTCAGCCTAGTTTTAATTTGGTTGGGACCAAGGTAGATGCCAGGAGCCAAGCTGCCCCAACCAGTCATGAAGAGTATAAAATACAAGTGTAGGCATAAAATACAAAGCCACACTGCCTCCCTTGATAGACCAGACACCAGCATCGAGTGGCAGGTGGTAGGGCTGACTGGAGGGCCACAACCAGGAATCCAGCAAGAGGCTGGCAGGTTCGAAAGCATGTGCCAAGGACGTGCAGGCCAAAGGGCTCCAGGCATGGCTGAGCATGGGGCACATCCTTATCAGGTGCCCAGGTCAGCGTCATCCCTTGTCCCTTGTCTTTTTGTGTCTGTTTTCATGGTTCCTTGATTTTATTATACCTATTTTTCAGTAGAAATAGGTAGGTTAAACATTTTAAAAAATCGATTCCAGCTCAAACACCCACTTTCTCAGTGATAACAGTCCCCATTTATTGAGTTCCAATGACTTGTTGCATTTGCATGCAGCCTCTCGATCCTCTGAACTACCTTTGGAAGGGACTTTGCTCTGCAAGGTTTACAGCTGAGGAACCCAAGGCTCAGAGGAGAGGTGTATCCTGGTCAAGGTCACAAGAGCTCATAAGTGGCCATGGCAGCCCTGTCCTGTCTGTCCTCTGACACCCCCCACTCTCACCCCCGAGCCCCAGATCCCAGCACCCTGCTCTGTACCAGAGGGGACTCCCACCCCACTTGTTAGGAGGGAGCTGAAGCTGTGTCAAGATCGAGGCTGAGGAGGCACTGAGAGGTGACCAGGTGACCCCCGGAATTCCATCACCCCCTGGCCCTGCCTACAATGCCCTGATTCCCTCCCTGTCAAACCCCAAATCTTCAGGCCATGACCCAGGAAAGTTCCCAGCCAGCTGCCAGACGGGATTTAGCTCCTATGACAGTCAAAGCTGCAAAGCTCCCGTCGCAAATGTCAATTCTGGGCCATTTGCTTCATAGATTTTAATGTTCCTGTTTCTCCTCAACATCCTCAGTAAGGTAGCTCTCGCTTTTCAAAAGGGATGTGGCGTTTGATGATGTTTAAACCATCGTGAAATACAGCCAGGCGGCAATAATAAAACAGACGCAAGCCCTGCTGGCAGGGGAATGGCTGACAGCCGGGCCTCTCTCTTCCCACATGCTATGCACAGCTAAGCTCCTATTTTTATGGCACTTACAATGTCCGAGAGGGGGAGGAAGCAGCAGTGGAGAGAAGGGTGGGTGCTGCTCTACAAGGACTACTTATTGCCATTGGGAGCGGGGTGCAGCTGATGCGGTTTTAATGAACCAAAGCAGCGGTGCCAGCCGGGTGTCCTGGTGGACGCAGGCCGGCGGCGTCCACCACCCGCCACCACCCTCAGCCGCATCTGTGCTTGCTGCCTCCCACGCCCACTGCCAATCCGGCTCCACTTCGCACTACCTGTCCTCCCCCAGGTATGCAGCCACCAAGCTCCCAGTTCCCAAGTCCTCACTGGCTTCTGCCTCCTGACACCCGCACGTACACATAAATAGCTGTGCCCCTCCCCTGCTTCCTGTGCAAGGAGCAAGAGTCCCACACGTAGCTTCACCCACTGGGTAGCCTGCTTCCACCCAAGGGTCTTCGGAGGCCACAGGAGCTGTGGGGAAGGTGCTCTCAGGCCGCCCGCACCGCAGTGGGCAGCAGCCACGTGCTGAGTCCAGTCCCGGCCTGGAGTCCCAGCATGAGAGGACTGCGCGCCTCCAAGGCCTCGCGCTGAGTGGGCAGGAGAGTGAGATGCCTCACTAATAAGAACAGTTATCGTTACTGAGCCCCTGCAGCACGCAAGGCATTGGAGGCAGTAATTCGTTTTTTCCTCTTAATCTTTCTATGAATCGCACATGTGGAAACTGAGGCCTGGAGAAGCAGAGTTAGTGGAACTGGATTTTACTGTAGTCTGTTTTGTGAGTAGCCATGGCCCTGGCCTCCAGGGCATCCAAGACTGGCCCATACCACACCCGGGGGCCTCCAGCTCAGGCCGGGCTGCCCGCTCCCCAGGACAGCTGCTCCCTTTCAACAAACAGTAAATCAAGACTGCAGGGAAAGGGGGCCTGTGTTGGTGCTACCACAGTCACTGGAAACAGGGCTGCCATTGGGCCTAAGGAAGAATCAGGACAAATCTTTTGCAAAACAAATAGATGAGCCCAAAAGGTGAGCTTCTGAAGTGCAGGGAGCCCCGAGGAGGGGAGCGGGAGGACAGGCTGGAGGCTGCAGGGGAGCCCGAGACCCTTAGGCTCTGCCAGCTCAGACTCAGCCACGGCCACCAAGCCCTGGCTGCGAGTGCTTCCATCACAGGCCTCCCAGGGAGGGAGAGCACGCCCCGTCTTGCCCCACTACCTCCTGGCCCCACACAGGCTGTTCCCGTGTGACACACACACCCTTCCCCACAGAAGGCAGAGCAGATACTCAGAGCCCTGCTGCAGAGGCAAGGGAGGGGCCTAGAGGGGCCTAGCCCACTTACCCTGCACCCTCACAGTCAGGAAACGCCAAATACAAAAGACTGACGGACAGCAGGGGCCCGGCCCTCGATCACCCTGGGCCTAGACTCTTCAGTTCACCAAAGGAAGGAGGTACCCTCAGCCTGCCCGGCGGATGGAGGGCCCATCCCCTGTCCCCAGCCCAACCAAGTGCTGGGTGGACAGCAGGCCGTGTCCTGAGAGCCTGAGCAGTGCTCCCGGAGAGGCAGCAACAGCAACGAGCACAGAGCTGGCATTTTCGCAAGCGTTTCCTCTGTCCCAGGTGTTGTACTGAGCTTCTCCACCAGCTGTCTCCTTCCACACTCATAGCGGCCCAACGGCGTGGGTCCTAGTGCCCTCTTACCCGTTTTACAGATGAGAAAACAGGCTGAGAGGTTACACAGCTGGTATACAGTGGAGCTGAGACTCATACTCAAGACTGTAACTCCCAAACGCAGGGTCCTGTGATGGAGATTCCAAAGCAGATGGGGGGCCGTCTGGGGTGGGAGGTGAGGAAACAGGACTGGATCCTTTGACTCTCTTTTAGGCCCTGTGATGTCCTAGAGACCAACTCAAGCTGGGACCAGGCCAGGCCTCACCCAGGAGGCCCCAGCGTCAGGGTGAGCGTGCATGTGAGCCCACCCTAGGGGTCTAGAGAGAGCATATTCAACTCAGCACCCCTGCAAACTGCATTGTCTGCATAAGGATGGGTGTTGAAAGGGAGGTCAGGGAAACCCACCCAGTTCCTGGAGGAGGTGGGTGTTGCCCGGTGGCTTCCACATGCCGCACCAGACCCCTTCACCTCCTAGGGACAGGGTGCCCTTCCGTTAAGTGGGCAGGCGAGCCACAGCCTCCTGGGGAGGCCTGAAGCTGGCCGGACAGCCCTTGGCCACGCGCTGGCGGATCTCTCCGGGAGAGCAAGCCCTTTTCATGCTTGGCCAATTTAATGTCCCCATTAATTTCAAAACACACACATTCTCACAAGCTCTGGCCTCCTCAGCTCAGTGCTCAGTGTGGAGAGCGCTTTGGGGATGCCGGCGGGTGCACAGGTGCGGGTACTGAGGCCAGAGGGCCTCAAGGACAGGGGCAGCTGGACACAGCGTGCTCAGGGCCTCTTGGCAGGGGGCAGTGGGCAGCAGAGCCTCACAGGTGCTTCCTGACCGTGATCTGTCAGGATGGAGAGAAAAAGGGCCCTGTGCAGGCAGTCAGGAAGGCTTTGCGGCTTTCCTGCTGTGTGACCCTGAGCAGGTCACCGTCCCTCCCTGCGCTTCAGGTATCTCCTATCTTCATCTGAGACTGCAAATGCCTCGAGCACAGGCACTGGGTCACTGAGCCTTGTATTTCCAGAGCCTGACACAGAGCCAGGAACCTCCCATGTGTTCACCGCTGTCCTCACCTGTAACAGGCATTAGCCCTTCCAGCCCTGACCACCAAAAGGGCAGGGTAGGGTCTGGGCTGGGGCCGGAGGAGGGGACCCAGGAGGTCACTAGTTCACCCAGTCTGTCCCGCTGCCTGACCAACTCTCAAAGGCATCCGATCAATCACTCCATCATTCAACAAACATTTACTGAGACCCAGGACAAAGGGTCCTTGGTTCAGGGTCTCGGGTCGCCCATTACGTCCCTATGGAAGGATCTGACTAATAAAGGGGAGACTTGGCAGGAGACCTCGGGATGGAAGGACCTTCCAGGGTCCGACAGTCCCACCCACCAGCCAGAACTCGACTCTCTGGACCAGGCCCTTTAAGCCCTCCAGGGAATCTCAATAATTCAGGAGGAATCCATCATTTATGAATTTATGTAACCGCTTCCCGACCTTGTGGAAATGAGCCGCCTTCCTCTTGCAGCGGTGGAAATTAGACCTTGGCACTTTCTCAGGGCTTCTGGGCTTTCCAATGTAGGGAGGGGGCGACCTGAACCCCAGCCTCCCAGTTGGCCTCCGCCATCCACTGTGTCTCTCACTCCCAGCCGGGACGCAGAGGGAGCTTCTGAAAAAGCAAACCTGATGGCATCTCTCTTAAACCCCAAGTCCCAAAGGGGAAGGTTTGATTTCTTGCTCTGCCTTTTACCAGCATTGTGGCTCCAAGCATGCCTCAGCCTCCTCATCTGTAAAATGGGGGAAATGAGGTGACATGTGTAGTCTGGGGTGCAACCCCTGGCGCAGAGGGAGCACTCGATAACAAGCTGCCTCTGGCCCAGAAGCAAGGGCTCTGTGGGGCGAGCTGGGGACAGGGTCTGGGACACAGGACAACCAAATGAGCCACTAGGCGAGAGCCCAGCACAAGGCCTCGTGGAGCCAACACCCCTGGACCCAGATGTTGGTCCTACCTTTTCTGCACTGCCCACCCGCTGTGCCGAAGGACCTAACCACTTCTCTGTTCCCCTGTAGCAAGGACAGATGACAATACACCCACTCTGGGGACCCAAATTTTGCAACCAGAAAAGAAAAAGGAACATAGAAGAGGTATTCCCACCGGCCCCCCAAAATAAATAAATAATAATGAAATAGGATTTCCTGGAGGCTCTGGAGTCTGGCAAAGCTCCCCTCCGCTTAAGGTCACTGCTATTTAGTTGTGTGTCCTTAAGCAAGTGGCTTCAAGTCTCTGAGCTTCAGTGTCCCCACTGACATCACAGGGCTGCTATAACTCTAGGAGGCCAGGAAAGGTGGCATGGGGTATGAGTACAGCCTCGACCTGGAGGGAGAGCCTCTGCTCTGGACCGGTCACATATTCAGAGCTTCTGAGTCCCACTCACCTCCCCTCTCCCTGCCAATGCTCTGCCTCTCTGCCCTTGGAATGCCCTTGTCCAACTTCTAACTCAGCTTCGCCCTCTTATCTAGAGCTCTGCTTCCTCCAGGCAGCCTTCCTGATTGCCTTGCAACCCTGCAGGCAGCACTCCCATCCCTCATACATTTTTTTTTTTTTTTTTTAAGATTTTATTGGGGAAGGAGAACAGGACTTTACTGGGGAACAGTGTGTACTTCCAGGACTTTTTTCCAAGTCAAGTTGTCCTTTCAGTCTTAGTTGTGGAGGGTGCTGTTCAGCTTCAAGTTGTCCTTTCAGTCTTAGTTGTGGAGGGCGCAGCTCAGCTCCAGGTCCAGTTGCTGTTGCCGTTGCTAGTTGCAGGGGGTGCTGCCCACCATCCCTTGCGGGACTTGAGGAATCAAACTGGCCACCTTGTGGTTCAGAGCCCGCGCTCCAACCAACTGAGCTATCCAGGAGGCAGCTCAGCTCAAGGCACCATATTCAATCTTAGTTGCAGGGGGCAGAGCCCACCATCCCTTGCGGGGCTCGAGGAGTTGAACCGGCAACCTTGTGGTGGAGAGCCCACTGGCCCATGTGGGAATCGAACCAGCAGCCTTCAGAGTTAGGAGCACGCAGCTCCAACTGCCTGAGCCACCAGGCCGGCCCCCCTCATACATTTTGATGTCCCTTTCCATTCACATGTCTCACCCCACATTTGGAATTAGAGACTGTGTCTTTTGTAGCCCAGGGCGTATCCCAATGCCTGGTATACAATAGCCCCGCCACATACACCTGCTGAATGAAAGAAAGAAAGGCCACACATGAGTTCAAATTCTGACTCAGTCACCTGCCAGGTCAGGGAGTGTTATCTCTTTCCCAGCCTTGGTCTGATCGCTGAGAATGGGCGTCACAATCCTGCCTGCCTCACAGATGCATCAGGTCAGCACCAAGGGTCATCACGCTGTGCTCCGCAGGGGACAGGGCCCAGCAAGATCTGCTGCTGCTCACAGGCTCCTGCAGGCACCCACCCTCCCTGCTCACTGCGGAGAGGTTGCTGCTGTTGGCAGTGGCAGCAAGCCTCAGCAAACACATTTAAATCTGAAGTGACAGATAAAGCGATTTATGGCGACAGTTTAGCGTCAGATCACTTCCCACAAGGCAGTCGTGTCCCTCAGTCCCCTGCTTGCTAGTCCATCAAGGCGGTCTCTAAATCACTGACTCCAAGTGGTGGCCCAGGGACAGCGAGGGGGCCGGGCTCCTCGGGGCCCTCCAGGCAGCAGAGGGATGAAGCAAGGACTCTGGCTGGCTTGAGTGGGGGAGGGGGACGATAAGCAGCTGGCAGACCACAAATCAAAGCCCCAAGACTTAAGGAAAGAGAGTACCACTTCATGCCTTATTTTAAATAAATAAGCGGCTTAAAAAACTCCCAGTGAGGCCAACTTGTCGCTGTGAAACATGGCTTCCCACCCAGGCTGCACGGCTTGGCCCGCATGCCCGGGGCCCTTCAAAGTTCTCACTGACCCCCCTCGCCTCCCGCCACCTCTCCGCAGAATTAATTGGTCCCTGCGGCGTCTCGTGGCACTTTGTTCAGACCTTGCTTCCAGTGCTTTGTCACATTATATTCTACTTAGTTGCTCTTGCTCTTGACTTCCTACTAATAATTTCCTGGGGGCTCCCTCTGTGCCAGGCCCTGGGCCCAGTGCTGGAAGGACCTGACTCATCTCCTCCTCGCACTCCCATGGGTGGAGCCACTGATGACCCATTTTTCAGATGAGGAAACAAAGGCTCAGACATGCTTAGCCAGAGGCCACAGCGCCGCCAGCAGGAACACTGGGACTCCAACTCAGCTCCTGGCCTCTGTGCCCACAGCCCTGACTTGCTGGCCTGGGACACCTCGAAGTGACAGATTCTTTCTGTCTTTGCACAAAGCATCACATTCATCCCTGCTCTGTCCCATTACGCCTGAAGGCCAAAGCCTGCAGCCCAACTCCTACGCTGGCCAAGAATGGGGGTCTTTCTTTGTGCTGGGACACTTCCTGTCTAGAACTCGGCTGTCTGTTGGGAACTAGGGGCCCACAATCACAGGCCTGGCATGCTGGGACCCTCAAGGACATGGAAGTGACCCACTCAAGGTCACACACCCCCATGGCAAAGAGAAGATGCAAACACTCTAGAAGTTGAAGAACCCCCCCGCTGGAGACCCCCAAACATGAAGCAGATGCCAGGCAGGGCTCTCCCCAGACACAGCCTGGGGATCATAAGCCAAGCTGGAGAGGCAGTCACTGCCCCTCAGAATCTCCTGTTCCAGAACGGGGGCCTGCAAGCACTCCCTGGCTTATCTTGCCAGCGTAGCAACCCAAAATAATTAAGATGGATGCTGCGTGCCCCCGTGGGCAGGAGCCATGGCCAGCACAGATGGCGGGAACCTGAGACTCTCCGGGTGCTGCCTGAGCCAAGTGGCCTTGGCCAGCAGGGCTGAGGAGGGTCCAGAGACACCTGCCCCGTGCCTGGGACCTTGGGGATATTGGTCCTGCCCCCTGTGACTTCAAGCCCTGCCACCTACCAGCCAGGCATCCCCTTCTACTCTGTGCCCCAGCCCTCCCTTCACAAACCATATCGCATACATCACACCACACCACACACACACACACACACACACACACACACACACACACACACACCAATCACATCTCAAATATCAGCAAAGTGGGGTAAAAACCAGTCTGGACTTCCAATGCCAGGGGGCCAGTTGGGAAACAGAGTCTGATTTTCCAAAGTCCAGAGAGAGGCCATAGGCGGGGGAGCCCCCTCTGTGGGGCGGAGTCAGGGAGGGTACCTGGCCCTTGCCTAAGCCAAGGATCCCCAGGGTCCTCCAGAGGGGCAGGAAGAGTGCCCTCGGCTGGGCACCCCAGTGCCCACCCCAGTCCAAGGCTCATCAGGATGGAGGGGTCCTGACACCCATTTGTTTGTCTCACAGGCCCTTCCCAGCTCCCCTGACGCCTCCCCCTCCGTGGTCCCTGCAGCTGGAGCAAGGCCCAGGCAGTGATGGCACCTCACCTGCACACCCCCCATTTGACTGCAGGGACTAAAACACCCCCACAAAATCCAGAAGCTCTGCAGCTGACCTCAATCCCCCAAACCCAGTCCGACGGGGCACCAGCCCCCAAGGGCCACCAACCCCCGCGGGGCCAATACTGCCCTTGGCTTCAAAAATAAAAATTTTAAAATCTCCACCCTGAGATAATTGCTCCCTCCTTTTCCCCATTGTGGCGGCTCAGCGGTCGTCACTGAGAAGCAATTATTCACGGCTAATGATTATAATCAAGTCAAATAGAATTTAATGGACACGTATTCTCTTCCTGCTTGAAACTTTACATATGAATTAAGCACATATGGGTTTCACGAGGCGCGGACCAGATTTATGCAGCCCGGAAAAGCCCCGCGACGCCGCGACTTTTATTCCGCTAATAAACAGGCTGATTTACTGGCGCCACTGGGCGCGGGGACTGCGATCTCTGCTGCCCCCTGGTGGGCAGTGGGCCGCGCTGAGCTAAGGCAGTGGGGCCGCCAGGGATGAAGCCCCAGGGCCCCCAGAAATGATGCCTGAGGACCCCCGGTGTGTATACCCGTGCCAAGACCACCAAGGACCCATGAGGTCTGACCAGTGTCAAGGCCACTGGAAGACCAGAGCCGGGCAAACACTTGCTCAGAGGACCTGGAGGGGGCGTGGGTTCTGTGTGGGACCCCCAAATCCAGGGCCATTCTCAGCCATTCCCTGGGGTTCCAGGCAGGTTCTGGGTCCTCCCTCCTGTGATACTCTTTCTAGAAAAAAGGAGATCCCAGGAAAACAGGTCAAGAGGTATTAGGTAAACTGAAGCAAGCAGAGAGAGGAGAAAGCTGCTCAGCTGGGGGAGGCACCCAGCATCCCTTTTCATTGCTGGGACAGGGTTGATGGCGATGGCATCAATTCCACCACCAACAACAGCCGCAGGTGCTGAGCCCTTAGTTCATGCCAGGCATTGCATGAGCATCCCAGTTCATGAGCATGAGCTCCTAATGGCCCCAACCCCCCACAGCTGGGTTTTCTACCTCTCTCATCATGCAGAGGAGGAAACAGGAGCCCAGGCAGGTACATGGAGAAGGGAGTCCTTGGAGAAACATGGCAAACGCTGTCACTCCCAGCCCAGTGCAGTCAAATGAAGCCAGGACCAAAGTGTTTCTGTGTGCACGTGACAGGCTGCCAGAGCTGCTGCACTCGGAGGCTGGCCAGGCACAAGGGCACACAGGAAGGGCCATTAATCACACCCGCAGCCCTCCGAGCCCCCACCTGCTCCATCTACATCCTGATGACACCCTGCTTTGGTCCCCGCACCCTCCCTCACGGCCCTCCAACCACCAACCTGGCTGGGAATGAGCTGATAAGATGCCCCACTTTTCCCTCTGGCCACTTTGCAGCTCAGCATGGAAAAGTGCCAGCAGGGTGCTTCCCACATCTTTGCCAGTAACTGACAGGGCCGGGGACACTGGGCAGGGCAGCCCCACAGGCCTGTTGGACTGTCCCCTCAGCCTCCGTCTTTCTAACCCAGGCCAACACATCCTAGGTCCAGGCAGCAAAAAGGCCCTTCTCCCCTAGGCTGCTATGACATCGGTCAACCCAGCTTGGTTTGTCTTAGCTCTGTGTCTCCCCAGATGGACCCACAGGCCTCGCTGCCATCCACCATCCTAAAGGCTCACGGGAAACAGAGCAAACGCAGCAACAGAAACCCAAAGGTGACCCTCTGCTCCAAGTTGGAATCCTGTCTTCATGTGACTGCTCACCTGTGCAACTGGAACAGGCAATGTAGGGGGACAAAACACCTGTGTGACTGCACAGTTCTACAAACACCGGCGGCGGGGCAGACATGCAGAGTGAGGCCACCGTCAGAAATGCAACCCAGATTACAAATAAGCAGGCCCAGAGCAGGTAAGTGGCCACCTCCCTCCAGGTCCCAAGAGTCTTGTCACTAAGCAAGATCAGCATCAGCACCGCCATGGGCCAGAGCCCCTCGGCAGCCCTTCTCCCTGGCCGGCACTGGGGTCCGACACAATGGCTGCAGATGCAAGGGTGAGAAAAAGGAGACTGGAGATGGCGCAGGCAGGAGGTGGCTGGCACAGCAGGGTTTCACTGTGAGTGGGAGCCCAAGACACAAGGGTCTGCCCAGGTCCCCAAACCTTCCTTCAAGAAGGAGGCTCCTTCCTGTGATGCTCGGCAAGCAGGCAAGCAAGGGCTAGGTTCAGCCCACTCACCTTTGTCCCACAAACCATCTGTGCCCCTGCTAAACTTGATGGACCCTTGACACTGCACTCCTGACCTCAGCCAGACAACCAGTACCGAGAACAACGCAGCCACCTTCCTCCCTCCCCCAAGATGGGAGAGAGCAGCCGGCTCCTCCTGGCATCACAATAAACTGCAAACTGCCAAGCCAGCAGGAGCCACCACAGGAAGCTGGGCAAGGGGACACAGGGTGGGCGGGAGGCAGAGAAAGGAGAGCGGTGGTCAGGGGCTCCGCCTTCCTGGCAGGGCCGCCGGCGCAATTCCAGCCAGGCTCTCTCTTCCCAGCCGCTAATGGGCCTCAAGAGCTGTGAGGCAGCTCAGCCAAGGCGCCCCCGACACAGCCGGTCAGGGTTTCAAGGGAAGAAGAGTCCACGTGGCCAACACACTGCGCGCCCGTGGCGCCAGCAGGCCATCTCGTCCGGCCACTAGAGCCTCACTGGAGCCAGGTGGCACCCCCCGTGCCTGGCATGACAGACCAGAACGAAGGTGACAAGATGACCCAGGTCTCTGGCTCCGGCCAGCCAGCCGCACTCACCGGCGTTGATGATGGCGTCCACCTCCAGCTTGGTGATGTCGCCTCGGAACAGGGAGATCTTCTCGTTGAGTTGCTTGTCCTTCTTGTACTTAGGCTCCTCCACCTTCACGCTCAAGCCTGGAACAAGCAGAGGCCGGAGTGAGGGGGTGTCCCAGAAAGGCCCCCACTGCAGGGTGACCCCCAGTGCCCACAGGCCAGGCTCCCCCTCCAGAAGCAGCCCGCCTCGTGGTGACGGGTGATACGGGTAATGACAGCCCATGCTGATTAAGCACCTACTGTGTGCAGCATACACGCCGTCTTCTTGAATCTTCACCACAACGTTGCACACAGGTACAGTAGTAACGTCATCCCTGCCGTTTTACAGACACAGACCTGAGGCCTAGGCAGGCTGAGTGCCTTGCCCGGGTTACTGGTCTCCAGGCCTGCAATTTGCTCCACCACAGCTATAATCCCAGCTCCACACCACGTGATGGTGGGTCTGGGCTCACCCTCCCAACGATGGGATGGGGATGAAAACCAAACCTGCCTCAGGCTGCATTCATAATTAAATGAGGTGACACATGCAAAGTGTCCTGCACACACCAAGCACTCCATAAATGCTGCTGCCATTTTTCTGGGCCTTGTCTGTATAATTCTCCCACGAATTGGCTCTGAAGAGGCCCCCTCCCCACCCTCGCCCCCCCAGTGGCCAGTATGGCCTCCCCAGCAGGCCTACCTTTGGCAGTCTCCTTCCAGGTCGGGATCTTCTTCAGCCTGATGAAGTCCCGGCAGAAGTAATGTTCCTCCCGCTGCTTGTCACTCAGGCCCTTCAGAAAGGCTGCAGGGGCGGGGTGGGGTGGGCGGGAAGGAGAGTCAAGGCTGGCAGGAAGGGGAGCAATCCTGAGGGTTTCCCCACACCCCGTCCTCATGGGGACTCTCACCTCCTCTGAGGATGCAAACCAGCCCTAGGAGTCCATCCTTCCCAGAAGCTCCAGGGAAGGGGGCATGGTAGAAGGAGCCATACCACCTGGGGTGCTAGAGTCTGGAGGCCCTTTATTCAGGAGGGAAAACTGAGGCCCAAGGAGGCGGAGGAAGTCTCTCAGGCACCACAGACCTGAGTTCAGAATTCAACTCTGCCACTTGCCAGCTGCATCTACAACTCTAAGTCCCTCATTTCTTTATTCACAGAATGGGCATTAAGACAACCCTTGCAGAATAACTTCAAACTCATTCACACATGCTAAGGCCAGGCAGATTGGCGGCACTGAATCAATTACATTATCAATCAGTTATTTCACCAATCAGTTCCACCATCAGTCAGTGACACCATCAATCAGTGACATCATTATTGTCATTATGCAAAGGCTCAGGACAACCCTCCTCCTCAAAGAGCCACAGAACCAAGCAGATCTGCTGCTGTTCACAACATCCCCCCAGCACTGGCTGAGGGCTCCCGGGTTACAGACGCCCGCTGGGGCCTCTCCCGGTGGTGTGAACAGCTGGAGTAGCTGGAACTTTCCCCATTGTACAGGTGAGAAAATGAGGGCTCGGGATGGTTAGGAGGCTACCTGTGTCTGGTGAGTGGGAAGCAAGGGCCCCACCCCCACCCACTCATGGACTCTGGGTCCGCCAAGGCTGGTTCCCTTGCTCCGACCTTGGCCCTGGGCCTCGCCTTCCCTTTGCACAGCACCAGGCACAGGAGCTGGAGCGCCCCGCGGAGGCATCTACCTGAGTGGTGGTCCAGGCTCGCAGCTCGTTGGCTCCCCCTGCTGGCCTAAGGCCACCTGGGTGCTCAGACGCTCAGCTCAGCCTCACTCCCTTGGACCACAGCTTCCAAGATGAGAGCAACCCCCACTGACCACTGGGGGTGGGGGGAGCAAACAAGCAGCAAAGGCCACAGACAAGGGACTCAAACAGCACCAGAAAGTGTGCAGAGGTAGGAGGATCATTAGAGGAAGCGGTGGGAGCTTCCTCCTGGAGGCTTCTGGGGAAATGGCTGGAAGGGACAGGTATTCAAGAGACAGGCTGGTCCCCTGCACATGCCCTTTTACCTGACAAAGTCACTAGGTCCATCCAAGTAACTGCTCCTCAAGGACACATGTGTACGGAAAGGGCCCAGTTCATAGTCCAGCTCAATACTATGGTGGGCTTATTATAAAAGGCTCATAGCACCCCAAATCCACTTTAATTGCGGCTCAGACCCCTTCCACAGACACCTACCATGCACCGGTCAGTGCTGAGGATACAACCCAACAAGGAAGATGTGCTCTTGGCCCTGGAGAACCTACAGTCCAGCAGGGGAGACAGAGGCTGACCAGGCTGTACACAGACAAGCAAGCAAGTGTTGAAATTCGGAGCAGCACTAAGGAAGGACAGTCAGGGGGCTGGGAGAGGAGTAACCGGAAGCCCAGCCCAGGGAGATTAAGGGAGACTCGGAAGAGGAGTAGGAGGCAGTCAGTGCAGGGAAGGGTGTTCCGCCAGCTGGAACAGCATGTTCAAGGGTGAGTAAAATTTAGGGCTTGGGGCAAGGTGGGGATAAACATAGGGTTCAGAATGATGCTGAGAGGAGGCGGCATCAACCAAGGATCCACCAAGGCCTGTTAGGGATTGACTTCATCCCAGGGGCTCTATGATCAGACTGAAAGTGCTTCCACCAAATACAGGTCTGACCCCACACACATGTGCCATTTTCATCCTTTCGAAGAGGTCAAGGGTATCCCTACCACGGACAGTACTTAGTGTGGATGATCCCGTCACTAGTGTTCCTCGATGCTCACAGCCCTTTTCCTGCCCCCTTCTCAAGGGGTGCCCTCCCCACTGGGCACATGACCCTATACATGATCTGCGGGACAGGCCAAAGGCTCCCACTTAAATTCTCCTTGCGTGGTGTGTTTGGGGGTTGGTGGTTGGGGGAGGGCACTGGTATTTGGAAGGAGCTGAAGCGCTTCTCCAAGCCTTGCTGTCCTCTTCTGTAAAATGGGGGCATGGAAAGCTCCCTTGTGTGTTAAATGAGAAGCAAACAGGCTTAGTTGGGTGCATAGCGAAGCACTCGGCTACTGGCAGAACAAGCAAAGAACAAGTTGTGGAAAGGCCAGTTCCATCCAGGCTCTGCCTCTCCCTGGTGGTTTGGTTTGAATGCAGATAAGTCAGTTAATAAATATTTATTGAGCACCCACCAAGCCTGGGGGTGGGAGGTAAGGTGAGGTCCCAGGGCCTGACCCAGCAGAGGGGAGTCCAGGGCAGCTTCCTGGAGGAGGTACCCCCAACTTCTCTGGTCTGCCCCAGGAGCTGCAAATTGCTAGAGAAAATACCACCACCAAGAAGGCTCCCTCTAAATTCTTTTTTTTTTTTTTTTTTTAAAGATTTTACTGGGGAAGGGGAACAGGACTTTATTAGGGAACAGTGTGTACTTCTAGGACTTTTTTCCAAGTCAAATTGTTGTCCTTTCAGTCTTAGTTGTGGAGGGCACAGCTCAGCTCCAGGTCCAGTTGCCATTACTAGTTGCAGGGGGCACAGCCCACCATCCCTTGCGGGAGTCGAACCGGCAACCTTGTGGTTGAGAGGACAGGCTCCAACCAACTGAGCCATCCGGGAGCTCAGCGGCAGCTCAGCTCAAGGTGCTGTGTTCAATCTTAGTTGCAGGGGGCGCTGCCCACCATCCCTTGTGGGACTCGAGGAATTGAACTGGCTTGTTGTTGAGAGCCCACTGGCCCATGTGGGAATCGAACCAGCAGCCTTCAGAGTTAGGAGCATGGAGCTCTAACCGCCTGAGCCACCGGGCCGGCCCTCCCTCTAAATTCTTGATCTCCCCCTGGTAGCCTGTCTTCCCGGCCACTCTAGCTGCTGCTTTAGAAACTGGGGCCCCCTCTCTCTTCTCCCCTCTCCCAAGCCTCCCCTACTCATCCTCCAGTCATGGATGCTGTCTCTTCCTCCCACTAAGCCAGGAACACCCTCCACACACACTCAGGTCACTGGGCCGAGGCCGCCCAGCTCACCTTCCAGAGGACAAGCTCTCCCTCCACTGGCCTATCTTGTCTGCCCTCAAACACCCTCTCGAGTCCCGGCCTTTTAAAACAAAACCCTCCCTCAAACCTGCATTCCACGCTCCAGCGGTGGCCTCACTGCTCCGTCCCTCCCCTCCACCATCTACATTTCCTCCCTCCCATGCCTACCCCCCATCAAGGCCAAGGTCAGAGACACCACACCGGCCACCCGACCTGTGGTCCTTCCTGTCCTCCCATGCTCAGCACCCCCAGCCCCTCCGTCCGTCTCAGGAACCCCACTCCTGGATCCCACCTCGCTCACTGGCCATCCTTCTAAGTCTCTTGCTGCTCCCCTCTTCCTTAATCCACACCCTCTCCCTAGGTCTTCCCAGCAATTTCATGCTTTCAGGAACCCTCTTTATGCTCATGAGCTGATCCTGAGGCTGCACTGCCAGCCCCTCATCTCTCTTCCAAGCTGTTAGATTTATCCCCACAGTACCTCAGAAACCAAGCCTTCTGCTCACCCCTGCCAGGGGCCAAGCCTGCATCATTGCTCCCTAGACCCCTCCGAAGTCCCCAACTCCCAGCTGATTCCATGTCCATCCGATCATTTGTTCCTCACACAGCAGCCCAAGGAGCTCACACATGTAAGTCAGAAGCTGTAATTCTGTTTAAAGTTCATTTCAAACTCTAAGACCCTAACCTCCTCCCCGGCTATCCTCCCCACTACCCCTCACTCTGCCCCCACACCTCGGCCAACGGCCACAGCCACGGCCACACGCAGATCCCCTTTCAGTTCCTCCAACAGCCAAGCCAGGCTGTTCCCTGCCTCAGGGCCTTTGAACCTGCTGTGCCCCTTCCCTGGTCTTCCTTTACAGATCCCTCCTCACTGATCTCCCTCTCCCAGAGTAGCCTTCCCCTACTGTCTGCACTTTATTCCTTACTTGACCTTGGCCACACGGGGATCTGTCGTGTTTACTCTGGATTCCCACCACCTGGCACAATGCACGGCATGGGTGAGCACCGTGGGATGAATCAATGAGCGAAACAACTGAGACCGGGAGGTTGAGGGCAAGTTTTCTAAGAACAGTCTTCCAGGTGGAGGCAACAGCATGTACAAAAGCCTTGAGGTAGGAGAGAGCATTTGGGTAGAGAAATGGAGAGAAATCTAGAAGAGCGAGACCAGAGAACAGAAGCAGTGCTGTGACAGAACGCCCCTTGTCTCCATCCGAGGGACGGAGAGACACAGATGGAACATGCTGGCCCAGGTCCAGGCCGCTGCTGGGGCTTTAATTCCTCTCCTGCTCCTTGGTCCCACTAGATTTGGTCTCTTGACCTCCCAACATCATGTTCATGGGCAAGTCACGCCGTCTCTGTGAGCCCCCGTTTTCTCACGTCTACAATACGGAGGCCCACCTTAGAGCCCAGGCTTGCTGTGAATGAGCGGGTGGCTGTGAACATATTCTGTAAACCGTAAAATGCAATGTATGTATCAGATACACACACTCCTTCCTGAATGAAATAAGACACAAAGAGAGCAAAACAAAAGGAGAACAAATTTGGATGGGAAAATATTTCTTTTCCAACTTGGGGCACAGAGAGTGGAGGAGCGTTTTAAATTATTTGGGTCCCCATATTTATCATTTTGCACATTTATGAACAAAGATACCCCATCCAGTTGGACCAGGGCCAGAAAGTGAATGCATCTGCCGTGACAGTGGAGACACTGGTCAGCTGCAACCCAGACCGATGCCATAAAACTCCCACGAGCTGAGTCCCTCTGGCTGGGGCAGGCCCCAGGCGTCCCACGGAACTAGTCCGGAGCACCCGGAGATGGCTCAGGTCCCCTAGCAGACACCATCTGGCAGATGCCACCACCTGGTTTCATAGAAGCAGCAGAGAAATCTTGCCTGGCCACAGGCAAACTGGGGCAGGACGCAGCCCACGGCTCTCTCCTTCACTGTCCTCCCCAGTATTTGTGGCCTGGTCTGCGTGACCCATAGCCCACATGGCCATAGCCTCCAGCAAAGTCCAAAAGACAGCTCCACTTCCCGGAGATGACAAAGGAAGACAACCAGAGCTCTTGGCTCTGCCACCAGCTGGCTGGGCACCAACTTTGGGGACATCTGTCAGCCTGCCCCTTCCAGTGCATGGTCCCACACCTCTGGAGGCCAGCCTGTGGGGAGCCGTGTCCTTATCTCTAGGAGGTGTGGCCCGACTGATCCCTGAGGAGCTAGCTACACCCTGCACTGGTCTCTGATTCATGGGGAAGGAGTGGGCAACAGCGATTCTCACTGAGGGCCATCGTCATTGCCTCAGCTTTCTCTGTCATCGAGGCCACCCCCACGCTCTCACTCACTCTGAAAGGGAAGCAGCGCCCTTCAGCTGGGATGTGCCCCATGCATTTATAACATTTTCCACCTCCTTCTGCCCGAAGGACAGACGCAGACTTAAAGCATAAGTGAGTTTTATTTTTCTTATAAAATATGTACAACATAGGTTTTAATTTTCTTTCTTTTCTGGAGAGGCGAGTGTATTTCACAGCTCAGTGAGACAGGTGTTGTAAAAAGATGTTTGTAGTAAATTTTGATGGGGAGGCCTGACCCCAGATGAAGCTTTCAGCAGCTCCTGGGCACAGAAGCCGAGCTGGAAGAATCAGGCTGTGCCAGGACCATAAAGTGCAGTGGGCGAGCGGCAATTCAATGATGTGTTTTAAGAAGTGTCTTTATGGCATTTTGCAAGATGGTGTTCAGAAAGGTGAGGGCAGGTTGGCGCGGAGGGAGGCTCCTCTTTTGGAGAAGGCCGGGTGGGCAGGGCTGATAACAGCTGGGCTCTGGGAACAGCGGCAGGGACATTAATCACAGGGTACCCCATCCCCCAAGAGAGGGGTCTTGTCAGCCGGCAGCACGAGCGGGGGGGACACAGAGCACGGGGCCCTCGAAGCTTTTATGCTCTCCCGAGGGCCCTCGCCTCCAACTGCGTTGGGTCATGCCAAGACTGCTTCCCCAGAAGACAGGGAGGAGAGGGCCTCCCCAATTCCCAGGTGTGCCTGGAAGATCTCCCAGTTCAGCAATTGAATCAGATAAATCATCCACTCTGCATGAAATCCCACAGCGGGTGAAATAAGTCCCCGCCCCTGCCCAGTGCACACTGAGGCTGGAACACACGAGTCCTATCTTGAGCCACCAGGCAGAGGAAACGCGGGTCAGGTTCCAGCATTTGAGACCACGTGGGAGACAAGTTTACACATGCCCAGTGTCAACATGACCAGAACAGAGAGAGGAGACAAGCACAAAGGACAACGAAGAGGGCCACTGGGGATCTTCTGTACACTGTGGGGGCCACTGCGTACAAAACGATTTCTGATGTGATCCCAGCACAACATACAAATCAGGCGCTGCTAGTCCCATTTCACAGATGAGGAAACTGAGGCTCTGGAAGCAGTGGTGCTGGAACTCGCCCATGTCTGATGATACCAATGCCTGTTCTCTTTTCAGCACACACCTCTGCTCCCCCTATAGGTCAGGAGGATCCATGGCCCTTCTTCTGGAGACCAGATGCCTCCTGTGATGATACAGCCCCCAGATGTCCCCAGTGCCCAACCTTAAGACCCCTCATGCCCAACTGCCTTTACAGCACAACTGTTTCCACAATTTTCTGATCAAAAGGCACTACCCTGGGGGGGCAAATGAAGAAATTAACCCTGGCCAGTGAAATCATATAGCGGTCTCCCCAAAAGACTAAATGTCTCTTAACCAGAAAGATGCAGCCCGGTGGTATTTACTTACCTAGAGGGAGAACGGGTCCACAGAAGCAGGCAGTCTGCTTGAAGGCGGAGAAAAGGAACGCTCAGGGTTAGGGAGAATTTGGCCATCTATCCAGAGGACTCACCGAGCCATGGACCGAGGCATCCTGCAGCTGGGGCCTGGAGCAGACACGCAACACTGCATACAGACCGAAATACTGCACAAGCGCCAGGGAAGGGGATCCTCGGGGGCTAAGTCCACACCTGGCAGAGAAGCTTGACCAGCCTTCCCAGGGCAGTGGAATCAGCTTCCAAAATCATTCAGCCAGCTCCCCAGCTGAGAACACATGATGCAGAGCAAACTTAAGACTACAATTTTGGCTTCCGCATGGCTTTTCGACAGACAGAAGAAGGTCTGCCCAGGCACACAGGAGTTTCCAGACCTCCTGCTGTAATTCCCCACTGTGAACTGCACAACAACCTTCTGGCCTATACATCAAGCTCATAAACTTGGTTCCTGTGTGTCAGTCTCTGAGAGAGTTTCACTTCAGGCACAGACGGGCATTTGGAGGCCCATGTAGGTATGTTCCCCGAGAGAAAGGAGAGCACATGTCCATTAATGATGTACGAGAATACTCAGAGCAGCTTCACTGCCAACAGTCCCACACTGGAAACCCAAATGCCCATCAACAGGAGAATGGGGACACAAACTGTGCTACATTCACACCGTGGAATATTACACAGCAATGAAAAGGAGCAAACTATTGACACACCCAGTAATGCGGGCAAATCACAGATACAGAGTAAGAGGCGCCGACAATGTATGCCTCTGTTCATATGAGGTTCAAGAACAGACAAAGCGAACAGATAAAAGAGTAACTAGCTATACAGGTTACTAATTATAAAGGGGCTCAAAGGAAACTTCTGGGGTAATGGCACACTTGGATACTTCTGTACAAGCACTGACTGTACCTGAAGGTCTGCACACTTGGTGCATTTCACTGTACAGTTTAACTCGGCCCCAAGTGTAAATTGAATGTCATGAAGAAAAGGTGTGAGGTCTTCAAGGACCAAAGCTCAGACCCCAATCAGAGGCAGAGTCCGGCTGAGGCAGCCCCCAGTGTGGCAGTTTAAAAATACGTCCTGAATTCTTGAATCCTCTTCCCTTTCAAAGGTAGAGACTCACTTCCCTACCCCGGAATGTGGTCCGGACTCCGTGACTCGATTCTAAGCCCTGGAATAAATCAAACAACAAAAAGGCACTGTGGCTTCTGGCTGGATCTCCTCCTCTCCCTGCTCTGGGGGAAGCCAGCTGCCATGTCGTGAGGACACTCGAGCAGCTCTGTGGAGGTCCCATGGTGAAAAACTGAGGCCTCCAGCCCATAGCCATTACATGCGAGTCAGCCCCTGGGAACAGCTCACTCCAGCCCTAACCAAGTCCCCAGACTTCCTGAGAACCCCTGAGCCAGAATCACCCAGTTAGCTACTCCTAGGCTCCTGACGCTCAGAGACTCTGAGATAAGAAATGTTTACTGCCTAAGTCACTTTGTTATGGGAGTAATTTGTCATGCAGTAAATCACTAAAACAGAGGTGTCTGTGTCTCACCCCCATAAGCCACCATCTGACACCTGCTGGGGGCTTCACACCTGGTGCGGAGGTGCCTGGCACCAGGCTGCCCTCCTCACACGCCCAGGCAGCCCATCTGTCATGTCTGCTTCACAGCCCTGACCTTTCCCTAGCATTGTCCCATTGGCCCGACCACATTCTCTACTCGGTTTCCTCACCTTGGAGTAGAAGCCCCATGAGGGCAGGGCCCTTGCCTGTCTCACTCAAGGCTGAATCCCCAGCACCAGGACGGTGCTGGCCACATAGAAGGTGCCCAGTAGAAATGGACTGACTGAATGGAGAGCCCAGCTCCAAGCAGAGAGAAACCGCGGTCGCCTGGGAATCCCTGGCCCATCAGCTTTCATGAGCTCTGGAAGTTTTCAGTGGCACCAAGGAATGGGAGGGGGCAGGGAACTGGATCCTAGAAACCGAGGCAGACCCAGAGCAGGTGCCTGAGCCCCTGGCCTCCCTAGCTCTTTCCCACCACCCTGGGTTGCTGTTCAGACACAAAAGGGGAAGCAGGGTTCCCTGTGGGGATAGTTCCCTGCCAGGGGTCTTTGCCAGCCCCCTACTCCCTGCCCTGACCGGTCCTCTGGGGCCAGGACCGAGAGCCTGACAAGCACTCCTTGTGTTCACTGAGCAAAGTCAAGTGCTTTCTGCCCGCAGCGCTTTAAGATCCCAGCATAGGCATGCAATTCGTGTCGGGGGTAAATCATCTTGAACTCTACCTCCAATCCTGAGAGGATGCCTTCCCTTTACCCCCAACCACACCCGCTGCAGGCCTGCCTTCTCAGCCCCATTGGCCAAAGCCACTCCACAGGCGGGCCCAGCCAATAAGCTGCTTTCCCTGCCCTTTTGAAAGGAGATCCAGCCGGGAACGGTCACAAGGGCCCAGGGAGCAGGCCCTGAACGGCAAGGGCAGCTGGACGACAACCTGGGCTATTTGAGGCTCTGCAGGTCGGGTTGCCTCCCCTCCCAGCTCTGTGCAGGGGCGCCTGGGACTCATGCCTGTCACAGAGCTGGAAGAAGTGGCTTTATTCCTTGGGGGCGGGGGGTGTCACGGTTCTCACAGACACAATGCCCCACCTCTGCCCTGCCCCCCCAGCCCCTCTGCCCTGTGTCCCCCAGGAGTGAGGCAGAGATTGCTCATAATTGGCCCCAGGCCAGTGATGAGGGCAAAAGGGCACCAGACCACGTGCCCAGAGAGGCAGGCCCTTGGCAGAGAGGGGAGTGAAGGTGGGACAGGCCTGCCCCGAGAGGCCACTCCTTGGGGCTATCAGATTCCACCAGGTGGGACACTGGCAATAGAGCTGTCCCCTCGGCACATCCCTGGTTACTCTGCTTAAAATGCCACCACTGGAGAAACCACACCATGCAAAGTATTGGGAGTTCAGAAACCTCTTGTCAGCTGGGAAACCTGATGTCTGCTCTGCCATAAACTCCAATTGACCTTGGGCTATTCGGCTCAAGCACTGGACCTCAGTTTCCCTCCTGCACACAGAGTAAGGTGGTAGGTCCTGGATGATCTGTGAGGTGCCCTGTGACCCTTTCCAGTGGGGTAAGGCCACCCTCTTCACACTGCCCGAGATGGGACCTGGTCTTGGGTGAACTGGTTTGAGGGGCTTGGCTGTGAATGAGGAGTTCCATACCAAGGCATACGTGGCCTCAACTTCCCCAACTCTCTCGGGTGAAAGAGACTGCTGGTGGGGTACCGTCCTGTCACAGAAGACCCACGTGGGCCGCCCTCGACCCTTGCCCCCCCCCTTCTTACACTTACATTTTGCCTCCTTCCAGTCGGTGGAGGTGCTGAGGTCGACCTTCGCCGCCATGGCCAGGGGGGCCCAGGTGCGCACCCCAGCTGTTAGCCGCACTGCCGCCGTCCCCCAAGCCCCAACTCCCACTGGGGTCCGCGCGCGGGGGCCCTGGGCCCCCAGGGACGCCGGGGGGGCGCACGCACTGCTGCGGGTCCGCGTGGCACCCGCCGAGGGGCAGGGCCAGGGGCGCGGAGCGCGGAGCAGCTGCCCCTCCACGCGCAGCTGTGCCAAGCGGCGGGACACTCGGCTCTGCAGAGACATGAGCAGAAGGCGCGGGGCGACTCCCCGCCCACTTGAACTCCAATTACTGTGCTCGGGAGAGTCTCTCCCTTATTTACTCCGGAAAGGAGTGGCGCGTGCCAGCCAGCGGCGACCTGCTCGAAGCCAGCGGGCCGCGCGGCCAGAAAACCCAGGCGCGCCGCTGGGCACCCTGGAACTTGTAGTCTGGGCCGCGGGATGGGCCACCGCACTCGTATACACACGTGCGCGTCCCGCCTAGACCGCTCCAGCTTCCGGCGCCAGGGTTCGCGCAGCGCCGGAACCCCTTCCTTCTCATTTAGGTTCTTGGAGGGTCGCCCGGCCGCCTGGCGTTTCTCCCCGTGCTGGCCCGGCCGCTGCCCACTTCCTGGTCGCGGCCCTCCACGGGGCCCCGACCCGCCCCTGCTCATCCACCCAGTCACTCGGTAACGAACTCGGAGAGCCGAGCGCGGCACCACCTGTGTGAAGAATTTTGCATCCGGGGCCCCGGCTTGTCTTCCTGCGGATCACCCGGGTCCCGCCTGGCACCCCATTCCGTCTCCAGTCCCTAGGAACCCGGTCGGGCTGGTCATGGGGAGGTGACAAGTGGCTGGCCCCTTGCAACTTGCTTCTTGAGCTGTAAATTAGGAAGATAGTGGTGCTCAGATGTGGCTGCCCTGTGCTCGGGCATCTCTGGCACTGAGTGTGGCAGTAACCCTCGCCAGGACTGTGGGGAGGATCACAGAATCTGCCTGTGGATTCACCTGGCACCAGTGGTCAACCATGGCAGTGAGGGCAGAGAGGGGAGATGAGGAGCCAGAGGCCAGGAAGGACGGGCAAAGGGCTCCCAACATTCCAGGACTACCAGCAAGGCCTGTGCGTCTCCCGTCAGTGAGATGACTTCAGGATGAGGTAGTCAGGCTTCCATGCCCAAGGTCACCTCCCCACTTGTCACCTCTAAGCAGGGCAAGAAGGGCCTCGCCAACTGCAACTAGGATAACAGCCATTTACAGGGCACTCTGCACCAACCGGCAAAGAGTTAAGCGGTCTGCGTCCATTGGCTCTACTTCCATTAACTGTTATGTGCTCCTGTGCTCCTGACAGACGGGTGAAGCAGCTCTGTCTGCCCCATGGCACAGAGGAGCAGCCTGGACTGGCCCGAGGTCAACACGTTCTGTGAGGGTTGGAGCCCAGACTTGGGTTCAGGTTGTTTGGTTCCCATCTGTGGTCTGGAAAGTGATTTACGCAGATGTCACATTCAGGAAATGAAGCATGTGGGTGACCCTGTGTATTAAGATTTCTATTGCTGCTGCAACAAATTATTGCAAATTTAGAGGCTTAAACAACACAAATTTATTTTAAAGTTCTGTAGAAGTCTGACATGGGTCTCACTCGGCTAAAATCAAGGTGTCAGCAGGGCTGTGTTCCTTTCTGGAAGCTCTTCCTTGCCTTTTCCAGCTTCCAGAGACTACATTCCTTGGCTTGTATCCCTCTTTCTCCAGCTTCAAAGCAGGTGATAGAGCATTCCCTTTTCCATTTTCAAGGATGCTTGTGATTACATGGGTCCCAGCAGGATAATCCATGACAATCTCCCTTTTGAAAGTCTGCCTAAATCCATCTACAACCTTAATTCCTCTTTGCTATGTAATGTAACATATTCACAGGCTCCAGGGAAAAGGTTGTGGACATCTTGAGGGGCCAATATTCTGCCTACTCCGCCCTTCCCAGGATGGTCTGAGGAGGAGGACACAGGGAGAGGCAGGGGCCCCACCCATGGTCTCAGAGTGCAATCAAGAAGCTGCCTTCTGCACTGAGCCTGAAATCCGTGTCCCCTGCAGCCATGCCATTGAAGCGCCCAGACACTCTGGGCATCTGTACCAGTCCTTTTGCTGGGACTCAGCTCTGTTCTTACACGGCAGCTAGGACAGAGAAGATTCCAGCTCACAGCCCTCCACCATCTAGTCTAAGAGAGGCCTGGGCCACACACAAAGGTGGATGTGGGCAGAAGCACGATTCTCACTGGGCCAGGCAGGACCTCCTCATAGTTTCAGCCGGACTTTGTGGAAAAGGTAACATTTTGCTGGGTACCAAAGGTGTATGTATGTGTCAGGGGCATTCTAGGCAGAGGGACCCACAGAAACAAAGATACGGAAATCGGTGGAATCCTGAATCTTCCAGTGGGACTGCAGCATCAGGCGTTGTCAGTTGAGGATTTTTAATATTGGAAAGGGGGTTTGTGCAGAGAAAAGCTACCCACTACTGCTTGTGTTTAAATTAATACTGTGTTTATTAAACTTATAAATTAGGAAAAGAACTAGTTTTTCTTATATATCCAAGTGCAACTTGCAAATCTAGTTTCCTATTTATAAATCTACTAATTTTTACATAAAAATAAGCACAACTTTCATTTATTCTTTGATGAATATTTAATTAACTCACAGGTTCAGCAGATTACATTCTAAAAATGAATGCCAATTACAAACTTAGGTAATTAAATTCCCTAGTAGATTTAAACTACACTTTACAGAGTTGAAATAGCTGTTCTTTTCAAATACCTCAAACTCTCAACAGAAGAGATTTACACACCTAACAAGCATATTTTGTGGGGTTTTTTTGTTCTTTTTGTTCTTTACAAATAGGGAGGGAGTGGGCATGAGGGGTGCCCTCACCCCCAGCTTACTCTGCCCTCCCAAGCCAAGCATGTTTTTCTAATCAGTTAAGCACTTCTTATGCCCTAATAAATTAAACGTATAAATATGGTGAAACAGTTCTCTCAATAGTCAAATGCTGTTTATGAGTTTAGATCCATTTATACTGTCTAAGTTACCCATTGCTGTGTAATAAATCTCTGAAAACTTACTGGCTTAAAGTAACAACCAGAGTGTTGAGTCAGCAGTTTGGGCTGGGGTAAGCTGGGAGGTTCATCTGCTGGTCTTGCCTGGGTCACTTCTGTGGCTGCAATCATCTGACAACCCATCTGGGGTTGGGGGCCCAGGATGGCCTCATTCACGAGACTGGCTGCTGGTGCTGGCTATCAGCGAGGCCATTGGGTTCTGCTTCTAGTGGCCTCTCACCTTCCAGTGGGTTAGACTGGGAATCTTCACAGCATGATGGTCTCAGGCCCTGATCCAAGAGGCTACAGCACAGGCCACAATGCCCCCTGAGGCCTGACTCTGAAGTCACACTACATAACTTCCACCACACCCTGTTGGTCAGTGCAGATCACAAGGCCAGCCCAGATTCGGGGGAGTGCAGAAATAGACTCCACCTCTTAATGGGAGGAGCAGCCAAGTGCCATTGCAAAGGGTGGGCATCAGAAATGGGAGGAATTATTACAGCCGGCATTGCAGACAGCCTACTGCTCATACCCTTCTAATTGAAATCACAAATAAAAGAGGGCAGATTGACTCAAGTGTTTCAAAACCTTAACTAAACACTCAGATATGAGCACGCTGATCGCAAACTTATTCCTAATTGGTACCAAGATTCTTGGTTGGCATTGCCGGCTTCCACACCTCTCAGGGTTGCAAAGCCACCCAGAGGAGCAGATTCACCATGTCAGCAGGGCTGAAGGTACAGTGAGATTTGGGACCACAGTACAGTGAGGGTTTGCTGCTTCTGGTCTGAGATTTAAGACCAGAGCAGGACCCAGGAGAATTCTGCCGGATCTGAAGGGAGCCCCCCACCCAAAGCCCACTCTTCCCAGGTGCTGAATTTTAAAGCCCAGTGCATTATTGTTTCCTGAGAATCTTTCAAGTCTCAGCTCTACCCCATTTTACCTGCTATTTTTCTTCTTTTTCTTGCCTCATTCAGGTCAATGAGTCCCTGCACCTCCCAGGCCCCCCTAACATCTGGCTGTGTGATCACACTTTTGCAGGTTGTAATGCTCTCTTCATATTTTACTTTACCACCTGCCTGTCTTTCATTTTATTGGCCAGTGTTGTACATTCATTATCTTGAGAGGTATGAAAGGGAATGAAGGATTATGAGGTATTAAATGTCGAGAGCACGTACGAGGTGTAATTAAACAATACAGTGAATGTTTAAATAATAAAAAAAATTATGGGAAAAAGCACATTGCCATTAATGTCTCTCATTCTTGCCACTTTCCCATCGTTCTTGCCACTTTCATCGATAAGAACACTTATCCCATCATTCTTGCCACTTTCTGAAGCAGTTCTGGAAGTCCTCTTTCGTGAGTGTCTTTAATTGCGCTGGATGCTCAGGGGACATTTGGCTTGAAGTGTACAAAAATTTTAACATAATCATAAGTGAAAGTCCCTGTTGAGGGCTGAATTGTGTTCCCCCAAATTCACGTGTTGAAGTCCCAACTCTCAGTACCTCTGAATGGGACTGTATTAGAAAAAAGGCCTGTAAGGAGGTGATGATGTTAAAACGAGGCCCTTGGGGTGGGCCATAACCCAACTGGTGTCCTTACAAGAAGAAAGTCAGACACACAGAGACACCAGGTATGCATGTACACACAGAGGAAAGATCATGTGAGGACACAGCAAGAAGGCAGCCATCTGCAAGCAAAGGAGAGAGGCCTCCGAAGAAACCACATCTGCCAACGCCTTGATCTGGGATTTCCAGAATTGTGAGAAAATACATTTCTGTTTAAGCCACCCAGTCTGTGGTATTTAGTTATGGCAGCCCTAACAAACTAACACAACATTCTGCCCCATTCACAGTCCACAGAGGTAACGATTTCAGCTGTTGGCTGTGTATTCTCCTAGACTCCTTCCACACATATACAGCCATATATGAAGACATACACATATCATTTTTTTTTTTTTTTACAAAAATAGCACTCGGCCATACACACTGTTCCACAACTAACTTTCTTCATTCCACACTATGTCACGTGCGTGTTTCCATGTCAGTAGCTACCCAACTGTTCTTTTGAGCGTTCACCAATAGTCCTTCCTCTGGTGGCAGCATCAAGTTTTCAGTAGCTCCCATGGCTGCACGTGTAGTTGGTGCCATTCCTTTCGCTGTCACAAACAGGGCTGCAGTTTTCATCCTTGTGCCTCCTGGGTGGGATTAAACTCCTAAGAGTGGAATTGCTTTTTGTATTTTAAATACATGTTGCTAAGTGGACCTTCCCACCAACAGGATATGAGATGGCCCGTTTCCCTCCTGCTTACACTCTCCACCACTTGGTATTCCTCAAGAAACAGATGCTGGAAAGAAGACAGCAGGATTGGGACATTTGGATCTGAGGGGATCCAACCATTTGGCCCCGGGGGAGTGTAAGCAGAATCAGGAGTGAGGAAGTCGAGAGGGACGAATTCCAGGGAGGCTCCCTGGGAGAGGCTGACGGACCCATGGAGGGTGGCGAAGGGTGATCAGTTCCATTCGCTCATTCACCAATCACTTCCGAGCATGGACTGTGTTCCCGGCCCTGACTGCACGTAGGCCCTGAGAAATCAGTGGCCCTGTCATGGTGGAAGCAGTGCCTCGTGTGGGAGATGCAGGGTTAGCAAGTGAACAAGTACAAGTGATTTCAAGCAGTGCTGAGAGCTGCTCAGGGAATGAGTTCAAAGAGCAGGAAAGGGCCAAGTGGCTGAAGTATGTGGTGGCAGAGGGAAAGGGGGACAAGCAGAGAGGGAGGCAGGACCTGAGCCAGGCGGGACGTGGGCTCCACACACTGGGGGAATCTCTGGAGGGTGCCAATCAAGGTTGTGGATGAGCTGACTTTGAAAGAGACAATGGCTCTCGGACAAGCAGTCAGGGCAGAGCTGGACAGGAGCGGGTGGAACCAGCATGACTGTATCAACGGGATTTCTATCAGCAGACAACAGAAAAGCACACAAAGAGCCCTAGGGGTGACTGTTCTGGTTATCTGTTGCTGTGTAACAAACTATATTCAGCTACCTTGAGGCTTAAATGTCTGAAAACATTTCATTATACCTCGTGATTTTGTGGGTCATGACTACTCAGGGCTCAGCTACTATTCTACTGCCCCATCTAGCCTTGGCTGGGGTCACTCAGTGGTGCTTAGGTGGCGCTGGAGAGTCCAAGACAGGCTCCCTCCCACACCTGGGCTGGGATGGCTGAACAGCTGGGCTCTCGTGTGGCTAGCTTGGGCTTCCTCGCACCATGGCAACCTTGGGACAGACTTTTTACATGGCAGCATAGGGAGCCAAGAGCAAGTGTCCCAAAAGATAGGAGGTGTAAGCATCCCCGGCCTCTGGAGTACATCCACCCAAGTTGTGACAACCAAAACTATCTCCAGACATTGCGAAATGTTCCCTGCGGGCAAAATCACTCCTGGTTGAAAACCACTGACTTGGGATCAATTTCTTCTGACCTCAAGCCCCCATCCTACCCAGCTGTCAGGAAATGTCACCCCAGCGACGACTGGAGTCCCTTCTCTGTCCAGGGGATCCCAAATTGGGGCAAGAATGTGTGGTGCCCTAAACCTTGGGAAGAGCGCTTGCTAACCTATTGTCCATTACGGCTGTCGTCAGTGTCCTCACTAGGCTCACTTCGGTGGCCCCCTGAATACAGCAGCTCTCCCGCCATCCTCCACCCCAAACCCACACGTCTCACAGGATATGGCCTGGGAGCCGAGGCTGGGTGGGTCCCACCTCTGGCTCTGGCCACCTACCAATTCAGGGAGCCAACACTCTTTCCCCGTTCCCAGTCAAAGCTAGGAGATGGCTGGGGATTGCAAAGGGGTCTGTGTCCAGCTGACAGGATTTGTTGGTGAACTAGATGTGGTTGTGAAAGAGTCAAGGACGCCTCCAAGGTTTTCAGCCTGAACCAGTCCAAGAATGGCGAGGCCACTGATGAAGAGGGAAATCCAGGAAGGAAAAACTTGGGGGGAGAATATCGGGAGCTCTGATTTGAACACGTTGGGAAGTCCATTAGCCTTCCAAATGAGACATCCAGGAGGCATCTGGGTGGACAAGTCTGGAAATTGGGATTGGGAGTGAGATCTCAGCCAAAGATAGAAATATGGGAGTCACTCAGAATGGTATTTATAGGCACGAGACCGACTGAGGTCACCCAGTGTTGGATGGCAAGGTCCTGGGCTGGGCTCTGGGGCTCGCTGATGAATAATTATCGGATAATAATTACCGCTGTTTTATTCCTTAAAGCCTCTGGCACAGTGCCTGGTTCTCCAGACAAGTTCACTGAATTGCGCAGAACTCTATGGCACTTTATTTCCCACCACGCTGTCCCCACTAATGAGGACTCAGAGGCTGTCAGCAGGAGTGCTCGAATCACTCAGCTTAGTGGGAAATGAAAATATTCTTTAGGGATTTCTCAGAACCCAAATGGAACTTCACTCTTACTTGGAGAAGGAAACTCAGGTTGTCTCAAATTCCCACTCCAGTAGTGGAAGTTCTTGTAAAGACAAAAATTCCATGTTCTACAGACCCTAGAATTCAAGCTCAAATTCCTGACCCACAAAATCATAAGACAAAATTAAATGTTAACCTCCACTGCTCACTGCCATGCTGAGATTCCTGAGGTCCAGATGTTTTATTTTTACTGATACTGGGAGAACTTTAAAACTGGGAGTTTGCTATGCAGAGAATTTGGTCTCACACACTGACCCCTTCAGTCTGTCACTCGCTGCAGGATGCCTGAGTGGACTCCAAATACAGCCATTGCCATTTTGCTCCCCACCCTGAGAGCAGCAGTACCAGAATAGCAGCATGAATCACTTGACCTGCCATGCAACATATGGGCCACGATGCCTTCTATAGTGGAGCTGCTGCTTGTGCCGCAGGGATCTGGGGAAGGGGACACTGGCCGGCCCACATCTCTGCCTCCCTGCCTACTCAGGATGGCTGTGAGTTTACCGAGAAATCTGGAGAAGCCCACGTTGGTAGAAATTATAATAAAAGCTAATATTTATCAATGTTCAGAAGTGGCTTTACCGTGACACTAAATAAGCTTAAACTTTAGGGTCTCCTATTTGTATCCCTTCTAAAGCTCCATATCTCATTTCTTAATTTGTATGTATGTTTCTTTCCTCAAAGAAAGATGTCAAATTTTTGTAAGTTTCCAGTCTGACAAGACTCCAGCATGAGTTATTTTGTTTAACCCTCACAGTAACTTTGGGAAGTCATTGGCACGTCATCATCCCTTTACAGGCAAGGACATAGAGCATAGAAAAGCCATGTTTGAGTCCTTGAAAATTCCAAACTTGTTTCAGCCTCAGGGCCTTTGCACCATCTGTTGCCCTGTCTGGAGCCTTTTCCTGGCTGGCTTCTCATCACTCCAGGTCTACAGGGCCTTCACTAACCACCCACCTCTAGGAAAGCCTTCCTTTCCTGCCCCCCTGGTTATTTTTCTATCCCTTACCTTTTGTTTTCTTTATAGCACTCACTATTCTAGAATTATCTTCATTTATGCACTTTTTATTTAACAAATGCATACAGTGCTTACTCTGTCATGAGGCACTGTTCCAAGTGCTTTACAAATATCAAATCATTTAATCCTCATAACTACTCTGACATTGAAACTTTTTCATCCCTATTTTAAAATGGAAGAAACTGAAGCAGAGAGGTTAGGCAGGTTGCTTCAAGTCACACAGCTGATGAGTTTAAGTATCATCTGTCCCTCCCGCTAGAAGACAAGATCCGTGCAGGAAAAGCTGCGTCTGTGGGCTGCCTTGTTCACTGTTGAGCCTCTGTACCCAGAGTAGGGCACTGCACATAGTAGGCCTACAAAAAATGATGTGTGGGAGATGATATGGCCAGGTTACACAGAGGGAAGAATGAGAAAGAAGCCTGGAGACAGGCTGTGAGGGAGATGACAGAAGGCCTCCAAAAGCCACTGGAGATGAAGGAAGAGTTGGTCTGGGGGGGCAGCAGTGGGATTGACAGAAGTATGGTGGTCTGCAGACAATGCCAAGAAGAAAGGAAAAGTCTTGTTGACAGATTTAATTGAGCAGATGAATAAGAGAGGCCAAAAGCCTTGAAATCATCCTTGACTCCGTATTTCGTGCGATGCAACCCATGCATCAACAGATCCTGTCGGCTCCCCCAAAATGCATCCAGAATCCAAGTCCTCAGCGCTCCTCTGCTCCCACCCTGGCCCAGCCACCATCACAGCTCTCCTGGATTATTGCATCAGCCACTTAAGAGGTCTCCCAGCTTTTATCCATGCCCAACTCTTCATCTACACAGCAACTAGAGGGATCTGATAAAATGAAGTCGAATCATGTCACTCTCCTGCTCAAAACCTGCCAGCATGTTCCAAAGTGAACACAATTGCCTCCCACCCGCAGGACCTTGTCACTGCTTCCTGTTCTTCTGGCTCTCCCACTTCCTCCCTGCTCCTGCCATTCTGGCCACCCCAGGGCAGTGCCTACCTTTGCCTTTGCTATTCCCTCTGACTGCAAGGTTCTTCTCTAGACTTTTCATGAATCTCATTCCCTCAGGTTTTTTCTCATATATTAGCTTCTCACAGTTTGCCCTGGTCACCCAACACCTCTTGCACCCTTTCCCTGATTTATTTTCCTCCACTGCACTGAAGCAGATACACTATATAAACTTTGTCTCCCTCGCTAGACCAAGCACCATGAAAACAGTGATTTTTGTCAGTTTTGTTCACTGCATTTTCTCCACTGCCCACAATTACACCTAATACATAATAGGACGTTCAACAATATTTGATGGATTAATGAATGCGTGCTATGTGCCAGGCGCTGTGCAATGCACCTTGAACACAGGATAAAGAAAAACAGACACAAGGCCCTCTTGGACTTCACAAAATGTGGTGCTGGACCAGTCACTGGTTTGATTTGTGATTGGACACATATATAGTCCACAGTGCTGTGAAAGCAAACCACAAGTGGACAGAAATTAGTGTGCTTGTTGGGGTCGGTTGTCAAGTAGTCTTGACAGCTCGTCTCAGCCTGACAGATGAGAGGTTACCCTGGCAGTTGGTGGAAGGGGGATCCCAGCAGAGGGAGCAGCTTGCAGCCAGGCCCAGAGTGAAGGAGCCCACCTAGTTCAAGGAACAGAGAGGTCAGGGTGGCTGGAGTTGGGAGCTGAAAGTGGAGGACAGGAAAGAAGACGTGACAAATGTAGGCCTGCCAGATTAGACAGGCCCTGAGCCCCAATCTAAAACCTCCAAATTTTAAACGCCAATCTAAAGCCTCCAAATTCCAACCATCAGGTTTGTGGATCCGCATTGGCTTTGCCTACAGTGTCCAGAATGGATCAAAGACAGCTGGGATGTAAAAGGAGGCAGTGGAGACAAGCTACTGGCATACAATAATAGGGCACTTGAAACCCTGGGAAGGGATGGTATTAGCTAGAAAGGGGAAAGAACAAGGACACAGGGGGGCCCAGGACCCTCATCCAAGCTCTCTGCAGACCCTTATGAGGCTCCTTTGTTCCATAAACCACACACTGGTCCAGGTGGAAAACCAGCATTTTAATTCCGCAGGCCGTCTCATTCATGATCTAAGAAGCCCTTCCTTTTCGCCTCTTTCCGGGTGCCTGTTCAGCCTCTCGCATTTGGGCAGCGGTTTAAGACCCTCCCAGGCCGCCGTCGCCGGCCAGGAGGTAGTCAAACACCACACTGAGGTCAGTTGCCTTTACATCCGTATAAAGGTGGTAGCTCCCTTTCACTAAATGCTAAATACTTCATGAATATGAGCCCTCCCGCGGCCCCAAATTACCAACCCTTTACCGGAGAGGTTCAGAGAGGGTATGCATCTCCACTGAGGGGACCCAGCGGGCCACAGGCCCCGCCAAGGTGAGATCCCGGGTCTGTCCTAGCCAAGCCCCAGCGCCTTCACCGCCACGCGCGGTATTTTTCAACATTCAGAATCGAACAGCAGGGATCCGGGGACGGACCAGGGAGCTCTCTTGAAGCCAACCCAGACGGTCACCCCCACCGGCTGAGAACCCCCCGAGCCCGCCGCACGGGCGAGACCGAAGCTTTCTGCCGCTGAGGAAGAGTGAATCATCCCTAGGACCCGAGCAGATGAAAGAGAGAAGCAGTCAACTGCCCCCAGGCGCCGTAGCAACCAGTGCAGCGGGTGATCGTGGCCTCGGACTCCCACAAACCCCACACTGCCCTTTGAAGGGCAGTGATTTACACCTATCAGCGCAAAGTGTTGGCAAATCTCCGCCCAATTGAAATTTTTCTTATCTGAAAGAGTTTCCGTCATAGAGTCCGCCAGCCCAATGGGAGAAGTGGAAATTTCCAGAAAGAACAGGACCAATGGGCGCAGCCAGCACGGCCACGACTGGCGGAGCAAGCAACCAATTCCTGTCTCAGATCTCCGCCCCTCCCTCCAATCGTAGAGCCTGGGACGGGCGGGGCCTGTCGGGAAGCGCCCAATCCCGAGGCGCGGCTGCCCAATGAGAGAGAAGCAAAGATGATGGACTAGACTTAAAGCCAATAGTAGAGAAGCACAGAAAGCCCCTCGAAGAGCCTGACCAGTGAGCAGGCGAGGAAGGGGCGGGATCCGGGGGTCCCGGCAGCTTCTAGTAGGTTCCAGAAGGCGGCGTGTGCAGTTGGGAACGCGTAGCGGACGGAGTCTATTCAACGGAGTACCGGGCCGGCTATGGAGCAGGTGAAGGGGGAGGGGCAGGCTGAGGACCCAGGGCCGCTCGCTGACCGGCCAAGGCCAGGCGATGGTTGGAGGGGCGGGGCGGGTGCCCGATTGGGACTGGGAGCTGGGACGGGTGGAGCAGCGACGGAGGCGAGCGTGTGAGGGCCGTGACTGGCCGGCGGGTGAGCGGTGGAGCGAGGCCCGGCCGCCGGGAACGTCGGGTTCACTCAACGCCGGTCACCTCCCGACGCGGCGAGGCGGGCCCGGGGGCAGACGACAGTTCGGCGTGAGTCCGGCCCTCGGCGGGAAGAGGCGCCGTGCCTGGGTCCCGGAGGCCTCCCGGAAGGTGGCTCCGGGCTAAGGCGGGGGGATGGAGGTAGGCGAGGGACCTCAGAAGAGGCGCGAGTGATCGGGTCCACGTCAAGGAATTCGCTTTCTGGGAGATAGATGAGAGACTGCCGACGTAGAAGCCACCCAGGACTTGGCCACAGTTAACTTGGAGGGATGCAGGCAGCGGCGACGGGAATACACTGGAAGTAGCTGAGGCACTTAGCCGGTTGGGGGAAATACTATTTTGCTGCTTCTGCAAACCGGCATGGAAGAGTGTTGAGTGAAGGTGTGAAGAGTAGCAGGCCGACGACTTTGCGTGATGCCGGAAAGGAGAGGGTGCAGCAAAAAAGTCTTTGGAATCTATTCCCTCCACCAGTGTTTCACAAATTGATTTGCAGCCTTCTCCCCCTTTTTTTTCTCCTTGTGTATGTGTGTTTCTAGAGTAACTGAGGACAGACACTTCTGAAAGGTCGGTTTCTAGTTACACAAGGAGGAATTAGTCGCTGTAGAAAATTTAGACTATAGATGAACAGCAAGAAGTCAGTTATTTGCCTTTGCTCAGTATTTTAGAGGGGCAGAGTTTGAAGCTGCTGCTGGTTGCTTTTAATGACTTAATTGTACCTCAGTGGCTCGAAGGTTGTGAAAGGATTAGAGTGGTTTGATTCAGTTGGAAGCTGTCATTGAACTGTAATGATTGATCTGGGGTAGGGGAGAGAAAAAGGCCCATTTTGGGGGGACAAAGCTGAACCTTTTACTGTTAGGATAGCCATTGTTCTTTTGGTCAAATTTGGAGCCTCTGCTAAATTAAAAAAGAACATGAGAGTGGAATGGAGAAGTTCAATTTTTTTGAGCCCTTGTAATTTAAATTGTATTTGGGATTATTAAATAGTCTGTAGTATAGACGAGGAAAAGATTTATGGAACAAGAAACACATCGTTGTTAAATTTAAGAATGCTTTTTTCCTGCAGTTAACAAAATACCAAAAAACATTTTTTTTGAAAAACAATCACACACCCATTATGGAAGTGTATTTACAGATAGACTGTAAATGAATGTCAAACTAGACTCACGACTGCAGATTTACCATGGCAGTTGTACAGATGACCTGGCAGTTGTACAAATGACCAGGTGTGAGAATATACTGTCTTAAACCCGTTCCTGAAAAGAAACGTGTGATTTCTTTACATTTTGTTTTCATTTTCAACTCTGAGATTCACATTTCAGCTTTAGGGAATATTCAAATTGGACAAATGAGAGTGTCCAAATTGTATTTTTTTGTTAAACAAGTGCAGTACCTTTCAGATAAATCCCACAGTGATTCACTTCTTACATTTGACCCAGTACATATGTACAACTGTATGACAGGTTTTGTAACAAAATGATACTGTTATGTGTATTACACACTGATATTTTTCTATTTATTCCATTTGATCTTCTGAAGTGCTGGTCATAATCTACAAACTTGATTTCCTGACTTACTGTACTCAGTTTGGAAAATGATGTTCTATAGGATAGGCAGGCACTGCACTGAGCTGTTCTCAACTGTCTCTTGTTACTAGTTGAGTTATTACACTTTTTGCCTTCTGACTTCCATCCTGAACTCTAAGATTTTTATCCCTTATTTGCTTGAATTTGGCAATCTCCTGCCTTTTTTCACTTCGAGGGTTCTCTTCAAGATCTCTCTGATGAAGGTTCCCGATTGGTGTGCCTCAGGGCTCCAAAATAATTTTCTCTTAACAGAGTTCTTTCTTGCATCAGTATACTGGGTCATGGGTGGCTGATAAAAAAAAAGAATGATGCAGTAACTTGAATGGCATAGCTTGATGTCTGGATGTGTTTGCATTTGAGGTGTGGCCCTCTCTCGTAGGGCATCCCTGATTAGAGACCCCTTTTATTAGGACCCTATTCTGATGGCCAAGGCCCGCTTCACTTTTCTAAATGCTTTGGTGTGTTCCTGATTCTTCCATTCTGAATGTTTGAAAGGATAAGGGATTAAACTGCAAATAGTATTTTTTCATTCTTCATTTCCTTTGCAATATACTAACATTTAAGCATGTCAAAACCTGATTTGGGGTGGGGGGGGCTAGCTTTCCTTTACCCATTAAGGAGCAGAGCACTAATCTGCTATGTTGTGACATATTACCACACCTATAAATGAAAATACATAGATTCTTTTTTGACCGTGGAAGAACATCTTGCTGCTCCTGAGGAAGCCATCCTAAAGCCGTTAGTGCACACTTGCTCTGCTTCCTTCCTGATGGCTTCTTCCTGTAGGCAGTGATCAAGTCTGTGCTCAGTTTATCATTTGGACTCTTTGGAAACCTATGTCAAATGAATTTATTTTGCTATGACAGGAACTCATGAGTGTGCTCTAGAGGTTTCATCAGCTCAAAGTGGACATTTGGAAGAGTGGCTGGGGTTCCTAGTAATCCACACGAGAGCCAGTGGGAAGGAGAGGATCAGGCTTCTTCTGCCTGGTTATTTTTACTTGTTCCTTGCTGGTTCCCAAAGGTGTGGGAAATGTAAATGAATTAATCTATGATTTTTCTCTTCTGATCTGTAAAGTAACCTATTTGTTGATAACTGCAGCAAAGAATGAGCATCACCTGAAAAGTTGGGACTAAATAAGCATGTTGTGGAAGTAAACTAGATTGGCTCCCTTTTTCCTCAGGTAAATGAGCTAAAAGAGAAGGGCAATAAGGCCCTGAGCGCTGGCAACATCGACGATGCGTTGCAGTGCTACTCTGAAGCGATTAAGTTAGATCCCCAGAACCATGTCCTCTACAGCAATCGCTCAGCGGCCTACGCCAAGAAAGGAGACTACCAAAAGGCTTATGAGGATGGCTGCAAAACGGTTGACTTAAAGCCTGACTGGGGCAAGGTAAGCTGGGGGTAAGTTGGGGCTCTTCAGACTTGCCGGAAATGCCTTTTGGTGTGCAGTTCTTAAGTATTAGGCCCTCCCGACCTGGCTGCTTGCCTATTCCAGTAGCCTAGTAGTTTATTGTCCACCAAGTCCTCTTCCCTGTTGGAGTAGATTCCTCAAAATAATAGCACATTTCATCAAATCTAAGGAGCCATCAGTTGTTAAGATGTATCTAATTTTTTTACTACTGAAAGAAAATGCTGCTCAGGAAACTGGCAGTAGTTGATTATAAAATGAATTGGGGTGGGGGGTATACCTCTTTGATATTTAACTGGATTCTTGAAGTGTCGATTTTGGCATTATATCCTCCTCCTCTTCCTGTTTTTTCCTTTGGCCTTCACATGAATGCCCATTGAGTTCATCTTCTGGATTGACCGCTAGGTACCCTTTACAGCCACACATGGCTGGCGTAATGACGGGGTACATTCTAAGAAATTCACTGTTAGGTGATCTCGTCGTCCTGCGAACATCACAGAGCGAGCGCACTTACACAGACCTAGGTGGTACCGCCTGCTACACACCTGGGCTTATGGGACAGCCTACTGCTCCCGGGCTACTAACCTGTACGGCACGTTCTTGTACTAAGTACAGTAGGCAGTTGTAACACATTGGTAAGCATTTGTGTATCTAAACATAGAAAACGCTAACAGCAGTACACGGTATAAAAGATGAAAAACGGTACCGTCTGTATAGGGCACTTACTATGAAAGGAGCTTGCAGGACTGGCGGTTGCTCTGGGTGCTGCAGTGGATGTGAAGGCCCAGGACCTTACTGTAAACTGCTGGAGACTTTGTCAACACGGTACACTTAGGCTACACTAAACTTATTTAAGAACTAGCATAGCATTGCCCTACAATGGTACTAGGTGATAGGAATTTTTCAGCTTCATTATAATCTTAACGGGACCATTGTCATATGTGCAGTTTGTTGTTGACCAAAATGTTGATGCAGTGCATGACTTCATTGTGTTTTTCTTTGCTGATAAAAGGGCTATTCGCGAAAAGCAGCAGCTCTTGAGTTCTTAAACCGATTTGAAGAAGCCAAGCAAACCTATGAGGAGGGTCTAAAACATGAAGCAAATAATCCTCAACTCAAAGAGGGTTTACAGAATATGGAGGCCCGATTGGCAGGTGGGTACCATGTACATTGTTGTTTTTCTTTTTCTTTCTTTTTTTTTTAATCGTTATCTTTTACATGGGATTAATTTTGAGGCTTTTTTTTTCCCCCTAGGAGTACCAGTTTTGTAGGCTCTGGGGGCATAGTAACTTGAGTGAGCCTACTTCCTAGTAATGCACTTTTTTTCCTTTGGAACAGAGAGGAAATTCATGAACCCTTTCAACATGCCCAATCTGTACCAGAAGTTGGAGAGTGATCCCAGGACAAGGACGCTGCTGAGTGATCCCGCCTACCGGGAACTGATAGAGCAACTACGAAATAAGCCATCTGACCTGGGCACGTAAGTTTTGAGGCAGCACAGCTTAGCTCTGGAAATGGACGTGAACATTGTGCTTTCTTCCTGGGATCCTATGGCACGGCGTTCCCTCAGTCAGACTGCAGGGTTTCTGCCTTTGCTTTTTCTCCAGAGAGCAGTAGGAGTTTGTTGATTTGTTTGTATTTCTAGAAAGGGTCCAGGAGAATAATCTGGAAGGTTCATTCTAACCCTCGCATGGCTCTTCACTGTTCTCCATTCTGATCTGGCACCAATCCTGCTCTGCATATACACAGGCCCTGCTGTCTCCGGGGGTATATGGGAGTGGAAAGGTTAAAAAGAATGTCAGGTGTAAAGAGGTGTCTCTAAATCTTGTACTGGTGTATGTGTCTATCTGAATCCCTCTAGCTCCTGAGAGCTGATGAAATACACATATAATTCATTTTTCTGTATATTTAGTGGCTTCAAGAAATAAATCTGACCTCTGGTACCTCATTTTAGATGGATTTTTGAAGGGTTGAGTATTCCCCAGTGGGAACTCATGAGTAAGTGCAGAATCTAGTATTGTTTTGATGGGTGAGAAGCTTTTATATACAGTGGTCTGAGCTTTAGCAATAAATGGGAGTTTATGATCGGTTGTGGGGGAAAATGATTGCTATTTTTCTTTTTTTTGTACTAGAAAACTGCAAGATCCCCGGGTCATGACTACGCTTAGTGTCCTTCTTGGAGTCGACCTTGGCAGTATGGATGAGGAGGAGGAAGTTGCAACACCACCACCACCTCCTCCCAAAAAGGAGACCAAGCCTGAGCCAATGGAAGAGGATCTTCCAGAGAATAAGAAACAGGTATTGATTTTTTTTCTGTCCTTGCTATCTCATGTAGTAAAACAACCCAGTCAACTAGAAATAGGTATATCAGTTGGGAACACTTACAGTCCTTGGATGGCTGTAATTATTTTGAGTGCTTAGTATGTGTTAAGCTTATTATTAATTGAAATGGTCAATATGTTAAGAAGTCTACGTGACAAGCAATATCATAAGAATAACGTATCTCAGACACTTCTGTCAATGGGACATACCTTTCCATCATCCCACAGCCACTGGTTCTGCCAGCATGGATATTGCCCAGGCCAAGCCAGCAAAGTTGTGAGTGGTCCCTGTCCTTGCCGACCCATAAGAATGTTGTCTATATCAGTCTTTAGGCCTCTGCTGCTGCATTCCGGTTAGACGTGGTGTGTAATTCAAAGTTAGTTGTCCACTTAGCAACACTGTCTTCCAGAGCAGAAGGCAAGTGCCTAAATGGTTTTATTTCCCTTCTTGTAAATGAGAACAGCAGATTGTTGCCAGATTTAGCATCTTTCAATGGGTAAGCGTTGGTTGGTTGGTTGGGGTGTCTCAAAACTTGAAAAAGGCCCAGTGGTGTGGGTGGTAATGAGCTGTGCTGAAGACTTGTGTCACCAGTACAGCCCCTTCTCCTAACCTCTCACCACCCCCTCTGCTGCTGTTCCCTGACAGCAGAGACCCTGTGACAACCACACAACAGAAACGACTAGGTACAGCCTCTCACAATAAAACCTAGTACAAAATTCTGCTGTCCCCTTTGAAGTTGATTCAAGTTGAAGGGCTTTCTTTTCCCCCGCAGAAGCCCTCTATTTTCTGACAAAGATCCAGGAGAGTAGGTGTAAAAGGGAGTTTCAGAGGAAGCAGAAACTAACTTTTCATTCTCTAAGTTGGTACTTCCCTAGGGATGTGAAGAACCTGCTTCTACATGGTGTTAGTTGCCAGTGCTATTCGGTGTCTGTGCCAGATCACAGGCTCTTGCTCTCTGTCATCTGGGTTAGAATTGCTCAGCACTCACTTCTTCCAAACCTCGTCTAGGCACTGAAAGAAAAAGAGTTGGGAAATGATGCCTACAAGAAGAAAGACTTTGACACAGCTTTGAAGCACTATGACAGAGCCAAGGACCTGGACCCCACTAACATGACTTACATGACCAATCAAGCAGGTGAGGCCCAGGACGAGGGGCAAGTGAGTTGGGCGGTCCTGGGGGAGAGGCGTGGGCTAACTCTTCCTTCTTAACCACCCTGCCTGGCAGCTGTGTACTTCGAAAAGGGCGACTACAGTAAATGCCGGGAGCTTTGTGAGAAGGCCATTGAAGTGGGGCGAGAAAACCGGGAAGACTATCGACAGATTGCCAAGTACGCTCTACCTTGTGGAGTACCTTAAGTGGTGTGGAGGGGTCAATGTCCCAGACTTAAATTTCCCTGCGTGGGGAGGAGGGTTGCTGGCTACAGAACCTGTTCTGTTAACAACAGGCTGGAAAGGAGGCTGCAGGAGGCAAGACAAAGGTGTAGGAAGGGTGCAGTGCCCTAGTGCTGATGGGGCCTTGTCTCTTGCTGCAGATGTTTTTCTCTGCAGGGGCTGGCCTTATCTCTGCTCGGCCCTTAGCAAATGCTTGTTCTTGTCTTTGTCAGAGCTTACGCTCGAATTGGCAACTCCTACTTCAAAGAAGAAAAGTACAAGGATGCCATCCATTTCTACAACAAATCTCTGGCAGAGCACCGAACGCCAGATGTGCTCAAGAAATGCCAACAGGTAGGGAAAGAATAAGGGATGTTTTATTATCTCTTAATTTATTATTTATTGTAGTCATTATTTAATACTGAACCTTAAATTTTTTTAAGTAGTATCTTTGGTCATTTTACGTGCTGCTGCCCCTGTCACTTACTTACTGATGACATGTAGGGAATAACCCAGTTTTTTGTTTTGTTTTGTTTTGCCGTCCTTTTTTATCAGCCAAGACTTCAACCTTAGATGTTTTAATATTGAGGGTCAATGTGCGAACAGTGTTAATGCTTCTTACTGTCACTTAAGGTTTTTATTTTATAGCCAAAATGTTGTGTGTTTTGCCAGTTGTCAAATTATGTAGGGGAGTGATTGTATTCACAAAAATATTGGTCAGAAAATTACTTAGCACTGTTGACACGTGTCATTTTCCTATAGGGTATATGTTTGTACCAACTGTGTGTCAGTACTATTCTGTTTCACAGTGTACCTTGAGAATGAGGAATATAAATTTCTTAAAAATGAAATCTTGCAGTATTCTTTGAAAATTAAAACAATCAGGCTTTTTAAAGCTGATGTTTATGTTTCCGAGAGTTCAAATGACAATTCCAAGATAATTTTTCCTTAGGCAGAGAAAATCCTGAAGGAACAAGAGCGGCTGGCCTACATAAACCCCGACCTGGCTTTGGAGGAGAAGAACAAAGGCAATGAATGTTTTCAGAAAGGTACCTGCAGCCTGGACAGGGGCACTTTGGGATGAGAGTGGTGTAGGCGTGCCGTTTGGGCTTTGGCTGACTGCAGGGTAGATATGCCCTGGTTGGAGAGGGTGCCTTTTTACTTTCTAAGAAACGATCCTCTTTTCCTTATCCAGGGGACTATCCCCAGGCCATGAAGCATTATACCGAAGCCATCAAACGGAACCCAAGAGATGCCAAACTGTACAGCAACCGAGCTGCCTGCTACACCAAACTCCTGGAGTTTCAGCTGGCACTCAAGGTGGGAGGATCCGGGAATGTGGAGCAGCCATTATTGTAACTTGTACCTAAAGAATGTGTGTTTTCTCTTTCCACATTTCCATTAATGTCAGCTTGATGTTTGTCCTTTGATTGTAGGTTTAAGGTGGTGGTACATGTGTGAGGTTTGGAAAATGCAGGGCCTATTTTCTACCCGGTCCTGGCCCTTGGAGTTGTTAGTGGTTCGGAGTATTTGGGAAAGTGGATCCTTTTCCGAAACCTTCCCCGATGGCTCTGATCTTTTTTCTCCCTGTTACCCTTCCTCATGTTTTTTATTTTGTTTTGTTTTGCCTTTTTAACACTTTAAATGTACAATTCGTAGCATCAAGTATATTCATACTGTTGTACAACCATCACCACTATGCATCTCTAGAACTTTTGACCGTCCCAGACTGAAACTGCATCTTCCCTATTTCCTCTCCCTCAGCCCCTGGCAATCAGTGTTCTACTTTCTGTCTGTATGAATTTGATCACTCAAGATACCTCATATAACTGGAACCATACAATATTTTTTCTTTTGTGTCTGGCTTATTTCACTTAGTATAATGTTTTCAAGGTTCACGTTATAGAATGTGTCAGCATTTCCTTTTTAAGTAAGTCTAAATACTATTAAGTTAAATGTACATACCGCTTTTTGTTTATACATTTATCCATTGATACATTGGATTTCCACCTTTTGGCTCTTACGAGTCATGCTGCTGTGAACATGAGTGTACAATATCTGTTCAAGTCCCTAGTTTCAGTTCTTTCGGGTATTAGATTCAACAGTGGAAGTGCTGGATCATAGGGTAATTCTGTGTTTAAATTTTTTTTTTTTAATGTATACACTTATTTTTTAAGTTTTTTTTTTAAGATTTTATTGGGGAAGGGGAACAGGACTTTATTGGGGAACAGTGTGTACTTCCAGGACTTTTTTCCAAGTGAAGTTGTTGTCCTTTCAATCTTAGTTGTGGAGGGCACAACTCAGCTCCAGGTCCAGTTGCCGTTGTTAGTTGCAGGGGGCACAGCCCACCATCCCTTGCAGGAGTCGAACCGGCAACCTTGTGGTTGAGAGGATGCGCTCCAACCAACTGAGCCATCCAGGAAGCTCAGCGGCAGTTCAGCCTAAGGTGCTGTGTTCAATCTTAGTTGCAGGGGGCACTGCCCACCATCCCTTGCAGGACTCGAGGAACTGAACTGGCAACCTTGTGGTTGAGAGACCCCTGGCCCATGTGGGAATCGAACTGGCAGCCTTCGGAGTTAGGAGCACGGAGCTCTAACCGCCTGAGCCACCAGGCCGGCCCTAAATTTTTTTTTAAGAACTGCCATATTTTCCGCAGCAGCTTTACTGTTCTTCCTCACTTTTTGATGTTTAGCTTGGCTAGACAAGCCTGCTGTTCTCAGTCACGTCAAGTGTGGTTAAATATGATTATATTCGACATTGTGGAGATATTCTCCATTGTTCTCTTGAGCATGAGCCGCTGTGTTCCTCTGTTGGCTTTGTTTAAAAAACTGTTCGTTAGGAGACAAACCTGGACCATTTTGTCGGAAGGTGACAAAATTATCTAGAGACACCAGTATTTGAGTTCATGATGGTTTTGTTTTTGATGCCATTATCTTCTGGGTCTGGTCTGGCCTAGAGACATCACTGCTGTTGGTAGGACTGTACAGTTGGTTTGCAAAGCAGAAAGTAGCATCGTCAGTCACCTGTGACGAGGAGCAGTACTTTTCCCAATCATGCAAATGGGAGGAAAGAATGAATGTATTTGCTTCTGGTCTTAGGGATTCTTGATGGAAGAGTTGAAATTAGGCTTAGCTGTGCAAAATACACTGTTGCATTTTCCACATAATTTTATATCTTGAAGATATTTCACACAAAAATACACAGAATACCTGTGTATTCTCCCATCTCTATTTAGCAGTAAGTATTAACACGTTTTTGCTGCACCATTTGTGGAAGGAAATTGTATACATTTTGGCCCTTGACCTCTATAAATTCTTGAGCATGCATCTCCTGAAATGACTCTCCATCCAGTCACAATATTATTAGCACCTGATAATAGCAAAACTAAAGCTGTAATGCCGTCTGCTGTATGTCTATATTCAGATTTCTCCACTTGTCTGAAAATATGTTTTAAAGCTGTCAGTGCCTGAGGCTCATGCATTTCATCTGGTTGTCATGTCCTCTTTAGTTTCTCAAGCTACAAGTTTCCTCACCTTTGGTGACTTTTGCATAATATTAGCCTGTGAAGAATCCAGGCCACTTGGATGGGATGGTCCCTAGTCTGGATTTGTTGTCCCTCATGGTGGTGTCTAACTTGCCCATCTGCCCTCCTTGTGCTGTACCTGCTGTTAAATCACCCAGATGCTGGGATTGACAGGAGCACTAGAGCAAAAGTAGAATACTCTGGACTGGCTCTGGGTAAGGGTTCCAGTTGTCGTCCCAGGCGAGCAGCCTGCCCTGCAGTAGTTCATGGACAGGAGTGAACCTAATTCTTTTTCGCCTCCTCTTTCTAGGACTGCGAGGAATGTATCCAGCTAGAGCCAACCTTCAGTAAGTGCCTTTCCACTGCCTCTCCCCGCCCCTTAATTCTGGTCAAAAGATTGAGAGAATGAGAGGACAAGCTCTGTGTCCCTGCAGCCTGTGGCATTTAGCAGCTGGCATCAGCAGGCGTGAGGGCGTGGTTCATGCAAACGTGGAAGCAGCAGCCCTGGGAGCTGTGTTTCGGATAGTGCCTCACCTTTCCCATTTCTGTCTGCAGTCAAGGGGTATACACGGAAAGCAGCTGCCCTAGAAGCGATGAAGGACTACACAAAAGCTATGGATGTCTACCAGAAGGCACTAGAGCTGGACTCCAACTGTAAGGTGGGGCTGCTTCCGGCCTTCAGGGAGCTCTCCCCCGCCTCCACTTCTCCTTTGGGTCTTTTCAGTGTTTGTTCACTGGCCCTTTGCTGTCACCTGTTTCTCTGTCTGTCTCAGCCCTTCTCAGTTACCTCCGTTATCTTGGACCTGCTGAAACAAGGAGGCGAGTTGTGCTAACGCCCTCCTCTTTTGCCTTTGCTGGAATGCAGGAGGCAGCGGATGGTTACCAACGCTGTATGATGGCCCAGTACAACCGACACGACAGCCCCGAAGATGTGAAACGACGGGCCATGGCTGACCCTGAGGTGCAGCAGATCATGAGCGACCCTGCCATGCGGCTCATCCTGGAGCAGATGCAGAAGGACCCCCAGGCACTGAGCGAGTGAGTAGAGCTGGGGAAGATGGCCTTGAAGGAAAAGGCAGTGAGAATGCACAAGGTTGGTGGCGATGTGCTCAGCCTGGGGGAGTATCTCTTGTGTAGTAGTTTTACTTAAAAGGGTGTCAGTTGGTGGTGAACAGGAAGGGCTTTATTTGTCTTAGTCAGATAGCTTCAGTGGTCAGTTAGCAAGGCCAGTTCGCTGGGACAATGGTCTCAGTTTCAGGTTGCGTCCAGGGGACTGCACAGTGGAGCTGGTTCAGGTTATGACCGCAGGGCAGTGCAGGCCTTTGCAGTTCTTCCGCCAGCACTTCTTAACCTTAGGGGTTTGCTCTGAGAGGTTAAGTCTCATTTCACATAACCTTGCCTCTTCTTCGTTAGACACTTGAAGAATCCTGTAATAGCGCAGAAGATCCAGAAGCTGATGGATGTGGGTCTGATCGCAATTCGGTGATGACTTGCTCATCATCCGCCTTCCTTTTGCCCTCGTGTGGAAAGAGGAGCTGGGACCGCGGCAAGCAGAAGGGAGAGAAGGGGAAAGCAAACAACTTAATCCCCATATATTTATACAGACCTGGGTGGAAGATACAGAGACTTGTACCTGCATTACTCTACAGCCGCTGCCTCGGCCCTCCCAGCACATGCATGGTCTCTTCAGCTGCCCTTGAGTTACGTCTCCGTCCCCTGTCCCGTGCCCCCAGTTGCTGTCTCAGCTGCTCTCCCATAGTTGGTTATTTTTTATTTGGGGCAGTGGGCATGTATGGGGAGGGGAGGGTGTTCTTCCCAGCCTCATGTCCCAATGTCTTCACATTGTTAACTCCACATCTTCTTCTCCAATAAAACAAACCAGATGGGCGTGGTTATACGTTGTGATGTCCTCGAGTCATTTTTTTGCCAGAAGGCCTTAAAGTGGCTGTCCTCCAGGGGTCACAACCTGGATTGGGACAGGTGTATATGTGAATCAACTAAGGACCAGGGCCTCCTGCTTTTGAGTGGGTGGGTCTGTGGGAGTTTGGTTTGGTTCCATTGGCTTCCCAGAGGTGGTCACTAGGTGGTGCTGTCACACACACACAACAGCCGAAAGGGAGCCTGGAGGCTCTAGAGCTTCCCAGATAGGCAAGGTTCAAGCATTCAGGTGACTCTCATGCTGTCAGTTCTCCACACTGTAATCTCAAAACTTAGAAGCCAGGGACCCAGAGAACACTGGGTTCTACCCAAGAACCCAGGCTTATTTCCGTTGCAAGAGATGCTTTGGACCTTCCTTTAGGGGAGATCAAATCTGTCAGCTACTGTATGTTGTGGTTTTCAAAGAATCACTGCCCTCAACTGGGCTTAAAGTAGTAGATTTTGATTATATCTTTCACGATCACAAACTATTTCTAAAACCCTCTTCTTGGACTGGGATGGCCTCTAGGGCAGGAGTAAAACTTCCTCTTTCGCTCCAAGAGTGTAGCTTTCTGGGCTAGCAAGCTGCTGAGGCCAGCAGCTGGCGGCACTTCCTGCTGCCTTGACTTTGCATAAACTCCCCCCCCACCCCAATCCCCGCAGGCCCCCTCCCCCGCCTGGGTGGCACAGTTCAGAAAGCCTGCTCACCACAGGGATTCTGGTACTACTGTCTCTTCAGGCTCAGTTTCCTCCAGCCCCAAACTGAGTTTCTGGAAGGCCAAGTTCCTGCTGGGAACCAGGAGCGAGCGCAAGCCCTGGCTTTCCCAAAGCTTACATCCCGATGCAGGGATGGACGGGAAAAGATTGGGCTACCAGAGACCGTCTCAGGTCACGTTTGAGCAGGGACTTGACTGAGTGAGCCTAGCATACTGGGGGTGGGAGTGGGGGTGGGGGGGAGCACGTTGCAGGTGGGACAGTGGAGGTGGCAGGTTTGAAGTACTACCTGGAGGGGCAGGGCAGGGAGGTGGTTTCATTCCGTTTCCCAGGCAGCTCTAAGGTTGACAACTTTGGAAGTAGAGGCCCTTATTGGGGGCAGGAAAGACGAGAAGTTTTCTCTCGGGGCCTTCTGGTTTCTACTTTGTGGTGGTAAGGGACATCTGGTCTTGAGCTTGCTTGACCTGCCGAGTCCTAAATAACCTGGATCCAAGCCTTTCAACTCCATGACTCCTTGGCAGCCCAGTGATATTTCATGGCCCAAAGGTGCCCACCTCATGACAGGTTGGAGATGGGATATGGCTTCCTACCTAGCCCTGAACACAATTTAGCTTCTCTAATTTGAACCAAGCTACCCTCCAAATGAGGACACCCTTTTTGTGGTGTTAGGTCCACCAGCCCCGCTCCTCCCTTGCTTTCTGTGCTCACTGGGAACCAAGGCGGGGCCACGCTGGAGTCCTCAGCAGTGGCTGGCAGTGTGTTTCCTGCACCCAAAACCACCAGCCCGCCCTGGGGAGGGGCTGAACAGCCCTGCACCCTGCTTGAGACAAGCTCCTTTCTGAAGGAAGCGCCAAAGAGAAAGCAGGGAGAAGGAAGCACTCAGTGGTCTGCAGGTGTTCAGGCTGAAGCCAGGAGTGGCTGACACTCCAACCCCCCACCTGCAGCCCCAACGCCTTGCAGGCAAGGTAAGCTGGGGCCCTTCTCTTCCTCGCCCTCCTGCGCTCTGCCCATGCCCTGACCCATGCAGCAGCCTGGTCTTGCCAGTGCCCTAGAGAGGCCTCAGCTGCTCTGGGATGTTTGGGTCTCAGCTTCAGGCCAGAACTGGAATTCATATTTTCTGACCTACGTTCACCACCATTTCCAGAGTAGGAAGCTGCCAGCGTGGGCTTGGGGTGAGCTGTGGGCTGGAAAGCAGACGGGTTGTGCTCAGCTCTGCCATCAAGCTGGATGATCTTCAGCAAGCCCCTTCTCATGCTTACTGGGCGTCAGTGCTCCCCTCTGTAAGATGGGAGTGGGTTGATCAACATGGTCTCTGAGGGTCCTTTCCCCTTAACCCCCCCGCTATGGTGAGAGGGCCTGAGGTTTGCCTGGAACAGCTCAGCACCCGGTGTCTTGCTTGGGCTTCTGTGGCACACTGGCCTGCTGGCTTGCTCTGCTCTCCCACCCATCAGGGCCCCATGGGGCCTCTTTTACCTGACCATGGAGAGCCTAGCAGGCCCAGCACCCTGTTCACTTTGCTTCCTCCCCACCCCCGCTGTAGAGCCGCCACAGCCATGGCGGGCATGAAGACGGCCACCGGGGACTACATTGACTCGTCCTGGGAGCTGCGGGTTTTCGTGGGAGAGGAGAATCCTGAAGCTGAGTCGGTCACCCTCCGGGTCACGGGGGAGTCACACATCGGCGGGGTGCTCCTAAAGATCGTGGAGGAGATCAGTGAGTGCCCCTGGGCCCTACTGCTGCTCTCAACAGTGCGGGGTGGCTACAACTGGAGTCCCTTGGCACTTCCGGGCCACCCCGGCTGCACAGCGCTCGATAACAGTGTCACAGTGACTAAGGCACCAGCTTAATCATTCGGTCCCAAAAAAGACATTTCCCCAACTTCCCCTCCCTCCCACTGTCTTCCCTCCCTTCCTCCCACTCCAGCTGCTTCTGCGAAGTCCCCAAAGAGCAGGCCTGGCCACAGTCCTCCATTTACTCACTTCTAGGGGCCGGAGGGGCCCTGCCTAGGCTGAGGAATAGGTCATGTTCCAGGGATCTGAGGGGTGATCAGAGCAGGTTCTAGGGAACTGGGGTTCTACTTCCATACCTCCTCCCCCAGGCGGAAGCCCTCAGCAGGCTGGTGACAGGCCCAGCCTGGGTGGGAAGGCCCTGCCCCCACAGGAAGTTACAGCAGAGGAGCCTGTGGTATCAGCCATTGAGAGCAGTAGGGCCAGTGACATGGGGGCTTCTCATAGCCTTTCCCTGCTGGGAGTGCGGGCTGCCCCTTCCTGGCAAGGCAGTAGGCACACCCTGATAGCCAGAGCCGGAAGGCAGGCCCATGAGAATCCCAGCCAGGAGCCTGGGTGGCCTGCAGATGGGGGTAGATGGGCTTCCTGACACCCAGCCAACCCACCACGTGCCTCCTGGGAAGGAGATCAGGGGCTGTGGACAGGCCGGTGCCCCACGGCAGCCTGACCAAAAGGCCGCAGTTGTGAGGGGACCATTCAGAAGGCAGGGCCCAAGGAGGCTGTGAAAGCAGAAGTGGGGAACAGAGGATCCGTCAGGAGACTGCGCGTCAGACCAAGACTCCGGCAGGGCCTGGCTGAGCCAGGGCAGAGCAGGTGAAGACCTCGTTGGCCACAGGGCACAGCAATGCAAATGGCCTACACAGGGAGTCATACTCCACTCCTCCACTTACTGCAACGCTCTCCAGGACAAGTCCCTTCAGCACGTGTCCCCTGCGATGGGGACATTGTCCCCACCCCTCTCACCTGAGCTCATTCCTTAGTGCATCAGATGCCTCCGGGGGCTCAGCTGAGTTGGGCCCATGCAGCCCCTGGCTTCCTGGAGCACAGCTGGGCAGGGGAGACCAGCCTTTCTGCTGCCGGCGCAGGGCTGAGTACTGGTACAGCACAGGGGCCCCTGTGGGGGCCTGGAGCCAGAAGACGGTCACCCCTAGCCTGGGAAGGGGACACTTCCCACAACAAGCCAGTTAATGAGTCTTGAGACAGGGCCACAGCAGGAAGGAGTAAGGGATGAAGTTGGGGCAGGGTGTGTTCTGAACTGGAGCCGCTAGGCCAGGTGGGGGAACGGCTGGAGCGTGACAAGAAATGAGGCTAGGGAGGCCGTCGTAAGGACTTTGGACTCCCCTGGAGGTGGAGGGCACCTCAGGGAGACTGTCAGGCAAGGGCTTACATTAGGCAGGCCCCTTGAGAGATGGTGGGCTGGAGACAGGGAGACACGGCCTCCTACAGTGGGTCAGCAATGAGGATAGACAGGAGGGAGGGTTTTGGAGGTGGGATTGACCTCAATTAAACGTGGTGGCTAAACGTGAAAGGCATGACACCCTGATTTGAGAAGAGAATCTTTGTCACCAGCACCCAGATACGGCACAAATTTGCCAGGGGCGTTCCTGTCCATGCTGGACAGACCGAGGGTAAGATGAACGTCTTGGCTGGGACTAGGAGTCATTGCATTTACAGTCCAAGAGCCAGGCACATGGCCTGTGAACAAGGTTTCTGGAAAGACGAAAGCCAGTGGACGTGCCCGTTGGCCAGTGGCTTGCAGGTTCAGGCCACAGGAAGATGAAGCCATAGACTGGGTGTGACCCCCCCAGGAGGAAGCCATGGCAGAGGAGGAAGAAGAGGGTCCCAGACTGAACCAGGACAGGCCAGGGGCAGGCCAGGAGAGGGGCCAAGGAGAACAAAACAGGAGTGACGGGTCAAGGGGAGAGGGGTGTGGGTGCCAGAAAGCCAAGTACAGAGTGTGAGGGGTGGGGCTTAGGGCTCAAATGCCCCCAAGGGGGCCGACAGATCCAGGTGGAGGTTTTCTTCACTAGCAGCACTGGTGATGTTGGGAAGGTGTCAGGAGACGGGGAATTGGGCCCCTCGCAAGGAAGAGCTTTGCACACTCTGGAGGGCTATGCTGATTCGGGGTCTCTGTGCTCACCTTGTACCAGTTCATGCTCCTAAAGGGAGCAGGAAAGCACACCATGCGTCACCCATCACAAGCTGCGTGACAAGTGAAGTATTCACACTTCTAACTGAATGTTCACTCGCGTGTTACTGTGCCGGCATGAGTGTGTCACAGACCCTGTCACTTACGACGTCGCAGACGTCATCAGTGTTCATGGGGCCAGAGTCATTACTGGTCACATCTCACGAATTAGAAAACTAAGGCACAGAGAGGTTAAGGGCTTGGCCAAGGTTACAAAACTAGAAACCACTAAATATTTACAGAGTGCCTGCTGCTGCCCGCCAGGCACAACCCCAGGCCCTGCTGTAGCCTTTGTCCCGAGCTCTCCGAATGCCAAGGAAAGGCCAGAAATGGTGGGAGGACACAGGAGGGGCTGTATGGGGGGGCCCGATGGGCTGGAGTGCATGAGGTGGGGACACGAAGATTGGGGCACCTGAACTCTGGGTTGGGGGCTCCCTAGGAAGTGATGTATGAACTGAGCCAGAAGGATGATCAGGGTTAGCCAGCAAAGAGCCATTCTGCCATGACCGTGGTCCTAGACCCCAAGCCAACCCAGCCTGGCCCTGCCCTTGGCTTGGGCAGGGGAGGGGAAGTCACCGCAGGCCTCTGAATCCTAGGCTTGTGCTCAGCGTTGGGGGCAGGGCCCTCGAAAGCTGATGTGCACCCACCCCCTTTTCCATGGCCCCGCAGAACGCAAGCAGGACTGGTCAGACCATGCCATTTGGTGGGAACAGAAAAGACAATGGCTGTTGCAGACCCACTGGACGCTGGATAAGTACGGTATCCTGGCCGACGCCCGCCTCTTCTTCGGGCCCCAGCACCGGCCGGTCATCCTGAGGCTGCCTAATCGCCGCGCCCTGCGTCTCCGAGCCAACTTCTCCCAGCCTCTCTTCCAGGCTGTGGCTGCCATCTGCCGCCTCCTTAGTGAGTCCCCAGATATCCCCACTCTGCCCGCTGCAAGGGGCCTGATCCCCTGGGTTTACAGGCCCGGCTATTGTCATGTTGTCCTTGCTACCCTCTTCCCCATCCTGCCTGCAGGGCTGTGACCTGCCCCAAAGCACTCATGGGTGGGGCAGGAGGTCACAGGGCAAGATCTGGCCCCCACTGAGGCCCAGCTCCTCTCAGGTATCCGGCACCCTGAGGAGCTGTCTCTGCTCCGGGCTCCTGAGAAGAAGGAGAAGAAGAAGAAGGAGAAGGAGCCAGAGGAGGAGGTGTATGACATGACGAAGGTCGTCCTGGCTGGCGGTGAGTACAGGCGGCCACCGGGGGCTGGGCACAGGGGCCGGGCCCATGAAGCCGGGGGCTGGGGGCCAGGCCTGGTTGACCCTGACCTGCACTCCAGGCGTGGCACCTGCGTTGTTCCGGGGGATGCCGGCCCACTTCTCAGACAGCGCCCAGACGGAGGCCTGCTACCACATGCTGAGCCGGCCACAGCCACCACCGGACCCCCTCCTGCTCCAGCGCCTGCCTCGGCCCAGCTCCCTCATGGACAAGACCCAGCTCCACAGCAGGTACAATGCCTGCCGGGTCTGCGCCCAGGGCCACAGCCCCTTGTGTGTGGGCCCCCACCCCCAGGGCTCTTGCCATCCTGTGTCCTGCTCACCCCCAATCTAGGCCTCCTGTGTCCAGGCCTTTCCTATGTGTGTGTGCTTGCCCCCAGGCGCCCTGCCCAGCCCCACCCCTCCCCCGCGCTAGACCTTGCTCAGCCCTGACCCCTGCCTGTGCTGTGGCCCAGGTGGCTGGACTCGTCGCGATGCCTCATGCAGCAGGGCATCAAGGCTGGCGACACGCTCTGGCTGCGCTTCAAGTACTACAGCTTCTTCGACCTGGATCCCAAGGTGGGCGGGGTCAGGGCGAGCTGGGGGTCTGGGTCAACGGGACATGGGGACCTAGGGTCAGGGATCCGGGCTCGGGGAATGTTAGGGACTTGTGGGGATCTGTGTCTCTGTCCACATCCGTTTATTAATTCCACCAACAGTGCTGGGCTCAGGCTGATGCCAAGGGTGTCAGGGAGATAATGACCACAGTTCAGTGTAGACAGTGGTGAGTGCCTGTGGGAAGCCTGCTCAGGTGGGCAATACCCAGCACCTGGGCTCAAGGAAGGCTTCCTGGAGGGGGTGGCACTGGGACCTGCAGGGAGTAGGGTGGGCAAGGGACAAGGCTTCACAGGCAGGCGCCAGTGTGCATCTCTCCTCCCAACCTACTATCCCCACTAGCAACCAACACGTTCCATGCATCCCTCTGAAAGTCCGCCAGAACCCCACGTGCACTCCCTCTGCCCCCCTTCACTGCAAAACTTCTAACTGCCGCCATTGTCTACAGAACACTTGGGGTCTACTGTCCTTTCTCCCCAAATTCCAGCCTCCTCTTTCCCATCCTTTCCTGGGTGCTCCCTGACTCCTCTCTCCTGAGCTAAATCTCTCCTGGTGTCTTCTGTCCCATCCCCATGAGGAAGTACACCTGCTCAGGTGACCGTGCCCTCCATGCTATCTGTCCCCTGCTCACTTCCTGCTCACTTCTTACCCAGCTGCTTATGACCTCCCCCCCCCCCCAGCGTCTCCAGCTGCCCTGCAGGCTCCTCGGCGCTCTCTCCTGTCTCCAGGCCTCCGGCATTGGCAAGCCCCAGGGCTCCATGCCAGCCTCCTCCTTCTCACCCTCTCTCCCAGAAATCTCGTCTGGTGGATTTAGATATCATCTCCGTGCTCTTTGTAGCTCCCAAGTTTATAATCTCCAGCCCAGACATCTCTCCCCTGAGCTCTAGACTCGCATGTCCAACTGTCTCTTCTCAGGTATCTAATAAACACCTCAGGCTTCTGCCAGCAGCGGGATTCTGGGTTCCCAGGCTGCCCAGCGCCTCCTCCCAACACTGATGGGTTCATTGCAAAGTCCCAGACTTACAGCTGTCTAGGTCCATCCCTTTCCTGCCCACCCCATCCCTCATTGTGTCCTGTTGAGCCTCCCTCGAACTAAAATCCCAAGCCACCCACTCTTCTCTGTCCAAACATCAACCTCTCTCGTTCGAGAAGGTTACTGCAGCCCCTCTTACTGAAACTGTCTCCTCTCTGGGACTCCCCCACCTCCACACAGCTCTGGAATGAACATTTGCAAGCGCACATTAGGTCATGTCACTCCTGCTTAAAAGGCTTCTGTGGCTGCCTGTGGCCGCAGGTGCCATTCTCTGAGGCCCAGCCTGATCTAACCCTGAACACTTCTCTGCATCCTGCCCACTCCTTTCCACCCACACCCACCTCCTTTCCATTCCTTCCACATCCCCTTCCTCTTCTGGAGACTTTCTTGTTCCCTTCTCTTGCCTTTTCTGCCTTCTTTTGGATTGAGTAGTTCTCAGGATTCCATTTTATCTCCTTTATATTAGCTTATTAGCTATGCCGTTGTTGTTTTTAAGTCGTCGTTTTGGGGGTTTTAGCACACATATTCTGTTACCATCCAGTAATGTTATCCCGCTTCACGTAGAGTCTAAGAACATCAGGGTACTTGCATTCCCCTCTTGTTATTGCACGTTTCACTTCTCCATATGTGAAAGGCCACAATACATTGTCATACTTCTTGTTGCTGTTATTATTATGATGACGCTGCATTGAGAAATAATTTCTATGACATATAATTTGCCCATTTGAAGTGTACAACTCAGTGGTTTTTAGTATGTTCACAGAGTTGTGCAACCATCACCCCAATCAATTTTAGAATTTTTTTTCACCCCAAAAAGAAATCTCAGATCCATTAGCAGTCACTCCCCATTTATCTCCCACTCCCCTCAGCCCCAGACAACTACTAATCTCCTTTCTGTCTCTATAGCTTTGCCTATTCTGAACATTTCATGTGAATGGAATCATACAATATGTGGCTTTTTGTGATTGGCTTAGTTCACATAGCATCATGTTTTCAAGGTTTGTTCATGTTGTAGCATTCACTGCTTCCTTCCTTTTTGTGGCTAATATTCCATTGTATAGATAGGCTGTATTTCATTTATATCAGTTAACAGACATTTGGTTTTAGACATTTGTTGATTATTATGAATAATGCTGCTATGAATATTCATGGACATATTTTTTCATTTCTCTCAGGTAAATACCTAGGAGTAAACTTGTGGAGTTGCCATTGTTATTTCTGCTTTAACCAGTCAGTTATTTTCTATTAGACTTTTTGTTTTGAAATAACTATAGATTCACAGACAGTTGTGAGAATTAACACAGAAAGAGAAAAAACAAACAAACGAAAAACGAATTACCACACCGAGGTCCTAGAGACCTGGGTATCCTTTATGCATTTTCCTGACCAGAATCCCAACCAGGATGTTGACACTGCAAGTCAAGATACAGAACAGTTCCATCCGTCAAGTGTCCTGTTAAGACACTGAAAACATAAAAAAAAACTCTCCTATACATTCCCACACACTCGCCATTCCCTGTGCTCTTTGTTCCTGTGTATAGATCCAGAGTTCCAGCTGATATCCTTTTCTGTCTGCCTGAAGGACTTTTTTAACATTTCTGGTGATGAATTCTTTCAGCTTTTGAGTATCTGTATGAGTCATTATTTTGCCTGTAATTCTGAAAGATGTTTTTGTTTGGTGTAGAGTTCTCTGTCAACAGGTTTTTTGTTTGTTTGTTTGTTTGTTTACGTACCTTAACTTCACAGTCTTGTGGTTTGCACTGCTTCCAACTCTGGGTCTGCTGTCATTCTTCGTTCACCTGTATGTAATGTGTCTCATTTTGTGACTGCTTTTACGATTTTCCTTTTATCACTGGTTGTAAACAATTTGATTATCATGTGCCTTGGTTCACTTCAGGTTTCTCATGCTTGGGGTTCATTGAGCTGTTTTCATTAAATTTGGAAGTTTTCTGGCTATTGTTTTTTCATGGTTTTTTTTCCGCTGCCCTCCTTTTATGGCATGTCAATTACATGAGTATTAGACTGCTAAAAATCATCCCGCAGCTCACTGATGCCATTCAGTTAGCCGTTTATTGTTTTTCCGTCTTATTTTTCTTTGTTTCATTCCAGATAGTTCTATATTTTTAAGTTTACTAATCTTTTCTCTGCCATGTCCAATCTGCTGTTAATCCCACGTCTAGAAGTTAAATTTTGAGTTTTTTCAATATTTTCCATATCTCTCCTTAGTGTATACCTGCTTTTCTCTACTTTCTTGAACATACAGGATATACTTATAATAACTTTTAGTGTTTTTATCTACTAATTCTATGATCCATGTCATTTCTCGATCTATTTCTACTGACTATTTATCTCCTCATTATGACTTGTAGTTTTCTGCTTGTTTTCATGCCTGGTTATTTTTCATTGGATGCCAGACATTACAAATTGTATGTTCTTGGGTGCTGATTTTTTTTTTTTTTTTGGTAGTCTTTTAATTATTTGTAAACCTTGTTTGGGGATGAAGTGAAGACACTTCAGAGCAGTTTGATCCTTCCAAGACTTGAACATTAATTAGACAGGACAAAAGCATCCTTTAATCTAGGGCTAATCTACTCCCTTACTAAGGGAATAGCCTTCCGAGTACTGTATCTGATGAGCCATGTATGATGAGGTTTCTCTAACCTGGTGGGGGGTGTGAACTATTTCCACCCTATGTGAGGTCTGGCAAATGTTCCCCCTGCTCCGTTCCAGAGTTTTCTTCCACCTGCCTTGGGTAGTTTCATTACACACGCACACACACACACACACACACGCACACACGCACACACACTGATGAGTACCCAGCTAAAGACTCAAGAGGAGCCCTCTGCTGATCTCCAGAGCTTCCTCTCTGTGCAGCCATTTCCTCTCCAGTACTTTGTCCTGTGAACTCTAGCTGCCTTGGACTCCCCAAATTCTCAACTACATCTCTGCTCAAGGGATATGCTGGGCTCTGTTTGGGGTCCTCTGCCCTGAGCCACAGCCTGGAAGTTCTCTTCAGACAGTCAGCCAGGGCCATCGTAGGGGTCATCGTGTTTCCCTTCTGTGTTCTGTGTGGCTTGTTTTCCAGTATCTAAAAGCCATTTGCTCTTTGTTCTTATTTGTTTCTTAAATTTTATTTTTTGTCAAAGTAATATACGATGGCTTAAAGAGTTAAATAGTCCTCGCAGGTTTATAACAACAACAAAGCAGTTCCCTGCTGCTCCTCTCCTTATCCCAGATCTTGGATCCCTAGAGACTGTAGATTTTAACTCTGTAGCTTTTTATTCTAGTATTTACGTCTGTATCACATCCTTATATATTTCTGTTCCTTGTGTTTTTATTTCACTCATTATCTATTGACTTTGTATGAAAGATGAAGATTTAGCTGTCTTACACCCTCCTCCCCCACCCCCACACACAATACAAACATTTCTTTGTACCTTTCCAATTGAATTGTGCGATAGTTTTTGGTGAAAACAACGTCATTATGGCTGTAAATAGTAACACATATAAATAGTATTCTTAGCTAAGCCACAGAGTAGTGGTATTTCCTTTCTTGGTCAAGTTTTTCTTATAGCTCATAATTGCTATATTTTTATTAACTTCTTTTTCTATTAATTGTCTCTATACAATTAGAAGAGAGACCCCAAAAGGCTATCTGGACACTCTTGATGTGGCTGTGGCTTGCCATTGGGGGTTTTCACAGTGAGGAAGTGGGGTGTTCCATAGCCAAGCTCCTCCAACACAGCAACTGAGCCACTCCTTTCAAAACGGTTAATGACTTTAGGACATCAGTCAGTGTGATTTCCTTTTCGGGACCACAGAATGGTGGCACTCTACACCCACGGCACAACTGTTGTCCTTAGACTTCCCTTCACTACTTCCTGGGAATTCCTATATGGGACCTCTTGGTCCTGGATCACTTGTGTTCCTCTTTCTTGACTGACTCCCTCATTTCGATGGAGTATATACTTCAACAGCTTCCCTTAAAAGGGTATGTGAGACTTTGTTTCATACCTGCATGTCTGAAAAAGTCACTATTCTACCCTTATCCACATTATAGTTTGGCTAGGTATAGAATTCTAGTTTGGAATCATTTTCCTGAAAATTTTTGAAGCCACCTTCCCACTGTCTTCTAGTTTCCAATGTTGCTGTTGAAAAGTCTGATGCCATTTTTATTTCCAGTCCTTCCATATGTGACACACACTTTTATTTGTTCTTGGAGGTAGGGGGCAGGGACAAGAAACTTTAAAAATCTCCCCCCCTTATCTCTTGGTGTTCTAAATCTCTCAATAGTATGGATCCTTCTTCATTGATTGGCCTGCACACTTGCTGAGCCCTTTCAAATTAGAACCTGGGTCCTCCAGTTCTGGAAAAATGCCCTTTATAATTTCTTGATTAATTTCCTCCCCTCCATTTTTCTGTTGCTTTTCCTTTTTCTGGAACTTAGTAGATATTAAACCTTCTAGATTGATTCTTCAAAGAAACAAATTAGACATTCATCTTTTCTTTCATGTTTTTAAGTTCATTCTCTTTCTGTTCTACTTTCTGGAGAGTTCCTTGATTTATCTTCCAAATGAACTATACAATTATTAATTTCTACAGCTTCATTTCTAAGTTCTAAGAACTCTTATTTTATGAGTGTTCCTTTTTAAAGCTTATAGCACTTTACCAGCCCCCTGAAGCCCCCGTAATAACCCCCTACCATGCACTATCTCCCACAGCGGCAACCACTAATGTTACCTCTAACACTATAGATGAGTTTTCCCTGCGTTTGAAATCTACATAAATGAAATCACACAGTCTATACTCTTTTGTGTCTGGCTTCTTTCACTCAGCATTATGTTTGTATGATTCACCCATGCGGCATATAGTTGTAGTTTATTCTTTCTCAGTGTTGTGTAACATTCTGTTCTGTCAATACACCACAATTAATTTCCATTGATGAGCATTGTGTTATTTCCAGAATGGGGCTATCATGAACAGAGATGCTATGAACATTTCAGTATATGTCTTTTGGTGAACATAGGTACACATTTCTGTAGGGTATATACACAGAGGTGGAATTGCTGGGTTCTAGGACAGACACTAGGGCCTGTAGTAAATAACTGTTAAACAGCTTTTCAAAGTAGTTGTTCCAATTGACACCCCATCAGCAGTGTATGAGAGTTTCGGTTGTTCCACAGCTTCACCACACTTGATATTTCCTATCTCTTCCAAGGTAGCCATTCTGGTAGGTGTGTAAATGTATCTTATATGTTTTTTTTTTTAATTTGTTTTTTCAAACAGCTTTACTGAGATATAATTTACATACTATATTAGGTTGGTGCAAAAGTAATTGCTGTTTAAAAGGTTAAAAATAATTGCAAAAACAGCAATTACTTTTGCACCAACCTAATATAAAAAACCCATTGTGAGCAGTTTGGTTATTTTTAGTAAAAGTATACAGTTGTGCAATCATTACCACAGTCCAGTTTTAGAACATTTCCATCACCCCAGAAAGCTCCCTAGTGCCCATTTGCAGTCATTTCTCCTCCCACACCCAGCCCCAGACAACCACTGACATACTTTTTATTTGGCATTAATTTACATTTCCCTGATGACTAATCGAGTCTTTTTTCATATGGTGATTAGCCATTTGGATATCCTTTTTGTCAAGTTTCTGTTCAAGTTTTTCACCAATTTTTATATTAACTTGCTTGTCTTTTTCATACTGCTTTGGAGGAGTCCTTTATTTTGGCATATGAGTACTTTGTCAGATAAATATATTGTGAATATATTTTCCCACTCTGTGCTTTGCTTTTTCATTCTTTTAGTGGTTTATTTTGATAAGCAGAAGCTACTAATTTTAATACAATGCGATTTATATTTCTTCTTTTATGATTAACATCTTTTGTGTCCCGTTTAAGAAATCTTTTTTATTCCCAAATCACAAAGATGTAGTCCTATTTTTCTCAAAAGTCCTTATTGTTTCCATTTTCACATTTGGATCTGCAGCCCATCTGGAATTCATATTTGTATGTGGTGTGAGGTAGGGACACATATAATTTTTTTTGACACATGGGTATCCAATTGACCCAGTGTCATTTACTAAAAAGAGCATTGTTTCCCCGGTGACTGCAGGATCACCTTGGTCCTAAGTCAGGTGTGTGTCTACCTCTGACTCTCTTTGGTTCCATTGGTCAATTTGTTTCTTGTTGCCAATGTCACAGTCTTAATTACTATATCTTTAACTTTACAATTATTTCTTTTTAAAATAGCATCCTGTTCTCATTTTATGAGCGCAGTATTTTGTCTTTATAAGGATTTTGACTCGTGTTGGAAGTTTTCTTCTGCTCCCTACATTGTCTTTATTTCCTCCAAGCTCTTTTTTTTGGTCTTGCTCTCTGTAGTTCATGCTAGTAGCATTCCTTAAACGTGGGTAATCCTTGACTAACCTTTTGTATTTACAAGTAAGGCTCTGAAAAGCCAATTGAAAACCTTGAGTGGATGAATTGGGCTTAGCATTTTGGGGGCCTCCTGGGGTGCTAGGGCAGGGATGTCCCTCTCTTGAGGGGATTTCTCTTTGGTTCATCAGTTTCTCAGCAGTGAAACTTCTGATCTCCTGACTGGGCATAGAAGGCTCACTGACAATGTCTTGGGTGGCAAGTGAAGAAAAGCTGGGGTGTCTCAGAATGCCTTCTCTTAATTCATCTGTTCTCAGCATCTTGCACCCCCTCACACATCCAGCTGTGCCTAGAGTACCAAATGTGGAGGTAACTCCAGCTCAGCATCTCAGTAAATCTCTGGCTTCTGCCAGGAGCTAACTGGCTGTCATTTGGTTACAGGGAGTAGGGAAGCACCTGCTTCTTTTATAGACTTTCTACAGTCCTCATTTCAGCCCAACCTCCCCTCTCAGCCGAGGGATCCCAGACCGGAGCCTGTCTAGGGGTTCGCATGTGAACTGGATGCCTTTATCCAGTTGGTCTTGCTCTCTGTAGTTCATGCTACTAGCATTCCTTAAACGTGGATAATCCCCATGTTTTCTGCTTATTTTCAAAACTCATTAGTGCTTTTACCAGAGAACAAGAGAGAGAGAACAGTGTGAGATCTCAATTCTCTCTCCCTGCAACTCCATTCCCATTCACGTTTTTGCTTTCCATCTTCCAAAATGTATTTGGCACCTCTCACCTGCTCTAGTCCCTTCCCTCTTCCTTGTCCTTTCGGGTTTACTTTTTTTATGCCTTGCTATCAATTTTAGTGGGTTTCAGAGGGAGCATAGGCTTGGTCTTCTGTGGGTAACTAGGATCCCCCTTTGAGATTTGCACTCCCTATTCAGACTCTCTGGAATGTTCTTCCTGTCACTCTTCCCTTTAGTGGTCCATTGTCGTCCTTCAGGTCTCAACACAGCATGCCACCTCCTCAGGGAAGCCTTCCCTGAATGCTGCCTCATGTAGAGCAGCCCCCTGCAGCCCAGTTCCATTCTCTGCCATCACCATCAAACTTGTGGTGTCTTTGCCTGAGGGCCTGAGTGAGTTGCCCCACAGCAGCTATTTCCTTAATAGCTTTGATTGCACTCGAATCACTTTACTTATTTGTAGATTGGTTACTCAGTCCTCCTTTTGCCCTCAGCAGCATGTGGTGTGCACAATAGACATAGTCAATATCTGTACACAAAGGCTTAGAGAGAAAAAGGTGCCACTTCCCTGGACAGATGGGGTTAGCAGGCTGTAGGCTGGGATTGGCGTCTTCTGCCCATGTGGGGCCACTAAACGGTCTTGCCACAGTATGAAGGACAGGGCCGAGGGCTGAGGCTCGCAGGAGCTGGGCACATGGGGTGCTCAGGACGGGTGGCACCTGACCAACCCATTCTTCCCCGCCCCCCGCTCCAGACAGACCCAGTGCGGCTGACGCAGCTGTACGAGCAGGCTCGGTGGGACCTGCTGCTGGAGGAGATTGACTGCACTGAGGAGGAGATGATGGTGTTTGCAGCCCTGCAGGTGCCAGACAGGCCTGGGGGACCCGGGGGGCTGGGCTGCAGGCCAGTCCTGGGGCAGAAAGGCTCTGCCAGAGTGGGGCCCATCGCTGGGGAAGCCCTGCTCAGGGCATGGCGGGATCAATGGACTGCCCGCTGAGCCCTCCCATGTACCCCACCCAGTACCACATCAACAAGCTGTCCCAGAGCGGGGAGGTGGGTGAACCAGCCGGCACAGACCCAGGGCTGGATGACCTGGATGCAGCCTTAAGCAACCTGGAGGTGAAGCTGGAGGGGTCAGCACCCACGGACGTGCTGGTGAGGAGGGGGTCCAGTCAGGGGGGCGGTCAGGCCCAGCACAGGGCCCGGGCCCCCATCTGACTCCTCTCCTCCCCAGGACAGTCTCACCGCCATCCCAGAACTCAAGGACCATCTCCGGATCTTCCGGTAAGTTTGGGCCATGCGGTAGGGGCCAGTGTGGAGAGGGAGCAGAGGAGGGAAATGTGGCCTGTCACCACCTCCCGCCTCACCCTCAGGCCCCGGAAGCTGACCCTGAAGGGGTACCGCCAGCACTGGGTGGTGTTCAAGGAGACCACACTGTCCTACTACAAGAGCCAGGATGAGGCCCCTGGTGACCCCATTCAGCAGCTCAACCTCAAGGGTGAGTGAGGGTGGCCCCGGCAGAACAGGGTCAAGGGCAGGGCTGTGGGTTGCTCAGGTGATGGTCTCACCTCAGTTTTGTCCTGGGGGCCAGGGAAGATGCCCTGTGTCCTGAGCCAGCTGTGCAGGGCTGTCATTTACCCAGGGGCTTCTCAGGCAGCCTCCCCCTCTGTAGCCTTCTAGCCCACGCCTTCTCCCTCCAGGCTGTGAGGTGGTCCCTGATGTCAACGTCTCAGGCCAGAAATTCTGCATCAAACTCCTGGTGCCCTCCCCTGAGGGCATGAGTGAGATCTACCTGCGGTGCCAGGATGTAAGGGCTGGGCAGGGGCCCGGGCCGGGCTGAGGCTGGAGTGGGGGCGGGGGCAGGGGCAGGGGCTGAATCAGAGCTTGGCTAGCCCCTCACCACCCTCGCCGGTCCTCCCACCACAGGAGCAGCAGTATGCCCACTGGATGGCCGGCTGCCGGCTGGCCTCCAAGGGCCGCACCATGGCGGACAGCAGCTACGCCAGCGAGGTGCAGGCCATTCTGGCCTTCCTCAGCCTGCAGCGGACAGGCGGTGGGGGCTCGGCCAACCACGCCCAGGGCCCTGATGCCTCCCCTGAGGGCCTCAACCCCTATGGCCTTGTTGCCCCCCGCTTCCAGCGAAAATTCAAGGCCAAACAGGTACCAGAAAGAGTGGGTGGAAGGAACGACCATAGCATTTACCTGGTCAACCTTGGCCCCTGGATCTCCACAGAGCCTTCTTCTGGAAAGCCATGTGTGCTCACTTGTTTCTTCTCCCACCATGTCCCTGAGACTGAGGGTGCTGGTCCCCTCCCTCTGAGGACCAGCTGCCCATGTCCACCTCAGGGCCTGGCTCAGCTTATAGTTGCTGACTGGTGAGAGGGTGCACTCTGGTGGCCCCACAGTGGGCACTGGCCCTGCCCCAGGCTTAGCATCCTGTCTCCCTGATGGGGACAGGCATCGGGTCCCAGGGACTTTGGCAGCCCCTCACCAGTGTGATCCCACAGCTCACCCCACGGATCCTGGAAGCCCACCAGAACGTGGCCCAGCTCTCGCTGTCTGAGGCCCAGCTGCGCTTCATCCAGGCCTGGCAGTCTCTGCCCGACTTTGGTATCTCCTATGTCTTGGTCAGGTATGAATGCCACCCCGGTCTGTTCTGCCCTCATCTGCTGCCTGTGGGCAGCACCCTAAAGCCTCTCTTCTTGTTTTCTGTGCCCCCCTCCCTGCACCCCCACAACAAACACAACAGGGAGAGAGATCAGGCCAGGAAAGCAGGAGACCCAGCTCTCTGCCACGGACCACTCCATCTGGGCCTCGGTTAGCTGGTCTGTAGGACAGGGCCCACATTGGCCACTGTGACCGGGAGTGCCCCCACTTGCCCATTTTCTAAGCCTGCAAGGATATGAGTGAGGCAATGGATGAAGATGGTACCAAAACAAAAGTTGTTATTTAAAGGCATGGACTATTTGCCTGATGCTGCTAAACACTATTATAATGATTATATCAGTTAAGCCCCATTTTCCAGATGAGGGACTTGAGGCCCAGAGAACCTAAATAACTTACTTGTACAACTTGCTCCTGAGCACCACACCAGGCTGTCTGGGTGGGCTCCCGGGCCACGCAGGGTGGGGCCCTTGCTCACACTCTGTCCCTCTGGGGACCAGGTTCAAGGGCAGCAGGAAAGATGAGATCCTGGGCATCGCCAACAACCGACTCATCCGCATTGACCTGGCCGTGGGCGACGTGGTCAAGACCTGGCGCTTCAGCAACATGCGCCAGTGGAATGTCAACTGGGACATCCGGCAGGTGGGCCCAGAGTGAGGGTGGGGGTAGGGTCAGGGCCCAGGGCCAGGGCCAGGGCCAGGCCCAGCCAGGACAGCACAGGGGCTGCACTCTTATCCCACCCCCACCAGTCCCTCTGACTGCCCGCCCTGCAGGTGGCCATCGAGTTTGACGAGCATATCAACGTGGCTTTCAGCTGCGTGTCTGCCAGTTGCCGCATTGTGCACGAGTACATCGGGGGTTACATTTTCCTGTCAACGCGGGAGCGGTCTCATGGGGAGGACCTGGATGAGGACCTCTTCCTGCAGCTCACAGGGGGCCACGAGGCCTTCTGAGGCCTGTCCTACTGCCTCCATCCCGCTCACTACCTGCCATGGCCACTCGTAAGCCCACACCCACTGGGACTCACTGCCCACACCCTCTCCAAACATGCACCAACCCGGGCACATTCACCCACTGACACTGGCTTTGTGCAGACCAGGGATCTGGCTGGGCCCAACCCTGCCATCCTACAGGCTGGGGAGGGTGGGCCCTGAGTTCTACAGGGCCCGCCCTTCCCTTGTCTGGTTGGCCAAGACCAACACCCCTGACCTACTTGTAGTCCCTGACCATATGAGGAAGATCAGCTGTAGCTACAAGGTGATTCATCATTTCAAACTGGAGTCTTGTTTTTGTTGTCTTTTTTTTTAAATAAATATTTTATTGTTGGATCATCCTTCCTCTGGAACTGTGCTTGGGGCCACTCTGACACTCTGTATCTTCATTACCAGACAAGGAGAGGGGTTTTCCTGAGATAGAGATGAGTTAATTAAAGAAAGGGAGACCTAAGTCAGACTGGGATTGGGAGCTGGGAAAGAGGTGAAGGGCAGAGGGCACAGGTTTCAGGCACAAAGAATGGGGGTGGGGTGGAGTGGTGGTTCTCACGGGTAGGGCGTAGCTGCAGGGCCTCCTTGAAGTACTTGGGAAGCAGAAAGCCATCAGCATTCCCTGGAGTCAGGATCACCCCATTGGCAGAGCGGAAGAAGGGGATTCCATCTGTAGACAGAGCCAGAGATGTGACTTGTGCCCTCTCTGCAGGCCTAGGGCAGTCCCTGCTATGTCCAGACTCACCTGCCAGGGCCAAGGGCCCGTTGATGAACACGGCCACTTCACAATTTGGCCGCATGCCTGTGGAGACAACTGGAGCTGGGGCCTGGGGCGTCTGGGGTTGCAGTTATCAAACCTGGAGAGGCTGGCATCCTGGGCTCAGTGGGGAAAAGGGAGTGCTGCTGCATGCATGGTATGGGGTGGTCTTTAACAATAGAGGCTAGGACCCTTGGAGGGAACCCCGGGAGGACAGAGTGGGTGGGAATAGCTGGAGGGGAGAACTGACCACTGATGACACCAGGGTCCCCAGGCAGTCCTGGAGCCAGGTGGATGTGTGTCCTTCCCTGGCAAGACAGGCCCTTGAGCAGGATGGAGGGCCAGTGCCGCCAAAATGTGCCATGGACAAGCATCAAAGGCAGGGCCTGTGTCTCCAGGGGTATCAGCTCCAAATCAGGTACCTAGCACGGGTTGGGGAATGGGCTGTGAGACCTCCCTCACAGGCAGGGTCCCACCTGGCTCTCCCATTTGTCTCCTGAGCCCCACCTGCAGGGAGTGACCCTGATTGGCCCTGATGAGAGGGCCAGTGCTGGGGTCGCCCGGCTTCAGTGCAAACCGCTGCTTCCCACTGGTGTCCACCACACGCTGCACATCTTCAGCTGAGAAGCTGCGGAACTGGGGTAGCTGCAGGAGGGTGCCCAGGGGCACGAAGCCATCTGTGGGCAGGCAGGGTGCTGAGGAGCTTAATTTGCTCTGGCCTCAGCCAGAGTTAGCAGGGCGAGCCACAGGCAACCGGAACAGAGCCTGGGCTTGTGGGTCACAAGGGTTCATCTGTGTGACCTTTAAAAAGTCTCCCCTTTCTGGGCCTCAGTTTCCTCAACTGACAATGAGAGTAGGATATGCTTCGTGTAGGGTCACAAATATAAAATGACCTTTTTTAGCAAGTACTCGGCCAAAGTGGACACTCAGTAAGCCTCATTTGCATCAACACCCCCCACCCCGTGCCCATTCTTGGGATAAGTGTCTATTGGGCCACTGGGCTGGAAGTATCACTAAGCCTGGCTCAGACAAAGTCTCCTCTCCCAGTTTGCCCCAGACATGATATTGGGTTAGGGGCCTCGGTCTTCCCTGTACATGAAGGGATGTGCCCTCTGAGTAGTGCCCATAGGGAGCGGTAGGAGCCAAGGGTGAGGGCAGTCAGAAAGGCTCACACTGCTCTTTGCACTTGAGCTCCTCCTCGCCCCAACCTCCAAGAACCTCACTTACCGGCCCCCATGGGAAGCCCCAGCTTCAGGGCCCCGTGGCGCAGGGCGTAGGACAGAGCCTTGGACAGTCGCACATCTCCATCCTGCAAGATCCCAGAGGTGGCCCCTGGTCCCCGCGGTGATCCTGCCCTGCTACTAACCCTGAACTCGGAGTGACCTGATGCAGGGGGTGACCAGTGAGAGAGGAGTCCCTGTGCTCTCTGGGAAGAGTATGACCCATCAGCCCCCACTCCCACTTCACCAGCATTTCCCAGGGAACCAGGGCTCAGAGTCCCCTTACCCCTGCCCTCCCACCATGGGGTGGGGTATACCTGTTCCTGGGGTCTGTGAGACCTTCTACCCCTGGGCCGCGCTCCTGCCTGCTTCCCTCCTCCAGAGGAGTTCATAGCCAAAACTGTGGGGAGCAGTGACATGTGGGGACTGTTAAGGACCCTTCCATGTCTCCACCTTGCCCAGAATGTCACAAGCCTCAAGATACGAGAGCTGGGAGGGGAACAGTAAGCTCATTAAATTCACTTCCCAGCCCAACTCCCTAGTGCAGATAGGGAAACTGAGGCCCAGCAAGCAAGAGTTGCCCAAGGTCATACTGTCAGCCACGGAGCCCAGGAAAGCCGAGCCTCCGCGCTTCAGGCTCGCGGGTCTGTCCCGCGAGGTGGGCCTGAGGAGGCGGGGCCGGCGTCCAGGTTAACGGGGCGGAAGATCAGGGTCGACCAAGACAGACCTAGCAGGAACGCGGAGGACAAACGGGTAGGCTCACCAATTCCTGCTGTTAGGCAGCTAATACCACGGGCTCCTGAGGGCCGGGACCAATGAGAAGCCTAGGAAGGAGGGGCGGGCACTTCCGCTCTGATAAAATGGGCGGAGTCTGAGGGCTGAATTGGTGGTAAGTGACAGCTGGAGGCTGGAGCTTCCGGACCCTGGTAGGGGTCCCTGCGCGTCCGGGGTTGGAAGCAGGACCCCTGGGTTTGGGAGATATGGGCTTTAGTGGGTAACTGGACCTAGAACCTCTGGGTGGTTGGCGTGCCCTGGAATCCCAGGGATGTCTGGCCCCAGGAGTCCATGACTCTTGCTGGATAAGACACTTTACCTGTCCACGGGTGTGCAGAAGGGCTGGGGGTATCCTCAGTAGGTCTGTGGGTGGCTATGGGTCCCCCAGCGTGACAGGCCTGGCTGTGACCTCCCCCAGAGCTGCCCTGTCCAGACCATGGACCCTGAGGTGTACCTGCTGCTGCATTGCCCCCCCGGTGGGCTGCCCAAGGAGCAGGTACGGGCTGAGCTGAGCCCAGCCCACGACCGTCGCCCACTGCCAGAAGGGGACAAGGCCATTGCTGCTGTCTGGGAGAGCCGGCTACAGGCCCAGCCCTGGCTCTTTGATGCCCCCAAGTTCCGCCTGCATTCTGCCACTCTAGTGCCCACTGGCTCACCAGGGCCGCAGCTGCTCTTGCGCCTGGGCCTTACTTCTTACCGAGACTTCCTGGGCACCAACTGGGCCAGCTCAGCTGCCTGGCTGCGACAGCAGGGAGCCGCCGATTGGGGTGACAAGCAAGCTTACCTGGCAGACCCACTGGGGGTGGGCGCTGCACTGGCCACCGCAGATGACTTCCTTGTCTTCCTGCGCCGCTCTCGGCAGGTGGCTGAAGCACCTGGGCTGGTGGATGTGCCTGGTGGGCACCCTGAGCCTCAGGTGAGATTCCAGGCTGGGCGCAAAGGCACAAAGACCAAGACAGCTTAGCTTTGTTTTCATCATCCCTCAAAGGAGGATTTGGCCTGGGATTTTTCTGAAAGTCTCTGCTCTTCAGCCTTCCTACTGCCCCCTGCCCCGGGACCTGTGGGAAGCTAGGGAATGGGGGTGAGGACCTAGCCAGACATCTGTTTGTCCATCTGGAAAAAGAGGGCCTGGGTCAGGGGAACACCAACACTCTTACACTGTGCCCAAACAGGCCCTCAGGGACAGCAAGTATGGAGGGAAGGCAGGGCGGGAATAGGTGGGGAGCAGGGGCTGAGCCTGACCTCTCACAGGCCCTGTGCCCTGGTGACAGTCCCCTGCACAAGGACCTCCCTGGGGAGCTGGTGGTGCATGAGCTCTTCTCCAGTGTCCTCCGGGAGATCTGTGATGAGGTGAGTGAGGGGTGGCCAGGATAGTGTGGTGGGCTGGGAGGGAGGTGGTAGAACGTGCCAGAATTCCACAACCGCATTTTGAGCTGCTGGGAGAGTCTGCAGGCATGTGGCATTGAGGGAAGAACTTGGCTTTGCAGCTGGGCACACTTGGAACGGAATTCTAGCTCTCATTTCTGGATGCTTCAGGTTCTTCCTCTTTACAATGGGAACAATGATAAATGTCTTGCCTATTCCCCCCAGGTTTGTTGAAAAGAGGAGTAATTGGGAATCGATTTATTGACTCCCTTTGGGTGTCTCTGGGCAAATTGTTCAATCTCTCTGGTTTTGATTTTCCCATCTGTAAAATGAACATGCCCAAGATCTGACATCCTGTGATTCTGGGCATTTGAGCTACAAACTGTAAAATAATGTACAAGGGTAATGCATGCTCTGTTCTCCATTGAGAGGGGCGGAGATATGGGCAGTGGGCACTGACCAGTGGAATCTCTGGCCCCAGGTGAACCTGCCACTGCTCACCCTGAGCCAGCCGCTGTTATTGGGCATTGCTCGCAATGAGACCAGTGCCGGCCGTGCCAGTGCTGAGTTCTATGTCCAGTGAGTGAGCTCTGAGGGACAGGGTCCTGGTTCCTGGGGTAGGTGGGTGGTTGAGGGGGATGGCTGAGGTAGATGGGGCTCCACAAGGACCCTCCGAGGGCTGGGCACCCACCAGCCACTCTCATGTTGTTGTCCAGATGCAGCCTGACTTCTGAGCAGGTGAGGAAATACTACATGAGTGGAGGACCTGAGGCCCATGAGTCCACAGGAATCATCTTTATGGAGACACAGGTGTGAGGTGGTAAAGTCTTGCTTAGAAAAGGAGCTGAGGTTGGGACTTGCAGAGGCCTAGTGATACGTGTTTGTCTCTGAGGGGTGAGTCAGACAGGGCCCCCAAATCTCTGAGCTTTTCTCTGGAGCCACAAGGCCTCGTTGGGGAAGCCAAGGACTTGCTCAGCCACCTTAGCGTGTATCCCCAGGGACCATGCAGTGCAGAGGGCTCTGAGGCTCAGGAACTCTGGGCACAGCTCCTGCAAGAGACCTGAGGGCTGGATGTCTGGATCTCACTGTCTCCCCACAGAGCATACCGAGGTTGCAGGAGACCGAAATGTGGGCCGAGCTCTGCCCCTCGGCCAAAGGCGCCATCTTCCTCTACAACCAGGTCCTGGGAAGCCCTCCCTGAGTCGCTCTAGGGTCCCCAGCCCAATCACCACAGCTTGAGAGATAATAAAGGACTTTATTCTTGGATACGGCTGGCATCTGCTGTTTCTGTGAGACAGAGTGGGGCCGCTGGGAGAACCCGGGGTGGGTGAGAGACATAGGACTTGGGGAAAAAAGGCCAGCCTGTTTTCCCCTGTGCAAGCTGGGATGAGTGCCGTGCCCCCTTGCCAGGCTCTGGTGAGGGTCCGGGTCGACTATGGGGTGGAAGTGGCTGTGTGAAAAGTGTCTCGCTGCAAAGCGGTGTAACAGCCATGTTCGCGGGACAGAGCGACGGCAGCTGCTCCATAAACCTCACTGAAAGCCAGCCTCGGGGCCGCCAGCTTACCCGGTGGACAAGCGCGCCTTACAGCGCAACGAAAAGACTCGGCCTCAGTGGGCGGGCCCGAGGCGTCAAAAGCCAATGAGCTACGGGCAGGGCCCTCATCGCACTTTCCGGCTGGGTGGGCGTGGCCTGAGTTTCTAAGCCAATGAGAATGTGCGGGTGGATCTGAGTCGGCGTAGGAAATGGTGGCAACCGCGGGGTCCGTGAGTGAGCGGGGGCGGGGCTTGGTGTGGCTCCTCCTTTGCCCGCCACCCCCAGCTCCCAGAGTGGGGCAGGGGGTCCCCGGGCCGGGGCCTGGGTGTCCAGACACAGACGCCAGTGTGAAGAAGGGCCTGGGTCAGGGGTAGGACAGGTCTAAGACACTGGGGTCTGGTCTTGAGCAAGGAGGCCCCACCTGCCCCTCGGTCCCCTGGGCCTGCTTCAATTTTCCTCCGCAAGTAAATGGTCCCTTCACTCTGCCCCCGGAGTGCTTGAAGTTTGGTCCCAATGCATTCTTTGTGGCCTTTCACCAGCTGCCCGCCTGCCGCCATGCTGCCCCTGCGCCTATGCCGGCTGTGGCCCCGCAGCCCTCCCACCCGGCTCTTCGCAGAGGCCACCCGGCAGCGGTGAGTTCGGTCTTTGGGGGCCCGGTGTCGGCCCTGTAGTTCAGCGGGTTTTTGTTGAGGGCCTGCACAGCTCTAGGCCCTGCCCTAGGTACGAGGTAGTTGTGATCTCTCTATTCTGTGTCAGGTGCCTTACAGGCTTGTCTCAGGTAAACTTCACCTTCACTGCTGAGGACAGGATCAGAGATGAAGGGACAGCCACCAAGGTTATACAGTGAGTTAAGTGGCAAACCTGGAGTTTGAGCCCAAGCCAAACCCAGTGCGTTTTCCACAACTCCTGTGGTTGTCCAACATCACTGTGCATAACTCACGGGGTGGCGTGGCCCTTACAAAAATGCAGATTCCTGGGCCCTGCTCTGGAGCTTCTGAGCTGCAGCTATGAGGTGGGACTCAGGAATCTGTTTTTTTAAACAAGCTTTTTAGGTGTTTCTGACACAAGGAATCTGATGAGGACTACACTTTGAGATGTTCTGATCTGCACCATTCCCAAAACACTCCGAAAGGAGGGATGATTTGGAGATAGATCTCCCTTGGTACCTGCCTCAGTCCCCTCAGCTACTGGTTGCTGAGTTGAAGGGTGTAGCCCAGGGGGGCTAGGAAGGGTAGGGGAGGGGTATCCTCTGTTTCCTTAGTGCCTGCAAGTTCCAGCCTCTCTCCACAGGTCTGGCCCCAGTAACTACTATGAACTGTTGGGGGTGCATCCTGGTGCCAGCCCTGAACAAATTAAACGAGCTTTCTTCTCCAAGTCCAAAGAGGTACCAGTGGTCCTAGGAAGGGAAGTGGGAGGGGAAGTCTGAGCCAGACGGGATGCACTCCAAATTCCCAGGAATGGAGCTGAGTGGTTCACTCTAGCTGGTGCCACATTCCGTCAGCACGCATATGGAGGGGGAGGACCCCAAGAGCAGATGTCTGGCCTGGCCGGAGGAAAGCCAGGGGTGTGCTGTCTGATGGGCTGGGCTTGGTTCTCTTGACCTGTCTGCTCTTGAGAAAGCATGGACCAGCGCAACAGTGAGAGCCAAGAAGCCACCCCTTCAGAGGGGTGGCTGGCCCGAGGGTGAGGGTCGTTGCCCAGACAGGGCCTCTGGGAATGATTTGAGCCCTTGTGGGTGGCCATTATCAAGATGGGTCCTGGGAAGAGACATGGGAAAGGAGATGAGGGGAGTCCTGCCCCACCCCAGCTGCACCCTGACCGGGACCCTGGGAACCCGGCCCTGCACAGCCGCTTTGTGGAGCTGAGTGAAGCGTATCAAGTGCTTAGCCGGGAACAGAGTCGCCGCAACTACGACCACCAGCTCCGCTGGGCAACTCCCCCAAAGTCTCCAGGAACCACAGCCCATCCCAGGTCTGCTCATCAAACACACAGGTACTGTATCTTGCTGCTGGCTTGCCCCCCACCAAGTCTTTTAGGGAGCTTCATCCCCACACTGTCCCTTCTCCCTCCCAGCAGCTCCTGGACAGACCCCAATGCACAATACTGGGCCCAGTTTCATGGCGTGAGGCCTCAGGGACCAGAATCGAGGCAGCAGCAGCACAGACACAACCAGCGGGTGATGGGGTACTGCCTCCTGATCATGCTGGCAGGCATGGGCCTGCACTATGCTGCCTTCAGGTACATCCCTGCTGGGGGGAAAGGGCAGGGGGGTAAAGCCCAGTGTGGTCAGCCAGCCATCCCACCACCCCTGTCGCCTGCATTTGTGTCTCTCCAGCTAAGAATTGCATGAAATACATCTCCAGAGCATTTTCTCACTTAGCAAAGACAGCCCTGCACTAAGGGCTAATGTCATTTTCAGGTTTTTTTTTAATAATTTGAAAGTAAATCTTTGGTGCTGGCTGCCATGGAGTGGCAGAGCCAACCAAAATCATGCAAAAGAAAGAAATGCATTGTAACAAGGCCTCACCAGCAACTGTCTTCACTTGTTTGGCAGCCAACTGTCACCCCGCCCCTCTCTCATGCATGTCATAACAGAGGTTCTACAGCAAAGATACTTAAAGGCAGTCAGTGCAATGCCCACTGCTAGCAGCCTGCCTAGTTCAGTGATGGAGTTGTGTGTACAACCCTTTCAAATCTGCGAGGACCACCCTGATGTTCAGTGCTGTTGTCACTACTATCAGCAGGACAGCTGGGGATTTGGGTCGCCATTGGACCCTCGACAAGCCTGGCCTCTATGTGTCCCTCTCCCCGCCTAGCACAGGCAGTTAGGCTGAGGTCCTTGCAGATGTAAAGCTGTGAGACCCTAGAGTAGGGTGCAGGGGGCGAGACTTGGGGGACAGCAGGGTTTGGGGGACCCAGGGTTAATTGTAACCCCCATGCAGGAAGCTGGAGCAGATGCATCGTAGCTTCATGGATGAAAAGGATCGGATCATCACAGCCATCTACAATGACACACGGGCCCGGGCCAGGTCTGTCCCAGCTCTACCCTGCCCTGTCTTCACTGCCCCGGCACCACCCTCCAGGATCCCTGTCCCAGCCACCCCGGTGCTCTCTCCTGCAGGGCCAACAGAGCCAGGCTCCAGCAGGAGCAACAGCAGAGGCAGCAGCTGCAGCCACCACCCGGGCCTCCCCCAGGCCCAGGGATAGTGCCCCCAGGCACCAGCCCGTGAGCAGCTCACCTGGATGGGGCCTGCTGATGGGGCCGGAACTCTCCACTCCCCAAATTGCATGCAATAAAGTGGTTCTCTGCGCTCGTGTCCGCCTCCCTCCTTCAGTCCCAGCACCCCCTTACCCCCCTCCCCCCAACCCCCGGCCTCCCCGTGGGACAGCGCCCCGCCCTCCGGGTTCTGGCGGCGGCGACCCAGGAGCCCGGCCCCCTGGGCGGTGCGTCCCCTTTCCCCTGCTGCGGAGGGAGGGGGTGTGTGGAGGGGGCGGGCCCGCCGGCGGCCTCGCCCCCCCCCGGCCCCCGCCCCGCCTCTGCCCCACGGCCCGGTGGGGAGCGCGTGTCTGGGTCACATGAGCCGCCCGCCCGCCAGCCCGGGCCCGGCCCCCTGCCGCCCCCGCCGTCCCCGCTGCCTCCACCGCCCGCCGCTCGCCGCCGCCGCCACCGGCCGCCCGGCTCCTCCGGCCGCCGCCGCTGCGCTGCGCTGCCTGCGCCCAGGGCTCGGGAGGGGCCGCGGAGAAGCCGCCCCCGCGCCCGGCCCCGACCGCCGCGCCCGGGCCCGCGCCATGGGGCTCTGGCTGCCACCGCCCCCGGCGCCGCCGGGCTAGGGCGATGCGGGCGCCCCCGGCGCGCGGCCCCCGCGGGCACCATGAGCCCCCTGCTCCGCCGCCTGCTGCTCGCCGCGCTCCTGCAGCTGGCCCCCGCCCAGGTACGTGCGTCCCCGACATCCCGCCCGCCTGCCGTGCCCTCTCTCAAGGTTGGCGGAAGTGGGGAGGCGCTGAGAGGCCTCCGCGGAGGGGATCTGCGGGTCGGACCACGGACGGTGGTGTTGCAGGAGTCCGAGCAGGGCATCCCCCGGGAGATGTCCCTCCCCACTGGCCCGCCAACCCAGTCCCGGGGCCACTCCCCCGCCCCACCCCATCCCTTGGGCGCAGCCAGGGGCGGAGCCTCCTGAGTACCCGAAGGACCTAGTTCGGCTCCCACTGTGCCCCTTTCTGACCTGTGGCCACTGGAACAAGCCTGGTCCCCAGGCTTAGAGATTCCATGCCGCCAATAGAGCGCAGCTGGAGGGTCGTGGCCAGGGACAGGTCCCTGGTGGCCAGGAGAGGACAGGTAAAGCTAGAGTGGACCCAGAAATAGAGCAATCTGGAAAAATGTCAGAGAGGAGTTGAAACCTGACTGCAAGGGTAGACAGAGCCTTGGGAATAGTGACAGGGTTAGCCCTAACTAGAGTGCACCTTGGGTCCAGCTCTCTTCTCTCCTACAGGTTCCTGTCTCCCAGCCTGATGTCCCTGGCCACCAGAAGAAAGGTAATAGTAACAATAACTTCTCTAGCCAGCACTGAGAAGGTTTGTTGTGTGTCCATCATCTTGTGTAACCACAACTGCTCTGTAAGATGCAAACTCTTAACACGTTGCGTACAGATCACGAGAATCTTCACGAGGGATTTAAACCCCGCCGTACACAACGTGTTAATAATCTGCCCATTTCACAGAAGTGGAAATTGAGGCAGTGGGGTTCCTGGGTTCTGGATGAAGAGGGTAGGGGAAGGCAGGATGGGAGGGCAGAAGGTGGGGCTAGTGGAGGGTGGCTGTGACACAGGAACTAAGGCAAACAGCTGCTGGGCACAGGGGTAGGGGAGCCAGGGAACTGCTGCAGGACACCCAGTGGGGACTTAACCCTTATACATGTGTCCCCAGTGGTGTCATGGATAGATGTGTATGCTCGTGCCACCTGCCAGCCGCGAGAGGTGGTGGTGCCCTTGACTGTGGAGCTCATGGGCACCGTAGCCAAGCAACTGGTGCCCAGCTGTGTAACTGTGCAGCGCTGCGGTGGCTGCTGCCCTGACGACGGCCTAGAGTGCGTGCCTACTGGGCAGCACCAAGTCCGAATGCAGGTACTGGGGCAAGTCGTGCATGCCTGGCTGGGGTGGACGGATGCTGGCGCTCTGGGGGCTGAGGGGGTGATGGCCAGGGCTCTGGCTGGTGGGCGAGCTGTCCTCCGTCCAGCCCATGGAGTGTCCCCTTCTCTTCCCCTCTCTCTCTCTCATTGTTTCTCTCCATTCTTCCGAGCACAGATCCTTATGATCCGGTACCCAAGCAGTCAGCTGGGGGAAATGTCCCTGGAAGAACACAGCCAGTGTGAATGCAGGTGCCAGCCAGGCCCCACGTCTGAGCTCGCAGAGACCAGGCTTTGGGGGTGCTGGGCATGGTGGGACACCGCAGTGGGGACCAGGATTTTGAGGGTGGAGCCGGAGTAGGCCTGGGATCTGGGGCAACAAAGTAGGATGTTGGGCTTTCCTGATCCTCCTCCTCTTTGTCTCTGTCGGTCTCTCTTACTTTTCAGACCAAAAAAAAAGGAGAGTGCTGTGAAGCCGGACAGGTGAGTCTCTTGGCCTCCTGCTGAGGTGGGGTTGGAGACCCGGCCCAGTGCCCAGGATGTAAGCTGTGGGTGGGGTGGGGGCTGTATGAGTGTGTCAGGTGTGGTCCCCTCCCCTTTGTCCTCCCACTTGTGCCCCCCTCTGCATTTTTCCTTTGCTCTCCAGTCTGTATGCTCTGACCTGACCTCAGCTCCTTCCCGGGAAGACTTACTTCCCGCCCCAGACATGTTGCTTCTCCTCCTAGGGCTGCCACTCCCCACCACCGTCCCCAGCCCCGCTCTGTTCCGGGCTGGGACTCTTCCCCCGGAGCACCCTCCCCAGCTGACATCACTCATCCCACTCCAGCCCCAGGCCCCTCTGCCCACGCTGCACCCAGCGCCGCCAGCGCCCTGACCCCAGGACCTGCCGCTGCCGCTGCAGACGCCGCAGCTTCCTCCGTTGCCAAGGGCGGGGCTTAGAGCTCAACCCAGACACCTGCAGGTGAGCAGTTGTGGGATGGCAGTTGTTTGGGAAGGCAGCAAGTCCTGGAGCATGTCCAGGGTGAGTCTACCAGTGGGAGAAGAGCCAGGGTAGGGGAAACTGTTGAATGTGTTGAACAAATATTTACCAAGTGTCTGCGGGCACTGGGATCGGCATAAACAAGGTGCACATTCTATCAAATGCGGAAGTCAGACACAGGGACACATGATGCTGGCAGAGGCTATTGAGGCCTATGGTACAGGGCACTTGACATCGTCTTTACGAGGTCAGAGATGTCCTGGAGGAGGTGACATGTGCCTGGAGTAGAAACAAGAGAGACAACTTTCCAATTTGTAAAGCTCTGGGCCTTCCGAGAAGCCCCTGTGGTAGACATTTGTCCTACCTTGTGGGCTCTGAGAGGCTAGGGGACATAGTGTAACCCTGTCCACTGTTATCCAAGGGCTTCTCACCACCCCTCCCTTCCACAGCGAGGCCTTGGGTGCATCACGTGGGCCAGTTGGGGCTTCCCAGGAGTATTAGGAGAGAATGGGGTTCACAGAAGGTAACAAGGGGGTGAGTCCAGAGGAGCAGGTGCTGAGCTGTGGCAGCATAACCAGACCCCCTTCCTCCTCCCCTCCTTAGGTGCCGGAAGCTGCGAAGGTGACACATTGCTTTTCAGACTCAGCAGGTCCACTTGCCTCATAGGCCACACCCCAGAGGGGGACTAGAGGGCAGCCTGGCGAGAGCATCCCAGCCCCTCAAGACCTCAGCCCAGGCGGAAGCTGCTCCAGGACCTGGGCTTCTCAGGGCTTTCTGGCCATCCCTTGTCTCTGCAAGGCTGCCATCCAACAGGGTGGGCAGAGTTGGATGAGGAGACTTGCAGGCAGCAAGAAGGGTCGCATACCAACTTGGGAGAGAACGGGGTCCTGTCTCATTGTTTAACCACCCTGTGCGATTGAGCATCTTACGACTGGCCCCTCCCTCCCCTCACTAAGAAGACCCTGATCCTCTGCAAATAATGGGAGTTGGGCCTCGGTGTGACAACTGTGACCCCCCAACCCTGATAAAAGAGATGGAAGGAGCTGTCCCTGCCTGTGTCCCTGTTTGTCATTGTCCAGGCTGGCTGATTTAGGCATGAATGTCTGCATCACACTGCCTCCTAGACCCAGAGCTTCTTACTCCATTCGTTGTGTAGATGCAGGGAAATGAGGCCCAAGGTCTCACATCAGGTCAGACAGAGCCAGAATCATGTATTCTTCACATTCATGTTAATGTCAGCCCCTGGGGAGTTGCTGTCCTCCTGCTTATCACAAGGGTTTCTTTCTGGAAGGCGATGGCCTGTTATGGCTGGTGAGCTTAAGACCAGGACCCAGATCTGCTAGACTTTGGGTGTCACTGCCCTCTCTTTCTGAGCCTCAGGTTTCCACATGTGCACATGGAGGGAACGGATGATTGCTGTAGTCTGGGCCCTTGGGCTTCAGGCAAGTTGGAGTGTGTTTTCACATAATAGAAAAGAACCCGTCTTCCCTGCTGGATAGCACTCTGCGTTTGCTGCTTTTCCTCCCTGTAGCTTAACTCTAAAGCCATGCACCTGGCCTGTCTCCACGCCCATCTCCCTGAATGAGAAGAACCAAAGGTCTGTGGCTGGGTGGGCTTGGTTTGGGAGACAGGCTCCCCTCACCCCAGCCACACAGCCTTCTCCACCTTCACCTCCCTTTGACCCTGGGTGCCCCTCATCAGCTCCTGCTTGGGACCCTCCTGACCTTTGACCCAGCCCAAGCTCAGTGCCCAGCCTTCTGCCTGCAGACACCAGTGCCCCTAGGGCTGAGTGGTGGGGGGTGTTCCATAGGCCAGCTCTGGACACAATGGCTTTGCCCTGCCGAGGCAGGATACTCAGGGACAGAGGTTAACCCAAAGCAGCCAACCTCATGGAGGCTTCTGCAGTGTTAGATTAGAAGATGTGGTAGTGATCTTGCTAGGCCCAAGGCCAAAGTGGGGTTAAACCAGAAGAGAGAATTCCTGAGTGATTAATATTTTCATATCATGACAACCATACTATCAGTGAAAATGCCATAGCCCGATTAGTGAGACAGATGAGGGTTAGGGACCTAGGGCTACCATCTTCCACATAGACCCACTGGAAATGCGCGATGCTTCATATGCCCCTCCTTGCTCAGTCCTCAATTCTGAGGTCAGTGCTGTGACTATCTTCCTTTTTCAATTGAGGAAATAGTCTCAGAAAGGCTGACTGACCTGGGGATTTGACCAAATCAGCTGTCTCCCTAACACAACTCAGGTTTAACTAACTCCCAATGGCAGGTTCATTACTTCAATTGACATGTTTACTGGGCCCTGCTGCGTGCTGGGGCGCCTCAAAGTAAGTCTGGTTGGGGACCTGGCCCAGCCAGGCCAACCATTAGTCTGACTCAGTGGTCTGTGTGCGGCAAGTAAAGGTAGGCCTGGATGCTGGGGGAGAGAAAAGGGAAGAGCTTTCGCTGTGGGCCAGGGCCCGGTGGTGCAGATCACCGCCGCAATCCTACGGGGACCCTGCAAGGTGGGTGTTATCAAGTCCGCGTTACGGGGACGCCATATCCTACCAGGAGAAGGAACTTACACTAGGTCACAGAGCCAATCAATGAGAGGCAGACCCTGAATTCAAACTCGTCTCACTCTGAAGCCCTGGCTCTTTCCATAGCAACTCAGGGTTGTGGATCCTGAAAACAGCGGGGGCAAACAGAAGCGCTGGGGGGGTGACATAAAATGGCGTCTCAAGACCCCCTCCGCGCCCGCCTGACCTTAATTTCACCTCAACCGGAAGTGCCTTCGGCCCTTTCGGAAGTCACTTTCACCTAACCTTACCGACCACCGCTCTACAGGAAGTGACGGAAGTCACGTGGTGTCGCCGGGGCGGAGCTAGAGAAGAAGCTGCCCCAGCGGGCGTGTGGCCGCGGCTTTTGCACCGTCCAATAAGGGCGGGCGGCGTGGCCCGGCCTGGTAGCGACGATGACGCGCCTGCGCAGAGGCTGCAGCACGACTGGGTTGACTCCGGGGGCGCGGTGAGGAGGTGAGCGGGGGCCACAGCCCGGGCTGGGGGGAGCCGGGGTGTAAGGGGGCAGGCTGGATCAGGCCGGGGCGCCGGGTGTCAACCAGGTATAGGTTACAAGGAAATTGGGGGTTGGGGTCGGAGCTGTCTGGGGATGCCGCAGGGGGAGGGTTCTCATGCCGCACGGGGCGGAGCCCCGGGACTTGGGGCGGGACGTGGAATAGACACGGGTGGGACCTCTGAGCTGGTACCAGTGGAAGGCGGGGCTCTAGGGCTGGAGGCGGAGCTTGGACTGGTGGGGGACGGAGTCTGGTCCTTGGAGGAGGAGCTGGAACAGGCGGAAGGCGGAGCCTCGGATTTGGAGACCAAAGGGGACGGGGCGCAGGCGCTGGGGGCGGGTTTTCAGCCGGTGAGTGGCGTGGGTACAGTTCAGGAAAAGAGGTCTAGTTCTATCGAGGGTGGGGCTTCAGGGCCAGGGGCGGAACTACGCCCTCTAAAGGGTGGGGCCAAGGAACCAAGCGCAGGGGTAGGCCCAGGTAATGGCCCGGGGCGTCCACGCGGGGGCGGTCTCCGTGGTGGCCGGGCCTGGGGACGTGGTAGGCCGAGAACTCCCCCAGGAGAGGTGGTGTGGGTGGAGCGGGCTCGGCGGCCACCGGACACGGGGCCAGTCTGGGTGCCCCGCAGACCCCCGAGGGCTCAGAGCTGGGGCGGCGCCCCCGGCGGAGGCACAGGGTCAGCCTGGGGGGTATCCCCAGAGGACCGGGGCTCCCCGGAGCCACCCAGCGGCGATGTGTGGGTGCCTCGAGGCCGGCCCCCTGCAGCGGCTGCAGAGGTGTGGGTGTGCTGGGCGGGAGGCAACTGGGTGTGGCGTGAGTGGGATCGCCGGGTCGGGGCAACTGCTGTGCAGTCAGATAGGGTCTGGACTTTGCGTAAAGGGACGGGTGGGAATTGAACGAAGCTGGGGACCAGTAGAGAAGGAAGGGCCGGGGGTGAGCAAATGGGCGGGGCCCTGGCTGCTGTGGCCTCCCCTGACCCTCTCCCCTCGCTGCTGGGGTCCTCGGGCCAGCCCCCTTCTCACTGGACTGGTAAGTGTAGCCGCGGAGCCCGGGGGTGGGGGGCGGTGACCTGGGACAAGGGGATTCCCCAGGGGCAGGCAAGGTATGGTGAGGGTGGAATCCTCCCGCTCCCTGCTGGTATTCCATGCCCTTCCCACCCTCCCGGTCGATTGGTCGGTCGGGGTCTGTCCCCGCAGAGACATGAGGCTGAACTGGGTCCTGACAGTACTGTCCATCTGCCTGAGCGCCCTGGCCACGGCCGCGGGGGCCGAGGGCAAAAGGAAGCTGCAGATCGGGGTCAAGAAGAGAGTAGATCACTGTCCCATCAAATCGCGCAAGGGGGACGTCCTGCACATGCACTACACGGTGGGTGAGGGAGGCGGAGCTTTGGGATGTGGGTGGGGCTTCTGGGGACCAGAAAGAACTTGGGAGCCAGTTTCCTCTGCCAACAAGGTGGGTGACCTTGGGCAAGTTCCCTCTTCCCTCTATGCCAGTTTCCATCATTCGACCCTGCTCTTCACTATTCCCCAGGTTGACACCAGCAAGCAGTTACAATATACTGTGAGCTGCCTAAGGCTCTGTCCCCTTCTAGGACAATGGTCACCAATGTTGTGGGGGGCCAGCTTGATGAGGAGAACAGCTGGGGTGGCTATCAAAGTGGACCCTCCTCCTCACTGGCCTTCTCATGGTCCCACAGGGGAAGCTGGAAGATGGGACGGAGTTTGACAGCAGCCTGCCCCAGAACCAGCCCTTTGTCTTCTCCCTGGGCACGGGCCAGGTCATCAAGGGCTGGGACCAGGGGCTGCTGGGGTGAGTCAAGGGGCCATAGCTGTGGTCCAGGAGGTGAACTGTGGGAGGCAAGCCCCAGGGATGGGGTGGGGGGCAGGGAGCCTGAGTGCTGCCATGTGCTGAACATGTGTTGTCCTGCAGGATGTGTGAGGGGGAAAAGCGGAAGCTGGTGATCCCGTCAGAGCTGGGTAAGAGGTCCTTCCTGAGCCAGGATAGGGTTCAGGGTGTATGTCTGGGGAAGGGTGAAGGCTGGTTCAGCCTCTGCATTTGTCTCCCCCCATTCATTCATTACAGTTCATACCTCTTCCAAGTCTGGAAGTGTCCAGCAATGAGGACAGGACAAGACCCTTAGGGCATTCAGCTCTGATACCCACCCTCTGCCTGGCCTTTCACAGTCCATTCCCATTCATTATACCATCTCAATTTCTGGCCTCATTTAAGATGGGCAGAGGCCTGGCTTTGGCCTGGATGTCTGCAGAACCTGTTTGCCTAGCCACAGCTCACTTTCTTTGCATCTTGACAGGGTATGGAGAGCGGGGAGCCCCGCCAAAGATTCCAGGTAATATACCTTTTTGCCCCCTATCTCTTACACCCATCCCATCTCCCTGTGGCCCTCGTTCTCATTCTGACCCCACTTCTCCCCTGCAGGTGGTGCAACCCTGGTGTTCGAGGTGGAACTGCTCAAAATCGAGCGACGTTCAGAACTGTAGCCAAGCTGGGGAGGGGCAGCGGAGAGGCCATCAGGGACCAGACTGTTTAAAAAAAACAAAACAAAAAACTTAAAGCTCATGATGTGAGCCTGTGTTTGTTTGTGGGCCCCGAGAGACTTAGAAACCATAGTCCCAGCCACCCCTCTGTTTCGGCTTTAGAGCTTTGGGTTCTAGGCTCAATAGCCTGGGGGTCAAGATGGCCAGTCCCTGGGTGGCATGGTGGCCTGTGCCCAGAGGGAAAAAAATGTTCTTGCCTGCCAACAGCAACCCGGCCTCCCCCCCCACCCCAGTTCCCCAGCCACTTCCAGCTCCTGGTCTGGGGAGCCAGCATTGGGCTATCACCATGGCTACATGGCCCTCAGGAAGGCCTGTGGTCACCTGGGAAGAAGCTGAGCTGGTAGCAGTTGTAGAGCAGTGTGTCCCCCCTAAAAGAGATCAGCCAAGCCTGTTAGCTGCACCAAAGGCATATCCTAGCTTTATTAAAGGGCCCGCGCCGCAGAGTCAATATAAAAACACAAAAAGTCCCATCAGTTTAATAACAATAAAAAACCCCAAAAATGGAAAACAGGGGGCAGGGAAGAGGCCCCTGGGCCAGGGGTATGGGGAGCCCTGCTCATGGCACCAGGCCTGGCAGCAGGGTCCCCTGGTATTGCTGTTGCTACGAGGTCAGGGGGCAGCGATTGTCCTGTGGGAGCCACCGTTCACCTGGGTTGAGGACCCTTACTTCTTCTGGGGTGTGCTCAGCTTCTGCATGCCCCGGATCTTGTCCAGCAGGCCAGAGATGAAGGCCTGGACAGGAGGGAGGACATTAGGGAGACCAGATCCCAAGATGACAGGAGCCTAGGCTTTTATTCCTCCCTCTGGGGAAACCACTTACTTACCTCAGTGGGTTTGTAACAGTCAACCAGCAGCTCCTAGTGGGACATGGGGGAAGTATAATTGTGAGCTCTCAGGAACCGGGGCCTTGAGTTCACCCATACCCACTTCCAAGGGACTGGGGCCACCCTGAGGCAGAGGAGATGCCATAGCTAGGCAAGTTACCATTAGCCCCATTTGATGGAGGCAGACTCTGAGGCCCAGCCTCACAAAGCTGGCTGACTCAGACCAAAGAAGGCAGGGCTCCTGTGTCTCGCTTCCCCAAGGGGCAGTGCCTCCAGGCAGATCTCTACTCCCAGCTCCCCTGACCTGACCCTGCTGCCCTCCAACCCCTCTCTCACCTTGACCCTGGCAGCCCGGGTATCATCACTCTCCATGTCCAGGAGTTCATCCACATCGATCTCCAGCTCTGGGATCTCCTCTTCCTGGGGTGGGGATGGGGGAGGAGGGAGAGACAAGGGCCTGAGTTGGGAGAGAGGGTGTGAGAGGGGCTTGCTGGCTGAGGCCCATGCCCTACTGCAGGACGAGCCAGCCCTCTGACCAGCAGACAGCGGCAGCTGCTCCAAGGAACAAAACAGATCAGGCTCCTGCCAAGGCAAACTGCCCGATGGTGGGGGGGAGCTTCCTGTCTCTGCCAGTTGGGCACCCTGGGTGCCAGACAGGGCCAGACAGAGCTGGGGACCCTGGGCTGGGAACCCTGCAGATGTGTCTCCCCAACTTCCGGGCCCCCCACTTCAACCGGAGCAGGTGGGGCCAGCTGTCCCAGCTCATCACAACCCCTTCCCCTCCCCCAAACACCTGTCACAGCTTCCTGGGAGTGAGGAGGAAATGAAGGGTGAGGGGTCAGTGGGAAGGACCCAAGACTGGTAAAGGGGAAACAAAGAGCCCATGCTTTGCTGAGGGAGGGGTGCCCTCCATACCCCCCCAGGAAGCGCCTATCTAGTTTAGAGCCAGCTGCATTCCAGGGCTGGGCTAGGGTAGGCAGCATAGGGCAAGCCCACTCCTCCACCCTGCCCCCCGGGGACTGAGTCACCATTTGAGTAAGGAAGGAGTCATGGGGTGGAGAACCAGAACCCAGAGAGCAGGCTAGCCTGTCCCCATGCCAAGATGGAGCTCCAGGCTAGCCCATTAGAATAACTCAGACACTTTATGGTCCCCCCACCAACTAGGCTAGCGTCTTTTAACCAGTCTAGGTTAGCAGGCACTAAGTAGACCTCCTTCCACTGCCAGCCCAGGCTATCCCCACGCCTCCTGCCCAAAGCCCAGGCTACTCTTTGAGGCTTCTAGAGGACCCCAGGCTTGACCAGGGTGGGGGCATGAGGGAAGCAGCGGAGAAAACGGGGGTGACTGAAGTCAGACAAGAAAGCGTATATTGGGGACGAGGAATAGATAGGAGGGGAAAGCGCGGAAGCGGAGCGCCCATTGACTCGAGGTGACAAGCGGGCTCAAGATGGGTTTCCCAGGCGGCCTGACTCGGAACCGACTTTAGAGTGTCGGAGCAGGGTGGAGGACACACCTGACAGTCGTAGAGGCGAGTGAGCTGCTCCAGGATCCACTCCTCCAGGTTGAGGCGCTTCCGTAGCTCCTTGCGGTCGTACTTGACCGTGACCTTCCCTTGGCGCCTCACTGGGCCCTCGTCGTCCGCGCCTCCCGGGCCCTCACCTGCAGCCCCAGGGGGACTCTGAAAGTAGACGCGGGGCCCTGGGCCACCACTGCCCGGCCCGGGTGCCGGGGCTGCCAACGCCGCGCCCCCCGCGGGGCCGCTGTCCGCCATGGCGGCCGCCGGGGCCACGTGCGCGCGTCCGGCCCCTCCCTGCGCCGCCGCCTCCGGGACGCCCGCCGGCTGGCTGCTGGCCGCTGGCTCGGATTAGCTGGTGGGCTCGGCTCCGCGCGGCTCCGCGGCAAGGGCGGCGGCGGGGGCGCCCGGGGGCAGCTGCAGCATGCGGAGCCCCCGGGCCAGACTTGGCCGCGCCCCGCCCCCTACCCACCGATCCGCCCGCCCTTTGTCCCCCGCGGCCGCCGCCCGAGCCGCCGCCGCCGAAGCCGCTTTCTCTGTCTCGCTGGCTTCCCCCGCCCCCCGACCACACCCCCTTAAAGGGCCAGTCTTCTGCAGTCTCCTCACCCCCACCCCGCCCCCGAGAAGGGACTAGGGAAGGATCTTCTCTTCAGGGGTTTGGGCCTGGCTGTCCTCTATCCCTATTAACTTTCCTGCCCCAAACTCAGATGTTCTAAGCGCTGGGTACCAGGATTTGCTCTTTCGCTGGAACCCTAGTATTCTGTCATCACTGAAGCAAAAACGGGACGTCTGGAAAGGGAGGGGAGTGGGCACTGTGTGCAAGGTGGGTGTCCGGCGAGGAAATATGGGAGCCCCTGACGTCTGGGTCCTTCGGCCCTTGGCCAGCGGGGGACGAGCAGGCTTCTCCGCACGGACCGACACGTGGACCGGGGTCCCAAGTGTGGAGGAGTGGAAAAAGCGAGCAGGAGTTGCCCACCTCCCCTGACGCCCTACTCTGAGGGATCCCGCGCCCCCCATGGTGGAGGCCCAGAATCGGGATGAGCAGAACCGGCCGGGCGGCCTGAAGGGCCAGACCCAAGGCAGCCACCGCCCACCTGCCAAGGTGGCGGCGGTGAACGGAATTATGGGAAATGTAGTTCGCAGGATCCCGCCCCACATGGCCGCCCCTCCCCCGCAGCAGAGCCGGGACCGGGAAGCCAGAACTTGTTTGGGGCGCCCCCTCGTAGGGCTGGCCGCCACGGGACACGGCCCTCCGCACCCCGCAACGTCTGTGTGTACAAACGAGGAAGCTCAGGCATAAGGAGCTGGGAAGTGGGGGAGCCGGAACTCATGACAATAAAGACAATAATAACTGACCCATAATAAGCGTTCCTGGAGACTGTTTTACACAATCGGTTCCAGCTTGAAGGCACCTCACTCACTCTCCCGCAGATCCTGGCCCTGAGGCTCCTTCTGTCCTTCAGCTCTGACAGGCGCAGTACCTGCCCCACCTCTCTTAAGCAGACTGCATCTCATTCCCCCAACCTCATTTGATTTTCTGTATCTCTGAATACGCTTTCTCATTCATTCGTTCATTGTCTGTCTCCCACTTCTAGTCTGTGAGCTCCATGGTGCAGAGACCTGTCTTGCCTTTGTTTATTGCTGATGCTGTGGTTGAGTGGGCCTGCTCCTGCTTCAAACCCACATGTATCTAGCAAATTACCTGGTTCTTGCTGAACTCTCAGCCCTTATGTGAGATTCAGTAATAGGTGCTCGATAACTATTGGTTTGAACAAATGACTGCATGAAAGAATGAATGGCTTCATTTGAGCCTCTATTTCCTCCTGAGGTTGTGGTGAAGATTAAATAGGAAAATGCATGGAATGTTCAATGACTGTACCACAGAAGTTCATTAAGTCACACAGCTAGATCGAGATGCAGTTCAGCTTGTGAACCCAGGCCCCTGAAACAAGTCTCTATTCATCCCCCTACCTCCCCTTAGATACCACCCAATAAAGTTGTGCTGCTCCTCTGGGATACTTCCACAGATGGCATGCTCACCCGCTGAAGTGCCAAGCAGAGTCTCAGGGTTTGAGAGGCAGTAAGTGATTCTGTCTCAGCCCTTCACAGACACCCTCTCTCTGGATGCCAGAAAAGCCCTCTGCAGCACGTGGGGTTCAGAGAGAGTTTGAGACTAGCCCAGGGTCACAGAGCTGGTGCTGTAGCCGAACTCAAACCCAGGACTTTAGGCTTACCCTGTAATTGGGGCAAAGAGACAGCAAGGCAGAGGCTGCTAGCAAAGGTGAGGGGAGGTGCAGAGGGGGGTCGAGGTGGGCTTCTTGCTGCGGGGCCTGAGTTGGACGCAGGCTCTCCAGGCTTAGCCTGGGGTAGGTAGAGTGAGCTAATGCTTCTGCCCTCCTCAGCCTTCTTCCTGGTCTTAGCCTCCTTTCACCCAGCCTGGGGGGCTAGGGAAGGGCTGACCTTTGTTTGTCTTGTAGATTAGAGAGGACTCACCCTTTCCACCAGGGGCCTCTGGCTCTAAGCCTGGCCTGTTGGGAAGAGAAATTTACCCAAGTCCAAATTACCCACCACACCCCACCTCACCCCACCAGGGCTTATCTGCTCTTTCAGAACCGGAGCATTGAATAGGGACTTGGAAGTGCTCATGGTTAAGAGGGGGGATATACCATAGCTTGCTGTGGGAGTGAGGCCTACAGGTACCAGCCCCAGCTCTGCCCCCCAGATGCTGTGACCCAGAATGTTAATCTTCCTGTCCCATATCCCCTCAGGGCTGGTGTGAAGGCCTGCTGCCATGTCAAAAGTTAAGGGGGGTACCCCCTGGGGATTCTCTGGGCAGAATAGGGAGGAACCTGGATGCTCTTTCTGTCTCTCCCTCTCTCTACCTCCTATGCTCCCCCCAGAGCACTCCCAGATTCCTGGGGCTGACTCTGTGGTCCATGCAGTCCCTTCCCATGGCCACCCACCTTGAGAAGAATTAGTGCAGAAGGCCATGCTGGCCTGCAGCCTCTTGGAGGCTGGGCTGCCCTGTACAGAACTTGGAGTGCAAGAACTGGGTTCACATCCTGGCTCTGCCCAGTAGGGTACGAAGCCTCAGGCAAGTCACTTACCTGCCTTTAGTCTCTTCAAGGGGGCTGATTCTATAGACCTCCAGTGGTTGGAGATCTAGAGCTCAGTGCTCCATGCCCACATCCCAGCCCTTGACTTCCTGCCTGAACACCCCCTCTCCCCCACTGGAGTGCTGCGCTGCCAGGGCTGCTCCTCATCCTTCCAGCTGGGGTCCTCTCCAGCCCCACTCCTACTAGGGTCCCAGCCCCGCCTCCACCAGAGCACAGCTAAGGCTGTTTTCAGCACCTCCTTGAAGCACAGACCCTGGGGAGGGTCCTGTGGGCCATGACCGCTCCCTTAATCAAGGGTAGAGGCCGGAAAGGCGGCCTTCCTTCCACCATTACTGCTTGCTGAGAAACCCTATTACCATTACCAAGCCAGGAAAAAAGTGTCCGAGGAGGAAGGAGCCCTTTAATGAGGGCTGCTCTGGCCTCCGGAGACATGAGGTGGGGGGAGAGGCTCAGGCTCAGGCCCAGGAAAAAGTCTCCCATCCTGTTTTTGAAAGAGCTGCTGCCCAGTGCTTTTATGAAGTACACCTGTCCAAGGCCTAGGGCCCACAGCTCAGACCCTGGCTCCCCTGCCCTTTCCTCCTTCCTCCCTGATGCCCCCACAGCCTGTTAGCCCCTCCTTAGATATCCAGCTGCCTGTAGCCAGGGTTGTCTGGTATCCAACAACCTCCAGCTTCTGGACAAGGTGACTGAGGCACACAGAGACTAGGTTCTATGGGAGCAGAGGCCAATCTCCACCCTTCATGGCTCTACCCAATGAGACCTGGTGGTCCCTGGGTCTCAGGGGTATGGACTCAGCTGATCTGCCGAGAGACCAGGAAGACAAGTCCTGTTCCCTTTCTTTTTCTCCTCAAGGGCAAGGAGCTAAGGCAGGACGAGGTGGCCTTCAAGTCAGAAGACTGAAATCCTCCTGTGAAGCTGTGTGACCTTGGGCAAGTCCCTTCCCCTCTCTGGGCCTCAAGTGGAGATAATAATCACACCCCACAGGGCCTGGGCCAAAGACAAAGAGAGAGATTCCTTAGGTTAGAGTTGGTGTTCAACATAGTGGGGATTTTGAGGACTGTCAGTACCAGACTGGGCTCCCCTTGGGGGTCTGAGAGCCTGGGGCAAAGAGGCCTGCAGGGCCAGCTCCTCCTTGACTGATCTCTCCTCCCCCAGAACCAGCTCCCTCTCTTTCTGGGTTTCTAGGTGACTTGACTGGCCCCTCTGGATGAGTTCTACTTTAAACTTGCTGCTGCTACTGCCTCTGTATTGGGGGGGGCTCCCACAGGGGCCCCCAGGCAGGAGCCCCCCCGGCCAAGCCCTGCGGGAGGGGCTGTAGCCCCCACCCAATCCAGTGCCCATGGGCCTTCCCCCTCCCATTCATGGATCGCAGATTTCAGGGCACCTGCTGTAGGCCTGGCATTGCATAGCCCCTCCCCAACTCCCCTGTTTATAGACAACCCCAAGGTTTCTGACTCCTCTGGGCAAATGACCAGCTGTCCCTTTCCCAGTTTTCAGTCAGGAGCCCCGCCAGGGACAGGCTGTAGGTTGAATCGTGGGGGTCTACGGCACAAGAAAGGGCTGTTCATGGACTCGCTCTGAAAGGCCAGGATGCTTGGGTCCTCAAAGGAGGTGGCAGGCGCCCAATCTCCCCAGGCTGGAACGGAGGAGGGGCGCCTGCCAGCAGGAGGCCCATTAGCTGGCTAAGTGCTCCCAGGGAGGGGGGACCTCGCTGCTGCAGGCGGGGTGAGGGAAAGTGAGGGCAGAGAAGGGGGTGGGAGTGGCTTTTCCTGCACTCAGCTAAATGCTGCAGGAGTGAGGTGGGGGCAGGGCTCCGCGTCCCCCGGCCCAAGTCTGGCCCTCCAGTGATACTCCCACCCCCATCCCCGCTCCTCAAAAACCTTAGAGGGCTGACCCCGGCCGGTCGTCAGCAACGCCCTCTACACCCAGTCCCTCCAGCTGCACCCACAATAGCCCCCCTGTCCCCAAGCACCCTTCCCTTACCCCGGGCTTGTCCAGCTGAGCCCCCTAGCGAAGTGCTCAGGTTCAAGTATGCCACTGCCCCAATCCCTACTCTGGCTGCAGTCGCCACCCCGGCCACCAGGGGGAGCCGACGCGGGGCGGGCGGGCCCGACGTGGTGGGAGGGGGGCGGTGCGGTTGTGGCCCCGCCCCCGCCCCGCCCCGCCCGGGCCCCGCCGCTTCTCTGGTCTGTCCCGGACAGACTGGCGGGCAGGCGGACGCTGACGCCGCGGGCCCGGAGCGGGCCGAGTGGAGGGAGCAGTGGCACCGCTGGTCCCCGTCGGGGCTCCGTGGGTCCCCGGCCCACCCCCGGCACGGCCATGGCGGGCGCCAGGCCCGGCGTCCACGCGCTGCAGCTGGAGCCGCCCACCGTGGTGGAGACCCTGCGGCGCGGGAGTAAGTTCATCAAATGGGACGAGGTAAGTGCGGGGAACCCCTGCTCCGCGCAGATCCGGAGACTACCTCACTCAAACTCAGCCAGACGCCGGGGACCCCCATCCCAGCCTGGCCACTGCGCCCCCCCATCCCAGCCTGGCTGCGCTCCGGAAACATGAGTCCCCAATCATTCCCGTAATGAAGACTTTGTCCCCCACCCCTCACTCCAGTCCCTCAGCTGCGGAAAATTTGGCTTTCCACTCTTTGGTCCGGAGACTTCGAACCCCAATAAATCCCGGCCCCCCTTTTCACTCGTCCCTCCTACCCCTCCCTGACGGTCTAATTCCGGTTCCTCCAACCCTGGTCTAGTCCCCAGACCCTTGCCCGGTACTGGACTATTTGGCTCGAGGACCCTGGCCCCCAATCTGGCCCAGTGCACCTCCCTTCTGGGTGGGTGCCGCTGGGACCCTACTCTTCCCAGTGCCCTAGTCTAAACATTCTTCTCCATTCATCACTTGTTCACCCTATTTTTTCTGGCACCCCTTTGCCTTGCTTTGGATCCCAGCCCAGCTTCCTGCTCAAGTGGGAGCACCAAGTCACCCCCTCTTGGAGACTGCCCCCTAAGTTTCTCCACCCCTGGGGAACTTTGCGCTCCACTCCTTAGCATGGGGACTTTGAACTCCAATAAATCCTGGCCCCCTTTCTACCCACCTTGCCCCGGCCCTCACCTGCGGCTCCTGGGCCCAGTCCTGTGCCCCACCCTCATTTCATACTGCCCCCTCCTCTGCCCTTTGGGCCCCTCGTTCCCCAGGGCCTCCACCGGGCCTGCCTCAGCTTCCTTTCTGCTCCTTCCCACTCAGGCCAGAGGCCTGGAAGTCTCTGGGTTCCTTTCCGGCTGGGTGGGGCGGGTAGGCGTGGGAGCTGGGGGGAGGGGCTGGGGGCGTGGCCTGAAGCAGCAGGTGTGCCTTAGAGGGTGCCTGGACGTCCCAGGGGTCCGGAGAGACCCCTTCACCCAGACCGGCCTAAAGGGAAAAGTTTCTCATTTTCCTCCCAGTGTGATAAACCCAAATAAGGAAGTGGGAACAGGGAGAGGGCCCTGCGGGTGGGGTAGGGGGGTGCTGACCAGGACTTGGGCCAGAGAGCAGGGGCCTGGGCTGCCTTTGAAGGCTAGACTTCTGGGGAGGGGCAGGGGGGGGACCTGGGGGCATCACTACAGAACTCCCCCCCCCTCCTCACACTGTTGGGGGTCCTTAGCACTGGGGCAGGGTTGGGAATCCCGGAGAGGGACTAAGGACGTTTGTGAGCACAGTGAGGTGGGAGGTTCAAGTTCCATAGCCCCCTGTCCCCTCTGCCCCCAGATCAGTCAGCTTCCTGTCCCTTGTAAGCAAAGCCTGAGATGGGCGGGGCTGGTGCAGTCCCATCATCCAGAAGAGGAAACTGAGTCTGGAGAGTGGAGACTAATCCTAGGCCCCACATTAGGGTGACTGCTGAGGCTAGGATCCTGGCAAGCGTCCTGGTTCTCTGCTCCCCAGGCCGCCAGACTCTGGAGCCATCCTGCCTGCATGCAAACCCTGGCTCCTCTTCTTGACCTTCCACAAACTACATAGCCTCCCCGTGCCTCTGACTGCTCATTTGTGAAATGGGAAGAGCAATAGTGCATAGCTTGTAGGGCTGTTAGGAGGACTAAGTGAGACCCTAGATATCAAGTGCTTAGAACTGGACCTGGCACACAGTAGGGGCAGCATGAGGGGAGCTGTTGTACTGATGATCGGATTGTCTGCCAGACAGCAAGCAGCAGTTTGAGGGTGACACCAAGGTGAGGTGGGGTTATGTACTGAGGCAGGAAAGTTCTAGCTGTGGCCCCTTGGCCCCTTGGGCCCTGGTCAAGTCTAAGCCCCGCATGAACCCCCTCTGGTTGCTGGTCCTTAGTTGCCAGGGGTAACCCTGGGAGTGTGCCAAGGACCAGGCCCTCCTCAGAAAATGGGGCCGGCATATGTTTTCCTGCCCTCTGCGGGACTGTTTGAGGGAGAACAGAGTTCACTCTGATTCCGAGGGCAGGGGTTCCTTTTCTGGAGGGACTCAGTCTATGCTGCGTAAGATGGAGTGAGCTGGGCGGTGCAAAGTGGAGTTAATGGACTTTGAGGCAGATGTAAGGGATGGCTGGTCGTCATGGGGCTCCTAGGGCCACAGAAAGGCTGTGGGGTCACACTTCTGACCCCTCTGCTTTCATTCCATAAATATTCCCAACGGGGCTGAGTGTGTGTGTGTGTGGGGGGGGGCGGGCTCCAGGCGTCAGGGAGCTAGCTCTCCGACCTTATGGGGAAACCGAGCCTGCGGTTGGGGTTCAGGGAGTCCTCCCCAGGGAGGTGGGTCAGATTTCATGTCTAGAGAAGAAAGGAAAGGATATCTTGGCAAAGGAACAATAATGTACAAACTCCAAGTGGGGAAAGGGTAGTTAATGGTCCATGTGACAGAGTCGTTAGGGTGAGAGAGAGGTGACACTGGGAGGAGTGTCAGGACCTCAGAACCTCAGCTTTGTCCTAAGGACTGTAGTGGGCCACAAATGACCTTTGGTCTGGGTGAAGCTTTGTCTTTGCTCACTGTTAGAAACACTGTGCTGGATGGCCCCAGGGGGTTCAAGGACCATAGCCCTTACTCCCTGACCCCTGCCATCCCATCCCATCCCCAGGAGGCCTCCAGTCGGAACTTGGTGACTCTGCGCGTGGACTCCAATGGCTTCTTCCTGTATTGGACAGGACCCAACATGGTGAGGGTGGGCGCTGGTGCAGCTCGCTCAGGTCTTGGGCCCTTGCCCCAGACCCCTACCCCCACCCCCTTCCATGGGGGTGGGGCCCAGCTGCTGGCTGACCTCTTCCACAGCTTGCTGGACAGGAAATGCTAAGAACAGGGGCTGCTGCTGGGGTGACAGCAGGGGGTGGTTATTCTTTGGCCTGGGTGGAGAGCTTGGAGGTTCCCAGCTCTCACCCTGTAGCCTCTGACCCACCTTGGTATCTGGTTTCCCCAGGAGGTGGACACGCTGGACATCAGTTCCATCAGGGACACGCGCACAGGCCGTTATGCCCGCCTGCCCAAAGTGAGTGATGGGGCCTCGGACTAACCATGGGCATGAGGCACTGGGGACACACACCTCTCCTCACTCTTGGCTCTCTCGCCTACTCAGGACCCCAAGATACGCGAGGTGCTGGGTTTTGGAGGCCCTGATGCCCGGCTGGAGGAGAAGCTGATGACAGTGGTAGCTGGGCCAGACCCGGTGAACACAACATTCTTGAACTTCATGGCTGTGCAGGACGACACAGCCAAGGTGGGCTGGGGCCGAGGGTCATCCTGGGAAGCTACCACCTCACTTGCTGAGTCAGCCATCACTTAGTGAGAGCCTGTTGTATAGTAGGCTGTTCTCTGCTCCTAATTCTAATCATCCTCTAACAGAACAGTACTTAAGCACTTACTGTGTACCACAGGTGGTTCTGGGTGTGGGCTGTGGCTGAGCCAACTCCTCTGTCCCCCACTTACCCCCTCCCCCTGCATTTTGATCCCTCAGGTCTGGACTGAGGAGCTGTTCAAGCTGGCTATGAACATCCTGGCTCAGAACGCCTCCAGGAACACCTTCCTGCGCAAAGCGTGAGCCCCTGGCTTGCCTGGGGGACATTGTGGGTGCAGGTGGCTTTTCCCAGGGTGTGACCCTTCTGCCTATCTCCCCAGATACACAAAGCTGAAGCTGCAGGTGAACCAGGATGGACGAATCCCAGTCAAGAAGTGAGCGCCCCTTCCCCTCTGCACCTTCTCTCCTGTCCCGACCTTGGTGACCTTTGCCCCACTGACCTTGACCCCTCCCACTCCTTCAGCATCCTGAAGATGTTCTCAGCAGACAAGAAACGGGTGGAGACTGCACTAGAATCATGTGGCCTCAATTTTAACCGGGTGAGGGATCTGGGGGCAGGGGACAGGCTGGATGGGTGTCATGGTGAGGGCCTGCTCTTTTGGGGTTGGCTGCCCCTGGGTTCTCACCCCACACTCCTCGACCCCCAGAGCGAGTCCATCCGGCCGGATGAGTTTTCCTTGGAAATCTTTGAGCGGTTCCTGAACAAGTTGTGTCTGCGGCCGGACATTGACAAGATCCTGCTGGAGATGTAAGCAGCGCTGGGCCTGCCTACCAGCTCCTGGTGCTCTGTGCCGGCCTATGCTCTGCTCAGGGGTTCCTTTCAGCCCAGGAGGGGAAGTGGAGCAGTTGGGGGTTCCAGTGCATGGGGCTATGGCTGAGCTCAGAACCACTCTGTCTGCAGCTCTGTTGTGGACAGCTCTCTGCCACCCCTTCGCCTGGGGTGCTTTCATCGGCCCATGCTGGGGATGAGAACTGAGTGGCTCAGACGGTGGTGGGACTTGCCTGAGCTCACACAGCAACTGAAGGCTGGAGCTGAGATTGGGTCCAGGGTCTAGAGGTATGGCACAGCAGGCCAAGCACTTGGTGGCTTCCACAGCCTTTGCTAGTGCCAGTACGAGTGCCAAGTGGTCAGGAGAGCAGATGGGGAAACTGAGGCTCAGAGGGGCAGTGACTTGCCCAAGTCCCAGTCAGTGGGTGCTGACTCCCTCTGCCAGGGTGTGGGCTTGGAGCAGGGGCTGATGAGGCTTCAGCCTGACCTGGCTTCCCACCCCTTCCAGAGGTGCCAAGGGCAAGCCATACCTCACGCTAGAACAGCTCATGGACTTCATCAACCAGAAGCAAAGGGACCCAAGACTCAATGAAGTGCTCTACCCGCCCCTGGGGCCCTCCCAGGCCCGGCTGCTCATCGAGAAGTATGAGCCCAACAGGCAGTTCCTGGAGCGAGGTGAGCTGGTGAGGGGGCGGCTGGCGGTGGACGGTGGAAGGGATGGCCTAGCTGACCCTCACCCTGCTGACCCTACCTACCCCCAGACCAGATGTCCATGGAGGGCTTCAGCCGCTACCTAGGAGGTGAGGAGAACGGCATTCTGCCCCTAGAGGCCCTGGATCTGAGCGCAGACATGACCCAGCCGTTAAGCGCCTACTTCATCAACTCCTCACACAATACCTATCTCACGGGTGAGCGAGCTGCCCTTTGCCCTCAGCTGGCAGGGAGGGAGGGAGGGAGAGAGGGATGGCATCCACAGCTTCTGCCCTCTGGCCCCTATGCTGCCTCCCTCCTTTTGGGGTGGCCAGTGCTAGGGATGCAAGCACGGAATAACCCCAGGGGAGCAGGGCTTCTCTGCATGGGTGTGTGTCATGGGTGGTCCAGAAGGCTTTCCGGGGGAAGGGCTGAGGCCTCCATCAGCTGGCTTTGGGAAGGAATGGCCTGTGCAAAGGCCCAGAACGGGAGACTGCTTGGTGCTTTTAAGAAGCAGAAAGGAGGCCAGACGGGTGGGGTGGGGGCTTGGGCAGGTAGAGGCAGAAGGCAGGCCAGCCAGCAAGAAGGAGGCAGGGCTAGACCCAGCAGGGAAGGAATTCGGATTTATCCTAAATGGTCAGGAAAGGCTTTTTGGAGGGTGTTAAGCAGGGGGAGGTGATGTGAGCTGGTATGTTTTTAGAAGAATGACACCAGGTGCTCTACAGAGATTAGATGGGAGGCAGGGAGGGGCCTGCTGTCTCCAGGCAGGAGGTGATGGAAGCTGTTCCAGGGCAGTGAGGGGCCATGGAGGTGTTGGAGATGACACCCCCGTTCAGGCTGGTGGGATGCAAGGTAGTGGGTGTTTATGTGAGAGAGAGTGAGCCCTGGTGAAGGAACCAACCCGTCAGCCATGACGGGTAGACACCAACTGCCGGGCTTGGCTGGGCTCCAGGGGCTGGGTGGTGGGGCCTGGGCCCTGCCCTGGAGATGTGGTACTGATTCCACAGTCAATTAAAGAGTGATCAAGGGCTGGCCAGACGAAGTGTGCCAGAGCTATGCCTGGCCACCGTGGGGGCTTCTCTGTCCCCAGCCTGGCCTGGTTCAGCACAGGCCTGGGGAGGAGGGGGAGGAGCCAGGTTGGCAGAGCAGCTGTGGTGATGGAGCCTTGCCTCCAGCGGGACAGCTGGCTGGGACCTCGTCCGTGGAGATGTACCGGCAGGCACTGCTGTGGGGCTGCCGCTGCGTGGAGCTGGACGTGTGGAAAGGACGGCCGCCCGAGGAGGAGCCCTTTATCACGCACGGCTTCACTATGACCACGGAGGTGCCACTGCGGGATGTGCTCGAGGCCATTGCTGAGACTGCTTTCAAGACTTCCCCTTACCCCGTCATCCTCTCCTTTGAGAACCACGTGGACTCGTGAGTGAGCCCCTGACCCTAGATATCCCAGCAGCCTCTAATCTGGAGGTCTCTAACCTGGGGACCCCTGATAAACCCAGAGACAGCCGCCCATTGTGTCCTGTTGGTCTGCTCTTATGACCTCCAACCCTGGGGACCTCAGCTTTACCACCGGGACCTCTGACCTCTGACCTTGGCCCCACAGGGCAAAGCAGCAGGCCAAGATGGCTGAGTACTGCCGCTCCATCTTTGGGGATGCGCTGCTCATCGACCCACTGGACAAGTACCCGGTATGGGGACTGGGAGCTGTAGCAGGGCATGGGGGTGAGGGCGCCCCCGCAGGCCCTGACCTGTCTGTGCCCACCAGCTGGCCCCAGGTGTCCCCCTGCCCAGCCCCCAGGACCTGATGGGCCGCATCCTGGTGAAGAATAAGAAGCGGCACCGGCCCAGCACCGGCGTCCCTAACAGCTCCGTGCGCAAGCGACCCCTGGAACAGAGCAACTCAGCCTTGAGCGAGATCTCCGCCGCCACTGAACCTTCCTCACCCCAGCTCGGTATGGCCCTGGCCTGACCTTTGATCCCAGTCCTGACCTTAGCCTCCCACCTCACTGAGCCCAACCCTGCCTTCTCTCAACATGACCTCCCTCGTCACCAAGCCACTCACCACCTCTTAGCTGAGTATGGGACCTCTGACCCCTGACCCCAGGCACTCACCTCACACTGAACTGTGCCCAAGTTAGATTTGGCTCCATCCAACTCCTGACCCCTCAACCTCAACCTCCCACCTCCCAGGGCCTTTTCCTCAACCAGGTTATGACTCTGCCCTCTGACCTCCGTGACCCACATCCCCTTGCTCCGGCTGTGAGCCTCAGACCTCTGACTTCTGTCCTGTGACCCCCCACTGAGTCTGCCCACATAGCTGGCTATAATTTCAGCTAACCCTTGATCTCTCACTTTAGCGAAGTCCTCGTAGCTGACCCCTGACTGCTCACCTCACTAAGCCCTCTCATTGGGGTGTCTCTGACCCCTGATTTAGAATCCCACCGTATCATCCCTTACCCGCACTGTCAAGGCTGTTGTACCCCCCCCGCCCCCCGTTCCTGGCTTCTTACCCTTCTAAGCCACACTTCCTCCCTCCCTCCCTGATGGCTATAACTTTGGACCCTGATCTTTGACCCTTCTGCATCCCCACTGCATCCAACTCCTGACCTCTGCCCTCTCCCCCAGCCACACTGCCCTGCCATGAGAGTCCCTTTGATTTCACCATTGAGTCACCTCCACACACATGGGGCACAACCCCTCCCAACTCCTTGTGTCTATGCATGTGCCTTGACCCCCCCCTCCGGTGGCCCCATCCTCTGCAGGGTCCCCCAGCTCCGACAGCTGCGCAGGCCTGAGTAATGGGGAGGAGGCAGGACTTGAGAAGCCCAGCCTAGAGCCTCAGAAGTCTCTGGGTGAGGAGGGGCCGCCGCGGGGCCCTGATCTTGGCCCTGCCGACCGTGAGGATGAGGAAGAGGATGAAGAAGAGGAGGAACAGACGGACCCTAAAAAGCCGACCACAGATGAGGTCAGGCCTGCTGGTGGGAAGGGGGGAAGGCACCGTGTGTTCATTTCCCAAGCGTTTGCTGAGCACTGATTGTGTGCTGGGCATAGTACTGGGGGCTGGCTCTGGCCGTGGTTAGACTTTCTCTGCTCTTCTGGAGTTCAAGGGGGAGGGGCATGTGGAGTGGGGAGGAGGGGTCTTACATAAACAGGTACGGAAGCAAGTGTGAAATTATGCTCGTGACATGGGCTGGGAAGGGGTGAGTTAGGGTGCAGAATGGTGGGAGGAAGGGGAGTCTGAGCTGGGCAGGGAGGTTGGGCGAACAGATCCGAGGAAGAGGGAACACCTGTGGTAGGGCTGGAGCGTGCGGGCGGGGGGTGGGGGGGTGCTGTGTAGAAGAGGCAGTACTGAGGAGTTCTGAGGAGGGAGGTGACAGAAAAGTCACTCATGAGGTCAAACTTGGGAAGGGCCCAGAACAGGAAAGGGTGTGGGCAGGAGTGGCTGAGCTCAGCATCACAGGGGTTGAGTTTGAGTTTTGTGAGCCTCCTAAGAGGAGATGGCAAGGTGGTGGTTGGAAATAATGGCCAGGGATGGAAACTGGGGGCCTATCTGCATGTGGGTAATTGAACTCCTGGGGTTGGGTGAGGAGTTCCAGCTTCCAGTATCAGGGAGGCAGGAGGCAAAGCAAAAGGGTGGGGTCCAGAGCACATTGGCCAGGCCCCAGGGAGAAGGCTGCATGACAGATGGGCCCGGGCCTGACACAGGCCATAAAGGGGCTGGGCCCTTGCTGAGGCTACACTACGGGGTGGTGTGATTGCCAGGGTGGGAAGAGGGTCAGCTCCTCCTTCACGGTGTGGGGGCAGGTGAGGGAACTTCTACCTGCTGGCTGGGGGGCATGGCACTGCTGACCCTGTGTTTGGGGGCCACAGGGCACCGCCAGCAGTGAGGTCAATGCCACTGAAGAAATGTCAACACTTGTTAACTACATTGAGCCCGTCAAGTTCAAGTCCTTTGAGGCTGCGCGAAGTGAGTGGGGAGGGAGACGGTGGGATTGGGAGCCAGCTTGGCCCAGGCAGGACTGACGCCCTCCCACTGCTTACCCCTTAGAGAGGAACAAGTGCTTCGAGATGTCATCCTTCGTGGAGACCAAAGCCATGGAGCAGCTGACCAAGAGCCCCATGGAGTTTGTGGAGTATCCTTTGGTGGTGCTGGGGCCAGTGGGCCAGGCCAGGGGCACAGAGGCCTGCTTATGCCACCCGGACAGGTCCTGACCCTCCAGCACCTGTCTGGGTTTGGGGTGGGCCTGGGAGACTGCACAGGGGCTAGGCCAAGAAGCGGGGGGCCAAAGGGGAAGCTTGAGCCCAGGCTGGGAGGCAGGCTCAGAGGATTTGAGGCCGGGCCTGGAGGCAGGCAGCAGGCGAGTGCACGGCATGGCCCCTGACTGCCAACCTCAGATACAACAAGCAGCAGCTCAGCCGTATCTACCCCAAGGGCACCCGTGTGGATTCGTCCAACTACATGCCACAGCTCTTCTGGAACGTGGGCTGCCAGCTTGTGGCGCTCAACTTCCAGACCCTGGGTGAGCACTGCCGCTTCGGCCATGATCCCTGGCCCCCAGCCTCACCGGCTTCTGCCCCGTGATCCTGTTAATCTTGTTTGAACAGATCTCTGACTCTGCTAACGCTAGATTCGCAAACTGAACCGAGCCTTGGCTAACCCCAACTCCTGACCTTGGTGGACCCTAAACCCTTCCCCCGTCCGATCTTTCTTGAGTTGGGACCCCTGATGCCATTTGATCTGCCCCTAATGATCCCTGGTCCCCCCTCTGCATGGCACGGTCCTTCCTGACTCCTCACCCTTCCCATGTCGCCCCCAGATGTGGCGATGCAGCTCAACGCAGGTGTGTTCGAGTACAATGGGCGCAGTGGCTACCTGCTTAAGCCTGAGTTCATGCGGCGGCCCGACAAGTCCTTTGACCCATTCACCGAGGTCATCGTGGATGGCATTGTGGCCAATGCCTTGCGGGTCAAGGTGTGGCCGAGGAGGGCTCGGGCCAGGGTGTCCTGGGGACGGGAATGTCAGCAGCCGCCTCACCCTCTTGGCTCCCCCAGGTCATCTCCGGGCAGTTCCTGTCCGACAGGAAGGTGAGCATCTACGTGGAGGTGGATATGTTTGGCCTCCCTGTTGACACGCGGCGCAAGTACCGCACGCGGACCTCTCAAGGGAACTCGTTCAACCCTGTGTGGGATGAGGAGCCCTTTGACTTCCCCAAGGTGAGCCTGGCGCCGCCCAGACCTACTGAGCCCTCCTGTGGGGGACAGGAACCAGGTACACTACTGGCACTTGGGCGTTGGAAGGTGGGGGTGCCGAGGGACCCCAAGGCTGGGCCTGTCACCTCCAGGCCCCACCGCAGGTCCTGCACGTCCCAGGGTCAAGTCTCGGGCTCCCTGCCCTCTGTAGGGTGAGAGAAGAGAATAGGAAGGTAAGACTGCAGGAAGTCCCATGGTCCCCCATGAAGAGTGGGCACATTGCACCCCATCTCCCAGGCAGGAAGGAGTGGCCTGAGATCACAGCCACCAGCTCATACCAGCACAAATGGACTGGACCTCTGTGCCCAGCTAGGGTGGAGTGTGGCCTCAGTCTCAGACTCCTGGCTCATTCTGCACTTTCTAAGCTGGCTATGACCAGACCTGTCGCACTATAGCAGTGCCTTGAGGGGTACGTCTGCCTGTTCTCTCGGCTTAAGGCTCTGCTGGCTGCTGTTCATCCATTGTGCCATGCCATGGAGGTGTGCGTCCACCATTGGCTCGGTGGTGATGGTGACCGACAGTCAGTCATTGGGTCAGCTTGTCCGAGGGTCCCCTCTGTTGGCCTTGGTGGCTGTGGTCAGCTGTGGCTCAGTGGCCACCTTGGCTGTGGGTCAGCTCCATGGCTCAACACCGTCTGGGCCCTCAGGTGGTGCTGCCCACGCTGGCTTCGCTGCGCATCGCGGCTTTTGAGGAGGGAGGCAAGTTTGTGGGGCACCGGATCCTGCCCGTCTCTGCCATCCGCTCAGGTGAGGCCATTAGGACTCTGGGCAGCACAGGGGCAGTGTGTGAGGGGACCTAGTGGGGCCCATTCACCTGTCCTCCCACCCTCCCAGGGTACCACTACATCTGCCTGCGAAATGAGGCCAACCAACCGCTGTGCCTGCCAGCTTTGCTCATCTACACCGAGGCCTCTGACTACATCCCCGACGACCACCAGGGTGAGCTGCAGGGGCAGGCTGGGCAGGGTGGGGGACAAGGGTACCCCCAGGGCCTGGGAATGACTGAGCCAGATGGCGCCAATGGAGGGTGGGTTCTGCGGTCCCTCCTTGAGACTAGAGCTGGTGGGGAGGGTGTGGCTCTGGGGGTTCTGTCTCCAAGACCCTTGCCCTCTGCCCCCACCCAGACTATGCGGAGGCCCTGATCAACCCCATCAAGCACGTCAGCCTGATGGACCAGAGGGCCAAGCAGCTGGCTGCCCTTATTGGGGAGAGGGAGGTGAGCCAGGGCAGGTGGGGGGCAGGTGGGTGGGAGGCAGCAGGGCTCAGACTCATCTGAAGCCTGGGGACTGCTGGGAGTCTGGGTGGGTGGGGTGGTGAGGCTGACCTCACCGGCCCTGGTGGGGAAGCACCCTATAGCCTTCCCACTCTCTTCCATCTGCACTAGCCCAGCCCACTCCCAGCGGGTGGTCTGGTTCCTCTCCCTGAGAGGGGCTATTCACTGCCTTACATCAAAGGCCAACAGCTGCATTTACCCACCCCACCCTCCTTGGCCTGGAGGGTTTGCTCCCCTTTCTGAATTCTTCTCTCACCCATACCAGAAAATAAAGCCAAGTGAATGTTGAGCGGCAGCTCTCTGCCTGGCCCGGTGCGAGCTCTTTCACCAACTTGGCTCATGTAATCCTCCCACCACCTGAGTTTGCTACCCCCGGGGTAGAGATGGGGACATTGAGGCTCTGAGTCAAAAAGATCCAACCTTCGGCCTTTCCGCCACACTGCTCAGTGGCCCTGGGTTACTCTCCACATTGTAAGGAGGTAGAAACCACTCCTTTTGCATGTGAGAGGCCTTCAGGACAGACCTTGGCTAGAATTCTTGCAGCTGCACGTAGGATCAAAGCTGGGGTGCAGCATTTGCCACTTTATTAGGGCAGTTGGAAATCACAAAAGCTTTTAAAATGGGTCCTGGGAGTCATGAGATGGCAGTGGCTTCTGTGGGGAGGGGTCAGGAGCAGAGGCTTGCCCGCACATCTAGACCCAGTCCCAGGGGGCCTGCGGCAGAAAGGGGAGAGGCGACTGCTTGAAGCTGTTAGTCAGAGAAGCTGGTGCCCACTCTGCGGTCACTTCCTTCGTTGATTTAATCAGGAGCTAAGAAACAAGGAAGATGAGCAGCTGTGGGCAAGGGTGGAGGGGGACTCGGAGAGAGGAGGAGACTTGGGGTTAGGCCAAGGCTTACCAGAACAATCTGGAAGTTCCTGAGCACTTGCAGCGGGGCCTGGCATCCTGGAGACACCATCTCACATTATCTTGACCACACCCCATGTAGAAAAGTGGTTTAGCCATGCTTGTTTTGTACCTCTTATTTCTCATGCAGTTCTCTTAACAGCCCCATGTTACAGATGAGGAGTCCAGGGCCAGATGGGTGGAAGGAAGCAGACCGGGGCGTTGGGCAGCCCTGGGAGGTTGGGAAGGACAAAAGGGCCTGTAGACAACAGCATTTCTGGAAAGAACATTCTGCTTTCTCCCCCATAGGCTCAGGCTGGCCCAGAGACATGCCAGGAGACCCAGTCTCAGCAGCTGGGGTCCCAGCCAACCCCAAACCCTACACCCAGCCCACTGGACAGCTCCCCCCGCCGGCCCCCAGGTCCTGTCACCTCCCCCACCAGTCCCTCCCTCAGCAGCCCAGGTAAGGGGCAGCCTGGTAAGTGGCAGGACTGAGCGGTGTAGCTTCGCTGTCCTCTCCTCCAGCTTTTCATAGCCCTGCCTCTGCTTTCCAGGTCAGCGGGATGATCTCATTGCCAGTATCCTCTCAGGTAGGGACAGGGCTGTTATGGGGGTGGTACCTGTTCTGGGCTGGATCTACCCAAGGGGGCGGGGCCACTCCTGGAGGGTGTGTGGTGCTCCTGCTGGGTTGCTTTGCCCCAGCCCAGCTCGCCTGTGTTCTGCTTCTCTCAGAAGTGGCCGTGGCCCCACTGGATGAGTACCGAAGCCACAAGGCTCTGGTGAAGCTCCAGAGCCGGCAAGAGCGAGACCTGCGGGAGCTGCACAAGAAGCATCAACGGAAGGCAGTTGCCCTCACTCGCCGATTGCTGGACAGCCTGGCCCAGGCCCGGGCTGAGGGCAGGTGCCGGCACCAGCCAGGTGTCCTGTGAGTGTCCAGCCTGCCTGTGTGCTGCATGCATTGATGTGAATATGGGGGGTGGACTGCATGTAGGTTTCTGCTTCTGTGCTATGTGGGCATGGAGGATGGCCAAGGACTGCTCCTTGACCCACAGGGAGGAAGGTTTAGTGCAAAGAAGAGAGAAGAGGCTTCCCACACTTGGTCCCACGCTTCCCACCCGGAAGCAATACCTCATTAGAAGACCCCTACGAAGAGCATGTGTCCAAGAGACTGTTGCTCAGACAGGCTCCCATTATTTGGGTGGAGCCAACTGGCCTCTTCATTGGCATAACAAACCCCGCCCCCGACCTGGTGTGTGCTGTTGCCAGCTGGGATATGCCCTGCCCCCCTCCACCCTGCCAGTCCGTCCATGTGATGACTTGAGCATCACCCCGAGGGGTTCTTCCCACAGAGGCAGGGAGGACAAGAAGGAGGAAGAGGAAGAGCTGAAACGGTATCAAGAGTTCCAGAAGAGACAGGTGCAGATTCTGTTGGAGCTGCGGGAGGCCCAGGCAGATGCAGAGGCTGAGCGGAGGCTGGAGCACCTGAGACAGGTGGGCTGTGGGCTACGGGGGCTTGGTATGTGGTGGTGAGGAAGAGCCTGCCTCCTGCACAGACCTGTCATCAACCTGTCTCGCCTATTGGCTACCTGTGTCCACAGGCTCAGCAACGGCTCAAGGAGATTGTCCTGGATGCTCACACAACTCAGTGCAAGAGGCTGAAAGAGATGAATGACAGGTGAAGGCAGAGGATCTCGTGGGGGGGGGCAGGGAACTCCCTGGTGCCCGGATGAGGGCAGAGCCCCCCGTCCTGCCACTCACCCTTCCTCTTCTCTCACCGGCTCTTCCAGAGAGAAGAAGGAACTGCAGAAGATACTGGACAGGAAACGCCATAACAGTATCTCAGAGGCCAAGACAAGGGAGAAACATAAGAAGGAAGCGTAAGGACATCAGGGCCGGGAGCCATTTGGGTGCTGGGCAGGCAGGGCTGGGTGCACGACACTGAGCCCATCCTGCCTTGCTCCTGTGCAGGGAACTGACGGAGATTAACCGTCGGCACATCACCGAGTCAGTCAACTCCATCCGTCGGGTGAGTGAGGCTCAGGTGCCACCCTAGCCCACCCTCTTCCCTCGGGGCTGACCTGGTGTGATGTCACTGTAGAGGGGCTTCTAGAGCCTTTCCTTCCAGGCCCCAAACCTCCTCACCCACATCATCTCCAAAGCCAACTGTCTGCAACAGTGCCCATGACTTTGGAGTCAGGCTGGAGCATTACTATAAGGGTCATCTCAGAACCCTGGCCACACAACTCCGGGAGCCCGGCCCCTCCTTTCGAGACCCTTGGTTGAGCCCCTGTCCCCTCCACTGACAGCTGGAGGAGGCCCAGAAGCAGCGGCATGAACGCCTTGTGGCTAGCCAGCAGCAGGTCCAACAGCAGCTGGCAGAAGAGGAGCCCAAGGTGAGGCCTTGGGTGTGGTGGCCTGGTGGGTGGCAGGCAGAGTGCTGGGTGGCCTGTGCTGTGATACGCCTCCTCCCGTAGCTGCTGGCCCAGCTGGCCCAGGAGTGTCAGGAGCAGCGGGCAAGGCTGCCCCAGGAGATCCGCCGGAGCCTGCTAGGCGAGATGCCGGAGGGGCTGGGGGACGGGCGTCTGGTGGCCTGTGCCAGCAACGGTCACGCGCCTGGGAGCAGCGGGCACCTGTCTGGTGCTGACTCGGAGAGCCAAGAGGAGAATACGAAGCTCTGAACTGGTTGAGCAAGAGGTGGCCACAGGGCCAGGGTGGGCACTGGGAGGAGGGCCGGAGGCTAAGACACTAATGCTCTCTTTTTTTTTTTTTTTTAACTTTTTATCTTTAGAAATTTTATTTTTTTAAACTAAGGCGAGCATCCCACACTAACTCCCTTTCTTCACCCTCCTGGGATCCCATTAGTCCCCAACCCCTCCTTCCTGCCCTCAGTCCTAGGGAAGGTGCTGGGTCACTCCTGGCCAAAGAGGCCTGGGTGGGGGCCTTATGCCCCATGACACCCACACCCCAGAGTGGGAGCAGTCTCCCTCACTTCCCCAGGGAACACTGGGTGGAGACTTCGAGCTCTGGGAAGTAGGGGTCACATTCTTTCTCTATTCTCTGGGGATTTTTTTACATGAATAAAAGTGGATTTCAGGGACCCTGTGTGCAGCGTGGTTTGGAGTGGCACAGTGCTGGAGAGGACCCAGGCCCCTAGGCTTGCTCTTCCATTTCTTCTGGGGCCTCAGTTTCCTCATCTATGAAATGGGCTTGTAGGCTCTGTGGGGTTGAGGTCAGGCCCCCAGCAAAGAGTTACTGGGTTTGAACCTTGAGACCTCCTTGCAGGGGGCCTGCAGATCTTCTCAGTGACATGACATGAGAGACCCTCTGGCCTCCCCCTCTATGTTCTCTGCCTCTGGACCTTACTTTTCTCCCTCCTGGGCTCTTCTTGTCCTCTCTTCACAGAGGCTTAGGCCTCTGCTTCAGGAAGCCTTCCCTGCCCCCCCTTCCTGTTGCCTGATATGACCTGAGTGCCCAGCATCTTCCGCTGAGGCTGCTCTGGGCTCCACACAGGCAGTTGACTCTGCATGGGGAGGTGGACTAGGGAGTGGAGCTGGGCAGCTCATGACCTGCCTGACATCAGAGGAGCTGGGCTCTCAGTGATAGGTGGGAAGAGGGTGGGCCTGGCAGTGACCCTTGGGAGAAGGGAAGCTGACAGTCATACACACGGGCTGGGAGACCCAGCATCCCCTCATCCCTGTGAGGGAGATGTTATGCCTGTTTTACAGATGAGGAAACTGAGGCCCAAAGCAGAAGTCACGTGCCAGGCCAAGTCAAGACGTCCTGACCTGGAGGCAGGGCAGGCCTGGACTCTCTATGGCACACAGTCTGCAGCCAGCCTGGAGGACCTGCTCCATGCCTTCCCCTCCTGCCTCAGGACAGCGTGGAGTGGCAGAGACCCCGCAGCGAGGGTGTGGCTGGGTTCTGCTGCAGGGTCAGGCTGGCGTTCCTTCAAGGCCTCTCCCAGCTTCCTGGCAGAGCTTCCCGGGCTGACTGCCTCCCTCCTCCAGAGGAAGGCAGCCTCTTATCTGGGCTTATCTCCTGCCAATTGAGTGTTTTCTTTCTTTGTTTTTGCTGCAGCCTCAGGCAAACAGATGAGGTGGGGTAGTCAGAAACTGGACTTCCAGAGTGGGGTTCTCCCAAGGAAGGCAACCTTTACCCTGGGCCCTGCTCCCTTAGGGTCAGTACCATCGCCCAGGCCTTCCCTGCTTCTGTGGTCAGGCCTTGTCCTATCCCCAAATCGGCCCACTGCATTGGGTGTCCAGGGCCCTCGGCAGCCAACTCCTATCTTCTTGGCTGGCCTCCACTTATTAAAACACTACATGTCAGTCCCCCGGTCCTCAAAGACCAAACTCAACTCCTGGGTATGATATTGAAGCCCCTCAGAAGAAGGCTGGCCTCTGCTGCTACCCCTGTTTTTCCATGGGTCCACTCTTTGCCCAGAACAGCTCCCTCACCCATCTCTCCCTCAAGTCCCAGCTCTAACTCACCTCCCTGACTTTCCCCTGCCAGAGGGAGCTGCCCTCACCCTGGTTCCAGCCCCTCTTTGAGCTGGCAGTAATTTCACTCTGAGAAGCTGAATCTTGCCAGGAAGCTTCGGAAGGCAAGAGCTGTGTATTAATTCATCTCTGTATACCCAGTACAAATCACTGGCTGGTCTATAGGGGGCGCCAATAAATCTTTCTGGAATTGAGCTAGCTCTGCTCCCAGGTCCTGATGAAGCTTCTCTGGTTCCCTAGTGATCACTCTATTCACAGTCCTTGGCCGAGCCTTCCGCCGCCCCCTCCCCCGCCCTGCGCGCCCTGCCAGTTCCCTGAGCAGCGCTGGCCCCAGGCCGGCCACACAGTAGCTGCTCTGAAGGACTGACCCAAATAGGAACAAATGACCCTCCCTGGAGGACGGCGGCACGGTTTGCAGAGCGCGGAATTCCGGCGGCCGGCCGGCGGTTCCCAATTACTAGATTAGAGATACGGACCTGGAGGTCCCTGGGGCCTGGCCGCCCTCCGCTTCCCGGGAGCCAAGAAACCCTGGCTCTGCTCGCCGCCGCCTGGTCTCGGTCCCAGGATAAGTCACTCAGAAAGAGCCTGTTTTCCTTATGTGTAAAATGGGGCCATCTTCTAAAACAAAGTTCTAGCGCTCCCCCTGCCCGCAAAGCCCCTAGCGACCGACAGAGGAAACTCGGCGGCACAGACGCGGGTTTTATTAGCACATTTTGTGGCCAGCGTCGGCCCGCGGGGTCATCGCGGAGGAAAAGGTTCTGGAGAAGTTATTCTGATTCACAACTTCGTGCAGGCGCCTGGGTCAGCCCAGAGCCGGAGTCAGGGGCTATTTCCGGGAGCTACGGGCGGAAAAACTTCAAAACTTCCGATGGGGCCGAACCGTCGGCGGTCCCCGCACACACCGGAAGGGAATCGGCTCTGGGTCGGACCACCTCCTTCCGAAAGGGGCAGACCTGATCTTTTTGTACAGGCCTGCGGAAACGACTTCCGCCCGTACCCAAGATGGCCGCCAACGGCGGCGCGCGGGGGGAGAGCTTCGGGCTGTGGGACCGAAGGTCATTGGGAGGAGGCGGAGCCTCCTCTCCACAAGGACTGGAAGATGCGTGTCCAGCTGGCGTTTTGCCGCATCTGCGTCGCTGTGCCCGCGCTCTTCGGGCGAGGAAGTCCCTTCGGGGTGGGAGGAAGAAACGGATAAATGAGTTAGCTTATGCTGGCAGCCCGAGACAGGGCCCTCCACTTCCGGAATCCCATCTCTAAATGAGAACCTGGGGAAGGTACATGCCCTGTACCGAGGAGTCTCCTAACTTTCATAAACACGAGAGATCGCTTGCTTGGGCCCTTAGGAATGGAAGGAGTTCGACCTCAGACTTTTGGTGCTGGGGGCGAGGAGGGAGGACGCCTAGGACCCTGTATGTTAGGGCCAGAGCCGGAGATCTACCACCTGACGGGTGGTACCGCAATTCAAAAACTAAAGAACTGGTTCCGAAGTGGAAGGCAAAAACCCGGACACCCGAAAGGACTGACTGGGAGCACAGATGTCCGCAAGCTTCGCGCTCCACGGATTTAGGGACCCCAGAAGCTTTGACCTGGAGCGGAGGGGGTGGGACGGGGGGGCGTCTGGACTACATATCCCGGCATGCCCTGGGTTTCGGAACGGGACTGCCCAGTGGGAGGTGACCTGGAAGTATAGAACCCGGCATGCTCTGGGAGTAGTCCTCCTCTTCGCCGGGACCCGCGCTCACCTTAAAGGAACCCTCGAACTCATCGCTCATCCTCCGGAGCTCCCGGCCATAGCGCTGTGCAGCCCAGAGGTTGGGGGGCGCTGAGCGCGAGCGGCCCCGGAAGGGGCTGGGCTCCTCCTCCTCCATCTCTTCATCTTCCTCGGTCCCCGCGGGGTACGAGCTGTGGCGACTCCGGGGCTCCACAGACCCAGCGCCTGGAGAGAGGGGTGGGGAGCGACGTGAATCTCAACTCCTCTGCACCCCCAGCCTTAGCTTCACTGCGCCGCTGATGTACTTGTGTGCTCATCGGAGTATACCTTTCAGAGCTCCAGTTCCTTCATATGTAAATCAAGGGAAGCTCATGGGGCTTTTGTGAAGATTCGAATTAACTTCTCATTAATCCCACAAATCTTAATTGAGCCCCAATAATGGGCCAGGGCCTTAGTGTATAAAAGGACCTACCTCTGTGCCTGGCACAAAAATAAGGGCATAATAAATAGTAGTTATAGTTATTAGTGCAAGACCATGGGGCCTCGCAGCAAGCCCCAGGGTTTTCAGCTCTTTAATCATCTCCATTCTCCAGCAGGGGAGACCAGTCCCCTGGTTGAGGAGGTGCCCTGCCCCAGCCAAGCAGGGCTGAACTCCAGCTCTGCATGTGACCTGCTGCTGCTCATTTGTTTCACTCTTGTGGCCTAAAAGAGACCCTGGAGAGCCAGAACCTGTGAACAGCATGTCTGCACCTCCCATAGCAGCTGCTTTGGAGAAAATGTACGGTTGGGTGTGTTGACCTTTTAAGGTAATATTTATGGGGCACTTACTATGTGCTAGGCCCAGGGCATTACCTCATTATCCTCCTAACCATCCTGGGAAGTGAGCACTAACATTGCCTCCATTTTACAGATGAGAAGACAGACAGGCTTAGAGAGGTTAAGAATCATCTAGGGTCACACAGCTGTGAAGTCCTGAAGTCCCTAGAGGTTTGTTGGTGTTCAGAGTCCAGTGATTATTCCTTGAGCTTCACCTCTTCCCTTGTCCAAGCACCCGTCAGCTCTCTGACCCTGTGTCTTCACCTCTGGGGATGAACCTAGCTCTTACTATCAGTGACTGTGTAAAGGTCACAAAAACAGCATGAGAGTGCTTTGTAAGCTGAAAGTGCACGATGGGTCATTATTCAACAAGGCGCTTCTGTGTTTGGAGTTTGTCTGACTTGTGTACTGTGTGTCATCCCCTTACTCCTGCCAACCCCACCCCCATATCTAGACCATCAAGGACCTAGAACCACTCCCAGGAGCAAAATCGCAGAGCTATATAACAGAGTAGAAGACAGGCGTGGAGCAAGTGCTGAGAATGGGCTCAGTGTCCATGGCAAGGCCCACTGTCAGGGAAGACATTTTAGAGGAAGCCTGATTTAGGCCAGGTTTTGAAGCCAGGGTGATAACGGTGTCTTGTCCTCCCCACAGAGCCCTGTAGGTCAGCTCCAGGGACTGCAGGGCCTCCAAGGATCCCAGCTCCAGATACAATGGCTCAGAAAGTCCAGAAGGGAAGAGGGCTGAATTCAGAAAGTCCTACGCTAAGAGGATGCAGTCAGAACGCCTAAAGCCCAGGCCCGAGGTCAGGTAGGGACACCATAAAGCCTTTGAGGAGTCAGGTAGCTAATTCAGGAGTGGGGGTTGGGGGTTGGGGCCGAAGGAGCCGGAAAAAAAAGACCCCTGATAGGATCAGGCCCATCTGCAGAGCACTTGCCAGTTCTGTGGGGTGTGGGCAGTGAGGCAGGGCTCAGTAGCTAGGTGGGCCCCACCTCATCCCCCTCATTACTGCTTTCACATCCTAAAGCCTCCCAGCTTCCCAGTGAGGTGGATGCCAAGTTCTCCCTATTTTACAGATGAGGAAATAGAGGCAGCTAGAGGTTAGGAACTTGCCTGAGGTCATACAGCTGGCCATTTAAGTGCTCAGGAAATGTCAGCTATTACTCTTTTACTAGCTCTAAGAACCCACACAACCACCACATTTGACAGAGTTGGAAGGTGAGTGATTTGCAGATGGGCACTTGGTCTGGGCACTACCCTCTCGCCAAGGAATCACAAGCAGAAGAGCACCTGCTGTGTCACCTTGAAAGTACATTATGTGTATTACTTCATTACGTCCTCCTTATACCCTAGGAGGGAGTTTACTCACTGTCCCCATGGAGAGAGAAAACTAAGGCACAGAGAGGGTGAGTAACTTGCCCAAAGTCACTCAGCCACTAGGTAGCAGAGCAGGAATCCAACCCTAAATAGTCTGGCCTCAGGGCCTGCATCCTTAATTCTCATGCCTCAGGCTCCCCTTGCAGGCCCAGGTTGGGAAATGTGCCCCAGGCTTTCTGCTAGTGCAGCTCTACCTGGAGCCTAGCCTATGGGGTGTGGCTTTTCCACCAAAGCCATGGATTTAGCAATGCCAAGCCAGCCATTGTCAAAATGGAACCCATTTGTGTCAACTGAATTTTTAAAAAGTGTCCTATTTACTGGAAAAAACCTGAGGGAGTTTTGTGAACTCCCTGGGGGAAGGAGACATGCCAACTGAACCATCTCACTCTCAATCAGCTCTCACCACTACACGCCCCTAGGCAGGGCAGAAGCGGCCTCTCCCCACTCTGGGGAAGGTAAGGGAGAGGGATGGGGTGTGGCTCCTCTCTGGGTGTGAGAATGGGTGGGTGCCCAGACCTGCCCACTCATGCCATCTTCCCAGAGAGCAGGCCTAGGGCTGGGGTGGGGAAGTGGGAGGGGTGGCTGTGGCTGGAGGTGCCCCACACCCCAGCAAAACTTATTCTTTACCCATTGGACTTCCGGGCACATGGATAGGGCTGAACACATCCATGGTCATGCTTCTGTGAGCATCCTTGCACACTTCATTAAAACGGTGGTGTTCCACACATTTCGAGGCTTTGTCAACAGGCAGAACAGTTTGGATCCTGCTCTTCCACAGGCAGGTGCTCTCACACTGCCTGCCCCCAGCAGGCAGAGCAGCAGGCAGCCTGTGTGGCTTCTGGTACCTGCAGGCCCCAGCCCGGACTCCCGTTGTACCCTAAAGCCATTTGGGGTACAAAAGCCTCTTACTAGCCTGCAAGGAACATGCTCAGAGCTGAGGAAATCAGAAAGCTGGCAAGGGTTTGCTGTAAGAGTCAGAAAGTAAATATTTGGGGCATGGCAGACCACACAGTCTCTGTCACAAGTACTCAGCTTTGTGGTCATGGCTTGAAAGAGCCATAAACTATATAAATGACTGCATTGCTGTATACCATGAACATTTTATTTAGGGACATGCAAACTCGAATTTCATATGATTTTCACATGTTATGAAATATTGTTCTTGGATTGTCAACTATTTAAAAATGTAAAAACCACTCTTAGCTCATACTCTGTATAAAAAGGGGGTTGGGGGATTCAGCCTGTGGCTGTGGTTTGCCAACCCCTCCTCTAAACCCAACTGTCTGTCCTCTACCTGAAATCTACAATGGCTCCCTACTGCTTATGAGATAAAGTCTGAACTCCTTGGAATGGCCGTCAAGGCCCTTACATCCAGGTCCTAACCTGTAATTCACTTGTCCGCCATCAGGAGGGTATTGGTTATTCATGTATTACTCTCTGCTGAATGAATGGCAACCCCCAGGTCTGTTCAGAGCCTGGGCCAACTTGTAGTAACAATAACAATGATCACAGTAATAGTAACACCAAACGCTCCTCTGCACTAAGCACTGGTTCTAAGCACTTTTCCTATATTAGCTCATCAGATCCTCACTATAACCCTATGAGGTGGGACTGGTTCTATTCCCATTGAACAGATAAGGAGACTGAGGCAGAGTGAGATAACTAAACCTGCTCAAACTCAACTTGCTAATAAAGGGTAAAGCTGTGTTAACCCTAGAGTCTGGCTCAGAGCCCAATGCTGGACTGCTGCCCCCACTGGGTGTCCTTCCTTCCCTTGCCACCATCTACACACCCACAGCTCGCCACACAACTGCCCGTCCCAGCACTGGGCTATGTGCCTGGCTGTCACAGTACACAAGGTGGCCGTAGTCCCCGCCCTGGCTACACTAACAGTCCAGCAGGGGCCAGGAGGCAAGAAGTATGAAGAGCAAAGGGACCCTGCTCATCTAGAGGAGGGCAGTGGCTCTGGCAGGTTGTTGATATTTGGGGATCTTTTATGGAAAAATCACTTGTTTTTTAGACACTGAAAACTAAGTCAAAAATTTAAGAAATCCTGTGTAGTCCTCTCCAGTGGTTTCTGTTCCCCTCCCCCCACCCCCACAGCTCTCTTCACGGCTGGGTCCAGGGCCCCCTGGGTGCTTATTGCTGCTTCAGACCACTGTCATGCCCACCTCCCTAAATCTAGTTTCTCAGGTTGTGCCACCCTCCCCTCCATACCTCAGGCACCCCCAGCCCCAGGTCGCACCCCTAGCTTGTGCAGGAGATGACTCAAGCTCCCTACCACGCTCTCCTTTGCCGTTCCTGTCTTCATTCATCCATAGGACAGAAGTGGTCCTTTCCTACCTCCTAGCCTTTCCTTTCCTTGACATCCTTCTCCACCGCTCCCCTCACTCTCATCCCATGGCAAGAACTTAGACCCTGTCACCATCAATAATTCCATCACAAGCCTCCCACAGGCTCATCGCCACCTCCTCACTCCCTTGGTACCCCAACTCTAATGATGCGAGAACTCCAGGGTTGGCTCCTCTCCTCGCCACCCAGCCAGCTTACACCCACAGCACCTGTTCCCTCCCTTGCACACAGCCTCAAGGCCCTGCCTCTCTCACTGGGCTGAGATGACCATAGCTCTGGTTAACATCAACCCCCTGCCAGCTTCCACCGGCACCTGAGTGGCCATTGTGGCTGGAGCCATGTACCACTTCGGTTTAAATTCATGGCCACGAAACCCAGCGGCCCCCTTGACATTGCCTGACACACCCAGCTCCACACTCCAGAATGACCACTTCAAACCCGCTCCTCTCTCCCCTCAACACCCACCCCTCACCTACCCTCACTCTTGGGTGGCTCCCTGTGCCTCACAGAACTCTAGATCAGTGACTGACAACTCCCACATGCAGAAATCCTGCCTGGACCCTTCCCTACTAGAAATCACCACCTGGATGCCCAAAAGACACCTCTAACTGGACCTGGCCGACACTGGGCTCCTGATCTTACCTGTCCCCATCTCACTTAAGAGCAACTCCATCCTTCTAGATGCCCAGGCCAGATTCCTCTTGCAGCCATCCTTGACTCCTCTCTTTCTCTGGAACTCTACATCCAATCTGCCAACAAATCCTGCCAGCTCTACCTTCAAAATAAACCCAGAGTCCAGCTGCTTACCACCTGCACTGTCACCACCCTCGCACAAGCCACTGTCCTCCCTTGGGACTCTTGAGGCAGACTCCCCTGCAGCCCCACCACTGCTTTTGCCCATTGCATACCAGTCTCAACACAAGCCCTGGTGATTCTCTTGATGCCCAAATCAGATCACTCCACTCTGTTCAAAGCCCTTCCATGTTTTCAAAGGAAGAGCCAAAGCCACTAAGGCCCTGTTCAGCTCCCCCTCCCCCTCTATTAACTCCAGCATCTCCAGCTCTCCCCGCCGCCCCCCATCCCCTTGGGCCACAGTGGCCTCGGGACCTTTGCATTAGCCTTTCCCTTGTCAGGATTTCTCCCCACAGATATCTGAGTGTTTCCCGCCTCATCCCCACCAGCCTTTGGGCAAATGTTGCTTCTCACCAAGGCTGACCCTGGCCACCTCCATTCAAATTGCTCCCCTGGCCCCCAGTGCATCAGATCCAGAGAAAGTAGACTTTCTCACACTGCTGCCCAGTGTGTGTCATCTACTAGCATGTTATATCATTTACTCGTTTGTTTGTTTATGGCCCATCTCTCCCCACCAACTGGAATATAGGCACCATAAGGCAAGGACTTTTATCTCTTCTGTTCACTGATGTGCCCCTGGCAGCTGGGACATCTGGGGTACAGATTAAGCACTTGATATAGAGGAGGAACAGCCAGGTGAGGGTGGAAAGCTGTTGTGAGCAGAAAAACAGCAAGTACAAAGATCTGGAAGTTAAAGAAAGTCTGGAGTTTAGTCTGACAGAGAGTATGTGAATGGGCCACGAGGAGGCCTTACTAAGCCTTCTTGGTCCTAAAAATAGGGAGGAAGTCATTTAGGCTTCAGCTGGCAAGGGACATGGTTTGTTTTCAGAAGATCTCTGAGGTTGTTCCAGGTGCCAAGGCCTGTGCTGGGCCCTGGGGAGTGGAGACTACTGAGAAATGGCCACTGTCCTCCAGTGCCCATCCATCTGTCTGGGTGCTGGGCCCCCTTCTGTGGGTGTGGAAGACAGCCTATGCTTCCTCACCCCCACACAGACTCTGTTGGTAGGGCTATCTGCCTCTTGAGGTCAGCAGCCCCTGGCAACTGGCAAGGATAGCCCTGGAATGGGCATGAGCACAGGGTGGATTAAAAACAGACCTGGGGGCTGGCAGCCTCTGGCAGAGACTTCAGCCCTGCTTCCTACCAAAGGAACTGCCAAACAAGTGTGACCTTAGGCAAGTCACTTCCCTTTTCTGGCTCATTGCCTGCCTTTCAGTGATTTGTTCTGGTCCTACACTAACAACTACATTCTTTGAGCATTTTGTAAGTGCCAACACTGTAATTAAGTACTTCTTATATGTTCTGCTAATCATCCTAACAGCCCGACAATGGTGGTGACTAATTGCTCTGTTTTACAGAAGAGGAAACTAAGGCGCAGAGAGGTTAGGGACTTACTCAAAGCTACCCAGTGAGTACGGATACAGCTGAGATGCTGAGGAGCTCCTGAGCTGGGGGCAAAAGTGGACAGGCAGGTTGTTGTGGGGCGGTGCCTACCTCCATGGTGGCTGCTGCTGGCGGGCTGTCCCTGTTGGTGACCAGCTTCCCCCAGGAGGACCGGGGCCGTACACAGGTGCTTGCCTGGACCTGGGGGCTGGTCTCCTGTGGGGCTGGGGCCCAAGCCCCTATCTGCAGGGCTGGAGTCTTCCTGCTCACTCTGCTCAAACTCTGGGATCTGGAACATGCTCTGGGCTGTGGGGGCAAGATGGCAGGTAGTTAGGGCACAACTGGAACAAATAGTGGCCAGCGGCAGCCGGGGAGCAGGCGTCCCTGGTTCCCTCTCCCACCTTAGAACCCCAGGTCCGCCCTGCCTCCCAGGCCCCCATCTGTACACTGAGTCTGGCTGGGCAGGGAGCTCAGCCTCTCCACCCAGGACTTAAATCTCCTTTCGGAGCCCTGGTGCTGTGGAGCCCCAGGACCCGGCCCGACCCGCCGGTGGTGACCGCAAGCCAGTCTCACCCCGAGCCCGATCTCGAGGCCCCGGACTGGGGCCTGCGCCTCCCTCTACAGCACTGAGGCAGCCCTGCCCTAGTTGCCTGGGCAACGGGAACTGTCATCGACCCAGCCCAATCAGCTACTGAAATGTCACTAGGGCGGGCTAGGAGGCGGAGCCACTCTAGGCTTGGGCCCCGCCCCCGCCTTAGGACCTGCTCCCCTCCCAACGCCTTCCTCCTGAGTTCCTTCGCCTCCGGATGCTCTTTTACCGGCTTCCTCGTGCCTGGGGCGTGTGTGGGAGCAGATAAGGGATTCTCTGGGGTCGCCAGAGAATTTGGAACCTGGGGACTAGTTTCTGCTGACAAGTCTTTCAGCCCCTCTGGACCTTAGTTTCCACCCCTGTAAAATTGAGATAATGACACCTCCCTCGGGAGCCAGTGAACTTTGTAAAGCGAGTGGTGATTACTGTCTGTGAAAGCACTCTGCAAAGCCGTAACTGAAGCTCAGCCGTTGGATGCATTGTTGTTGTTGTTGTTGTCACTGCTCCGTCTAGACTGGGTGACTGAATCCCTCCTCCCCACTGTGGAAACCTCGCACTGCCCGCATCAGGGGCACCACTGCCCGCGCCATCTGAGGAACACTCGACTTGAGAGAGGGAGCCTCCTCTCTGGCAGGATGACTGTCCTGGCTCAGGAGAAGGGCTAGGGACCCTTGTGAAGGTGGCCGTAGGACTCGCGGGGGCTTCGCGCCTGGCAGGCGGCCCGCCAGGTGAGCGGGAACTACAGTCGCGGCTCCCGGGGGCTGCGGGGCTTTGCGGGTTCAGGGCCAGAGGGCGGGGCCCCGGGGCCATCTTGGCTGTGGGCGGAAGTTTCCTTCAGAGACCCGGCGAGGGGAAGTCATTGCGGCCCACCGCTTGACGGCGCGATCTCGGTTTGGGAATGGGGAAGAAACGCATGGGAATTGGCGGCCCCGCAAATAAGCAAAGGCCGGTGGGCCCACGGGAAGCCCTTCAAACAAGCAAGGGCCGCTGGCCCCGGGAACGGCCTATCTGGGCGCCGGCCGGATGTACTGCCGCCCCGGCTCCTCGACCGCGCGCCGCCTCTTGTAACCCTTGGCGCCCGCTAGCGGCGTAGCTCGCGCCCATTCTCGAACGACTGCACGCCGGGCGCGGCGCAGGGTTCAGAGCCGGGGCTAGATGCTGCGCAATTTGCGTAGTGAGCGGTACCCGCGCAGGCGCAGGAGGGGGCGGAGCCGGGGAGCCGGAGTCCCGGGTCCCAGCGGCCGGATCCGGCTCCCCCTGGGGCGGTCTAAGGGCTTGGTGTAGACCTCCTCCTGACCCCCGCGGTTGGGGAGTGGACGCAGTGGGGGGGTGGGTTGGGGGCAGCGTCCGGAGTCCCGAAGACAGAAGGCAGAGACCCCCTACCCTATCCGGATTATTGGAGGAGAGAGAGCCCCCCCAGTTTGAGGAGGGGGAGAGCTGGGTGTTGAACACCCCCTGCAGCGGCCGCTGTCCTGAGCTACGGGCATCGGCCGGCTCTCCCCCTCCTGCCAGGACTACTCGAGCGAGAGGCCAAGGACCTCTGTCCTTCAGCCTCTGCACCCCTCAGCTCCTGGCTTAAGACTGACCCAGGGAGGGGACACTCCACACCTTCCCCCTCAGCCCTGGAGAAGAGACTGCCTTTCCACCCTGCTGAGTGAGAGGCCCAGGGCCAGGTGCCAGGCTGCCTCTGTCCCACCACAAGGGCGAGTGTACCTCTGTTGCTGGGAAGAGCCTGGCCCGCCACAACTTCTTTCCTCCTGAGCTCCCCTATTCCTGTCTCTGGGCCCTGCAACTCCCACCCCCACCCCCTATTTATTTTTATTTCCTGGCCTCCTGCCAGCCCCTCCATCTCTGTCTCAGGATTTAGGCTTCCCTCCCTGACATGGAGAGTAACCTGTCTGGCCTGGTGCCCGCTGCTGGGCTGGTGCCTGCGCTGCCACCGGCCGTGACCCTGGGGCTGACTGCGGCCTACACCATTCTGTATGCCCTGCTCTTCTTCTCCGTCTATGCCCAGCTCTGGCTGGTCCTCCTGTATGGGCACAAGCGACTCAGCTATCAGACGGTGTTTCTGGCACTCTGTCTGCTCTGGGCTGCCTTGCGTACCACCCTCTTTTCCTTCTACTTCCGAGATACCCCTCGAGCCAACCGCCTGGGGCCCCTGCCCTTTTGGCTTCTCTACTGCTGCCCTGTCTGCCTGCAGTTCTTCACACTGACGCTTATGAATCTCTACTTTGCCCAGGTAACTGTGGTCATGAGTGGGGGTGGGCTGTCGGGTGGCAAGCCCCAAGGGCCGAAAGGAATGATGGGCATCTCTGCTCCCAGGTGGTGTTCAAGGCCAAGGCGAAGCGTCGGCCAGAGATGAGCCGAGGCTTGTAAGTACTTGGGACACTGGTGGCTCAGTCTCCAGGCCAGGGGCAGGGGACAGCCTGGTGTCCATTCCTTCCCCCGTAGCAGGGCTAAGGCGAGGACAACCCAGGGAATCTTTGTGAAAGAGCTTGGAAAAGTGAAGCATCTGTCACAGATGGCTCAGCAGAGACATTGCATATGTGAACAATAATAGAAACAGGGAGGGGAATGGGTACCAGTGTCATCCATGATGGAGGCAGAGCTGGAGGCCCCAGCCTTTGAAAGCTCCAAAGCCAAAGCAATTCTGGATGACCTGGGATGGCAATACTCCTGTCATTTGTATAGTATCTTACAGTTTATTAAGAGCTTTCACAAATAGCTTTAACTTTTACAATTTAATGTGTGAGATGATTATTATCCCCATTTGAGAGATGAAGAAACTGAGGCCCATAAAGGTAAAGCATTATGTTCAAGGTCATAGACCTGGCTGGAGGCAGAGCCAGGGCTTAAAATTAGATTTCGGACTCCCGTCTGCTGCTCCTTCCGCTGTACCACAGGTATCAGTCCCCTTCTTACTTCCTTGGGCCTCAGTTTCCCCATCTATAAAACTGAAGGAGTAAGGTTCAGATTGGATGCCCTGAGATTCTGGTTGGCAGTGGGTCTCCTGGGGGAGGTTGGGTGGTGGGTGAGCATCAAGATTGGTAGGCTGGGGCTGACTGTGCTGTGGGCTGCAGGCTGGCCGTTCGAGGGGCCTTCGTGGGGGCCTCGCTGCTCTTTCTGCTGGTGAATGTGCTGTGTGCTGTGCTGTCCCGCCAGCGCCGGGCACAGCCCTGGGCCCTCCTGCTGGTTCGAGTCCTAGTGAGTGACTCCCTCTTTGTTATCTGCGCGCTCTCTCTTGCCGCCTGCCTCTGCCTTGTCGCCCGGCGGGCTCCCTCCACCAGCATCTACCTGGAGGCCAAGGTAGGGTCACAAGCCCTGATGCCTGGTTTCCTTTGGGGTCTTTGGACATTGATCTTCAGGGTAGAGGGAAAGCTGGAGCCTCCCCTCCCTGAGGGTCCCCTGTTGTCATCTGTGCCAGGGGACCAGTGTGTGCCAGGCTGCTGCAATGGGTGGTGCCATGGTCCTGCTCTATGCCAGTCGAGCCTGCTACAACCTGGCAGCCCTGGCCTTGGCCCCTCAGAGCCGACTGGATGCCTTCGATTATGACTGGTACAACGTCTCTGACCAGGTGGGTGTTTGGCACATCTGCTGCCTCCTTACCGTGTTTCCCCGAAAACAAGCCTCGCATGATTTTTAAGGATGACATCTCCTGACCATAAGCCCCAATGCATCTTTTGGAGCAAAAATTAATATAAGACTCGGTCTTATTTTCGGGGAAACACGGTAGTAGCCATGGCTTCTGGCCCCCAGCTGGCCTGGGCCCTGGCCAGGTGCCCTGCCGGCACAATTGCAGATTGCCACAAGCCCTTGCTTTCCCACAGGCGGACCTGGTGAATGACCTGGGGAACAAAGGCTACCTGGTGTTTGGCCTGATCCTCTTTGTGTGGGAGCTGCTACCCACTACACTGCTGGTGGGCTTCTTCCGGGTGCACCGGCCGCCACAGGACCTGGTGAGGGCCAGTGGAGAGGGGTGGCACTGGGAATCCCTGGCCTGGGGCCTGGAGTTGGGGGGTTGTGGGAGGTCAGTGGTGGATAGGAGAGAATATCAATGGCAATTTCCTTCGCTAGAGCACCAGCCGCATCCTCAATGGGCAGGTCTTTGGCTCCCGTTCCTACTTCTTCGACCGGGCTGGGCACTGCGAGGACGAGGGCTGCTCCTGGGAGCATAGCCGGGGCGAGAGCACTAGGTAGGAGCCCAGACCCCATCTCAGGACTCATGGGCTCCCAGCTTGCTCCATGGAGCCATGGGGACCTAGAGCCAGGTCTTGTCACCCAGCTCTGGCTGTAGTCTTTGTTTCCATCTGTCCTGGGGGGGGGGGCCCTCTGGTTTCCACCTCTCGCCCTGAGGATGCAGTTTGTCATGGTCTGCAGGGCTGAAGCCCTGGGTCTTGGAGGTCTGGATCACTGGGCTTTGTTCTAAGCCTCTCTCCCCCAACTCTTAGGAATATGGCCCTGGTCACTGCCTTGGGACTGACCCTATTTCTCTGCCTATAGCATGTCTGGTAGCCTAGGCTCCAGCAACTGGTACGGCGCCATCGGGCGGGAGCCAGGCTGGTGCGGAGGCAGCCAGACGCGGACCACTCCTCTGCTCTTCTCCCAGGTGCTGGGACCAAGCAGCCACCACCACAGCCTCTACTCTACCCCACAGACGTGATCTTCCTCCACCTCTCCCCAGAACACCCAGACCCCAGTCCCTCCCACCCCAGGCCCCTGTGCCAAGTTCATCTGCTGCTTCTTGCCTAGGATCCCGCGGGGGAGGGGGGCAGGCTGCCTCCTCCCCTGGCCAGCAATTTGCTACTTCTATTGTAGTGAGTTTATGCTGTCCCCTAGGATGGGGGAGCATGGCTCTGGCTGCCAGATGCCCACAACACCCTGGCATGACCTGCCACCTCCACTTCTACGGCTGGAGCCAGCTCCCCGTCCTGCACCTGCCACTCAATAAAAGTGTCTGTGCCCCACGTCTCACCACCGTCTGTCAGTTGTCCTCTTAGAACCGTCATCTGTTTGGCTGAAGGCTTATCAGACACTGGCCCTTGAGGGGGGCTGCTGGGCTGGCAGGGACCACTTACCTCCCCCAGGCTGGTGGGCAGGAAGAGGGAGGAGCCTTCAGCCTGGGGAAGAGCCCTACTCCTACTCCAGTCCCGTCCCTACTTAAATAATTTCTACTCTTACCTCAAGACCTGCTTCAAATGTCACCTCCTTTATGAAACCTTCCTTCTCCAAGTCAGGGAACCCTCCTGGATCCCCTGGTACTGTGATTATGTGGCTATTATGCCTCTCACCCCCTAGTGGACTGGGATTTCTGGAGACCCTGCTTCCCTGTCATCACACCCAACCTGGCCGTTAGTCCAGGGCCTGGAGGAGGAGTTGGTCCATGACTGAGCAGCCCCCATCTCCCTACTAGGTGTGGATTTGGCTGGTAGGGGGTGCTGCCCCCACACAGTCTTCCTGGTAGTACTGGGGCCCCCTTCTTTGGCCACCTCTAGTAGCACAGTCACTGCCCTCTGCTGCCCTCCACCTGTTGTGTGGCTGGGTGTTGTTTATCGGAGGGTCTACCTCCTACACGTGGACCCGGCCTTCCCAGCTCCCTGGAGTCCCTGGGGCCTAGCACTGAGCCTGTCTTGAAACCCTTCACTTGGGACTGTGGTGGGCAGCAGGCCTTGAGGGCCTTCCAGAGAGGGCGTCTTAGACTTGGAGAATCAAATCAGCTGGAAGCTGGACAATCACCCTTCGTTGAAAGGAAAATTGCTAACATTTGTAGGGCACTTTATTGTGTGTGTGCCAGGCTCTGATGTGAACATTTAACAAATACTGACCTCTTTAAGGCTCGCACAGCACCCTGAGGTGAGAATTCACCATCCCTTTTCTGTAAGTGGGGACTGGCAGGTTCGTTTAGTAACCTGTCTAGGCCCCCTACTAGTAGAAGGTGCTCAGCCTTCCAGCCCACGCTTACACCACTCACCCTGAGGGCTGAGGGAACCCAAGCAAGATCGGGGTCTTGGGAGAGATGGGGGTTGTAAAGTGGCTAAGAGCAGAGAGGTGGAGTTCCAGGAGCTGCCAAGGCCCTGGCTGTTCAGGCAGTAGGGAAAGGGAGTGCTGGCACTCCCTGTTGGGATGGGCATAGGATGAGGACCAAGGAATGGAGATACAGGAGCAGGGACAGGAAGTGCCCAGCATGACTTTCCAGAACTGGGCCCCACCCCACCTGGGCCAACTCCAGCTTGCCTCAGTGGATCCCCTACCCTTTGTCTAGTGGGATCCCCTTCCTCATAAGTGTTGAGCTCAAGAGCCAGGATGTCCCCAAGAGCGGGGAGTTGAAAGCCATTCAGATCTGACTGTGGGTCTAGGAGATGCTGGGAGATTAGTGTGGCGCCTGTCCAGAGAGGTGAGCTGGCTGATGTCCAGACCCGGGCCGTGCTGCTGGCCACACTGGCTGGCCGGAGGGGCAGTGCCAGGGCTTTGGTCTTAGACTGGAGGCCGGTCCCAGCGGCAACCCCTTCTGGACTCCTCTGCCACTCACCTTTCGGGACCCGCCGGGATTAGGGCACTGAGCTGCCGCAGGTTAGGGGCTGCGGGGGGCGGCGCCTGCAGCGAGGGCGCGGCGTTGGAGGCGTTAAACGCGGGAGGAGGGGGGCTTCTGGCGGCGGGAGGGGGTCCCAGCCCCGGCGGCCGCCCGCTCCGCCTCTGCTGCCGCTGCCGCCTCCGCGACCCAGCCGGCACCGGCGAGGCCGCGCGGGAGCCCGGGCCGCAGCCGCAGCCTCAGCCTCAGCCGCAGCGGGGCCAACAGTAAGTGCGGGCGGACGGCCGCGGGAGGGAGTACGGACCGGACTCCCGGGCAGGGCGCGCAGCAGGAGACCGTCCGGGCGGGGCGCCACCTCCCCCTCTTGGGCGCCTCCGGGAATTGTACCGCCGCGTGTCCAGCGCCCGTCACGCTCCGAGGCGTCGGCGTGAAGACACGGGAGGCAGTGGGAGCGAGCGGCTGGTGTACAGGGTGTCTGGGCGGCGGGCGCTGCGTTGTGGCCCCGCGGTCTGGGTGTGCGTACGCGAGTGTGTGCACACGTGTGTGTGGACCTCGGGGTCCCGCGGTCCCGCGCGCCTGCCCCTGAGGGTCCCGGTATGCCCGTGAGTCTGGGCAGAGTGCAGGTGGAGCGTGAGCGTGCAGCCGGGTAGCTGGGCGGCTGGAGCCGCAGGGCGGAGCGTGGGCTCGCAGGGCTTTGTGCAGCGTGTATGCGCGTGGGCGCCCCCGCCCGCTGTCCCCAGGGCTGACAGCCTCCTTGGGGGATGCTGCACTGGTCCGGCCTTTGTCACCCCCACCCCGCTCCTTCCCTGAACCCGGCATCCTCCCTTTTTCCCCACGACCCCGCCCTGCCTCGCCTCTGCGCAGCGACCGGGACCCATCCCTGGGTTCCTCGAAAGCCCGGCGGGGTGCTGGGGCACCCCGGAGGCTTCCCGCCTGGCCCATTGCGGCCAGCAGCGTTGCAGGAAGAGGCAGGAGGGGAGGGCAAAGTCACTAAGATGCCGCAGCAGCAGCGGATGAACCGGGACCCGCCATCCTCGTCCACACCCTGTGCGGTCCGGCCTTTCCTCCCGCTTTCCCTTCTCGAACCGCGCCACCCGCTCTGCCTCCTCCTCCTGGGAGGCAGGTTCTGCTCGCCTCCGCCCGGTCCCCAGCTTTTTCTCGCTCGCCCTGCCTATCCCTCAGCAGGCTCAGTCTCTCCTTCCACTCTCCTTCCTTTCCCTTCCTGGTGCCCTCTTCACGTCTCATACCCTGGAGTCCCCGGACAGGGGCTGAGGGCCCGGCAATAGAGGTAAGGGGGAGGACCCAAGTGGGGGGAGGACTGGGTGTGTCCTGGTACCAAGTGTCCAGCCAGAGGAATGTGAGGAGAGGACATGTGTGGACAGCAGGGCTGGGGGCTCCAAGGCCCTTTGAGTGTGTAGGGGTTGGAGGAGAGTGTAGGGGTGTCAGGCTAGGTTATTGATCCAAGCATCCCTGCTTCTGTCCACAGTGACCGCAGCCCTCCAGGAGCCTCCTGCCCGGCCTCCCCAGGTGGGCAGTGGAATTGGCCAGGCCCCTGGGCGCGCCATGCGCAGCACCACACTACTGGCACTGCTGGCGCTCGTCCTTCTCTACTTGGTGTCCGGTGCCCTGGTGTTCCAGGCCCTGGAGCAGCCTGGGGAGCAGCACGCCCAGAGGGAGCTTGGGGAGGTCCGGGAGAAGTTCCTGAGTAGCCATCCCTGTGTCGGCGACTGGGACCTAAGGCTCTTCATCAAGGTGCGTGGGTGGGCGAGAGCCCCTTCAGCAGTCACCCATGACCCCCTGGCATGTGCTGCATGCCAGTAGGGCCATGAGCTGGAGTGCTGCTTTCAGACCAACACTCCTGAGAGCTGGGGGCAGCTGGAGGGTGCATGGCAGAGGCTGGGATCCAGGTCTCTGTGTTCTTAATATGGAGGCCATAGGGGCGCTTGTTTTCCTTGCTGTGCCTGGCATTGGCCTGTGCTCCTGGAAGGTGTCCTTCCATGTGTGAGAGTGGTTGAATGAAGGAACGATTGAAGGAAGAAATGAATAAATGGCTGTAGCACATGAGATATATTTTCGCAGGTCTAACTCACTGGTTTCGGGTTGCCAGATAAAACTCCAGGACACCAGTTAAATGTGAATTTCAGCTGAACATATTAATTTAATTTATTTAACAATGAATAGTTTTAAAATATAAGTATGTCCCATGCAGTGTTTGTATTTGCTAAATCTGGCAACCCTACACTGGTTCCTATACTTTTTGGGAGTCACAGATGCCTTAGAGAAGCCCAAGAATCGTGTGACTATCCTCCTCACCCCAAAAGGTGCACATAGAAACATGTATAAACAATTTCGGAGGATTCCGGGATCCCCTAAGCCACTATGCCACCATGGATACCAGGTTGAGCACCCCTTTGCCCCAGGACACAAGTGTATGATGTGGAGGCTGGAGGGAGGGTAAGTCAGGGACAAGGTCAGCTTTGGCCCCTTGAGTAAAGTGCTGGGCTTCAGTCTTCTTGGGTACTGTCAGGCAAGACCTCTGTGACTTTCTCTGACTTCTGAGTCACTATCATATTCAACACCCCAAATTTAACTTTAATAAATAAATGTTTAATACTTTAGCAAAGAGTACCCCTCTTTCCCTGCCTATTCTTTTGGAAGGAGGAGCCATTGGCATAAAAGCCTCCATCTTCCAGCTGAGTCCCAATGTGGCAGGACCCAGAACAGAGATGAGAGTGGGGTGGGGCTAGGGCATAAAGCAGCCTGACCTTATTTCTGACCCTTCTAGAATGCTGAGCAAGGCTCAGAGAGGCCTGGGCAGGAGAATGTTTCTGGCCAGACCATAGGGCAGAGGGAGGGAATCTGACCTATTTTATCTCCACAATGGAATTGCTTTTTTCCTGGATAAAAAAACTAAGAAGAAAAGGAAGGGCAGAACCTAGACGGGTGGGCAACAGCTGCCCTATTTCTCTTCCACAATTAGTCGTGCAGCAATTATGCGCCTACTGTGTGCTAGGAACTGTGCTATACACCAGAGAATGAGCAGGGAGATTGACATTGGGGTGGAGCAGATGCAGGCTGTACCACAGAGGATGTCACAGCTGGACGAGGGGACAGATTCATGGATAGATCACTGTAGAATTCAGTGGAAAAGGAGCTTTGCTTACTTCCTTCTTTGTTAACCGCATGTTGTGTGCTGGGCTTTTGGCTAGTTGCTGGAGGCAAGGAGGGAGATACCAGGGGCCTTTGGAAAGAGCTGATAATTGAAAGGAGGTAGGTGAGATGGGTAGTATTTAGAGACGTGTGCTTGGGTTGCAAAGGACTGCCGGCAGAGGAACAGCATAGACAAAGGCGTGGAAGCTGGGAAGCTCAGAGTGTTTTGCAGAACTCAGATTTAGCAGATGCCTAGTCATTTGAAGCAAAAATTAGAACACACAGGATGACAAAGGATTTTTTTCCCCCTAAGTAGTGAATTTACCGGAAAGATATTGCAAAATAAAAATTAAATCACTTTTAATCATACATTTCACTTCTTGGCTTTATTCAAAAATAGTATAGGAAATGGGATTGTCTCATAAATCTGGGGGTAAGGTCACTGTAACTTGGGTTCCCAAATGGGAGTCTCAGGAGAGAGGACTGGGGAAGGGGAGGTTGGGAACACATTGAAAAGGGGCTTAACACTGGACTGGGGAGGTTGGACTCCATTCTGCAGACAGCAGGGAGGTATGGAGGATTGGGGGCAGTCATGATAGGGCAATTCATTTGGAAAGGGTCTTGCTAATGAGGACTGCAGAGAGAGATGTGGCTTATGATCTCCCCCATGCCCAGTGCCTTTGTGTCTTGGCGTTGCTTGGTGGGGAAGGGCCCCTCTGCAACCCCTCATTATGCTCTGACCTCTATCATTCAGGGCAGGCACTCTCAAAACACAGACCCTGCCCCAAGCTACCTGCAGGCTGGCAAGAGGGGCAGGCTCATGGCCATTTCATTAATTTAACAATATCTATTGAACACCAACTATGTAGCACAGGACTTCAGCAGGGGTTTGTGTATCCATGAAACTCCTAAAATTGGATGTAAAATTTGATGGTATATGAACCTTCCTGGAGGGAGGGTCCCTAGAAATTTCGTCAGATTTTCTAAGCCAAAGGACTCAAATCCAGCCTCCATAGGGCCAGTGGGAGTGATGGGGTCTGTGGGAAGATGGAAATCACTGGGCATGATCACTGCATGGGGGGTGGGGACTCATTTAACAAACACAAAGTGCTTACTTTGCTGTGAGTGCTTTAACTCTTCAGAACAACCTGTACAGTAGGTGTTAGTATCCTTTCCACTTGGTAGATGCAGAAACTGAGGCACAGAGAGTTAACTTGCCCGAAGTCACATAGCACCAAGATTTGAACTCAGGAAGTCAGGTCCCAGAGTCTGTACTCCTGACCACTGTAAAATTGGAAATCCTTTGTGTAAAATTATGGGGCAGATAACTCAAGTGTTTCTAAAACAATGTGGAGGTCAAACCAAATTGGGCCCCCCATTTTGCAATGTCTGCTCTAAGGCACTGCCCTCAGGGAGACCAGAGGAAAAGGGAGATCTGGGTGGGGTAGGAAGGGAACCACTCTGGAGACTGGAGCCAAGGGGGTTGGCCAGGACAGGAGGGAAGGACTGAGGTTCCTCCTTCTGCGCCTTGTCCTGCAGGAGGTGGCTGATGCCCTGGGAGGGGGTGCGAACCCTGACACCAACTCAACCAGCCACAGCAACTACTCAGCCTGGGACCTGGGCAGCGCCTTCTTTTTCTCGGGCACCATCATCACCACCATCGGTGGGGGAGGGGACTGAGCATGCAGAGGGGGGCAAGGGGCAGCTGGCTTTCTCATGGGGGAAAGTGCAAGGGGAGGTAGGGAGGCACTAGGCAGTCCCTAGACCTCCTGCATGGCCCCTCTACCCAGGCTACGGCAATGTGGCCCTGCGCACAGATGCTGGGCGCCTCTTCTGCATCTTTTATGCGCTGGTGGGGATTCCGCTGTTCGGGATCCTACTGGCAGGGGTCGGGGACCGGCTGGGTTCCTCCCTGCGTCGCGGCATCAGTCATATCGAAGCCATCTTCCTGGTGAGCTGCTCCTCGCCCTGGTGTTGGGCTTGGGATACCCTTCCCTATGTCCCCTCCCGGCATGGGGGCATGGGCCCTGAGGTCACAGGAGCCTCCCCCCACCCCCACCCCCGCAGGCTCCCAGAGGAGGGGGTATGGGGTGTGAGGATGGAAGTTTTGGCAGTTCCTGGGTCCTGCCTACTGCCCCTCCCTGCAGAAGTGGCACGTGGCCCCGGAGCTGGTGCGAATTCTATCCGCGGTGCTCTTCCTGCTGATCGGCTGCGTGCTCTTTGTTCTCACCCCTGCAATCGTGTTCTACTGTGTGGAGGACTGGAACAAGCTTGAGGCCATCTACTTCGTCGTAGTGACACTCACCACGGTGGGGTTCGGGGACTATGTGGCCGGTGAGGCCACCTTTCTTGTGCTGTCCTTCCCTAGTCACTTTATCTCTGCCCAGGGGCTCTGCATTCTTGCTTCTCCCTCCAAATTCCATGTGGCGTTTGTGCTCTCCCACGGGATCACTCCAACCCCTACATCTGCTCACTGAACGCACTGTCACATTTTTACACGGATGCAACACCTCATGCACGCTTCCATTTTTGCATGCCTGCGCCTCCGTGCATGTTCACACGTATAAGGTGCTCCTCTCACACATGCTCACATTCTTGCATGTGAGCACCCCCACTCACATGCTCTTATCTCGCATACCTTCAAGTCGTGCACACTCATCTTCTTGCATGCATTCAGACACTCTGGCACTTACCCATTGCCCTGGGAAAGGCGGATCCTCTTAAAGAGCTGGGAAGAGGGGGCAGTGAGACAGAGGCTCACAGGCTCAGTGCTTGTCCCACAATCAACTTCTTTCTGCCCTCCCCGGTGGTATCCCAGGCGCCAGCCCCAACCTGAAATCTGCAGCCTACCAGCCGCTAGTGTGGTTCTGGATCCTGCTGGGCCTGGCCTACTTCGCCTCAGTGCTCACCACCATCGGGAACTGGCTGCGAGCAGTGTCCCGCCGCACTCGGGCAGAGGTAGGCGCCGCGCCTGCGCCTGCGCCGTGGCGCTGACGCGCTGGGCCCGGGCCGGCAGTTGTTTGGCCAGCCTGCCTCCCTTCCAGCGTGGGGGCTCCTCCAGGTAGGGACTGAGTGAGTCCCTGTGTGCACCAGCCTGGGGACAAAGGGATAAACTCAGACAGGTTTTCAGTCTGGAGATAGGTGACTCCATCTCTGCTCCTATGGATAGGGTTGCCAGATTTACCAAATAAAAAAGCAGGAAGCCCAGTTAAATGTGAATTTCAGATAAATAGCAAATAACACTTTAGCATAAGTTATGTCCCAAATATTGCGTTGGACATAGTTACACTGAAATTTATTTGCTGTTTATCTGAAATTCAAATTTAATTGGGCGACCTGTATTTTGTCACCCCTCTCATCGTGCCCGGCGGAGGCGCAAAGGTCTCTGGGGCCGCGGGAGGGAGAACTGAAATGAAATGGGTTTTCTAGGAAAGTTCCCGGAGAAGAGGGCGCTTCAGTGCGATGGAGGGGAGAGCGTGGGACCGGGGTGATGAGCCTTTCCCTCCTTAGGAGGGCTGAGGCAGGAGGACCAGGGGAAAAGTAGGGCAATGCCTGATATGCGAAGGGCAGGCTCCCGGGGTTGCCGAGGTGTTCGAGAACCCCGGGTCGAGGACTGCCTTTCCTCCCCGTGCAGATGGGCGGCTTCACGGCACAGGCCGCCAGCTGGACGGGCACGGTGACCGCGCGGGTGACCCAGCGAAGCGGGCCCCCGGCACCACCACCGCCGGAGAAGGAGCGGCCTCTCCTGCCTCCACCGCCCTGTTCAGTGGAGCCCGCGGGCAGGCCCCCATCCCCTGCACCCCCTGAGAAGGCCGAGCCGCCCTCCCCGCCCACGGCTTCCGCGCTGGATTACCCCAGCGAGAATCTGGCCTTCATCGACGAGTCTTCGGACACGCAGAGCGAGCGCGGCTGCGCGCTGCCCCGCGCGCCACGGGGTCGCCGCCGCCCTCCCAACCCTTCCAAGAAGCCTGAGAGGCCCCGGCGCCCGGGGCGCCCCCGGGATAAAGACGTGCCCGTGTAGGGGCAAGACCCCTGACCCCGGCCTCTCAAATGGCTTGGTTCTCGCTCTCTCCCCAGCATGCTTTGCTTAGTTAACCAAAGAGCCTTCTTTTGACTAGACGGGAGTCTGGGGAGCAGGCTACGAGTTGCTTGCCTGCCACCCCGGCCCCTGGCCCTCTCCTCATTTCATCCATTTCCTGACCCCCAAGCCTTTCTGTCTCGTCCTGGCTGGGCCCGTCCTTCACAACACCTCACAACTGTGCCTCAAAGCCTGTATCAATAAACGAAAAAGTCTGTATCGCTACGGACGTGCGCGCTCCGGGGACGCTAGTGAGGTGGGGGTGCTTGCGTTGGGCCTCCTGCGGGCATGTCAGGCCTTCCGTGACTCCTCCTGCATATATGTCGGTCAAAGCGCGGCCCTCTTGGCTGTGATCCGGCCCACGTATCTGCTTGGAGGCTACCGGGTAGGGTCCAGGAGAGGAATCTGCCAAGATGGGCTGTGCGTCTCCAAGCCCAACACACCTATTAGGCGGGAGATGGGGGAGAAATAATGTTATCTAGTGTGGAGGGCTGTGGCTTGAACTCTTCCAGCGCGAGACCCCCATCGCCATTCCGAAACCGGACACTGCCCCTCCCCCATGCTGGAGCGTGACCCCCCACTTCCTCGCCGGAGGCCTGTGGCAACTGGGTCCGTTGGGACAGAACCATGGAGGAGAAGCCTTTCAAAGTAAGAACTCTTCCTGCGCCCCTCACACAGTCAGCCCCCAGACTCATCTAATCTGGGCCCCTGGCTATCCTCTCACTCACCCTTGGCTCCGGACAGCTCCCAGCAGGCCCCATGCCCTCCAGAGTGGAGTGCTGGCTCTGGCGGGGCCCAGGATCCCAGCCCCAGCCTGCTCTTCCTCCCCTCCCCAACTCCCCACGACCCTTGGCTTTCCTCCTCGTTTGTGGCCCCACAGGCGTTGGCCAAGTCTTCAGTGAAGTCGAACCCGCATAGCGACATCCGGAATCTGTGGACCACAGCCACACTGTCGCAACCGAAGATCAACGTGCAGCTGTCCAATGTCTACAGGGACTCCGAACTGGAGAGCAGCAGCGTAGGCAGCAAGACTAGCGAGTGGTACAACCGGAAGAATGCCAGCCACGACTCGGACGGCGGCTGGGAAGAATCGGATGACAGAGATGACAACGTCAGCTTCAAGCAAGAGGAGCTGGACGACCACACCTTGTTGGAGCTGCACCCCGGCAGCTCCTTTGGAAGCCGTTTAGAAGAGGAGGACGATTCCAGCACTGAGATGGGTCAGTGTGGACTCACCGGGCTGTGGGCGCCCCCAGGGCAAGGGGCTGGCCAGGGTCTCAGTTTCTGTTGGTGTAAAACCGGGAGAAGCTGTAGGATCCAAATTTCCAGGATTCCCTGGGAGGGGAGGCCAGCGCTAATCTACCAAGGTTTAAACCGACCAGACATTCTTGGAGCGCCCCCTACCGGGATAGCGTCTTACAAAGTCCCGTGGCCCGAACACTCCAGTTCTGGGAGAGGCACGTACGAAAATGCGCAAAGGCCGCGGGGGTACGACAGTGCTTTGAATGGAATCATCAGGATAGTTGAGAGGAGGGAGTTAATTTTTTGTCGGTGGATTTGTGCTGGTTGAGGAGGTGCCTACCTGTCATTCATTCAGTCATTGGTTACAATTTTTAAGTACCTGCTTCATGCTGGACACTGTTTGGGCCTTTCCTCCCCCTCCATCCCCTTCTCCCTGCCCTTCATCAGGGAATTGGAACCGATAACAGCATAATAACTGCCCCTTATTGAGTACTTACTGTGTGCCAGGCACTGGGCTTCTCTTGCATGATCACCTTTAAACTTCACAAGCTCCATAAAGAGCCATTCTTATTACTCCATTTTACAGATGAAGAACTTGAAGGTCAGAAAGTGTCAGTCACTGGCCTTAAGTCTCACACAGTGTGGCAGTCAGAACTGGAACCTTAGGGAGTGGGACAATAAAGCCCAGGGTTGTAAACCACTGTCTCATACTGTTTCCCAGGAAGGCAGCACCTGGAGCTGTTTTCTGAGGGCCACTCCCCCTGCCAGATGCCACCTCATACATTTTTTCTGCTCCAGGGAAGATCCAGCAGTCTGCAGATAACTCTCTTTTCTCTTCTCCCAGAAATAACTTCCTCAATGCCATCATTCAGTATCTTGAAGCACACACCCCATCGAGCCTACTGGGTGGAGCAGCAGACCAGGGTTGGAGGCACCCAGGGAGATGGGATTTTAGTGGGGTGGGGGATGGGCAAGTTGGAGGTTGCAGGTGGTTTGTGGGTGGAGCGGCAGGAAGGTTGGTTGGGGGTTTTGGGGCTGGAGGCAGCAGGTGGGCCATTTCAGCTGTGGGCAGAGCTGGGGTCGCTTGGACATCTGTGCCTCTTGCTGCCTCTCCAGCTGCCGCTGCCCCTGATGGAACTCATGGAAAATGAAGCTCTGGAAATCCTCACCAAAGCCCTCCGGAGTGAGCCTCTCCCCAGCTCCCATAAGAGACCTTGGGGAATTTTGCAGGGCTTGGCCCCCTGGGAGTGGGGTTTCAAGATGTGTCTGCCTTGTCAGATTCCACTCACAAATATTCCAGAAGCCCCACAAAAATAAAAAGTTGGGGGACTGAGCACAGAGAAACCAAGTGGGGAGGTCATGGGGTGACTGCCAGGGGTCTGGACTTCAACCCCTCTAGCTGATGTGGCTTTTTAAAGGCTGTTTCTCCACCTTCCCAATGGGGATGACAGCCTTTGTGTGGCCTTGGCTCCTTCCCTGGGTAAGGTGAAGAGCCTTTGGACTGATTATTTGGGTAAACTTCCCTTGGTTTGCCCTGCTTATGATATGAAGGGGGGAGGGCTGGCTAACGGTTTAGGGTGGGAGGTCCAGGAATTCTCCGAAAAGTTGCCTGCTGCCCCTGCCCTAGTTCAGGCCTGCAACATCTTCTCTAACCTTGCCTTCATTCATCCTGCACCTCAGCACCCCATCCTATTCTGCATCCCCCATCTATTTGGAGCACAGATCTATGACTTGAAACAAAAACAGCCCGGCAGTGCCCAGCACCGTGGAGATCCAAAGTTCCCCAAACTAACACAGAACAGAGCGCCCAGTGCTCCTGCCAACCCAAGTCACTCGCTCTTCATTAAATCACACATGCAGCATCTGCTGCTAACTGCCCTGAGTGGAGCTCTGCCCTCCAGGTTACCGGTCAGAGATCGGCGGGAATCACTTCCTGACCAAGCAGCTGCAGAGGTACATCGAGGGGCTCAAGAGGCGCCGGAACAAGAGGCTGAACATCTCTGTGTGTTGAGAACACCGCTTCAGGCTCAAGTGACTGCCCTACTCTAGCCCCGGTCCCTGTCCTGCCCCCAGACCCAAGCACTACCCTGTCCATGTGGAGTGTGAACCCTAGAGAAATAAAAGAGTCTGTGCACGGTCCGTGAGTCAGTGCCGTGGCTGCCCGTGGGAGGCCGACGCACATGGCCCCGCCTTTCCCCATGACCTTCACTCGGTCACCGCAGTGACCTTGAGCGTTCTCCGTTCGGGCCCTATCGACTCCGCCTTCCCGGGACTCGAAATCTAGGAGTTGTTGCATGTTTTAGGTCTGCTTCTCCCATCCAGGATTCCGCAGCATTGTGGGAATATTGGGTCTGCGGTCTAAGAGACCCGATGGTGTTATCTTGGGAGAAGGGGGAAAGGGGAAAGGGGCAGCGCATGCCCTCCAGCTTGGGCAGGCTAGGCTCCGCCTCTCATGCATATGCAGATACACTAGCCTCTCTGCTCGTCCGGCCCTCTCATTTACATATGTATGTCGTTTCCCTGTCCCGAGCGATTTCGCCCACTCCTCTCGCGCACAGTGCGCCCCGCCTCCTTCGTTACGTAAGAGCGTTCTCGGCTTCAACCCCTCCCGGAGCCTTTCCGCGTCTCCTCTGATCACGCCCCCTCGGCGGCCGCAGACGCAAGTGCGCCGCTGTGGTTCGCAGCGGCGGGGCTGGACCTTCCTGAAGGCGCGCCCGCTGGCTTCGCCGGCTCCGCCCCTACTCATCCCGTCACGCAGGCGCTGCCAGCCTCAAGTGTCTGATTAGCATAGGGCGTCAGGCCCCGCCCCCTGCTTTGCATGCGCACGGCCGGCCCCGCCCCCGCTGTCAGCTGGAGGAAGCCGAGTAGGAAGCGGCCGCGATGTCCTTTTGTGTCCTACAAGCCGCCAGCGGCGCCGCGGAGTGAGGGGACGCGGCGCGGCGGGGCGGCACGGCCCGAGGAGGCGGCGGAGGAGGGGCTGCCAGCGGCCCCTGGCTCACCCCGGCGCTCCGGGCCGCTCGGCCCCCATGCCTGCCCGCCCGCCCAGTCGGAGCCCCAGGTCTGGGGGCGGAGGGGAGCGCCGCTGGGGGAGTGGGCGGGCGGGGCGCCGGGGGCCATGTGCGAGCGCGGCAGGGAGGCAGGCGGGGGCGGGCTCCAGGCGGGGTCCGGCTCCGGGACCCGACAGGGTCACGGTCAGGACCCGGGTGAGAGCCGGACGAGGTCAGGCTCTGGGGAGGATCCGGCGTCCAGGTTCTGGTGCGCCGGTCTGGGGCAGGGGTCGGCTCTGACTTGGGCTGCAGGTCCCGGCCAGGGTCGAGCTTGGGCCTCGGATCCAGTCCTAGGGCAAGGTTCAGTCCAGCACCTGGAGCATGCTGAAGTCCCAGGGGCGGGCCGAGGTGGTACATGGGGAGGGTCCCTGTCGGGGAAGGGGCGTTGAAGACCACGTGGGGGCGCTCGAAGGGGCCTTGGGCCACCCTTCTCTCTGGGTCAAAGGTCATCTCACCGGCAGGGGAGAACTTCCTCCTTCTTGGCACTCCCCTTTTACTTCCTGATAACCTGATAGAGGTCCCCCGCGGGCGGAGGGGGAGGGAAGGCGCGGCAACTTTAGGCAACTTCCCGTAGGTGTACGCAGGTTGTGGGGGCGGGGCGCCCCGGAGGTAGAGGACTCTGCGGCAGCAGGAGTGTAAGAGTGAACGTGCTGGTGGGTGGGGTGAGGGGGTGTGCAAGGAGGTGGAGCCACGCCTGTCGTTGTGCCTGGGATTGGGCTTGCTGGGACAGGAGGGGGCATTGTGTCAGGTGTGAAAGCCCTGAATGTGTTTCCACAAGGGTTGCTGCCTGTGAGTGTGGGAGCATAGTGAGAGTGTAAGTGTATTTGTGAGTGAGTGTGATTATGAGTCTTGAGTGTGACTTTGTTTATGGGTATGCACTTGGGGAGGATTGTGGGAAGACAAATCTGAGCATGGGTGAGAACTGGGCTTGGGAAAGGCGAAGTGTGAGAATGAGCATGTGTGAATATGGGAGGACACCTGAGAATCCAGGTGAGTGGAAATGTATGAGGGTGTGAACACATCAACTGCCCTTGGGTTTGTGTGCCTCTGTTTACACTCTTGAATGGAGGATACCCAGGTGATGGGGAGATCACTGAGGTCCCCAATATCTGGAGAAAATTGAGAGATGTCCTGCTTCTGGCTGGGTATTCCAGATGGGGTTGAAGGTCGCCTGGGGCCAAGGTTACCCTGCTCCCTGGCCTGGGTGCGAGTAGGGTGTTTCCAAGCTTCCTGCAGGTTCCCAAGTGGCAGACTTGCTGTCAGTTACTGGCCCTGGGGGCTCTGGAGACTTTTCCCATAGCAACTGCTGGAGGGGGGGCTCTCTTCATGGGCAGCCCTTCCTTGGACTCTGCCCCCCACTTCCTCCCCCTGGCTAAGCGTGGAAGCCTGGCCCCAAGCCTGGGGTTGGACAACCAAGGTGGCAAGGTGTCTCTTCAGCCCCCATCCCAGCACCTCCCTGTGACCTGACAGGTCTCTCCCCACAGGTGACCAGCGCCATGTCCAGCCAGGTGGTGGGCATTGAGCCTCTCTACATCAAGGCAGAGCCAGCCAGCCCCGACAGCCCAAAGGGTTCCTCGGAGACTGAGACCGAGCCCCCTGTGGCCCTGGCCCCTGGCCCAGCTCCCACTCGCCACCTCCCAGGCCACAAGGAAGAGGAAGATGGGGAGGGGGCTGGGCCTGGTGAGCAGGGTGGTGGGAAGCTGGTGCTCAGCTCCCTGCCCAAACGCCTCTGCCTAGTCTGTGGGGATGTGGCCTCCGGCTACCACTATGGAGTGGCATCCTGTGAGGCCTGCAAAGCCTTCTTCAAGAGGACCATCCAGGGTGAGCCCCCAACCCACCCCTGTGCCCTTTGCCTTCTGGGCCTGGTGCTACCCAATTGGTGCAATGCTGGGTGGCACTAGACCCCCAGACTGCCGTGGTACCACTGGGGGTTGGCAGCCTGCTGTTCCTAGGCCTTCTTATCTCCCAGGAATGCTCTTTCCCTAAAAGTTAAATAAAGCCACCGGCATGTGTTGATGGTTTGGATATGGGATGTGAGAGGGGACTCGGGACGCCTCCTAGGTTTCTGGGTACAATAGACCCAGCACTTTCCACAGGGGCTCTGAAAAAAAATTTTTTTTTTTTTTTAAATTTATTGGGGTGACAGTTGTTAGTAAAGTTATGAAAAATTTGAGACAGCCTCTGCCTCCTCCTAAGCTTTGCTCTTGCTTCTGGCAGCTGCTGGCCTCTCACCAGCATAGAACATGACCCCCTTTATGTTGATTTCCCCAAAGCAGCACCAGCACAAGGCAGGTTTGTTTGGCTAACAGAGAAGCTGCATCCTAGTTCAGTATCTAACTTTAAAAAGACTCGTAGGCACCCCTGCTAATAGTACTCAGGGATTTCTCTCAGGAGAGCATATCAAAATATGAGTGAGCAAGATGGTGATGTAATAGGCATTACTTGGGATGTGCCTGTTATTTATATTTTTACGTTACTTTTGGTTACTTTGGGGTTATAACATGTAATTTTTGAGAACAGTTCTTGAGTGCTTACCAGGCTCTGTGCCCCTTTATGGTCATGATGTCAGTTATCCTCATAGCAACCTATGAGGTGCCAGCACTGTTATCATAACTGAGGCCCAGGAAGGTTTTTAAAACTTTGTTCAAGTCCCAAAGGTAGAAAATGGCAGAACCAGGATTTGAACTTGGGTCAATTTAGGTCCAGAGCTGAGCTCTTAAATGCCAGACTGCTGTCTCTGCTTATTACTAATAACCGAACTTTGGACAGGTGCCTCACGAATGATTGTGACATTCCAGCGAGTTTTGACTTGGCCTAGACTCACTAGTCTAAAACTTCTGTGCTCTCTTCTGGCTCTGAAGACCAGTGAGCCAGCAGTTCCACGTCCAGGTGTCTCCTACGCACCTTGGAACTGTTCATTCTCTGTTGATTCAGTTGACAAATATTTATTGAGTACTAGCTATAAATAGTAATCACATATTGAATATTTAGGTGTTGTGAACCAAGCCAAATGTGTTAACCTCAATTACCCCCTTGAATTCTCACAGCCCACCTTTGTAAGTACTGTTTTTATCACTCTAGTTTCATAGATGGGAAAACTGAAGGTTTGAGGGCTTAGGTATGGCACTTACTCAAGGTCACACACATTTGGTTAGTGGAAGTGTCAGGATGGGATCCTGCCAGCTTCCAGAGCCTTCACAAACCTGTGCTTTGTTGCCTTGGCCACTGTTCCAGGCATGGGGACATAGCTGGGACTAAGGCAGGACTGCCCCGCCTTCAAACAGTTGACATTCTAATAGAGGCGGGATAGAGAAAATGATTAATTGCACTCAATTGTTATAGTATGTATAGCTGTTACAGTATAGCTGTAGTATAGTATAGCCGTTATAGTATAGTAAATGCTGGAGGGCTAGGAGCAGGGTGTGTGCGAGGAAACTGGCTAGATCTGGGGCTCTGGAGGGCTTCCTTGAGGAGGCGTCTTGAACTGAGTGTGGCAGCCTGAGTGTGGAAGTAGGGTGTAGGAGAAAGTGTGCTATGAGGAGAAAGGCGTCAGGGGCGTGCTGGCTGGTTGTGTCATTCAGTCTTGGCGGTAGCCTTGTGAGATTGGGAGGGCTGCCATATATCCATTCATCCGGTTATTATGAGAGCCCACTATGTGCCAGGCCCTGTTTCTAGTGCTGGGGCCAGTCCTAGCCCTTTTGAAGTTGACAGTAAAGGGGGGAGACAGATAATATAGAAGATAAATATGTACATATGTGGCATATTAGGTGGTGCTGAGAGCTGATGAGAAACTATAAAGCAGGGACAAGTGGCTGGAGGTGTCTGCAGAGGGCATTTGGCATTCTCACAAAGTGACCAGGGAAGGCGTCCCTGAGGTGACAACGGGCAGAGATCCAAAGAAGGGAAGGGGGCTGCAGGCTCTGAGGCAGGGGCCTGGAGCCAGAGCAGAGTGCAAGAGGGGTGAGGTCAGAAAGGGGGTGAGGACCAGGGGTATAGGCCTCAGGCTGCGGGGTTTACATAGGCTTTTACTTTGAGAAGGGAGCTCAGTGGAGGGTTTTGAGCAGGGAAGGGACAGGATCTGACTTAGGTTCAATACAATGCCTCTGGCTGCTGTGTGGAGAGTAACTGAAGGAGGCAAGGACGGCAGGAGGCCAGAGAGGAGGTGAAGTGACTGGCGCGGGTCAAGGGTAGAAGCAGTTGGCCAGGGGCAGAAGAGGTTGGCTTCTGGACATATTAGGAGGTAAAGCCCACCAGGATCAGTTGATGGGTTGGATTTGAGGTGCGAGAATCAAAGGTGTATCCTAGATTTCTGCTTGGGCACCTGGGCAGATGGAGTTACAGATTTTGGAGGTTAGATCGGGGGCTCCATACAGAACAGGTTAGGTTTTTGAAGCCTTACAGACATGCAACATGTCAAGGAAGCAGTGGGATATGAGTCTAGAGTTCAGGTAGGTCTAGGCAGGACATAAATTTGAAAGCCCACGACTAGGTAGGATCACTACGGGAGTGAATCAGTGGAAATAAAGTCCGAGGGCAGCCCTGGGGTTCTTCAATGGAAGGAGCCAGGGAAATGCAGAAACTACACGGTGGCCAGTGAGGTGGGAAGAAAACCAGTTATGTGTCCTAGAAGCAAAAGAAGTGTTTCTAGTAGGATGTGACCAACGATGTCCAATGCTCCTTTAGGCCATTTAAGATGAGGATGAGAATTGACCATCTCGTGTAGCAACGGAGAGGTCATTGTGCCCTTGAGGAGAACAGATGAGGGTAGTAGAGCCAGGAGACATGGCTTGACAAGAGGCTTGGGACAGATGCAGCCTGATTCCCCTGGTCCCAACCTTTCTCTTGCCCAGACAGGGGCCCCCAGCGCAGCAGCCATTCCCCTCACTGCCCCGGGCTTCCCTGCCCCACTCACGGCACTCCTGCTCTCCCCAGACCTGTGCTTGCCCGGGGCGAGTCAGGGCTCTCCTGTCTGCTGGGCCCCCTCCAGGCCCTGGGAGGCCGCCACTGGAGCCCTGCCTCTTCCTGGCAGGGAGCATCGAGTACAGCTGTCCGGCCTCCAACGAGTGTGAGATCACCAAGCGGAGACGCAAGGCCTGCCAGGCCTGTCGCTTCACCAAGTGCCTGCGGGTGGGCATGCTCAAGGAGGGTGAGCGCTGGGCAGGGGCCTTGGCGAGGGCTGGGCTGGGGCCTTGGCGAGGGCTGGGAGAGTTGGGCACAGGGGGCCCGAGAGGGCAAGGCCTGAGAAGTTCGGGTGGAATGGACTGGGCAGGAGGTTCCACAGAGCAAGCCACCCCCAGCTTCATGGACATAGCCCTGTCCTACAATTCAAGGGGTACGTCTGGACCGTGTCCGGGGTGGGCGACAGAAGTACAAGCGGCGGCCAGAGGTGGACCCACTGCCGTTCCCAGGCCCCTTCCCTGCTGGACCCCTGGCAGTAGCTGGAGGCCCTCGGAAGACAGGTGAGTGCTGTGGGTCCTTGGAGCGCTAGGGTCGGGTGGGGCTAGGACACAAGAGACCTATCTGGTGTCATTCATCTAGGTTAGTAATTTTGGGCACTGGAACCCAAATTTTCCCTTCATCTATTCACTTATTCATTTCCTCCAAGAAGTATTTCTGAAAATACCTTTTCTGTGTCAGTCCCTGAGTAGTACCACTGGGGATGGGGACAGGTTTTGTAACACTCAGAACCTGTCCACAAACAGACTGGCTTCCCCTGGGAGATAGGTAGAGCCCTTCCCTGAGGTGTCTGACCCTGCAGGCCAGTGGCTGTTGAGGAAGGCCACAGGGGGACTGACTCTGGGAAGATGCTTGACCCTGAAGAGCCTCCTGGTTGATGAATTCCAGTTCCTCGAATTCCAGTTCCTCTTCCAACTGTCACTGCAGCCCCGGTGAATGCACTGGTGTCCCATCTGCTGGTGGTGGAGCCGGAGAAGCTGTATGCCATGCCTGACCCAGCGGGCCCTGATGGACACCTCCCAGCTGTGGCTACCCTCTGTGACCTCTTTGACCGAGAGATTGTGGTTACCATCAGCTGGGCCAAGAGTATCCCAGGTAAAAGGCCAGGTGATGCGAGGCTTCCCCCAGTGGGCCAGGCCATGCCTGGCCGTAGTGCACCTGCTCAGCCAGGTCTGCTCCCCACTGCCCTCCAGGCTTCTCGTCACTGTCGCTGTCTGACCAGATGTCAGTACTGCAGAGTGTATGGATGGAGGTACTGGTGTTGGGTGTGGCCCAGCGCTCACTGCCGCTGCAGGATGAGCTGGCCTTCGCTGAGGACCTGGTCTTGGATGAAGAGGGGGCGCGAGCAGCTGGCCTGGGGGAACTTGGGGCCGCCCTGCTGCAGTTGGTGCGGCGACTACAGGCTCTGCGGCTGGAGCGGGAGGAGTATGTTCTGCTGAAGGCCCTGGCCCTTGCCAATTCAGGTGAGTCTGGGTAGGCACTGACAGGTCTCCTTTAGGCCCTCCATAACTTTGATGGTGGCACAGCCCCATTTTGTGGACAAGGAAAACTGAGGCATAGGGAACAGAGACTTGCTGAAAGCCACAAAACAAGGCAAAGGCAGGGCTAGGAACTGCACATAGGATTTTGAGCCCTAGTGCCACCATACTTACGTGGAAAGGTGAATGATTTAGAGGAAGGAAGGTAGGGAGGACAAAATGGAGCCATAATTGAGAGAAAAGGTGGGCCCTGGCTCAGGGGTAGGAGCCATGAGTGGTGCCTCAGTCAGCCAATCAGCAAATCTGTGTCTGGCTCCTCTGTAGGCCCATCCAGCAGTACCCAAGCAGACGTGGGCTCTGCCCTTCCTGGAGATGGCCCATGCCAACAGTTCTTTCCCCTCTCCTTGCAGACTCTGTGCACATTGAAGATGCTGAGGCGGTGGAACAGCTGCGAGAAGCTCTCCATGAGGCCCTGCTGGAGTATGAAGCTGGCCGGGCGGGCCCCGGAGGGGGTGCTGAGCGGCGGCGGGCAGGCAGGCTGCTGCTCACGCTACCGCTCCTTCGCCAGACAGCTGGCAAAGTGCTGGCCCATTTCTATGGGGTGAAGCTGGAAGGCAAGGTGCCCATGCACAAGCTGTTCTTGGAGATGCTCGAGGCCATGATGGACTGAGGCAAGGGGTGGGCATGGATGGGGGCGCTGGCAGGACCCGCCCAGCATGGGGTCCGCCCCAAGGGGGCAGAGCTGGGGTCTGGGCAGTGCCACAGCCTGCTGGTAGGGCCAGGGCAGTACCATCAGCCCCTGGGAGCAGGCCCTACGCCCTCCCCTCCCCCTTCCTCGGGGGTGTTAGAAGCTGGGAATGTGTGCGCCCAGGCTCTGGGCATAGTGCTGCCCCTTGCAAGCCATAACATGCCCCCAGAGTGTAGGGGGCCTTGCGGAAGCCATAGGGGGCTGCAGGGGATGTGGGGAGGGGGCAGAAGCCTGATCTCAGGGAGGGAAGGGAGTGGAGGCCACAGTCTCCCAGTGGGTGATGCTTTTGCTGCTGCTTAATCCGACCCCCTCTCTAGAGCAGAGGGGTATTTGGAGAGCAAAGGCCCCTGCCCCCTTCGCTCCTCTCATCATTTGCATTGGGCATTACTGCCCACCCCTTCAAGCAATAACTCCAAGCAGGCTCCAGCTCCTGGACCCCTGGGGTGGCCAGGGCCCCCCATCAGCTCCCACCCAGCCTCCTCAGGGGGTAGGGAAAGCACTGCCTCTATGCCCTGCAGAGCAATAACACTATATTTATTTTTGGGTTTGGCCAGAGAGGCGCAGGGACATGGGGCAAGCCAGGGCCCAGAGCCCTTGGCTGTACAGAGACTCTATTTTAATGTATATTTGTTGCAAAAAGAAACCGCTTTTGGTTTTGAACCTTTAATGAGAAAAAAATATATCGAGCTCAAGAACACTGTGTGGTGTGTCACTGGGTCAAGAATTGGGGATACACGTGACAAAACTAACAGGAAATACACAAACAAAGCTACACATGGTCACAGAATGAAAAACTGGTGCCTGGCTCGATTAAGTCTCAGTTTCCTCGGAACTCAGCAGCATGTTGGGGATCCCGCGGCTGATGGGGAACATCCGACCAGACTCCGGGCATTGCAGGGTGCCCTCCAACACTTCCACCTTCGGGGAAGAGGGGAACAGAGCTGAGCACCGGCAGCCTGTGGGGGTGGCTGGCTGCGAGGAAGGGGAAGCAAGTGATGGGCCAGTTCTCACCTCCAGCAGCACGTGGTGCATTTTCCTCAGAAATGTCTCATCTTGCTCATACCCCTGAATCGGCCCTTTGGGCACCTCGATCAGACGCAACTGTAGGCAAGAGGCCTAAATCATCTCTGGGGATCCCAGACCCTGGCCTGGTGCAGGGGGCTGCGGTGTGACCACCCCTACGCCCCACCCCACGCCAGAGTGTGCACGGGCAGGGGGAGGGTCCTCACGTGATCAGCCGCTTCCAGAAGCACCTCCCACTCAACCTTGGGTATCATACGCGCCACGAAATCCGGGTTGAACTCCACATTGTTGATGCGGACCTCGGTGGCCTGCGGGGCGGAGGGGTTTAGTTAGGCAGGAACCAGCGCCTGGTTTCCCTATCCATTCCAGAAGAGGGGCGCGAGACCGTCCCCGGGCGGGTACCTGGAGGCGCAGGGGTAAGCCACGGGGTCCCACCCCTCGCACATGCGAGCTCAGCAAGTTGTGGGTAAGCAGCTTCATGTCGCCACAGCGCTCTCGCCAGGCCGGAACCGGAAGAAAGTCGACACTCCTATTCGTCACTTCCGGGGCCGCTCTGCTCTCTATCCTATTAGACGGCTGGTAGGAGCGGAAGCAGCGAACTTGCTGGAACTTCTGGTGCGCGCCGGAGCCAAGATACAGCGTAAAGGCCTGGTCGGGTCAGGGGTAGCTACCGGAAGCATCCCTGTAGGAGGTTGCTAGGGCGCAGGCCCAGTGGTTTTGGCTGAGGCAAACCTCCACTCGCTACAAATCATGTACAATGCAAATCATATGTAAGACAGCCGCAATGCAGGGGCTTTCGTTGAATGCAAAATAAATATGTTGTACTCTTACACAGGCGCCTGACACCGTCGTCTCCCGCCCCCGCTTTCGGTTAAGGAACGGAAACACTGCCCCAATCTGTCAATTAGGCCCATCACCCCATCCTTGCATGCAAATAAGCTGCGCGGCTGCCGAAAGCTCCGCCCATTTATAACTGCGCCAATGGTCCAGCCCCAAATGCAAATAAGCCCAACGTCCTGGAAGCCCCGCCCCTGACGCGCCCCCCACCGTGGTGGAGGCGGCCTGCTGGGGCAGTTCGCTGAGGCTCCGCCTTTTGCAGGGTTCTGCTGCGGTTCGGAGCTCCAGGCCCCGCCTCCTGTCGTTGTCACTTGGTGGGGGCGGGGCAGTTGCGGCCACGGAGCTGGGCGTGTGATAGACGGGGATGTACGTCCTGGGACACCGAACCGGCTCGCTACTCGCCCGGGCAGCCGCCGTCCAGTGTGCGGCAGCGGCGGGAGCTAGAGCGTACCTGGAAGGAGGCCCAGAGTGGACACTTGGCAGGGTCCGCTGTTTCAGAAGCGCCGCTGCAGCTATGGCCCCTATCAAGGTGACCGCGGGCCTGGCCTGACCCCCTACCCCCTCCCATCCCTCCAAGGCCCTTTGTGCCACTGAAGGCAGTGGCCCCCAGCCCCAAACCCTGCTGGCCTCTCTCTTTCTTGCCCTACGCACCTCTCCCCGCCGTCCCCCTTATCCCCTCAACAAGACCCCGTGGCTGTCCGACCGTTCTCGCCAATTTTAAGGGCCTCCTGCACCATCTCTTGGGACGGTCCCCGAGGCTCTCCAGGCTTCTCTTCCACATCTAGTTTGCGACATCCTGTGATGGGTCTCCACCATTTTCAAGCGATTGAATACCATGGCTTCCCCCACCTTCTGGAACCTTCTCCTTTGCCCCCAGGGTCCCTTTTCTACCCCAATACATAATCCCCCTCCCAGCCATACCCTCCCGCATGCTTTTGTCAGGTTATTGGGCATCACTCTGATTCCCATTTTCTGAAACAAGTGTCTCATAGAGCCCTCACTGTACCTTCCCCATTCCACTCCACCCACAGCTAATTCCCACCCTTCTGCTTAGTCCTTCACTCCTCATCTTGAACCATTCCCAGCTCCTTAGAATTGCGTTCTCCACCACCTCACTCTTCTGAGACCCCCTCCTCCCTCTGTTTCATTCTACTCTCAACCTTTGGGCTTCTCAGAGAGTCTCTCCAACCCCTGACTTTCCCTTTTGTCTCCGTCCTGCCTAAAAGCCCTCACACACTCCCAGGTAGACCGGTGCTTCCCCCTTCAAGAGATTCCTTCTTTCATTCTATACCCCCTGGATGTAGGGACCTGCACCACCATCCCTTCCCCGCCTGCTGCTGCCCCCTCCCTTTTTCTCTTCTTGAGAGTGGGACACTCAGACCTGGCCAGGGGCCTCTCCCTCCATTCCGGTCTCCTCCTCTCCTCCAAAATACCTGCCCCTCCTCCATCTGCTCAATTATCCCGCTTCTTTCCAGTAACACAGCTTGTTTACTCAACTCCTTGCGACACCCTGGAGGCTTTCTTTCCCTTTTACTGTTGTTACCAATAGGTCCTCAAAAGGAATTGGGCCACCTTGAAATCTGGAGGATGTGGGGTAACCAGGCAGTCAGGGGAGAGGGGAGGGTAACAGGGAGGGGCCTCTGGAAACTCTGACAGGATTTTCCTGACTTTCGTCAACCCTGGCTCCACCAGGCACTGCTAGCTGGTCCTCCTACCAGGCCCTCTGTCCCCCTGGCTCTGATTTGCTGCCCTTCCCTTGCCCTCCCTACCTGCCCCCCCCCCACTCCCTGACCCTTACCTTGGAGTCCTTCCCTCTAGGTGGGAGATGCCATCCCATCCGTGGTGGTTTTTGAAGGGCAGCCTGGGAACAAGGTGAACCTGGCAGAGCTGTTCAAGGGCAAGAAAGGGGTGCTGTTTGGAGTCCCTGGGGCCTTTACCCCCGGTTGTTCCAAGGTGAGATCCTGCCCTTCTGGGTCTCAGCAGTTGGGATCTTGTATACCTGTTTGTATTGTTCATAAGTCTTCCACTTCATCCTGAGGCAGCTTGCAACAATAGTATGTAGATGATATGACAGTTAAAAAGCTATCAAGAGTGTTCAGAAAATAAGTGGAGGCTCTGAAAAGATAGTGGTACCAGGAATACAGGAGAAAGGGACCTGCTGTGAAATCCAACAGCTCTTATTGACCCTGCTGGGTGGCAGGCACTATAGAAGGTACTTGGGACTCAGGTAAATAAGACATAATTATGCCCATGGGAAGTTCATGGTCTTGACCACAGAACACTTAAGTGTGGATCTGAGCTTCCTACTGGCCAAGGCAAAAAGGAACTGTGGTTTACACAGTTCTCATTGTCTGATGAAAGGTATCAGAGAGGCAGTTTCCCCTTTCCTGAACCTTTGTTTCCCCTCCCCAGACCCACTTGCCAGGGTTTGTGGAGCAGGCTGGGGCTCTGAAAGCCAAGGGGGCCCAGGTGGTGGCATGTCTGAGTGTGAACGATGTCTTCGTGACTGAAGAGTGGGGAAAAGCCCACAACGCAGAAGGCAAGGTGAGGTGGGGGTCCTGCTTGGCTCAGGGGCCAGGCAGGAGATTTTTCTTGTGACCTTTACTTTCTCATTAGGTTCGGCTCCTGGCTGACCCCACAGGGGCCTTTGGGAAGGTGAGTGTACCCCCAACCCCCACCCTACCAGGCAATCCCTGTGCCAGGCCTTAGAAACAGGGACTTGGAGGGACATGGCCAATGTAGGGAGCTGGGCGGCTTGGCCTGTTCTGGGGGTTTCTGACCCTTTTCTCTGCCTCTCAGGAGACAGATTTGTTACTAGATGACTCGTTGGTGTCCCTCTTTGGGAATAGACGGCTCAAGAGGTAAAAGTGAGAGGGTTCTCTGTGGGGTTCCCCTGCCACCCCCCCCCCCATCTCCATTCCCAGCCTCAGGTTGTTGTAACTGGCCCTGCCCTTTTTCTGGCAGATTCTCCATGGTGATAGATGATGGTGTAGTGAAGTCCCTGAATGTGGAGCCTGATGGCACAGGCCTCACCTGCAGCCTGGCCCCCAACATCCTGTCACAGCTCTGAGGCCCTGGGCCAACATACTCCTGAAACCCTTCCTATTTTCATCTGCCCAGTCAAGGGCAGAGGGCCCAAGCTCAACCTCAGCTGGGCCACCCAATTGGAACCTTGGCCAGATTTCTGCAATAAACAAACACTTCTGGTTCACATCTGTCTCCTTGATTTTGAATCGTTGATTTGCTAAGTCCAAGGCCTTAAGACACTCATAGTTGTGGGGGTTGTGGGGTTGTGGGGGTAACGGGCAGGCAGGGGCTAAAAGGGGGATTAATATAGGAGACCTTGATTTAATTTAGGAGGTAATCAGGTAAGGCTTTTTTTTTTTCTTAAGGTTTTGGGGAAGGGGAACAGGGACTTTATTGGGAAACAGTGTGTTTTTCCCAGGGCCCATCAGCTTCAAGTCAAGTTGTCCTTCAATCTTAGTTGTGGAGGGCGCAGCTCAGCTCCAAGTCTCAGCTCCAAGTCCAGTCGCTGTTTTCAATGTTGGTTGCAGGGGGCGCAGCCCACCATCCCATGCGGGAATTGAACCAACTACCTTGTTGAGAGCTCGTGCTCTAACCAACTGAGACATCCGGCTGCCCCAGTAAGGCCTCTTGAAGGAGGTGTTATGAAGCATCAGTGTACAAATGGAGAAAGGGCTAGTGGTCTGAAGAGCAAGGGAAGGAGCGTCTATGCAGAGGGAGCACATCGGGAAAGGCCCTAGGCAGACAAGAGCTTGGCTCACACCCAGAACTTTTTCATTTGATCTTTGGGTGCTGGTTGATCTCACTTAGACCATAAACCCTAGGGTAGGAACTTTGACTCTAAACACCACCCCCCTCTCCCCCGGCCAAGCCCCAGCCCCACCATTTTTTCAGACTGTTGAACCCCCTCCCCGGAGCACCCACATCCCAGGAAGGATCTTTGGTCCTTGGGACCATCTGACTGGCAGAAAGAGCTTCATTAATAGAGGCAGTGCTGGTTAAGTCCAGGAGAGCTCCCTGGAAGAAGAGACAAGGTGAGCTGTGGACGGGAGAGGATGGTGAGGCCCTAAGCAGTGGTTGGGGTACTGTGAGGGTCTGGGGACGTTGCTTTCTGCAGGCCCTGCTTTTGGGCCTTTGCCTTTTGGCCCTGGGAAGCCATGTGCTTGGCAGTAAGCAGCGATTATCAGGCCCCTGCTGTGTTTAGAGCTCACAGCCTAAGGGGGCAAGTGCATCAGGTGTAGTAAAAATCCTCACTGACTAGCCTGTGGGATGTGTCAAATGGAGCGCAAATAAAATCAGGCGGCTTTGGCTAGAAATAAATGATAAAGATTTATTCAAGGATCTTAGGGTTTATAGACCGGAGACACAACTAGGCAATACCCAGAGTGTTCCGAAGAAGAAAGAAAAGCTGAGGGTTCTGAGAGTAAAAAGTACATTCTTGAGGAGAATGGATCCTGCATTCTTAGCTTCTGGTTTGTCCGAGATAGTAATCTGTGTGACTGGCGTCTGGATAATGGATGTCAGGTGGTCTGGATAGTGAACATTCTTTCCTTCGTCCTTTAGTGGGTAATCAGAGGGTTATCTGGAGGCTTGATGTGTATGCATGCCTCGGAGAGATGGTGGGAGATATGGTGCATTTGGTTCCAAACCAGAACCACAACAAAGTGAGTCCTCATCTTTTTGCTGGTGGAAGGTCTTATAGTCAACTTGTAAAAAATGCAACACCCATGAAGTGCAATGAAGCGAAGTGTAATAAAATGAGGTGTGCGTGTATATCCAGGCACGGAGGCAGGTTTGGAAAGTTCGTTTTCCCAGGTCAGTTAGAACAAGAATAAAATTGTTTCCTGGCACTTCAACCTACTTGATTTTAGGAATTTAGCCACTTGAGTATAGTGACTTCATTTCAGTTCTTCACTCTATTCCTCAGGTGTGAACTCTTGCCGCCCTGTGATAGCACAGAGAGGTTAAGGAAGGGCCTGGCTCATTCAGCCACTGAAAAGGAGTTCAGATTTGAGCCAGTCAGCCAGCTTCCGGGGAGCTTTAGTCACTGTGGTGCTGCCCTGCTGTGGTCCTGTCAGCACCAGGCTCCCTGCCCTGCCTGGCTATCTGCAGGGGCTCAGAGATGTCTAGGGCAGGCCACACTCACTGTGAGGTCAGGGAGAAGGTCAAGGAAAGGCCTTTTGGAGACACGGCCCTGAGGCAGTGTGATTGGTGCCCCCGGCAGAGGGAACAGTGTGGCCATAGGTACAGAGGGTGGAACAGCCCCACGTTGCTGCTGCACACAGGACAGCTAAGGCAGAGAGGGTGCTGGGAGGGAGGGGGACTTTTAAGACTTGGTAAGCCACTTACCTTTCCTCCTGTGGGCACCTCAGGCCAGGGAAGGATATCTGCAGGGCAGTGTTGGGTTAGATTCGTACCTGGGCTTCTGTGTGGAGGTAGAACTGTAGTGGGGGCGAGGGGGAGGAAGTGAGACACCAGGTGGGCAGTGCAGGGAAGAACTGATGACTGAGTGACATCCCACAGGTGGGGACTGATACCTGGGTACCTGTTGGGTGTTGGGAGGTAGGGGGTCTGGGGGGCACTGGCTGGAGGTGAAAGGGCTGGGTGTTGGGCTGGTGTCCATGTGGATGGGGCACTCAGCAGGGGTGACCACCCACCCACCTTTAGTTCTCTCCCACAACCTGCCATCCCTTGGGGTCCTGGGCTGGGGCAGGACAGGGAGCTGACCACTCCTTTGTGTCACAGCGCTGTCCTCGACTTGATGGTGGAAAGGCCCTCTCTTTTGTGGACACCGTGTCTCTCTTTTTTTTTTTAAAGATTTTATTGGAGAAGGGGAACAGGACTTTATTGGGGAACAGTGTGTACTTTCAGGACTTTTTTCCAAGTGAAGTTGTTGTCCTTTCAGTCTTAGTTGTGGAGGGCGCAGCTCAGCTCCAGGTCCAGTTGCCTTCTAGTTGCAGGGGGCACAGCCCACCATCCCTTGTGGGAGTCGAAACCGGCAACCTGTGGTTGAGAGGATGCGCTCCAACCAACTGAGCCATCCCGGAGCTCAGTGGCAGCTCAGCTCAAGGTGCCGTGTTCAATCTTAGTTGCGGGGGGCGGAGCCCACCATCCCTTGCGGGACTCAAGGAATTGAACTGGCAACCTTGTGGTTCAGAGCCCACTGGCCCATGTGGGAATCGAACCGGCAGCCTTCGGAGTTAGAAGCACGGAGCTCCAACCGCCTGAGCCACCAGGCCGGCCGACACCGTGTCTCTTAATCCGCCTGTCACACAAAATGAGGAAACTGAGGCATAGCGCTTCCCCCACAGTCACCTGTGTGCACACCAGTGAGTGGTCTCGAGCACCTGAAAGCCCAGGGTGAGAGAGCGTCCGAGTGGGCGGCTGCACCCCTGCGCCCTTTTTCCTCTTCCCTGCGGCAGACCTCACGCCACTCGGGCAGATCTTTGCTCTCAGAGCAAGTCCAGTGTCTATACTGCCACTCAGCTGCCTCTGTTTCCTCTCCTCCTGGCCTCTTACCTGGCTGGCTGAGGCCCAGCTAGGCCTCTGAGAGGAAGCGTCCCCTCCAGGGTCCTGTTGCCACTGGCTGGACCTTTAGGCCAGGATGAGGGGCTTCCAGGGCTCGGGTGGCCCCTTCAGCCAGCAAGAGAGTTGGGTGTGGGTGGAGGTGGGGCTTCGGACTCGGTGGCCCTGGCTGCTGTCCATATGGCTCAGCTTGATGGGGTGGGTGTGGGGGTGCCCTGTGAGCTGCTCCGGGTGCTGGAAGGCCCCAGATCGAATGGCAAAAGAACATGGCAGAGCTCCTGGCAGACAGGCCAGGTTTCAGGCCTATAAATAAGGGATGCCAGGCCATGGTGGCCTGGACCAGTGGATTCTGGAGGCGGAGGCTGTGACTGGCAGAGCAGGGGGCATGATCTTCATGGGCTGCTTGGTGGCCAAACGGCCAATGTTAAAACCAACCAACCAGCCCACCCACCCATGCACCCTGAAACAGCCTACCAACACATCCCCAAATAAAACACCTGCCTGTCCTGACCTGTCCAAGGCCACAGCAACCCCACCTAGAAAGCCAAGGGTTTTACTCAGCATCCATGGTTCTGGGCCTTTTCTGGGCCAAGAGTTCCTTTGAAGTACTAAGAGCAATGCCTTCTTCCTTAGAAAATGCATGTTTGTACACATGTGTGCACATATGCACACATGGATACCTAATGTTCTTTAACGGTTTCAAGGAACACCCGAAGTCCTTCAGAAGTTCTAGGGGGGCCTCTATCCCCGCCTGAAGGCCTCATAGCAGAGTAGCGTCACTGGGCTTTGGGCTGAGACCACCAGACTGAATTTGACCTGCTACTGAAAAGCTGGTGACCTTGGGCAGGTGATTTAGTTTTTTCTGACCCCACTTCCCTCATCTTTAAAGTGAGGATGATGTGGGGGAATAAATGAGACAATTTACATAGAGCATTTGGCACAGTGCCTAGCACACAGTAAATGCCCAATAAATGGTTATAGAAAGAAAAATAAAAAGAAGCCCTGCTCTCCACCATGCAGCCTGCATGTCCATAGGGAAAAGCTAGGAGTGTGGAGAGAGGTCCAAACCCAGTCCTGTCACTGAGGATTCCTGTGGCTATGGCTCCATCGGTCTTTCTCCTCATCAGTATCAGGGGGCTAGTGACTCTCTTATTGTCCATTGTCTCTAGGCCCCCAGGACCCTCCAGAAGTTATCTGGTGCCTGAAGTCTCACCCTAAGAAGCTGGGAAGATGTCTCCAGGGGCATCTTTGCCAGGCCCTAGAGAATCAAATCTGAGCTTCTGAGAGAAAAAGAGGGTCAGAGGAGTCCCAGCCTAGACTGGCTTGGGTACAGCCACACAGGCGCCATGATCAGAGCCGTGGAGGCTACTGGCCCCAAGGGAACACACCCTGCTGGTGGAGGTTGGGGTTTGGCCACACAGGCACTGAGAAGTAATAGTGGAGAGAGAAAAATGTGAGTATGTGTTTATGTAACTTAGGGAAACACTGTGTGAATGCACATTCATGGTAGTAATGAGCGTGCATATCAATCTGCAAGGTTATTTATATTTACATCAACTCCCTGCTTGATCTGGCAATCGTATCTTTTTACTTAACACAGGTAAGTTGCCCTGCTCAGGATGGGGAACACAGGAGATACTCAACACATGTTTTGGGAAAGAGTAAAAAGTGATGGAAGGGAGGGAGAGAGAAAGCTATCCTTTTCCCTGCTTAGCTCACAGATATGGAATAGGAAGGTTGATAATCTAGGGCCAGTGTGGCAGCTCCGTAATTATTAGGGACCCACGTTCCTTCCATCTTGCTGCTCTGTCATATGGCTTCTGCTTCACAGTCCGTTGTGGCTACTTGAGTTCCAGCCATTACAGCCATAGTCCAGCCAGCAGGAAGGGGGAAATGGGGAACAGGAGATAAAAGACTTCTTTTAAAAAGGGTTTCTGGAAGCTGCCACCTATCATTTCCACTTATATCTCATTGGCCTTATATCTCCCAGCCTCTGTCCCTGCAACCTTGGTGTCCATAGTCACCCCAGTTTCTTAATTTTGGGTCCTCCAAGCTCCTGCCTCTTCAGCATCTCCCTGACAGTGTTTATCACCCGAGACGCCCCTCCTTTTCCTCTTCTGCCCAAATCGCTCTACTCTTCAAAGCCTCAGGTCAGTCCTGTTTGCGGAGGATGACAGCTTGTTCCTGGTCCCTTTCTGGAACTGGTCCATATGGCCCACACCCTCAGCTTCGTTAAAGATGGAGTTTTTTGACATATGATGTACGTATCATAAAACTCACCCTTTAAAAGCATACAATTCAGTGGCTTTCAGTCTATGCACCAAGTTATGCAACCACCACCACTACAAAGATGGATTTATAATCTCAGTGATTTCTCCTAACATGAAGCTGCTTGTCTCTTCTGAGCATTGCGATTATGTAGTTACGAAAGGCACATTCAGACCCTTGGGCGTTCCACTTGCCCTGTGCACCCCCACAGTCACATCAGGTGTCTGGCATCCAGGGGCTGTTTGCTGAGAGTCATCAGGGGACAAAGTGGTGAGAACAGGTCAGGCACGGGCCCCACTGGCATCACTGCAGGACCAACTCCAGGTCCCCAGCATGTGTTCTGATGGAGTTGCAATGCCATGAAGCTCTGGTTCCCACCTCAATGTGCTCACAGTTAGTGGGGGCGCCAGCCCCTGGATGAGTGTTTGCAGTCAGCACCGTGGAGCTGTAGCCCAGGTCAGGGAGCTTGGGGCATTACAGAGAAAGGACCCTGCCCACAACTCTACCCTCCTTGGAAGTAAGGGAGGGACAAAATGACTTCTAGCTGTGTGACTGAAAAATGAATAGGCGATAGCCAGGTAAACACAGGTGGGGAGGGTGTTCCAGGTGGCAAGAACAGCCTGTGCTAAGTCCTAAAAGTAAAAAAGATGATCGAAGTCTGGACTGAGTAGAGCAGGTGAAAGCAGAGATGGGATTTTGTCCACAAGCTGTGGCTCAGTTGGGTTTTCTTGGTGGACGTCTGGGTGTCTCCAGTATTTGGCAAGGGGCAGCTTCAGACACATTTCTATTTTCGTTTTCTCTTGGGCTCCTTCCTCAGTGCATGTTCCCAAATGCCAGTATTCTGGGTCAAAGGGCTGTGGCAGTTTTATTGGTCTCTGGAAACTCTGAGGCCATTTTGAGGGCTGTCAGCGATGAGTGCATATGCTTCTCTCTCCGCCTCCAACACGAGTTTTACTGCCTGGATTTGTTTTTGCTAGCTTAATGGATGCTTAATGGTACCTTGGAGCTGTCTTTAATGTGTGTCTTTAATTACGAGGGAGGCCGGCAACCCCAGGTCTTGGAGCTGGGTCTCCCCAGGCTTGCTAACTGGGTGCTAGATTCCAGCCTTGCTCTCCTGCCAGACAGCAACAAGGCAGTGGGAGGGAAGACGATGCAGTTTTCAGAGTCTGAGGACGTCGGTTTACCCTCAGGCCCCCTACTTACCCCATCCCCCTTTGAGCCTCACTTTCCTTGTCTCTGAAATAGGAAGTCATTTGTTCAAAACCATTAATTTGGCTGCTTTCTATATCTTGGCTCCACCACTTCCTGGTTGTAGGGTCTTACGTAAGTGACTTAACCTCTTTGTGTGTCAGTTTCTTCATCATAAAAGGGGGATGATAATAATAGTACCGGTATTTTACAGCTGTGGAGGGGATTCAGTGATTAATACATGCACAGAGCAGAGCTGGCACAGGTAAGTGGTCAGTAAATGTTGGCTCTCTCATGGTTTCTGTGGCTTGTGTCCAGACTGTAGCCGTGGATGGCCCGACAACGTCTCAGCCCTCAGGGAGCTTCCACTCCAGTGGGGAACAAACAAAGCAAACAAGGGAAGATACAGAGTGGAATAAGGCAGCGTTGAATAAACTCAAAAAGTTGGGAGGCTTTGGCTAGAAATAAATGATAAAGATTTATTCAAGGGTCTTAGGGTTTATAAACCGGAAACACAACTAGGCAATATCCAGAGTGTTCCAAAGAAGAGAGAAGAGCTGAGTTCTTAGAATAAAAAGTACATTCTTGAGAAGAATCAGTCCTGCCTTCTTAGCCTCTGGATTGGTCTGAGATGGTTCCTCTAGATGACCGGTGGTCTGGATGGTCTGGATACTGGGTGTCTGGTGGTCTGGATAGTGAATACTCTTTCCTTAGTCCTTCGGGGGTAATCAGAGGGTTATCTGGAGGTCTGATGTACATCCAGGCATTGACTCAGGACTGAAAAGTTCAAAAGTTTAAGCTCCCAGGCTAGTTAAAGCAAAAACAGAATCGTTTCCTTGTGCCTCAACCTACTTGAGTTTAGTAATTTAGCAGCTTGACTATAGTGACTCCATTTTATTTCTTCAATGTTTCCCTTTTGATCAAGATTTTTTCTCTCAGAAAACATCATAAATTAAACAAAACATTTTAAAGTTGCTCGATGCCAAGGTGCCAATGCCTTTCTTGGGTCTATCGTGTCCCCTGGAGAGGGGATATGGGCCAGAGACATCTATGGGTCTTATAACCAGCTCAATATTTGCGCCAATTTTTAGGTTGAAGTATTAGGAAAGGACCCATTAAGACATTATTATTATATATTGTTTCTGAAACCAGTCTCAATCCTGAGAATAGGTCAGTTCAGTTAGACAGTGGTCTCTCATTTCAGGCGGTGCTGTTGAAGGTGGCTGGCTCCCTAAGTTAGGCCTGTGGTACAAGCAGTCAGGTATTTAACATGAGGAAACAAAAGAAAAGCAATAGTTAATAATTATAGTTAACAATGGTTAACTATAATCCTAGTTTCTGAGTTCTGAAGGCAGCTAGTCGAGAAGATTTCTAGGTATCTGGCTTGAAGTATCTACCGATGGAGTGAAGGCAAGCAGTGACAATTTGATAGATTCTTCTGGTTTGCTGTTTGAATGTCTCTTGTGACTCTTCTGCCACAGGCGTGAAGATTGTGTGTGTATGAGCCCTTGTGATTTCTCTGAAGTTTATATCGAAGGTCATAGTGAGAGGCTGGAACTTGATTCAAAGTACAGGGAGAAGCCACTGGAGGGTTTAAAGAGGGAAGGGTCATAAGCCAGTTAATATTTTTAAACGACTCCTTGGGTGCTGGGTGGAGGCTGCCTGGAGGAGGACTGGTGCCAGCATCCCAGCTTTGGTAAGAGGCTTAGGGTGAGGCAGGGTGGGGACACCCTGGGGAGAGCAGGAAGGGAGAGTTGGCTAACAGTCAGGTAGTGGGGGGTTGGGCTCTCGTCAACTGCTGAAGCCCCGACGTCCTGGGCACCTGGCCTGGCACTGGGCAGATGGTCCTGGTCCCCGCCCTCCCAGGCCCTGGCTTCCCACTATCTCCTCTAACCTGTGCAGCTCATTTGGGCCACTGCCAGTCATTTTTGCTCTTTTCTAGCTCTGGCTCCACTATTTCTACCCCCAAATGGTTGGTGGGACAACCCACCCCATCTCAAACACTTGGGTGGGGAGGAGAGAGTCCCTCAGACCCAAAACCAGAGGGCCAGGAACCCAGAAGGCCTTGGAGCCTGTTTTTGTTTTCAGTTCTTGGGCTTAGGGCCCTGTACCAACTTGTTAGGGAGCTGGGCCCCAGCCAGGCTGCTGGGATGCTAGGCAGTGTTCTGGGCCCATCACAGATGGGGAGAAAAAAGCTGCTCTCTGACTCAGCCCTGGTTGGTCCCGGTCTCTGGCTGGACCTGGCCACCACCTACCCTGGATTCCCTGAGCCCCAGTGCCCTTCTGCTCTGGCCTTTGGGGTCAGACCAGGGCTCTCCAGAACTCACAACCAGAAGGGAACTGGGAGGTGGAGTCCTTTTACCCCCGCGCTGTGCAGATGGGAAGCTGAGCCCCAGAGGGAGGACACTGCAGGGAGACAGCGGCAATTGACTACATTGTCTGTTTGTCTGCTGTCTTTCTCTGCTTCTTGCCCACCTTGTGGGTCCTCATGCCGGCTTCAGTGGGCACTGGACTCCCTTAAAAAATTGCCAGAAAAAGCCATCTGAGCAGGGCAATCATGATGGCACTGTTAGTAATAGCAAAAGATGTAAATATTTTAAATATTTGTCAACAAGACAGTTTAAATGATGGTGGGATAGCAACATGGTAGAATATACTACACAGCCATTAAAAAGGCCAAGGCCAATGGTTCTGAACAGAAATGAAACAAATTGCAAAATAGATTGAGAAGCAAGGAGGTGCACGGCTGTGGGTGTGGTTGCAACCACCCATTCTAGATGGACACAGGCAGCTGAATCTCAGAAGCACACCAAATGCTAAGGGGGGATCAGGGCCTGGGGGATAAGAGTGATGACAGGGAGACTTGGTTTTTTTCTCTATACCCTTATGCACTCTTTTCTTTTTTATAAATTAAAGTTTATTGGGGTGACAATTGTTAGTAAAGTTACGTAGATTTCAGGTGTATAATTCTGTAATACATTATCTATATCTCACATTGTGTGTTCACCACCCAGAGTCACTTCTCTTTCCATCATCATATATTAGACCCCGTTTACCCTCTTCTAGAGACCCCCCCCACCCTGAGGCACTCTTGATATTTCTTTTTTCTTTCTTCGTTTTTTTAAAGAGGGAGCAGCTCACAGTGGCCCATGCGGGGATCGAACCGGCAACCTTGGTGTTATTGGCACCACGCTCTAACCAACTGAGCTCACTGCTCACCCCACTCTTGACATTTTTGATCACGTATCTGAAAAATCTTATGAAGGAAAAATCTACCCAAAGGAGAGGGACCACTTCCAGCCTCTGATGAACGCCCTCCACAGCTAACTGAGCATCAAAATCCCAGGATCTCTGCGTCAGTGGATGAGGGAACCCCTCTGAAGCCTCCTCCCACCCCCATGCCCCCAACCGCCCCAACTGCCTGACTCAGCTGAACCAAGTCAGAGAACCAGACTGATGTGCAGCCAGGCGTGTCTGGAGTGACGGATGTGAGAGCAATTGGTGACACGGCCCCTGCCTCTGCGGAAGGGTGTGCAAGACTCGGAGACATTGAGCAAGGCAGGGGCCATCGGTGGCCAGGAGATGAGGCCCGGTCATCAGGCTCTGAGAACCCCAGCAGGTGCTCTGGAGGACTTCCTGGGCTGGAATCCCCAGGGAATGCAAACAGAAGATTCACAGATGGTCAAATTAGGAGGAATCCTTGATCTCATTAATACTAAACGTAATAACCACCCCAGGGACTATTCAATGAACGCTCCTGGAATCCTCATGACAACTTTCTAAGAGGATAATACTCATTTCAGATGCATCTCGGGAGGGTTAAACAAGGGGCCTCCTACTATTTGGGGGTTAAAGAGTGCTTTGCTGGGCGGTGGGGCGGGGGAACGCCGGTTAGGTCAATTGGTTAGAACGCGGCGCTCTTAACAAGGTTGCCGGTTCGATTCCCACAGGGCCACTGTGAGCTGCGCCCTCTACAACTAGATTGAAATAACTACTTGACTGGGAGTGGATGGGTCCTGGAAAAACACACTTAAATAAGTAAAAAATGTTTATTAAAAAAGAAAAAAAGAAAGGCCTTTGTACACCTGAAACTAATTTTAAAAAAAAAGAGTACTCCACTGTTGCCTCTGGGGTTTCCTTCTAGGCTGCTGACGCCCTTTCTGCAGGGTTTGATGCTTTTGAAGTGTGGGCACGTGCTGGCAATGACAACTATGTCAGCACTGCGGCCAGCCAGTAGTTACTCTACCGTGCAACCTGACTTCAGAGATTTAAATGTGAGAAATGAAGTGTCTTAGAATCAACGAAGCACAAATAATTTCTGAACTTTCCACTGGCCATGCTTCCAGCTGCCAAAGAGCCCTTGCACATTCTGTTCCTGCTGCCTGGAATGCCCTTCCTTCCTTCTCACTTTGCCTAATTAACCCAGTCATCCCTGATCTCAGCTCCGTCATCTAGCCCCTTCCAGAGGCCTTTCCTCACCATCCCCTTAAGTGAAATCTCTGCCCCACCCATGCACGCTGTACCATTGCAACGTTACACTTGGAGTGTGAGCGTGCTTTTTTTGGGTAGCTGTCTCCCAGGTGTACTGTGCATCCCACAGGGACAGGGACTATGTAGCTTATTATTATATCCCAGTACCCGGCACTGGAGTGAGCCGGTGAATGAAAGAATGAACAGAGAACCCACAGTCAGCAGTGGGGGAACAGGGAGGTTCCGGCCTGTTTGTCTAAGAGACACATGCTGCTGGTCTCTCTGCATTGAACCGTTTTCCTCAGAGGCCGAAGTTCTACCCACTTCTTTTACAGACAGGAAACTGAGGCCAGATGTCCTGTGTCTCAGTCCTGTGTGCGTAGAATATGGGGGAGGGTGGCGTTCTGAGGTGGCTTGCTGGGGGAGGTGGCATCTGAGCCAGGCTTCACAGGTTGGGCAGCAGTTTGGATAAGTTGGAGAAATATAAAGGAGAAAGAAAGCCGGCAAATGAGAAGATGCAGGTGTGGACCCTCAGACTTACCCTGCAAAGCTTGGAGCTTGCTCAGAGGCCCTGGAAGGTGCAAAGCCAAGGTCACTCTTTTGGGTTTCAAGTTGGAAATGGAGGCCTCTCTTCAGAGAGACGGAGGACTCGCCTGCCATTGTCCATCGAGTCTGGAGAGCTGTGGGCATTGCTCCTGGGGGGCCCCCAGCCCCACCATCCCCTGTTAATCTCCAGCCCTGCCAGAGATGCTGGGAGGATGCAGCGTGGCAAAGTGGGGGCTGAGGCAGGACTCTGGGGGTGCACAGGCCGGCACGCACCCGGAAGGAGGAAGCTGCAAGGGTGTCTGTGGCTGGGCCCGGGATCTCCCACTCGGGGACTTCCTCTTCCTTTCAGGGCAGGTATTGCTGCCGCAGTGGGGCCAACACCCTGACCCAGCATGGATGGGGGCAAGGGGCCCAGACTCAGAGACTTTCTGAGTGGGAGCCTGGCCACCTGGGTGAGGTAGCAGGTGGAAAGGGGCTGGGGAGGGGAAGTGAACAGTAGTGAGGGGCTGGTGTTGGGGTGGGGGAGGGTGGGGCAGAGTTGGGGTCTGAGGGGGGTGGACTCAAATGTGACGCTGAAGTCCAGGCAGCTTTGGGGCAGGAAAAGGGGTGCAGCCCTCAAGGGCCAAAGACATTCAGGAATTTGGTGAGGGGCGTTGTGTGGGCTCAGGGGGGCATGTCAAAGGGGTTTAGAATTCACTCTGTTGTTGGGGGGCTCCCATCTGGGCCAGTTGACCTGTCTTTGTTCCCCACAGGCACTGGGACTGGCTGGGCTGGTGGGAGAGGCGGAGGAGCCAGAAGGGGAAGAGGAGGAGGAAGGAGAGGGGCCTCTTTGTCCCGAGAAGAGGTTCTTGCGTCTCAGCGATGGAGCCCTGCTCCTCCGGGTGCTGGGTATCATGTAAGGGGCCAGACTAGTGGTCGGAGGGGAGGGGCCGGGACAGGTTGATGGGCAGAGCCTGGCTGAGGGGAGGCAGATCCTCATTACCCCTCCTACCCATCAACCCCTGTGTTCACAGTGCCCCCAGCTCCCGAGGGGGCCCTCGAGTGATCAGGGGCCATGATGGTCCTGAAGCTTGGCGGGTGCGTAACCTGAACCACCTGTGGGGCCGACTGAGGGACTTCTACCAGGTGAGGTGTCAGGAGGGGGAGGCTGAACCTGTGAGCACCCCCCCCCCGCCCCCGCAGAAAGGCCCCTCTCATATCTTTACCCCTCTGCCCCCAGGAGGAGCTGCAGCTGCTGATCCTGTCGCCAGCCCCAGACCTCCAGACTTTGGGGTTTGATCCCTTTTCAGGTGCTCTCTCCCACCACCCCTTCCCGCGGCTACCCCCTCCCCCTCCTTGTTAACCCCTTGTGGCTTGTGCCCTGCAGAGGAGGCAGTGGAGGAGCTGGAAGGCATCCTTCGGCTGTTGCTTGGGGCATCAGTGCAGGTGAGCAGGGGCGGGAAGGACAGGGTCCAGCTTTGGCTGCAGACGTAGGAGACTCCTGCGCCAGCCTTCCCCTTCCTTGTCTCGCTGCAGTGTGAGCACCGGGAACTCTTCATCCGGCACATCCAGGGCCTCAGCCTGGAGCTCCAGAGTGAGTTGGCTGCTGCCATCCAGGAGGTACGGCTTTGGACTGGCGTCACCACCTGGGGACACTGTGCTTCCCCAACTTCTTAGGCTGAACTGCTCTCCCTACTCACCCAGGTGACCCAGCCCGGGGCAGGCATGGTGCTGTCGTTGGCTGGGCCCGAGCCTGGGGAGCTGGCACCTCCAGAGCTGGAGATGTTGTCCCAGAACCTGATGGGGACACTATTGAGACTGGCACGGGAGCGTGATGTGGCGGCCCAGGTAGGAGGCAGCGGGGGCATCGAGGCCCAGGCGGAGGAATGGAAGGACCACCCCAGATGTGTGTGGGAGATGGGGGTTGAAGCCCAGGTGTGGGGCTGGAATTGGAGGTCTTGGGCCAGCAGGGCTACAAGAACCAGATTCAGCTTGTGGTGCTTGGGGGCAGATGTGTGGGGCATAGGATGGGTTACTTCTGACCCCTCACCCGTGACCTCTCCCAGCGGCTGGCTGAACTGCTGCTAGAACGAGAGCCAGTCCCCTTGTTGCCTGAGGCTCCTGCTAGAACTCCTCTGGAGGGCCCCTCACACCACTTGGCCCTGCAGCTGGCCAACACCAAGGCCCAGCTGCGGCGCCTGCGTCAGGAGCTGTGAGTATGGCAGGAGGCAAGGGGACCTGGGGGAGAGGGGCAGATTAGGCCTGGATGGGGGGCCCAGCCCCATGGAAATGGGTGGGATGAGGCCTGGGAAGGGCTGGTGTTTGCTAGTCCCCAGGCCCCTCCAGCGACTTTCTTCCAGGGAGGAGAAGGCCGAACTGCTGTTAGACTCTCAGGTGGAGATGCAGGGCTTAGAGGCTGAAATTCGAAGGATCCGCCAGGAGGTGCGCTCAGATGCTCCCCACCAGTGCCCTATTCCCTAACCCTCTCCCCACAACTCCAGCGTCCCATTGCCTCCCTGAACCGGCTCCTTCGCATCCCCAATCCCTGCGGCCTGCGTTGGCCGTTCCCAGCTCCGCAACATCTGGCCCAGGCTCAAGCGCTGTCGGGACAAGCCAAGCGGGCCGAGCTGTATCGCGAGGAGGCAGAGATGCTGAGGGAGCGGGCCAGCCGCCTGCCCCGCTTGCAAGAGGAGCTGCGACGCTGCCGCGAACGGTTGCAGGCGGTGGAGGCCTGCAAGGGCCAGCTGGAGGTGAGCGGGCAGGCGGGGCTGTGAGAGGTGGGGCTTGGGGAGGGGCGGGGTCTGGAGGCGGGCCTGCAGGGGATGGGGTGGTCCCTGAGGAGCGAGAAGGGAGAGTCAGGCCTTATGCAGGGAGCAGTCATGGCTAGGAAAAATGGGTGCGATAGTGTCCGGGGAAAGGCCCTCTGGAGGATGGGGCAGATGGAAGGGAAAGGTGGGGGTTGTAGGTAAGGTAAGTCCTGGGTAGAAGGGTGGGGCCAAGTGTAGGGGAGGTGGTGTCTGGAGAGAGCTCCTAACAGTGGGGCCTGATAAGTGGGCCTAGAAGGATGCCACCTTAGAAGGCAGTTCCTGGGGAGAAGAGGCAAGGCCTACATAGGAGAAGCGTGGGGCCAGGTTCTAGGGAAGTAGTACCCGGAGAGACCCTGGAGACTGGCAGGGCAGATGGAGGGGAGAGGTGGGGTCAGATGGGGGAAGGAGGCAGGGTCTGTGGCCCTGGAGTGCTGGGGTCAGCATCGCACCACTGGTTCTCGGTTCCACCCCCCTCCCTCCCCCAGGAGGAGCGGGCACTCTCAGGGACTCTGGAGGCTTCCAAGGCACTGCTGGAGGAGCAGCTGGAGGCCGCTCAAGAGCGTTGTGCTCGGCTTCATGAGACCCAGCGCGAGAACCTGCTGCTGCGGACCCGGTTGGGCGAGGCCCATGCTGTGAGCTTGCCAGACTGCCCCCTGGTGAACCCACTGGTCCTTAGGATTCCCTAGTGATCCCTGTGACCCCTACTCCTGGTTTCCACTAATGACCCTCTAGCCCACATACTTGGTCTGGCCATGGTGGAGAGGGCTTGTCTGACTCTGCCCTCCCCCCAGGAACTGGACTCTCTGCGGCATCAGGTGGACCAGCTGGCAGAGGAGAATGTGGAGCTGGAACTGGAACTTCAGCGGAGCCTGGAGCCATCCCCCGGCTCTCCTGGGGAGGGTGAGTGGGGCCCCAGTGGAGGGGATGGGGCTGGGGCTGGGGGCCTGCCTGTTTTCCTGCAGATGTGGTAGGGATGGCTTCTGACTTCACCCCCTTCTTCCAGGTCTCTGGGGGTGTAGGGGGATAGGTGAGGAGCCAGGGAACATGCAGGGTGAAGGGTGGGAAGGAGTCCTGACCTCATCTCACACACTCCAGCACCCCTACCAGGAACAGCCCCCTCACTACATGATGAAGTGAGGGAGGCAGAGGCTGGGCGGCTGCGGACCCTGGAGCGGGAGAATCAGGAGCTTCGAGCCCTACTACAGATGTTGCACAGGCAGCCAGGTGGTCAGGTGAGTCCCCTCCCCCAACAATCCTAGTGGGTCTTTCCTGGTGGCTTTCTCTGGGCTTGACCATCCTTCTCATGTGCTGTCAGCACCCCCTGCTGGAGGAGCAGAAGGAGGACTCCATGGTTCCAGAGCTGGCTGTGGCTCTTCAGACTTGCCTGGTCTCAGACCATGGTCCCCAGGGCTTGGTTGTCCAAGCAGGGGATGAAGGCCCCCAGGCCTTGGACCTGGCTTCCTCGGCATCAGGCTCAGCTCTCGAGGGGTTAGCTGAGTGTTCCCAGACATCTGATTCAGACCCTCAGGTGATGGAGAGGCCCCTCCAGACAGCTGCCATGGTTCCCCACACCTCAGACTTGATGCCCCAGGAGTCAGGCCTCACTGTAGAGACACAGGAGTCCCCGGAGAAGGCTGTGCATGGAGCCCCTCTCCAGGCCTCGGCCTCTGTGACCCCAGTTCAGTGTCCAGAGATCAAAATTCAGGCCCAGCTGTTGCCAGGAGGAGAGACTGGGGAGTCAGAGCCCGAGGCCCAGGGGCTAAGACAGGAGGTTCCTGAGAGCAAGCCTGGACCCTTGGAGCCCAGCCTCTGTGTGCAATTGGAGGAGCAAGAGACCCTAGCCCAGAGGCTGGACCTACCCAAGGGGCAAACAGAGGCCGGAGAGCATGAACAAAGGCTGGAGGGGATGGTTGGGGACCTAGCCCAGCAAAAACCACAGCAGAAGCCTGAAGCGACTCCCAAGGCCCAGGTCTTGGAGGGGACAAGCCCAGGGGAGATACTGGCCATTGGTGCCCCAGAGCAGGAGACCCTCAGGGAGGAGGCAGTGCGGCTGAGGAGAGAGGCTGAGGCCCTTCGAGCTGAGCTGGAGGCCCAGGCCCGGAGGCTGGAGGCCCGAGGCCTGGAGGTTGCTCGCCTCTCCGAGGAGCTGGCTCAGGCTCAGAGGGCAGAGGCTGAGGCCCACCAGGAGGTGGAGGCCCAGGTCCAGGAGCAGGCCCGGCTACAGGAGGCAGTGGAGGCAGCTGGACGGGAGCTGGAGGCTGTGTCGCGGGAGCGGGAGGCACTGGCAGAGGCACTGGCAGCCACAGGCCGAGAGCGGAGACAGTGGGAGCGCGAGGGACTCAGGCTGCGAGCCCGAGCTGAGGCAGCTGAGGAGCGTCTGCAAGTGCTGGAGAGCGAGGGCTGCCAGCACCTGGAGGAGGCCGAGAGGGAGCGCCGGGAGAGGCAGGCCCTCAAGGAGGTATGTGGGTGCTCACTGCCAGGGTCAGAAAACGGGGCTCGAGGCTAGTGGCTGGAGTTTGGGGTTATTAATTCCATCAGCAGCCCCTGAGTGCCCAGCACCGAGCTGGGACTGGAGATAAAAAGGCAAAGTCCATTCCTGTCTTCCAAAGGGACACCTTTTGGGACAAGCAGATGTCCTCTGCCTCTGATGGGGTATCTGTAGGAAGGAACAAGGTGTGGGCATGGAGCCAGAGTGCTGGGGTTTAAATCCTGGCTCTCTGACCACAGCAGTTCACTCACCTGCACCCCAATACTTCCTTCTGTAAAATGGGGGTATTCTTAGCTGGCTTGGCAGGTCTTCCGGAAGACCAAGTGAGATACTGGTGTAAGAGCCTCCTTTGTACTGGGCAAAGGCTCAAGCCGCACTGGTTATGAAGAACGAAGTGCTGTGGGAGCCCGCAGGAGAGGGAGCTGATCCCAGGGTGGGAACAAGGAGGTCTGAGGGAGCGTTCTGAGGAATGGTCAAGATTTCACTAGATGAGGAAGGAATTTTCATCCTGAGGGAACAGTCTGTGCAAAGACTGAAGGCATTAATGATGCTCAGGGGCCCAGGAGGAGTAGGGGAATGGGGGGCCAGAGAGGTGTGTTAGGCCAGCTTTTTAGGTGTTAATACTCCATCCCCAGGCAGGGAGAGCCACCCAAGGGTGTGGCAGACCTTTGTGAATCTGGGTTTCAGGAGGGTTACCTTGGTGTGCAGGGGTCTGGGGCCATTAGGAGGCAGTGTCCATGGTCTAGGTGGCAGATGAAGCTGGCTGGTTTGGAACCAGAGATGGAGGAGAGAGAAGGCCTGGAAACCCCATTATTCATTCATTTAAGCATGTTAATGGGCATCTCCTTGGCTCCAGGCCCTGTACCAGGCAGGGAAGCGTTCCCATTTTGGGGTGGAGACAGGACCATGCAAAGAGCCATGGGGGTCCAGAAAGCACACTGGACTCAGGCTAGGGCATGTCAGGGAAGGTTTCCTGGAGGAGGGGAGAGAACGGCAGTGATCCAGGAGGAGGCGCAGGCAAGAGTTTGTAGGGGTGGAGTGTGAGGTGGGGAGTGGAGGGAGGTGAGAATTAATTAAGCAGTGTTTCTCTTGGGCAGGGCTTTACCTGTCTTCCAAGTGAAGGAAGGAGTTGTGGCTTTTTTCATGAGGGCAGTGGGAGCCACTGGAGGGTTTAAAGTGAGCAGAGAGGTCAGGGCCACGTGTTGAGAGGCTCCTCAGGGGGAAGTGGAGGAGATGACGAGGCAATGGGAAGGGTGTTTGGGCCAGCGGGGCCCAGTGCTTCAGGGAACGGAGCATGTGCTGCACACAGGAATCGAATCTTCCTGCTGAGCAGTTTCCAGTTTCATCCCTGTTGTATTGACCAGATTACTGAGGTTCAGAAAGGAGGAAGAATTGGCTCCAAGGCTCCTACCAAGGGAGTGAAGTGGGGAGCACACTGTTGGGTTGACCCAGGGTTAGGCCTTGTGCACAGCAGGCCTGGGGAATGTGAGGTTTGGGGGTGCAGGTGAGAGGGCAAGGCTGAGAGGCTGTCTCTGTAGGATGTAACTTTGATGCTGTCGGGCAGACCTGGGTTGTAGCCTGGATCCCCTATCGGTTGTGTGGCTGGGGCAAGTTACTTAACCTTTCTGAGTCAGTTCACCTGTAAAACCGGAATAAAACTACCTGCCCCACCGGATGCTGTAAGATAATGAATGTGGAGAGATTGGGGCAGCATGGAGAGGCAATGCCAACAGGTGGGCAGTGAAGGTGAGGGTGGGGCTGGCCAGCTGGAAGAGCCGGCTCTGAGGACTGACAGGGTGGAAGAGGCTGAGGACAGAGTGGGGAATTTTGTGAGATTTCCTGGTGGGAGCAGTTCCTGGTGATAATTGGGTGTGACATAGGAGGTGGTGGCCATCCAGGGGGAGGTCAGGGAACCAAGGGCTGAGGGCGTTGTCCACGTGGGCCTTCTGAGTTAGGTGGGCAGGAGGTGCACTGGAGGTGGCACTGACAGTTGTGGCCAGGGCCTGGAGGAGGGTAGGGCAGGGATCTGGCCTGAGCTTCAAGTCTCCTTCATTGTACTACTATTCTTCATACCCTCAGCCTATGGGCTCTAGTGGCTGCTGGCAGCAGGGCATCATGGGACTTGTAGTTTTTTCAGTGACAGGCAGTGGCCAAGGGTGTCTGGAAGTGCATTGACCCTGGGGGGAGGCTCTGGTGGGGTTGCTAAGCCAGGAAGATGAGAGAAAAGGCTGTAGACTTGGTTTCCAGAGGCAGGATTTGGCAGGGAGCTGGTCAGAATTGGCCCTTCCCTGTGGTTTCATCTTGCCAGGGCCCCCACACTTCACAGTGGTTTGGCCTATCTCCCTCCAGGGCCCACAGGTCAAAGTGGGCCCCCTTTCCACATGGTGTAACCCAACTGCCAGAGGCCGCCTGGCCCCAGCATCTCTGCCTTCTCCCTCCCAGGCCCTGCTGTGGTCAGGCCTGGTGTTCACCAAGTTCCTGTCTTCTGTTATCATCCCCTGTGGACAAGGGTGCTTTCCAGACCTGCCTCCACTGAGCCCCTCTTTCCCTCACATGGCCAGTGTGGCCTCAGCACATAGGCCGCTTTCAGCTGTCACTGGGCACCTGAGGAACCATGGGCTTAGAAAGGTGAAGACACATGCCCAGCAAATGTCTCTCACCCCTAGCCCAGGGGCCTCCCTCACACCCTGCCAGGCTTATAATTCCCAGGTCTTTCATACCCACTCTGCAAGGTGACCTTTTTACAGATGGGGGAGTAGAGGCCCAAAGGGTTAAAGATGTTTGTCTAGTGTGACAGAGCAAGGACAGAAAGCCAGGTTTTCTGACTCTTAGACCTCTGTATCCCGCCCTCCCCTGCCTCCAGGTGAGGGTGGTGGTTTGTTCTTCTGGCCCTGAGCCTGCTCTGCCTGCCTCTAGGAACTAGAGAAGGCCGTGGTACGGGGCCAAGAGCTGGGGGCCCGGCTGGAGCATCTGCAGAGGGAGCTGGAGCAGGCGGCTCTGGAGCGCCAAGAATTTCTTCGGGAACAAGAGTTCCAGCACCAGAGGTGGGGACATTGCCTGAGGGTCAGAGAGGGCCAGGCAAGGGCTTAGGGAGGGGTATATGCCAAAGCTTCTTCTGGCAGGTACCAGAGCCTGGAGCAGCTGCTGGAAGCTGAGCTGCAGGCAGCAGCTACCAGCAAGGAGGAAGCGCTGATGGAGCTCAAGACAAGGGCCCTGCAGCTGGAAGAGGAGCTGTTCCAGGTGACGCTGCAGCCCTGGGAACTGGGGGCCTTGCCCCACTCCTCCCTCCATTTTGCGTGCAGACGTCCAGGACCGCATGGGCTCTGGTTCTTCCAGTGCCTCCTCTGGTCTTGTCCCCTGATTCTTAGCCAGTTGCTCACCGTGTGGCCCCTTATGGGGCCTGTTGGAGGGAGCACTGTGCTGAGAGTCAGGCTGACTGCCCAGACCAGGTGGTCTTCTGGGGGCCTTGTCTCCCCATTCCTCAAATGGACAGAACCCAGCTTTGCTCTGAGGTGACTGCTGTGTCTCTCGCTTAGGCCCTACCACTTCCTACCGTGCTTCCCTGAAAAATAAGACCTAGCCAGACCATCAGCTCTAATGCGTCTTTTGGAGCAAAAATTAATATAAGACCCAGTCTTATGTTATATTATATTATACCTGGTACTATATTATATTATATTATACCCGGTATTATATTATATTGTATTGTATTATATTATATTGTATATATTATATTATATTGTATATATTATATTATATTATATTATATTATATTATATTATAACCCGGTCTTAAATTAAAATAAGATCTGGTCTTATTTGCTCCAAAAGACGCATTAGAGCTGATGGTCCAGCTAGGTCTTATTTTCAGGGAAACACAGTAGTGTGCTCAATTACTGTGGTTGTTTCTGACACCCCTGCAATGTGTGGGCTCAGTGCTCAGCACTGGGGTGTGGTGGGGCCCAATACTGGACCTCCACCCTCAGGGAACTCACAGTCCACCTAGGACAGAGGCAAGAAAACAGGCAACCATCACACGGTGCCAGGGGCCAGTGGGCACCCAGCAGACCTTGCTGGCATGTGTGGTGTTGGTCAGGGGAGGTTTTCTGGAGAAAGCGGTGTTGCAACTGGGTCCCAGAGGAAGAGTAGGGTGTGCAGGAGAAGCAGCACGGCCAAGGGCGCCTGCTGCCGAATGAAGAGGAGGTAACAAAGGCAGGATGGAGAGTGACAGAACTGCGGGAGCCAGGAGTGCAAGGCTGTGGGGTAAGGGTCCACGGGTTCAGGTCTCTGTGCCATCCCCAAGTGCTGCCACTCCCCTGCGTGACCTCCCACGGCCTCTCCTTGCAGCTGCGCCAGGGCCCTGTGGGGCTGGGGCCCAAGGAGCACGCTGAGCCGAGGATCACGGAGGCCCAGAGTGGGCGGCTCATTGAGGTGGAGCGCAGTGTGAGTGGTGGACCGTGGTGGGCATGGGGTGGGGTGGTGAGGGGGGCAGTGACCTGGCCCTTCCTAACCCCCCTCCCTGCTGGGCAGAATGCGACACTGGTGGCTGAGAAGGCGGCTCTGCAGGGGCAGCTGCAGCTCCTGGAGGGGCAGCTGGGAAGCCTGCAGGGGCGTGCCCAGGAGCTGCTGCTACAGAGCCAACGGGCACAGGAGCACAGCAGTCGCCTGCAGGTGTGTGGCAGCCGGATACCTTGTCCCTCATCCCACCCTGCCCACTTACTACTGCCCCCTGCCCTAGTCTCAGGTCCGTGCCCCCTGACCCCAGCCATCCCATTCTGCACCCCTCTTTCCCACCCCTGCCCACTTCTACTTGCCCCTGCCCCTGACCCTTCCTCCTTCGCTTGTTTTTACCCCCATCTACCTGCCCCCAGCCCCCACATCTGTGCCCACGTTGCCCAATCTCCAGCCCTCTTCTCCACAGCTGGCCATTAGTTCCTACTGCTTTCCCTGCCACCCCAGCCCCATCTGTCCCATCTCTGCTTTGTGTCTCCTGCCCTTGCCTCCACGGCCTGGCACCAGCACCCGTCTCTGTGACACCGCTCCCCTCTCCTTGTCTATTAACCTCGGCCTCTGCCTCTGGCTCCAGGCTGCCCCCACCCAGCTCTCTGCCTCCTCCATAGTTTTCTCTCCTCCTCTGCCCTGCCCCCTCTCCCTTACCCCATTTCTGGCCTGGGGTTCCACCCCTGTGGTCCCTGCCCCCTCCTCTGCCCTAGGCCGAAAAGTCTTTACTGGAGATGCAAGGCCAAGAGCTGCACAGGAAGCTGGGGGCATTGGAGGAGGAGGTGCTGGCAGCGCGGCGGTCCCAGGAGGAGACCCGAGGGCAGCAGCAGGCCTTGCTGCGGGACCACGAGGCCCTGGCTCAGTTGCAGCGGCGGCAGGAGGCCGAGCTAGAGGGACTGCTGGCCCGGCATCGTGACCTCAAGGCCAACATGCGGGCGCTGGAGCTGGCCCACAGGGAGCTGCAGGGCCGGTGAGTCTCCCCCAAGCAAGCTCCTCTCCCCCCCAGGGAAGCCACCACCTAAACCTAAAGCCCCACTTCCGTTGCTGTACCCTTGTCAAGAGTGGTGGGCACCTGGCACGGTGTTCTGCCCTGTGGCTTTGCTGGGAACCTATGCTTAGGAGATGGCAGATACCCAGGTCCAGGCAGTACAGCTGCCTGCTTGCCCCAGCCCCAGGCCCCTGCAGCCCTCTCAGCCCCTGTTCATCCCAGGCACGATCAGCTGCAGGCCCAGAAGGCCAGTGTGGAGGCGCAGGAGCTGGCCCTGCTGGCAGAGCGCGAACGCCTGATGCAGGATGGCCATCGGCAGCGGGGCCTGGAGGAGGAGCTTCGGAGGCTGCAGAGTGAACATGACAGGTACCATCTGTGGCGCAGCCTGTTCCCTCTTGGGCCAGTTCTCAGTGTTTCCCTCTGTGAAGTGGGTTAGTGGCGAGTCAGTCTCTGTCGTTGTGTGTGGGTATCCTGCTTAACCTCCTCTGGCCCTCATGAGGGCCCTGGGGGGTGGTGAGCCCCCTTAGAGAGCAGCTCTCCTTGCCTCCGCAGGGCTCAGACGCTGCTGGCAGAGGTGTCCCGGGAGCGAGGCGAGCTGCAGGGTGAGCGTGGGGAGCTGCGAGGCCGGCTGGCACGGCTGGAGCTGGAGCGGGCACAGCTGGAGGTGCAGAGCCAGCGACTGCGCGAGTCCAACCAGCAGCTGGACCTGAGTGCCTGCCGGTTGACCACGCAGTGCGAGGTGCGGTGAGGGGTGGGCGGCAGCCAGGGTGGGGTTGGAGGGGGTTGGGGGTGGAAGGTGGCCACCTTGAGCCCCGCTAAACTCCCAGCTGTCCTACCGCCTACCCTGACAGCTGTTAACAGAGCTGCGGAGCGCCCAGGAAGAGGAGAACCGGCAGTTGCTGGCCGAGGTGCAGGCCCTGAGCCGGGAGAACCGTGAGCTCCTGGAGCGCAGCCTGGAGAGCCGGGACCACCTGCACCGTGAACAGCGCGAGTACCTGTGAGCAGGCTGGCGGCGGGGGGTGGTGGTGGTGGGGGGTGGGTGGGCACAGCATGCTGCAGGGAGCTGGAGCGCATCCTGGGGACCCCTTTGGTGGTTCAGGGCGAGATGCCTGGGGAGGTCCTGGGTAAAAGGCTGGGGTTGACCCCAGGGTGTTGGGGCAGTGGCAGTGTATTACCCCATATAGGAGTGTGTCAGTGTGCTACCAACCAGCAGGGCTATACCTGCTAGAACCTGAGCCTTGCTCTTGCCGGGGCCTCATGCCACCCCTTCTCTCCCATCCCTCCAGCGACCAGCTCAACGCCCTGCGTCGAGAGAAACAGAAACTGGTAGAGAAGATCATGGACCAGTACCGTGTATTGGAGCCTGGGCCCCTGCCCCGGATCAAGTGAGTGGCCCCTCCACCTCTGGGCTGGGGTTCTCCCAACCTGACCCCTGCCTGCCCTCTGACCCTGGCCCAGATCAGGTGCAGGATCAATGAGGGTTTGCCTGGCCTTTGCATCCCCAACAATGGCCTTTTGTCCCTCCTTCCTCCCTGGCCTTACCCACTCTTGTGCCCTCTTGCCCCCAGGAAGGGCAGCTGGCTGGCAGACAAGGTGAAGAGGCTGATGCGGCCCCGGCGGGAGGGAGGCCTCCATGGGGGGCCGCGCCCGTGGGCCGATGGGGCTGGCAGCACCGAGAGCCTGGGGGGCCCCCCAGAGATGGAGTTCTCCGAGGGCAGGGAGGCGGATGGGACAGGTGGGTCTGGGGGCCAGGTGACAAGGATGGTCCCTACCCCATGTCCTCTATTCCCGCTCTGGCGCCTACCAATGTCTCTGGTCTCTACCTTCCTGCATGGCTTACACAAATGCCCCCGCTGGCCTTCCTTGCTGCACCCTACCCCCCCAGATGGTTCCAGTGGCGCTTTGCTCTGCGTCCCTGCTGCGTCCCTTTCTTCTGGCACCTTCCTCCTGTCTGCGCTGCCACCTACCCAGTCCTACCCATCCACAGCAGTGCCTAGGACCTCGGAGCGGCAGGGGCCTTTAGTGAGCGGTCATTTATTCCAGTCAGCAGATGAGGAAACCGAGGCCCAGGGAGGGGAAGTGCCTTGCCCAAGGTCACACAGTGAGTTAGTGTCAGAACCAGCACAAGGTCCCGCCTCCTGTTGCCACCCTCATTCACCCAGACTCTCCCCCACCCCTGCAGCCTCCTTTCCCTGCCCGTGCTTCATTCTTCTACCCCTCTACTCTGCCCTGCCCCTCCTGTACTGCTCGGACACCCCCCAATGCCTGTGCGTCTTGCAGGGTCCCCCTCACCGGCACCTATGCGCCGGGCCCAGAGCTCTCTCTGCCTACGGGATGAGACCCTGGCAGGTGGGCAGCGGCGGAAACTCAGCTCCCGATTCCCAGTGGGGCGAAGCTCTGAGTCATTCAGCCCCGGGGACACCCCCCGGCAGCGATTCCGACAGCGCCGTCCAGGCCCCATGGCAAGTTCCCATGGCAAAGGTGAGGGGCAAAGGTCTCTGCCTCTACAAGCCCCCAACTTCCTGTGGACCTACCAACTCCTGGGGGAGGGGGCTTCCCTCCTGTCCCCTGTGTCGCTCCACAAGCCCTGCCTGCCTCTGGCCTGGTCCCTGTGGCCCAGCAGCTGCCTTGTGGCCCCCTAGGATCTGGCGTGGGATGGGATGGCTCCATTGAGACCCTGGAGGAACATGAAGCAGATGCCAGCCGAGAGGGTGAGTGGGGTATTTGCCCTGCGTGGGGCCCTGGCAGCCCTCATCCATCCATCCATTCATTTGACAATGAGCCTTTACTAAGTGCCAGGTGATGTGCTAGCAGGGGATACACAGCAGGGAACATTCTGGTATGGGAGGCAGACAGTAAACAATATGCATAAAAATAACAATCATCTATAACAGCCCTGTTCAATAGCAGTAAGATATGAGCTACGTGTATAATTTAAAATTTTCTAGTGGCCTCATGAGAAAAAGTAAAAAGAGACAGGTAAAATTAATATTAATAACATATTTTATATAACTCAATAGGTCTGAACTATTACCATGTCAATATGTAGTAAGTGGAAAAAATCATTAGTGAGATATTTTACATCATTATTATTTTTTCATACTAAGTCTTTCAGGTCTAGAGGTATTTTACACTCAAGCACATTACGGTTCAGAGCACCCACCTCTCATTTGCTCAGTCACGTACTGGGCAGCTGAGCCCTAGAATGCTGGGAGGTGATAATGTTCTGGGGAAAAAGAGAGCAAGGTGAGGGGGGTCAGGAGCTCTGGGTGGGTGGGTTGTAGTTTTAATTAGGGTGCTCGAGGTAGGCCTCAGAGGGGACGGGAAGTTGGAGCAGAGACTACGAGGTGAATTTGTTGTGTGACATATCTGGGGAACAGCAATGCAGGCAGAGGGAGCAGCTGAGGCACAGCGTGCCATGTTGGAGGCGGCCAGGCAGCCAGTGCAGCTGGGGTGAGGCAGGAAAGCTGAGAAGAGGATAGGGGGGTGGAGGGTGGGTACAAGTGCAGGGCCCTGTGGGCCACCACCAATGCTGGGAGTCCCCCAAGGGAGCGGGCTTGAGCTGAGCCTTTCCCTCCAGGCCTCGAGGTGCAGGAACCGGAGAAGCGTCCTCTCGCCCCTTCCCTCAGCCAGTGACACCGTGTGGACGGGGAGCTTGGGAGTGCAGGCACCTCGCCACTGGAGTCTCAGTGGGGGCCCCAGACAGCCCAATAATTCTGGGAGCCAGGGCCCCTGGGGCAAGTCCTTGGACAAGGAGGCTTGGGCCCCCAGGTCCTCCATGGCTGGCACTGGGGCCCTGAGATGGAGCTGGGACAAGCTTGTGGGCAGGGGGGATGGCGGGTCCCCAGGAGCAGCTCCTTGCCAGGGCTCTGGTTCTGCCATGTGGCCCTCACTGAGGAGGCGGTTTCTGGGGGACCCCCAAGATGAAGAAGGCAGGCAGGAGTGGACAAGAGAGACCCCTGCCCGGTCCAGGTGGGGAGCCAAGGAGCATCCCCTGGGGGCAGTGGCCTGGGCCTATTTCTGAGCCTCAGCTGGGCCATGAGGGGCATGACAATAAAGCTGGGGTACAATGACCTGAATCTGCTCTCTGTGTACTGGCTGCATCCAGAGCCACAAGCCACCAGGGACACCTGCGGCCTGGAGTCTTCCTCTGCCAGTGGGGTCTCTGACTCCTGGCTTCCTTACCTGACACAGGGCAAAGAAGGGCTTTCTTCAGGGGAGGGGCCTGTCGGGCTTCCCCGGATGTCCCAGAGGGGTGGGGGGTTCTTGGGTAGCCAGCAGTGGGTGGGGCCTTAGTCTGGGTTCAGCCTTTGCTTAAAAGGTGGGCTTTGGGCTCTGGAGTGGGGGCAGTGAACCCCAGAGGCCCTGCCCTCCCCTCTTTGGCACCCTCTTCTCTCCTTTCACTTCTTCCTATCTCTTCATCATTTCTCCCCCACCCCTTTGGGGTTGAGCCCCTCCCCAGGGAGGTCACAGCCTGGTGGGTCACCTAGTGCCAGGAGCTGTCATGGAGGAACACAAGAAGTGAGAGGGACAGGACAGTCTCTGACCAGGGCCTCTAGGAGGGGGCAATTAGCCTGGGTGGCAGGATGTGACTCAAGGCACTGGGGCCTCCCAAGATAGGGAGGGGCTGCCCCGGGCTGAGGTGAGGCAGCCTGAATCTGGGGGTAGGCAGAGCTGGGAGGGGTGGCCAGACCAGCCTCCCCAGGGTGACCTGTAGCAGCCCGACTCATAGGGCTTCCACAACCCGCTTAGAAATAACCCACTGCTCTGCCTGCCTCCTCTTAGCCCCAGTTTCAGAGGCTGATAGCCTCTGTGGGAGCGGAACCCCAGGCCTCCAGCTGGAAGCCCTCTCCCATAGGCCTCAGGGTGGGGGCTTTGATGGTGGCCTACCCTGTTGGTGGCCCCTGTCAGTTGTCAGGGAGGGGAACGAGGCTCTGGAGGACAGACCAGTCAGGGCTCCAGGCTTGATGGAGAGGAGGCCATCCCTGTGAGGCTCATGTTCCTCCATGTTCCTTTTTGAGGCCTACTCTGGGCTCTGCATGGGCACCGTGCCAGGCTTGGGGATGACAGGGCAGAACCACGGGAGGGTGCGTGGCACTGGGTGGGATGTGGAGGGTGGCTGAGGCCTGAGGTGCTTTTACAGGTTGGTCTAAAGAGATTCGGTCACCCCTCCCAGTCATGGGGTGGGGCTTGGCTCCAGCACCCTCCCAGTGTCCCCTGTAGGTGCTCCCTGGGTAGGGGGAGCCCAGAGACAGGGCTTTGGTCCTCAGGGCACCTGAGTCCCCAGACCCTCCCCTGCAAAGGCAAGTCCGCAGGGGAGAGGGTCTCAGCTGGCCGCTGCGGTGTGGACCTGAGCTGAGCTGAGCTGGGTGGTTTCCGGGACCTACACACCTCCTTAAGGCTGCCCAGCACCAAGAACAGTGGGTCACACTGAGTGAGAGGTGCTGGGCCAGCCCTGTGCTGGCAGCAGCTGGATAAAGGTAGCTGTGTGGCTTCCAGCTGCTCATCTGTCAAGGGGACCTACAGACCCCTTCCCTGTTTGCTGACTTAGAGGAGTGATCACAAACGAGGTGGTGGGTTGTGAATTTTATGAAATTCCTCACTTTCACTGGTGGCTAAGAATTAGAGATGTTGGGCTGCCACTAGGGCTTTTACCCTGGAGGGGAAAGTTCTGAAGTGCCGGTGTGGACTCCTCTGCGGCACAGGCTCCAGGGTCTCCGCACCACTGGCTTCACCAGGCACCCCAGGGCAGACACCTGGCTTGGGAGTGTTTGCGCAATTGGAGCTCCAGGTTATCTGCAGATCCCAGGCATGGCTCCCAAGGGGTTGTTCCGAGGTCACCAGGAGGGTCGCATGCGGTATGGGTGCACACAGCTCTGATGCCCTCCCCCGTGCGCCCGCAGAAGACTGGCCGCTCCCGCCCGCCCACCCGCAGCCCAGAGCTGTCACGTTCCTGCGCCTGACTCAGGCCGCTCGGGGCGGGGAGATGGGAGGCGGTGCCGGCGCCCAACTCGGCCTGGAGGCGGCACCAGGAAGCGCCCGCCCCGGCCGGAGCCGCCATGTAACCGGCGCCGCCCGGAGCCGAGCTGTGCGGGCCCCAGCGACCGGCCCACCATGGGGGACGAGGACGAGGAGGAGGGCTGCGCTGTGGAGCTGCGGATCACGGAAGGTGGGGCAGGGGCCGCCAGGGGCTGCGGGGCCGGGTGATGACTGCCTGGGCCGCAGGGAGGGGTCATGCACTCGCTGGGCTCATTCGCCCCCTATGCCCACAGCCAACCTGACTGGGCATAAGGAGAAGGTGAGCGTGGAGAACTTCGAGCTGCTCAAGGTGCTGGGCACGGGAGGTGAGGACCCCTACCCACCAGGCAGATGTCCCAGGCACCGTGCCCTGGGCCTCCTGCCTCCTGCCGGCACACCCGCCTGGGCCTGGGCCAGGCCACCAGCAATGCCCCCCACCCTTTCCTGGAACAGCCCGCCTTGCCTGCCCTGCCCTGCCAGGGTTTGCATGCCCTTTGCAAGGGCCTCCTGGATTTGCCAACACCTTTGGGGGCTTGCAGCCTTCCCAAGTGATTTGCACAGTTCCTCTCCTTGCGCTGATAATTAGAGTCCTCTCCCCCACTTTGCAAACTCCCCAGCTTGGGTTTGCACATCCCTCCCAAATCTGCACGTACCTCTGCCTCCCTTGCTTGGATTTGCATGTCCTCAAATCTGTCTGATCTTCCCCAGGTTTGCACAGGCCCTGCCCCCACCTTGCCCTGCAGGCCTCCTGGAGTTGCATAGCCCCCAGCTGGTTTGCACACCCCTCCTGGCTTTTGCTGAGCACCCTCCCAGTGCTGTGCACACCTTTCCCTTAGAAGCCTCTGCCAGCTTTTTGCACACCTGCCTCTCACCCGAGTTCCTTCCCCCAATTGCACACCCTCCTGGGTTGGCATCACTCCTACCCCCACCAGTCTGCACCACCCTCCTGCTCACCGCCTACCCTCTGCCTACTCGCTGCTCCCACAGCCTACGGGAAGGTGTTCCTGGTACGGAAGGCGGGTGGGCACGACGCAGGGAAGCTGTATGCCATGAAGGTGCTGCGCAAGGCTGCGCTGGTGCAGCGCGCCAAGACGCAGGAGCACACTCGCACTGAGCGGTCAGTGTTGGAGCTGGTGCGCCAGGCACCCTTCCTGGTCACGCTGCACTACGCCTTCCAGACCGATGCCAAGCTGCACCTCATCCTGGGTAAAGGAAGGCACCTGCCAACTTTGGGGGCTATGGAGGCAGGTGGGGCCACCCATGGGGACTGCTTCCCAACATCTAATCTATCCCCAGACTATGTGAATGGTGGTGAGATGTTCACCCACCTCTACCAGCGCCAGCACTTCAAGGAGGCTGAGGTGCGCGTGTATGGGGGCGAGATTGTGCTGGCTCTCGAACACCTCCACAAGGTGGGTGAGGACCTGGCCGCATGCCTGTTGCCATGGACACTGGGTCTGGGCCTTATGAGGGGCTTCCAAACATGGCAGCCTCCGATCTCTCTCTCTCTTCCCGGGGGTGGTGGAGACCAGAGCTGCTTCCTCAGGCCTCCTGGAAGGAAGGCCTCTGCACTGCCTGGTGGGGTCTCTTCCCCTGATGTCCCCTCGAAGGTGCTTTCCTCTCACAGGGAACTCAGGACTGCCTCTTGGGGCCGTGTTTACAGAACTTCCTCAAACGGAGACCTCATGCCTTGGCTCCCAAAGCCTTCTTGCCATGGGGCTCTTCACACAGGCTTTCTTCTCTCTGGGACCTTGGGGCCTGCTTCCCTGGGCCCCTGCCATGGGGCGGTCCTCCTTACTAGCTTTTGCATCTTAAATGGCCTTTCCTCTTCAGTGGCTCAGTCTTACCCCAGGCCCACTCCTGCACTGAAGATCCCCTTCTTCAGCGGGTCCCCTTCTTCTGGGCAGTGACTTGGTGCAGGGACATGAGCTGTAGGAGCTGGGGCTGTTAGGGGAGGGGTCCTCAGTATCCCTCTTGCTCCTGCCAGCTGGGCATCATCTACCGAGACCTGAAGCTGGAGAATGTGCTGCTTGACTCCGAGGGCCACATCGTCCTTACGGACTTTGGGCTAAGCAAGGAGTTCCTGACAGAGGAGGTGAGTAAAAGCAATCTCTCCGCCTACCCCAGTGGAAGCCACCTCCTTCCTGTCTCCTGCTCCATGCTTGGCACTGCTTGTTTCTTGGAGGTACAGAGGTAAACAGCCCTAGGCCCTACCTTCAGTAAGTTCTCACTGCTTCAACCCTCACAAGTCCAGTGAGTTCTCCTCTGAACCTTGGGGGTTGCTGGGTGTCCAAAGTGGGTCTTCTTGCCCTTCCAGAAAGAGCGAACCTTCTCCTTTTGTGGCACTATCGAGTACATGGCCCCAGAAATCATCCGCAGCAAGTCGGGGCATGGCAAGGTGGGTTGGCAGGGGAGTGGGGGTGGTGGTGGGGTGAGGCCGGGGTGGCTGCAGGCCCTCACTTTGGCTCGGCCCTGGCAGGCTGTGGACTGGTGGAGCCTGGGCATCCTGCTCTTTGAGTTGCTGACGGGGGCCTCACCCTTCACGCTGGAGGGTGAGAGGAACACGCAGGCAGAGGTGTCTCGGTGAGTGGGGCTGGATGTGGAGGGCAGCTGAGGGGCCTGGGCAGGGAGGGGGGGCTCGCTGCCCCTGACGCCCCCCCCAATCCTCCCAGACGGATCCTGAAGTGCTCCCCTCCCTTCCCCCCTCGGATCGGGCCTGTGGCGCAGGATCTGCTTCAGCGGTTACTTTGCAAGGACCCCAAGAAGCGGCTGGGTGCGGGGCCCCAGGGGGCACAGGAAGTCAAGAATCACCCCTTCTTCCAGGTGAGGCTCCTGAGCCGCCCCCACACCTTTCTGCACATACCTAAGCTGGGCTGCTGCTCTGGGTTTGGGGACACTGGAGGGATGGTCGGAGACAGGCCAGTTTCACTTGATGTAGAAAAATCCCCAGATAAAGAAAGCAGGCTTATCTTCTCATCCATCTCTGTTGAATCTCAGAAGATGTGTTCCTGGGGCAAAGAATTCTAGGTTCGTCGATTGTCAGGGCTGGCAGGGACTTGAGGCTGCATTTGTCAGTCCTTTCATTGGACAAGTTCAGAGAAGGGAGGTGACTTGTCCAAGGTCACACAGTAAATGTATAGAGCTGGGAAGAGACTCCAGGTCCTCTGTTATTCCAGATCAGTACTAAAAGCCACCCTTGTGGCTCTTAGTGTCCTGCTAGGCATTTTGTTCTTTGTTTCTGTACAGTCCGTGTGCATGTCATTCAGATGGTTGGTCAATCAGCCATGTAGGTTTTGTTTGCTTGCTAAGAGCTCATATAGGTTAGAGTGCAGTGCAGAGTGAATTCTATTTCCTTGTAATACCTCGCTGACTTGGGTGTGTCATTGCCTAGTAGGACCTGTGACAGTGAATACCTACCGTGTGTTGGCCCTTTGCTTGCATTATTTCATGTAACCCTGAGAACCATCTTGATTATCCCCATCTTTACAGAGGAGGAAACTGAGGTTCAGAGAAGTTAAGTAATTTGCCCAAGATCACCCAGCCTGGAAATGGTAGAGCTCAGATTCAAATCTTGGTCTGGGAGCCTTGAAGGCTCATGCTCTTCACTGCTTGTTCTGTTTACATTTGGGTATCAGATGTACCACTTGTCTGACATTGTAGCAAAAGCACCCACTTATGGGCATTTATTGTGGGCCAGGCACTCAGTTACCCTGTTACGAGTGCCATCTCCTTGAATCTTCCCTGCAAGTACCTGCCTAGAAGGGTCCTCAGAGCTGCTTTCTCAGACAGGAACCTAAGTCTCTGTGGTGAAGATGTCCCTGTGTGGGGGAAGTGGCTGAACAGTGTCGGTTTCCTTAAGTGAATTCCTCAAGCCCACCCTGAACAAAGCTGGGCCATGACTGCTGGGAGTGCGTTGGCCAATAGTCAGACCGGACAGGCCCCAAGGTCTTCAAGGCCTCAAGCTCAGAAGGGGTGTTCCCCTCATTTCCCGTTCTCTGGAGACAGCCTCTTTGGTGATAGCAATTCTGAGGTCTCTGTGGCAGAAGTGGGACCTTCAAGTCTAGTCAGGCTTCTTAGCTGCAAGTGACTAAAAGTCCGACTCAAAATGGTGATATCCATGAATAAGCATTTGGCTGCTAACAGATTGGAAAAAAAAAAAGTCCAAGCAAATTAGAGGGTTATTTATTTTTTACAAAAAAGAAGTCCAGAGTTTGACAGGCCAGGGCTGCTATGAATCCCGGCAACTTTTTTTTTTTTTTTAAATGCTCCTCCAGTCTTAGCATTTAGCCTCCATCCCCAGGGTTGCCTCATGGTCCAAGATAACTGCTGGAGCACTTGCCATCTAGGCTGATATCCAGGCAGGAAGCAGGAGAGGAAAGGCTAAAAGGGCATTTGCTAACTGTCTACCCTCCTCTTGAGAATCTTTTCCTGGATTCCTATCTCACAATATTTGCTTACAGATTATTGGTCACCTCTAACTACAAGGAAGTTGTAAAATATTGTCTTAATTGTGCCCATTGCTTCCGGGAATAAAATTGGGGCAATAGAACTGAGGAAGACAGGGAAAGTGGATGTTGGGCAGGCAATGGTCAGGCCCCGGCACACTAGCTTAAACATAAAGAGGCATGTTTAGTTCGCATAAGTGAAAAGTCCAAGGAAAAGTTTTCTGACTTCAGGCAAGCCTGCATCCAGGTGTTGAACTGATGTCATTAAGAAGCTCTTTGCCACTTGGTTCTGCTTTTCTGTACAGACTTCATCATTAGACACCAAGGGGGTCCCCAGCAGTCACAGGCCCACATTCTCCAAGATTTAAGTCTAGTAGGAAGAAGATATTTGTTTGTTTTGCAAGTGAATTCTATTAAACGTTCCAGAATTGAGTGAATGTGGTGAAGGGTGATTCTCCAAGGGAAATAGGGATTGTGTTATCCCAGGGAGGGAAGTAGAGGCTGGGGAAGCAAGAAGAACACCTTCCTCCCAAATGCAAGTAGACCCTTGCCTCCCTAAGGAGCTGCCCAGTGAGGGTGGCCTGAGTAGAGAGGGGTTTCTACATTTTGCCCTTTGACCCCCCAGTCTCTCAATCCTTTTTTCCAGGGCCTGGATTGGGCTGCTCTGGCTGCCAGGAAGATTCCAGCTCCATTCCGACCCCAGATCCGCTCAGAGCTGGATGTGGGCAACTTTGCAGAGGAGTTTACTCGGCTAGAGCCTGTCTACTCACCCCCTGGCAGCCCCCCATCTGGGGACCCTCGTGTCTTCCAGGTGAGTGAGAGCTCATAGAACTCCAGATGTGGGGGAGGCAGGATGCTGCTGCCAGCCTCAGCCCTGGCTGACACATGGGCACTGCATAGGCCCTGTGTCCTGATCTGGCAGGGCTCAGTATTTCGCTCCAGACCTCTCCACTCATGGGGTACCTGGAGCTGTCAGTCAGAGACCGCCATAGCAAGGCATGTCTTTGAACTTCATGGTTTATCTGTAAATTTCATGTTAATTTCCCTTCTATTCCATCATATCTCCTTATTGTTATGTAAAAATACTGTTTTAAATTATTCACTTACTTATGTGGACACTTAGGAAGAGATACCATGTTTAGACTATGGCTTTGCATGCCCTTTGGCACACCATATCAGATTCCTGGGGGCACAGACCCCCTCCACTTGTTTTCGAAGCTTAAGCCTGTTGGACAAGTCCAACTCCTTTGCTCAGCATTCAAGTGCCTGCATGGTGTGGTCCTTGCTCAGCACCCTAGCCTCAGTGCTTGGTGCTCCAGCAGCAGCGAACTGCTCAGAGGTTTCAGAACACATCTCTGTACTTTTGCACATGCAGTTCCCTCCACCTGGAGAGCCGTCCCCACAGTTGCCCACCTGGCAGTTTCTGTCATCTTTCAAGCCTTGTTGTCCAGGGCTGGCTGCCCCCGTGTGAAGTCTTCCCCACTCCTATGGCCCTGGGCTGCCGTTTCCTTCATGCACTAACCCTCTGCAGACAGCATCTCCTTCTGAGTAGTTTGTCAGCTTTTGCCTGAGATCCCCACTGAGACCGCCTCCCCTGGTCCAAAGCTCCCAGAGGGCAGAGACAATGTTTAATTTCTGTGTTCGTATGCCCAGTGTGGGGGCCTGACCTGTAGGATATGGTCCATAAGCATTAAATAAGAATAGACCAATATCAAGTATGAATGAATCGGTCCCTTCTGTGAAGCTCTCACAAGTGACAGCTCTGTGCTTGAACATCTCTTAATCCATTATCTCATAGTCCTGAGAAAGTTCTTTCATATGAATTGATGGTTATACTCATTAATTCATTTCATGATACGAAACTTTGTATTGAGTGCCCATAATGTGCCGGGCAGAGAGCTGGGCACTGGGGATGTATCAACAAACCTAACAGACAAAAATCCCACCCAGCGGAGCTTGCATGCCAGTGCACAGCGAGGCGACATTTTTAGGAGAAAACACATTGTTAAAATTACCCCTGAGAATCCCTTGAATTGACAGGACATGGATCCTTAGGAAAGGCAAAGAATCAACTTTGGTTTCTCTTTACATTTCCTCAGTAGCCCCCCCTTGCAGAGGAGGCTAGAGTTTGATTTGAAAGGAAGGAATAAGGATTTTTTTTGTCCTCAGTGGGTACAGTTGAATTCTCATAAACGAAGCAGGTGTGATGCTAGGGTACAGTCCTTTCATGCATTTGCCCTTCACTTTTTGGGCCACTATATTGTGCCAGGTGATGCCAGGTGATGCCCTTGACACTTGGGGGGTGTCACTGTGATGATAAAGGAGGGGTCATAGACTGGTGGGGGACAGACATGGCCCCAAGTGAGCATAGAACAAGGCAGAATAAAGTGTTTACACATTCTATGTCTACCAGGAAGCAAAGGCCACATCCCCCACTGCGCCCTGGTCTGGGGTCTTCCCTCTGCCTGTTCTCCTCCTCGCCAGGTCTGGGCCTTCTAGGGACTCCACTTGCACTCTAGCCCCCAGATACCCATCTGCCCCTGACCCACCACCCCTACCCTCCGCAGGGATACTCTTTTGTGGCCCCATCAATCCTGTTTGACCACAACAACGCGGTGATGACTGATGTGCTGGAAGTGCCTGGTGCTGAAGACCGGCCTGGCCGGGCAGCGGTGGCCAGGAGTGCCATGATGCAGGTGGGTTGGGCCAGGGTGGGGAGAAGTTGGCTTGGGGGTTCCGGGCCTGGACCTGCCTCCACCAGGCGCCCACAGTGTGACCTTGGTGAGGTCTGGAGCCTCTCTGAGGTGGGGCATAGCATGGCCACATGGCCACAAGGCTCCCAGGTAGGACCTCTGATGCATTCCCTTTGTCCCCAGGACTCCCCCTTCTTCCAGCAGTATGAGCTCGACCTGCGGGAGCCCGCATTGGGCCAGGGCAGCTTCTCTGTGTGTCGCCGCTGCCGCCAGCGCCAGGGAGGCCTGGAGTTTGCCGTCAAGATCCTCAGCCGTAGGTGGGTGGGCCCGGGGTGGGCTCGGCCTGGTAGAGTGTTTGGGAGGGCAGTGCCAGAGGTTGGCCATCCTGACCCCCGTCTGCCCGGCCCCCAGGCTGGAGGCGAATACGCAGCGCGAAGTGGCTGCCCTGCGTCTGTGCCAGTCGCACCCCAACGTGGTGAAACTGCACGAGGTGCATCATGACCAGGTGACGGGCCGAATGCTGGGCCACAAGGGCCACTGGTGGAGGGCTGGGAGGCGGACCGGTGGCGGAGTCTGAAGGCGCCATGGGAGGGTCCTGAGGGGACCTGGGAGGCCAGGAAGGTGGGATTTGATGGGAGTAAGGCCAGAGGACCGGAAGGCGGAGCTGAAGATGTCCAAGGGAGCGGAATTTGAGGAGAGTATGGAGAGGGGTAGGATTTAAGGTGGACAAAGGGGCGGGGCCTGTAAGGCTGGGGGCTGGCCTAAGGGTGTTTCTTGGGTCGGGGCATAGAACATGGGCGGGGCCTAAGGCTGGAGGCAGGGCTTGTCAGTGATGGAGGGGCGGGGCCTGGCTGATAGTTGGGGCCTGGCTGGTGTCGGTCGTGGTGACCGTGGCCTGCTGCGCCGCCCGCAGCTGCACACGTACGTGGTCCTGGAGCTGCTGCGGGGCGGGGAGCTGCTGGAGCACATCCGCAAGAAGCGGCACTTCAGCGAGTCTGAGGCGAGCCAGATCCTGCGCAGCCTCGTGTCGGCCGTGAGCTTCATGCACGAGGAGGCGGGCGTGGTGCACCGTGACCTCAAGCCTGAGGTGGGCACAGGGCCTCGGCGGCAGGGGAAGGTTGTGGTCCGGAGGGCCAGTCTCTGATGGCTGCCTGCCCGCCCTCACAGAACATTCTGTACGCGGATGACACGCCTGGAGCCCCGGTGAAGATCATCGACTTTGGGTTCGCGCGGCTGCGCCCGGCAGGGCCCATGCAGACGCCCTGCTTCACCCTTCAGTACGCAGCCCCTGAGCTGCTAGCGCAACAGGGCTACGATGAGTCCTGCGATCTCTGGAGCCTCGGCGTCATTCTGGTATGGGACGCCTGAGCCTGGGGTCAGAGGTCTTCCTGACGAGGGGTAACGGGAACCAGAGGCAGGGGACAGGGGTCATCTTGGTGGGCATGGCAGGGTTTGGTCTGAGGCTATCCTAGGGGCATCTGGGTATTCCGGGTTGGAGATCAGGGGCATCGCGTGTGGGCCTCAGGAGTTACCCTAGCGGAGAGGTGGAATGGTCCTGGGGTGAGCTGAGAATTCAACCTTCTGGCCTCTCTTGGCCCGAAGCCTGAGCCCGGCTCACTTTTCCTCCCACCCCCTAGTACATGATGCTGTCGGGGCAGGTCCCCTTCCAGGGGGCCTCAGGCCAGGGCGGGCAGAGCCAGGCGGCGGAGATCATGTGCAAGATCCGCGAGGGGCGTTTCTCCCTAGACGGGGAGGCCTGGCAGGGCGTTTCTGAGGAAGCAAAGGAGCTGGTGCGAGGTGCGGAGCTGGTGGCACAGATCCTGGTGGGGGAAGGGGAGGCCATGGGATCATGATAGGACAGGGATTGTCGCTGGGTAAAGTGTCCTGGTGCAGGGACTGGTGTGGGAGGAGAGTGGGGCTGTTAGAATTTCTCTGGGGGCAGCCGCTACACACGACCCCGCCCTAATCCTTTCCTGTCCTGCCTCTAGGACTCCTAACTGTGGATCCCGCCAAGCGGCTGAAGCTTGAGGGGCTGCGAGGCAGCTCGTGGCTGCAGGACGGCAGCGCTCGCTCCTCGCCCCCGCTCCGGACGCCTGATGTGCTGGAGTCCTCAGGGCCCGCTGTGCGCTCAGGACTCAACGCCACCTTCATGGTGAGGCGTGTGTGTGTGTGTGTGTGTGTGTGTGTGTGTGTGTGTGTGTGTATGTAGAGCCTGGAGAGGCGGGGTCTCCCAGAAGCGAGGTCCTCAGAGTCTAGAAAGGTGAAGGGAGCCAAAGCTATTGTCTGGAAGTTGAGGCCAGGCTCGTGGTGTGTGGGGAGTCACTCCTTCTTTTCCGCCAGGCGTTCAACCGGGGCAAGCGCGAAGGCTTCTTTCTGAAGAGCGTGGAGAACGCGCCACTGGCCAAGCGACGGAAACAGAAGCTGCGGAGCGCTGCCACCTCCCGCCGAGTCTCTCCTGTGCCCTCTGCCCCAGGCCGGGCCCCTGCCGCCAAGGGAGCCCCCCGCCGAGCCAACGGTCCCTTGCCCCCCTCCTAGCCCCCTCCCTCGCCACTGTGACCCTCCCTTCCCCCTTAGAGGCTGTGTGTGACCTGGCCTCCGGCATCATCCGCTCTCTCCTTCCCCAGAGATTGCCCTCCCCTCCCCACTCCCAGACAGAGCAGAGGTATTTTTATAAGAGAATTTTTTATGTCTTACCAGATAGAGTTAGAGACGCAGGAAGGGAGGGAGCCTGCTGGGGAGTGGGGTGTGAGGGCCCCTCTGCCAAGACCTTATCTGGCAGAAGGTGCTGCTCCCCCAGGGGGCTGCCCCAGCAGGGAAGGGCTCCTCCCCCATTTCTAAGCACTGAGTTGCCACGGGGAGAAACTGAGACCTCTCCCCTGCCCTCCCCTGAGGCCCTGCTCTTGGGAAGTGGCACCCCTCAAGCTGTCACTTTATAACTGTCTGTGCAATCGTGTCCACCAAAGACTTGTGTTGGGGGTTCAGGGAAAGGCCCTGGGGGACTCCGTGAAGCATTTCTGCTTCACTTTATGTCACCTGCTTCTCCCCTATTGGGGCTAAAGAAGGAGGTAGGCGACCCCTTAAAAGAGGAGGTCCCCTTCTCATCTACCCCTCCCCTTTGGTACAGCTGCCCCTGCCTTGGGGGCGGGGCCTTGGGGCTCTGGGCTGGGCATCCCCTCACTGCCTTGGCCCATCTGGGCTGACATTAATAAAAATCCACCCAGTGCTGTCTCTGGCATCTGCGTGTGTGTGTGTGGGGGGGGTGGGGGTGGGATGGGGCCCGGGTCTTGGGGCAGGCAAGCTGGACCCAATGGGGCCTGGGGCCTCAGAGAGGAGGGATGGGCTGATGCTTCTGGGTAAACCGGTACCCTTTGTCCTTGGCTTTTGACGTGAACAGTAGGAGGGCCAATCATCTTGGGTATGTGTGTGGATAGCTCTGCCATGTCTCATTTACAACTCTTGGTTGTAAGTAATAGAAAACCCAACCTAAACTTGCTTCAGCAGAACAGGAACTTTAGGTTCTTGTAACTGCAGAGTCCAGGAGTAGCTTCTGGCAAGGCCCGATCTAGGCGCAAACATATGATCAGGACTCAGCTTCCCAGTCAGCTTTTTATTCCGTTATCTTGGTGTTGCCGTCTGGAGGACTCTCCTTTTGGCCCCAAGATGGGCGCCAGGTGCTCCATGAGCTAGTGGGATGGGTTGTTTAAAACTTTATTTCTATCATAAATGATGCAGAAACAAACAAGTTTGTACATAAATCTATGATTTAAAAAAGCTCTATTGAGCTATAACTCATATACCATATTATTCACCCATTTAAGAGCACAAGTCAATGATTTTTATTTTTATTTTTTTATTTTTCAATGATTTTTAGTATATTCAGTGTTGTACAACTATCACCACGATCTAATTTTAGAACACTTTTTTCACCCCCAAAAGAAACTGTACTTTTGGCAGTAACTCTCCATTTCCCCTCAACCCTCCAGCCCTGGGCAACCATTCGTCTAAGTTCTGTCTATAGATTTGCCTAGAGACTTTGACATACACTTTGGAATATACTTTCAAATAACCCCTCATAAATATTGCACTGGCATACAGTCTCAGAAGCAGGATATGAAAATGTCCTGTTTCATCATATGCTCACAAGCACTGAGTCTTACCATTTTAAAACCTTGGCTAACTTGATGCAGGAAAAGTGGTCTCTCATCTTTAATTTCCTCACTCTTCATCCTATGTAAGTCACAGCCACCCGGAGAAAGGTGTTTTTGGCTTCATTTCATGGGTTACGGAACTGGGGCTCAAAGGATGGGAGTTACCTCGAGGAGGGAGCCTGTTGGGGTGGGAAGGGCCAGGGCTCAGAGGAATGAGCCAGCTTTGGGTTGAATCCCACCTCTGCCTTGTGTGGTCAGGGAGCATGGAGGGAGAGACAGATGCGACTTGGGCTGATGGCTCCCAGCAGAGTGGGCAGGGGGAGGGCCACAGGCAGGGAGGTGGGGAGGCCAGAGGAAGTGAGGAGGATCTGTAGTCTGGCAGCCTGTTTCTACATCTTGACTTTGGCTTCTGACCAGCCCAGGCTTACATGGGGCTGTCTCTTTCAGGGGAGCTGGGAGGGCTCATCCTTCTGCACAGGGCCTCTAATTCTACTCTTAAAAAGATTTTGGCGAGTCGGCTGGGACGCTTGGCTCTGTTAAAACACCGCAGCCCCTTAGAGGGCCTGCTAACCCTGTAAACGTTCACCTCCCTTCAAGTCACTGTTAACTAACTTCTGCTAGAACTGAAGTCGGGGTGCTGGCTTTTAGCCTTTGCCTTGTGCAACCACCGCTCGACTCTGGGCAAGTTGCCCCTCCCTAACATTCGCTGGGGCTCTCAATGAGAATATTTCATAGTAATGCAGTAGGAATTACAAACAGAGACTTGTTTTTTGGGGGGCAGCACATATTTTAAAATGAGAAAATGTGTATGAAATTCTGAATGTTTGACTTTTACCGATAAATCAGAAGGGCTGGCAGCCCTGGGGCAGTCTTCCTGCGTGGCCTAATCAGCTGGAGCAGAATCACGTTGGCACAGAGACAGGGGCTCTGCTTTCCAGTTTGCCGCAGTCCCTACCACTCCTTATTGCTCACACCAGCTGTGTTCCTCATTTATTTCCCTGGCCCTTCTAGGTATTTGAGTTTGCAACTCTGATGTAAACCATTTCCTTCCACATTTACTGCTGCATAAAAATGGAGTTTGTGAAATGTCAAAAATGCTCCTTAAATCTATTTGTTCTGTTTCAAAATTTAAATTTACTTTATATTTATAAAAAGATATAAACTCATATAATTCAAAATTCGAAGGATACAAAAGAGTATGTGGTGAAAAATTTCCTTCCATGTGCTCTGACCCTTAACTACCCGTCTTGTTAGCAGAGGCACTAGTTCTTGGGTACTCTCTCAGGCATATTTTATGTGTAGTCAAACCAATATAATAAAATGTATATACAACTGAAAAAATTCACCTTCATTGAATGTTAATTTTAGGAAAAATCAGAAAATAAAAAGGAAAAAAGGAAAAATCTTCTGTGGCATTACTCTCCATAGGTGATCTGTGTTAGTTAACATTCACTTCCAGATTTTTCTTTTTGATAGAGAATTGTAATGGAAATGGCCTCAACGTGTAAATACTAGCTTCTTATAGCCTGGCTTAAACTCAAAAATAGATTGTGACTATGTATGTCATTGATGATCTAAAAATTATTTGTAGCTGCATATTATTTCATTGTATGGATTTCATTAGGATATATTTAGATTGTTCTCTATTTTGGGTTAGTTGGGCTGTTTTCAATTCTTTGCTATTTTAAATGGCACTGCCAGTGAACATCCTTGTACCTACATCTTTGCTCACCTGTCTAAATATTTCCTTAGGATACATTTCCTAGAAGTGGAATTAATGGACTACAGGACATGCCCATGCATGCACATTTTAAAGGCTTGATATATATGATCGAATTGTCCTTCAGAACGAGCTTATTATTTTATATGACTTGGCAGCAGCATGGGCCAGATCCAAGACATGCTGTCTCCTTGAAAGTGAAATGACGCGTCTCACCAGCCGAGTGTGTCCTTGCTCACCCTCCTCCTGCCTGCGTTTTTCTTGGCAGAACTCCTGGAGGTCACCAGCGGGCCTTCTTCCTCCTGCCTGGAGTCTGGCTGGGTGTGACGGTGGGGGTGTGTGTGGCCAATGAACAGGGTGATGGGAAGGAAGCCTCTCTCTCTCTGCCCTCTGTGCTGGGCTGGGCTGGGGTGTCTGTGTAGAGAAAGTGGAGGGTGAACCCCATGGAGTTCCCAGGGAGTGGGGTGTGGTGAGGCCAGGCAGGGCGTGGCCAGGAGCACCTGAGCCCAGCAGAACCTGGGAGCCAAGCTGCAGTGAGGTCCAAACTCTGGCACTGTCCCTCCCAGCTATGTGACTGGGACTGAGCCACTCGGTCTGGGTCTCCGCTGCCTCTTGAGTGAAAGGGGGATAGAACACTACCCATCTTGGAGAGCTGGAGAGTGAGGCAGGGCCCCTGGCATGGTGCCTGGCACACTGTGAGCCCTCTACAAATGCCAGCTTAAATTAAATTAAAAAACAAAAAACACCTGGGGAAATCTGGATCAACTCAGGCATGCTGTGACAGCGACCCATGTCTGGACAAGAGAGAGGGGTGCTTTTCCTACTCTCCAGCCCTCTGAACCCTCTTGCTTGGAAGCCCAGCTGGGTGTCCCGCCTCCCTGGGGTGTGAGGACCAGATGGGCGCCTCTGCCCTGCCGCGCTGCATCCAGTGTGAATCTGTCTCTCAGCTTCCCAGGCCTGATGCTATATCAGCAGCTTGGGAACAAACCACCTGGGAGTGGGTGGTGGTGGGAAGCCATTCTTGTCTGTGTGAGTACACGAATGTGTGTGCATGTGAGTAAATCTGTGTGAGTGTGAGGATGTGTGTGCACTGAAGTGTGTGAATGTGTGCAAGTGTGTGGGCACGAATGTGTGGGTGTGTATGAGAGTGTTTTGTGAGAATGTGTTTGAGTATTAGGATGTGTGAGTTTGTGTGTGAGAGAGTGAATGCGTCTGTTTGTGTGAGAAAAGCATGTGTGTTGTGTGAGTGTGTGACTATATGTGAGTATGCATAGACGAGTGTGCGTGCATGTGTGTGACATGCTTTCACCGGCATGCTGAGGGAGGCACAGAGCACAGGATAGAAGCTTTGCAGCAAACACTGTTCTTCCAGTTTATCCTCCCCGTCCCCAGGACCAGCTGCGCCTTATTGACCGCAGGGATTTGTGGGACTCAGCCCCGAACCAGGAGGGATGGCCCAGGAGGGATGGCCCGAGGCTGCACAGGTGAGCAGGAAGGCAAGCGGTCAGAGCGCAGCCTCTGGGGACCCCTCTATCTGAGTGCAAAGCCCGTCTCCTGCAATTCTTAGCTGGGACAGATAATCCCTTCAGATTTCTGCAAACTTCAAGGTAAGAGCATCGGAGGGAAAACAAGGAGACCAGTTTCCATAAGGTGCATCTCCCAATAGTGCCTGTATTTGGCAGCTGCCCTGCTGGTGCTGGGGAAGGTGGCCGAGGGCTTCCAGCCAGGCTGTGCGGGTTTACTGCGGGTGATGTGCACACAGCCGCCACCAGGCCAGGGCCTTTGGGGGCCCCTGTCTCCCTCCTGTTCCCCTCTGGATCCCCCACTCCATTTGACTCCCTGGGGCCTAGGAGACAGTCATGTTCAGAGTGAGCTGTGGGATTACGGGATGCCTGAAACCACCATAAATGCCAGCCTGGGAAGAGGTGCGGTGGGTTCCTGAGCCCTCTGTGTCCACCTGAAACCGAATTTCTGGGGGTGGGATCTGGGAATCTGCCTTTGTAAGAAGCTTCCCTGATTCACAGTTTAGAGCCACGTATCTCACCCACCCCCTGGACTTTCCTAACAGGGAGACCAAGGCCCACAGAGGAGAGGAGACTTACCCATAGTCCCAGGGCTGCAGAATGGCAAAGCCATGTCTCCTGATGCCCCGCTCTTCCTTTCTGGCTCATCGGGCCATGCTTTATGCAATGTGGAATTTTCCACAGGGACACAGATCCAATTTTCTGGTAGGAGCTCTCAGAAACCAGCATCTCAGCCAGAAATTCAGGCCATCGCCACTTGACTGGAGGGAGGGTATTCTGTGGGATAAGGGGTGTCTGCCATGCTCCTCCCCCATACCCAGCTGCTCTATGTGTAATTTTCCTGCCTAGCTAGCCAACAGGTGCCTGGCAGGGCCTGCTAACTGGCAGATGTCCCCACAAACCTGTCACAGGGAGGACTGCTGGAAGGACACTGGACACAGAGCAGGAGACGCTGCTTCTGAGCCACTGAACCCAGATGAGCACTGACGGGTCAGCGGGGGAGGCATTTCTTTCCTGAAGGGGTCACAGATGCTGCGCAGACTCTGCAGCTCAGTGCTCTTTGAGCTACTTTAGGGGCTTCCATGTCTTGCTTCTCTCCTGCCTGAGGCTTGGAGGCTCTCATTGAAAGGCCGAGGGAGCCTGACCCAGAGGAAGTGTCTGTTGCCTACGGAAAGGGGAAACACTTTCTGGGTATTTCCTTCCCCAACAACAAGGATAATAATAACGTTGAAGTTAGTTATCGAGCCTTATTATGAGCCAGGCCCTGTGCTAACCCCCTTCTGTGCCGTCCAGATACAAGTCAAACCATTATTATCACTAGAAAAATAATAGTAATTGCTAATATTATTGGGCACTTGCCCTGTGCCAGAAGCCAGGTACAGGGCCAAGCGCTGTCCACAGATGATTTCATTTCATGAATAGGTTCTACAGTATTAATATTTGTTACTGTTCCATTTTATGGATGGAGAAAATGAGCTCAGAGAGGTAAATTGTTCAAAGTCACACGATGACACCCAGGGAAGTTGGTTCTGGAACCCAAGTTTCTCTATTCCGGACCAGTAAGCTCACAATCACAATGTTATTCTGTCCCTCAGAGTTATCTCTTACCTTTAAGACAGTTCTCCCCAGCAGATGTGTGGTTATTTGCTTTCCTCTGCTACGTATACATTGTAGCTTTCTTTGCATCTAGGGTCTGGTTCTTGCCACAGCTTGTAGAGCCTGAAGCACCACAAATGCGAGCTCTAGGCTTTCTCTATTAGAGGCAGACATGCCAGCTCAAAAAGGCAAACCTGTCAGTGGCCTTTGTGGAAATCATGCCAGTCATCATGTGACATTGCGGTGTCCCTCATCTGAGATCGGGTTTCCATTCTGATCAACAACTTGGTGCCACAATGTGAAGACTGTGGTCCAGAAACACTAGAAACAGGGTTTTAGAGTAAATCGTTTCAAGGAGAAAAGCAGATGTCACAAACAAAAGATGGATGAGGAGGAACAAACTCTGAAAACTCAGGAGACAAAGACCCTGAGGTCCCAGTAGACCACCAGCTGAATATTACTCAGTCAGCTACTGTTTTAAATAACTACTTAGCACTGGAATATGGCAGTGGGCTTGTTAAGGTGAGCACCTCAGATCAGTGTTGCATCTCAGGTGTAGAATGAGCTGAGAATATCTGGCACTCTGCCCCTTTTTATGATGCCATAATCATTGTTTCAGCCCTTGTATCATTCTCCTCTTGTGACCCCCTCCAAGAAACTAGGTGAGAAATTAATGTGAGGCTCTCTTCCCTTACTTTTGTTTAGCTCTCAAGAAAATATGTCTGAGGCTGCTATTTTCTTACCCAATATCCACACCCTTATCTCCCTTAGCAACAGAAAGCCTATAGTGTTGGGTATGTCAATGGGCTTTTTATAAGACCACAGTTCTTAGCCTTTCAGAAAGAGGCCTATAAGATGTAAGCAAAGGTTATTGGGTGGGGTTCTTGGGAAAGCTCTTGGAATGAGGCTGACTCAGCTGGGAGGCGTGCCATTTTGCCCTTGTCCCTTTTGGCCCCCTACTGCCTGGAATGTGGATGTGATGTCAGGAGCTATAGTAACTATTTTGGGATCATGAGGTAACCTCAAGCATGGAACCCTCATGTTAATGATGGCAGAAGGTAGGATAGAGGAATCTGGTCACTGACGGTTATGGAGCTTCTATATTAACCCTGGACTGGCTGCCTCTAGACTTCTTTTAACATGAGACAAAAAGTTAACCTTTATTTTATTCTAGCCACTATTATTTCAGTTTTCTGTTACTTGTAGGTGAAATTCTTCACTGATACCAAAGGTTTTAGAGCACAGCTTTTTCCACCTGTATTTGTGAATAAAAAGGAATTTGATGTAGCAGGGTATCTCTGAGGTGGCCATACCAGGAGGCAGAGCTGCTGTTTGCAGGCCTGAGGCCATGTGTTGGCCTGGTCCGATTTGCAGGAGTGGATACACATGAGAATGAAAGCTTTTGGTGGAGAAGTGCCCATGGAGAGAGAGGAAGGGAGGCAAGAATGGTGGAATGGAGAGAGAGGGTGTGGGGCTAGAGACCTGCAGCGCTGTTTCTGTGAAAGGTGGGATCAGGCAGTGTCCCTTCCAGGCCTGGGTGACAAAGGACAGCATAGCTGTGGGGTAGGCACGGAACCTTGCATTTCTGCCCCAATCCCAGCCTGACCCCGATTGTCTAGGACCAGTGGCCTGGGGACACCAGGGTCAGCCTGGATGATGTGGGGGGTGGGAGGTGAGGGGTGGGAGTGGGGGCCTGTTTCCCTAGAGGGGGGGTCAGTAGAAGCAGGGAACATGGACAGGGCGAGGCCAGGGAAGACAGGTGTAGGCTTGTCCGAACACATGTGAAACGCCCAGAGGGTGCTGAGGTGGGCCGTGGCCCTCTGGGTGTGCAGCTCGGTGTTGGGACGCTTGGCAGTTTAGACGTGGATGCGGACGAGACCTCATCTGTAACTCCAGGCAGCTGAGCAGGTGATACAGGGAGTGAGAATCTGATGAACTTAATTAACATCATCAATCCTGCCTGGCTTCCAGGGCTGTAGCTTTTTTGTTACCTGGTGCGAGTTCCCCCTTCGCAAAGCTGGTTTCAGCTGCTTCTCCATAAACAACCTGGAAGTTCACAACCCTCTTTGTTGTCTTGGAGCTCACACCAAATTTTCTGTCTGTTCAGTATTTGCTTTCTGAATCAGCAATTCAGCCAAATGGATATAAAAGCACACAACTTTTTTTTAAAAAAACAACAACACAAAAACTTTTAACTCCGTCTAAGCAGCTCTGTCTGGCCTACCATTTGCCAAAGGACTCTGTTCCCAGAAACATCCCTTTGCCAATCGATACTCATGATAAAGATGCAAAACACAGAGGCAAGAGCTGAAGTGCAACAGCCAACATCTCTGCAGTTTATAAAGCATAGTCTCTCCTGTGCGTTAGGTGGAGAGATACTTTAACCTTCATTTTACAGGCAGAGAATCTAAGGTGGGGTCTTGCTTATATTGATGTGGCCAGTAATTGGTGGAGCATCTAAGGGCTTATAAAAGAGATTGTTTCACCACCCTCCAAACGATTAGCACCAAGAAGAGGGGCTCATTATTAGCCAAAATATGTGTTTAAGTGGAATAAAAGTGCTAGCTGATATAGGAGCATCAGCTCTGAGCCTGGCCCAGTTCCGAGTGCCTTCAACTTGTGGTTTCATGTCACATGTGCAGCTTCTTAGCATCCGTCCCTCCCACTTATACCTTCTCCGAAACTCCTGGTTTTCTTGCAGGTGTCCACTCTGTCCCTCTATGACCCAAATATGTTCTGGGTCACACTTTGGCCAAAGTCACTGGAATATGTGAACTGCACACTCCCTTGTTTCTACCAGCTACGGACAGCCTCAAACTCACCTGCCCGTCACTCACGACAGTGTCATGTCAATCAACAAAAAGTACCCTCTGGGTAAATGTGTGTAGCTGGCAGAGGGAGTGGTCTCAGCGATGGCTGGGCTTCCAGGGACTTCTGGCCCGGCTGTGGGATAGACATAGGCACTGGATGGCAGACAGGTGCAGAGCTCTGGCAGAGGGGACACAGAGTTAGCTGTCCTGCTCAGAGGGGGCTGTGTTCCTTCCACAAGCCTCACCTGTCCTCAGGTGCCATGAGCAGGTCTGGAGCAGGTGTTGGGATTTCTGAGGGGACAGGGGTTCTTCACTTACCAGCTTCAGTGGGTGCTGCCAAAGGGCCTTCCTGTATCCTGCAGGGGCAGGGCAAGAATGCGACTGTGAACTTGGCCGGGAAACGGGGCCACATCTGTGGGCGGCCAGTGAGCCTGGGGCTCTGTGCCTCACTGGCCTGGCTGGAGATAACGCGGTGTCAAGGAGAGGTACCAGGAGGAGGCAGATGCTCAGCCACTTCACAGCCCAGGTGTGCATTCTGGCTCAGAGGCCTCAGAAATTCCATGCCACGGAGAGCCACAGCGTGGAACAAACAGGCTGCTCCCAACAGGAGGTGGGACCTCAGTGTCCTCAGCGGGAAAGGTAGTAGGGAACTGCCCTTAAATGAGCATTTTCTAAAATGAGTTCCTTGGAGCGGAAGGTGTTTGTAAGATATAATAGATGCTCTGTAAATATTTTGTTATCAGCTGTCGGCTTTGTCACCTCTTGGAAAGTCTTAAAGTCCTTTAGTATATTAAAGGCTCTGAGAAGTCCTGCATTATGATGCCTGACGTCCAGGAACTCTGTGAAGTACCAGGGTTCCCTGGAATGGGGTTTGGGAAACTACACCAGATGTGGCCCACTCTGAGGTTTGTCATGGGATTTATGCATTGGAGAGCCAATTGATTAATTTGCAGGGAAGCCAGCTCTGCCCACCTAATTGGGGATAGAAGCAATTTGCCCCTGGTGGGCCCTCCTAGTGGAGACTTGAGAGCAGAAGCCAGCAATGGCTTGGAGGTTGACTGCGGGAGCCCAAGGAGAGACGGGGTGGGTGTTCTTGGTAAAGTCCCTTTCTCCCCAGGTAGGTAGAAGCTAAACAGACTCTTCATGGCAGGATTTTCCTATATCTCTTTCTTCATGTGACACCATTCAGGAACTTCATGGTGACCTGCTGGCAAAAAGCAGTAAGAGCACCTACTGTGAGCAGCGCCTTCTTTAAACCTGTGGTGGGTCTCACGGGAGCCCCATTTACAGATGAGAAAACTGAGGACAGGGAGATTTGGTCTTGCAGCGTGAGTCAGGGCTGGGGCTCAAGCCAGGTCTGGTGGAGCCCAGGGCCCGTATGCACAACCATCCTGTGCTCCCCCAGCAAACCCAGGAGAACAGGCTTTCCTTTTAAAGCAGTTGCCACAGTCCTACTTCTTAGATTTCTTTTCAGGAGAGAGACTGTTGTCCCAGAACTTTGCTTCTGTGTGGTTCTTGCAGGTCATTGGATGGTAGGGAGGGGACAGAGGGTCTCAAATCTCGGGCAGGTCTTGGAAACTCCATCCTTGATCTGGTTCCTGATTTCCTTTCGGGGGCCATTTCCCAAACCTGGCTTCTGTAGTGCTGGTGAAGGGACAAAGACATCAGCTGAGAAGGCAGGGAAGCAGGTGGCACCAGGGAGCACGAAGAGGCAACCACCTGACTTCATCCATGGCCTGGAAGGGAGTCTTCTGGGTATAAATACCCGGGAGGCTGGAGAACCAGGATCAGAAATGGGCAGAAATGAGGGCATGGCCCCCAGGACCCCAAATCATGCACAGGACCCATCTGTCACTGCCACCACTGAACACTAGGTCCCATGCATGGCTCTGCTGCAGCCTCTGGCTCTGTGTCCCAGATGCCACTCTGATCCTCCACTCCTACTGTCCCTGAAGTTGGACACAGTGGCTAGAATTGGCTCTCCACTGTCCCTGACTCTCGGTTCCGTCTGGGGTATGTGCACTGGTCAAGGCTGGGCCAGGTGTCCTCTCTTGTGTGGCAAGAAAGGCTGGGAAAGCGAGGGGCTGCTTCTTCTTTGCTTCTAGAGAAGGAGGAGGTCTCTGCCTCTTACCAAACCTTTATGGTAAGTGATGCCACAAGGATTGGAAGGGGCTGGCCAAAGTGACCAAAGTGTCGTTTCGCTGCTCCCAGCGTGACTCAGCAGGAATGTCCTTGGTGTGAACTCCAGATGTACCTCTCGAGCAGGGAGAAATCCAGGAAGCTGCATTCCCTGCGGCCTTACAGTGGAGCCTCATACATCCTCATGGATTCAGCGTCACCTTGACACTGATGCTGCCTCAGTCTGTATCTCCAGCCCAGTCCTATAAATGGACCCCAACCTGGGTGTCCACCTTCCTACTGGACATCTTCTCTGGGATGTCCCACAGGCATCTCTACCTCATCTCACCTAAAGCAGAATCAGCACCTCCACCAGCCCCCCCACCTCTGTCTTCATGAATGACACGGACCTCCCCTGAGTTGTCCAGGCAGAAGGGCAAGAGTCATTCCCACCCCCTTTAAAAGGTTGCCAAGATGTGGCTGTAGCTTTAACTGTGTGTGTTTAGGGCAAGGAGAAGAGGGAAGGGTCAACAACAGAAGAAGCAGTACCAAGGCTGAGATTCAGCAAGCACCTTCTGGATGGCCCATCTGGTTTTTACGCTATTGAAATACCTCTGACCAGTTGGTAAAGAACTGCTGCTCCCGTGCTCCTTGTCTCCTCTATTCCTCCCCTGGGACCACCCACCCATTTCCCTACTATCCAGCAATGATAGGGTTAATGCTGGGCACAGATGGGACCAGCGATTGATCCACAGCTGGACCCTATATATTACCCCTGGATTGCTCTTGGACAAAGAAAGCAAAGGTTTTCTCAGAAATCCCTTGTGGACCTGTACGTATCATGGTTCATTCACTTTGGCCACGTGGCCACCTTAGCTGCAAGGGAATCTGTGAAGGCCAACGTTTAGCTTTGCAGGCTCTCTAGTAGAGGAAGTTGGGAAAAAGGAGGGTTGAGCGAGCCAACTACACTGTCTGTCTCCTTTCCTTAACACGTTGCGTACGGATCACGAGAATCTTCACGAGGGATTTAAACCCCGCAGTACGCAACGTGTTAACAGACTGATCTCTTGTCACTCGCCCATTCATTCCTTACTCTTTCTCACTCCTCTCCACCTTCTGACCAGTGGAGACCACACAGGAGGCACCAGATGGGGATCAGAGTTTTATTAAAATAATTCCCAAGAACAGGGCCTCCTGGTAAATCTCATTAGGAGATCCCACCTTAAGGCCAGAAAGAAGCTTTGCAGTTGCTTCTGCTCTTTTGTGGAGTTTTCTGTGACTAATGGTGCTGGTTCAGCTTTTGTCTTCATAAGTATTATTTTTCAAATGAGATATAATTCGCACGCCATAAAATTCATCCTCTTCACATACACAAGTAAGTAGTTTTACTTAGCAGAATGTTTTCAAGGTTTTTCTAGGTTGTAGCATGTATCAGCACTTCATTCCTCTTTATGGCTGAATAGTATTTCATTGCACGGATGTACCACCGTTTGTTTATCTACTCATTAGTTGATGGACATTTTGGGTTGTTTCCACTGTTTGACTATTATGAATAAAGCCGCTACGAACATTCTTGTACAAGTTTTTGTGTGTCTTATGTTTTCAGTTCTCTTGGGATATACCTATGAGTAGAATTGCTGGGTCATATGGTAATTCTATGTATAATTTTTTATAGAACTGTCAAACCGTTTTCTACAGCGGCAGAGCTTTTCCATTCCCACCAGCAGTATTATGAGGTTTCCACTTTCTCCACATCCTTGCCAATACTTGCTATTGCCTGCTTTTTGTTTTCTGAATTATAGCCACAGTAGTGGGAGGGAAGTGCTATCTTACCATGGTCTTGATTAGCATTTCCTTGTCGCATTTCATGTGCTTGTTGGCCATTTGCAGAGCCAAGGTGTTTGGCAGAGGATGGAGTTGTCATTAATTGAGAGGGGGAAGGTGGTGGGAGAGGAACTCAGTTTGACCTGTCAAGTGTGATGTACTTGTTTGACTGCCCAGCTGGCAGTTGGCTGTGAGTCAGGGGTGCAGAAGGAGGCTTGGGCTGAAGTGTAAACTTAGATGTCATCGGCATCTGGTGACATTTAAACCCACGAGGTGTAAGGAGTGCCAGGCACACCCCCAGCAGAGGCTGGGCCTGAGGAGTGAGGGAGGAAGAAAGCCAGGTGAGCAGTGACTGGCGGCCCAGGGGAGGGAGTGTATCAGGAAGGGAGAGTGAGCGCGGTGGTGGCTGCTGCTGGAGGTAAGTACACAGGGCTGACAATGGACTTGCTAATATAGAATCCAGGCGACCTTGACAAGAGCAGTTTTGCTTACAAGCCTGTCTGGAGTGGGTTTGCAAGAGAATGGGGGCGTAAGTGGAAAGAGGGTAGAAGCCACTCTTCAGAGGGACTTTGAGGGGTTTTCCTTCAAAGGAAAGGAGAGAAATAAGATGACGTTTGAAGGGGGAGTGAGAGCAAGAGTTTTTAAAATTTATGGTAGGAAAATGAAGAGCTTATGGGAACTGCTTGAACAGAAAGGAAAAACATCATGATGCAGGAGGAGGGGGAGACTTACCAGAAGGATGCCCTTGAGCCCCAGAGAGAGGGGAGGGGTTCCTGCAGCGGAGTCGGGGGGTGACTTGGGTAGCATCCAGGACCTCCTGTGAGGATCAGGAGAGAAGGCTGCCGGGTGGTTGGGCTGGTGGGTGCTGAGGAAGTTCTCGATGAAAGAGGAAGCAAGGACGCAGGTTGAGAGGGAGGTGGAGGAGGAGGGTAGGTAGGGTGTGTTGCCGTGGGGAAGGTATGAAGTAGCCTCTGGGGAGCAGGGAGGGTGCCCCACCGGTGTCCGCGATCTGCTTGCCAGGCAACACTAACAACCCACTTGAGGTTAGCCCAGGAATCCAGATTTAGAAAAGACACATTTGTCTAAAGCATAATTTACATTAACAAAAAACTCTGCCCACTGTAAAGTCAATTGTTTATATCTGTAAACTGAACCTTCTAATGCCTTCGAAAAGCCGTTGCAAACTTGCCCGTTCTAGAAGGACTTTGGGCTACATCTACCTAACCCAGGGTCTCTAATCTGAGGTCCATGGACTCCCTGGGGTCCTCAGATATATTTTCAAGATTCACACGATCTTTATAGGAGTTCTTTAGTGGAGGTTTCATGTCAGCAATAACCCAATTCTGGCCCACCCGGATGACCATGTGTGAAGGTACATTGCCATGTGGTTTCATGCTCTGTGTGTGTGTGTGTGTGTGTGTGTGTGTGTGTGTGTGTGTGAGCACATTGGTGTCTTAATAGTCCCAGCTAATGGGAACAGAACAGAGGCAGACTAATAAGAGACAGAGGTATTCAGACAGCAGTTCCAATGGAGAGCCATGGTGGGACAACCCATGAAACTTGCTATGCTACCACTGAGCAATGGGCCATTTCCTTTTAGCAAAATAACATCATTTTTATGTTAATTTAGTGCTGTTTGAATTTTGCTGGTCATTTGTTTTGTTTGTGTTTAATTTGTATATTCATTTTGGCTTACAGTTCTGTAAGAACGATAAACAGCTTTTGTGTTTGTCCATATGAAAAATAATTTGTTCAACAAGTCATGCTGGGAAAACTGGATATTCACACGCAAAAGAATGAAGTTGGACCCTTACCTTACACCACATGCAAAAATTAACTCAAAATGGACCAACGTAAGAGCTAAAACGATAAAATCCTTAGAAGGAAACATAGGGGAAAAGCTTCATGTCATTGGATTTGGCAATGATTTCTCGGATGTAACATCAAAAGCACAGGCAACTACCGTGTTTCCCCAAAAATAAGACCGGGTCTTATGTTAATTTTTGCTCCATTAGGGCTTATTTTCAGGAGATGTCTTATTTTTTCATGTACAATAATCTACATTTATTCAATTACAGTCATGTCATCTTCTTCTGGAACATTGTCATAACATGCTAAATGTGTCCACCTGGCTGAGATCTTAACTGGGGCTTATTTTTGGGGTAGGTCTTATTTTCGGGGAAACACGATAAAGAAAAAATAGATGAATTGGATACATCAGAATTAAAAACTGTCAACAGAGTGAAAAGGTAACAAATAAGATGGAAGAAAACATTTGTAAACCATAGCTCTGATAAGGGGGTACTATCCAGAATACACAAAGAATTCCTGGGTGGGCAGCCAGTTGGCTCAGGTGGTTAGAGTGCAGTGCTCGTAACACCAGGGTTGCTGGTTCGATTCCCATGTGGGCCAGTGAGCTGAGCACTCCACAACTAGATTGAAAAACAACGACTTGACTTGGAGCTGAGGGGTACTGTTCCCCAATATTCCCCAATAAAAATTAAAAAAAAAGAATCCCTACAACTCAACAACAACAAAAACAAACAACCCAATTAAAACATGGGCAAAGGACTTGGACTGACGTTTCTCTGAAGAAGACATACAAGTGGCTAGTAAGCACCTGAAAAGATGCTCAATATCACTAGTCATTAGGAAAATGCAAATCAAAACCACAATCAATTACCACTTCACACCCATTAGGGTGCCTATTATTAAAAGGAAAAAAACAACAACAGAAAATACCCCTGTTGGTGAGGATATGGAGAAATTGATTGGAACTCTTGTGCACTGCTGCTGTGAATGTAAAATGACGTAGCCGCTTTTAGTACCCAAAAGAATTGAAATCAGGGTCTCGAAGAGATATTTGCACACCCACATTTGGCTATTCACGGTAGCCAAAATGTGAAACAACCCAAATGTCCTTCAACAGATGAATGGATAAACAAATGTGGCATCTACACACAATGGACTATTACTCAGCCTTACAAAAGGGCGTTCTGATATGTGCTACAACATGAATTAACTTTGAAGACATTGTACTAAGTGAAATAAGCTAGTCACAAAAAGATAAATGCTGTATAATTTGACTTATAGGCAGTACCTAGAGTAGTTAGTTTCATAAAGATATAAAGTAGAATGGTAGTTTCCAGGGGCGAGGGGAGGAGGAAATGGGAACTCAATGTGTCATGGGGACAGAGTTTCGGTTTGGGAAGACGAAAAAGTTCTGGAGATGGTGGTGGTGATAGTTGGACAACAGTGTAGATATACTTAATTCCACTGGACTGTACACTTCAAAACAGTTAAAATGGTAAATTTAATGTTATATATTTTACCACAATAAAAAATTAAATGAACCCCGGGAGGGAGGGAGTTCATCAACGCTTCCCAAATCCTGGTGGTTCTGGTCTTAGGAGCCTGCCGCATGCGCCAGCCCCCTCCTCCTGGCTCTCTCTGTGCACACCCGCAGTTTGGGGGGACACTCGCTGCTCCACGTATCCCCTCTTCTGAGGGGAGACGTGCATCCATTGCCTCTGGAAAGAATGGGGTACAGGAACACCTGCGGCCTCTCTTTGTCCCTCCTTAGGTCAGGAGGAGACAGGACTCAGGTGACTGCTGAGGCTGGAAGGAAGGTCTGGAGCAGGGGGTCACCCGCCTCTTGTCTCTGTGTCTCTTAGCCCCCACTGTGCACAGGCTGCCCCTGTTCTCCTGTCCCCCATGGGGCAACCGCCGGGGGAATCCCTCATCAGGGGCCTGCAGGTGTCCAGGTCTCCCACCGGGGCCTTGACTGGCAAGTTTACTTCAGGGCGATGAGAATTTTCCAGTTTGGCCTTCCCAACAGTAAATCCAGCGCTAAATGTCCACAGAGGTTCTGTGTATGTGACCGAGTTGTTTCAGGCGCCTCGATCTCAGTGAGTAGTCCTGAGAGAGCCCCAGGCTTGTGGGAGCCCCGGTAAGGTGGTGCTGTGGTTCGTCATGCTGGCCAGGCGGGGGCTTGGGTCTCTGGGGGAGAACCGTAAAGGGGCAGCTTGTTCAAAGAAGGTCCTTGCTGAGGTGGGGATGGTTCTCCTGGTTCCCCTGGGCTCTCAGGTGCCCCCTCCTCCCCTGTGCCCTGCCTTTCAGATGACCCCCTTTCCACCTGGGACTTGGTCCCACTGAAAATCTCCTGCCACCACTGCTTCTTTCTGGTCAGAATCAGCACTACAAGAGCTACAGTTCACAGAGTATACACCAATGCTTGTGTGACTCCTTACTGATGAGCTTGTGACTTTAGGCAGATCACTAACCTACCTGGGCCTCAGTTCCATGTCCTGTAAAATGGGCACGTTAACACCCATCCTGCAGAGTTGTTGTGAGTTGGATCCTGCCTGACACCGTGTCGCATTCAGCCATCCACCCTTTCTTTCCTTGATTCGGCCTCCTTGTCTAGTGTGTCAGTTTAGCACTAGTTTACACCTTCAGATTTGCTGTGGACTTGACAACCACAGCAAGCTCGTTAGATTGCAGGTTTAAAAGTTTAATTAGGCTCCGGAGGGTAGAAGATTGTCCTAAGGGTCAAGTTCCCAAACCTCAGAGTGAGGACTCATGACGTCATTTTGGTCCCTAGAGACATTCTTCTTTAGCTACGTGGGAGGTTTCTGTGTTCCAGACTGTGAGGTTGCCAGAGAGCAAAGATTCCCAAGTCTCAGGAAGCTGTGGAGGGTAGTGTGACACCCACATCTGGGAGGCAAGAGACCACTGTGCGCTGGGCTGCTCCAACTCGCAGTGAGGAGCCAGGAGGCATTCTTACATATGGAGGGTTCTTACAGTCAGGATAGAACGCTCCGCAGATGGCACCCTATGAGGCATGGATGCAGTGTGGCTGTCAGCCAGCTTTTGCTGGGTTGTGCTGCAGAAACAACGACCACCAAAACAAAGGTTCGCTCTTGTTCATGGTGCAGGTTGCTCATGGTGGCTGCAGCCGTTCCATGTCCTCTTCATTCCAGGATTCAGGCTGAAGGATCAGCGAGGAAATCTCTGTGTTTGAGACAGAGGGAAAGAGTGATAGCAGGACCAAGAAAAGTCTCTAACGCCTCTGCTCAGAAGGACGCATATCACTTTGGTTCATACGTTATTGGTCGTGTGACCACGTCTGTCATTAGTGGGTGACTATTTGGTTGGCACAGAGCAGATGTTCAATAACTTTGTTGAATGAATGAATAAAGGAATTCTCTGGGCCTGGAAGGATTTAAGCAATTCCACTTGTATGTGTTGTCTATTACTACATGACAGGTTACTCACAAACTTAGTGGCTTAAGGCAACAACCAGCACTTATCTCACACAGTCTCAGTAGATCAGGAATTTGGGGGTGGCTCAGCTGGATGGTTTAGATTTGAGGTTTGTCCTCACATTGTAGGGGAGGGCTGCAGTCATCTACCAGTTTGACTGGCTGGAGGTTCTGCTTCCAAGACGGGTCACTAACATAGATAGTGAATTGGGACTGGCCGTTGGCAAGAGGTCTCAGTTCCTCACCATGTGGACTTATCCATGGGGCTGCTTGCGTGTCCTTATGACGCAGTGGCTGGATTCCCCCAGAGTGCGCCATCCAAGAGAGAGCAAGGCAGAGCTACAATGTCTTTTATGACCTAGACTCAGAAGTCACATGCCATCATTGCTACAATATTCTGTCAGTTATACAGGTACTCCTATTAATGTGGGAGGAAGTGTGAATCCCTCATATGGGGCATCTACTATAGTCTGCCCTCTGGTCCTTAGTAAATCATGTCCCTCCCACATGTGAGTACTCTTACCTCCTCCCAATGTCCCTAAAAGTCTCATATTATAGCTCAAAGACCAGAATCTCATAACCTAAATCAGGTACAGAAGAAGCTTCTTGGGTGAGATTCCTTAGGTTTTGCTCTTTGCGTACAGTTCCTCTTGATATGAAGATGTGAGAACTTAAGAGACGGTTATCTGTCACTATCAACCCACCCACTCGACATACAATGATGTGAGAAGCATAAGATAACCAAGCTAGACACTCCCAACTTCAAAAAGGAGGCATACAGGAGTATTTGGTCAATAGCAATGTTGAAATATGTCAGAACTTCCAATGTTAGGAGTCCGTCATTCAGACTTAAGGGCTAGAAATAAAAATCCATGGCTCTTGGCTCTGCCCTGTGGACTCTTGGCTTTGCCTTCTGAGTCATCTTTCCTTTTCCATGAAAGCTAACTTATGCCAGCAGTTGATTGATTTTCTCGGCCTTCTCTCTTCCTGCCTGTGAAGTTTGGGTGTCCAAAGACTTCCTTTCATTTTGTATTGTCTCTGTCAGTTCAAGCTGGTGGTGTTTCTGCCGATATAATTTCCCTAAAATCCTTTTGGCTCTCCTAACTGTTAGTTAGCTCCAACGAACAGTTGAAGCTCCTGGCTAGATATCAGAGGTGCTATGGGTCATTGACTTCTTTGTCCCCCAATATTCCTACCTTCCTTGAACATGCAAGCCCACTTCCTACTTAGGGCATTTGAATTTGCTTTTCTATCTGTCTATCTGCTCTTCTTCCAGATACCCTCGTGGCTTGCTCTCTCCCGATTAATTCAGATTGCCACTTAGATGTTAGCCCTATAGAGAGGCTGTCTGTGACGACTCTGTCTAAAATAGCCTTCTCAGTCTCTCTTTATGCCCTTACCCTGCTTTATTTTTCTTCACAGCACTTTTCACCACTTGACATTATATGATACATCTATGTATTTGTTTATTATCAGTCACCCCCATTACAGTGCAAGGTCAATTGGAAAGGGGCTTTGTCTGTTTTATTCACTGTTAAAATCCTACTGCCTGGAACAGTGCCTGGCATGAAATAGGTATCCAATAAATACTTGTTGAATGAACAGATGAAGTGGCCTCTGCAGAGACACCTAACATATAGGTAAATGAAGCCAGTTCTCAAAAAGCCAGCCTCTCTCACAGCCAGCCTCTCGTCACAGACAGCCTCTCTATAGGGCTAACATTTAAGTGGCAATCTGAATTAATCGGGAGAGAGTCTGAGGAGGAAGGTCATTAAAAATAACAGGTAACAGGGAGCCATACCAGATTTTGGAGCAGGGATGTGGATGGCAGTTCTCAGACTTAAAACAGGGTCTGCTCTGCTAAACTTGGCCTTTTGTTTTCCCAGAAGAGGTGAAACCTTGTGTGGGTCAGGGGATCTGAGACTTTTTCCTGAGGTGGGGAGTGAAGGGATATTTTCTTTTTAAAAATATCACACTGGTGCCCATTTGGTCCGTGGCTCAGCCTAAACAGGGTGTGTATACATGAAGAGCTTTCTGAGGTAGGAATTGGTCAGGTCAGGGATGGACGTGAAGCGCCAAGCTTTCTTTAGTCCCCCAATGGCCGGGCACATAGGTTGGGGCCACATAATTTGACAAAGACGTGCTTTTGTTTGGAAAGATGGAAGAAGGAAATGGTTGTGGCTGAAGATTCAAGAGCATGTATAGGGAGGAGGTGAGGGCAGAGACCTCAGAGCAGTCAGACCTGGTTAGACACTCGATGCTGCAAAACATGACCTGAGCTGATGAAAGGCTATTTATAGTTTTTATTTATTTCACTCAATGTGACTATTCATACATCTCACTGTGAAAATATTAATATGTTTGATTACAGGGCGCTGCCTCAGGCCCACTGGGGTTGTTACATAATACACAGTGTATACATCACATTACCTTTCTAAAATATGAAGATCTGATTTCTGCAATACATCTGGCCTCAGGGCTTTTGGAGAAAGTCTGTGGATTTACAAAAACACTAACCTCCCAGGTTTACTGTGAGGTACATGAGAAAACAGATATCAGGTGCCAAGCACAGGGAAAGGCTGCATAGGACGGTGGCCAGGCAGAGAGGTGACAGAGGAAAAATGAGATCAGTCTCAGAAAGAGACAGAAGCAAGAAGTTATTTCTCAATGAATGGATATTCTCCACTGGAAGCCAAGGGGGAAAGACCTGGTGCATTATTGGAAATGCAAACTCTTTCCAGCTGCAGCTAAGTCCCACTGGATCTCTGGCCTTTGAGGGCTATGGGGTGGGGTGGCTGCAGCGCAGAATCTGGGTACCAGGTGTGTTGCCCTCTGAAAGGAAACCTAATTAGTGTGGATATATGTTTTCATTTCTCTGGGGTATTTACCTAGGAGTGGAATTAGTGGATTATATGAGTTTGGTAGGCTCCAATTTCTCCAAAGCTTTGTCAACACTTGTTATTGTCTGTCTCTTTGATTATAGCCATCCTAGGGGGTGTGAAGTGATACCTTATGGTGATTTTATTAGCATTGCCCTTATGGCTAATGGTGCTGAGTATCCTTTCATATGTTTATTAGCCATTTGTATATTTTCTTTGGTGAAATATATTATACATTGAGAGCTTTTGCCCATTTTTCAATTGGGTTACTTGTCTTTTTATTATTAAGTTGTAAGAATTCTTTTTATATTCTGCATACCAGCCCTCTCAGATATATGATCTGCAAACATTTTCTCCCATTATGTGGATTATCTTTTTAGTAGCTTGATGGTGTCCTTTGAAGCTCAAAAGTTTTTAATTTCGATAATGTCTAATGTGTCTATTTTATTCTCCTGTCATTCGTACTTTTGTGTCATATCTAAGAAATCATTGCTTAATCCAAGGTCATGAAAATTTATGCTTCTGGTTTATCCTAACAGTTTACTAGTTTTAATTTTTACATTTAGATCTTTGATCCATTTTGAGTAATTTTTATATACGGTGTGAGGTAAGGGCCCAACATAATTCTTTTGCATGTGAATATCCAGTTTCCCCAGCACCATTTGTTGAAACAACTGTGATGGAAGGATGTCTTGTCCAGAGTGGGTTCCTGCCTTGTACCCTGAGCTACTGGGAGAGGCTCTGGCCACTGTCAACTATGAACAGGAATAAGCGGGTTGGAAAATAATGATCTTACTCGTTTTTATTTATCTTTCTGAAATGTATGTATACTCACATTTATTTCAATATTTAATATTAGAAGTGTTTTGGGTCTTTGTTTAGAAGTTGGTGATGTTTCTGTGACCAGAAATATGCTGTAGGAACTTAACTTTTGTTTATATCAATTAATCTATAGTCAAATTGGTTTTGTTATATGTCGTTTTGCTTAAGTTTTCAAGAAACTATTGATGGATGTTAATGAGGACTTACTATATTTTGTCAAAGATTTTTGTATTTGTATTCATGAGAGATATTGGTCTGTAGTTTCCTTGTGATGTTTTTGTATGGTTTTGGTATCAGGATAATGCTGGCCTCATGGGATGAATTTGTAAGTCTCTCCTCTTCTATGTTTTGGAAGAAATTGTGAAGAATTGGTATTAACTCTAAATGTTTGTTAGAATTAACCAATGAAGCCAATCTGAGCCTGGACTTTTCTTTGAAGATAGTTTTCTGATGACTAAGTCAGTGTCTTTACTTGTTGGTGGTGTATTTAGATTTTCTTTTTCTGCTAGAGTTAGTTTTGATAGTTTGTGTCTCTCTAGGAATTTGTCCATTTCACCTGAGTTATCTAATTTGTTGGTGTACCATTTATATTCATCTTTTTTGTTAGTTTCAGGTGTACAAAACAATATAGTGATTAGACATTCACACATCTCACAAAGTGATAACCCCAATAAGTCTACTACCCATCTGACACTGTACATAGTTATTACAATACCATTGACTATATTCCCTATACTGTGCTTTACATTCCGTGACTATATATTTTTTAAATTATAGTTGACATGCAGTTTTACTTTATATTAGTTTCAGGTGCATGGCATAGTATTTAGGCATTTATATAATTTATGAAGTAATTCCCCCCGATAAGCCTAGTACCCACCTGACACCATACATAGTTTCTACAATATTACTGACTATATTTCCCATACTGTATTTCACATCCCATGACTATTTTGTACCATTTATAGTCATTTTTAAGGGCACTTTGCATCTCGGATCGCAGATGGCTCCTTTCTTCTTGGAAAATCTTTCCTCTTGGTTTTCATGACATACTCTCTTAGTAGCCATGGGACGTGGGACAAGTCATTTAGCCTCCCTCGAATGCGGATGACCACAGGGCCTTCTCATTAAGTTCCGGTGAGGATCAGATGAGATGACGCCCGGGAAGTGTGGGGCATGGCACCTGGCACTTGGGAAGCCCTGAATACCTAATTATTGTCCTTACTCTCGAGCCTGGTCTTCCTTCATCTCTCTGATGACCTATGCCCCACGCCCAGGCTTAGCAGGTATACGTTAGGGCAGCGCTTCTCAACTGGGGGTGATTTTGCCTACTTGGGGACATTTGGCATTGTTTGGAGACATTTTTGATTGTCACAGTTGGGGGGATGCTAATGGCAACTAGCGGGTAGAGACCAGAGATGCTGTTAAACATCCTGCAATGCACAGTACAGCTCCCAGAAGCAAAGTATTATCTGGCCCCAAATGGTAACAGTGCTAAAGTCTCTATGGAAACAGCTCTACAGGAATATTGTGAAAAGAAATGAAAATACAGATAAGAAAAAAAAAAAGAGCCCTCTATAATACTGCCACATTGAAAGAACTTCAGCTAGGAAAGAATATTTTTTAAAACAAGAATGTTTCTATAATAGAATATTCTGGCTCTTTTGAATTTCCCCCCAGCTACATTGCCTCCCTGGTTATGTGACTTAATGCGTTTAGTGTCATTTCAGTGCCCAGAAGGTCTTGGTCAGTCTGTGGATGTGCCTCCCCTTCCTTCTTGAGGAGACGGGTAGGAAAATGCCCACTATCCATGGGATGGTCCTTAGTCGCTGGGTTTAGTCAGCTGAGGATGGGGCAGGACACCTGCTTTGTCATTCTCTGGGTGGCTTGATGTCTTCCCGTTGACCTCTGTGTTTGCCTGAGTGTGTGCACAGGTGTGTTCCCATGTCATCATCCAGCTGGAAGGTAGACAGGTATGCTAGAGACTCTATAACCTTGTTAATTATGGGACAGAAGAAAACTTGGGTTAATTTTAGTATATTCATTTGGGTTGAATTCTTTGATTACATAGTGGTGCTGGAGAGTTTGTCTGAGGCCAAGGGCTTCCCAGGCTGCATGTAGCCTTCCTGTGGCTGAACACACACGCCATTAGTCCCCTTTGTGCTGTCACACCTGAACCCATGTGCCTTCTTGGTTTTTTTTTTTTTTTTTTTACAGGACTTTGTTGGGGAACAGTGTGTACTTCCAGGATTTTTTCCAAGTCAAGTTGTTGTCCTTTCAATCTTAGTTGTGGAGGGCGCAGCTCAGCTCCAGGTCCAGTTGCCATTGTTAGTTGCAGGGGTCACAGCCCACCATCCCTTGTGGAATTGAGGAGTTGAGCTGGCAGCATTTGGCATTAGGAGCATGGAGCTCCAACCGCCTGAGCCACCGGGTTGGCCCCCCACGTGCCTTCTTTGTAAAGCTTCTTCTCTCATGTGCTCAGGTGAGACCCAGGGCTCAGATGACATCTCCCAGGGGATTCACTGGCCTGGGCTCTCCTTGGAAAGGAAGTGGATATAAGATTCAGACCTGCCTATGAGAAATGAAACTGACTTATAGTTGCTGTGCTTTGCTGCACATAAAACAAGCCATCAACCTTGGCCAGGAGAACAGGTGTTCAATATTTTCCTCCCTACCCTTTTACAGTTTGAGGATCTGAGAGGTCTGGGTCTTGGCCCAGCATCAGGCCTGCTCTTGGCTGGCTGATGAGGCTCAGAGAAGCAGGAGTCTCCCAGAGGTGCTCAGTGGGGCGGAGCCTAGGCTCCCCATCCCCAGGCCAGCCATCTTCCCTCTGCACGCCTTTCCCTCCCAGGAGGTCCGAGTCAGCTTATCTGACCCCATGGGGGGCGATATACTGATCTGAGAACTTGACCTTGAAATCCAAAGGGAATTTCAAAGACAGGCAGGTTCCAAACCTATGGAAGAGACATCTCTTGGGAGGGGTGGACCAGAAGGAAGGACCACACCTCTCTCTCTCTCTCTCTCTCTCTCTCTCTCTCTCTCTCTCTCTCTCTCTCGTTGGGGGTGGGGACCTGGTGTACATGTGGGCTTGTACATGCCATGTAGTTGACCTTCTTCTCTTTGTCTGCTTCAAACCTTCCTTGATGCTACATGTAGCCCACAGGTTCCACTTGATTCCGATGTCACCCTGCCCAAAGGGGACAGAATGCTGGGACAACACTTCTGAGGTGGGGGCCACTGTTCTTCAGGAGCTAAGCCCCCACTGTTCTTCAGGAGCTGAGCAGAGCCCCAACTTAACAATAGGAAGGCTGGAAGGACAGCTTGGAAACTGGGCCTCTGGCTCTGTGAAAGGTGACTTTGAAAGGCTGCATTTGTTCTTGATGAGGTCTGAGCAGCTGAGTTTACTGTGACAAATGATTCCAGTACGAGGCCATGCTGTCAGGAACAGTGGGGGATAAAAGGCTCCTTCCCAATGGTGCCCCTTTAAAATTTTTTTTAAATTATGAACTATTTCCAACACACACACACACACACACACACACACACACACACACGGAAAGGATTGTGCAGTAAAGCCCATATGTTCATCATCCACCTAAATTTGATAATTAGCAAGATGTTTACCACATTTGCTTTAACTACTCCTCTCCCCATCTCTTTTTCTTTTTCTTTCTGTTGAAATATTTAAAATAAAATCTCAATACAATGTGACTTCACTTCTATATGTTTCCCTAAACACACACACACACACACACACACTCTCTCTCTCTCTCTCTCTCTCTCTCTCTCTCTCTCACACTCTTTCTTATATAACCACAAAGCCATGATCACACCTAACAAAATAAATAATAACCCGTTGGGATCATCTCATACCCAGACCATAATCAGATTTCTCTGTTTGCCTCAAAAATGTCTTTTTATACTATGGTTGGTTTGTTGGAATCTGGATCCAGAAAAGGCCTGCTTGCGGGGTTTTGTCCTCAGGTCTCTTAAGGCCTTTCCAACCTAGGACCGGTCCCCGCGCTTCTCTTTTTAATTTAGTGCCACTGACTTGTTGTAGAAGCCTCGTCATTTCTCCTGAGGACCGTTCCACGTTCTGGACTCCGCCCGTTGCTTCCTCACAGTATTGCTTACCTCTTTCCCCTGCACTTCCTGCAAATGGACACTAGCCTTCGAGGTGCAGTTAGAATTAGGCTTAATTTTTCTTTTTACAAGAATACTCCATGGATGGTGCCAGGGCGTCCCATTGCACCGTATCAGGAGGAACACACAGTCAGCTGGTCCCTCTTGTAGTGACTCTAAAAATAATCTGTGGGTGCTGATGGTGACAGCCTGCCCCCTCCATGGTAAGGTTCCTCATTTGGTAGCTGGTCTCCACAGAGGTTCCTCCAACAAACCATGCCTCCCACTATTCGTGCCCTCATGTAGTCCCCGCCCCTTGAATCTGGACGTTCCTTAGAATATGATAGTGAGTGACACTGATTTCTGAGGCTAAGTCATAAGAAGCCTGTGGCTTCCCCTGTAGTCTTTCCGAACTCTCACTTTGGGGGAATCCAGGTGCCATGCAAGAAGTCTGACTCTCCCGAGACCACCATGCCGTGAGGAAGCCCAAGCTAGCCATGTGGAGGGGTCACATGATGAGAAAGAGATGCCCTCCCCTCCCCACTGTTCCCATCACTCAGCCAAGGCATCAGATATGAGAATGATGGATGGGGCTGATGGTTAGATGACTCCGGCCCCAGCTTCCATCTGATCCCAGCTGTCTGAGGGACCCCAAGTGAGATCTACCCAGTGAGCCTGGTTGACTCTGACTGTGGGACAGCATATGAAATTGCTTTTGTTAGCCACTGTGCTGGGGGTGGCTTGTTACTGGCTGAAGTGCCCATCAACTTTTCCTCTAAATGTATCAACCACTGGTGATCATTGACTGAATCGATTCTTTTATTAGAAGTTACAAAATGGTGCTTTTCTAATTCTATTATTCCTCCCACACTTATTTCCTTCAGCAACTAGGGTTCCTTAGTGACCCTGAAGAATGGACCCTACAGTGGTGACCTGGCCTGTCTTGGATTCATGGCCCAGATCAGTACAGGAGAGAGCGAAGAAGCCTGAAGAAGGGGAGCAGGGGACTTGGTTTCCAAGGAAACCACAAGGTAATCATCAGGCCCTCTGAGGATCATCCTTTCTTTGTCCTGATAAAAGCTATATGCTGTCATCTTCTAAGCTGGCAGATGCTTAAGCAGGTACCCAAATGGGTCCTAAGCGGAGAAGACAATGGGCTCAGAAAGATTGTGGGGGTGGCTGCTTCCTGGGCGCCATCTGGCTTCCTGTCATGCATGTCCCTCCCCTTCCTCTCAAAGACACACCCCTGACCCCAAATCTCCTCTAGGCTCAGGAAAGCCTAGTTTTGGGGAGAGGGCTATGCAGGAAATTGTCTTCCCTGGAGCTCTGAGGGACAGGATGTCTTTGCTCAGAGCCTGTCCGGGCCTTCCCCTGTGAGGATTCGAGATCCAAGTCCCTGCCTGGAGGGCCCTGCGGCAGAGAGATGGCAGGCCGGAGTCCGTAATCCTCCAGAAAGAAAACGAGCAATGACCCCGTGTCTGGTGATCAGACACAGAAATCTGAGGTGGTCCAGGAGCAAGCTCTGCCTGGGGCCATCAGAGCCACCATCTAATAAGCGCTTATTTCGTGCCAGGCACGACACAGGGCAGGCTTAGGGCTGTGGGTACTTGACCTCTGAAATCCTCACCAGAACTCCCGAAGGGGACGCTGTCTTCTATGCATTTTATAGATGTAGGAATGGAAGCCCAGCAATGTTTGGTCCCTCCTGTGTCCAAGGTCACCCAACACGTCCCCTGCTGTCTACCTGTAGAAGTAGCCCCAGATGGTCTGTGTTGCCAAGGTCCCTTTTGCTGGGCGACTGTCTGGGGATGGGCATAAGCTGGTGTTTTACTATTCACCTCTAACCGGTGTATTTGACGTTTGCAGTTGACCTATGGTACGTATAAAGGGCCTACTACTGTCCTACCCCAGGGCTCTGACTGGGGCTCCGACACACACCAGTGTGCTGGGGCAGGTGGGGACAAGGGCGCTGCATTCTGGCTGCTGTAGACCACGCACCTTCATGGAAGTGCAAGGCACAGTAACTGCCAGGCTGGCCTGAGGATGACATTTTCCTTGGCGCAGGACAGACTCCATCTGTTCTAGAATGGTATCCGACAGCATCCAGCTCAATGGATCCATAGAAGGAATGTCCCTAAACAAAATGTCACCAGAAAACATGGCTGAACACACATGAACATGTAAGCGGTGTTGCCTGAGCAAATTGGGCTCTCGTGGATGTGGGAGGGGACATCATCCCACAGTGACTGTGCCATCCAAGCTCTCTGATTAGAGGGCAGGGGTCCAGTGTGGCCCAGGGAGGCTCTTGTCCATATGGTCAGGTTCCCATGAGGGCAGGGTCAGCTCCGCTCTGGATGTGGGATCCTGGGCCTGCCAAGGGCTGTCTTCCCTTGGACTGTCTGTGCTGGCTCCCTGGGTGGTTCTTCCGCTTCCACAACCGTCCCATCCTCCACTCCCCATTACAGATGGAAGATAAAAATCTTCTGGTACCTTGAAATCTGCCACCTTATTCGTTTTTCTCTTCTGGGGAAGCTCAGTCCTAAAAGAGGCCTTACCAATGTGGGCAGGGGTGCTTTGGGGCCATTTTCACTTGTCCTTATATCTCTGCAAATGGCGTCCTTTTGGGAAGGACTGAGGGCTCAGGGAGCTCCATGGGTAGCCCTGGGTGGGTGAGGGACCACCAAGGGTGGTGTGCGAGGAGCTGGGTGTGAAGTGTCACCCCGGGCGTGTCCTCCTTGACGCTGGAGGTGGCACAGCCTGGGGGTTATGCTCAAGCAGGGGCCTACTCTGTGTGTGACCTTGGGCGAGGTACCTGCCTCTGTGAGTCTCAGTGTGTCACCTATAAAATGGGCGTAGTGGTTCTTCCCTCAGAAGATGAGATGCATGTGGTAACAGGCAAGAACCATATTTCACAATCTTAAGTTGGTGTCAACCCTGACAGGATTATTTACACCCAGTTAAGTCTGACTCCGGAGCGGGAGGGGAAAAGGTCCCCGCCATCAATGGGTTCTCTCCAAACCCTGCCACAGGGACCTTGCTCAGCTCCCAGTTTTGGGGACCCATCTCTGGTCTACACAATCACCATGGAGATGCCCTTTGCCATGCCCTATGGTCTCCTGGACTCCTGTGGTTTCTGTGGCCCCTGGGGTCAGGGTCCAGCGTCTCTATGGGTGCCACGGCCATCCCTTCCTTGGGTTCAGTGAGTCAGAGCCCAGGGAGCTCACTCCCCTGGGAACCTGGGGTGCTGCCCTTTCCTGGCTCTGGGGACCTTGGCTTTCCTCTCCCTGCCCCTCCAGGACTCCCAGCACAGTCTCCTCGTGATTGGGTTTTTCCAGAAAGAGACTATTTGGGAAAAACTTCAGCTCTGGCCCAATCACAATGGCCTCCCAGAGCAAGGCACAAATGCCTGGCTTTCTTCCTGGGCTTGGGAACCAGAAATACAGTAGAAGAATACCCAGCTGCCTCCATCTAGCAGCCATGCAATCGTGGGGGTGGTGTGGAAACTCCCCTCCTCTTCATGGACCCTTCCTGTCATCAGCCACCTACTGGTCACACCACCTCAGGGGCAGGAAACTTACTGATGCTTCCCCCAAACCCGGAAGAGCTCTGGGGGCTTTTGTCTGGGATAGTTCATCTCTTCCCCTTAATAAACCTGAGAAAGAGGGACCATTCTCATGCCCATTTCCAAGGTGAGGAAGCTAAGCCTCGAGTGCCTCACTTGTTCAAAATCTCGCGGCTTGTTTGTTAAACTGAATCAGGATTTACATTCAGGTCTTGGAACCTGTGTTCTCTTTTCTCCCCGACAAGGAAATCTTAGCATCACTGATTAATTAAGACCTTAGATTATAGTTTGATCACAAAGGTAATACGTACTTAAATACAGAGATTTTAGAAAATACACAGAAAAAGGAAAACATAAAAGTCACCGTTCCCCCATCCAGAGATAAAATGTGTATTCTTAGACCAGTGGTTCTCAAACTGGAGTGTACTTTAGCGTCACCTGGAAGGTGATCTCCTGGGCCCACCCCCGGAGTGTTTGATGCAGTAGGTCTGGGTGCGGCCCAGAACTTGCACTTGTAACAAGTTCCCAGGTGGGGCTGATGCTGCTCATCTGAGGACCCCACTGTGGGACACTGCTCTGATCAGGGTCCCCCCCACTTCGGCACTGTCGACACTGGTAATTCTCTGTGGGGGACCGCGTCCTGTGCACAGTAGGATGTTAGCAGCATCCCTGGGCTCCACCCACTAGAGGCCAGTAGTACCTCCCCCGCAGTGTGAAAACAGAAAATGTCTCCAGACATTGCCAGATGTCCCCTGGGGGCAAAATCGCCCCTAGTGAGAACCCCTGCTCTATTCTTGTTCACTGTGTCATTTATATTTGCAGAGAAAGGCCCCTTCCAACACACCACACAAAGTCTCTCTCTCTCTCTCTCTCTCTCTCTCTCTCTCTCTCTGTCTCACACACACACACACACACACACACACACACACACTCTTCCTTTTCATCAAGAATAATGTCAAACCATAAATACAGTTTTATAACTTGCTCTTTTTCACCTAACAACACATGCCCATTAACTCAGCAATTAGCCCTGCTGGCAGCAGAGAGAAATGGGTTTCTGCACAGATGACACGGGAAGCATTGCTTGGAGCCTACCTACCACGTGGCTCTGGACCAGGCAGCGGGCGGTGGAGGGAGGTTTGAGGTCCTCCATCTCAGCCCGTGGCAGGTACCAGAACCACTGACCTCGGGGGCCGTGTTAGGGTCGGATGTTGATGTCTTACAAAGCTGTCTGGCTTCCCAAAGGCCTGGGTGTAGCTTGTAAGAAAAATGAGCCACCAGATAACATGATCGTGAACTATGGCAGAGACAGGCAGGCATACCGGCCTCACACCTTCATCCTGCCTCAGTGGGTTTCAGAGATGGACCAAGACCCAGAACCTGCAGACCGTGACTGAGGGGTTCTGGCTGCCCTCTTACCTGGAAGTCACCCGCCATGGCTGTTGCTATTGTCCGGCATGTGGGCTGGCTGCTGGCCATGCAGCTATGATGAAGGCCCATGAGGTGGTTCTTGGGACCTTTATGGGATATCATTGTTTTGCTGCCCTTGGTTGTCCCTGAGGTCCTTCTGCCTGCCAGCCTCATGACTTCATTGTCCCCAAGCCAGGAATCAGCCACTGCCCACCAACACGCTAGGTGAGGCCTGCTCGAGGCGCTGCTGCGGGGAGCGGCAGGACACTGGCTGGGCAGGAGTGTTGGGAAGGGAATACTGGGAAGGTGAGAGGTGTCTCTGACTGCCTCTCCCAACATCTGCTCCTCCCTCCTTCCTCCTTCCTCCTGCCCTTGTTGCGAAGCTGCCAATGGTTTGGCTGGAATTGACCTTGCTCCCAGCTCTTGCGGTGGGCCCTAATTAGTTTAAATCGATGGGATGTTATCCCATCCTCTGATCCAGGGCATTTTCCTTGGTCTAGAGAAGAATGCTTGTCTCCCCAAGTGGTGTGCTGGAGCTAGTTAGAACTGGCTTGTGAGAATCTATTGTGTGTGTCTCTTACCAACTGTGTTGTCAAGTTGGTAGCTTGAAATTAGCCACGATGGGAGTATTTACACCAGAGAAATTGGCCAATGCTACAAATCACCCCCACCCCCAGAGATGGCTTACCAGCACAGCACTGATCCGTTCCCATTAGTTGTGATTAAGGAGCCAGGTAGCCCCAGATGCCACAGTGGACAGTCTATGACCATAGAGGAGCTGATGGCCAGATGACACTAATGCCTGGGGAGACAGGGCGGAGAGATAGAAAGAGCGTGGGCTTTGATGACGTTGTCTGGTCATGCCTCACATCTGGACTTTCGGGTTAAATTTCCCCATGTTCTCGAGAGCTTCCTAAATGATACAGCTCGGCAGCTGGGGCGGGAGATTACCAGGTCAGCACCTTCAGCCCCCAGGCCGGTCTCTGTGGAGCAGTGTAGCCTCAGTTTTGTCAAAGAGTGAAATTCTTCAGCCAGCTTGTCCTCCCGTTCCTCCTGCTTCCTGAGGGGACTTCAGTCCTGGCTGGGTCAACTTCTCTGCCCCCGGACTTTGAGATGGGCCTTGTCTCTGCCAGGTCAGTTCCTGAACTCCCTGATGCAAAATTGGGAGGATGGGAGAGTCAAGAAGAGGGTGGGAGCTGTTTTTGGTGGGTGTGGGGGATTTGGGGTGTGCTGGAGTGGAGAGGGAAGAAAGAGAAAGAAGGGCAGGCAGGCCTGGGACACCAACAGACCATGAAAGAATAAGAGGAGATTTCACATGGTATAATTGGGGTTATTTTGACATTTTTCTGAGAACTATTAGTCGAGGGTATTTTAATGGCTTCTGGAACATGGTACTGTCTCTGCACAGAGACTGGACTGGACAGGGAGTCTTGTCCTACCTTTTGCTCCACTGATGTCCCTGCGTCCCAAGGGGCTCAGATATGTAGGGCAGAGGTGGGATTGGCCAAGTCTGAGCAGCATTCTGGCTTGTTCTCCTGGGATTTGCCCAGAAAAGAAATGATGGACCCAGATAGTCAGGGAGCAATGATTCCACAGCTATGGAAACCAAAATGCTTTTTTTCTTTCTGTCTGGGAAATCTCCCAAACCTATTCATGTGCTTTGGTCTTTTCTGTATCAAAGAATGTGGAGCAAAGCAGAATGTAGTGACCTGGGGAAAAACGGGAATATTTCTGGGCGGAATGGAGAGCCCATTTTCCCTCCTGTGTCTCAGGGTGTGTATCCGTCAGAGGGAAGCTAATCCAGTCAGTCTTCGTGCAGCTGGTTTTGAGTCCTCAGGAGCTGTTTCTGGTCTTAAAAAACAAACAAACAAACAAACAAACAAACAAAAACACCTTTGCATCCTATTGTGCTGTGGAAGCAGTTTCCTCAAAGGTCACGTTCCCTCTCCGGCTCTGCTGGGTTCCTCTCCTTAGCCTCCTGGCAGAGTCTGCTGGCATCCATCCTTGTGGGGACAAGGCTTCTCTCGGCCTCTGGGACATTTCTGTCTCTCTCCTGGGGGCTGGGTCTCACTGCCTCCCCTTGGGGTCCCCCCTCATTCTGCCACTGGCTCTCTTGTCTTCTACAGGCATTTCCTCAGCCTTTTTATCATTTCCATGGTTTCTGGTATCCCTTCTCTCAGGAGAGAGGGCAGACAACCTTGGGAAATTGTGAGCTTTCAAATACTGCAACTGTCCCCCCACGAAAGACAGATGGACACTTGCTGCTGGGCTGGTAGAGATTCAGGGACCCTGCAGAGCAGGGGTCTCAAACTCCAGCTCTGGAAAGAGCCAGGCAGGTGACGTAGAGGAGTGTGAGGCAATAGGGAATGGAGGGGGCTGTGGTGAACTGGACAGAGGGTGCCCTGTGGACAGGGCAGGGGACAGCTCAGCTCTCAGGCTGTCGCCATGTGGGAACGATGAAGCTGAGCCTTGCCAGGTAACAGCGTTTACCTCTCAGGGACATTGATGAGGATACGCGAGAGTCTGTGTACACAGTGGCTGCTGTATAACAGGCCACCAATACGGAGCTACCTTCTCTGGGAATCCTCCTGGCTCTTCCATACCAATCTCGCTCTCCTCTGAATGGCTGTGACAGCGGTTAATGCCCCACGTGTGGTCCTGATCACATATTTCCTGAGTGATGGAGGTAACGGTTAGCTATTGCCACCATAGTGACATGTAACAAGTCATCCCCAAACTCAGTGGCTTCAAACAACAGCCATTTATTCCCTGGACTTTGTGGATTGGTTGGGGCTTGGCTGATTTTGCTCGGGCAGCTCAGCCCATGTGTCTTTCTAGCTCCCTGGTCTAGTGGGTGGCTGGGGCGGAGTCTCTCTGACAGGCACGAGAGGGTGAGCAGACCGTATGAGACCTCTCGGGACCTGGCGTGCTGTCGCTTCTGCTCATATGCCACAGGCTACAGCACATCACATGGTCAACCTCAAATTGAAAGAGCAGGAATGTGTCCCCACCCACGACCAGGCCACAGCAAGGGTGTGGACACATAAGAGGTAGAGTCAGGCTGACATTTGTCTACTGTATGGAAGGGTACAGTTTGTTTTGGGTCTGTACCTCTTTGCAGTGCCTGACTCATGGGGGGCAGGACCCTTCCTGAGTGGCCCCAGGACCCCATTGGGAGCCATCACTAAGGGAGGGGTTCAAGCAACCCAAGTGAAATGCATTAGCAAATGGTTAATTCCAGCTTTTCTGTGCAGAGGGGTGGGGAGGGGAGGAACGACAAACACACCCGGATGGTGTGGTGCATGCAGTAGGTGCCTACTTAGCATTCAGTGAAGGAACTTAGATTGTCTTCTGTCCAGGAGTGAGGGAAGTAGATTTTCCCTGAGTGGAGGTAGGAAGGAGCCTGAATGGGGGTCCTGGGGGGCTTTGACCTCCCTTCTTAAAGACTTGCTGATTGCTCCCTGGAGTGCGGGAGTGTTGTCCAGAAGGGCCAGTGACAAAGGGAGTCTATACCAGAGGTGCCAAAAAAATGTACACACATGACGTGTATTCATCTTTTGTTATTGGTATATATGGAGTATTACAATTTTAATACAGTTTTTTCCTTTCTTAAAATGTATACTTTTTTTGGCATCCTCTGTATTTGGTCTTGAAACCTACTTCTTTAGGTTTGTTTTTTTTTCTCTATCAAGTTGGTGTCTTTTTAGCATTTCTTTACATTTTGATTTAGATATATCTTCTAAATAGCATGACTGGATTAAAACACTTAGTGAGGTATAATAAGCATTTAGTACAGTGTGCAAGGTACACTAATTTTAAGTGGACAACTTGGTCACATTTTATGCAGCTCTCTACCCAAGAAACCAACATGCAAATCGAGATATAGAACATTTATTTCTTACCCCACAGGCAGCTTGCTCGTGCCCCTCCCACAGGTTACCACTATTCTGACTTCTATTACTCTCACACATTCTGCTGTCTGTTCTTGAACTTCATATACAGGCACACCTCGTTTATTGCACTTTGCTTTGTTGCACTTTGCAGATATGGTATTTTTCACAAACTGAAGGTTTGTGGCAACCCTGGGTCGAGCAAGTCTATTGGTGCCACTTTTCTAACAGCATTTACTCACTTCGTGTCTCTGTGTCACATTTTGGTAATTCTCACAATATTTCAAGTTTTTTCAACTTTATTATATGTGTCACGGTGGTCTGTGAACAGGAATTAGGTGCTTACAAAATTGTTGGAATCACTGGAGAAGCAGGTTTTAGGCTGAGCTTTTAGGGGGTACTGTCTGAGCAGCACCACAGAAATGGCCTGAGAGGGGGCCACCATTCCCAGCATGACCAGGAAGCTGGGGACTCAGCTTGTCACCCCCCCAAGTGCTAGCCCTGGGTCACACCATCTTTGCTGGCCATGGGGGTCAGGACACTGCTGCCACAACTGTGGGCTCCAGGATGGCCTGGCCCTCGCTATGATTCACCCCAACAGTGGGTGCTCTACGTTGCCTCTGCCCTGGGGACCTCAGCTCCACTCTCCCACCCGCTATTGGCTTGAAAGCAGAAGCAGGTCCTGGCCTCATTTTGCCCTCAGATCTGGCCCAGGTGCAGCTGTTTGGTAGAAGCAACGTCACGGGCAGAACTGAGCTGCAAGGGTGTCTGGGAAATGCATTTTGTTTTCCACCTTCCAGCAAACAGCATGGTGCCCTGCAGGGGTTGGAATGATATAATTTTTCCAATCATTTGAATTGCTGTTTTCTTTTTTCCTTTCTTCACTTTTACTGGCTTGAACAACTCCATTTTTACTTCCCCCAGCTCCTTAACTCCCGATTTAGAAATTCCACTGGGCTCCTGAATTCTACTAGTGGTTGACTTTCTGACCTAAACAAACTTATTTAAACCTCTAATTCCCTCTTACCATGCTACCAAGTATTAACTATCCAAGGTATTCAAAACACCCTACCTCTTAATGTTGTCCTCGTCCACAGCACCCCCAAAAGAGAATTCTGGAATATTTCACTTTTCCCTCACTCACTCCCTTGCTGCTACCCCCGACTCCAGAGTTTCGCTGGTGTCAGTTAGAATTTTTAGTTCCATTCTTAGGCTATTTATTATTAAGTTTTCTCTTATAGTGTGTTTCCTGGGTTTCAATAATTGCTCTTTAGTAATTATACTCCATTTCTCGGGCACATTAGCATCCACCGAAATGTAACTATAAACAAACGTGATGGCTCCCTGCTGTTTCCTGTACGCTCTGTCTTCTACTCTTTTAAAACTTTTGTTCTGATTTGATTTTCACCTTGTCAGAGCGATTTCTGATTTGTTTTCTTGGCTGTTCATCAAGGAATCTTTCTTGTCTGTTGGGCTGCCTTCTCTCCCCAGTTTGTAAATGGGTTCCCTCTCCTCTCACTTCCAGGGATGCACCGGAGAAGCCCGCCTCTGTCTGCCAGGGCCTTTCTGTCCAGAAGCTTCGGGCACTTTGTCTCTATCTGAGGAAGTCAAACGTCTTGCCAGGCTGTGACTAGGCGTGTGTTCTTCACTCATCACTCCTGGTGGCAGCCTTTTCAGATCTCAAGAATCATGTCTCTCTTTTACGCTACTATTTCTTAAATTACTATGCATCCTGTGTTCATCTTTCTCCTTCTAGAAACCCAGTTACCCACAATTTGCAGTCCCTGATCTGATTTCACACGCAGACTCTTTTTATTTGTGCTTTCATTCCTTTGTGTTTGGCTCCATGCTGGAACGAGCTCTCCCATTGGAATTTCTGGAATGTAGCTTTTGTTCTCAGAGGAGTTTCCTTTTTTTCACTTCCTCTGTTACATTTTAATTCTGGAAATCATGTGTGTGGCTGTGTTCTGAGTTCTCGAACACCATCTTCTGTGTTCTGTGTGCACCTCCTAACAGTTCACATTAAGGCCTCTTCCCTTGGTGCTTGGGGCAGAGGATGCCCTGGTATGCCGGGGGTTGGCACCTTTCTCGGCCTGCCCAAAGAAGCAGCTCCCTAGATCTATGCAGGCCTAGCAGTGGGAGTCTGGCGTGTGGAACAAGGCCTGGTGGTCACCCACTGGGTCAGAATGGGACTCTTGGCTGAGACATGCCGTAGGAGGGCACAATGTCCTCTCAGGTTTCAATGGAGGGAGCAGAGCGTCAGGGGCAAAAACTGTGCAGATCCCAAGGAGAACATGACCACCAACATCCACTTCAGATTTGGTCGAGGCGGTTAATGCAAAAGGACCCTGAGGGCGTGGAAAGCAATGGAAAGGGAGCTTCGCTAAGAGAGGAAGACTAGGGCCCAATCAAGAATTGTCCTTATGTGGGAGGAAGAGTCAAATGGATATGTGGTGACCAGAGGGGGAATTATGGCAAGGACAGTTCTTGATATTCACTAAATTTGGCTCATCTTTTTCCTGGCACAGAGCTAAACTACAGTTCCCAGCTTCCCCCTTTCCCGGCAGCTGGGTGTCCATGTGACCAGGTGACCTGTTCTGACCAATGGAATGTGAAGAGAAGGCACTGTGTGCAGTGATCTGGGGACCAAATCTGAGGATAGCCGAACTACATGATGGAAGGATCTTAGATTTCTGATTCACTGCCTGGAGGAGAACTTTATGGGAAGAGCACTCAACCAGGAATATCCACGTTAGATTTTGCATGAGCAAGAGGAAAACTTTTGTTGTGTTAGCTATAGAGAGTTGAAGCATGTTTGTTACAGCAGCTAGCCTATGCTGACTGATACAGACATTGTTCCTGAAAGCCCCCCAGTATAGCTCTCTGTACATTCATTGACCAGAACTGGATCACCTGCTTTCCCCTGACTTGTTTGAAGGTGGGGTTCATATCTAAACACCATCAAGGTTTTGCCAGCATTGAAGAAGGTGGGAACTGATCTGGAGTAGGCAACCACCAGTGGTTGCTATATATGAGGCTAAACAGCTTTTTATATATTTATTGGCTAATTTCACTTGTTTTGTCAATTGCTTCTTTATGTCCTTTGCCTATTTTTCTATCAAGTTTTTCATTATTTATTTAATGAATTATAATTTCTTCTGATAAATTAGGGCTTGTATTGCACATTAGCTTTGTCCACCCAGCATCTGAATCCCCTTCCTCCTTTTGGGGTATCTCTGACTTCTGCTATGGAAGCTGGAAATGCCACGGGCTTGCTTTCTAGCCTCCCTTGCAGCTAGGATGCTGGCCTGTAATTGAGGCTCTGCCATTCAGATGCTCAGAAATGCAGTTGGAAGCTAATGATCAGAGATAGCAGGAACTGTGCAGACTTTATTCTGGAGAGGGAGGAAGCAATGGCAGCTGACCTATGGCAGTGCCCAGTGACCAGCATGGGGGGCGGCAGTGGGGTCTCTACCTGACCAGCTGTAATGTTGGCTGGGAGGCCTTCAAGACTGGCTCTCCAGGTTTTCTGGAGTCTGTGCGGTACTCAAGTCCATTCCTTTTTGCTTAAATCAGCTAAGGTCAGGTTTTGTTGTTTGGAACAAAACAATAACAACAAATCAGCTGTCATATTAACCCTTTGTCTGTATCATCTGTTACAAATCTTTTTTTCCAGTTGTCATTTGTCTTGCAACCTTATATGTACAGTAGCTTTTCCTATCAAGAAATTTTAGATTCTTATGCAGCCAAATACATCAACCATTTCCTTAGTTGTTTCTGATTTTCAGGTCATGTTTAGAAAGGCCTTCCATAATCCAAGATTATAAAACTATTCACCCATTTATTAAATTAAAAACATTTTAAGTTATTATGCCATTCAAATTTTTATATTTAAATAGTTTATGTTTAAACCTATACATAGTTTAAAAAGTCAAATACTACCACTAGACTGAAAAAATGAATACTCTGTTCCATTTCTCTGATTCCTGAAACCTCTATCCAGAAGCAACCTCATTCAATTTTTTTCATAGATGCTTCCTCTTTTTTAATCTCCATTTCTAAGTTAAACAATTTATATTTTAATTTCTGTTTTTCAGTTTTAGATATATCTTTTCACTTGCTCCCAAGGAAGATTAAGTTTCATTTTCTTACCCAACACACTTCTATTATCTGTCACTGCCCAGCTCTTTTAGAATCTATAGGCCCTTCTATTTTTGTTGTTGCAAATTACATGTTGAAGACCCTGGAGCTTTGTCCTACCTATAGTTTCCCACAGTCTGGATTTTGCTGGTTTGCATGCCCTTGACGTTGTTGGACATGTTCCTGTATTTCTTGTAATTTGGTAGTTGGACCTAGAACAGGAGTTGGCAAACTTTTTTTGTCAAAAGCCAGATGGTAATTTTTTAGGCTTTGTGGGCCATATGGTTTCTGTCGTAATCTCTCAATTCTGCCATTGTAGTATCAAAGCAGTCACAGACAATACATGAACAAATGAGCAGGGATGTGTTCCAGCCACACTTGGAACCCTGGTTTGCAAACCCCTGATCTAAGCCTTGGTCATGTTCAGGTTTGATTTGGCATCTCATTGGTGGTGCTGCATTCTTAACATCTTCGCTGTGACGTTCGTCTGGAGTCGAATGATATTTCCATGCCGCTGGCTGTGTCGTTCGACTTTATCTCACGAGCTCAGTGTTCCAGAAAGAAAGTTTAGGAAAGCAGACGTACATTTTTCTATATTTTCGTGTTTTTCAAGAATGAGTAACTATAGGACATTTTTATACTTTAAAATAATTATTTTAATAAAATGTAGCACCTTAACTGTAATTTACTTAAAAATATAAATACTGTACTTATTATCTGTAGATTTTTGACGCATTTTGGAGAACAAACTTGAAATCAATTAACGCAGTGAAAAGGCTAAGGAGGCACTTCACCTCCCATTGTTCCCAATTCCTTTTTCTTCTTTTCTTTACGGTGGTAAAAGACACATAACTATTTTTAGGTGTACAGTTCAGGGGTATTAAACACAACTACATTGTCATGCAGCTATCACCACCAGCCATCCCTATAACTCTTCATCTTGTGAAACGGAAACTGTTCCCATTAAACACTAACGCCCCATTCCCCCCTCCCCTCAGCCTCTGGCAACCATCATGATACTTTCAGTCTTTATGATCCAATTGCTTTTTAACTTGAAAAATACAAAAAGAGGTGAAAACTGAAAGTGAAGTTCACCCATGATCCCACCACATTTTTGGGGAAGTGTATAAATTAAGAAATGAAAGTTCTGTCTTCTCTCCTAACACCACTCCCCTGCCCCTGAGAGCCTCTACCAGCAGTTGGGTATAGTTTCTTCCAGACCTTTTAATGTACTTATAAGTCCATATACCTACACAGAGATAGGGATACTGACCTTCCATCTCCATTTCTGGGTGGCAGTTGGCTCACTTTCCCTCCTTGCTGCCTGAAAGACCATGCTAAGGTAGTGGGCCAATGTCCCCCGCCTGCCCGCGTCCCCTCCCCCTGGCCCATGAAGAGGGAACATCCTCTCCCCTTTCTGAATTTTTCCTTAACCCTTTTCTTGGAATAAAGCAAACACCAGAACCAAAAGGATTTTAAGCGACTTTTTCTTGGAATGCTCAGGAAATTTCCCCTAAGAGTCAGGGGAGGGGGCTAGAGACTGGACATTGTGTCCTGGTTGGGTCAACTCACTCCTTTATGTGGGCAGGGCCGGGGGAAGGGGGTGGGGGGGAGGGCGGGGATCCTGGCAACTCAACTGAAGCGCCGGGGTTCCTTCACTTTCCCAAGTTCTCTCCTTTCAGTCTTTTGCGGTCCAGCCCCTTGGCCCCACCCCTCTCCTGGGGCACCGTCCTGCGGTCTAACAAGTCCCTTTCGGTCACTTGCAGAGTCAGCTGCCCTTGGCGTCCACTAGGTGGCGCTCTCCTCCGCTCTGTTCCTCCTGGCTTCGCTCTGAATGGTGGTGGGGGAGGAATAGAGCTCTGGTCTCTGTTTCCGCTGATTTTGCGGGGCAAGTGTGGGGGTAAGCCCTGGTACAGAGGATAAGGGGTGGGAGGGGAAAGCTAGAATCAGATGCAGCTCACATACTCAGATTACAGGGTATTACCATGAGGTTTTCTGCCTCCCTTTGGTGGAGGCTCTAAGCAAATGGGGGCCAACAATCCCTCATCGTTGCAGAGCTGGTGATGGAGAACTGACTTTGGCACTCCTAGATGACCACGCCCCTCCAGCCGATCAAAGAGGTCAGAAAGGCCTCGAGTGGAGTGGGAATGGCGGATTTTCTTCAGAGCGGTGGTGGCAGGTGGTGCCCTCACCTGTCTTACCTCAAGTTGAGAGGGAGAGGCACCCACAGAGCTGCCTGGAGAGCTCGATCTGCATCCCCTGCAGGTTGGGAGACACGTTGAGTGGGTACCTGACTCCCACCAGAGACAATGGAATGGGATTGGCTAGTGATTGAGCATGAACTAGCAGAAGAGACGGCTGTGATGGCAGAGCTGCTGGTGATGTCCAGACTAGATCCCCTTTCCGGGGCCCTGCCCCCTTCTCTGGAGTAGCACCTTGGCTGATGGAGCCACAGAGCCTGGAAGGTTCAGGGGACAGCTATAACTAACTGATACAGAGTGCAAGAGGCTGCCCCCTCACCTCAAGGTGGGAATAAGTCTGTGGTACAGTTTGTGCATCAAGCCAAGGCTGGGCTGAGCCTGAGAACACGGCCTTGCTCATCCTCTCCTGTTGCCTGTCCTTCTTCCCTCACTCCCTGAGGATCTTGTCCTGATAACTCCCTGCTTCCAAAATCCTGTCTCAGGTTCTGCTTCTAGACACCTGAAGGCTGGTAGTACTGGAAGTGGTCCTAGGAAGCCGACCCCACGGGTGGGATTCTGCAGTGGGATGCCCTGCTGGCCAATTGTGACGAGTCCTCTGTCACCGGTGGGCGGTGGAGCTGCTCGGCTTCCGCCTTAGTCACCTGGGACAGGATACAGGTGGACAGGGATGCTCTGATTTGTGTTTGAGAGACATTGGGGAAAATAATGATCGTAAGGACTGATATGGACTGGTCAGGCTGTTGCTGGGCGCTGTTGATGCTTTGAAGAAAGAAAATGGCAAGTTCAGTGTTATTGATCAACAATCTAAAGCAAAGTCAGGAGGATTCCTTGGCAGCATTTAAGGAAACCTTCCCTTCTACAGCCAGAGGCCAGACCACTGGAGACAGGCTCAGGACTTAACTGTAACAGAATTTCAGAGAAGGCTGAATTCCCAGCCTAGGGACGTCTCCCCTCCAAAGCCACAGCCCCAAGGGGAGGGGCATAGAGTAATGATTTCTCCAGGATTTCCCCAAAGGGACTGTATGCATCTCCAAGGGCTGCTGTAACAAAGTACCACAAACTGGGTGGCTGAAACAGCAGAAACATATTGTTTCATGGTTCTGGAGGCAGAAGTCAGAAATCAAGGTGTGGGCATGTGGGTTCCTCTTGAAGCTGCGAGGCAGAGTCTGCTCCAGGCCGCTCCCTTAGCTTCTGGTTGTTTGCTGGCAGTCTATGGTGTTCCTTGGCTTGTAGAGACATCACCCTGATCTCTGCCTTCATCATCACATGGCGTTCTTACTCTCTGTGTGTGTCTGTCATTGTGTCCAAATGTCCCAATTTTACAAGGACACAGTCATATTGGGATAGAGCCCACCCTAATGATCTCATCTTAGCTTGACCATCTGCACGCACCCTATTTCCAATAAGGTCACCTTCACAGGTACCGGGGGTTAGGACTTCAACCTTTTTTGTGGGGGATGCAACTCAACCCACAGCAGGAAACTTCAGCCATTCATTCTAGTGCGTATTATAAATGTACGTGGGGAAAGGCTGTGTGTCAGTTCAGGTCCTCTGGGGGGTGGACAGATGGAGCTAGAAATGCAAGAGGGTTGTGGGCATCGCCTGTGAAAGGTAAAAGGCGGGAGCAGGAGCAGCTGGGGAAGCTTTCAGACTGCGATGGTATTCTAATACCTGTGAGGGGACGGTGAGAAGGAATGAGGACAGGGTAGGAAAAGCCCCAGCTGCTCTGTGGCTCTGAGGGAGTCAGAGCCCACAGCTTGCCTTTAGAGGAGTCCCACGTTGGGAAGAAAATGCCAGGCCCTGCTACACTGCTGTGTGTAGTCATGGGTCAGGAGCTGCCAGGAGAGGGCATGGCCTTGGCTCCAACATGTGGCCCCAGTGTGGAGGCTGTGAGCTCACTGCCTTGCAGCAGTTTCTCTCTTGAAGGGAGAGCTCAGTGACATGAGTCCAAGGCTGCCACAATGGGCTACCCAGATCGTTCCATGGCTGTTGGACATAGGGTTCAAGGGCCATCATGTTGCAGTAGAGTAAGAATGCATGGGGACCAGGTAATAAATGGAGTCCTGTCCTAGGTCCATCTCACAATGGGCCTATTGTATCCAGAGACCCACTTGGTGGTCACTTACCCTGTCCCTGAATGTATTAAATCCTTGGCAATTGGTCCCCTGAGCTGCAGAACTTTGGCTGTTTTACTTGGAAGGGCCAAGTGGAAGCCCCTGACACAGCCTGCTTGATCCTCTTGCACACTGCCCCATCCCAGCTAAGGTAGAAAATCAAAATCGCTACTGCGTTTCTGGAGGAATGACAGATTAGTGCCATCTTCAGAGGCTTAGAGGATGCAGGAGTAGGGGTCTTCGGCACAGCCCTGTTGAATTCAGCGGTCTGGACCCTGCAAAAGCCAGATTGCTCATGGCAGATGACGGTGGACCACTAGAAACTCCATCAAGTAGTCCCCCCAGTGCAGCTTCTGGGAAGGACGTGACATCTTTCCCAGAGCTGGTTAATATCATCTTGGGTATATGGGATGTGGCTATTGATCTGGCCAACATTTGCATTCATGGCCTTACCCCAGGGCTATGTTAATTTTCCTGCTGTCTGTAACAGTATAATCCAAAGGGACCTGGTCCATCTGGACAGCCTGCAGACCGCCACATCGGTTCACTCTATCAGCAGCAGCATGTAAATCAGACCTGCTGAGTGAGAAGCAGTAGGTGTGCGGAAAGCCTTGATAGAATATGTGTGCTTTAGAGGCCGGAGGGAGGGGAACTGAAAGATTCAAGGCCTGGCATATTGGGGAAGTTTTAAAAGGTCCGGGGTCTGGGCATGTCGGGGCATCTCCTCCGAAGTAAGGTGGGCTCATTGCACTCCGTAGCTTCTACCATTAGGAAAGAAGCACACACCTGCTGGGCCTGTTTGGGTTTGGAGCTAGAGTGCATGCATCTGTGCATCCATGGTTGGCACATATGACCCGCCAGACCCTCTGGTATTAGAGCTATCTGTAGTGGGAAAGGTCACTACAGCAAACCCACAGCAAAGCTTCCAAGGTGCTGGGGCAAGGTTATCCCATCTGCCACAGAGAAGGGCTCCTGGATGCCACTCAGCCCTGGTAGAAATTGAGCATCTGACCGAGTGACCAAGTGGACATCATGAGCTGATGGATCACCCACTAGATCACAAAGCCAGGTCTCTATCATAAGACGGAAGGGACACATCAGGAGTTGGGCTCATGAAGGTCCCAAAGCTGCATGAACAGGTGGCCCAGACTTCCAGGTTCATTGATGTAGCAGGAGTGCCAATTTCCCTTCTTTTAAAGGCTGAATAATATTCCGTGTATGTATAGACTATGTTTCACCCCTTGCTTTTAATGAGTAGTATAGTTTTATTTATTTTACAATTCCTTAGCGAGAGACATTTAAACTTCTATTTCTACTTTCTAATGACGCAGAAAAACATACCCTTTATTATATTTTTATATACTCATGCTAGGATTTCTGTAGGATGCGTTTCTCAAAGTGGGATGGGTCATAGGGCATAATCATTTGAAATGTTTTTAGATGTCCCCAAATTGTTTTCCCAAAAGGTGATAGGGATTCCTATTTGCAGCCAGAGTGTTTGAGTGTGTTCTTTCCCCCGCATTTTTTCCATTTCTAAAATGTCGCCAAACTGATAAATAAAATATGATTATGTCATTGTTTTAATTTGCATTTCCTTAAGCATTATTGGGATAAAACATATTTTTCTGTTTCTTCGTCATTTCTGTTTTTTATTTTGTGAATTTCCTATTTCTGTCCTTAGTTCATTTTCCCATTTTGTCTGATTTTTATACTTGCGAGGATGTTCATACATATTCCGGTCGTGGTCATTTAGCGTGATTTAAATATCTTTTCCTAATCCGTAGTTTGTTGTTTCACTGTGTTTATGGTTTCTTTTGTTGAACAAAAATGCTATATTTTAACGTGGTCACATTTATCCGTCCTTTCCTTTATGATGTGCTTTTCACATCTTGTTTCAGAAATCCTTCCCCTACACAGAGCTCATAAACAGGTTTTCCTATATTTTCTTCTTATAAATGTTTTAAACTTTGCTTTTCCTCTTTTCATATTTGAGTCTCCTATGTACCTTGTTTATTTTTTTTGGTGTGGTGTTATCGTAGGTTTGGTTCCTCCAAGAGCCGACCTGAGACAAAGATTTGGGTGCCAACAATGAGAGGGGAAGAGAGGGAGGGTTCAGAGGGGTGAGTGGTCAGCAGGTACCAAGATGGGCAACTGAGACTCGGTCCCGATTGAGGGACGAGGAAGTGGTGGTGTTTGTCTTTCAGCCCTGCCCATCATCTTTGCCTGAAAGCCCTTCCCAGGGCATTAAGTCAGCCTGCGCTTCCAGCCTGCTGGGCCTGCAGCATGAGTGGAAGCCCGAGGACCTCAGAGACATTTGCAGGTGGACACCTCTGTATGTCCGCATCAGGAGTGTGAAGTGGCGGTGGGCAGGGCACCCGTGTCCACCACCGTGTGAGACTGGAACCTACATTTATTTTGTTCCCAATGAACAACCAGTTGACCCAGTACAATTTATTAAATAGTCCATCATTTTATTATTGATTTTATTATATCAAACTTCTGGGTTCTGCCTCTGGGTGTATTTGTCTATCCTGGTATTACTATCACATTGTTTTAATTGTTGTAACTTTATAAGTCTTGATGCCTGGTGGGGAAAACCCCTCCCTTTACCGTTTCTTGTTCTTCACGATGGTTTTGGTTATCCTCGATCCTTTACTATTCCATTTGCATTTTAGGATTGTATTGTCAAGTTCCCTGAAAAAGCCATTCAGAATTTGATTGGAATTGCATTAAGTTTAGAGGTTGATTTGGGAAGAATTGTTATGTTTATGATGTTGAATCTTTCTATCCATGAACATGCTATATATCTTTATTTGTTCATGTGTCTTGCATTCTGCATTAATATTTTGTAATTTCCTCCAGAAAGGTCTTGCACATCACTCTGTTCTTTTAATCTCAATTCCTAATGGTTTTTGCTGCTATTGTAAGCAATGCCTTCTTACGTGGTATTTTCTAATGGGTTGTTGCCGGGCATAAGCTATTATTAATCTATTATGTTGATCTTGTATCTGGACCTTTATTACTGTCCAAAGTTTGCAGAAGCACTTGGATTTTCTATGTAGACAATCACAGTATTAGCAAAGAACCACGATGTTGTGGCTCTTTCTTTTCTGTTCTTGCACTTTTATTTCTTTTTCATGGCTTACTGAATCGACTAGGATCTCCAGTACAATGTGGAATAGAGGAGTGGCTGCTGTCATCTTTGTTTTATTCCTGAATTTTAATGGTATTGTCTTTAATGTTTTCATATGAAGAATGATAATTTGCTATGAGTTCTTGGTAGATATCTTTGCTCAAACTGAGGGAATCCCTTTCTATTTTTAGTTTGTGTCATGAATAAGTTAAATTTTGTTACACATTTTTCTGCATCTACTGAGATAGTGATCTTTTCTTTAATCTGTTAATGTGGGAACTTTTATCTAAATATTTTTCTAAAATTAATCATTTCATGTCTAAGATAATCCCATAATGTATGTATTTTAGAAACACACCATGCTTTTTTTTGCTTGTATTTTGCTTCGGGTTTTTACATGTATGTTTAAAAGTGAAATTGGTTTATAATTTTCTTTCCTTGTGTTGTCTTTGTCCAACTGGTATATCAGTTATGCCATCTTCCTAAAATAAATGGGGTCTGTCTTTTATATTATTTTGAAACTGTGTACAATTTCATTTAAGGTTTAACTTTTATTGACATAATTGTGTTCATAATCTACTCTAATGGTTTTAAAGATCCCTACGGTATCAATAGTTATAATCTCTGTTTTTGTTCCTAATGTTTATGACCTCATCCTTTGAGTTGATTGGACTTGCTAGAAGTTTATTCTGTTGGTCTTTTCAAGGAATCCGCTTTTGGTGCTATTGATTGGGGAGGTCGTTTAGGGAATCCAGTAAACATCATCTGTCTTTCTTATGGAATTTATATGTCATTTGAAAAATAAGACAAAAAGGGCAGCACTAAGTTATCATCTTTATTATTGATGAGGTTGACAGAGGAGGATGAAACTTCTATGTGGGGGCAAAGGCATTTCCAGGGCTGAATCCCAGAGTGAGACAGACTCATGTGCCCCTATGCACAGACTGAGAAACTGTAACCCACTCCGAGGAAACAGGAAGAGGCAGATGCACACATGCTTAGTTTCTGGGTCCAATCAGGAAAGCTACTCTGGTCCCCCAGGAGGTATGAGGTGGAGTAGTTAGAGGAGGCCAGCCACCTTCCTCCCTATGCTTGGAAGGAAGGCTCTGAAGCAGAGGATGAACAGTCTCCTCTGACACTAATTATCTCCAAAGTGTAAAAGTTTCCATTTCATTAGTATTTTTTTCCTACCATTTTTATTTCATTCCTTATATTTTCTTTGGTTTTCTCTTTAATGTTTTCTAGCTTTTTGAGTTGAATGCTTTATCACTGTTTTAAATCTTCATTTAAAAAATATATAATACAGGTAAGGGTATAAATTTAGAACTCAGTAGCTATGCATTTTAGCTGCATCCCACAAGTTTTCAAAAGCTGTGCTTTTGTAGACGACAAATTCTCAATATTTTGTCATTTATTTGTAGGTTCCTTTATAATCTATAGTTATCTCAGGTTAACTTTTTATTTCTAAATGAGTGGGGTTAAAATTTTTTAAAAAATAGTGGTTCTCCAGTTTAACTGCATTGTACTCAGAGATTGTGGTTTATAAGACAAACTCTTCAGCATTTCTTTTTTTAAAATTAATTAATTAATTATTATTTTATTTATTATTTATTAATTTATTTTTTAAGGAGGACGCAGCTCACAGTGGCCCATACTAGTATTGAACTAGCAACGCTGGTGTTATTAGTACCACGCTCTAACCACCTGAGCTAACTGGCCACCCCTTCTTCAGCATTTCTTGAGTTCCTCTGTGACCTCATAACGGTCAAATTTTATATACAGTCGTACCTCAGTTTTCGAACGTAATTCGTTCCCAAAGACCGTTTGAGTTCTGAAACGTTCAAAAACAGCCGACAGCTAGGCCTCAGGATCTTGCACTCAGCGGAAGCCGCTGACATGTTCGACTTCCGAGGTGTGTTCTAAAACCAAAGCATTTACTTCTGGGTTTACTGCATTCGTAAACCGAAATGTTCGTTAATGGAGACGTTCGAAAACTGAGGCACTACTGTATGTCAACATGTGCTTGAAAATAATGAATATTGCTTATTTGTTGGGTCCAAATATAGAAAGTAGATTAAGCTTGTGAATTATGTTGTTCAGACATTAGAAATAATTACAACATTTTTTTATCTGCCTGAACTATTAGTTTCTGATAGATGAATATCAAAGTCTTCCTCCAGGCATGTATGTGGCTTTTCAATTTCTCATTATAAATGAATCAGTTTTTGCTTTGTGCATATTGAAGTTATATTGTTAGATGCATGCAAATTCATGGTAGTATACTTTATCATTGTGTTGTATATTTATTTATGTATGCCTAATAATGCTTTCTGCCATGAATTCTATTTTAATATTGCCAGGGCAGCTTTTGTTGGTTAGTATTTGTCTAGTGTGGCAGGGATTTCTAGTTGCCATCCCTAGTAATATTCCCATTCTTTCTTAGTAGCAGACCCTAATTGTATTTATGGTGAAAATGTACCTGGCTAAACGACTATATTAAACAACCTCTCTTGCAAGAGGTTGTGGCCCATGAAATGTTGGTAGGACAGAACGGCTGCTTGAAGGGAGTCAATCTGGCAGGGTGGGCACCTTTTTGTTCTGTCTCCCTTTCTTCTTTCTGCTGCCTGGAATGCTGAGTGGATGGCTGGAACTGTGGCAGCCATCTTGGAACACGAGGTTACCTTGAGGATGGCACCAAATATTGGAATAGTGGAACAGAAAGCAGGACGAATTCTGGGTCCCAGTTGACAACGGAATTGTACTATTTCTGGATGGCCTTCATCCACATCTTCTTATGTGATAGAGAAATGTACTTTTTTTTTTTTTAATTTATTGGGGTCACAATTGTTAGTGAAATTACATAGATTTCAGGTGTATAATTCTGTATTACATCATCTATAAATCCCATTGTGTGTTTACCACCCATTCAGTTCTCCTTCCATCACCATATATTTGAGAGAAATGTACTTTTACTGTATTTAAGCCACTGCTTTTTTGACTTCTTATATGCAACCAAAGCTAATCCTAACATACATCAGATATATCTTTTTGTGTGTGTACCTTTCTTTTCAATTTTTGTTGTTTTATTTGTATTTATTTTTGATGTTTTATTTTAGGTATATCAATTCACATATTTTGGAGATGAACCCTTTTCTTAGTAACACATAAATGAAAAATTTGAGTAAAAATGCAAATTTGTGAATATTTTAAAAGTAAAGTTATGATCATCCAGGATTGTGCCTGGGACACAGTACGTACTCACTAAGTATCTGTTGAATAATGAATGAACAAATGTGCTACAAATATTTTCTCCCATCTGTCGTTTATCTTTTAACAGTAATTATAATGTATCATGTGATACTGAATTTAAAATTTTTATGTAATCAATACATGAGAATTTGCCTTTTGGCTTCTGGGTTTGTGTGTTATGCCTAGAGAGGCCCTACTACCCCAAACTTATAAATACACCGTCCTATGTTTCATCTCACTGTTATATATATGAATATATATGTGTAAATATTGAATTGATTAGGATTCTTTGTATGTGTGTGGTAGACATCCAACTTTGTTTCCTTCCAAATGGATAGCTAATTACACCAAAATTTTCATGGAATAATGCATCCTATTACCGGTGAATTGAAATTTTATTATAAATCGAACCATCTGGCTTCCTTGGTGTTGCTTGGGAGGGTAACCGTGTTTACATAGATACATTCGGGGCTCAGCACCCCCCTGAACGTAACATTTACCCACGTGAGAGGCAACTTATGGCTGCAAATTTAGGTCTTTGGTTTGGAGTGTTTTTCCACTGGATTCCTGAGAGCCTCCACAGCAGTAACTGTCCTTGTGGACATGTGCATGGGTCACACACAGACCCTTGCTCTCTGTGTCCATTCCAAGAGATCCATTCACGTACCTCCTCCCCAGTTGTCCTTGACACCAGTGTTCCACTGTTGTTCCTTCCTATCCCGACTGTGGTATAATGAGCTATGTCCCCATAATACTCGTATGTCCCAGTTTCTGACACAGACCTCCTCAATGCCTTGGAATTTCCTGAGGGGTAGGAGTGTCTTTTGTTCTGTGGTGGTGGCTCTTGGTGGGCTCCGAGAAAGCTTCAGGATGGGGGCTGGTCACCAGAAGGCCCAAACCTTGATTAGAAGGTTGGAACTTTCATTCCCACCCCCAACCTCTGGAAAGGGGAGAGGGGCTGGAGATTGAGCTCATAATTGATCATGCCTATATGGTGAAGCCTCCAATAAAACCCCTTAAATGACGGGGTTGGTGGACACATGGAGGTACTGGGAGGGTGGCTCGCCTGGAGAGGGAGGGCATGAAAACTCTGTACCCCTCCGTCCATACCATGCTCTGTACATTTCTTCCATTTGACTCTGCTTGAGTTGTGTCCTTTATAATAAAATGGTAATAGCAAGTACAGTGACTTCCTGAAATCTGTGGGCTGTTCTAGCAAATTATCAAACATGAGGAGAGTGTCATGGGAACCTTCAATTTATAGCCACTCACTCAGAAGTATGGGTGGCCCAAGACTGTAACTAGGGTCTGAAGTGGAGGCAGTCTTGTGGGACTGAGCCCTTTAACTTGTGGAACTGGACATGTAGGTAGTGTAAGCATTGAATTGAATTGTTGGGAGGTGTTGGCGAATTGCTTGATGTCTTAATTTGGGCTGCTATAACAAAGTACCATAAACGGAGTAACTCATCAGCAACAGAACTCTATTTCTCATAGTTCTGGAGGCTGGAAGTCTGAGATCGTGGTGCCAGCATGGTCGGGCTCTGCTGAGACCCTCTTCGGGCTGCAGACTGCTGACTTCTCGTCGCCTCACATGGTGGAAAGAGAGCTGGCTCTCTGGTCTTTTCTTATAAGGACACTGATCCCATCATGAGGGCTCCACCTCAAGACCCAGTCACCTCCCAAAGGCCCCACCTCCAAATACCATCACATTGTGGGTTAGATTTAACATATGAATGTGTGTGTGTGGGGGGGCACAGTTCAGCACATAACAATGAGTGAACAGTGGAACTGGGGAAATACAGATTTCTTGAATCTCTACCTCTCCTGCGAGCCAGGACTCTGCAGTGGGTAGGGAACTGACTGTGAACACAAGGCGTCCATGCCACGAGCCCTCCAGGAGCCTCAGGTCACACACACAGGACAGGATCCGCTTCTCTGTTTGGGAGAAGTAACAGACGTCAACTGGCGAGTCTCCTGCCAGAGCCTCACTCCTTTGGGAGGGTAAGGACTTCTTGAATTGGTTTACTAGCCTTCCATGCAGGAATCTTCTGGTTCACAGATTCTGACCACTTTTCCAAAGTGATTCCAATAAGTGTATTACCACTACCCTTCAAGGTTCTTTTACTACAATTTTCATTTGTTAGCTTCAGGGGGAGGCCACATAGGGGAGAAAGCATTGAATTAAAGATGAGAGCTGAAGTTTTTGGAAGTTTGGCTTCCCTCAATAGCCGCACAAGTCTTCGTCTACAAGATGAGGGTGGCCCTGTTGTCTGGGAAAGCAGTTTGTCAGCTGTAGACAAAAGGCATTATCAACATTAATAATAAAAATAAAAATAAAACAAGAAAGAAATAGACACAGAATCTGAATCATTGATATCTGTAGGAAAACAGTGTCAGTACATTTTGAAATAGAAAACCTCTGAGCTTCTAACTTAGCAGTGAAATTCAAATCCATTTCATTTGCTCCAGGCACTAATGATTTGATGGAAAGACAGACTTCTGATGTAGAATTTGTCCACAGTGCTGACAAGAGGCTGTGTCCAGGCCCCTGATGAGCAGGGCTGTGGTGTTTCTTCCTTGCCCTGGGCGTTATCCAGCGGTTGCTGGATTGGTGAATGCTATTAAATGTTTCTTGGGGGAAATCTGGGAACAAACGGGATTTGGAAGCATCTCCCAATGGACTGGTTACCTCAGGCAAACTAGACCTGGAATTCAAAAACAGGAGGAAAAACAGGACAAACAAATGGGAAAGAAGAAGCCGGAGACGTATTGATCATGGAAATGTGAGGAGAATATGGGCTCAGGAGGACATTTCCCACGAGGGGCACCAGCTCTGTGGCTCGTGAGATTTTAATTAGATTCAAGGGCTCTTGTGGAAGCCTCGGCATCTCAGATTTATACTGATCAGTGAACTGAATCTTAATGTGGGCTATCATGGGACACTGGGAATTGGCGTCAGGAGAGGCAGGGAGGCTGCAGTATTGTCTTTGAACCCTCCACACAGGTGTGGTAAGGAGAGGCTGAAAGAAACCGGGTTGTATGGAAGCGTCACACTGCAGATGCTGGCCTTGCACTTGGCAGGCCCGATTCTGTCACTGTACCACCAGCAGCTAAGAAACCACGGCAGCACAGTTCTCCCCTGTCGAGCGGCCCAGCAAGGCCTCAGTGACTGCAAAGATGAGGTGCTAGACCATAGTTGGCTGACCTACTGAGCAAGCCAGCTGGGCAGGCTTCAGAAGACATCTTTCTTTGTGTTCCTTACTGCCTCATTTAGTGGGTGTAATATAAGAGAAGGGAAATTTGGACACAGACAGGCACAGAGGGAAGATATGTGAAGACACAGAGACACGGGGAAGAAGTGCACGTGGTGACAGAGGTAGAGATTGGAGCGATGTGTCTTACCCAAGGATTTCCGAGATCACCGGCAACTACCAGAGCTGGATGAGGCTAAGAGGGCCTTGAGCTTTGGGGACGGCATGGCCCTTTGATATCCTAATTTCAGACTTCTAGCCTCCAGAACTAGGGTAGCATAAATGCTGTTGTTTTAAGCCACCCAGTGTATGGTGCTTTGTTACAGCAGCCCTAGGAGGCTAGTGGTGTAACCTCTCAGGCATGGGGCAGGGGTGTGTGTGCGTGTGTGTGTGTGTGTGTGTGTGTGTGTGGCTCCCTGACACCTGTCTTCATCACAGCTCTTCTTGCCAAGTCAGCAAGTGACTCAGGGTTCCCTCCTCAGTGTTCTGTTTTCCTCCAGCTCATTTACCCTCACAGATTCAACCATCTTGAGTTGTCAACACTCCAACCCAACCTTTCCATAAGGCTTTCATCACCACCAGCTCCTCCCTTAACGAGTCTTAGACAATTTATTCACAGCAACTTCTGCGTAACCCTATTCCTGATGACGTGTTATACTCTTTCTATTATTTTATATTTATGAAACCTATTTGTAACTAATGTGTCTGTGTGTGTTTGACCATTTTTAAAGCCTTGTCTTGATCCCATTTCACAACCCAATCAAGTTTTTCTAATTTTTAACTTTAGAGTTGATGACGGCAAGCATCAGCGAGATACTGCGTCTGGGCTTCTTATCGAAGAACGTGGAGTGTAAAGGATCTTATAAAGTGAACTTTATGAGATATAGTGCGCATACGATAAAATGCACCTGCTTTAAGTGTACAGTTCAGTGGGTTCTGACAACCCAGTGTAGATTTACCCAGAGAGTCATTCCCTCCCATTGTATTCCCACAAATGTCCAAGCAGGGGCAAAGGCTGAGGCAAGAGAGGCCCCTACTGCGTAAAATTTAAGGAAGCACCACTCTCAGGGTTGGACTGGTATAGGCTGGGCCTTAAAAAGCAGTGAGCGCCTCCTTAAATATCTCGCCTTAGATGCCCAGCTCCCAGGTCATCTTTCTGAAACCCAAATGCAATTCAACGTTCTAAAAACTCCTTTTTCCATATTTATTTACTATTCTTTAGAAGACCTAAGTAAATTTGCAGAAAGCAAACAAACAGAACTATTCCAGTTTAAAAGGAGTTCTTTTATTTTTTTAATCTCCTGTGTGCCCAAGGGCATTGGCAGCACGTCAACATGGCAGGCATGTGGCAACTCTGGATCCTGTCAATTCTGGGCTGGAAGCCAAGACGCGTGTCTGTGTCAGAGCCGTGTTGCTGCCCAGATCCCCAGCAACTAGTGACAGTTCTCCTGCTGGGCTCAGCTGAGGGAAGGCTCCTCAACCTCACCCTGTTCCTCCACCTTCTGGACGCCCTGGTGTCCAAGTGCACCAAACTCCTCTTTTTGGATCCACATACATTATCTTTGGGCCAAGGAAATACTCTCCCAGCTCCTTCTGGACCACTAAATACTTGTGAGGGCTTTTACTACCAGGGACTCTGGGGGAGGGGACTGCTGGGATTTCATAGTTGCCACGTGTCCAGCACCAAACCAGGCCCTTTAATTTAACCTTCACAGCAACTTTGTGAGGCAGGTATTCATTCATTCATTCATTCATTCATTCATTCATTCATTCATTCATTCATTCAATATTCGTTTATGGATCTAGGCACTGGGGATCCCGCAGTGAAAGAATCAGACAAAACTCTCTGCCCACATGTTCCAGTGGTTGGGGGGGTGGGGGTGGTAGGACTGACAATAAATAAGGCAAGGTGTAATATCAGTAGTTCCTCAGCTGGTGACAAATGCTGGCAGGAAGTAGGCCAGGCTGAGGGGCAGGGAGTGCTGGGCTGGACTTGGGGTCAGGGAAGGCTGCACAGATATTTGAGGAAAGATCTAAGGAAGCGAGAGTGTGAGGTGTGAGAATATCTGGGGGAAGAAAGCTCCAGAAATAAGAACAGCTAGTGCAAAGCCCTGGGGCAGAAGTGTGCCTGGCACATTAGAGGAGCAGCAGCAGGCCTGTGTGACAGAACAGGGAACACTGAGAACTCCAGTGGGGACGTGATGGGGGCAGATCATGTGGCCTTGAGAGGAGGGGTGTGACCTGACTTACTTTTCTTTCTCTTTCTTTCTTTCTTTCTTTCTTTCTTTCTTTCTTTCTTTCTTTCTTTCTTTCTTTCTTTCCTTCCTTCCTTCCTTCCTTCCTTCCTTCCTTCCTTCCTTCCTTCCTTCCTTCCTTCCTTCCTTCCTCTCTTTCTCTCTTTCTTTTTTTCTCTTTTTTTCTGACTTAATTTTCGTAATAGTGGGCCTCACAACTTTAGGCCCAGAGGTCCCCTTCCCAACAGATGTATTGTGAGCCCCTCTATAGTAACTGGAAATGAAATTTAGAGACAATGTCCTCTACCTACACATATAGTTTTTTTAAAAATCCACATAATCCCCTAATCATGATATAAAGGAGGGAAAAGCAAATTACAATAAAACTATAATTATTGTTTAAATGTAACCACTCTGTACAACTGCCCTAGAAGTTGCAGTGGTTGGGTGCATTATGAGTGTTTTCATGTGGTAGGAGGGCTCACTCCTCATAGTGAATAAGTTAGAACTTCAGAGAAGAGATTGGAAGCCACCGTATACGTGAAGTACGGAGCAATGGGAGACCCGAGGTGCAGTGAACCCCAGAATAAAACTAGAGTTTGGGAAGTAATGGCGGAGAGAGGGAGGGAACTAGCTGTAATGACAGTGGGGATAAAATGCCCTGACAATTACCGACTCTCGGAGGGGAGAAAATGAGGAAGCTTGTCATTCTCACAAGTGATCCGGGCCTTCCACTCGTGACAGGGACAGGGCAAAAGAGAAACATCCCAGAGACATTACATCCCCCCTCCCACCCGCAAGGAACACCGTCCCCCGGGGAGGCAGACTTTTGTGGACCACACACTGGTGCCTTGGATGGTGACATGGGAGCGATGCTGGCTGGGAGAGAAGCAGTGCCCTCAGAGCTTCTGGGAGGCTGGGGGGAGCCTGGGAGAAGGTCAGAGGATAAGGAAAAGCACCAGGCAAACTGAAGCAGATAAATGACTTCATCATGTTACTTTCCACAGCACAGATTTCTTTTCATTGCCCTATAAGATAAACATTAAAAATATATAGAACAACCTTTTATAATGAAATTCAGTGAAATCCTTGTGTTTCACATGACTGCTAATCTAATAACACTTGTCCCTAAATCTGTTACCAGGCCTGTGGCACGGGTATACTGGCAGGTGTTTGATGCGACAGCTACAGAGGCCAGCTCATAGCCACCGATGTCACTAGCACTCTGAGGCTCTGCCATGGTGAACGGAGAAGTCCCAACCGAACAAGGTACAACTTCCCATCACTTTGTGTGGCAGCTGCATGCCTAGAAAAGCCGGTGTGTATTAAGCATGCACAAAAGACACTTTGGCTTTATATGTAAAACAGGGTTGGGTTCTAGGCACAAATAACTGGCCAACTGATTCTATGCCCTCAGGAGTATCCTGGAGAACCCTGAAGCCACTGCAGGGAGCAGGAGTGTTCTCCCCTGGGGGGCTGTTGCAGGCATCGGGACTGCTCCGGCCCTGCCACTAAATGCCAAACACAATCATTGCAACAGGCAAAGTGGCTCCTACTATTATAACTTCCAAATACCACCTGGGCAGCCCTCCACTGTGGAGAAACACTGTTTTCAAAGGGTCCCAGGGTGCTGGGTAGAGACAGGGAGGCAGGTAAGATCACACTGGATGGGGGGGGGGTCTGCCCAGGGTGGCAACTGGGGAGGCAGGGAGGGAGGGAGATGAGGTTGGAGTCTAGATTTATTCTGTAGGTGGTGCTGACAGGATTTGCTGGTGGGTTGGACGTGGAATGTGAGGGAATGCAAAGAACCAAGAATGACTCCAGGATTTTGTTCTGAGACACCAGACCAGGGCAGTTGCCCTTTGCTTGGGGGAGGCTGGGGGTACCAGATAGGATTCATTTTTGGTGTGTTAAGTTGTGACTCCTCCTAGACGTTCAAGGGGAGACGCTCAGTTGAATGCTGGGCTAAGGGAGTTAACGGTGTAAGTCAAGGTCGGAGTATGGATCTGCCGACAACCATGCGACTGGCTGCGATCCCGCAGGGCTGGGTGTGGAGAGGTCACAGCCTCAGTGCTGAGCCCTTAGCGGGCTGGGGAGGGCCAGTGAGGGCGACAGCAGGAGCCCCCCTGTCGCGCAGAGCCAAGGGGAGAGAACATTTCAAGAAGGAATGATCAGCTGTGTCAGGTGCTACAGACAAGTCCAGTAATTGAGATCTGAGAGTTGACCTGTGGATGTAGCGACAAGGGTGTCACTGGAGGTCTTGAGAAGAGAGGGACACACTGACAGTGCGAGAGGGGGAGGGAAGGTTGCTGGAGTGACATCCTTGAGCAGGTGAGAAGGGAGATGCTGGCCTGAGAGGTCCCAATGTCCCCGACCTCTCTCTTGAACATGCATGAGCACAGGTCCAGACGTGAACTTTGGCCTCTCTTTGTTGCTTTTCTCATGAGAGGGAAAAAATCAGAGTGACACCCTAGGATCGAAGATTGCTTAAATGTAGAAACATCCTTTCAGAGACAAGGCAAATCAAGCTCTTGGTGTTTCACTGTGGCTTTGCAGAGGTTGCTAGAGCCTGGGGCAGGCCTGCTCCTGAGTGAGCCCAGGAGACGCCGTGAGCCCAGGTGTCCCCACCCGCGTATCCAACAGCTGCACAGAGCTCAGTGACCTAAATAGGTGGTCACTGACGGAGGCACGGAGAACCCACGCTGCAGAAACTGTCCGTCTTCCCTACTCGCAGATTCTATATTTGCAGATACACCTACTTGCTAAAATGTATCTGTGACCCAAAATCAATACTTGAAGCGCTTTCGCAGTCATTTGTGGACAAGCACAGAGCAGCAAAAACCTTGAGTTGCCTGAAGTGCCTGTTTCTAGCTGAAGTGGAACAAGGTAATACTCTGCTGTCTCCTTGCCACTCTCATACTGTAAACAAGGGTCCTTTTCAAAGTCTATTTGGTGCCACTTTTTTTTTTTTTTGCATTTTTTGTGCTTTTTCTTGGTGATTTTTTTTGTTTAAAATGGCCCCCAAGGGTTGTACTGAAGTGCTGTCTGGTGTCCCTAAGTACCAGAGGCCCCGCCTTGTGGAGAAAACATCTGTGTTAGATAAGCTTCAGGCATGAGCTGTTGGTTGTGAGTTGAATACTAACCAATCAACAATATAAGGGCTGACAATTAAGTTCGCAAACTAATCCTAGAAAAAGTGCTACATACCTCATTGCTGAATATCATTACGGTCATCTTTGACGTACTCCCCTTGGGAAGCTATGCACCAATGCCAGTGCCTAGTCCACCCTTCAAAGCAATTTTGGAACTCTTTTTCTGGAATGGCCATCAGAGCTGTCATTGTATTACCCTTGATGTCCTGAATGTCATCAAAAGGCCTTCCTTTCAATATTTCCTTTATCTTCAGGTAAAAAGAGAAGTCACTGGGGGCCAGATCAGGTGAGTAGGGAGGGTGTTTCAATACAGTTATCTGTTTACTGGCTAAAAACTCCCTCCCAGACAGTGCCGTGTGAGCTGGTGCATTGTTGTGATGCAAGAGCCATGAATTTTTGGTGAAAAGTTCAGGTTGTCTAACTTTTTTACGCAGCCTTTTCAGTACTTCCAAATAGTAAACTTGGTTAACTGTTTGTCCAGTTGGTACAAATTCATAATGAATAATCCCTCTGATATCAAAAAAAGGTTAGCAACATTGCTACAAGTTCGTGAACTTAATTGTCAGACCTACTACATATTAAATAAGTTGTTTTTGAACAGAAACACACATAAAAGTAGGTTATGTATTGATGAGTTGACAAAATATTGTGACCAGAGGCTGGCAGGGCCCTAACCCTGTATTTCCCATAAAAGCAATTGTTCAGTATTCGATAATTCAGGGTTTGCAGTGACTTTATAGAACATAGCTACCTCGGATAATATGAATCAATTGTAATCTGAAATTCCTAGGAGATTTATAAATGAGTTTAAGATTCCTTTGCCTTGTGGAAAATAGATATAATCTCCATTTTACAGAAGAGGACACAAGGTCAAAGAGATTAAGCAACTCAGCCAGGGCCACACAGCTGATGACAGGCTGAGCTGAGAATCGAACCCAGATCTTTCTGATTCTATAGTCCGCTCCACATTTTCAAATATTTCCACAGAAGCATCCTCAACACAGAAAAGTAATGTGTGCCCTGAGAAAACAGAGAAGGACCTGGAAATGATCTACCCAAATGTAAAATTTCTAGAGACTCTCCTGTTTTACCTTAAAATTTTTTGTACATTGTTTATGCCCCTCCATGAGCGCTCTGCTTTTGTTTTCCTATGAAAACAAAGTTGAATTGTTTCGTCCCAGTGAACTAGACCCACTCTCTTGGATGTCATACACATTCCTAGAGGGAAGGGGCTCGGTGAGTTGCTTGTCCCTGGGTCCCCTGGGTCTCCTAGGCCCAGTGGAGAGGAGGGGCTCCGCGCATGTAAAGATGAACCAACAAACAAATGCATAGTACGGCAATGCCAGGATGCCAAGGGGGCCGGGAGGGGGCCTGAAGCGTGCCAAACTCATTTCCCCATGGCAACATGCTCAGAAAAAGTCCGGTTTTGGACACTTTTACAGAATCCCTGTCTTGGTCTCTGGGACACTCATGAGCTTCCGCCAAAGCTGACCACTTGGGGGCGCCCCACACAAGCTGGACCCACAGTTCCCTTGGTTTCACTCAGATGTGGCCTTGTTTCCAGGGAAGTCTGCATTTTCCTGGGTGGTCAGCCGTGGTTGCCATGGATACTTGCGGCTTCCAGCCAGAACAGGGTCTCAGGGCTGAGGGGCTTTGGTGGTCTTAGGTCATGAGTTCAGCTTCAGCCATTTAGGAAACTTTTGTTAATGAACACGACCCTGGAAGGAGCTATCGGGATGTGAGGTGGGAAGAATGGATGGCGCTCTTTCCTGACATAAGCTCAGTGGAGTTCAGTCAGGTTAGCCACCCTTGCTCATGGGTTTCATGGGCATACCCAAGGGTTCCCCGAAGCAAGAGGGGCCAAATCCCTGATTCACAGTGACTCAGAGTCAGCCTGTGGCCCGGCAGGTTTCAGGGTCACGAGGAGTCTCTTTTTTCCTGTCCCTTGACCTTTCCCATTTGCTCACTTTGGTGTCTTGATGCTGCTGGGGTCTTCCTTCGTTCTCACCCTGACTGGTGCTGGACATTGTGGACATCTGATAAATACATCCAGAGAGCCGTTGTGGGGACGGAGCCAGGAGAGCAGATTCCAGGCTCTCGGCCTCACGTGGAAAGGTGCTGGCTCGGTTATTAGATGGCCATCAGCTGTCATCAGATGGCTATCCGCTGTGGCTGGGTGACCATCAGCTGTTATCAGTAGGCCATTGGCCAGTGATATAACTGTTGTGGCTACACTAGGGAGTTGGTTGGTTGGCAGAGAAGTGGACAGTGGATTGCGGCTAGCAAGTGCAGATTGAGGCTAGCAAGTGGGGTTAGCAAGCACGGATGGTGGATTGCAGATTGTGTGGACCCTACTTCCTGTGTCTCTCCTGGCCGCCAGCGAGACTGGGGTGACCCCTCGTTGGGGTACAGGCAGATGTTTGCTTTTGTGTCTCGATCAGCCACCATTGAGAATATAGTGGTATGACTCCCCTATCTATCGCTCTGTTGTTGTTCTGTTTTGGCCTCACCATGTCCGGTGTTCTTGTGTGGGGAGCAGGAGCTGAGTCCCTGCATTACAGCTGTGTTTTTTCATAAGTGACTGTTACTGTTACATTTCTGCTCAACTTTTAAGGCTCTTGCCAGGTATCGTGCGGGAGACCCTGCTCGCTGTGCCATTTGTCATGCAGGGTGGCATGCGGAGTCTCTGGTCCTGCTCCCCACATAAGAATGCAGGATATGGTGAGGCCAAAAAGGAACACCCACGGAGCCATGGGTAGGGGAGTCATACCATTATAGTCTCGCTGGCAGCTGGGTTGGAGACACAGGAAACAGGAGCCACACGACCTGCAACCCTCACTCTGCTGCTTGGTGGCTCAGCTACCATCTTCTTGCTAGCCCCCATTTTTCTTGCTAGCCCCCATTTTTCTTGCTAACCCCCATTTGCTGCTAGTGTAGCCACAGCAGTTATATTAGTGGCCAGTGGCTCACTGGTTACAGCTGACGGCCAACTAGCCATAGCTGATGGCCATCCAATCACAGTTGATGGCCATTTACTACCTGAGCCAGCACATTTCCACATGAGGCTGAGAGCCTGGAAACTGCACTCCTGGCTCTGTCCCCACACCAGGTATGGCCTTCCGTGATTATCTTCTGGAAATTATACACTCACACACAAGTGTGCATATGTGCGCGCGCGCACACACACACACACACACACACACTCACACATTCATAGTGCTCAAACAAACCCACAGGCCTCTGTTCCTATGATACCTTGGACTGGTCTGTTCCATATTGCAGTCAGTCACAGCTGTGCCATATTCGTGGCTGTGAGGAAATCACCTGAGGGATCATATTGAAAAATACAAATTCGGGTATCACCTGAGTTCTGCTGATTCCAATTTTCTGGGAGCCATCCTTGGGAATGGCTGCACTGTCCTTCAGCTGCCCACTGGCACCTCCTGTCTGTCATCTACAGGATCATGACTTGCTGGGGCCACTCAGCATCCTGGTGTTTCTTGGTCCCTCCTCCCCTCTCTCCAGTCCTCTCTCTACCCTGAAGCCAGAGCCACTTTTTAAGGAAATATACCCTCTCTTCTTGTTCAGTGGCTTCTCCATGCCCCAAGGATCCATGGGAATATCTGAAACATGGCCTTAAGCGCTACCCTCCCCTCCCATCAATGTCACCTCTCACTTTAGTTAATTTCCTCCTCTTCGTTTCTTTTGAGTAATTTTATCTTCCTTTCCTAATTTCTTATGATGAATATAAGATATTGATTATTTTATTTTTCATCTTTCCACTGTACTAGCAAAACCATTTAAAGTGATAAATTTCCTCTGAGTATCATTTTTTTTGGGGGATTTGCATTGATTCTGGGATGTCATGTACTCTTTTTCTTTGTTTTCAAGATACTATGTCATTGATTTTTTTAAATTTCCTGTTTGAGCTAAGTGTAAGCTAGGAATGTGTCACTTAATTTCAAAGTCGTAAACATTTTTGGTCATCTCTGTATTAATGATCCCTAATTGTTTTGGATTATGTTTAGAAGATGTGGTCTGTGAGGGCTCTACTTTGAAAATATTTTCAAGGTTTTCTTTATGGCCGATCAGGAGGATGACCCATGGACGTGAGAAATGAATTTGTATTCAGGTGATATAAAGTTCTAGATATATTTCGATTAGATGAAGCTCTTTATTGTATTTTATTACATATATTGAAGTTTCCCCATGTAGGGATG